>NC_090450.1:704412228-705616228 GCF_031143425.1 Pleurodeles waltl
TTTTGCCTACTTATCCTGCTTTACTCTGCATCCATAGGAGTCCAACCTCAGGAGATATTTACTTTAGTTCATCCCCGAACAGCTCAAGTACAAATGCAGACTAGTGCTAATTGAGTAATGAGAGTACCAGAATCTGCGCTGCCATTGCTACTGGACCACAGCTTTTTTATGCACAGCACAAGGCATCACTGCTGCAAGATTCAGACCCATGTCACTATCTTGAAACTGTATTCTGCATACATTTTACTGTTCCAAGATGGCAGACCAATGTGAAGGCTTACTGTTTAATTTTTTATTGAAGCGCATGCCCTTCGCATTTAGTTGGCTTATTTTTTCTTTAGTTTTTCTCTATTTATTTTAGCATATGCTTGTACTACAAATAAAAATGCCACCTTCCTTTTTAGAAGGTAAGTGGGACATTGTTGATGCCAGCAGTCTCCTTGTCAAAAGTCCACAAAGGTCAGACTCACATAGATTGCAGTGCCGGTCCATGTGTGCCTAATGGGAGAATAGATAACCTCACTGGACATTCAGGCTTTAGTGTAGCTTGCCTCATCAGCTTTGATTTGCACTAGTGACCCGATGCACCAGATACTCAACCTGTACCTTCTATGCCATTATCTGTCCAAACTCTGCTGCTTCCTAGGGAGTGATGTACCAGTGTACTTGTGTGAGTGCAGAACAACCACCATGTTTGGTGAGTGCATTGTGCTTGTATGAACGTATGAGACTTTTGTGAGTGTACACTAAGTGGTCTACAGGTTGAAAATTGTGCCTGTGTGAGTGCACACTAAGGCATATGCTTGTGTGAGGGCGGCGTGAGTGGTCTGCTTATGTGAGCGTAGCAGTGTGAATCCAGTAGGAAGGGACTCTTTACATGGATGACCTAATATATGTACATATAACTCAGCAGGGCAGTCAAGGGGTTGAATGGAGAATACCATGTAATACCGTATTGGGATGGGTGTTTGTAAAATGGCCAAAGTCCTTTTAGCAGGAGACGCTTCAGTGGGGCAAAGAGAGAGGAGCTAGAAAGGCTTTAAAAGTATAACTTGTGCTCCCGAGCTTTAGAGAGAGAACCATCAACTAGGAGCAAGATGTCATTGGATGTGGAAGAATGAATGAATGAATGCATGACTAGTGAGGTGTAGAGCATCCCTTCAAACCACCGGTGTAGCGAAAGAGACACGTTAACGCATAAATCCATAAATGGAGGATGAAACTTGCACTGAGCGGCTCGAAGGAATCTGGTGGAAAGCTGCACGCCTGCCAGTCCTCCGGCCCCTCCCTCTCTGCGGTGAGCAGCCTGCTCGGCGAACGCAGCCATGGAAGGGGGCTGGGCACCATGCCGACAGCTACTGCAATGCAGGTGATGCAGACCAGGCTGCTGCGAAAGACGGGCACAGTGCCCGTGCGCCCAGCCCAGACTGGCACGCTCGCAGCCCGTGACCCCGCCGGGGTCTCCTGTCCGGAGCTGGACCGAGGCATGGGACGTGTCTCTTTGCGCAGCGCCGTGACTGGTTAATCCGGCGCTCCCATCTAAGTAACTACCGGACGTTACAGCCATCTAACTCCGAATATAAAAGACAACTAGATGCACAGTTTACACGAGCATAAGTAAGAGTAATGTAGGCCATTAGATTGCACGGAAACCCGTGGCATCACAGCTGCGTGGAAGACCAGAGGACTGGTGTGTGCTGGAATTGGGAGAGGGCTCAACACGCCGTGCCTTCAGGAAGACCAGCAGGGCCGCGGCTCATTGTCTCTAGGCAACTTTATGCCCAGGCCTGGTCTTTTAATTAACGAACAGGGGCATTCTGGGAGCCGTAGTCTTGGTTAGGCTAAACCATCTGGATTAGCACACAAGAGAGCGCCGTGAAGGGGAAGCCGTCTACTCCTAGGTTATGTGCCATGGTAACAGGGAAAGACCTCCATTCTTCCTACCAGCCTTTCTGTCGCGCCTTTATTTCAAGGCCAGTCCTCGTCTGTGTAAGACCAAATTAATATCACAGTAAACGATGCACTTTGCACAAGCATCGATCTTCATTCAGTAAGAATTGAAAGTATTCGAGGTTCATTTACACTATTTGCCATTCTGCACGTTCAGATCACGTTTAAGTAATATTTGGTATTCCTGTTTTATCCACCAGATAGCAAAGGTCAGTACAAAGCAATAGTGAACAGCAAACATTTAAAAGGACACAAACTTGCATAACATAGTATTGCGTCAATTTACAAAAAATGTACCTTTAGATAGGTACAGAAAATGGACAAAGCAGGAGTTAAAAAAACAGAATAGGGAAGAGGGTGTCTGTTAAACATATTTTAAGTGGGGCTCAAGAGGGAAGAGTTCTGGATGGTTTAAATTACATTTCCATTTTTTCAATGGCTGTTGTATTGCAAGTCTCCACCATGAAACTGTGGTGTAAGTGTGTTCCAAAATTATGAACTACATAGCACAGCATTGTGCTAGTGGAGGTGCATTTTTTTAAAGCCAACTGAAAGGTACAGAAATTACAATTTGGACAAGATTTCCATCCTGAGTTCACCTTCAATTATCTTCCTGATGCCAAGGTTGTCTACCTTTTTTGTGGTCAGACCTAAATCCCCCCGCCCCCTGCTGAATGCCTCTCCCTGAGGTACTACATGAAAGGACAGAAGGATGGGGAAATTAGCAATCAGGGCTAAAGGTAGGTGACGTAGGTGGTCATCAGGAGGGCAGCAAGGCAGGAATTCGTTTTTGTGCTCAAATTGCTCATTACTTGTTCCGTTGCCCCTGTCAGCCACTCAAGTATGCTCACCCCCCCCCCCTCCGAAAAAATCAAAGAACGTGGCTACTACTTCCATTGACCTTGACTAGCCTGATCCGACCCGCAACAGTCTCAAGGGCCTGCTTTCTGGTGTGGTGACTCAGTTACCTTCTCTTTGAAATGCACAAAATGTCTTTTACGATTTGGAAAAGCCTTTCTAACTCACATTTGTAGGGGGTGTGAAAGTAGTGCCCCTCCTACTTATGATTCACAATGACTTTTATCAACGCTCTGTGACCGTTACAGTTGCAAATCATTGATCAGATACCACCACCAGAGTTGGGGTGGTATCTGGTTCTCAAAGAGGAACTGTCCTCTTAGATATTTTTCCTTTTGGGAATCGCCACGAGGAGCAGGTGGTAGCCCCTTGTACGACACCATCCTTGCATACACAAAGTGCAACTGTATTCATTAATATTCATTAGGCATGTTTTCTGTCACCCTGCAAACGGAAAATATGTAATGTGACCTATTTGTACATAGGTGTCATTGACATCTGTCTATCCATTTTTAAAACTTAACAACCTGGTTAGTGAATGAGCTGTGTACATTGGGCCCAATGTTTAATAGTAGCTTTGACATCCACTACATATTTTACATAGCTCTCAAGACTAACAGTTTGTGCTTTAGGGAGAAATGGTATCTGTACCAATAAATCCATTTTCTGACTGTGCCTTGTGGCCTTTTTTGTCTCCTAAAGCTGCTGCCTACAGTGGCCATGAACTGGAGTGGGACAGCAAGGTACGGGAGGAGCTTCAAAAGTTGTGGGTGATGGTGAGGTCCCATAGGAATGTGTGTTAGTTGTAGCTGCTGTTAACCATGGTTTGCAGCTAGTATCTCTGGCACTGCTCTTGCTACCCTTGACCACAAAGGTCCGGAAAGTAGTATAAAGAATAGAAAGGAAACAATTATGAATGAGCCCTGTATACTTTCAGTAGATTCCTCTAGTTTTCTGTGCCCTGATCTTTCAACAGCAGATAGCAGGCCAAGAGTTGGACCATGGGTCATCCTGCTGTGTCATCACACATAATGCTGACGCTTTTCCTTCCACGGACATTGTGGTAAATCAGTTTAAGGGGTCTCACTAGATTTCACCCCAGGACCTCAGCAGTCAGTACACAAATGCCCATTGTGCATGAATGGTGTTTCCCTCTCTCCCATTTGCGCCTGCTTCCATCAGTTCCTATCAGGCCACCAAGCCTAGACTGTGGGATCAGCCCACAAAAATCGCCAGGCCACGATGTGCTGGAACATGGATTAAGGAAGAGTCCTGTGAGGAGGTAGAAAGGCAGCCCAATCAATAACCTCCTGGCACCCTCTCAACTAATCAAGCTCCAACAACGGTAGAACATTACTTCCTTCATCTGCAGCGAGCCAGTGCCCAGGACTGAGTGTAAAGGTGTATGGACACAGGGTCCAGTAATTGCACTTACTAGAGGAGCATTGTGTATGGCTGCCTGTCCGAACAATTCAGTCCTGGAATAACCTCATCAACAGCCATCTCGGTCTTCCAGCATTCCATATGTTTCATCTTTTTCTCTGAAACATGAAGGGCTATGCACCCAGTATGTCTTAATATTTTAATCTATGTATATCATTCTTGATAATTCTCAACAATCAAGAACTACAGTACCACCACAGGAAAGGTACTTCATTGCTAATGCTGTGATTGTGACAGTAATTGGAAGCATGTTTTCTTCTCCCAGTTTTGTGGCTTACTTTAATTTTTATGCCTGCAAGGGGAGCGTCAATTTTTCAACAGTTACAAATAGAATGGAAAGTTACCCTATTCCCCCTTGGCCCTTGTGCTTGCAGAGACAAGATGCAGATGTTCTCTGCCTGGCTTTGCCTTTTTTGCAAGTTAATCTAAGTGAAGTGCTTGATTTAGTGTGTTGCACCTGACGGCATCTTTTTAATTTCAAGGCATCCATAATCCATGATGTCCCATCATCCATCTACATGGGAACTGGCACTGCTGTATTTTCCATCATCCATCTGCACAGGATGTAATATCACTGTTTTCCTGCCAAAACTGTCTTTATAAGATGACCCAAGCAAGAGTACTATAATTCCTATCATCCTCAGACAACTGATCACTGTTCTTACGCACGCCACACGACACACACTAGACCCCATTTTCACCTCAAGCAACCGGATTACCATCAAGAATATCTCCACCCCGGACTGGACCAACCATCACTACCTACACTTCACCATCACTGCAGCCAACTGCCGCATCCACGTCCCCAGGGCCCCCTGAAGGAAATGGAACAAAATCAACGACGAGCAACTCACCGCAACCCTTGCTAACTCCCCCTGCCTCCACCGACCACACCAATCCTGGATCACTGAATGTCCCCCTCCGATCAACTTCAGTCAAGCGCATCCCCAAAAAAGTCAGCTGGTTCACCACCGGACCTCAAGAATCCAAACGCATCTGCACGCGCCTAGAGAAGAAATGGAGAAACACCAAAACCAGAGAAGACCTCGCCTCCTTCAGCGCCGCCATTGCCAGCCATCACCAACGCATCAAGAATGCAAAAAAAGCTGCACTCTGTGAACGCATCAACACCTCCCTGCAAAACATGACAGACCTCTTTACGGTAATCAATGAATTCACCTATCCTCCCTCCGAAGCCACCAACATCCCCGTCAGAAGACCTTTGTGACAAATTAGCCACTTTCTTCCACCGCAAGATTAAGGACTTCTTATGACAGCTTTCTCTCGCATAACCCGCCCAGCATCAGAACCTACGACTGACTTAGCCCCCTAGAGCCCACCCAGACCTTTCACAGATAGTTCATTCTCACCACAGAAGACACTAAAATCATCATGAACAGCATTCACTCCAGAGCTCCCACAGACCCCTGTCCTCACCACATCTAAAACAGAACCAGTGCATCCATCGCCCCGAACTCCGCAAGACGCTGATCTGCTCCATCAAAACAGCCACCCTCCCCGAAGATTGGGAACATGCTGAAGTCCACCTCCTCCTGAAGAAACCCACAGCCGACCCATCAGAGCTCAAAAATGTCCAGCCCATCTCACTGCTACCCTACCCAGCCAAGGTCCTGAAAAAAGCCATAAACTCACAGCTGTGACAATTCGTCGAGGAAAACAATGCTCTGGATACCTCTCAGTCTGGGTTCCGCAGCAACCACAGCACGATGACATCCGCACAGTCCTTGACCACTGCCACACTGCAGCACTCATACTCCTCAACCTCTCAGCAGCCTTCAATACGGTCTCCCACAGCACCTTATGCACCAGACTCCACGACGCAGGAATCAGCAGAAAAGCCTTGCAATGGATTCACTCCTTCCTCACTGGAAGAACACAGAGTCAGGCTCCCACCCTTCATATCCAAACCAACAGAAGTAAGCTATGGAGTCCCTCTGGGATCCTCCCTGAGCCCAATGCTTTTTAACATCTACGTGGCCCACTTGCAGCAGTCGTCAGAGGCCACAGAATGAACATCGTGTCATACACCGATGAGACACAACTCAACATATCCTTTACTGAAGACCCGACAAAACTAAGAGGAACTTACACACCGGAATGAAAGCTGTCGCCGCCTGGATGAGGGAGAGCTGCCTCAAGCTCAACTGAGACAAGACAGAGCTCGTCATCTTCGGAAACCCCACTTCAGCCTGGGACAACTCCTGGTAGCTCACATCGCTCAGCGCCCCGACTGACCATGCCGGCAACCTAGGAATCATTCTCAACTCTTCCCTATCAGTGACTTGACAGGTAAACCCAGTCACCTCTACTCATCCAAAATGCCACCGCCAGACTCCTCCTGAACCTCCCCCGCCAGGAACATCTTTCCCAAAACCTGAGGATCCTCCTTTGGCTCCCACTGGAGAAGCGAATCAACTTCAAACTACTCACCCACACCTACAAGTCTCTTCACAAAATCAGACCTGCCTACCTGAAGCATCGCATCTCATTCTATAACCCCACCAGACCCCTCTGTCCCACCCAGCAGGCGCTATTGGCCATCACACGCACCAAGAAAACCACCGCCGGAGGAAGATCTTTTGCCTATCTCGCAGCTAAGAGTTGGAACAACCTGCCCACGCACCTCAGACTAAGCCCACTACTCACCATCTTCAGGAAGAACCTCAAGACATGGCTCTTCGAATTAGGCCCAGGCCCACCACCAGCGCCTTGAGACCATCACAGGAGAGTAGTTGCACTTTATAAAAACTGATTGATTGATTGATTGATCCATCTGCACAGCTCCTTATGAATAGTTGTGTACAGGACTAACACTGTATCTACATGATAGTTGATGAGTTGTGTCCAGTGTGTGGACACTGGTAGTTTCGTTTTGCTAAAATGTTTGCAGTAGGGCAAAGATTCTGTGTAGTGGATACCAAGTATTGTAAGCGCCTTTAAGTATGTTGTGGGAGTTGTCTGAGTATGACAGTTGTACGTAGATTAATTTTCAATTTTTTCTCCATGGAAATTACATGGCGAAATTGCGTTTTGGAACCCTGTTTTTCTCAAGTTGCACTTAATGGATCATCTTGATAATTGACAAAATGGAGCTGAGGTGGATGAACTTTTTTTTAAGGTTTCGTTAAGACTTGTTAAACTGCTTCAAAGTTATTAGCAAAACAAAAACCTCTTTTCATCTGGAAAGTCTGACCTAACTAAATTACACAGTGCTTAAAATGAAAATCAGGAGTTTGGGGGAAAAACATGCTTTTTGAAGCTGCTATGCATTTGTTTGTGGCGATTGATTTTATGAAATTAAAACGTTTCTTTTTTCACAAAATGACATGGCGATGTTTGGAGATAGAATGATTGTAATTTAAAATATATTGAAAGCTTATATGTGAGACATAATTCATGATGTGTTTAGGAAAATTATTGAAAACGTATTGATAGTCTTCCTTCCTTGATGTAGAGAGCACCTGCTATTATTTTATGACTCTTAGATGCATTTCATTGTCTATTCTGTAAAGTATTCACGCCATTATCACAACCGTCATCTGATGCCTGCACAATAAGACTGGTGAAACCAGTCAACTGTCTGAACCTGTAAGGTAAATAACCTGAAATGACTATAGCTGTGCTCTCTAAAGCCCGAGATTGGGATATCTGTGTAAGCTTTAATTTTCCCAACCTATCCATTTCATTCAAATAACATAAGACTGACATTGTACTTAGAGTAGAAGAGTGAAACGCTGAAGAAGGGTCATGTAAATGTTTCGTAAATGTTCATCTGCTTCTAACGCTTAAAGTTAAATTGTGCTGAAATTGTACTATTTTTACTGTTTCCTTTGCTAAAATGAACCCACAAAGCCTTTGGGGAAGTCAGACTTCTGTGGCAAAACATTAATGTCGTGCTGTGCCACATCTGAAGCAGAGGCTTTTTAGCCAATTTAAGTAATAACTCCAAAGTAAAATGCATCTTTTGGCAACATCTCATTAAAGATTTCTCAGTTTCGCCCTCCCCTTCCTTGTTTGTGAAGCTGGTATGAATATTTGGTGTTCTGTTTTTCTCTCATGCCTGTTGATCAGGTCTGCATCGTTTTCTTTACGGTTTTGTTCTCTTTGGAACCTCTAGCCCACGTTGCTCACTGGGCTACAAAACAAATTCCATTGGGGCAAATTTGGTGGCCATTGGTAGAAATAAACTAATTGCAGGGTAACAGAGTGGTGAACATTGGCACTCAGTGCACCAAAGCACTTCTATTGTCCTGGGCGCGGTAAGAGTTTATTTTAGGCTTCTGCAGGGTGCGCTTTGCTAATCGCATGCAACTGCCAAGTCGTTGGTATTGCCCAGTGCAGTCGCGTGGATAAGCACGATAACTCCTCCTCGGCCCATTAGTGGCTGTTCTTGTTGATTACATCATATAGTTCTGATAAGGAACTTGGAACGTTTCTCCCAGAATGTGCGGATGCCATGCTGCTAGGAAACAAGGCGTACTATCACTCATGTATCCATGCCGAAAGCTGAATTTTTATGTTGCAAGCATTGGCAGAGCCAATCTCTCTGCCCTTGGTAGTCAGTCTTTTGTCAGTGCTTCTTTTATTTTGCCATGCTTTTTATTATATATTGTTGAGGGAGCTGCCGACATTTGCCAATATTACCAAAAATGCGAAAAGACAAATATATTTTTGGTCTCAAAAAGAAAGGAGCACACTGCCATGATGGTGCCTGCACTGAATGGAACTACTTACGTGTACAGATGTACTCCTTATGAAAAAGCAGAATTCCATCACTCACAGTGAAGTTAGCCAATGGCTGAAGTTGGCTGATCCCTAGTCCCTTGCTATGGGGGTGTGAATGACACAACAACAGACTAATGTTTGAAGAAGGCTGGCTGAAAGTTCCTATTAGTACATTACATGTATACGTTTTCTAAAATCAAAAGGTCTTACCTAACATCAGTACCTAAAGTGTGTCGGCTCATACCATAGCCGAGGTAACCACACTCACATGCATTTTGTATCAAGCCAGGGATATGCTTCCTTGTTCCACATGAAGACCTTCGCAGACCATGATCTCCAGTTTTTACATTATGGCCGTATTAAAAAAACACTAAA
Source organism: Pleurodeles waltl (assembly GCF_031143425.1). NCBI lineage: Eukaryota > Metazoa > Chordata > Amphibia > Caudata > Salamandridae > Pleurodeles > Pleurodeles waltl. The sequence goes on from NC_090450.1 coordinate 704,421,601, forward strand.
GATGAATTATTAGAATCATGAAATATACGTGCAGTCCTGGAAATCAATGTCACTCTTCTGTTATCAATGACTTCTCCTTTGCTTGGGCTCCTGTGATTGCTCAGTTTCTTAACTTCTTAAAACCAGCATATGTTTATCTCGTTAAAAAATGTTGAGAATCGTACTTATTAGGAAGGCAGTTCTCAGCTCCCACCAATACAATAAGTATTAACTACTAACAAAATAATTATATTTTCTCTAAATATTGGAATGAATGCCCACCTACAGAGCTTTTGGTAGCATGTAATTGCACTAGGTGGATGTCTGAGTAAATGTCACTAAATAAATAAGTAGGCATGCAGAGTAGTCTCAATACGCACATTGCACAAATGAATTGGACAGCCTTCAACTCACAACAAAGGCAACTCTTGACTCCTGGAACCAGATTTCAGAATTGCCATTCAGTTCCTGGTTCTCTCTTACCTAGATGGTAGTCAAATGGAGTGTTATCCTGACCTCCACCTTATGCCATGCATATTGTCCCCACGCATAAACACATCCATCAAGGGACTAAGAAAGTGCAACTAAATAACCCCTACATCTCAGCAATTATACTGCGCTCTCTCTAAGCTTTAACCAGCATTAAGATCTGCTTGTATCCTTCAAAAACAATGTGTTAATTTGACCATAACAAGTGTATCTATAAGGGGGGGTGCAGCCGCCTAAGATGGCAGATGTGTAGCTGAGGAGCTCCTGGACCCGGGCCCTACACCCAAGCAGTTACCAAAAGGCATCCAGCCAATCTGCTGCATTAAACTCTCCTCCCACTCCGTGGCCCACCTTAAAAAGTGCTGAAGACGAGTGAGCCATTGTGCACCCGGGCGCGGCCTACATCTGATGTGAATCACTGAGGTGGCGCGCGCCTGGTGTGCCGGTGGCACTGGGGCGGCCAGGGGCACCTGACGAGTGCGCTGTAGCACCTGTATGCCTTCTTGCCTCCTCGTTGTATGGCGGGCCCGGCGCTGGAGGCGAGGTACCGGCCGGCAGCAGCCACCCTGCAGCTAAGGGCCAGAGCGAAGTGTCATCATGGGCCACGTGGACGTTGCGGACCGGCTCTCTCCTCGGCGGCCAACAGACGGTGAGGCTTGGCGGAGCTGGGGCAAGGCCAACACCGGGGATACTGAGCAAGACAGGACACAAATACAGCCCGCAGCAATGTAGACCTACGGCTACAGAGTGTGCACCTAAACAGTAACAAAGTGCTGCACGTACACTATTGCTCCCCCTCCCTGTCACCGCGGACACCGTATGGTGACTGGCCCTTGGGACTGTGCGGCCGGCCTCTTGCCCCCATAAATATTCTCCAGGTGCCCCGCTGAAGGCCGTGGCCCCCTCTGTGGTTCCCAAGATCGCACAGGGTGTCTGTGAGGCACTGGAATCCGCTGCGTCTTTTGTGGGCCCTGCTGCCTTCCGGGGACCGTGGCCTGGAGGTGGGCAGGACCGGCTGCTGATTCCACGGCTGCGCCCGGGTGGGGCCGTGGGCCTGGCATGGATTGGCGATCGGCTTCGAGCTGAGAATAAGGGACTAAGGGGGTGATTCTAACTTCGGCGGGCGGCGGAGGCCGCCCGCCGAAGTTCCCCCACCAAAATACCGCTCCACGGTCGAAAGACCGCTGAGGGTATTTTGGGATTTGCCCTGGACTGGTGGGCGGCCACCAAAAGGCCGCCCGCCAGCCCAGGGCAAATCAACCTTCCCACTAAGATGCCGGCTCAGAATTGAGCCGGCGGAGTGGGAAGGTGCGACGGGTGCAGTTGCACCCGTCGCGTATTTCAGTGTCTGCTAGGCAGACACTGAAATACTTTGTGGGGCCCTCTTACGGGGGCCCCTGCCGTGCCCATGCCCGGCACCCCCTACCACCATCCTGTTCCTGGCGGGCGAACCGCCAGGAACAGGATGGCGGTAGGGGGTGTCAGAATCCCCCATGGCGGCGCAGCAAGCTGCGCCGCCATGGGGGATTCTAAGGGCAGCGGTAAACCGGCGGGAGACTGCCGGTTTACCCTTTCTGACCGCGGCCAAACCGCCGCGGTCAGAATGCCCTGCGGGGCACCGCCGGTCTGTCGGCGGTGCTCCCGCCGACCCTGGCCCCGGCGGTCTGAGACCGCCGGGGTTAGAATGAGGGCCTAAGTGACTAGGAGACGCGGGGAGTCTCTGACCCGTGGCCCATCTGCCTTGCTGTGGACTTAGGGATCAAAGATCTGGCCCTGAGATTGTGGTTCCGAGGCGCCACAGATGGGAGTATCAAGGATTGCTGTTATTGGGAGCCATCATTCCTGTCGACATATTAGTATCACTGCTGGCCGGTAACACGCCTTGCCTGCACTCAGGACACAGTCTTTTGGGGGTTGATCTCATTAAAATCAAGCCTTAGTTCTAGAACTGGGGCATACACCCAGTTGGTGCAGAGCACTGCATGTACACTGTCGCTACCCCCCTGGCCTGGTGACCATCCCCGGAGAGAGGGCCATATAACGCAGTAGGCCTAACCATTTGACTTGATGGACAACACCTCGTCAGTGCTGGCAAAAAAACACAGTCTATTTCGTGCTGTCAGGACTCCCCTTGGAGACACACAACGGGGTGCACTAAGACCAAGCAAACTTAACTAGACATACGCTCTTATTCACCTTCCGCTCCCTCTGAGGGCTCCCACAATGTGGTCTACCGACTATGTGCCTCCCATCGAGATGCCACTCCCCCCATGGACAAACTGGACATTATATTGCAAGAAATACTCGACTCCAGGGAGGCAATAGAGCAACAGCTTGGGGTCATCACCACAGACATCACTCTGCTCATGGATAGTCAACGAAAATTGGCAGAGTCAAAGACGCTGAGCACCCACTTTCCACATTACTTACATGGAATGCACGGGAACAAGGCATTCCTCGCAAATGACACTGGGTATTAGCACAAATGCACAGATGCAATATACATATAGCATACCTTCAGGAAAATACATCTTACCAGCCCAGAGGCCCAAAAACTGCATCACAGGCAGAGAGGGCAGCTCTTTTCCACAGCATGCTCTACTTACGCTTGAGGGGGCAATGGTCTGGGTGCCAAGCCGGTGTGCACCTGCAAATCCAGGACTAAAAAATTGACACAGAAGGCTGTGATGTATTTCTAAAAGATTGCCTGGATTGGATACTTGAGGTTCTAGGATGTTTATACACCCCAAATCAGGATCAGGACAAGTACTTTTCACATCCCACGTCCATATTGGCAGATTGGCACATATTCCATGGATTCTGGAAGGGGACTGTAATGCACTACTGGATAGCCACCTAGACTGCTCTCACCGCCCACTACTGACAGCGGCCCCAACTAGGCAAGCTAAAATGTTGCAACAATGGGTACAAAATTGGGGGTTCACTGACGTATGGCGCAACCGCATTAATGGTTTCCGAGAATACTCATTCTACTCGCCCCCCAATCCCTACACTCCTGCCTCAACAGGTTCCTCTGCCCATCCTCTCTACAGCCACAGATTACGGATTCAACATATCTAGGCAAAACACTATCTGACCACAACCCACCATAAATTACTTTAACAAGGGGACAGACTCCCACCCCAGTTCCAACTTGGCAACTCAAGCCCACCCATCTTGAGGATGCGGCGTTTCATTATTTCCAAGAGAATGAGGGCACCGCATCCTCACGGATGACTGAATGGGAGGCATGTGAAGTTGTTATTAGAGGGGGCCCACTAGTACAATAGTGGGTGCTAGGGCAGAAGTTCGGTGAGAACTCACACAAGTAGAAAACAGTTTAGGCCCACTTCAGCGTCTGGCATTGCTTGACATGAGTAATGAACCACAACTCCAAGACACTAACATGGCCTATGCAGAACTTTTAGAGTACCTCAGAATTATTGACTTCAGGACCTACACACAGAAAATGCATGCGGAAACGCACAGGGCAGAGAAGCTGCTGGCTAAGTTGATATGACAAGAACAATCACCGATGCCCATCCTAACCATACAGTTTCCCTCATGGGAAACCGCAATAACACAGACTGCCATTAACACTGCATTCTAGGACTATTACCTTGACTTATACGCAGCTCCCCCTCCCTCGACTGTGCACAGTTAGCAGCGTTCCTTGATCATGTCACACAACCCAGGGTACTGGCAACAGAGAGGGAATCCCAAAATGCCCCTATCCCTTATAATGAAATACGAGAAGCCATCAGGGCCTTAGCACGCAATAAAACCCCTGGTCCAGACTGCCTACCGGCGGAATTTTACTCCACCTATGCAGATAAATTGGTCCCACATCTAGAGAGACTATATAATGCCTCTATAATGCCTCTTTCACATCGGGTACTCTCCCCCGACTACTCAAGCGTTGGTGACCTCTTTCTTAAAACCCAGTATACTGCCGTCTGATATGTCATCTTTCGGGCCACGACCCTTATTAAATACAGAATACAAAATCCTCAGTAAGATCCTTGCAGGCTGTCTACTCCTCTTCCTTCCGCGTTTACTCCATACAGACCAGAGCGGTTTTGGAACTAGACGCAACACCTCACTGAACATACGTCGTCTATTTAAGCTAGTGGACACCACCAAGCAACACTATTGGAATGCGGGCTGACCCTCACTGGACATAAAACAAGCATTTGACACCCTCAGCTGGGACTACATGTTGGCAGTACTTTGGATACCAGCTGAATATCTTAAACGAGTGTGTTTGCTATACATGGAACCAATGGCTAGAGCTCTAACGGGACGTCTCATCTCAACCACCTATAAAAAAGACCTGGGGACCAGGCAAGGATGCCCCCTATCCCCGCTCCTATTTGTGCTAGTATTGGAACACGCCTTGCCTGCACTCGGGGGATGTGTACGGTGGGACCTCCTAATGTGCTATTCCCCTCCCCATAGTACAACCCTGAATAGCCCTGCTACCTAGCTTCTCCTAAACCATCTCCATAGTCCCCCCCACTATCCCGAAGCTTAGTGGTTATACTATTATTTACCATATATTGACTATTTCACAAGAACTAACACTTGCATATGTGATACCCACGTTGCTTTACTATGGCTCACTGTGACCATCCATACCAACCCATCATTATTGGACTAAAAAGCAGAAGACAGCAGAGGGGGTGGGACCGTGTTTGTTTATTACATTTCGTGCCATCTTAAATTATGTTAAATGTTGCATTGATGATTCAAACATTGATTATAGTAGCAACCAAATACATGGCCAAGAAAGCTGAATGTGGTGTAATATTACTATGCTATTTTGCTGACTGAAATATGTACATTGTGATTTATAAAAGCAATAAAGTTTGTTTAAAAAAACGTGTGTATCTATAAGTGCTTCACTTTTGAAATATTGTGAAAAAATATAAAGTAAAAATAAATAATTATAAATAAATAAATGAATAAATAAAAAACAAAAAATTATGAAAGTAAATAAACAAACAAATCAGCTTTATGTACAACAACACTTGAAAGTTGAAGTTTCTAAATATTTATTCATGCATGTACATGTGAGACTTTATATCTACCAACTTTATATCTCCATTATTTTCCACATACATTTATACCTTTTATGTAGTTATGCATCTGTATATTTATTATTTTAGTCCCACTGTTGGAAAAAAACTTTAACTGTCTCCAACTCACTACTCTGTCGAATCCTGTACCTCTTTCAATATCCTATTCAGTCCAACTAACACTCACATATCCACCGCTCCAATTGACAACTTATATTTCCCTGTACTACTCTACCATAAATCCACTTTGTGTTTTGGAGAAGCCTGCTAGTCGCTGAAAAACGCTTCAATGCCTTCCCTTGGAAGGGCTATATAAATACAATTACAACTACACTGCCCTACCTGGCAGACAAGACCTCTAGAGGTGGATGCAAATCTTGCAGCCTGTTGATTTTCACTTTAGAACATAGAAATTCAAAAAGGAAAAAATTAGAAAACTGGTCTTGTCTTGGTAAACATCCATGGTATGAGACTCCATCGGGGCTAAGATCTGACAATCCTTATCCTTACCACTCTTCTACTTCAGGACACAGCTGAAAACCTTCCTCTTCAAATAACATCTTATCTGGGAGTATCCATGTCAACCTCAAATGAAGGTACTTATGATTGAAACAAAATCTTACTTGATTTCATTGCATAACACACCATTTTTCTTGTTTCTTTTACAGTTCTCTGTTGCTTTACAGCTAGATTGGTACAGAAAATACACATAAGTATAGACAGCCGAGTTGGTGGGAGTGCCATAGGTGGCCTCAGATTAGTTTGCCTACTCCTTTGAAGAATCAGCAGTCTGAATTATTTTATTGACCCACAAATCCTAACTAAAAACAGCCTGAACTTTTAGCAAGCCAGCAATTATGGAATTGTCAGTTTGTGGCCAACGGTTCAGATGTTCTGTCAATTTTTAATCTGGTGTCACTTAAAACGAGGGCTAGTCTGATACTCAAGTTTCCCGTGTTCGCTAACATTGTTCATTTGCCACCAGTAGCTCATGAGAGGATAGCCCCTTAGTCTACCAGACCCCAGGCCTTATGAGACCCTAGAACCGAGGTGATGAATAATATTTTGACCCCTCCTCAGTAGGAATTAGGAAACATTTTCTTTTATCCACTTTTAATATTAAATTATTAGAATTTTGCTTGATTCATAAAAGACTCTGAAAATAAGCTTTACACAGTGGTTTGGCCATAAATAAAAGGCCCTGACTGTTTCAACAGAAGCGTCCTCACTGGAACACTGAGCTGGTGTAACCCAAAGGCTCCATCACATTCCATGATTATGACTAATGGAGTACATTCCTATCCCTGCACAAACTGGAGTTTGCGCACAGATCAGAGTTTCAAATTGTTCAGTAATCACTAAATGAGTTATTTACCCCAGGCTGTGGCATTTACCACATGTTGTAATTACTGCAACTCCACAGGTTTGTCAAACTCATTTTCCAATAGTTATGCTCACCAAATTTGTTGCAGTTCAGTTTCATCTGCTGCTGTCAGGTCAAAGGTTGTGGGTGCCCATTACATCCTGTATACAGGAAGAGTTCACCACTACTTAGTGAGCACTACAGATTGACCCTTCACATAAACAAACCAGCACGACCAGTTCCATTTTCCTGAACATTTGTCTTGCTGTACAAGTAGTCCAACATTCCAAAACAACAAACAGCTCTCCATCCAGGAAGTCGTTGTTCAGGCTCCCTAAATAAACACCCCACCTATCTGTGTCAATATCGTTGTATAATGTTTATTAAAGAATGGTTGAGCTCTTCTCTTTACAGAACCACAATTTTCCCACGACAGGTTTCACCAACCAAAACTTGAGGAGATGTATTGGGTAAAATGTGTGGAGAAATATGTGAAGCATCCAAATTGGTACAGTAAACGCTGATTCCATATATCATCCCCAGTTTTTCCTTTACAGTCGTAATAGTTTTTTTTTTCAGTCTGTTTCATCTTTCCATCTTTGTGGTGGAATTAGTGTTGTATTCGTCCTATTCATCAACATTTTTCACTCCTTGTGTATGTTTATTTTATCTGCCTATCTGAAAGAAGTAGGTAAATTAAATTTAAATAGCATTACTTGGAAAAGCTCTAATCCTGCTCCATTTTCTCTTATTACCATCCTGAGATGTTCGCGAAGAACCTATTACTTATCTTAAGAATGCGTGTTAGCCCATTATCATGTACCATTATTTGTTTTACAGTAGCCCACCTTTGGTACAGTTAGTTGTTGCTGTGGTCCACCATTTTTCTAGACTTCTTGTCCGTCGATAATCATCAATCTATAAAGCCGCTTCTGCCCTATCATTGGCAATTCTTTGTGATTCTTAGAAAATCCGGGCAGGGAAGCCTACGAAAAGTGGGAATTACAGGGGCCATGGTATTTAGGAGATGCGGCATAGCTCTTAACCGGGTCATTAATCCCCGTTAACGGTTTCAGTACAAGAGTGTTGACCCTTTGTAGCCCACGTGGTTTCCTGTTTGCTTTGGTGGTTTACATACTACTTATGTGGCACCTTCCGGCTGCTTCCTACCACTGTCAGCACATGAAAATAACAGTCCAAAGAGTTCTCACGATCACAGACAGAAGGGCGAGCATCATGCACAAAGGCGTATGTGCTGGGTCGTTATTCTCTTTGCCTGTGGGACTTTGAAGACCTCCTCCGTTAACAGCCCCAGTGCCACTGAAAATGCTGCCCCCGAGCAATGGATTGCTTTGATATGTTCCTCCCTCACCCAGTGCCTGCATTTCCCCTTCCGAGTGCCGCTGCATGATTTTCTCCTATGCAGCACGACCATGAATCCACCATTAATGGACTCGGCCTGTATTTTAACAATGCTCTTCAGATACAGCAGTATTGTGCAGCTCAGCAGGCCCGACCTCGCTCCAGCACATACCACGGAGTGGCAACAGTCTATTTCGCCCTCTTTTCTTTTCCAGCCCCGGCCCGCAGGACATCGCAGCAGGGAGACGGGGAATGAAGTGTCAATCAGCTCTGACAGCAAGCCGACCAGACTCTGCTGGGGAGCAGCATCAGCAGAGATGAGCCGGCGCCACAGGCAGCGCGGAGACGTGGAGCTGCTGCAGGGAGTGGGCGCCCAGCAGCAGCTCGGTTCTTGCATATTGATTAGCAGAGTCGTTGCTAGGCACCCGCCCCCTGCAGGAGTTTTTAGTTCAGATTTAGGGAGAGGTTTGGCGCGAGATGTACATGTTGACTGCCGTTATATGTTGCCACTAACTATGCAATACTCTGCTGCCTGTAAGGTATTCGTCCAGCAATAAAAGAATGTACAGTCTGGCGTTATAAACTGTCATCATGCCACACTAAACACGAAGACGTCGTACAGAGGATCAATCACCTTCCAAGGCGCAAATCGTTTGCTTTTACGGTACCGACCTTCACTAGCAGAAGTTCTGGCCAACTGACGTCGCAGCCAGTCGCTGTGCATTTTTTATGTTAACGAATGAAGGTTCTTTCCTTAAAAATCTCTGGAATGATAATACTAAAATCTCACAGAAAAATTTCTGGCGCATGTCAGACCAAAGGCTGGACTTACCTTTTCATGCCTTACCCTGGCTATTGGGTGATGCTGTCAAAATGAAATTCCCTGAAAATGTAAAGGCTGCCAACATGTCGATGCCTCTGAAAGGCTATCTGGGCTGGGGCATTTTCTGTGTCGGCAGCGGTCGGTCACGAATTCCATTGTTAGTTAGTTAAAAAAAACAACTAAAACAGCCCTCCTCTTCTCAGGCTCCCAAAGATGTCGAGCATTTGTTAAGAAAATTATCATCAAAATGTGTATCGAATGACAAGCGAGTCACTTGGACAGCAAAAGAGTAACCGATAATAATGCTTAGATAAATCTAAACAACTGGTGGTGATTAATCTCGACAAATTCAATGGCATTGTTTTTTTAGCTCATCTGCCCCATTACAGACAGGGATCAATCATGCACAGAACTGTCACGATGGACCCTAAAAGCAGAGGCCATGTCAAGCTGCCAAGCCATGTCCTCGCAAGTTTCAGAATAATTCACAATTTTCTATTCTTCACTTTTTTTTTGCTATCGAACTACAAGAGACAGCAAAATCTATCATACTTCTAAGCATGCAATATGAAGGTGAAAGTATGTGTATCCTATCTGATGGACACCCAGGACTACCTTTGTGTTGGAATGTAATAACAGTTATTTACAGCACTGCAGAACTGTGATAGCAAGCGCCATAAAGTAACCTAGATCATTTTTCAACCATTCACATATTATTAAAATGGAGCTAGGAGTAGGATGACCTCCTCACTCCATCTCATTACAGACACAGTTTCCAGTCCAGGGCTGTTGTGTGTCAACCTAATGCATTCTTGCTTTTATAAACTTTATTTCTTTCCTTTCTTTGAACTAATTAGACTGACAGACCTGATAGCAGTGATTTGTAGGTCAAATATTCACTACTGGAAGACGTTTCTGTGATGCAATGGAGTGGGATGAGGAGATTATTAAGCACAGTGGTTGTGGATATAGTTATATGCTTTGGGATTCTTCGGTATCAGGTTAACTGGACCAAAGCCATACTTTTCCCTCTCACTGACTGCACACATCCATTCACCTCTGAATAGCCACTACAGTGGGCATCTGACCTGGTCCATTACCTGGGCATTCAGCTTAACCACGACCCAGATGATCTCTGAAGAGCCAACTACGGCTGCGCTTTCGCATGGCTGGAACACAGGATCCCGATATGGTCTCGTCTGCCGTCATCTGTGTGGGACGGATAGCTGTAGCAAAAATGGTGATCCTTCCAAAGTTCTTGTACCTTTTCCTAATTGTGTCTATCCCACTCACTGATTACTTTATGCAGCAATTGCGCTCTTACCTCGTAGCACTGGCCTGGGCTGGCAAGCAACCCAGGATTTCCTGGGAAATACTCACCTTGCCGCTTGACTAGGGGGAATGGGCACGTCCGGCATGATTCTATATGCACTCAGCTTCCAGGCACAATAAATATACTTCTGGCTTTACCTGACACAATTTCATTCATACACAGCCATCGAGGCAGACCATGCCTCACCCTGCCCCCTGACTTCAGCTCTTTATCTGTCCTACAAGACAAGACCAAGATTGATAATGTGGAGTGCGTGCACTGGGTGTGGAATGGCATGAGAAGATGCACCAGGCTTTCATGCCTTTCTCTCTCTCTGTACCCATTGGGCACAACTCCCTTCTGCTGCCCCTGCAGGATGAGTGTGCCAGGGCAAGGGCGCGCAGACAAGGCCTTACTACCCCAGAAGACCACTTCATACCTACATTTGAGGCTTCCGGTATGGCACACCCAACTGCTCTGGAGATCCTCCTATACCTCCTACTTTGGGCAACCTGTGCACGATACATAACACTTCCCCACTCCTCCTCCTGCGCTTCAGGCTCCAGAGCACATACTCACAAATCCCTCACCAAACAAACTGGTTACATGCATTTACTCCATTATGCAGGCCACGGCACCCGTCTGAAAGACGGTGGTGCGCACTGATTGGAAGGCAAACATTGAGCCGCCCATCACCGATGCCCAATGGTCTTACAGCTGCAGAAAGACAGTGACCCTCACTCCCAACTATAGACTGCGACTAATACATTTTAAGTTCCTACACAAATTCTACAGCACCCAGATAGAGCTTCATTGAATGGGACTGATGGCAGACGCACAATGTCTTAGATGCGTTGCACCGCAGGCTTCCATCTTATTCCTTGCATGGGAGTATCCACAAGTGGCGGATTTCTGGGCTGGGCTGTTCTCTGCCATACATACCATTACAGGCCATTCCCCACCAAAGAATCCTCTGATGGGCCACCAGAGCTATGTCAAGGATGTGAGTCCACCTCTGGACCACCGACTTACTGCCATGCTCCTTCTTCTAGCCAAGCGTAGGTTTGCCACACATTGGGGACAACTGCCCGATGAGCTGTGTCTAATCACGTGCCCCTGCGACATTTCGCCTAAGACACTGCAACTAGGTGTCCTGTCATTACTTGCCTAACCAATCTGTGGTCCGCTCAAAGGGCACACTCAACATGGGAAAAGTTTTGTTAGAATTGCTACATTTGAGGTCGTACATGGATGGTAAAATACAACACATTACTGTACCTATAATCGCTTTGTGTTGTTCTTCTCCCCTTTTTTTCCTAGCCCCATTTGCTGACATTGATGTATGTTGTCTATAACAAAATGCTAATAAATACATTTTCCCCCCAAAAGTGGTAGGCTGCAACCAATAGCGAATGAGTCAAAGAGCTGTAGGGAATTGTATAGGGATGTTGGGTGGAAGAGAATAATAGGCAGGAGGCTAGGTTATGGTTAGTCATTGTTCTTGGAGGGCGATTCTGCGCAAGATTTCTGTGATGTCCACTTAAGATAAAGTTATATCCAACTAATCAAATTGGAACTCCTTTACAGAGTCAGTGGTTATCCTAAAATTCGGACCTGAGTCCAGCCCTCCTCAACCTACTTTTGAGTCTGACTCTAGGATCTCTATTTATGAGGGAGCCATAAGGAATGGGGTCAAACTTTCGTAATGTATATGTAACGGAACTGTAGCAATGGCTGTAGGGCAGCTATAGTACTGGCTGTGGTGACACACCTGAATAGTGTTTGAGCAGCAGCTGTAAATGAATTGTACGTAGTAGCATAGGTGTACTGTTTGCAGTGAAGCTCTCGGGGAAGAAGACCCCTTTTTTATAATACCATGCAGATCGCCTTGACCTACTTCTGCAGAAAACAATTTGAGATATCGCTGGCTGTTGCTTAGGAGCCCATTGTATATACCATAGTGCACGTGCACTTTAGACTCTATCAAACAGGATGTCACTGAAGTCTAAATTCATGGCAATCTAATCTTTTACCCTTTTCCATCGAGGAAAGACATTCAATATTTCCTTAGTAGCAGAACTGCCATGTTCTCTGTGGTAGACAAGCTAATTCTCCTAGTTATTTGGAGAGGTGGATATCGTACTCAGCACTCAAAAACAATTTCCTTTTTTTGCTGTCTATTATGAAGCAATAGGACTATTAAAGCAGTCCCGCTATTCAGGCAGTACCATGCCATTACGTGCCAGGTTTCTCAGTCAGAGGACCTCCCAGATAATATTGAGAAATTGAATGCTCAGTGCAGGGTTCAAGAGAAGATTCCCTAATTAGAGCCGGTGCATGGTAAGCACTTTATTTTGTTTCCGCTTAAATCACTCATTAACACCAGTCTTCAGAAGATCAGATACAGTAGAAAATCATCCTAGATTTTCTTTGTAAAAGAAGTAACTTGTCTTTGTTACTTCTGGCTCTCAGGCTTCCTCCTGTCACCATGAATCCATGAATAATTTCCTAGCCCTTCCAATAGTAGTTGCTTATTCAAATGTAGCTGATTGCCCCCTCACGCCGTTACGTCACTGAGCTTAACATCATGGTTCCTGTAAAGCAAAGTGAAAAAAACAAAGGTCTAGAGGTTCATATCCATAACACATTTTAGAATATGCACATAAAATAGCCTAGCTACTTAAAGCTAATTTGCAAATTCAGTAGTTTCCAAAAAATCCTGCATGGATTCCACCTTCTTGCACCTACGTGTTGCTGTAAAGTTAGTCTATGCAAACATACATGTGCAAAAATAATCTAGCCAATTTATGTGCTGCCCAGAATGATGTAGCTAAGAAGCAATGTAAATAGAAATAGTACACATGTTGTCATGAGTCATCATAACCAAGGATATGAATTCCATTTACATATAATAATGGTGTGCCACTTATTACCTGTTTAAAGGATAACGTTAATTTGATAGACTCTTAGAAATATTTTCTTACAACTCTTCTATAAGCTGTTTCACATTCTTGGTCTCTAGTGGGATTTTTTATACAGCTATTTTTTTTACTGATTTTAGTTGTGAAAACAAACTAAATAGCTAGAAATAACATAATTTCAAGTATATATGAAGCAAGGAAACGCTGACACTACTTAAGAATAAAACTAATTCGAATAAATCCTTTAGTGTCTTTTTTGACCCGGTTCTTTCTGCTCTTATGAGTAACCCATTTGAGCTCTTGACTCATTTCTCACTTCAAAATTGCAATTAGTAATTCGTTTTAAAGTACATAATCTTTTTAAGTACCCACACACTAGTATGCATCATGTTTCAGTTAGAGGGTGCTACGAGTTACAATTAAATGTTTCAGATTTTAAAAAGTATATAGATATCATCAGTAGTACTTTTTCAATTCCAGCAGTGGGTCTTTCTAGAACAGAGGTCTTCAAACTGGGGGGAGGGCCCCCCTAGGGGGCCCTCAAGTGATCCCAGAGGGGGGGGGGGCAGGGGGGAAACTCTGGCCAAAAGAAATATTATACAGATAACATGCCTTTGTTTTCAGCAGAAACATGCAATGTTTATATAGGTTTAGACATATTTAAACATTGCCATCTTCCTAAAATAATTGTGAAAAAGTCTGGGGGGGGGCAAAGTTTTTTATTTTTCAACTGGGGGGGCGTGGCATTAAAAAGATTGAAGACCACTGTTCTAGAACCTGCTAATAATTTTTTTTTTACTTTGACTGCAGATTTCTTAAATTGATGCATAGTTATTACTATTTTCTTGTACGACACGCATGTCCTTTTAAGATAATATTACTGAGACTTCCGTATTGACCATGAAGCAGGATGTGCCAGAGTTACTGTTCTGAATGGAATCTGCTTCTCTTTGAGCAGTCAGAGTAGCTTTCTCATGGGAGGCATGATATTGGCTTTTGATGGCACTTCCCTATAATTCCTGCTGCTGAATTTGACGTTTTTTGCATTTTCTTCTCAAATCCTTTACATATACTCAAATTGACCATATTGGAGTCATCTGTCAGGCGTAGTATGACAGCTTTTGTTGCAGTTGTGCTTTCAAATTACCTAGAAAAAGCTACAGTCTGTTAAGTAGTATTTAATCAAAGTTGTAGAAGTCTACTCATTAACCGTTCCTTAGAAATAATATAGTCTAAAGAAATTCATAAGATTTTTATTTTTTGTAACAGGGAAAGCTTTGCTTCACCTTTTGAAAACTCTTCGTATTCTGCTGAGGTGTGTTAGTTCTGTCTGTGGCCCCATGAACATTTTTCATTTCAGTGGCGCAGTATGTGTTTAGATTTTTCAACTCTTCGCCGGTGGTAGGAATCCCCTACCTCTGCTTACCACTGGCAAGTCTAATGGCTGCACATAGAAACAACGTAACTGCACCTGTGAGCACCATCTGGTGCTAACTCTGCCCCTTTAAATGAAGAAAAACATGTAGGAGAACTGTATCTGCATGTTATGCCCAACTTAATGCTTAATTCGCATTAAGATCTTGATCACAGAATGCAGAAACACATTTACCAAAATGCGATACTACCACAAAGAATCCCATTTTCTCCTAATATTGGCCTCATTTTGCAAGACTTATAGTAGTCCCTACAGGAGTGTCCAACATGTGTCCTCTATGGCTGGACCCGTGAGAGTTTTCTATGATCACCTCTGATCATGTAAATGATTTTGATTTAGATTAATTGCGTGCACATTTGCTACATGTGCTTATCTTGAAAGTTTGGAAGATTTGGTTCTCCTGGGCCTATTTTGGAAACTCCTGTTTGAAATACCTGACTTAAACATGAGATGATGGAGTGTTTCTTTAAAGTTGCTCATCTCGGACCTTGCTGCAGATTCGTGCTAACCTGCTTCTTAGCACTTTCTTTTCATTTTTGATGTTGGCAAGGTAGGGTACAGCTATCAATTGAAGATGACACATTACAGCAGTCCTCTATATCTCTGGGGAAAGAATACCAAGTGCACTGAAGATTAACACGTGATAAAAATATCCCATAAAATAACATGTAATAACCTCGATATCTGCACAGGTTTATATGTCTTAACATACTTCCCACGTGATGGAAGGGCTGTACAGGTCTTTGGAGACGCCTCTGACTTAGTATGTTGGCACAGGCACCCTTTGTCGCGAGAGGTCATTTCACAGAGCAGCGATAGGCAACTGTAGCGGTGTTCTTTGTGCTTGCCAGGAACGGGGGCTATGAAATAACATTTGTTTTGTTCCCACAGCTGAAATGACTTTTGGAGAAGGCCCGGGATCTGACTGCTTTTCTCTCTATTGTTTCCACAGACCACCAGAAATTGGAGCGAGAGGCACGAATCTGCCGCCTTCTAAAGCATTCCAACATCGGTGAGTGCGGGTTTTGGGCTGTATTATCCGAAAATCATGACTGGATTCAGATGTGCTCTGCGGTTGAGAATAAAGTTAAAATGCATTTATTTATTTTTACCGCAATTTTTTATAGCGTGGGCATTACCTAAAGGTGTTATAATACTTTACAATAGAAATAAAATATTGCACGATAATTATAAGTTGCATCAGTTATAAATATTGAGTAGCAAGATGTAAACAGGCCAGTTATAAATATTGCGTTACAAGATTTTAACAAGTACAGTTGTAAATGAGATATAATACAAAATCAAGGTAGAGAAGTAAGCTTCAAGACAAGGTTCAGTGCAAACTTTTAGTCTGAGAGGGGTGGTGGGGAGATAAATTGACTGAACTGTCTTTCAAAATAGGGATTGGGGGCAATTTAAAGATTGTCTGTGAGTTAGTGAAGATAAAGTGGAGATAAGAAGTTCCATACTCCGGTAGCCATTCCAGAAGATGATTGAGCCATACATCTTTCAGTTTTGGGGATTCTAGGAGCAGAACTTCAGCATTATTTCATGGCATGCTCCCTCCAGTTCTCTCTAGGTTCGCAGCCAGGTATCTTGAAGTGGAGCTGGGAAGGGTCTTGTGAATGATGAAGGCCTTTTTTGTGTATGGCTATGGCTTTAGCGGTAAGCCACTGAAGCTTAAACAGTACAGGAGAGATGTATTTATTCCTTTTGGTCACAGAAACGAAATGTGCTGCTGCATATAGAACTGTTTTTAGTAGAGCAAGATGTTTTTAATAAGCTTAATTTGTAGAGAATTGCAGTAGTTGAATCCCGACAACACCAGAGACTGCACTAGCGTTTTGAGATTTTATTCAGGAATGAAGCAACAAAGTCATCAGAGCGTACGCAGTTAAAAACGTGCATTGGTGGCCATGGTGTTGACTTGTTACTTGAGATTGAGTTTTTTGCTATGCATGACATCTAGAGTTTTGACACTGTTGACTGTGACAGATTTCCAGGTGAGGATGCTGACTGAACCCAAACAGGAGTGCCTTAGCAGTGGTCAATGGGACAAGTCAGGATAATAAGAAAAAAATCTGTTTCAATGGTTTATAGTGCTGGGCAGTTATTCAGTCCTGAAAGCTGTTCAGAGTATTGGCTAGGTGAGAAGTGCCATTTGGAGGGAGACCATGTGATGGATTTGTGTATCACCTGTATATCAATAATAACGGATCCCTGAATTCTTTAGTTTGTCCCTAAGGGGTTTGATTAATAAGTAACAGAAGATAGGGGCCAGAATGGAGCTCTTTTTGTGAAGGCAATTGGTTTTGAGACGTTGGAGTCCATTTTTAACTTCTGTGATCTGTCGATTAGGTATGAATTGAACCATTCAAGGCCCACTCCATCAATACCCATCCAATGTTTCTCTAAGACAGCCTCGCCTACCCATTACTAGCATTAGACAGAGATGAAAGGCAACATCAAAAAAATTGTATTAAGGGCCAGCAGTAGCAGTCTTAACACCTGCATCAAACCCCCAGGACCAGTTTAGGAGGATCAGAAAGTATTTTATGGTTAAAATACGACCAAAATGATAAAATTAGATCAGTCATTGTAATGCAGAGTTACAGCATTTTCAAGTGACATTTTCATATCACGTCTTCCCTTTTCTTCATGGATAGTCACCTTCTCCTCAGTCTACAGGAGGGTTGTTGTGGCCATTACGGAGTGGCGTTCTGTCTAAAACCGATATAATACTGGATATACCGACCCTAGCTCTGCACGGGTGGCTCAAATTCCTACTTTTGGGTCAAGTCCACTTCTTCTCTTTTACTGACAGGACACACTGGATCATCCTGACATTCCCATCTAAAAGATGCAGTAGCTGAACCTTTGGACTGCAATATTGTATTTGCTCCTCAAGAAAACATAAACTCTAGAAAATAAATTGGGGGCACCTCTGTCAGTTATGTGAGGTCCCATCCCTATTACAACTGAGAGTTCGCAGCAGCAGACAAAAATCCGTGTAGCAACTTCAGCCTTTTCTACAACGTTTGATGACTGAAGCCATCTTCAGTTGCAAAATTGCCAAAGCAATATTATGGGAATTGGGGAAATGGTCAGTCATCTTTGATTGTTATCGTTTTGGTAATCAGGCTTGTGACTTTCACATTAACAATGTTAGCAGTGGCAAGATCATGCTACAAACTACAGACCTAAATCTTCACACTTTCAACCATCTTAAATAAGTTCAGTCTAACACCACCAACAGTCATATTACCTCTCTTCGTACACCGATTACTTCCACTTCAAGCTCCACTGATGGCCTCACTGACATCGAGTAAGTTACCAACATCACCAACAAACTCAGCAACCACATTGACAATGTTAACTGTGATGATAATTATCACCAGACCTCTACCTTGATAAGTCATGTTGCAACTCAGTCAGCCCCTCCAATATTCACAGGCACACTCCAAATTCTTTCTCATAATGTTTCTCATCTGACCCTCAGCCTCTTGGTACCAACTGAACGCCTTCTGCAACAATTCAGACTGTCCTTGTTAATGGCCTGATCATCCCCTTTATACACCAGTCACTACTGGCTCCCAGTTCCCTCACTACAGCAACCCTTTGAAGCCCACCATGTCCGTCCACACCCACTGTTACTTCTAAACACAGGGTTGATGTAATTTATCAAAAGCTAAATGCAATCTCTGATGCTGTATCCTACTTGCAGAACACAATCTCTGACTTTAAGGACATATCTTTCCAAGTCTGATAGAGACTTCTAGTTGCAGATTCCGTACCTTAGAATGTCCCCAAGGCGTTAGACTGGATCCAGAGATTTTTCTTTGAGTAGTACCCTTGCATGCCGTCAGGTGGAATCGGTCGACTCCGCATCCGTCGTTGGCGTCGTGGTTGTTGTGATGACATCGGGGTCGTGCACAGGGGCCGCCTCAGTGCAGTGACGTCAGTTCTTTTCTTTCCGTGCCACGCGCTGATTTAGAGAAAGCTATTCTGGTAGTTTATTGACCAATTTCGACACTTGTCCACTTTTTTGGTGACTTTTTGGTGTCCCCGAAAACCGGTTTCAAACCATGCAAGGACTGTCACCGCATGATGTCAGTGACAGATCTCCACCGAATCTGTTTGTGGTGTTTGGAGCTCAACCACTACCCGAAGTTGTGCTTCGAGTGCCGGGCCATGCACACGAAGGCTTTGAGGGAGCAGTCCCTAAAGTCCATTGCGGCCTGGCGCTTGACTCCGCATCACTAACGGTCTCGCTTGAGAAGAAGGTCTCGAGACTGTTAGCAGAGTCACTACTACATGTCGTCCTCCAAATCTTCAGGTCAATTGTGTGCAAAGAAGACGAAGTCCTAGAAGGCAAGGCATTCTTCGACTTCACCGCATCACTTGGCTGATGCAACCCGGGTGGAACGTCGACGCTCCAGGCGTCTGTCCGCAGAACCTACTTCTGGGCACGCTCCGCACCTCCCCGACTTCCCGGGAGCAGGAGCGACCCCTGCCCAATTAAAAGAATTTTATGAGGCCACGTGTCTCATATTTGGGCAGTCCCGCTCCCCAGCAGTGCCTGCGGAGCCTGCGGGCTCGGATGGGGGGCCTTCAGGTTCACTGCTGGCATCTTCGGCCTCAGCCATTGCGATCTTCCCCAGTGCTGCCTTTGACGTCGACGCTCCCGATGTTGGTTGTGCCCACGATCGGAGTCGGCCGAGGCTGCGTCCGACTTCGATGGGGCCTTCTCACCCCAGGTCAGATTCGGACCCTTTTTCCTATGGGTACGAATACGAGGAAGGATTTGGAGGGGTTGCTGGACCCTTATAGCTACCAGCTGGATGACTCTAACTTGAACTGTGCACAGGAATTGGGCGAGTCCAGACGTCTGGATACTTCTCCAGACGCTGGCATGCTTTCTCCTACTACCGTGGATACGGCAGAAAGAGCCTCCTACTCTATGGTGGTCAGCAGGGCGCTGAGTTCCTTGGCCTCGAACTGCCCACTGTATCTGTCAGGACTAATCTCCTGATGGAGGTGCTTCAGCCTGGGGCTTCCGCTTCGGAGCCTCTCCTCCCTTTCAGTGAAGCCCTCACTGATATCCTTCTGGGTACTTGGTCCTGACCCAGCAGAGGGGCTCCTGTGAATAGGACAATCGCTCGCTGCCATCAGCCTGCCCCGAACGATCCTAAATTCCTGTTCCTAAACCACATGCCTGAGAGCCTTGTTATCCAGGGATCCTCACCATCTGGCGCATTCCCTTCCGCTCCCTCGATCAGTAAATCAAAGAGGCTGGACCAAATTGGGAGGATGATGTTTTCTTCTTCCAGTCTGGCGCTGCGGTCAGTGAACACTGCATGCCTTTTTGGCTGCTATACCCACTCCTTGTGGGATACAGTCGACAAGTCTTACCGCAGATCCCAGAGGAGGCCTGGGCTATCTGCTCCCAAAACTGTTGCTGATTGGAGAGACACGGCGGAATTCACTATTTGATGTGGGCTAGACATTGCTGACTCTCTTGGTAGATCATTTGTATCGACAATGGCTTTGAGGTGCCACACCTGGTTGAGGACATCTGGTTTTTCTGGGGGGTCCAATAGAACCTTATAGACATGCCCTTTGATGGCATCCGTCTCTTCGGAGACAAGGCAGACTTGGCGCTTGAGAGGTTCAAGGAGTCCCGAGCTTCGTCTAAGTCCCTCTACCTTTCGACTGCCCCTTGTCCCCAATAGTCCCCCTTTTGCCCCTTTCGTGGCCACGGAAGGGGCTCTCTGCTGTGTCCCTTTCCCAGCCACCGTGCCACCCACGCTACTCAGCCCCTGCGTGGCCCGGGATGCAGAATCCCTCAGGTTTGTGAGACAGGGAACCAGAGATCACCTGCCCCACTGGGAATCCATCACTATGGACAGGTTGGTTTTGCAGATCTTCTGAAGGGGCTACTTCCTCCCTTTCGAGACTGCCCCTCCGGCCATGCCTCCATCCTACGGCCACTTAGCGGAGGATCATCTGGCACTTCTCTGCGAGGAAGTAGCAACTCTCTTGGCCAATGGCGCCATAGAGAGTGTCCCTGCGCCAGAAGTAGGTTGTGGTTGTTATTCATGCTACTTTCTGGTGCCCAAAAAGAACAAAGGCTTACGTCCTGTCCTAGACCTTTGGGCCCTAAATCTCTTCCTCAGGATGCTCACTCTTGCTCAGGTCCTGTCTTCCTTGGACCCAGGAGACTGGATGGTAGCGTTGGACTTGCAGGATACTTATTGCCATATCTCTGTCTTGCCTGCCCACAGATGCTACCTGCGATTCATGTAGGTCAGGAGCACTTTCAATTTACTGTGCTCCCCTTCGGCCTTACCAGCGCCTCTCGGGTGTTCACAATAGTAATGGCAGTGGTTGCAGATCATCTGCGCAGTTTAGGGGTTTCAGACTTCCCCTACCTCGACGACTGGCTGTTGAAGACGGACACACCCCAGAAAGTCGTCTCCCACCTTCAGACTACGGCAAACGTTCTGCACATGCTGGTGTTCACTATAAATATGCCGAAGTCACGCCTGACTCACAGAGCAGTTTCGGCCTATCCTTCCAAAAAGCGGGTCCGGGATATTCAGGCTATGATTCCGATGTTTTAGCCTCTGTCCTGGGTTTTGGTGAGAATGACTTTGAGGCTGCTGGCCTTCATGGCCTCCTACATCCTGCTAGTGACACATGCCAGATGGCACTTGCGGCCTCTGCAGTGGGACTTGAAGTTCAAGTTAGCGCAGCATCAGGGAAATCTCTCTGTCATGGTCCAGACCTCAGAGGGGACTGTGAAAGATCTGAGGTAGTGGCTATCGATTGAGTCAACAGCAGATCCCTCTCCCTTCCCCAACCAGATCTGACAATAGTGACAGACATGTGGGAGAGGCAGAGATCAGCTGGGCTCTGGCGGAGTCTGGACCCCACATCCTTCTTCTTGAGCTCTAGGTGATCAGGCTTGCATTGAAAGCATTCCTTCCCTCTCTTAAAGGGAAAGAGGTGCAGGTGTTAATGGACAACACTACTGCCATGTGGTACTGCAACAAACAGGGCGGAGTAGGATCCTGGACCTTTTTCAAGAGGTTCTGTGCCTCTGGGCATGGCTGGCACATCAGGGCATTACCCTGGTGGTTCAACATCTGGCGTGCTCTCTAAACGCCAGAGCAGATGAACTCAGCCGTCGAGGTATAGTCAATCATGAATGGCGTCTCCATCCAGGGGTATCGCGCAAGGACTCCTTTAGCAGTGGGGAAAGCCTTGGTTAGATCTGTTCGCCTCCACAGAGAACGCACAATGTGAGCTGTTTTGCACGTTGAAGTTTCCAAGGCGGCACTCGCTCAGTGACGCTTTTCATCTCGGTTGGAACTCAGGCCACCTTTACGCCTTCCCGTCTATACCCCTTCTGCCCAGAGTTCTGAAGAAGATCAAGAACGACCGGGCCCAAGTAATCCTTGTGGCTCTGGACTGGGCACGGAGAGTATGGTATCCAGAGCTACTGAGCATGGCCACAGATCCTCCAGTCAGACTTCCCCTTTGGGTGGATCGTCTGTCGCAGCAAAAGGAGGCTGGCCTTCACTCGAACATGTCCAAACTTCGCCTTGATGTGTGGAGATTGAGCGGCGGCAGTTGACAGCTTTTGACCTTCCGGCCGAAGTCTATGATGTTATCTTGGCAACTAGGCATCCCTCCACCAAAATGGTATATGCCTGTCGGCATAAATTTGTGGCATGGTGTACCAACAAGTCTGTTGATCCCCTCTCTGCCTCTCTATTTGAGGTTCTTTTGTTCATCCTTCCTTTAAGCCAGCAGGGCTCTGCTTTGGGCACCCTTAAAGGTTACTTATCGGCTATCTCAGCCTTTCTTAGATTGCCAGACCAACCTTCCCTTTTTAGGTCTCCTATTGTTGGTAGATTCCTTAAGGGGCTCACCCATTTGTTTCCTCCCACTCCGTTTATCATGCCTCAGTGGGACCTAAATCTTGTCCTTACTTACTTGATGTATGCTCCTTTTGAGCTGTTACACAATTGTCCTTTGCGGCTTCTTACTCTCAAAACTGCATTTCTTGTTGCCATCACCTCTGCTCGCATGGTGAGTGAGCTTCAGGCTCTTTCTTCAAAGCCCCCATTTTTAGCTGTTTACCCTGACAAAGTGGTGCTACGTATGAGGGCCTCCTTCCTTCCCAAAGTAGTTACACCTTTTCATGTATGCCAGTCCATCACCCTGCCTACTTTTTATGCACCTCCACATCCTTCTCATGAAGAGGAGAGACTCCACTGTCTGGATCCAAAAAGAGCATTTGCGTTCTACCTCAATTGTATCAAAGATTTCCAGGTGGACAATCAACTTTTTGTTGGATATGTGGGTGTGAAGAAAGGGAAGACGGTGCTAACATGTACCATCTTACGATGGGTAATACTTTGCATCAAAATGTGCTGCAGTTTGGCAAAGAAGCAACCCCCTGAGGGCTTGCGCGCTCACTCCACCAGCGCAACTGCTGCTACCACAGTGTTAGCACACAGGTTCTTAAAGGCACAGTCTTTTATTTTAACTCATATACTATAGCTTATGGAGCTACACCAGTGGTTCCCAATCTGTGCGCCACGGCTCCCTGGTGCATCGTCTAAACTAGCCAGGGGCGCCACACACAGTCTGAGAACCACTGCATTAGTCCAAATATAGCGAGGAGCCAGCTGCAAAGTTCAAATAATAATTACTTAGGCATGGTTTTCATCCTGTTTGTTGGTAATTGCTTAACAATTTCTGCCATCAAGTTGCATTCTTCACAGTGAAAGATCTTCGCAAAATATTCACCTAGATTAATGAAATGCTTTTTTTTCTAGGGCCCCAGTCACCTTTTGATGTTTATGCTTTGTTCTGCACAGCAGAAGTTCACATTAACGCTATACTAGCTCAGTAAACATGATATGTCTCAAACTGATAAGAAAATAAAGTATTGTTTTTATATATTTTGCTACTCAGCAGGAAGGCCTCACTTTCTAGCTTTACCAAAGAATGTCACTAACACACGTCTCTCTAGATTTCCTAGCCCTGCATGAAAGGTGTGAGAGGGAAGGCTATGGGGCGTGGGGTCAGACAGGCAAGTGATCTCCTCTCTGGGACATCGAAATCTTCATGATGCATGGCAGCAGGGAGGCTTCTCCTTCACCTACTCACTCATCCAAAGGGTCACGGGTGGATTACTGTAGTGTTTCACACAGACTCTTTATTTACTAAGTGAAATAGAAAACAGTTGCAACAAAGCACACGCATTACAGTGAAATGTCTCAATGCAAAGTAATGTCATTTAGAGGCAGTAGCAGTTGTACTCTACAATTATATTTGTGAATTTCTTAAAATAATTCTTTGTACTCTGTAAGACAGCTGCAGGTGTAATCAGTCTTCACTGAAGACATCTCCATTTACTGCTGGATGGATGTGATCGGTGACAGTCAACGGAAATTCTTTAAAGTTCATCATTCTGTCGGTCTACCTAACACTGATCTCTGAAGCCATCAACAGTGATGGCATGCTATAAAAACATTAAAACTAAATCTGACATACCCTCCTTCTTGAATGTAAAAGGAAGGCACAATGTCATTGTAAGTATAATCCTTATAAAGGGCAGGTGAATGTCTTTTCAACCTTCAGTGCAATAATAAACTAGCCAGAGAAAGCCTTTTTAACTGGTGATGATTTCCTTTAGCATCATATACACATCACACAAATACTAATGGCCATAATCTTAATGGACAGTGTTATGTTATGCAACAGTGGTGGCAAAACAGAAAAGAAAATAGTGGCAGAAAGTGGCTTAAAAAATCTTCAAAGTGCAAGAAAAGACTGGCTGTTCGAATCAATTATTTTTTCATTATTCACTACAGAAACACAAGAGAATATGTTTTGATACAACAGTAGTAACAGTGGGTGGTGGTGGCGGCAGTTATTTAAAATGGGGTGGCCTCCTGCAAATTGCATACTCTGCAGTGCACCAAAAGCATTTTTTTAAACAAAAAATAGTTTAAAACAATTCCATATGGCATGTAGACCCCAGTGCTGAAGATTATTGTTTCTGACTCAGCCAATAATAGTGTTCTATTAAACAACTGTTACCTTTTTATTTGGTTATATCTATAATTACAATACCTTCATCGGCTTCATCCCGATTATTTTCAGGGTATAAAATGGAAGTACTACCTAGGCCGGCCTTACATCCCCCACCAGCCAAAAAAAAGTAACATAATGGGGAGCCGCAGCCAGCAGCCATTAGGTCAAGGGAGCCGCGGCTTGAAAATGTTTGGGAAGCACTGAGCTACACTGTCCTGCTTTACTTCATCTTCCCACTCCTTCAAAAAAGGGTTTGTGAAGGGCATTTGTGCTGTTTTACCAAAACATCATGACATAATACACATATATAATTTTCCTGACCCCTTTTTGATCCTAAGATGAAGAATTGGGACACAGTAGCCTACTCCTATAGGCTGCATAACAATTTTATCTCTTAAGTGACTCTGCAGGCCTTCCCAAAGAAAGGCAAACATTACACTTAAGAAGAGATATTGTGAAGATATGCTCTGGGGTCACCACATGTGGGTGAGACTATCCAGTGCTTATGACTTCATTGGAGATTCTCCTACGAGAGAACTGGAGTTACAGGTAAGAAACTGTTCCTGTCTATATATTTAAAAAAAAGTTTCAGAATACTGCAGTACTACCTAGGAAGTACTGCAGTAGTTAAAAAAGTGAGAAATAAATACCTTTAAAAAATGAAAAACACTGTAATACACTGTATTTCACAAATGCAGGGTAATAAAGTGTATTTACATGTTTTAACATATTTAATAGTATGAAAAAAGTGTACAGACTACTACAGAAATACCTAAAAAATACCAAACAAGTACAGCGCAACTTTAAAAAAATTTTTTTTTTTTAAAAAGAAACATTTCCTAAAATATACGGGACTTACAAGGCACTAGCACAGTATTCTTTAAACCAATACAAAAATCTTTAAAAATAAAGTGGTAATAGATAGGGAACTACAATACAACCTTCTACTTACCTATATCCAAACCCCTAACACAGAACACAGCCAAAGTGTAGTAAAAACAATACGGCAGTCATTATCCAACTACATACTGGCTTATCGTCACTATTTACCATGGTACACCGCAATGTTACAGCAGTATACTGTGGCCCAACATATAACTAAGGCCTAGCAGTACTATTGTATTGCAGTACCCTTGTGTCACCTATGGTTTAGCATTGGCAATGCATTACCTCAGTCAGATTACAAAGCAACACAAGGCCACCATGCATGGCCCTGAATTGATTGGTAAATCTGGAGAAACGCAAGGCAGTGCAATCCTCAGTTTTGTGTTTCTCTGCACACCATAATCTACATTGCTACTAAATTTCACATACATCCGTAAGCCACTCCACTGTTCGCCAGTACACTATACACCACTCCACTCTACAGTATTTCAGTATACGCCACTCGAGTGTACACCACTCCACTCAATGCCACTCCACTATGTGCTGTTCCACTCTATGCCTCTCCACTGTACAGGACTCTACTCAAGTGGTCTCCAAACTTTTTAATGCCGCGTACCCCCAGTTGAAAAATAGAAATCATTGGGCCCACCTCAGAATTTTTCACAATTATTTTATAATGATGGCAATGTTTAAATATGTCTAGACCTATTTAAACATTGCAGTTAAGTACTGTTATATATTCTTTAATGCAATAACATGCTTCTGCTTAAAACAAAGGCCTGTTATCTGTATAATGCTTCTTTTTGCCAGAGTCTGGCGCCCCCCTGAGATCACTTAAGCCCCCCCCCCCTCCCAGGGGGGCCCGCCCCTCAGTTTAAAGAGCTCTGATCTACTTTATGCCACTCCACTCTACATTATTGCTGTACGCAGCTCCATTGTACGCCACTACACTCTACCCGCTTACACTCTACACACATCCACTCTACGCTATCCCACTCTAAGCTGCTCCACTCATCTACACTCCACTGTATGGTATTCCACAGTACTCTTTTCTAATGTATGCTACTCCACTGTATTGTAGTCCACTCTACACCACTACAGTGTATGTCGCTCCACTCTGCCCCACTCCATTGTACAGCACTCTTCCATTTCATATAACTGCACTCTATAAAATTCTACTACACTTTATGGCACTCTGTGACACAATACTCACCTTTATCCCTGTACACTCCACTGTCCAACTCTATACTCCGCTCTGTGCCCGTGAACTCCATTGTACAAGTCTCTTTCTATATTCACCTGTTTTTTTCTATAATCTGTGACACTGCACTCCACTCTTCTGTACAAGATGCCACTCCAATTTATAACAATGTATTACCTTTGCTACGACCCTACACTCAACTCTGTTCCATGCTACCCACCATGCGACATGCCAATACAGTCTATTATACTTTATACCACACTAAGTTACACCACTCCACTTGACTCCAGTGTTCGGGGCTTCACCTCACTCTGCGCTACTGTACAACAATCCACTCTTCACAGCTCCACTGTTTGACACACTAGCGTGCTTCATACAAATCGCCACTACGACACTGTATGCCACTTACCGACACTTTATTCCTATCTATACCCGTATTCCCCACTATACCTCTGTACAATACTTTACTCTGTGCTGGTCTCCGTTACTCTAGCCCACTTTACAACACTATATGCAACTCTTTGTATGCCACTGCACCCCACTTTACTCCACTCTACTCTGTGACACAGTACTCTACTCCCCTACTCAACTGTATGCCACGCCACTTTACGCCATTTTGTTATTGTACTCTAGAACACTGTATGCCAATCCACCCTACCACACTCTAAAACACTGAGTGTACACCACTTCACTCTACAAAACTCAACTAACTGTATGCTATTGTACTCTGCTGTAGTCTACAACACTTTCCAATACTGTATGACACACCACTACACTCTACTGTACAACATGGTACTCCTTTTTATGACACTTTCCTTGACTGCATGCTAGACCACTCCACTCTACTGCACTCCACACCACTATAGTCAATGACACGCCACTCTACTAGGATGAGAGTATTGTGGTAGTTTGAGCTGTGGATGGCACGGGAGAGGGGGTATTTTGGTAGTTCATGTGAGCTCTGCTTAGCACTGGTGGGACTGCCTGGGGGGCATGGTGGGGACTCGAGCATCTGCCGCATTACGCAGGGAATGCAGAGCAGGTGAGCCCCAGCAGCAGTCGTAGAAATGCTTACGTGCCTTCACCTCGATCCGATCACCGCTGTGGTGGGAACTGGAGCGAGTCCCTGGGGCACTCGCCGGTTTAAAATAGAAAACAAAAAAAAACTTGTTTATGATTGCCTTAGCTCAGCAGCTCGGGGAATTACTGTCGAGCCCTTCAGTGCGGAGAGGAAAATCGACTGCCCAGCCGAAAATAGAAAAGAAAGGAAAAAGGGATAAAAAATTCAATTAATGAGTGATGCTCTCAAGCTATCCTACCCATACCTACCCGAAGAGAAACGTAACCCAATCTCTCTAGCTCTCACCCTTCTCCGCGAGGCAGGCTCCACTACAGTCACTCGCCGTGTAACTCTCCCGTGAGGCATGTTAACTTCCAGCCTAGCTCCCACTCTCCATTGTGAGGCTTTTATTCTCCACTCCTCCGGCTCTCGCGCTTCTCCGCGAGGCGTGTGTGCTGCGCTGCAAGCTCTCGCGGTCCCCTCCAGGCACTGCGTCTCTGCGTTATGTATGTTACGGTTGATTTATATACCGCGTAACAATTCCCTCCATCTTCCAAGAGTCACTACAACTCCCCGAAAGACGCTTTCCATCTTAACCAGCTCTCACCCATTTATGAGAGAGATTTCTCTTTCCTCTCCACCTGTTTCCTGTCCCCTTTCCGCGCAGTTCTCAACCCGAATCAACTTCGATAAACAGTCTAAGACACAGTTCTCATCTTCTCTTTGGCACCCTTTCACCTCAAGTTCTCATCTTCCTCACAAGGACACTCACTGTTCCGTTTAGGTTTCCCCCTCCTCGTATCAACTCCTACTCGTTTGATAAAAAAAATAAAGAAATTCGGGGCCCCTGCCCTGGGAGAATTTGGTGGGTCCTGAGGACGGGTGCAGTCTAAGCAAAGGGTATAGGACAGTACTGCTGAAGTTTCTCCTCATGTTGTCAGGATTATCACAGACCATGGAAGTATTTCTGGTTTTCATTCATTGCATGTGTATATTTCTCTTGTGGGTATTATAACACCGGGCCTGTATGCAGCCCTTCAGGACTGGTAATGAACACGATTCGTCTGGTAGCTTGGCCAGAATCTCAAGAGAGGGTAGACTGGCATCAGACAAGAGCTGGGGCATGAAGCCTCTATTCAATAAATTATGCCATGAAGCGCCTCAAATTTCTGAGAAGCATTCATGGGCTGCCCTGAGCAAAATAAGAGACCCTCAATGGCTTCAAACACAAGCATCAAAGATGGTTTCTCAGTTCAACAGCAATCCACCAAATCCATACACCTAACTTGTTCCACTCTTCACAAGGTGGGCTTTTTCAATGCTAATTGAAAAATGTTACTGGTGTACTGAAACTCGTGAGCCAATATCCAGAGTACAATGTGCAAATATGTGTCTGCATGTGAATTCCAGTTTCCAAACGCTTGTTGTAATGCCTTGACTGTGGAATGAACATTTCAACACTACTTTGAACTACTAGACAATAATTTATTTTAAGTATTTGATTATTTTATTTTGATTGCTGTTTCTCTTTGGTAGTGTGTTTTAAATTAAACAGCTGTGGAAAACCAGCCCTTGTGAGGTGAGCACTACTCTGAGTAGTAGTGGAACAATTTGGAAGGTACAGTGAATAAAGGCTGAAAGTTGCCCAATTCCTTTTTCTGGAATTAGGCACTAGTATAGACCATGCTGCCCGACAAAGAGCACCCTTATGCCTAAGTGAGGAGTGGAATGTTCATCCAGATGGAAGCATAATGTACATAGATTGCATGACGCTTTGCATCCAACAGTTCTGACAGCTACGAAGTACTACTGAAGTATGTTCAGAATTCAGGAAAATCACATTACATTCAATAATTGCCCCTTATAACGAAAAAAACACACTTTCAATTCTTGATGGAGCCTGAAACCCCGTTGATCTTGCATAAGCTCTCACAATGTTTTGGCCACTTTGTAATGATATCTCTGTCTTCATCAGAAGATTAAAGCTATTCACTCGCTCATCATTTCAGCCTCAACATACACATTATTCTCTGCCAACAATGCTGCTCGAACATAAGAACTTGTTCAATTCCAAATACAGTTCCGACCAATGACACCTACAGGCATTGGTGTTCTAATTGTGTTGAGGAAATACTTGGGATCCCAGCAGAACTGAATTAGATCTTAAAGCAACCTCTAAAATAATTCCCATTGCCACTGGGTCATTTTTAACAATTTACCAAGCTCCTGCTCAGTCCCATCAGAGTTCAAATGCACTTAAATTACGCCTCTTCTTTAACAAACGCACCTTTGTCCAAACAAAATTGAAGATTTTGAAAACATACATCCCAGATCTAAACACAATATGTAATAGATCAGGCTTAGGTTGGTTTTGTTTGGGCAATGTTGCATATTTGAGCACCTCTTTATTGTGGACTCCAGGTTGTTACAAATGTATTGAAGTGGTGCTGGTGTTCTGCAGTGATTCAGCACCCCTCCTGATGTGCCTGACTGTCAGGTGTAGACTTCGGAGTCAATACCTTATTCTGGTGCCAATCTTTTCTGACCAACAGCCGACTGGCAAGCTTTTACTGGTGTCCCGTGTCAGCCTTTGAGCTTTGGAATCTGCTGGGACATGGTCCTTTTCTCTCTGTTTTTAAGGTGGTGGTGTTAATGCTGTCCCTTTTCCCTTTTGTATAATTATACAGTTGGTACTGAGTTCATGCTGAGACTTGGAAGAAGCTGCAAGTAGAACGTCATGCCCTCGACGCCAGCCGGGCCCTCTGCTTTCTTCCACCCTGGATCCTTTCCACCAGGCGCCATCTGTGACATCTCCGCTGCCACTGACTATGAGCACATCATCAATTCCCGACTCCGAGCCAGCGCTGCTCGATGTCGATGCTGGGACTGTCAAGGCCCTACCAACCCCTGAGATATCCACTCCTACATAGTCTCCCCTCATGAAGTAAGAGAAGAAGAGGAAGGGTTTGGTCCCCTGTTGGCCCTTTACCAGAAGAAAAGTGGTATGAGGAGCTGGGTGACACTAGCGGTTTGGACACTTCAGCAGACTCTGACATGCTTTCCTCTGCTGGGATGGTTTCGGAGGAAGGCTCATCCTTCGCCACAGTCATGCCCTTTGATTGTTCTCACCCATTAGGGGACAAAGTGACACAACGCTCAAACGCTTTCAGGAGAGCAGGGTCACTGCCAGGTCTTTTGGGCTTTCTGTAACTTCCCGTTCTCATCAACAGTCCCTTTGCCCCTACCGCGGGTGTTTTGGGGCAAATGCAACACCAACCATATCTGGCAGCCCAACAGACTACTCTGTCTTTTCGTGGACAGGGTCATCGATCCCAAAGAGGACACAGGAGCTAGGCCCAGTGTACTGTCCAGCCCACCCCTACCCTTCGTAGCCTGTAAGCCTCTTTAGTGCATCCTCCATCCAGCATAACCAACCCGTTGGCGCCATCTGCCCCAGAGCCCTGCTATTACCTCTGACAAGTGGGTGCTTCAAATTGTGTGGAAGGGGTATGCCCTTTCATTTGTGGAAATCCTTCCACACTTGCCACCATACTAAGAACGGCTGACGTAGGACCATATCTCCTTTATCCTTTAGGCTTTTTGGTTAAAGGAGCCATCAGTAGCATACTTTTGCCTAAAGTAGTATGGGTTTGGTATTCCCTCTACTTTCTGGTGCCAAAAATGTCTGGAACGCTTTGTCCTATATTAGATCTGCTGCCTCTCAATCCATTTCTACGGAAGGACAAATTCAGAATGCTTACTCTGGTTCGGGTCATGTCTGCCCTGGACCCAGGAGACTATATGGTAGCGTTGGATGTTAAGGATCTTTATTTTCACATCCCTGTCCTACAAGCCCACGGGTGTTATCTACGGTTCATGGAGGTCCACGAGCATTTCTGGTTTGCTGTGCTCCCATTCGGCCTCACCCGTTCTTCACAAAAGTCATGACAGTGGTTTCAGTTCATCTTCAGAGGCTGGGGGACCCTGTCTTCCACTACCTTGCCGACAGGTCGCTGAATGCAGGCTCACCCCAGGCAGTTGTCACCCAGCTCTAGACTATGGCAAACCTTTTGCGCTCACCAGGGTTTCCTATCAACATGCCGAAGTCACACCTGACTCCTCAGTTGCTCCCTTTAATCTGAGCTCTTCTGGATACAGTGCAGAACCACATCTATCCTCTGGAGTGGAGACTTCAGGATATTCAGGCTATGATCCCAATGTTTCAGCCTCAATCCTGGACTTTTGTGAGGCTGACTCTAAGGGTGCTGGGTTTGACGGCCTCCTGCATCCTGCTGATAAAGCATGCCAGATGGCATATAAATGCTCTACTGGGATCTGAAGCCCAGTGGACGCAGCATCTGGGGAACCTCTCCGACCTGGTCCAGATGTGGAAGTGCAAAAGATCTGCAGTGGTGGCTGACAAACCACAATTGGGTCAGCGGCAGACCCCTTTCTCTTTCCTGCCCCCAGAACTGACAGTGGTGACAGGTGCATCACTTCTGGGTTGGGGCGGCTATCTGGGAGAAGTGGAGATCTGAGGCCACTGATCTCTGGCAGAATCTCAGCTGCATATAAACTTTCTGGAGCTGAGAGCAGTCGGCTTGGTATCGAAAGCCTTCCTCCCGTCTTTCTGGGGAAGATTGGTTCAGGTGTTCATGGACCATACCACTGCCATGTGGTATCGCAACAAATAGCGTAGGGTGAGATCGTGGATCCTGTGCCAGGAGGCTCTGCTCCTATGCAATTGGCTGGAGTGCTAGGACATCTTCCTGGTGATACAGCACCTGGCAGGCTCATTTAATGCAAGGGTAGATGAACCTTGGCTCAATCTGTTCGCCACTACGAGAATGCCCAGTTTCACCACTTCTGCACATTGGAGTTTCCAAAGTGACTCTTGCTCTGAGACGCATCTGCCTTGAGTGGAATTCAGGACTTCTGTACGACCTTCTGCCAATACAACTCCTGTTCTGAATTCTCAAGAAGATCAGGACCGTCTGGGCCTAGGTCATCCTAGTGGCTCTAGATTGGGCATGGAATTTATGGTATCCCGAACTCCTGAGCATGTGTGTTGGTCCTTCATTCAGGCTGCCCCTTCAGGAGAAACTTCTGTCACAGCAACAGAGCAGGGTCCTGCACTCAAACCTGTGCATGCTCCACCTTCATGCATGGAGAATGAGTGACGGCTTTTGAGGGTTCTCAATCTTCCTCCCAAGGACTGTGATGTTACCTTGGCGGCCAGGTGGCCCTCCACTGTAACTGTATATGCCTGCCAGCGGGATACGTTTCTGACTTGGTGCTCTTCATATCATGTGGATTTCCTGTCTGCACCACTGTCGGAGGTGTTGCTGTTTATTCTATCCTTAGTCCGGCAAGGCCTGCACTGGGCACTGTTAACATCGGCTATTTCAGCTCTTCTTGGGTTGCCGGATCAATCCTTTCTCTTCAAGTCACCAGTTGGGACGCAGTTTCTGAAAGGTTTGCAACAGTTGATCCCTCCTACCCCTTTTGTGATGCCCCAATGGGACCTCAACCTGGTCCTCGTGTTTCTCATTTATTTCCCCTTTTACCCTCTACACAGCTGTTCTCTGCTGTTCTTGACTATCAAAACAGTCTTTCTTGTGTCCATCGGCCAGGAGGATCACAGAGCTTCAAGCTCTTTTAGTTCACCTTCAACACACCAGCTTTTGTCCATGAAAAGCTGGTCCTTTGGACGCGTGCCTCCATCCACCAGAAGGTTGTCACCGCATTTCTGTGGTCAGAGTGACACTCTGCCTATGTGTTTCACTCCACCTTAGCCTTCCAAGGAGGAGGAGAGACTCCATCACCTAGATCTGAAGAGAGCTCTTTCATTCTACATTGATCACGCTAAAGACCATCTAGAGAACAATCAGCTCTTTATCGTGTTCACTGGAGCAAAAAAGGGCAAGGCTGTGCAGAATTTGACCATCTCTCAATGGGTTGTTCTCTGCATTAAGATCTGCTACACATTAGCTAAGAAGCAGCCTCATGAGCGATTATGGACCCATTCCACCAGGATCAAGGCCACTGCTACTGTGTTGGCAATCTCTGTACCTTTCCTGGACATCTGCCATGTGACTTTGTGGGCGTCACTCCGCACATTCATTAAGCACTATTGCTTGGACAGTCAGGTCCGTTGAGGCGGCCACTTTGTCTGTTCAGTCCTCCAGGATTGTGTGGTTTGAGCCAGTTTGCAGACCCACCTCCAGGGAGGTATTGACTTGTATCTAGTCCAACGTGAGCATCTGGGGTTAAAAGTCTCTAACAGAAAAACAAGTTACTTGCCTTCAGTAACGCCTTTCCTAGTAGATCCTTGATCTAAACAAAGATTCTTCACTGACTCTCCCATCCTCCCCACTCTACGAACTGGACTCTTCACCCTTAAAATCCCATTAGACACTGCACATTGATTAAACACGGTTTCTTTATGTGGCTCTGTTTTTTTGATGCGGAAATAATCAAGAAAGAAACTAATGTGTGCCAGGGTGGCGCCTGTATGAGCACTGCAACATCACCTCTGACGCAGATAATGCCAGTGTGGAGCTGATCGATGCCACCTTCTGGCACGCAGAAATTCTGTTCAAGAATTTACAGATCCAGTCTGATGTCTGGGTAGTATTCCAAGGTGAGGTATCTGTAGGTAGATAGAGTTTCTACCAGAAAAAGCATTACCAAAGATACGTAACTTGTTCTTTATCTGAACTAGAGTCATGGGGCTTGATTCAGACCTTGGCGGATGGGTTACTCTGTTACAAAGGTGATGGATATCCACTTGGGCAAAATCAAAGATTTTGGCGGATGGGACTTCTGCCACTTTTGTGACGGAGTAATCCGAATGCTTCCCTTATTCCGCCACTGTTATCTAAAGAATTCACATGTCCAAATAGCCATGTCCTGGCTGCAGGCAACATGATACAATAGCTGCCTACCAATGATGTTGTGCAACACAAGGAATCTTATATCCACTAACTCAAGATGGCAGTCATTATCTCCAATGTGAGAGTGCAAAGATTTCTTGGAAATGTCACAAAGGGCCTGATTTAGGACTCTGCAGATTGGTTACTCCGTCACACCGGTGACGGATATCACTCCCCCGAACTATAAACCCCATTCTAGACAATGAAATGTAGATTTCTTCGAACGGGACATCTGTCACCGTTGTGACGGAGTAACCTGTCCGCCAACTTCTAAATCAGCCCAAAAGTCTTTCACCAAACGAAACCTACACTTCGTGACCATTGCCAGTCTTTTCTTCCTCAAAATTAACTTGGCTCCAACAGTTTTGTAGTGTGTCGCCGAAGCCTGCAAACTTATAAATGGTAAGTCATATGTTCTGGCAATATTTATGGGTATATCTTCCAGGTGATGATCATCTCTCACAGTATAAGTAGGATTAAATGAGCATTCCTTTGCTATACATCTGTTTCAGGCAGTGATGGTGGACAGATCCCTTTCAGCAGTTTCATTACTGCAATGGATGATTAAATGTCCTAACTACTAGCAGCACCTTCAATACAGTGTTGGTCAATAGAGCTTCCCAAAGTCCTACAGCCTCTTCTGAACAATGAGGGATAGCTTCTTGATTAGGGTAACGTTGAATCTAACTTTGAATTTCTAAACAACCCTGGCCTGTTCTAGGGATTGACAGACAAATAGCGTCCCTCTGGGTCATACTGGGACAAAAATATAGGCCTATGCACCAAAATAAAAGTGCCACCCTTTAGTGAACTAAATAACTAAAAAAGTGGCACGTTTGCACACTGGGGTAGTTTTAAACTTATAAATACACACAGTATAGGTGTTTTGCAGGGTATGGAAGGCTGCATGGATTTGAGCTTGATGCAGGTAATGTTTTAATACCAGGAAAATCAACAGTACGAATCGGCCCAACAGAGCACAAACAGGCCCCCAAACTCCCCCAAAAATGGCCGAAGCAGTGACTTGTCAGACCATCCCATCAGCACTACTTGATTGCTCTATAGGCCAGACCAACCCTGCCCCATTCACAAAGGAGGACTTTACCTTCTCCATCCCAATGGGTCAAAGTCCACCAAATTTAGAGATGCCCGTCGGTCCACTTGTCAACTCTGAATATTGTGAGGAACTGCAGTCACATTGGTTCCTTCCAGTGTACACAAATTTTACTGAACACCACCTTCAGTTTTGACGGCCATTCACCAAACATAAAACTTTTGTGGTTTTCAGAAACAAACTCCGAAAAAATATGAGTTTGTTTCTGAAGAACCCCCCAAAAAAGACCCCACAACTTGGGAGTGTTCTTTAAAGGGGGGTCGTTATTTTCTTCCTGCCCCACACTGACAGGTTTATTTGCTTGTCTCTAAATAGGCCAGGGGACCAAGGATTTGACGGGCACGAGTACCCTCGCCGCCAAACTCTAAATTGGGACCTATGTCGCCACAAAGGGAGTGCAGAAATTGTTCAGTGGTGATCAGCTTTCTTGTTACTGTTGTTACATAGAGAGTGCGGAAATTGTTCAGTTCTTGTTAGAGTGCCAGTAGGGTTACCGTCATCGTTGCAAAGCTTTCTCAGTACATTGATGGCGGATGGACTTACACAATGCTGCACAGTTTCCTCAGTGGATAGAAAACATGGTGGAAATTCCTCAGTGCTTCACCACTCCCTCAATACAGAGATTATTGATGGACATTCTTTACTGTAGTGGATACACTTCCTTTAGTGCTAGTCATGTTCCTCTGTACAGCGAGGGTGGACGGACATTCCTTAGTGTACATTAGTTTCATGAGTACAGATAGGATAGTTTACAGAGTACTGTGATCTTTTGTTATTGTTAGTCAGCTTCCTAAGTACAGTGAGCATGAACGGTCACTACTTAGTGCAGAGCAGTTTCCAGAGTACATTCAGGTTGGTTATATATTTTTTGCGCGCTAGCCAGCCTCCTCAGTACTGTGAGGGTGGATGGACATTCCTTAAGGTAGATTAGTTCACTAAGCACAGGTAGATTGGATATATCATTTTCAGTGTTTGTCAGTTTCCACAGTACAGTGAGGATAGATTGACCTTCCTTACTGCAAGACAGGTTCCTAGATACAGAGAGGTTAGATATACCTTTTTCAGTGCTAGTCAAGTTCCTCAGTACAGTGAGAATGGATATTGCTTTTTTAATACAGGACAGTTTCTTGAGTACAGCGAGGCTGGATATAACTTTTCAGTGCTGGTCAGCTTTCTCACTACAGTGAGGGTAGATACATCTTCCTTTGTTCAAAGTATTTCCTCTGTCAAGTAAAAATAGATGTACCTTCCAAAGTGCTGTTCAGCTTTCTATGTACAGTCAGGTGGGTGGACTCTGCTCTGTGCTGAACAGCTGTCGGAATACACCCAGCTAATAATAATAATAATATTAATAATAATAATAATCATCATAATAATAATCATAATCATAAGGCAGGGACAAATAGTACCTTGTGAAAACTTTCTTACTTCTCTTTTGGCGACCTGTTCAGATCTGATTAATGTCCACACAGTTCCTAAACTTCATTGTCCCACTTTTGTTACATTTTTTATTTCAAGGCAATGCTGCTATGCCTGCTGGAAATGCAGGAAATGCAGGAATCAGGAGTCAAAAGTTTTTTTGGATCAGCATATAGCCCTTCTCAGCTCAATGTAAAATGTCAAGAGACTGAGGATGAAGATGCAGATCAGGGTCAGTCTACATATTTGGAGGACAAATTTTCCTTCAGTGACAGAGGCCGTCAGTAGGCTCGGAGTATAATGTATTCCAGGATCATTTCGTGTCCAAGAAACCAGAAGAGAAACAACATAATGTGCAAGGACATACTATTGCAGTCCCTATTTCATTGGTCACCAATTTACACATGATAATGATTATTGCAAGGAGTTCCCCTAAGCCAATGCCGCGACTCAGCAACCACCTATAAAAATGGACATTCTAGAGACTGCCTCTACTCCAAGGAGCCTTGCCAGACCACAAAGAGACAAATCTGTGCTGCCATCTATTTCAATAAGGGACACTTTAGCTGACAGTGATGGCGATCAGCAGACTGGGAAGGGGAAATACAATTCGATTCAGGGGACCATCCCAAATGGGATGATTACGAGGCTCCAATGTCAGCATCACCTACTCCTCCAGCGGATTCACCGCCAGCCGATATTAGAGGCTTCCATGACATCCTTAAGAGAGCATTCAAGAGCTTGATCTTCCTCTTCCAGATAAACAGAGTGCTTTCTCTACGATTTTAAAGCAGAGGCCCAGCGCACAATTAGATCAATCCCTATTGTTGACCTTATTTGGCAGGAGGGATTAAAATTAATAAAAGCACAGACTTCAGTGGATGTGGTCACCCCAAGGCTTGACATAAAATATAAGGCTCCAGATAATTCGCCAACTTACCTTATTGGCCAGCCTTGACCAGGCTCTGTAAAAATGCAGGCAGACCAACAATGGGCTGAAAATCCATCATCGCTGTGCACAGCCCCTCCTGATAAGGATAGCCGCAGACTGGACAACATTGGCAAGAGATTCTCTGCTATGGTGACAACTTCTATTAGAGTCCCCAGTGCTCTGGCCATCCTAGGAAGATATGACTGCCAGATGTAGTCTGACATGCCAGCGTTCATAGAGTATCTCCCCAAGGACAAGAAAAAAGAAGCCTGAGAAATTCTGGTGGAAGGGAAGAAGGCTTGTTGGGAAATAATTAACGCCGCCATGGACATCTCCTCTACGGCCTTTTGGCAAATGGCAGAGGCGGCAGTAGTGCACCCCCAAGGGTGGCTTAAAATGTCATTGTTTCGCCAAGAGGTGCAACCAAAGATCCTCAACATGCCTTTTGATGGGGAGATCTTGTGTGGTAAGCATGTAGACAATGCCTTACAGTCCATAAAATAGGGCACTGAAACCGCTCATTCTCTGGGCACTTAGCAACAGCAGCGATTCCAGTCTTTTCATGGCAGAGGTCAGTTTCCTACCTGAGCACCGTTACAACAAAATAGATATCAGCCCTACTCTCAGCAAAATGTTCGAGCCCCAAACTTGTCGCAACAACCCTACAGGTCAACAGCAGCGGCATGGACGTCAATTCGCCAAAATTCCAGGGGTAGTG
Organism: Pleurodeles waltl; assembly: GCF_031143425.1. Classification (NCBI taxonomy): domain Eukaryota; kingdom Metazoa; phylum Chordata; class Amphibia; order Caudata; family Salamandridae; genus Pleurodeles; species Pleurodeles waltl. Next base: position 704,460,739 of record NC_090450.1, read on the forward strand.
GAAGTGACATCATGCACACACACTCTCTCACATAAGCACACCCACAAGCAATCACACAACATACATTTAAAAGCATTTTTACTTAATTCAGCTGCCTTGGAAGGGCATGTTTCGGCTAATGGTACCTCAGTTTTGTAACTCTAATAGTGAATAATATGTGATTATTCACTATTAGTATAATAAAAATTGGCAGAAAACAAAGAGAGTGAAGAACCAATTGATGTCCATAAGATTGAGCTGCAACTTAGTTCCTGGCACTGATTTTGCCACCTCTGAGGCCAGGGGTTGCAAAGGCAATGCCAGGGACGCAAAGGCAAGCCAGGGGTCACAGCTGCAACCTCTAAATGACGCCCATGAGCAGCAGCCTCTTACTCTAGACAACCATTGTGTTGATGTCCTTCAGCTGGAGGAAAGTCTCAGAATAGTTCCAGGAGACAATGAAGTAGTGAATGTACCTGTCTCTTCAGTCCCACTATGATTTGAAAATCCCCTTTCCAAATTCTACCATCACTGGAAGCTCAACTCTTCCAATAGATAACTGTTAGATGTAATCTAGCACGGGCACACCTCAGAATTTGTACAAAAGCCTTCCAATCTCCCTCATTGCCTGGCCATCTTTCACTACTAAAGGAGGAAATTCAATCACTTCTTTCCAAGAATGCGATAGAGGAGGTCTCACAAAGTCAATGCAAAACAAGATTTTATTCCAACTTTTTCCTCATCGAAAAGAAGTCAGGAAAGTGAAGGCAAGTAGTGGATCTGAGGCTCTTAAACAAATTCATCAAAAAACAACCCATCAGGATGTTATCCCCGCAGGAGATCCTGCAGCTGGTCGATAGAGGAGAGTACATGACCTCCCTGAATCTACTAGACGCATATTTCCATATCCCCAAGCACTTAAAGTTTCTAAGGTTCGAGGTGGCAGGGCACCATTACCAATTCAAGATGCTCCCCTTTGGGCTCAGGTCGGTTCCAAGAGTCTTTACCAAGTGCATAGCTCCAGCGGCAGCTTTTGTCAGATGTGCAGGGCACCAGTTTTTCCCATATCTGGACGACTGGTTAATAGAGGGCCCCACTTTTCACTTGGCAAAACAATAGACTCAGGCCTGCCTTTGACTTTTCAAATTTCTGGTTAAACTGATTAAGGAAAAGTCCTCCCTAATTCCATCCAGATCAGCAGTGTTTCTGGGAGCAATCCTAGATTCCAAAGTGTCAAAGCCTTTTCCCACAGAGGACAGGATTCTCCATCTTAAATCACCCACAGAATCCATATCCCCAAGAGAATCCCCTTGTAAGAAAGTATGAATCCGTGTTAGGGATGATGTCATCCTACATCCCATTGATTCAGACCTGTCATCTTTGCATGTGTCCACTACAGGAGCAACTGTACACTCAGTGGATGCAGTGCTAGGACTCCTTCAAGGATGCGACTTGGTTTACACCACAGATGAAGTCTGCAATGTCTTTGTAGAAGAACACAGAAAATATCTCTGAGGCTCTCTAATTCCTTCTCGTGCTACCCCAGGTAGTCATGACAATTGATGCCTCCCTAGAAGGGGAGCTTACTTGCAGGACTTGGAAGTTCATGGAAAATGGACTGTTCAGGAGGCTTTGTCACACATAAACCTTTTAGAGCTGAAGGTTGTTTTCTAGGTCTTCAGGCTTTACTTACCAGGCTCCGCAGCTCGTCAGTTTTGAAGAAAACAGACAGCACTACAGCCATGTTTTATCTCACCAAACAGGGAAGGACATGTTCACATGTTCTATCTGCGCAAGCACAACCGATATGGGAATGGTTACTAGCCAACAACATCTCCTTGAAAATAAAACATATCCCAGGGTTACAGAACGAATGGGTTCCTAAGGAGAACAAACAAGCAATTCCACAAGTGGGAGCTCAATCAATGGCAGTTAAGATAGGTTTTTCAGTGATTGGGTTCTCTAAACCTGGATCTTTTTGCCATTCGTCACAACAAGAAGTGCAACTTGTATGCCAGCAGGTACCTTCAACCAGGGTCTTAGGGAAACACTTTCCAGTTTGCATGGACTGGGATGCTTGCATATGCGTTTCTTCCATCCCCAATCATTCCCTAGGTCATACACAAGCTGAACAAGGAACCTTGCCGTCTCATACTCATAGCTCCAGCCTGGCCAAGACAGTATTGGTTCATCGAGCTTCTTCACCTATCACAGTCTCTATATCTCATTCCAGCCAGCAGAGGATCACCTGTCGATGAACGAGGGGCAAATTGTACATTCACAAATTCATTCTCTATGTTTGTCAGCTTGGCTGCTCATGACAATGAGTTCAGGACTCTAAGGGGCAGATTTATACTCTGTTTGTGCCAAATTTGCGTCATTTGTTTTTACGCAAATTCAGTGCAAACCTAACTCCATATTTATATTTTGACGTTAGACATGTCTAACATCAAAACAAAGGAGTTTGCACCATTTTGGGATGTGTGCACCTACCTTGTGTCAATGAGATGCATGGTAAGCGTTCCCATCTAAACAATTGTGCTATCCTGATATTTATCCCCCCACAGGTGGGAGGAGGGGCCAAGTAATGGTGCAAAGCTTGCTTTGTACCATTATTTAATGCCTGGGTCAGCCCAGGCGTTAGGGGACCTGTGGGCCCATTTATATGGTTAAACACCGTGGAATGGGTCCACAGGTGCCCTCCCCAAGCCCCAGGAACACCCCCACCAGAGGGACACCGGAGGATGGGGGACCCCATCCTAGGTAAGTATGGGTAAGTTTTTTTTATTCTAATTTTTTCCGTTGGGGGCCCTAACTTGGGGCCCCCTGCATGGCACAGGGTGCAGTGGCCATGGCCAGAGGACACTTGTCCCCTGTGCTGGCCATTGGGGTGGTGGGCATGACTCCTGTCTTTCCTAAGACAGGAGTCATTTTTTTGGTAGTTGTGCTCCAGGAAATGCGTTAGTCTGGTTAGAGGCATTTTTTTTGCCTCTAACTAGGCTGGCATAATTTTTTTACGCACAACTTCCTCCTTCCTTACCCCCTCCCGGATAGCATCTTCTTTTAAGATGCTAGCCCTAGTGTAGTGCCGGCTTGCACCATTCCTTTATTATGGCGCCTGGCTAGCGCTGTGGAATGGCGCAAGCTGGTGCTATACTTTTTTCCACAGGTTTGTGGCAAAAAGGATAAATCAGGCCCTAATTCTTTCTGAGGAGTGCAAATCGATTCTACGGGATGCTTGTGCTTGCTCATGGTGTATTTCTCAGTCTTATCATCCTCTCATGTCTACACCTGAACAGATTCTTCCTTATCTGCTGCAGCTAACAAAATCAGGGCTCACTCATCTATTAATGTTCATATAGCTACCATCTCTAGATTCAGGAGGTGTCCTGGGAAATTGTCATTATGGTGCGATAGACTGGTTAAGGAGTTCACAAAGCACCTTTTTTGGGTCTATGCTCCGATGAAGCCTTCTGTACTTTGGCAGCTAAACACAGTTTAATCCCAGATCATGAGATCTCCTTTCAAACCGATCCACAAACGCTGACTTGAAATTTCTTTTTTGTAAAGTAGCTTTTCTATTGGCTATCACTTCTGCAAGAAGGATAAGTGAAATCCAACCCATCACAATTTAAGAACCACATTTGCAATTTTGTGACAATAGGGTCATCCTCCGAACTAACTCTAAATTCATCCCAAAAGTGGCAACATCTTTCCATCTAAATGAGCCCATCATTTTACTAACATTCTTCAGTAAATCGTCTTCACCTAGAGAGAGGGCCTTTCACTCTGGACATCAAACGCTGTCTGAAGTTCTACCTAGAGAGAACCAAAACCTTTAGACAGACAGACCAACTTGTGATTTCTTTCACCTCAACAAGAAAAGAACAAGCTCTGTCGTGGGCAAGTATTGTTCGTTGGGTGTCCACAACTATAGCTTTCTGTCATGAGAAGGCAGGAAGACCAATATCTGCAAAGTTGAAGGCACATTCTACTCGAAAGGTCGGCGCTTCTTCAGCCTTGTTCGCAGGAGTGTCTTTGCCTGACATCTGCAGGGCGGCAACGTGGGCTAACATCCACAAATTCACAAAGCACTACTGCCTGGATTCATGGAGAAAAGCAAATATGACGTCTGGAGAAGTTGCACTAATATGTCCGTTTTCATAAGGTACACAGCATTTGAGTTTTTTGGTTCATATTACTGTAGGAGCTCTATATTTTCTCTATCTCTTTACTTTATTATGAGTCTGTCAGATAATACTTCTCGTATCATTGTGTTGAATTCAATGTTAAGTGTTTAGAATTAATATTATTTCTGTTTATCATGGTGGAATGGTTTGCCTTACCCTCTTCCATTCTTCACTTGGTACTGCTTGCCATTCTGATTCAAGTGTGTGAGTCTATGAAAGATGCAGTACTGAAGAAAAAACAAGTTACTTGCCTGTACACATGCGACTCTTCCTTCTCCCTGCCAAGGCTCACCAATTTCTTACTTTTGTTTTTTATCCTGTATTACACTTGTGCTTGAAATCAGAGGTATGGTGGCCCTGCAGGGGATGAGTGCTCTGACTGGTTGAAGTTAAGATGTTTGAAAACAATGTGAATTGGCTAACAATGTCTGTTGTTTTCTGTGGGGTTTTAATGCCAATTTTTTAATACTGCTTATATTACTGTTACCGTGGGACTCCCACCATGACTACCAGGAAGATTCAAGCATGTGAATCTATGAAAGATATCAATACTGGAGAACCACAGTGTGTAGGTTAGACCATATTATGCATCAGTCAGAAGCAGATTGTAAGTCATACCTCTTAAATTCACGAAGACATATCTACTATGAGGGTTGTCCATCACCAGCACTGTACCGTTAAAACAATTACATCACCAAATGAACAGGCATGGAATAACTGAAGAGATCTGTCACACATTGCAGGACAATTCGAAGACATTTAAAATAGTCCAGCACTTCAGGTGCCAAATATCTATACAATCTGACTGCTTCTTTGCATCACACAAAGACACTCTGATATGGGATAATAATAAAAATGCCCATCCCACCAGATCCCTCAACTTCTCTCTCCCTCCAGCCATGCCAACTCAGGATCCCAACTGTACACAAAGTCTCAGATTGGACCATGCAGTGCAAGTAACTAGCTAAGCAGACTACATCATAGGATCATTGTTTAAAAAAACAAATAAAAACCGTTTTGAGAAAAAAGAAAATAATAACATAAAGGGACCTGCAGAGATGTTCAAAGCTTACAGCATATTGATAACTGTAAAACTGCAGTCTGACTCTCACACTTCATTATCCAATACACTAATATGCCGTATTTCCCATAACATGATAACCGCACCTCTGTGGACATTACACATGACATGAAACATTCTCACCTAGAATCAAAGTAAAAACAGTATCCTTACAACCGCACATCCTACACGGTGTAGCGTGCTACCCATGTAGGCAAGGGGTTCAGCACCCTACATATGAGTAGCAAGTGTTATATGCATGCTGCAATATAATACCATGTCAGAATTGGTTGGTTGGTAGGTTTCTACGACAGCCACAAAAGCGTATTCCAAAGCCACATGAAGCAGGTTAGAGAGGGGTTCCCCGTTGGCTTCTGCTTTTCAGATGTGCGGAGGAGGATCTTAACATCTGTCTTTTCCAGGATGGTTGAATTGTCAGGCCACTCCTCTTCAGACAACAAGGCATTGGAGGAGTGCGTAATCGCAGAGTTTTAAACCTTTGCAACGTTTGGGAACTTTAGGAGCTTTGCAAAGTTAAAAAATCTAGCAAAAGAAAAATCCTTTTAAAAGTATATAGTGTGCATGACTGTGCTGTAATGCTAGCAGGAAAATGTTCCTGAAAAAAAGTTTGGAACAAAATGATCTTGCAAATAAATTTTAATAGGAAGAGATGTCATCACCCACATGCAAATCTGGTGCTTGTATGAAGTTCACAAAAATTGCAGCGTCATAAAGTATTACATTTGAGAGAATTTTGCACAAAATTACAGGTAGAATTGTGATTCTGCACAAATCTAGCTACTTCATTATATGTGTGTTGGATCTTAGTCTATGCTTTCATTCTCTAGGTTGTCACATATTGAAACAAGATTTTAGAATGTTGCCATTAAAGTGTAGATGAGCAGTTGTTCCTTTGCCTGCTTCCTACTGGTCGTGTTTGTAGCGTCTTCCCTAGCGCTGGAGCATACACGTGAAGGATGTCACATGGGAGTTGCCTTCAAACATTACTTGACTCCTGAGCATACGCTAACGGACTCTGCATTACATCATACTTTCTGATAACCACACCTTAACATCTCCCATTCTCTGCATACTTCCTGTTCAGAGTCCGCACAGAACCACAAGGGTTCTAGAGTGCATACCTTCAGAATGCTACATCTCCCCTTTGTTAAATTAAAACAGGTAAACATCACCAAAATCACATTTCCTCGATTAATGAGAGAGGCAGGCTCCCTTGTCTCCCAGCTCCAGTGGTTGGAGATGATTGAGGTTCAATTGGATTGGCGACGGTGCCATTGGGGCAGGCTCTTGAGCCGGACTGGCTGGCAGGGTTGTTTCCTGTACAGTTTCAGGATTCAGTGAGTGTCTTGTTAGGTATTTGAAATGTGATGTGTCCCATATGTCCCAAGTGATGAATGATCTAGAATGATGTGCTGTCACCATGTGTCCTTTGCACTTCACAACCCATAAACGATCAGCAGCAACAGGAGTGTATGTTTTCCCTTTCTGTTTCTGCTTAACCAATACCCAGTCTCTTTTGTCAAAGACTGTCTCTTGGACATGGTGACACTGATCTGCATATGCTTTCATTATTCGCTTCCGAGCTGTGTCACTGTCTCGAATCTTGTCGTTATTCACTAATCGATCCAGAGTCCATTAAGGTAGTTTCTTTCTGATAGCAAAGTGGCTGGACTCTCACCCGTTGTGGAGTGAGGAGTTGATCAATAGGCCCAGAGAGACCTGACGCATGGTATTGTTCAAGTTGATTCCCTCCATGAATGCTTGTTGAATGACTTTCTTGAGGGTGCCAGAGAGGCGTACTCTTATGGTGTTTGACATTGAAACGAACAAGGAATTCTGTAAACTCTTGGCTGTTTAAGGGTGAGCAATTATCAGATTTGATAATTCCTGGGATGGCCCACATTGCAACATCAAGCTGTTCTATGACTTTGGGCCTGATTTAGAGTTTGGCGAACGCGTTACTCTGTCACAACGTGACGGATATCTCATGCACTATATTTTGATTTCCATAGGAAATAATGGAATCGTAATACGGCAGACAGGATATCCATCACGCTTGTGACGAAGTAACCTTATCTTCCAAACTCTAAATCAGGCTCTTTTCATGAGTTGTGGAGGATAGGTCCTAAAGGGAAACATGAATATTTGTCTATGACTACCATGAGATGGTGTCCAGTTCCAAAAGCCCCAAAAAAGAAATTGCAACTCTCTCCCGGGCATGGGCAGAAAGATCGGACATTGGTAGTGAATGATGAATCACTTTGGTTAATAGACAGTTGCAAAAGTGGCATGCGCTCAGCTCTTTCTCAACTCTCTCATCTAGCTAAGGGACCCACAGTTGATCTCTTAGTGCTCTTTTAGTGGCCACAACACCACTGTGTTTTTCATGGGACAGTACGATGACCCGCTGTCTGAAGATTCCAGGTATGACAATTCTGGAGCCTCTTAGTATCACGCCTTCTCGGGTGACTGCTACCTCATCCTTTACATCCTTGAATTTTTGGAACTCAACATTGTTGGCCAAGAGCTGGGTGTTTCTCCTTCAGGAATTTGTGGTAATCACTTCTTTAACCATGGTCACGTCTTTGCATTGGCCACAACAGTGTTCTGTTCCTCCAATAGAACTGCTGGTATGCAGGAGTGCCCAATAAAGTTGAGATATGCTTCAGCTGTCTTGGATGTTAAACTGTGATGAAGCAGCGGCACTCGTAAGAAATAGTTTGCTGGGCTTTGATCCTTCCCCGGTTTCGGTACAATTTCGTAGTCATATTTTTGAAGTCTTAATCCCCACCTCTCTACGTGAGGGGAAATCTTATCCTTCGGGCTCCCAGAAATTGTAAGCAATGCCTGGTGGTCCATGATGATGGTAGAGTAATACATGAAGGTTTTCTTAGGCCTACACTACAGCTAGACTCCCTTTTTCTGGCTGAGAGTAAGAACGTTCTGTATCAGACAGACCACAATGTGTCTCCGAGCACGTGGACGACCACTATGTTGAGCAAGGATTTGCCCTAGCCCTTTGGAGCTCACATCAACCGTTATTTTAGTGTGTACCTTGGGTTCCAAGTAGGCCATTTGCGTTGCATTCTCAATTGCATGTTTAATGTATTAGAAACTCTAGTCACATTGTGGAGTCTATTGGAATGGTACATTTCACATTGTCATGTCTCTCAATGGGGCACCCACTGTAGCAATAGTTGCGGATATATCTTGAGCAATAACTGGCCATTCCTAAAAAGGATCTCAGCATGGTGACATCTCGGGTTGGGGGGGTACAAGTGGGTGATAGTGCTTGCACCATGACTGGGTCTGGTGTCATCCCCCCTTCAGAAAATATGTGCCCAAAGAATTTGAGCTTGGTCTTGTGAAGCTCACACTTTGTGGCATTCAGAGTGAGGCCTGCATCAGTGAGTAGCTGGCACACTTGGGTCAGGGCTTTATCATGTTTTTTTTGTGTTTGCCCAAAATCCAGTATGCCATCACTTTAATTGAAAGCATGCATTCTATGCTAAATTGCACAGCAAATAACATCCTGAAATATTTCAGCAGCCCAAGATACTCCAAAACTCAGGCCCTCATTATGACTTTAGTGGTCTTTCCACAAGAAAGGTCTTTCGCTGACGTCCCAGGCGCCTGAATACCGCCATCCGAAGATTGCCATATTAGGAGTCAATTCGGATATCCGCCCATTTACAGGCAGAAATACAACCCTGTCGGCCGATGGCGGAAGAGAGACATTTCCACCACCAACACCGCTACTCCAGCAGGACTCCTCACGCCCTATTACAATCCATAATACGGCAGGGTGGTTCCCTGAACGGCGGTGCAGGAGGTGGAAAACACCGAGACCCATCCCCTCCTGGACGACCGCCTCGCCGAGACAGGTAGGTGGACCATCCAAAAAGGGGGGTTTGTGCATGTGTGTGCGTGTATGTGTGCTTGGAGAGTGTGTGTGTCTGCATGTATGTGGAGGGGAGGGGGCCGTTTCGAGGTACAAGTGAGTAGGTGTGGGCATGCGAGTGGGGGTGCATGTGTGCAGGTCTGTGAGTGAGTGGGGGTGTCTATGTGGATGCACGTGGATAAGGGTGTGTGCAAGTGTGCAGATGTGTGTGTGTGTGTAAGTGTGCGGATGAGGGCAGAGTGTGTGCATGTATGCGTATGGGGGAGTGTGAATGTATGTGTGCGTGGAGGGGTGGGGGTGTGCATGAATGCGAAGGGGGTGGAGGGGTGAATGATTGCGGAAGGGAGGTGCGTATGTGTGAGCGCGAGTAGGGTTGTGTGTATGTCAGTGTGAGAGCGGGTGGCGGTGTTTGTATGGATGTGTGCAGTTGGATGGGTGGGGTGGTGTCTACATGTTTACGGATGTGTGGGGGTGTGTGTGCCGGCAACAGGAATGGGGATTCCTGTCACCGGGTGCGTTACCACCAAGGTTTGCGTGGCTGGGTGACTGCCGCGGGAAGCCTGGTGGTTCGCTGCCTCCCAATACAGCCGGCAGCCTTAGGCCTGCCGCTGGTCCACAGGAGCTCACCCCCGGCCATGGCAGTCCACCTGGACCGGTGGGACTGGCGGCATTGTGGCAGTTTGGCTTCGGCTAAACTGCACAACTTGTAATGTGGCGGTCTTTACTGCCGGATCCGCGGTGGTTAGACCGCCACCGCGAGTTTGGTGGTCTAATGGCCGCCAAACTCGTCATGAGGCCCTCAGTCTCTTATACCTGAACAAACCAACATGATTTGAAAAGGCAGTAATGTACCTGCAGTTCTCCTCCAACTTAAGTTGATGGCAACCTTTAATCAGGTCAAGGCAGGAGAACACTTTGGCTCAGTTAAGTTGCATGATCATGTCTGCTATGTATGGACCTGGACGTCTCTCCCCCTCAATGGCTTTGTTTGCCAGGCTCATAGCAACGCAAATGTGCACCACTCTGCTCCTGTCCTTTTTTGGTACTACTGCTATGGGTGAAACCCATGGTGTGGGGCCTGTGGAACGTTTCATGATGTGACGTTTTAAGAGGGCTTCCAAATCTTTCTCTACAGCTTCTGCTAGATTGAAAGCAACTCTGTGTGTCGCTGAGCAACAGGGCAAATGTCTTCATTGATGTGAAGCTGTACTTTCATTTTCTTGATTTTCCCAGGCCATGGTACAACAACAGGAACTGGCTTGTGATTTCCAATTGAACACAGAGGTTCTAGTTAAGGGATATCAGTCCCATGTCAGCAGCAGTGGCAAAGCTGAGTAGGCAAGCATTCAATGAAGTCCCTTGCAGAACGTAAACGGTGGCTTGCACCAATGTCTTTTTCTACTGCATTGTCGCTAAGAACTAACCTTGGTTTTGCAATGATTCAGAAGCAGCCCAAGTAAATACCTTCGTGCTTGATGGAGTGAGGCAAGGCACAGGGGATAAGCTGTTAAACTTTCCCATTGGCCTGATGTTAATCGTTGCAGCACTATCTATGATGAAGGTTGTTGATGATTGTTCACCTTCAACCTGATTTTGGGACAGTGTCCAAATGACATTTCCCATTCTGTTTGGTGAGACTTTCCTTATATTATGATCCTCTTTACAGGTAGCTTATCCCACATGTGCATGCTATATTTCGGTGGATATCATCAGTGCACATTCATCTTCTTTGCTGGTGCTTGATAGTGACATTAATGAACCTTTACACAATGAGCTTGATGATGATTGATTTTGCCTGGTTTCAATTTGTTATAGCTGATGTTACTTTTCGGTACACCACATGGGAACTGCATTCAAACATTACTTTATTCCTCAGCATACACTAATGTACTGTGCATTACATCATACTTTGTGTTAACCACACCTTAACACCTCCCATTCATTGCCTGTTCAGAGTCTCTTCCAGGCAATAAGGGTTCTAGTGCACCTATCTTCAAGATGCTACAGTTTCAGAAACTTGTTTTGAGACCCTATGGTTGTTGTGCAGAGGCCATCCGCTGTTTAGATGGTGCTTTCAACTTCTGTTATCTTCTGATGTTTTGAAAAACCAAACTTCCCTCTACTGCCACCCAACTGAATCGACAACACAACAAATGCAGTTTCCAGGTGGTGACAAGGAGTCTTGTGGGATTTACGCTTTACGAAACAGAGGCTGGAACTCATTAGTGTTCCAGCACAGGCAACGCTGCATCATTCCCCATATTCTGCATGTGTTTCTGATCTATGTCACATGGTGACTCATCGCATTGAACATCCTGTGTGCCGCCATGTTGGATTTATAAACAGGAATAACACTGTTGCATGGACAATGCAGCAATACATTATGTTGTGTGTCCTTTGCGCACAGGTTATGGATTGATCAGTGACATGCACACCTCCTTCTAAACACTGCTTTGCACTTTAACGAGTGCTCATTAAGCGGTGACACACCCACCATCTATTTTCACTTGTAGTCCTTGTTAAACTGGTGGGGATGTGCATACCAGATTGATGCAAATGAGATCAGGTAATTTGCCTGCACACAAATCTGGCAATATGCACAGGATTTTAGGTCATTTGCTGCATTCATCTAGTTTCACGGCTGTGGTCATTAACTGTGTGGTGATGTGCACACCAGACTGGTGCCAGAGGGTGCAATTCAATAAACGTACTAGTGCTACGCACATGTACCCGGTGATGTGCACATCATTTTATTTATATGCCGTTATATATTTACATGTAAGACAACATCGGAAAATAACATTATTATAAAAACAAACTAGAAGCAACCATGTTATTCATAGTCCTGTTGCTGGCAATATTTAGGGTAATTTATAAATACATATGTGATTGCACAATGCTGCATAACGGAGTACAACTTTGTTCCATTTCCATCCTTTCTGTCCAGTACAGGACTACTGGATAGAAACTGGAAACAGTGGAAAGAAGGATTTGAGACAGGTCTTGATGCTATTGAATGGGGGGCCTTCGGGTGATGTAGTTGATGGTTATGCATCTGCCATGACAACGGTGGATATCCATTTTAAGCCTCACAAAAATCTAATACTGGAGCGGTACAAATGCCAAAAAATACTCCGACTTCTGGAAGAACCTGTTGAGAGTTTTGTGGGGGCTCTTACAGTTTTGGCCTCTATGTGTGACTATAGGACTTTTTTGAGGAGGAAATAAGATATCAGATGGTTGTGAAGACAAATAAAAGGAAAATATTCTCCCAATTTAACCTTGGGCAAAGCCATAGAACCCAATAAGGCAGACATGAATTTGACACAGCAGACTTGAGCTTTTCATTCTGGTGATAATGCTACCAACCTAGGAGTAAATGGTCATATTATGCCAAATCTAAGTGGTTGGTGTGCTTCTGTTGCAGCAGTAACAACCATTTGTGTAATGCTTGTCCTACAACAGTCTGAATATGTAGTAGGTGTTTCTAAAAAGGGCCGGTTTGCTAAAGTTTGCAGGACTATGAAAAGACTACATACTAAGGGCCTGATTTAGTGTTTGGTGTTCCATCACAAATGTGCCTTATTACAATTGCATTATATCCTATGGCACATGTAATAAAGTGGACTGGATATCAGTCACATTTGTGATGGAGTAACCCGTCCACCAATATCTAATTTAGGCCCTAAGTCTGTTAATACCCCAGGTGACATTGACAAGATTTCCGGTGAATGATTCAGGACATGAGAGTGTTGTGTTATGTGTGGATTCACTTCCTATTGAAATAAGGAAGAGGGATGGAGAAGGGGAATTAGTCTGATAGCTATGTTTGAACGTGATTAGGAGGCCATACAGCCACATCTTTGTGAGTGGCTTGGAAGTGACTAATGGATGAGACAAGGTCTTCATTACATTAATAGATGTGAATATTTGGGCTCCTTTTTCAAAATATTACATGAGGCAGGACACTGTGAGACCATTTGTATATGGAGGAAAGCCTATCGATGTTGTGTATGAATTTGACATACAAGTGTAATACTACGCCAGCTTCTGTTTATCTGCCCAAGGATAGATCAAGTTTATTGTGGAGGCTGGAAAAAATTAATCTGGAAATTATATTGGACTCCAGTAACCTTGAGCAAGTTCTCATAAGGAAAGCATGTTTGACAGTGTGCTTATTGGAGCAATCTGAATGAGAGCTGAAATGTCCTGCCCTTTCATTGAAAGGTTGGCAAAGCTGAAGGGTTTCAAGCATATGATTCAACCAAAATCTAGTGTGGCACAAGGTCAGATGGGTACTGCTTGCAGAAAGACCTGAATTGGGGAAGAAACGTGAAAAGTGTTTGCACAAAACTTTATTGAGCTATTAGAATGTTCTGAATGGTTGTCCCTAGCAGTGTTGGCCCGGAAGGCCAATAGGTTCCTCCGAATGTGTGTGGGCTTCTGAGACTAGAATGCCAGAATTTGGGTGGACAGGCATCTCCTGTCCAACATCCAAGACATGGTGGCACTTCTGAAAAGGGTATGTTGAGTATACAATGTGAGTATTTACTCCATATATCATAGTGGATTGTGTTACAGGTTTGCTCCTGAATTCCATTGGAATGGGTGGAAATGTGCAGGAAGATGATAGTTAGTGCGTTGACTAATATTATCTATTGTGCCTTCACAGAAATAGAGTGGTTGCAGGTTTTAGATGAGGAGGAGTCTCCCAAGAGGACTATAAAATAATAGATGGTGGATGACCTCTTTCCAGAAATTCATACACGGGGTGGATGCCTACCAGTACATTGTGCCAGAGTTGTCACGAGTCAACGGCTTCCTAAGAACGCTCCACACCTTAATTGTATAATTTTCTTTATAGGCCAAAGTAGTGAAAGTGGCAAATGTCTCCTATTTTGGCATAAAAGTCACGAATAGAAGAATTACAGAGGTGTTCCGGTGGCAGGGTTCAGATAAGTCAGTGGAACAGATTGCGAAGCAATGTGTGTCCTTCACAGTTAGTGATAAATAGCAATTTACTTACCCAAACCCGGTGGTGTTAGCTCCGGTACTAGAGAAGGCCTAGTTCAGATTTGGAGTTGTTATTATTAAGCCTCTGAATATCTTGAAGGGAGCGGTCAAGTATGGAAAGCTTTGATGGATTAGTGGTCAAAAAGGGAACAAGTTATCTGGAGTCCGCTTCCCAAGGAGATCATCGAGGAAGCATTTTTCTCCAACCTAATTCAAGTTTTATATTATGTACACATTGTTGTAGATAGTGTTCTTGTGAGTTCCGGAAGGGTGTATAAGTGTTTTCGTGGGTGTGTATGGTTTGTGCAGTTGATAAGTATGTTTTTCATACTCCTTGTGATGGGTGAATATTGTAAGCGGGGGTGATGTATTGGTTCTTAGTCTGTCAGTTCTTTCTCCCGTTTTTTTTTTTATTGGAATAAGAATTCAGAATGTTGACATTTCATTGTAGAAGAGCAGTTGATGAAAAAGACTTCCCTGTGGAATCCAACAACAAAAATAGCATAGCGTAGGCACTGGCTGTCGCTGTGACTGTCATCTTTCTGAGAGGAAACATTTGGATATATATCTTGTGGCACTGCACACCATACAATGTAGGAATCTTTTGTTCCCCAAAGTTTTGGCCAGGATCAACTGCCTAGCAGCGTCTATCCCAGTTTAGTTAAAACACACCCACCACTCACTCTTTGGCCTTAATTCCCAAATTTCCACTCTCTCGTTATGCTGTGTGACTTCGAAACTATCTTCCTGTGATAATGCCCACGCTGTTCTAGTAAAAATGCAGAGGCAGCCTCTATAGTGCCTTCTTCACTTCTGTGTGCTCGCCTAAGTGGACCTACTCTGCCAGCCTTAGCAGATATGGCCTAAGGCTATTGAATATACTGGTTTTAGGATCCTTGGACTAACAATAGAGAAGCCCGTCTTACCAGCAGATAAAGAACACCTTGGCAGCTTCCCTATTAGAGAAATTTTAGCCCAAACACCTCAAAGTTCTGCTGAGTCTCTGCAACTTGTAAATTGTATGTTGTGTGGAGTTTAAGGCCACGTGATAAGCACCTCTTACACTCTTACAGAGTAAATGGAGTAATTGATCTGGTGGTCCCGGTACTCACAGTGGCAGCATGATTTAAACTATTTTAAAATTCCTCTAATTTCTCTCTTGTACATGGTGATCTCGATCCCTTTTCTCAAGTTTTATTGAAGCACTTAACCTACTTGTCATTTTTTGACATTTTACTTTCGTCTGTCCTTGTACCTGGATTTAGATCCGGTGTCGTTCTGATTTACTCTGTAGGCAACCCATCAATTAGTCTCTTCAGGCAGCAGCAAGAGGTCGACCATCTCTGAATCCGCCAAATGACGGCACAGGTTAGGGTAGCAAACTTCTATCTGGTGCTCTTCAATATTCAAATTAAACTGTTGTTGGTATTTTTCCATAATGTTCTTTGTATCACGCTATTCATTTTTATGGCGTTGTAACCATAGGCTACAGCCAGTTAGAGTTTTTGTTTAAGGACTTGTTCTTATTTGCTGCAAAATGTATATTTCACACTACCATAGTGAGCACGCTTATTCCGTTTCTAAATCGAGACCTTTTTAAAAATCCTTTATAGGCACACTTTTAAGCTCTTATTTTACTTACTAGTGCTACTTACTGCATTCTCATCCCCATTCAAGCTCCTCAGCTGGCAGCTTAAGTCATGGATTTTTTGTGTGTTCGCTGTGATCTAATTACGTTCCACCAAGATGCTCAGCAGTATATCATTTTGTAGCAATGTGAATGTCGCTATTGCATCAATGGGATACACTAGGTCTGTCAACACATTCAGGTCTGACGTACAGAGACGTTATCATAGGAAAAGCAATAGCCATCTAACAGCTTTTGTACTGGGTCGCTGTGGTTGAACAATTTAAGCATAACTCTTTAAAGAACTGTGTCACAGGTCACCCTAGAATTTGTCCTGGGACGGATTGCTAGAGTTGTAATCTCTTATTGGCCCACTTTGTCTGAAAAATTGGTTAGGGGCACTATTAACTTTTTTTTTTAATATTCATTTATATACTTGAATTGTCAACCGAAATGACCACTGAACCAACCAAACATCTGTAACCCAATTCCTCTTCTGGCTAAGTTTGCATCTCGTGTGTTGCAGGCTATAGGGTAGAGGCAAGCTTCGGGGTCACAACCAAGTTGTAACTTCTCAGAAACACTATTCTAAAAAATATTCTAAAAAATACTACTACCAACTTGTAAACCAATGTACAATAAACATGGACAGGAGAAAAGTACTCTTTTGTGAAAAACTATGAGGTAGGATTACTATACCTCGTATCTGTAAAGCCTGCAAGGATGTGCTTAGTTCCCACAATATTAATTTACTCATCAAGCATGTTGCCAATGCTACCACTAGGTGAGTCAAGGTGATCAGTGAAAGTGAAACTTTCCAGGATATTGTCATTCCTACAGTATGAAAGAGCATAACAGATTGGAAGCAGAGGAGACAAGGTCACCTCATGTGGACAGTGTGCTAGTAGCCAGAGGTAATGTCTCCTCAGTGCTTCACGCCTTGGCTGGACCTCCGTAGCGTCCATACACTGATTCTGACCCTTAGGGGAGGAATCAAATCATGGGCGCAGTTCGAAGGGGTCTAAAAAACTCCCTAGCTGCTGGTACTTTCATGAGTATTTGTGTAGCTATGGTGGTTGGACGAGTCTTGCGGAATGTATCGACTAGGAAGGCTGATATCAGGATGCTCCAGCATGAAGATGCAAGCAAAGAGGTGAGACAATACCAAGTCCTTCGGGAGAGATTTGTTGGCGTGTCCCAGTACCTTTGCTAACTGCAGTAAAGGTAGCTGGCTGCTTCACCATTACTTTGAGGGCGAATGGACATTGCTCAGTGCTACACAGCTCCTTCCATACATTGTACAAAGCAACTTCCTTAATACGATGTCAGTGATGGACAGATATCTAAGAACATTGCTCAGTGCTGGGCACCTGTCATTACATTGTCAGTGCTGGGTAGCGTCCTCAGTACCTTATCAGAGCTGGGCAGTTCTTCAGGTACATTGCTCAGAGCCGGATAGCTCTATCAAATCATCGACCGCGCCGAGCAGCTTGCTTGGTAAATAGCCCTGGACAGCTCCTTCCGTACACTGACAGAGCTTGTCAGCGCCCTCAGTTCATTGTTCAGAGCCTAGCAGCTCCCCCTGTACACTGCCAGTGCTTGTCAGCATCCTCAGTGTATTGCTGAGTGCTGGGCAGCTCCCTCGGTACTATGAAAGTGCTTGTCAGCGCCTTTAGTACATTGTTCAGTGCTGGACTCCTCACTCAGTACACTGGCAGGTTTGGGCAGCATCATTAGTGCTTTGTTAGTGCTGGATAGCTCTCTCCGTCCTTTGCCAGTGCTGGTTAGCGTCCTCTGTACCTTATTCGCCCTGTGGAGTTCTTTTAGGACCCTGAGAATAGGTGGCTATCCCCTCGTACTAGAGCTCTGCGCGATGCTCCGTCGTTCTCTTGATGTGAGATGTTCCCACCACAGAATTAGTAGCTATTTATTCATCTCTTACATTAGGTACTTTCACAGAGGTGCGTGGGTCCCCCGTCTGCAACAGCAGTGACCCTGCTGGTTCGGAGTGAGTTGCGTTGGCGGATCTGTGTTTTGATTCTGGGACTTTAATGGCAGCAGTGAGGCGGATCAGGCGGGTTGCCCCGACAGCTCTATGGGGTGCAAAAGCTGGAATAGCAGAGGCTCTGATGGTTACGAAGCAGGAGCATTGGCAAGAGATTTTTCTTGGTCCCAGAACTGGGGTTACAGAGGGTGCGGAAGGTGAGGAATCAGGTGCGTGTGCAGGGACCCACGTGGTGCATGGAATGGAATAGCCAGGGCTGTTGCAGCCCGGATAAAGGTCATTGCGGCTCCAGTAAGGGTCGAGTAATGTAACCCCAGGGATTGTTGTTAGAAGCCCCCGGGTTGCCGGACACCAAAGGCTGCTTAGGTATTGATTCCACACCGCGCTTCTCTCTTCCACCACCCTACACTTCCTGTCAGTTAATGTCACTCTTGTAGATTTCTTTTCATCCCTCACTTCTTCATTTGTCGCTACACTCTCTCTCACTCTCTCTCCTGGTTTGGTAGTACAAACTCTAATAGTTGCAGTGTAGTAGTCCATTTACACACCTTGGCCCTGCTTCCAATGCACATGCTGCACTATTGATATCTATGCCCCTAAGTCTTTTGTTAACAAGAAGTTCCCGGTCCCTAACGTTATTAGTAATTGCATGGAGAGCTACATATAGAACTCGGTACTGAAATAGCAAGGGTGCAGCAAATCAGACGTGAGATGCATCCACAAACTTGTATGTAGCAGTGTTGCACACTTAATTTGATTTGGGTGATTTGTCTGTTAATGCATTCAGGCATGTAACGCAGCAATGAAAATACGCTTAAAATAATTCAGACCTATTCAAAGAAATAACAACATGTTTTTTTTGTGAATGTTTACATCTGAAAACGTTTCGGTTCCTAAAATATGACTGTGAATTAAGCATTACTATGGTTTGTGGGAAGGTCTCCAGAATCTCTCATTCATTCTTAAACTCCCCTTCACACCATTTTTCTCTGCAGCCTCTCACTCTGTTAGACAATTACTCCCTTTTTCTCTCTACGTATTTGTGGAATCCTCAATTTGCATATCTCACAGTCATCTCATTCCTCTTCAGCATGTCTTCTCAATCTCTCCTTCTGCACGTACGTCCTTTCTCACATTTTCCCCATGTACAACCAATCCACTTGTAAGCATTGTATTTTCTTTTCCTTTTCTGCTGTCCATATTTTTACACCTGTAGACCTTCTTCACATGTTTTCCGACAATTACAATTAGCACATATATGACCATCACTCTATGTGCTCAGCTCAGGGATTAGCTATACCACCACCTTCATCACCCACTGTGAACACTCACTGCCTTCGGCCTCTTGATAAACACATGCCCACAAACTGAACTCACCCAGATGTTTGAGACTTCTCAGTTTACAGTATGCACTAGACAAGAGTAGTATGTTGCTTGAAGTAAGTGGCCCGTCTCTGCGTGACTTTTAATACCTGGCAGGACCTGGTCCTCTTATACCATACTGGCTAGGTAGGTTAGAAGTAAAGTGATTGATTTTAAAGTGGGGTCGGTAATTTTGTGGTTGTGTGTGGCAAAGTATGTTTCACTTGCAGCGAGGCTGATTGTATTTCACTTAGATGGTGTTAAATTGGAACAAAGCTGATAATTTTTTGATTTTGGATGTCATGACTGCAAGGTGACGAGGAGGATTGAATTGTTGTGGAGTGTCACAAGTTCCAACTGGCATGTTTCCTTGAAGATCTATAGAGTTGGCTCAATTGATTTTAATGGTGTTGGGAGCTATGGCCTATGTGTTGAGTAGTGTTAAGGCTAATTACTTTTGAGTAGAGTTGGTGTGAGGTCTGTTTGACTGTTGAAGAGGAGGGTGTTGGGGGTGGTGCCAGTTAAGATATGTTTTGGCTCAACGCTAAATTAGTTTGAATTCCGTTGAGTCTGGGTAGTTTAGAATTAGTGATGGGCCATGTGTTTTTAAGTTGGAATCATGCTAAGTGGTTTGAATTTGGGATGGTCTGGGTCTTTTTAGGTCACAGCCTAGGGACTTTCAGAAAGGTGACCTAGCAATCCATTCTGTTGTTTGATTACCATTGGCTTTGTGGTTTGTAACTCACACTTTCTGGATTTCCATTTGCTGGTTTTATTTGCTTTAGGTTCTCCAGGTTCAGTTCGCCCCCATTCCTAAACTCTGTTTTCTGTATCCTTCCATGAACTGGCTTTCTGTTAACAGACCTTTAAGCTTTGTTCTTATCTCGTCACATCTGCTGTGCATTCAAAGACTGAGGTAAAATGTAAGACGCTGTCGTTTAAGGGCACTTGTTTACTTTTCTTCTCTGATTTCAAAGTGAATGGATTTATGTGACAATTATCTTTGATACTGGGGTTTGAAAGAGTTTTTTTCCAACGTTTAAATGAACTGTATAAGTATTTCAGAATATATCAGAATTATGAATGCACAAATGAAGCACATTTTTGTATTAATTTCTGGTGTGTTTGAAACAAATACTGTAATGTGATCAAAACAAATGATTAAACTATGTGATGCTATTTCCACACAATTTTGTTTGTGCATTGTAGAGTTTTATTAGTAAAACTGAATGTCTGTGCAAATGTAAAGGTCATTTCAATTGAAAATGTGTTGTCTGTAATTGCAGTGTGCTACCACACCCTGAATACTCCATTCTACGCCACTCCACTTGATTCTGCAAAACTCCACACCACTCCACTCATCTCTGCACCACTCTACTTTACACCACTCCATGCCACTGCACTCTGTACCACTCCACTCTACGCCACTGTATGCCACTCCACACTACGCCTCTCTAATCTACCCTGTACAACTCCACTCTTTCCAGTGCACTCTTCGCCACTCTACTCTAAACCATTACACTCTTGGTCACTGCCCTCTACACCAATCTACTCTGCACAACTTCACATTACACCACTGTACTCTACTCTGCAACACTGCCCTCTATGGTAATGCACTTTATGCCAATGCACTTTACGCTGTAAACTCAACTCTATGCCCCTACACTCTAGGCCTGTCCATTTAATGCCACTCTAATCTACTCTGCACCACTGCACTCTATGCCACTGCACTCTACACCACTTTACATTACATTCTATGTCACTCTACGCAACTGCACTTCACCCTGCACCAGTCCACTCTACGCCACTTCACTCCACTCTGAAACAATCTATTCTATGTCACTGCACTCTGCGCCACAATAGAGGCTCCACCCCGATCTAATCATCGCTAAGGATAATGCCATACAGCTTGAATCCATTACACCCTGTAACTGGTCAGATCTCTACATAATCTCCTTCTTTATCTTGGAAAAGGTTAGTACTATAAGGGGTCAACATCTTAAATCCAGACAATTGGATATAGACTTGAGACATATTAATCTAACCGATCTAACTTCTATCAGCAAACATTTTCCTTCCTCCTCCTACAAACATGACAAATGTGAATGATCTTACCGAGCATTACAACCAATCTATGTCAGATATACTTGTTACAATTGCTGGAAACAGCTAAAAAGAATACTCAGTAGACACTCCAGACTCTGTTTCAACAGCAACCTAAATGAGGGAATGTGCAAATTAAGGCTTTCTGAGAGATCATGGAAAATCTCTCCCTCTATTGCACACCTCAGACACTTGAAGTCGACAAGAAACTCCTGCAACAAACATATCCGCAGTTCAAAAGCAGAATACTTTGATGAGCAACTAGACAATGTCAAAAACAGACCCAAAAAACTATTTGAAAATCATCGTCCAACAATTAATTGGCCAATCTAACCATCATTTGGTAGTTACTGGGTCATTGCCAAGAGGCAATGATCTTTCCACCTATTTTATTGAAAAGGACTGAATCAGAACCTTGCCTCACAGAATCTGCTTAGTCATGTCAAGCCCATTCACCTCCCAGTGCAGCAACTGGTGAAATCCCCACACACTGGTTATACTACAAAAAATAATAATACTTGGAATGTCTTCAGACTCCTGGAATAAGCCAATATACTCACAAAAATGATATCAATAAAGGCTTCCAACCACGTCAGTGATCCTCTACTCCCCAAGCTCATTAGAGAGCATAGATCTTCCATACTCCCTCTGTGGAGCCTGTCAATTGATCACTCTCTCAGGGCATGATTCCTGATTGCTTAAAGATTGGTCAGGTCATCCCAATTGTAAAAAGTAACAAATGTGGACCTGTCTGCCCTGCACAGTTTCCATCCAATTATCAACATCTTGATACTACCAAAGTTACTTTAGAAATGCATACACATGCAACGCTGCAACCACATTGAGAAGTTTCAACTCCTATACCACTGCCAATCTGGTTTCAGAACAGGACCTAGCACTGAAGTGGCTCTAACACACGTTGTCGATCAATGCCCTGAGAATACTAGATGAGAACGAACCCTGTCTGCTTACACTTATTGATCTCTCCTCTGGGTTCGATACGGTCCAACATGACAGCATGATTGACTTTCTTGAGAAAAGGACGGGGCTGTTCCATTCCTTTTTAAACTGGTTTGCTTCGTTCCTTCATAACAGAGCTCAAAGAATCAAAGTCAGTTAAACCTTATCTGACATTATTCCGGTCACAATTGGAGTTCCTCAAGGATCCACGCTCTCACACTCTCTATTCAACTAGTTCATGGAACCTCTTAAAACATTCTGAAGCTCTCAAACATTCATTACCACATGTACGCACAGGCTACACAATTTTATTTGAAAGTTTCCTCACCTGAAGATGTTGAAACTCCCATCTGCACCCTACTGGAAACCCAACAATGATTAATTCACAATCACCTCATGCTCAACACACTCCAAATGGAATTCTCCCCTCACAATCATTCAGCCCCATAGAAGAATGGCTGAAATAACTCACTGCTCTAAACTATGCCTTCTAGGTTATTGACTCTACTAGATCATTAGGTATAACGTTGGACTAATACCTGAATATGCAAGGTCATATCAGTGCAGTCACCAGGGTTGCTAATTACCAGTTGAACATACTAAGGAAAATCAAACCCTTCTTGCCCCTGGATGACTTTCACCTAGCAAGCAGTCCAATTCCTTGTCATCTGCTGATTAGATTATGGTAGTGCTACTCTTGCAGTCTTACCCAAAGTACAGCTTGCTCTGTTAAGGGCCACACTGACCTCAGCTCCTAAGCTCCTCACAGGATCCAGAAGATACAACTACATTACACCAAACTTAAAACATCTAAAATGGTTTCTGTTTGAAGCAAGAATCCAGTGGAAGATAGCTTGCATGACACACAAGGACATTCACCATAGTACTCATGTCTGCCTGGCCACAAGAATTGAACTATCTGGTGGTAAGTGTAGGAAAGTGCCCCTTTTGGCATAGTTACCCCCCACCCCACTTTTTGCCTGATATCTGGTGCTAACATTAATGAGTATGTGCTGGGATCCTGCGAATCAGGCCCCACCACCTGTGCTCTTCCCCTAAACTATACCATTGCTTCCACAATTGGCACATCCCTGGCACATAGATAAGTCCCTTGTAAAAGGTACCAGTGGTGCAAAGGGCCCTGTGGCCAGGGAGAGCCTCAAAGGGCTGCAGCGTGGACGTTGCCACGCTAAGGAACCCGTCACCAAACACATGCACTCTGCCATTGCAGCTTGTGTGTGCTGGTGGGGAGAGAAAGGTAAAGTGGGCATGGTAATCCTCTCTGGGTGCCATATCCAAAAACCACTGCCTGTGGCAGAGGTAAGTCTCCTCTCTAGCAGGCCTTACAGCCCTAAGGCAGGGTTCACTACACAACAGGTGAGGGAATAGTTGCATGCGCAATATTCCCTTACAGTGTCTAAATCTTTTATTAGACATTGGAAGCGCAGTGTGGCCATATTGTACATGGTCTGGGAGATTGCCATTACGAACTCCACAGCTCCACGCGTCCCGCTTTCAGGAACTGAAACACTTGGTGGTGAGCCTCAAATGATCCTGCCTCTTGTTACACTGCCCCATGGCACTCCTGCTAGTGGAGATGCCCACCCCCTCGACCAATTCCCACTTTTGGTAAGAAAATGAGTAAACACTAGGAGCTGTGACCACCTCGGGTGAGACCACCCCTAGGGTGCCCAGAGCTGAGGTGGCACCCTCCTTCCAGATTCGTCCATCTTGTTTTGGAGGAGAATAGCCAATAGGGTTAGGAATGTGCCCCCCGACCGCAAAGGGAGTGGGCACACAAAAGGTGTAGTCACGCTCAGGGACAGTAGCCATTTTCTACTTCCCTCAGACCCCTGTAACACCCCTAAATATAGTATTTAGGGGAACCCCTGAACCTTGCTCTTGAGATTCCTGGCGATCTGAAAAGAAAAAGAAGGCCTGAAGAGCCGCACCAGCAGAAGAGATCCCAGATGAGAACTGACTTGGCCCCAACCCTGTTGGCCTGTCTGCAGCTTCAAGACTCCTGCAACAAGCAGTCGATTATCCTAAAGGACCAGAAGCCTCTACAACCCCTCAGAAGTCTGCCTGCCTCCCTAGGGACCAAGATCTCTTGAGGACAGTGGCCCTGTCCACAAAGAAACCTCCAAGAAGAACTCCAGAACCACGAGTCCTGGCCACTTTGCACCCAACGCCCATGGCCTGTGTCCAGGTGGCTCACCAGTCCAGAGAAGGTCCCAAGGTGATGACACCTGCAGCCTAAATCCAGAGGACCCCCCCTGACCGCAGCCAGAACAGTGAAGATTTCCCAGCGCCTAAAGGTACCCCTGCACCCACAGCCCCCTGGCCTTGGGGAACTCAACCGATGGCCCATCAACGTCCATGGGGATCTCCACACACCTGTCCAGTAGTTGTTTTTCTTCAGTCGACTCCCTGGACCACGCCTGCAGCGTCTTTGTGACCCCCGGGATCCCTCATTCAAAAGTTTTTGACCCCCGATGCTGTGTTTGCAGCCTGCACTCGGCCGCCCTGTGCCACTGAGTGTGTGTGTTTGGTGCTGACCTGTGCATCCCCCACCTCAGTTAGATCAGTATCTAAACTCTCCAGGTCTGTGCCCTGAAGTCACTGGTACTTACTTGCAAGCTGTTTCTTTCAAAGTGCCCCTAGTTCCATAGGATTCCGTTGGGCGCCCGACACCAACTTTGACCTCTGCACCCGGCTGCCCCCGTGTTGCTGGTGGTGCACCCTTGGTGTCTTCCTAAACTTTGCCCTGTGGACACTCTAACTCCCGAAGACTATGATTGTAAGTCGAGTACTTACCTGCCAATTGTGTTGTTACTTTTCCTCCCCTAGGACTGCATTGCTTTCTGTGAGAAACTGCACTGTGTCCACTTTTGAAACTGAAATTATCACTTACCTGTAAACTGTTTAACCTGTGAATTCTAAACAAAGTGCGTTTGATACTTGAAAGTGATAAACATACTTGAAACTGTACTTACCTGCAACAAATATTTTGTTGGTTGTAGAAATAAAATAACAAAGTATATTTTTTGATACGTAAATATTGACCTGGAGTTAGTCATTGAGTGTGTGCCTCATTTCTTTGACTGTGTGTTCAACGCATGCTTAGCACTACCCTCTGAGAAGCCTAACTGCTCAACTGCACTACTCCAAAAGAGAGCATCAGTATTATCTACCTTAGCCTCTGGGGATCCACTGGACTCTGCACAGTATGCCTTACTGTGGTATAGTATATACAAAGCCAGCTTCCTACAGAAGGTGTTCCTCAAGAAGCGCTGACTCCCTATGTTGAAACCACAGAAGTTCAGCAAAAAGAAAACGTACAACTCCTCCTTCTCCAGTCTTGCCCCAAGAAAATTGAAGACACTGCCTTCTGAAAGTAGGACAAACCTCTCAAATAGCTCCATAAAAAAATAAAAATGCTTCTGATGAATACATTCCTTCTGTAGTAGCCCTGTAGTCACTCAGCTTGACTGTTTTCCAGTGGACACCTCTGGATCTTGGGTCAGTCAGGCTGATTGGTATATTGTATATGTATTGCTGCCTGTTTATTCCTTCTTGCATTTTTCTGTGTTTATGACTTTACTGCCATATGTACAGCACTCTTATACACTAAAGTGTTATGTTTGTGCTGTATAAAATTCCTCAAACAAATACGTGCATAAATAATGATGTGTGTTTTAAAAAGATGTGGCAAGTGATATTTTTGGGGTATGAAGATATATGGAGTTAAAGTTGGGGGTCTAGAATTAAGGGTGGGACCTGTTGATGTAGTTGGTGTACAGCCCTAACCCTTTGTTCTGGGGATATGGGTAATGTTAAGCTGTAGGTGGAACAGGTGTTTTTGAGTTGAGGTGTAGCTGAGTGAATTTCGAGTTGGAGTGAAGATGAGTGGTTTTGAATTTAGCTGGAACTGGGGTAGTTTCCTTTCTCATAAAACCATATAATTGCATGTGTTTTAAATTTTTGTGTTGGCTAGGACATGCTGTTTAACAGATTTTCATAAAACCTTTTGTATTCTATTGCAAAACTCCAATTCAGCCTCAGTTTGCTTTGGCAAACATTTAGGAATAGTTCTGAGAGGATTTCGCCTTGTTTCCCTTTTGTATTATCTATTTTGGCTTTAAAATACTGGACCGGCCCGTAAAGTGCTAGTTAGGTGGCAACCATAGGTGGGACCAAGTAATTAAAAGGAGAAGTTGAACCAAGGTCATGGGGGCATGAATTGAGGCTGGGATCATGTGTTTTGATTGGATTTGAGCCAGGTAGTTTTGAATTTAGGTGGGGCTAGCTGAATTTGTTTTGGTACGGAGCGGTTGTATGTCAAAATATTGTATCCAGAAATACAGTTTGAAATAAATATCTTGTCTTGTATAGAATTTACAAAGACTTGATCCCATTGGGTGTAGACCTTCGCTTATTAACTCCACTGGAGTAACGTTCTGAAGATTATATTTAGCTCACAATATTCTGATAACACTTTCAGATACCACACCTTGGCATCTTAGTATTTTAAGTTGGGGTGGACCTTGTCAAGTTTGTTTGAAAATAATATCACATGGTCTTGTGATGTATTGTCACTCTAGGTGATTTTGTCTAGGATTGACGTTGTAGTTGAGTATCATTAGGATGAACATTGTTGACATATTGAGTTGGTTAAGAGCCAAGTTGTTTTGTGTTGTTATTTGCCATGGTCGTTTTGAGTTTGGGTGAAGCTAGGTTGTTTTGCGGTAGGGGTCAAACTGGGCAGAGTTGTGTTGAGGTATGAACAATTGTTTTGGGGTTGGAGAAGGGCCATAACCTGTGTGTTTAAGTGAAGCCATGTGGTTTGTGAGTGTGGAGTGGAAATAAATCCTGCATAAGAAAACTGACTTCACTTTCCTTTCTTTTCTTCTCAGTTCGCCTCCATGACAGTATCTCTGAAGAAGGATTCCATTATCTCATATTTGACCTGTGAGTACAAACACATCTCTGTTCTGCTTTCATGATGCATTACCTGACTCATACTTGCAAGACGGTGCTGATGGCTGGGCAGTACTGCATGTTGTCTGAGCAGTGGTACCCCTAACATTCCTTAGACAACAACAGAAGGAATTGTGGATCTGATGCAAGCTACATCTTTCTCTGATCAAATCCATGGAGCAGGGCGGTTCTTACACCCATCTAAAGTAGCAGTGGCATCTTTCCTACATTAGCAGTACTTATGAAACCTCTTCCTAGTTTTGATAGCGGTAAAACCTCCTAGGAGTCCGGTTTGCATGTGTATGGGGAGCCCAAAATAGTTCTTACCTAGGAAAACTAAAAATCTACCTGTGGATATTGTAAACATCTCATATGTACACATGGGAATGCATATAAAGTTTCTTACATATATATATATTTAGGAGTGTTGAAGAGACATGGTATATTTGTGTTTGAAGCATTGAGGAGATACCATGGCCCTCATTCTGACCTTGGCAGGCGGCGGAGGCCGCCAGCCAAAGTCCCGCCGTCAGGTTACCGTTCCGCGGTCGAAAGACCGCAACGGTAATTCTGACATTCCCGCTGGGCTGGCGGGCGGCCGCCTTCAGGCCGCCCGCCAGCCCAGCGGGAAAGAGGCTTCCACAATGAAGCCGGCTCGGAATCGAGCCGGCGGAGTGGAAGCTGTGCGACGGGTGCAGTTGCACCCGTCGCGTATTTCACTGTCTGCGCAGCAGACAGTGAAATACATTTAGGGGCCCTCTTACGGGGGCCCCTGCAGTGCCCATGCCAGTGGCATGGGCACTGCAGGGGCCCCCAGGGGCCCCGCGACCCCCCCTACCGCCATCCGGTTCCCGGCGGGCGGACCGCCGGGAACTGGATGGCGGTAGGGGGGGTCGGAATCCCCTCGGCGGCGCAGCTAGCTGCGCCGCCTTGGAGGATTCCAATGGGCGGCGGTACACTGGCGGGAGACCGCCAGTGTTGCCGGTCCGACCGCGGCTTTACCGCCGCGGTCGGAATGCCCATTGGAGCACCGCCGGCCTGTCGGCGGTGCTCCCGCGGTCCTCCAACCCGGCGGTCATGGACCGCCAGGGTTGGAATGACCACCCATATGTCTTTACAGACGTCATATGTGTTAATAGAAAAGTTAGATATTTTTCAGTAGTTACTGGGCAGAATAAATTGTGGCTATTTTCTTTAATTGCTGAGGGGCAATTAGGCTCTGATGCACTCGTATTAGATAACTAAGATGTTTCCTTTGGACACAAGGGAGGCATATCAGATAGCATTAACTCGTGGAGGTGGTAGAGAGCTTAAAATTCAAATTCAGTTGCATCTGAGTAATTCAACTCAATAACGCAGTGTCATTCAGGGTTATAGGTTTGAAAACATATATACCTTTTATTTACAGGAAGGGAAATAAGACTTCTAAAATTAGAAATATTAGGCACTTGAACACTGTGATACTGCGATTCCTCTCCAAAACATTTAGGTGCAGATTTTGAGTATGGCGGGCAGAGGCTACTTCACTAGGGTTGTAGAGAACATTACTTCTCTTCCAGGGGATTCTCATCTAAGCCATAAGCACTGAATAGCCTCGGCCATCTGTGGGGACTCCGGAGCATATATATATATATGTAGGCAGCCTATCATAAAACACTTAACATGTCTAAATTACATTGAATTTTCATTTTAGATCATAAGGTAATCAGCAACTTATTTCTGTTAAACACAAAAGCCAGAAAAAGAACACATACCTGTTTCGCAACTTTTATTGAAAATGAAAATGAAAGGTAACTTGTGTTATTGTTAGTAAATAGGCTGCCACTGAAAACACAAAAGAGAAAACTGGCACTGTGCCTTTAAGACCTCCCAGGCCCTAATTTATCCCATCATGCCTTCTGGGTGACAGTTAGGTCAGTTTGTTTCCGGTTCCTACTGTTAGGATCCTGGAGCACTGAGCTCTGTCTTTTTTGACATTTTTGTCAGAAAAAAACTTCTAAAACCTATCACCTGCTGCATGTTTTGGAAAGATCTCAGTATGTAGTGTACAGACTGCTATTTTCCTGACAGAAAATGTATCTTTTTCTGTCAGAAATGTCGTCACTCCTTGTGAAGAGCCCCCTCTGTGGAAAGAAGAATGCCCAGATGGACCCACACTCAGTCTGCATTGTGTGTCTTCCAGAGTCCCATCGACAAGACTCCTGTCATCACTGCCAGAAGCTGTCCAGCTGGACCCTGAAGGACAGAGAAAAAATAAGACTGCATGGACTCCATGAGAAAGGAACTGCTCTAGCTTCAAGAGGCCTTGGGAAGCATTAATCTGTCTCCAAAGAGCCCTCCTCTCATATAAAAGCCTTCACACAAAGGCAAAATCCCTTGAAAAACACCAGAGGCGCTGTTCTTAGTCAACATCCAGAGGTAGGATGCCAACAGCAGAGAAGATCCCTGTGTGCTCACTGTCTGTGTCGCAGTCAACATCGAGAGTGGCGCCCCTACATACTCGATGTCGAGATACACTTCGCCTTCAAAACCACATCATCCATTAACATCTAAGTGATATCGCTGTTAGGAGCTTCACCGACTAGCAAAAGGCATTAGTTGAAGCATGTACACTAGCATAAGACACACGTTGGCCATCGACATGGAGAAAACAAATGTCAGTGTCAAAACCCTTAGAAGAGCCCCAGTCAATGTTGAAAAGACTAGCAACATCCCAACTACCGTTGAGGTCAAGAGATCCTTTGACATCATCAGAGATACCGCCCTTGACAGCTGATACAGTGGATCCAAAGCCTTCTCAAAGCAGTCTTCCTGCTGACACTCCACTAAACATTTCTTCACAATGGCTGTAATCTCTGCAAAAGAAACATGTACCTCAGTCTTCTGATTCAGAATATTCACAGGTGTACTCCCCATCTAGGATTACTCTGCATACACCATCGCCTAAAAGGACACAGTCTCCATGGTTTATTCCATATACTCCGATGACTCTTCGCTAGAGACATACTCCTGCACCAAGGTCTCCACAAAGAACTAGAAGTCCTCTAATTTATAGATCAACATCAAAATCGGCAGGAATCAGATCTACTTCACGGTCTCAGAGATCTCGCTGTTTCAGGTCAGCGCATAGGAGACTGAGATCACCTTCCTTGTCCATCACGCCCCTCTCTTCAATAAGAGACTACTCGCCTATACTAACATCCACACCACGAGCAATAGTGTCTCCTATAGATGCCATTACCACCTTCAATGAAGTCGTGATAAGAGGTGTGTCAAAAGTTAAATATTGACTTTTCTACACCTCTGACCTCTTCTTTAGTCATATTTTAAACTCTCAATTACAGAGCAGCGTCAAGTCCTCTATTACCGCTGGTTCCAGGGCTTTTAGAACCAGCAATGCAGACTTTCTTGACTCCAGCATCTCTGTCACGGAAGAGATACCGGTCTTACGACAGGAGTTTCTATCAGCAGAGGGTTCAAGCCCTTCACTGGACTCTACACCACCAGCAACAGGCACGGTCGCATTTCCATCCCAAACGACCATCCAGAGGCAGAGGATACCAAAATCCATCCGCATCCTTCAGCAAGCAACCAGCAAAACAAAAAGTCCTCACTTCCCCCATCTCCGTTACCCACTCCGGTGGTGGGGGGAGTATTGCAAAGTACCTGGACCAGTGGCATTCAATAACAAGAGACAAATGGGTCTTAAATATTGTTCAGAATGGTTACTCACTCTGGTTCAAATCCCATCCTCCTCCTTTTCCACCAGCAAAAATATCGTAACTTCATCAAGACCTCTTGGGAAAGGAAGTTGACATACAACTACAAAAGGAGGCCATAGAGGGAGGTTTCTTACCATCAAAGGGGATTGGGAAGCTACCCTTGTTATTTCCTGGCGGGGAAAAGGGTCCAAAGAAAAAATTCAAACCTTTTCTGGACCTCACATTAATGAACAAATTCATACACAGGGGGAAATTCAGAAAGGTGGCCCTTCACAAAATCTCCCCACAGCTACACCAAGGGGACTGGTTGTGTTTGATCGATCTACAGAATGTGTACTTACACATCCGGATGATCACAAAACACCAACAGTTTCTATGCTTCAAAGTGGTATTGCTCCACTATCAATACAGAGTACTACCCTTTGGCCTAAAGTCGGCCCCCAAACTTTTTTAAATGCATAACTGTGGTCACAGCAGACCTAAGGAAAAAGAAGATATATGTTACCCATACTTAGACGATTGGCTTATAAAGATTTCCCCCCAATCATGAACAAGAGAACATTTTCGAGTCTGCATCTATACTCTGCAAAATCCAGTCCCCTGCACCAATTTCAAGAAGTCCATAGAATATCCAACACAGTGGCTTCACTACCTAGGGCCTACACTGGATTCAGAAGCCACAAGAGTGTATCCTTTGGAGGATAGACTATAGTCAGTCAGTATGAAGTGTCACAATCTTCTGAATACTCCACTTCCATCTGCCAGACAGATTAATTTACTACTGGGATCAATGGCCTGCTGCATTTTCATAGTTCCCCACACAAGACTTCACATGAAACCTCTACAACAATGTCTAGAAAATCAATAGAACCAGTTTTCAGATCATTGGAACGACAAGCTGCTCTTGTCAAAAGCGGTAATCCAATCACTCCCATGGTGGTCTCAACAACATAACTTGCTGGTAGGAGTTCTTTTTCACCAGGACCCTCCAACACAGACACTGATCCTGGATGCCTCGTTACAGGGATGAGGTACTCACATGGGTTCCCTTCATATTGAGGGAGTGTGGTTCAACTAGGGAAAGAACTATCACATCAACATGCTAGAATTGAGAGTAGTTCATCTAGTGCTAAAGTGTTTTCTTCCATCAATGACATCACATCATCTTCTTGTCCAAACTGACAACACAACCACCATGTTCTATATAAATAAACAATGAGGAACTCATTCTCGTCCTCTGTCTCTGGAAGCTCAGCACTTTTAGAAACGTCTGATAGCCAGGAACTTAACAATAACACCAATTCACCTGTCAGGAGCCCAGAACACGCAAGCTGACTCTCAGTTGATATTTCCACAAAAATCACCACTGGATCCTACACGACAACGTCATGCACAACATCTTTTAAGAACAAGGTCATCCACAAATAGACCTGTTCCCAGATGCAAACAACAGAAAGTGCCACCACTAAGCGTCCAGGTTCTACCAACCATGGTCGCTGGGGAATGCCCTTTTGATAAGTTGGTCATGGACATGTCTGTGTGCGTTTCCACCAATCCTGCTGATTCCAACAGTGATCAACAGATTGTACAGGTCCAACAACAGAATGATCCTCATAGCACCGGAAAGGCCCCGCCAGTGGTATTTCAAGGACCTTCTCCACCTATCAAAGAGGCCACAAAAGAGGTTGGTGTGGAGACAGGATCTTCTATACAAGTTTGGAGGACAAATTCTACATCCCAACCTTTCCTCCCTAAACTTGACAGCATGGCTCCTGAATTCTTCCAATATGGACATATTAAAGGAGTCTAAAAGACCTTCTACCCGAAAATCAAATTCCTTTAAATGGAAGAGGTTTTATTTATGGTGTGTCCAGAATGATTTCCGCCCTATTTAAGGTGAAGAAAATGTTATCCTACCTTATCTCCTTCATTTAGCTAAATCTAGTCTGCAGTTCGCTTCCATTCAGATACATCTTGCAGCTATTACAGCTCACAGAAAGTCACCTTCTCAGACTTCTTTCTTTAAAATGCCAGTGGTCCCGGATTTTGGAAGGGCTAAAAATGGGTATTTCCTCCAGTTAGGTCACCCTCTTCTTCGTGGGAACTTAACCTTGTCCTTTCAAAATTCATGGGTCCTCCTATTGAACCACTGCACGGATCCTCTTTACAACATCTTACATGGAAAGTGGCTTTTCTAGTTGCCGTTACTTCAGCGCGTAGACAGTGGAATTCAATCTTTGTGTGAAAATTAGTCATATACAGGTATTTATTCTAATAGGGTGGTCATGAACACTCATCCTAGCTTTCTTCCCAAGGTGATCTCTGAATTCTACAGTAACCAAACTGTTTCACTTACAACTTTCTTTCCTAATCCCTCTACCCCAACGGAAAGAGCCTTACATTCTTTAGATGTTAACAGAGTATTAAAGTTTTATCTGGATAAAACAAAAGATATCAGAAAGTCAGATCACCTTTTTGTCAACTGTGGTCTAATAAGAACAGGCATGGCTTCCTCCAAACAGTTTCTAGGTGGATAGTTTCCTGTATACTGTTTTCCTATCAGGTACCCAATAAACACTTATCTGCCAGACCTAAAGCCATTTCAGCCAGGGGTAAAGCGGCAACAGTGTACCTTTTTCTGGGATATGTAAAGCTGCAACTTGGCGGTCTGCACATACTTTTACCAGGCATTACTGTGTAGACTCAGACTGGAAAACAGATACTCAAGTAGGGCAGGTTTCATGAAGGAAGCTTTTTAGATAATTGCGACAGCTGCTATTGTTTGATTCGTCTGCAAGTTTCTGGGATGGGCTTGCTATGCTATTCAGTGCTTATGAATATGGATGAGATCTCCTGGAAGGAAACGTTTACCTCTAATCTTAGATCCCTCTTTCACTGTAATCCTTCGTCAAAGTCATAAGCAACCCTCACACCTCCACGGATAAATCTTTATTGCATCTCTCACATTCTTTGTGGTACAGGACTCTATGTCACTGTAAAAAATGAACTGACCTGTCACCTGTGGGTCATGATGGGATACATCGGGTCCTGGGAAGTCTTAAAGGCGCAGTGCCAGTTGTTCTCTCTTGTGTTTTAAGTGGCAGTCTATTGGCTAAAAATATCTCATATTCCCTTTAATTTTCCTTTTAAATAAAGGTTGTGAAACAGGGTTGTGCTCTTTTTTTCTGTGTTTGACAGAAATAGGTTGCTGATCTAAAATGAAAATTCAACGTCATTTAGACAGTTTTAGTGTTTTATTATACGCTGCATACATATATATTCACTTTAAAAACCAAAGATTACATGGATGTTATAGTTAGGTTCTGAATTTACACACACAAAACTATAGAAATCAGCAGTTATAGTTATGGTTATCTCAACTAACTATAACTCGTGCCCTAAGGTAACTATAACTCGCACCCCACACACGGCCCTGTGGTCGACCCCCTATAAGCACCCAAACCTCTCCCGCAAAAGAGTGAGATCACCTTTCAGTATGTACCTTAAACATTTGAAGTAGAAAAGAATTTAAAGCATGGAAAACAACCACTGATACATCTAGACTGGAACCCTTAATTGTGAGGGTTAGAGAACGTAACAACTAGGCCACAAGTGACTCCATGCTGTGCACTGTCTAGACATATGTATGACATTCAACAATTAGATTTTGATGGGAAAAAGACGTTAATGTTCCATCACTAGGATAACATCCAAAACACTAGTAAATAAACAGATACAGTGCCATAAGATACCAGGATTTGAACCTTCAACTTACTGTGTGACAGTCCAAGTGCTTTATCATTAGGCCAGAAGTGACTCTGTTCTTTTTGCAACAAAACATAGCTATAACATTCGAACTAAACATCTTGCTAGTGTGACACTTTAAAGTCATCGTATGGAAAGACCATTAAAATATCTGTCTCTCTCTCTCTTCCTTTATGGGATGGAATAGAGAAAGAGAGAGAGAGAAACTGAAAGAGAGAACATTTTAGAGAGAGATTGACAGAGAGAAATTGAGAGAGAGGTTTTTAGGGTTTGGTGAATGATATACTCAGAATGAGATATTATCGGACATATTCAAAAGAAAAATGCATTTGTCAAATAAATAGAGTGAGATGACCTTCTATTTGAAGTTGAAAAGAAATGAAAGCAGAGAAATGACAACTGACTAACCTAGACTGTAACCCTCAATGTTCTGTATGAGGGTCTGAGACCTTAACCACTAGGCCACAGGTGACTCCTTACTATGTATTTTTCAGACATATCTATAACATTCAAAACACATATGTTGTTGGGAAAAAGACGTAGATGTTCCATCACTAGCAATTGAACATGAGCAAATAATCAGATACACTGCCATGAGATACCAGGATTTGAACATACTTAGTGACAGTCCAAGAGATTTAATCTTTCTTTTCCATCCCTTTATAGGATGGAAGAGAGAGAGAGAGAGTGACGACTGTGGCAGGAGCCTGAAGGCCCCCACGGTCTCAGCCGGCCCACTGTCTCCTGTGGAGGCCGGCACTGCTTCCCCACACAGGAAGCTGCTGAAACTGCAGCTCCCTGTGTGCGGGAGGATTTTTCCATCTGTTTCTAGTGAGCAGGAGAATTTTGACCGCTCCTCCTTGCTTGCAGCAAATTTAGTGTTTGGTTTTGCTTGGTGGGAGCTGTCACAGCTTCTGCCAAGCAAAAGCAAACAGCTATCTCCTGAGGGTGGGAAGCTCGGGAGATAGCAAGAGCCGGCCCTGGGGAGTGGCAGTCCCCAGGGCCATTAACGGCTCTTGGAGGGGGACTCCTATGGTTTTGTGTGTGTAAAATCTGAACCTAACTATAATGTCCCTGCAACTTTTATTTTTTTAGTAAATTCCTAAGGTTTTTTTTAATTATATTTCCTAACTATAACATCCTGGTAAACTTAGGTGGTCATTATGAAGTTGGCGGTGTGGCCCGCCATGCCAGCGGTGGAGGGAAAACCCGCCAGCCGGCATGGCGGGTCACACTGCCACATAAAGAACACCATGAGGGCTGCCATTGGCAGCCCTCACTCGCCGGCAGGCTGCCTCCGTCAGGCAGCCTGGCAGCGGTCGGAATCATTGTCCGACAGGGCAGCGGTGCTGCCACTCGGATAATGACTCCTCAGCCACCAGCTTTTCCCTGGTGGGTTTCCCCGCCAGGGAAAGGCTGGCGGAAGGGGTGCACCGGGGCACCCCTGGGGGCCCCTGCACTGCCCATGCACTTGGCATGGGCATTGCAGGGGCCCCGTGCAGTGCCCCATCGCGCAGGTCACTGCCCAATTTTCGGGCAGTGATCTGCGTGACAGGTGCAGCTGCACCCGCCACACAGAGGCATTGGCGGCGGCTCTATGTGGAACCGCCATCAATGTCCCGGCCCACAGGAATGTTCTTTATGCGGCCGGCAGGGATCCGGGGATGCTGGCGGTCAGTAGTTTGACCGCCAGCATGAACACGGCGGTTTCGAACGCCGTGTTCATGTTCATTATGAGGGCCTTAGTCTTTCCTGGAATTTCTAGTTTTTTCTCTCCATAAAGTGAGAACTGATTACCAAGGCGCAATCCAACTGCTGTCTCTGTATGCAGCTCACCCCACGCCACACGGCAGAGAGCTCTGCACGACTGGGGATTGGCCACAGGGCCTGGCCTTAGGCTCATACCCCCAAAGGCAGCCAGCCCAGGAGAGGAACACGCAGCTCCATCTCTGGGCGATTTTGCCCCAGGGACCCCATTCCTCAGGGCCTGCCACATGTTTTAGGGGGGGGGGGTACGTGGCCCCCCCTCCCCTGGCTGTATTTGACCCCAGGGACTCCATCCCCTGGAGGCCACCGCTTAATTTATGGAGGAGAGGGACATGCATTTGGCCCGAGGATCACATCCTCTTTGGCCCAGCGCTAAATTTATGGAATACAGGGCACACAGCCCCCTGCCCGGGTTGATTTCAGCCCCGGGGACCCCTTCTTCTGGGACCTGTCCATATTGTAAATGAGGTGGGGGCACTCAGCCGCCCTTCCCGGCGAATTTCTGTCCCTTGTGACCACCATCTCTCTGGCCTGGTCATATTATAAAGGGACCTGAGGGCACACATCCCCCACTCTCTGGGCGATACTGGCCACAGGACCCCATCCCACAGTGCCTGTTCAATTAATAATGGGTGAATGAGGGTGCCTGGTCCCCCTCTCTGGCGGACTTCAGCCCCGGGGACCCCATCCCCTGGGGCCTAGTTAATTAGGCAAGGGGGGTGGCTGCATGCCCCACCTCCTCAGGCTGTTTTCATTCCCTGGGACCCAGTTAATTAGGCAAAGAGGAAGGGGGCCATGTGGCCCCTCTCCCCTGGCCAATTTCGGTCCCAGGGACCCTGTCTCCTGGTGCCCAGCCAATAAACAGTGGGTGCCCTGGAGCCCACCCAGGGCACCCACTGCATCTTTGGTGGGGCTGCGGTAGGAGCCCATATGCCCCAGCAGCCCCAGCCAGCTTCCCAGCTCAAGCAGGAACCGGCATTGCTCCCGCCCGCAGTTAGCAGCTAAAAATGCAGCACCCTGGGGGCGGGAGCATTTTTTCATGTTTCCCTGCCTGCTTCAGTGCAGGCAGGTAAACAAATGAGAAGTCCGCTCCCTGCAGGCAGGTGCATTGTTCATGCTCCTGCCAGCTGGGAGCAGAATTAGTGTTTGCTCTTGCTTGATGGGAGCTTTGAAAATTGCTCCTGCCGAGCGAGAGCAAAGACAAGTTTCCCTGCCTGCACCAGTGCAGGCAGGCAACTACCCTGTCCTGGGGGTGTGGTCCTGGGGCCAGAATTGCCCTGGAAGGGGGGCTGTGCGGCCCCCTTCTTGTATTTGGCCAGGCCTCAAGGGGTGAGGTACTTGGGGCTAAAGTCAGCCCTGGCACACATGCCTCCCTCCCTCAATAATATATGTTAATCCACCCCTGGGACCTGGCTCCCGGTGGTCATATAAAAACAAGTGTTGGAAACCGCACATGTTATTTCATTTATTTATTTATTTATATTTTCCCTCAAATCCATTGTGGATTTGCAGGAACATTTTTAGAAATGAAAAAACAATTTTGGTCCCCTGAGAGGTCCCTGTAGACCCAATACACCAGACCTAGGGGGTCAGACTATTCCTATCCTGCCCCTTTTCTATTTTTAAATCATTTTTTGGGGGGCAGAGTTGGAGTTCCAAGGGGGCTACCACCACCTCCTGGTTGAATCAGATCGCACCCTGAGATCTGTCGGATCTGTGGAGGATTTCATTCCTAGATATACATAAATCTTTTTTCTTTAATAACGCCAAACTTACTAAATGGATTTACACCAAATCAGAAAAAATATCTTTCTGGACCAAGATCTATCTTTCTGCCAAATGTGGTGCAATTCCATTCAGTTCTTTAGGCTGTAGTCGTGTGTAAAATCCCAGTGGGAACCTGCATGGGGAAAAACGCTTTTGGGATTACCCCTTTTTCTCGGTCCTTGCTTGAGTAATCAGAGAGCAACTGCATTGAGTGGCAAACTCGTTTTAACATTTTTGTGAAGATTCGTCAACCGGTGCCAAAGTTATTAGCAAATCAAAAAATGCTTTCCCTGTTAAAACTGTGTCCTAACTATAATTTCCTAATGGCGTCTGCCAGTATGTTTATGTATATATATATATATATATATATATATATACTCCAGTATTGGACCTTTCATAGAGTCACATGCCTGAATCATTTCCGTCGTCGAGATGGGAGTCCCTGGTACCTTTTAAAAAGCAGTGTCAAAATAGGCATAACATAGAGGCCTTAGGCGTTAGGCCTTTTGGTTTAGTAGCTTAGCAGAGTCAATATTTAAAATTGAACTAAGCTTAAGAATCAACCAATCAGGCGACACCACCCTTTAGAACCCTCCTGAGAGAAGCTCCAGTCCCTCAGATTTTCTACCACACGTCATGCTAGGAAGTCTCCTCTGAGCTCTGCTCAATTGTTTCCTTTTTGGATAATTTCAACAAGGCGTTTCTGCATTTTCTACTTAGAAAATACTTTTCATTGGTTCTACAACCTTTTTTCTTCTTAAAAGGTCCAGTCTGATTTTTCTTCACCATGTCAGACAAGGAAAAGAATAGCCTTTTTGGAGCTTGCAGTACCTTTGGGAAAAAGAGGCTTCTACTCAGACCATTCTGCAAACAACTGAAAGGTATGTTGTACCTTCTCCACTAAAACTCTGAAGAACAGGGAGGGAAGGCTGCTGATCTGGCTTAAGTGTTAAGACCTGGAAAGGGCCAAGTA
This sequence comes from Pleurodeles waltl, assembly GCF_031143425.1. Classification (NCBI taxonomy): domain Eukaryota; kingdom Metazoa; phylum Chordata; class Amphibia; order Caudata; family Salamandridae; genus Pleurodeles; species Pleurodeles waltl. The sequence goes on from NC_090450.1 coordinate 704,499,934, forward strand.
CTGATTCTGACAGTAAGGACTCTTTGTTACATCAAGACTGTCTTCTAAGAGGGAGAGATCACCCTGTTCTAGATCCTGCTCAGAACAACCAAGGAAGGCCTCAAACAATCCTCCTATTGGTCTTACAAAGTCCGCAGCCCTTCTAAATCTCCTAGAAAGGACTCATCCTCTACTAGAAGGGAGAGAAGAGAACCTTCTATGTCCTCTGAACAAGCCAAAATATAATCTTCGGAACCAGCAACGCCTCCTCCTAAAATTTGGAATGCGTTCAAAGAACCTTCATAAGCTCCGTCGACAGATTCATCATCGACGAACCTCCCTCCATCGACGAGAACACCGTTGTCGACCTCGTTGACGAGGAACACTTACACGGTGACTTCAGCGTCAACGATTACGTCAAGAGTTTCATCGGTGTCCACACCTACATCCTCATCGACGACATAATCTACGACCAGTTCTTCAACGTTAAAGATTTCCATCAAGCCATCGTTGATGACACTGTCGGCACTAACACCTTCGACACTGGGGCCTTTGCCAATGACATTGTCATCTACCTCTATGTCGACCATGAAGAAAAAAGTCACCCCACCATCGATGACCTCATCGACGGAACCATCGACGGAACCATCGACGACCCCTTCGATTACATTGTTAACAAAAGGGAAAAATGAGGATCAAAGCAGAAGTGAGCTATTAACAACACAGCACACTTCTCCAAGCAAATCAACGCCCTTGATTCCAGCCCACCTCTTGGAAGAACATTCAAATGAAGAAGGGCCATTTGGAGTGGCGCATAGTCCTTCACAGCTTCACGTTAAGCACTAAGAAGAGGAAGAAGGATACGATCAGGAGTTTGAACAATGATTGTTTCCTTCTCAGCAATATCAGCAGCCATTGCAAGAGGAAAGGGTGTGTCTTCCCAGCTTGTTGATTTCTAACCTTCAGTTTATGCTCTCAGACTTTAGAAAAAGGTTCCCTTCTACAGCTGTGCCTGTGGAGCAAGTTTCTACAGTCTCTCCACATCCCATAACTCAGCCATCCAGTCCAGCACCAAGGCCTATTTTGTTGCCCATGTCTGTAAGAGGTACACCGCAGAGAGCATTTGTGCATGACCCAGATACCTTGGTTGAAGAGAAAGAAGAAGAAGGGGAGCTCCAGGACACACATTCGGAATGGGATAACTACCTAATCCCCACACCATCATCTCCGTTGTCCACCTCTGTGGACTCTCCACCAGAGGACATAGAAGGCTTCCACAATTTACTTAAAAGGACAGCTAAATGGTTTGTATGCCCCATGCCTACTAAACAAATGGATTGTTTGTTATATGACTTCAAAGAACCTTTTCTAAAGAGTGTACGATCCATGGCTATAGTAAATTACACCTGGGAAGAGGGCTTAAAAGTGATGAAAAATCCATCTACGGAAAATGCAGTTTTACCAAGGTTAGACAAGAAGTATAATGCCCCGGAAGATGCCCCAGCATGTCTAACTGGCCATGCAAAACCAGATTCGGTGATAGTGCAGGCAGTGCAGAAGCATTCTAAGAATCCATCTAGTCCAATTTCGGCACCTTCTGATAAAGAAGGAAGATGATTAAACAAAATTGGGAAATGGTTTTGCTCAATGTCGGGGGTCACAGTTAGGGTTGCAAATTCCCTAGCTGTCTTGGGGCGATATGACAGACAATTATGGGCTGACATCACCCCATATATCAACCAACTCCCAGAAGACGCAAAGGCAGAAACAAGAAAGATTTTACTAGAAGGAGAGCACACCTCGGCAGAGATCATCGACTGCGCAATGGATATCGCTACCACTGCTTTTTGTCAGCTGCCAGATTTGGCAGTTCTTCGAAGGCAAGACTGGCTTAAAGCTACCACCTTCAGACCAGAGGTGCAGAATAAGATTTTGGATTCTCTGTTTGACGGAGAGGCTCTCTTTGGTAAACACATAGCTGAAGCCCTACAAGCGATTAAGACGGATACAGAAATGGCCAGATGATTAGGAACTCTTCAGTTGAAAAACTTGCCCTTTCATGGAGCCAGAGGACAAGGCATATCACCTTACAGAGGGGGATTTCAACAATGTAGCTATCTTTCCTACGCATCGTCATCCCAGCAGTTTCGCCCACAATAATCACAAAGGCAACAGCCCCAAGCAGCATACATAAGACCTCCACTTAGAGGGAAAACAACGCATCAGGGAAAGGAAACAAATCATCGTCAATTACCTATTACAGGCTCTGGATACTTCTTCGGCACCAACACTAAGGTTGGGAGGAAAAATATCTCAGTTCATACAAAAATAGCAGGAAATAACATGGAACCAGTGGGTGTTAAAGATAGTACAATTCGGCCAGACCTTAGAATTTACCCAGATCCCACCTTCAGAGCCTCCACATACCTCATATGGTTGGAGGTCAAGACCATGCTCAGAAATGGAGCTATAGAAAGAGTCCCTCCAGTGTATTTCTACTATGCAAGAACTGGAGGTAATTGCGACCTATCCTTGACCTAAGGGAGCTCAACAAATATCTAAAATGACAATACTTCTGCATGGTCACGTTGCAAGATCTTCTCCTGCGTCTGAACCATGGAGACTGTATATCAACTTTGGATCTACCAGACACATATTTTCACATGCAAATCTGTCCTACCCCCAGGAAATTCCTCCGATTTATAGTAGCCGACAGGCACTTCCAGTTCAAGATCCTTCCCTTTGGCATTGAATTCAGCCCGCAGGATATTTACAAAGTGTTGAGCTCTGGTGGCAGCTTGTTTACGGAACAGAAACACCAGGGCCCAAATTTATACGTTTTTTGCGCCGCATTTGCGTCATTTTTTGTTGCAAAAGTGGTGCAAACTTACAAAATATAATTTAATTTTGTAAGTTTGCAAAAAAAGTATAAATATGGGCCCAAGTATTCCCTTACTTAGATGATTGGCTAATAAAAGCACATTCCAATGAGCGGCTCACAAGTCAACACAAGTTTGCACAGACCTATTCAACGAACTAGGTCTCACTCTAAAATAAAAGAAATCAAAGATCCTGCAATCAAGAGTAACAACATTCTTTGTAGCGACACTACACAGTCAACAACAAGGCCTGTCTCACATTAGAAAGACAAAGCAAGCTTATGTTTTTAGCGAAGTCAGTGCAGAAAAAAGAGTCTCTTTCAGTACGCCACTACAAATCACTTTTAGGGATAAAGTCCTCATGCATTCAACTAGTTCTATTCTGCCGCCTAAGATTGTGACCCCTCCAAGAGAACTTAGATCTTCAATGGCTTCAGAAGACAGGTTCATTCAACGACACCATCAAAGTCACTCCACTCATGATCTGCGCACTTTTTTGGTGGTCACAACAGTCAAACATTGCAACAGGCCTTTCTTTTCTGCTTCAGCCTATCCTGCTGGTCACTATCACAGATGCCTCACTGGAAGGAGGGGGAGCATACCTATAGGACCTGCAGGTCGGCAGAAAGTGGCAAAACTCTATTCAGAATTGCCATATCAATCTATTAGAGCTTAAGCAGTGCATTTGGCTCTACAAGCTTTCCTGCCCAGAATAAAAAATTCTGCTGTTCTCATATGGACGGACAACACAACAGCAGTGTACTGCTTGAATAAACAGGGAGGCACAAGATCTCTTCACCTTTCTTGAGAGTCTCAAAACATTTAGAACTGGGCTATTCAAAATGGAGTGCATTTAAGAGCGGAACACCTCCTTGGGAAACGAAACAAGATAGCGGACACTCTCAGTAGGCTAACATAATCCTGCCACAAGTGGGAATTGAATCAGGAGGCACTCAACCAGATATTCTGGAGGTGGGGTAAACCCAACCTAGACCTCTTTACGACCCCTCAGAACACCAAATGCTGCTTCTTTGCAAGTTATGATCACCATCTGGGGTTTGTGGGGGAAAGCATTTTCCATGGCATGGGGCAGGATATTTGCCTACGCTTTTATTCCCATTCCCCTGATTCCAAGAGTTCTCACAAAGATCAGGACTGAACCCTGCAGGCTAATTTTGATAGCCCCATATGGGCCTCGCCAACATTGGTTCTCAGAACTTCTCCTCTCAGAGAAAAATCACATTCCACTAGATCTTCTCACAATGAACAGAGGCCAAGCCTTACACCCGGCTCCCAAGTCTCTGAAATTATCAGTTTGCCTCCTGAACACAATGAATTTGCCCACCGAAATATCCCTCCACAATGGAGGGAGATACTTTCTATGGCCAGAGCGGATAGTACGAACAGGACGTATTCTCACAAACGAAAAAGGTTTTGTTTATGGTGACAGCTAGAAAGATAAATCCACTATCTTCTTCGCCACAGCAGGTATTGTCGTACTTATTACATCTGGCAAATTCAGGATTAGCTTATACATCCGTCAGAGTGCACCTGGCGGCCATATCTCACTTCACACGTTCTCCAACAGCTCCATCTTATGGCTCTCCAGACTAATCAAGTAGATTCTCAAAGGTTGTTTAGAGTCTTCCTGCCAGTGCGGCCTCCCCCTTTATCTTGGAACCTCAATACAGTACTATCACAGCTCATGAAACAACCATCTGAGCCTATTCACAGAGTGGATATAAAATACTTATCTTGGAAAGTTGCTCTACTTTTGGCTCTAACTTCTGCCAGGCGCATCAGTGAGATGGAGGTTTTCACTATTCTAGAACCCTTCATCCAATTTAAAAACAACAAGGCAATTCTTTGCACAGACCTGAAGTTTTTTCTAAAGTCCCAGCAAACTTCCACATCAACAAACCTTTTGATCTTAAAGACTATCTTTTGTAACCCGACAACAACAGCAGAGAGGGCTCTTCACTTTTTGGATGTCAAGAAGTGCATTAAGTTCTACTTGGAAAATACCAAAAGCTTTTGTAAATCAAACCTATTATTTGTGGCTTACAGCACTCCTCGGAAAGGACAACCTCTTTCTAAACAAAACATAGCTTGATGGATAGTGTCTGCAATGAAATTTTGTCACTAGGCAATCCACTACAAACTTCAGTGCATGCCTATCCTACCAGATTTGTCTCAACCTCAGTAGCATTGTTTGCTGGTGTAGCACTGCAGGATATTTGCAGAGCAGCTACCTGGAAGAGTACACACACATTTACGAGTTACTACTGTCTGAACTCAGTACCTCAAGGAGATGTGGCTGTAGGCCAGGCAGTCCTGCTGCATCTTTTCTGGTGAAGGTGAGCTAACACTGGCTTCCCACCATTCTTTGCCTGTTACTGATGTTGCACAATCTTAGCACTGAAGTAGTCAACTCAAGTTTCTTGGAATCTCTGATTCTTTAGGGCAAATGTGATTTTACATATAAACAACATGAAAAAGCTGTGCATGGCAGAGGCACGAGTTATAGTTAGACCTTCTCTAGTGTCTCCTCAGGTCCCATTTACTCCAGCCAGTAAAGACACTACACAGTCTAGTGGTCATACTAGATCTAGGCCACCAAAAAGAAATAAAACACCTTGGTGATCTATTTCTCAAAGGAGATCCATGCCTCGTTCAAGCACCATAGACACCATAGTGGTAAATCATCTTTATGAAGAATCTCGAGACAAAGACACTATACACCTTCATCACACTCTACGCATACTTGGTTTAGACATTATTCTCCAACACTATCTGACTCTCCACCTCCCAAGTAAATGACATTAACATGTGTTGGTTAGGGAGGCATTCAAAACTTAACATTCCTATTCAGACACCTACTACGTCTACCTCAGTGACCTTTGAGTCCATTCAACATAGGGCTCATTCAATGCCTTTATTGCCATTGGTTCCTGGTATTTTAGATCCAGACATGCTCCAGCTTCTGCAAAGTCTGCAAATGTTAGCATTGTACCAAATATATCATCAGTTACGTCAAGGAGATTGGATGTGTGTGATAGTCTTGCAGGATGACTATTTTCATATTCCAGTAATACAGAACCCCAGGAAGTTCATAAGATTCATGGTAGGACATCACTACCAATTCAAGTCGGCTCCTCGCACCTTTACAAAGTGTATGGCTGCAGTTGTGACTCATCTCCACAAAAGGAAAATATTCATGTACCCGTATCTTGAAAACTGGTTGTTAAAAGTGTCATCTTGAGTCATAGCAAAGGAGCACTTTCAAACAGCAGTGCACACCTTCAAAACCTATGTCTGAAGATCAACTTGCAGAAATCAACAGTTGTTCCAGTAATAAGGATTTACTATCTGTGAGAGATAATAGGCACCATGCTTGCAAAACGGTTTACTTGGGAGGACAGACTCTTATCTAACCAGTAGAAGTATCAAATGTTATAAACGACTCTCCATGCAACAGTCTGACAAGTTTCTTTGTTGCTTGATCAATGGCATCGTGCTTGTTTCTAACACAAAATGCCAGACTCCACATGAGACCATTGCAGCAATGCCTGGAGGATCAGTGGAGTCAGAAATCAAGGAGTTGGGAGACCAGGATAATGCTTACCCAGCAAGTGATCCAATCATTTCCTTGGTGGTGCAAGGTGTCCAATTTGCTAAAAGGAGTTCCTTTCCCCAAAGGCATTCCTTTTCAAAATTTAGCAACGGACGCTCCTCTCCTGGGATAAGGTGCTCCTATAAACCACCTTCAAATTCAGAGGGCTTGGTCAAAGAAAGAACAATCTTATCACATCAGCCTGTTAGAATGGAGAGCTGTCCACATCACTCTGAAATCATTTCTCACTTCATTCAAGACAACCTCAGTCCTTGTTCAGACAGACAGTACGACAACAATGTATTATCTGAACAAGCAGGGGGAACACATTCAAGCAGTTTTGGCTGGAAGCTCAGACCATCTGGAAATGGCTTCTAACAAAGATTTTAACAATTATGGCAATACATCTTCCAGGAGTGCACAACAAACAAGCAGAGGTCGAATAACTGAAGAAAATCATGATTAGATTCTAAACAATGAAATTCTACACAATGGAGCTCTCCAGAATTAGAACTTTTGCCAACGCTGCACACAACACAAATGCCTCAACTTCGCCTCAAGATATTACCAACCAGGAAGTTCCTCTATGCTTTTCCTCCTATACCTTTAAATCCAACTGTGATGATCAAACTTCAACATTCCAAGGCAAGAATGATCCTAAATGGTCTCGACAGTGGTGATGGTTCACAGATCTTCTTCACCTATCAGAGAAAACACAAGAAATTGCTGTGCAGACCAGATATTCTATAGAAATGTGGGCATCAGATCCTACATTCCTACTTATCATTGTTGAACTTAACAGCGTGCCTCCTGAATTCCCTCAATGCATGCATTTAAATCTCCTGCAAGATTACATGAACATTTTAAAAGAGGCAAGGAGACCATCCGCTAGAGCATCATATTCTTTCAAGCTGAAAAGATTTTGTGTATCGTGCATTTAGGATAACCATAACCCGGTTTCCTGCCAAGAGGAGGCAGTTATTACATACCTTCTTCATTTGGCAAAATCTGGACTCTCATTTTCTTTCATAAACGTTCATCTTTCAACGGTGTCTGCATATAGGAAGTCTCCTTCACAAACCTCTTTCTCTAAAATTCTGGTAGTAAAGGATTTCCTAGAAGAGATTTAAAAAGGGTTTCCTCCCACTAGATCTCCATAGGAACTAAACATAGGCCCTCATTACAACCTCGGCGGTCTTTTGTAAAGACCTCCGAGGCTGTGGGAGCCAGAATTCCGCTAGTGCTGGCGGTATTTCTGGCTCCCTATTACGACTTTTCCGCTGGCCCAGCGGACGGTAACAGTGTTACCATCCGCTGGCCCAGTGGAAAAGTCACATCAACATTGCTGCTGGTTCGTAATAGCTGATGTGCAGCTGGTGCAGTAGCACCCTATGTGCATTTCACTGGGCAGTAAAATGCGCAACAGGGCTATGCCTGGGGGCCCCTGCCCTGCCCATGCCAAGTGCATGGGCTGGGCAGGGGCACCCCAAGTCCCCCTTACCGCCAGCCTTTCCATGGCGGTGTTTACCGCTGTGGCCAGGCTGGCGGTCGGGGACTCATAATCCCCAGGGCAACGGTGCTTGCACCGCTGCCCTGGGGATTATGACCACCAGACGGAGGCCTGGCGGTATAGTGGAGGGGCTGGCATTATGGCCTTGGCTATTGCACCACAGTCATAAAAGCTGGCGGAACACCGCCAGCTTACCGCCGGCCGACAGGGTCATAATGAGGCCCATAGTCTTTTCCAGATTTATGAGACTCCTGTTTAAACCCGTTCACAAAGCCACTCTACATTTATCAAGGAAGATGGCGTTTTTAGTAGCCATTACTTCTGTTTTCAGGGTTAGCGTAATTCAAGCTTTAGGCACAAAAAAAGCCTTACACCATATTTCATAAAAATAGGGTTGTAATGAGAACTCATACATTTTTCCTTCCAAAAGTAATATCGGACTTTCATGTCACTCAGACTATTTTTTCCAACTTTCTTCCAAAACCCCTCTAATCCGCAGGAAAGGCTCTGCATTGTTTGGATTTAAAGTGGGTATTGAACTATGGTCACCTTGGAACTGTTTTTCTACTTCTAGGCAATCCATTTCTAGATGGCTTGTTTCTTGTATAATTCTCCTTTACCAACCAGCGAATAAAACACTCACTGGTAAACTTAAGGCACATTCAGCGAGAGGAAAAGCAGCGACTAGGGCTCTTTTAAGAAATGTTCCTATTCCAGAAATATGCAAAGCTGCTGAGATCAGTACATACCTTTACTAGACTGAATTCAGATTCAAGCGCCGATGCACAAGAGGGTCAGACCTCTTTAAGGAATCTTTTTCAGTAATACGCGGTATCTCCCGTATTTCATTTTGTTTTCTGCCAAAACATTTTGGTAGGATGAACTTGCTATTCTATTCAGTGCCTATGACTATTGATGAAGATCCCCTGAAAGAGAAGGAAAAGTTTCTTGCTTGCAACCCTACTTCTCTTCCAGGGGAATCCTCATCAAAGTCATAAGCAACCTTCCCACATCCCCAGACAAAGATTAAATACAGAATTATTTGTAATTCTTTTTTGCTAATTTCTTCATCTACACAAAAATGAACTGGCCTAACAATCACCCCCAGTCCATGATGGGACACTGGAGCAGGATAAAGCCCTTCTGGCTGTATAGCCTAGGTTTTAAAGTGGGCCTTTGCTGCCTTCGTATTCCTCAATTTTAAAGGGGAGGTTTGCCTCAGATGGTTATTCTTTCTTTTCATATCTGTTTTTTATTCCCAATTGGGAATTCATTTTTGAAATGGAACTAAACATTCAATTTGGCCACTTCACCTAAAGCATATATATATATATATATCAGTGGTTGAAGTGGGAGGGGTCTGAGGGGCAAGACATGCTCATACTTTTCTAATTTGAAGGAAACAATTTCCCTACATCTTGTTAAAAGACAACTGTCCCGGGATGGTTAATTATGAGAATTGAAATGCTTCAGTGGAGACACCATCCCTGGGGTACGGCCTATTAGTTTTTTTTAGGGGGTGGGGGGCACGTGGCCCCCTCCTCTGGTCCAGTCTGAAGCCCCAGAGACCCTATCTCCTGGGGCCCGGCCATGTGACCTGGTGACTCCCAGGGCACCCAGTCACAATGTTGGGGACCGTGGGGGGAGCCTGAAAGCCCCCACAGTCCCAGCTGGCTCCCTACCTGTTTTGGGAGCCACTATTGCTGTCACAGAGAGGGAGCTGCCAAAGCAGGTCCCTCTCTGTGAGAACAATGTTTCCTCTGGCTCCCTGTCAGCATCTCCACGGGCAGGGAGACAGAGGAAATCTCTTCTCGTAGCAAGGGAGAGCTGTTTGACAGCTCTCCCTCACTGTGAACAGAGTGTTTCTTGTGGCTTGGCAGCAGCTGTCAAAGCTGCAGTCAAGCCACACCAACAGCCATGTCCTGGGGGTGGGCACCCTGGGACACAGCGTGAGCCGACCCTGGGGGGTGGCAGTCCCCAGGGCCATTAGTGGGTCTTGGTGGGGACCCCCCTCCAACTAAAATAGCAAAACCTTTCGGGTGAGATTACAATGGGAGAAATATCGAGTTCGATGGCATCTGTCGCTGTAGATACGCATGTTCTGCAATAGCTCGCCATCTGGTGTTGGGCCGGAGTGTTACAAGTTGTTTTTCTTCGAAGAAGTCTTTCGAGTCACGGGACCGAGTGACTCCTCCTTTTGTCTCCATTGCGCATGGGCGTCGACTCCATCTTCGATTGTTTTTTTTCCGCCATCGGGTTCGGACGTGTTCCTGTCGCTCCGAGTTTCGGAACGGAAAATTAGCTAATTTCGGAAGATTTTCGTCGGTATTGTTGCGTTCGGGATCGGCGTACTTAGATTCCACACCGCATCGAAGATCGAAGAGCTCCGGTGCCCTTCGGGGTACTTTTTCGATCCTCCGTCGGGGCCTGGTCGGCCCGACCGCGTGCTGAAGAACGCCGATGGAACGGACCCCGTTTCGTTTCTGCCCCAAATGCCACAATAAATACCCCTACACAGACCAACACTTGGTCTGCAACCTGTGCCTGTCACCTGAGCACAGCGAAGACACCTGCGAGGCCTGTCGTGCGTTCCGGTCCCGAAAAACACTCCGAGACCGTCGAGCCAGAAGACTTCAAATGGCGTCCGCACCGACAGCCCAACGGGAGTTCGAGGAACAGGAAGAAGAAGGTACCTTCTCGATCCAAGACTCAGACTCCGAAGGATTCGACGACACACAAACCGTGAGTAAGACGTCGAAAACCACACAAAGAAACATTTACAAGGCCCGGGGGACGCCACTGCCACCAGGCCATGGCTCCACCCATAAATTCGGTGACCGACCGTCGGCACCGAAAAAGGCCAAAACAGTGCCGAGATCGTCCGACTCCGGTCGAGACACCGGCACGCAGCCTTCTCGGGACCGAGAAAGTGCTGGAGACAAGCCTCGACACCGAGATGCCGGTGTGGACACGGCTCGACGCCGAGACAGCGGCACCGAAACAGATCGACGCCGAGAGGTTTCGGCCCCGAAAAGGAAAAAAGTCACCTCGGAGCCGAAAAAACACGCAGACAAAGTTTCAACGCCGAAACAAACTGCAAGCGACCCAGCTTCAGGCTCTTATACAGAAGAGCACTCGCTAACCTCCCAAATGCAAAAGCATAGGTTTGAGGAAGAGCTACAAGCAACTGATGTGGACCATACGCAAAAGCGTATCTTCATTCAGCAGGGGACAGGAAAAATAAGCACCCTTCCCCCCATTAGGAGAAAGAGAAGGTTGGAGTTCCAGACGGAACAAGCACCACAACCAAAAGTGGTTAAAAGAATTACACCACCACCCTCTCCTCCGCCCGTGATTAACGTTTCACCAGCACAAACTCCATCTCACTCCCCAGCTCACACCACCATGAGCCAGGGTGACCAAGATCAGGACGCATGGGACCTATACGACGCCCCAGTGTCAGATAACAGCCCGGAGGCCTACCCTACAAAGCCATCTCCACCAGAAGACAGCACCGCGTACTCTCAGGTGGTGGCTAGAGCAGCACAATTTCATAACGTAAGCCTCCACTCAGAACAGGTCGAGGATGATTTCTTGTTCAACACACTCTCCTCCACCCACAGCTCCTACCAAAGCCTGCCTATGCTCCCTGGTATGCTCCGGCACGCAAAAGACATATTTAAGGAGCCGGTCAAAAGTAGGGCAATCACACCAAGGGTGGAAAAGAAGTATAAGCCGCCTCCTACGGACCCGGTTTTCATCACTACACAGCTGCCACCAGACTCTGTTGTTGTAGGAGCAGCTAGGAAAAGGGCCAACTCTCACACATCTGGAGATGCACCACCCCAAGATAAAGAAAGCCGCAAGTTCGATGCAGCTGGTAAAAGAGTCGCAGCACAAGCTGCAAACCAGTGGCGCATCGCGAACTCCCAGGCACTACTTGCGCGCTATGACAGAGCCCACTGGGACGAGATGCAACATCTCATTGAACATCTGCCCAAGGACTTCCAAAATAGGGCGAAACAAGTGGTTGAGGAGGGACAGACCATCTCCAACAACCAGATACGTTCCTCCATGGACGCTGCAGATACAGCTGCACGGACAATTAATACATCTGTAACTATCAGACGGCATGCATGGCTCCGAACGTCTGGATTTAAACCAGAGATTCAACAAGCAGTTCTCAATATGCCTTTTAATGAAAAAGAACTGTTCGGTCCAGAAGTGGACACAGCGATTGAGAAACTCAAAAAAGATACGGACACTGCCAAAGCCATGGGCGCGCTCTACTCCCCGCAGAGCAGAGGGAATTACAGCACATTCCGTAAAACGCCCTTTCGAGGGGGGTTTCGGGGTCAAAGCACACAAGCCAGCACCTCACAAGCAACACCGTCCACTTACCAGGGACAGTATAGAGGAGGTTTTCGGGGACAATATAGAGGAGGGCAATTCCCTAGAAATAGAGGGAGATTTCAAAGCCCCAAAACCCCTACTACTAAACAATGACTCACATGTCACTCACCCCCTCCACACAACACCAGTGGGGGGAAGAATAGGTCATTATTACAAAGCATGGGAGGAAATCACTACAGACACTTGGGTTCTAGCAATTATCCAACATGGTTATTGCATAGAATTTCTACAATTCCCTCCAAACATACCACCAAAAGCACAAAATTTAACAACACACCATTCCAATCTCCTGGAGATAGAAGTGCAGGCACTATTGCAAAAGAATGCAATCGAATTAGTGCCAAACACACAAATAAACACAGGAGTTTACTCACTGTACTTTCTGATACCAAAGAAGGACAAAACGCTGAGACCAATCCTAGACCTCAGAGTAGTGAACACTTTCATCAAACCAGACCACTTCCACATGGTCACACTACAAGAAGTATTGCCATTGCTAAAACTACACGACTACATGGCAACTTTAGACCTCAAGGATGCTTATTTCCATATACCAATACACCCATCTCACAGGAAATACCTAAGGTTTGTATTCAAAGGAATACATTACCAATTCAAGGTACTGCCTTTCGGATTAACAACCGCACCAAGAGTCTTTACCAAATGTCTAGCGGTAGTCGCTGCACACATAAGAAGGCAGCAAATACATGTGTTCCCATATTTGGACGACTGGCTAATCAAGGCCCATTCGTTCATACAGTGCTCAAATCACACAAATCAGATCATACAAACCCTCTTCAAACTCGGGTTCACTGTCAATTTCACAAAATCCAAAATTCTGCCACGCAAGGTACAACAATACCTGGGAGCCATAATAGACACATCAAAAGGAGTAGCCACTCCAAGTCCACAAAGAATTCAAAATTTCAACACCATCATACAACGCATGTATCCAACACAAAAGATACAGGCAAAGATGGTATTACAACTCCTAGGCATGATGTCATCATGCATAGCCATTGTCCCAAACGCAAGACTGCACATGAGGCCCTTACAACAATGCCTAGCATCACAGTGGTCTCAAGCACAGGGTCACCTTCTAGATCTGGTGTTAATAGACCGCCAAACTTACCTCTCGCTTCTGTGGTGGAACAACATAAATTTAAACAAGGGGCGGCCTTTCCAAGACCCAGTGCCACAATACGTAATAACAACAGATGCTTCCATGACAGGGTGGGGAGCACACCTCGATCAACACAGCATACAAGGACAATGGAACGTACATCAAACAAAACTGCATATCAATCACCTAGAACTTCTAGCAGTTTTTCAAGCACTAAAAGCTTTCCAACCAATAATAGTTCACAAATACATTCTCGTCAAAACAGACAACATGACAACAATGTATTATCTAAACAAGCAGGGAGGGACGCACTCCACGCAGTTAAGCCTGCTAGCACAAAAAATTTGCCATTGGGCAATTCACAACCAAATTCGCCTAATTGCACAGTTTATACCAGGGATACAAAATCAACTCGCAGACAATCTCTCTCGAGATCACCAACAGGTCCACGAATGGGAAATTCACCCCCAAATTCTGAACACTTATTTCAAACTCTGGGGAACACCTCAGATAGACTTGTTTGCGACAAGGGAGAACGCAAAATGCCAAAACTTCGCATCCAGGTACCCACACAAACAATCCCAAGGCAATGCCCTATGGATGAACTGGTCAGGGATATTTGCTTACGCTTTTCCTCCTCTCCCTCTCCTTCCTTACCTGGTAAACAAACTCAGTCAAAGCAAACTCAAACTCATATTGATAGCACCAACTTGGGCAAGGCAACCCTGGTACACAACGCTGCTAGACCTATCAGTGGTACCCTGCATCAAATTGCCCAACAGGCCAGATCTGTTGACACAGCACAACCAAAAGATCAGACACCCAGATCCAGCATCGCTGAATCTAGCAATCTGGCTCCTGAAATCCTAGAATTCGGGCACTTACAACTTACCCAAGAATGTATGGAAGTCATAAAACAAGCAAGAAGGCCATCCACCAGGCACTGCTATGCAAGTAAATGGAAGAGGTTTGTTTGCTACTGCCATATTAATCAAATACAACCATTACACACAACTCCAGAACATGTAGTGGGTTACTTGCTTCACTTACAAAAATCTAACCTAGCTTTCTCTTCCATTAAGATTCACCTTGCAGCAATATCTGCATACCTGCAGACTACCTATTCAACTTCCCTATATAAAATACCAGTCATTAAAGCATTCATGGAGGGCCTTAGGAGAATTATACCACCAAGAACACCACCTGTTCCTTCATGGAACCTAAATGTTGTCCTAACTAGACTTATGGGTCCACCTTTTGAACCCATGCACTCCTGCGACATACAGTTCCTAACCTGGAAGGTGGCATTTCTCATCGCCATTACTTCCCTGAGAAGAGTAAGCGAGATTCAGGCGTTTACTATACAGGAACCTTTTATACAACTACACAAAAATAAAGTCGTCCTAAGGACCAATCCTAAATTTTTGCCAAAGGTTATTTCACCGTTCCATCTAAATCAAACAGTGGAACTTCCAGTGTTCTTTCCACAGCCAGATACCGTAGCTGAAAGGGCACTACATACATTAGATGTCAAAAGAGCATTAATGTATTACATTGACAGAACAAAAAACATCAGAAAGACTAAACAACTCTTTATTGCATTTCAAAAACCTCACGCAGGAAACCCAATTTCAAAACAAGGTATAGCCAGATGGATAGTTAAATGCATCCAAATCTGCTACCTTAAAGCTAAACGACAGCTGCCCATTACACCAAGGGCACACTCAACCAGAAAGAAAGGTGCTACCATGGCCTTTCTAGGAAACATCCCAATGCAAGAAATATGTAAGGCAGCCACATGGTCTACGCCTCACACATTCACCAAGCACTACTGTGTAGACGTGTTATCCGCACAACAAGCCACAGTAGGTCAAGCCGTATTAAGGACATTATTTCAGACTACTTCCACTCCTACAGGCTGATCCACCGCTTTTGGGGAAATAACTGCTTACTAGTCTATGCAGAACATGCGTATCTACAGCGACAGATGCCATCGAACTGAAAATGTCACTTACCCAGTGTACATCTGTTCGTGGCATCAGTCGCAGTAGATTCGCATGTGCCCACCCGCCTCCCCGGGAGCCTGTAGCAGTTTGGAAGTTACCTTCAATTATTTCTATATGTATCATCTCAACCTTAAATAGGTGCATACTTAGTCACTCCATTGCATGGGCACTATTACTACAATTCAACTCCTACCTCACCCTCTGCGGGGAAAAACAATCGAAGATGGAGTCGACGCCCATGCGCAATGGAGACAAAAGGAGGAGTCACTCGGTCCCGTGACTCGAAAGACTTCTTCGAAGAAAAACAACTTGTAACACTCCGGCCCAACACCAGATGGCGAGCTATTGCAGAACATGCGAATCTACTGCGACTGATGCCACGAACAGATGTACACTGGGTAAGTGACATTTTCATTATAGATCATTATATGTCATTTTCTGAACGAAGTTGTTACAAATTGTTATTTATAGATGGTCGACTTTGTTTTGACTCAGATTGCACTGTTTTATAGCCCGTTTTTACTGTCGATGGGTGTAAGCACTGAATGATAAAAATAGAAACTGTTGTTAAGTAAGTTACCCGTGATCAAGGAAATTCTGTTTCGCAAAACGCATTGGGTTTTGGTTGTGCCATTAAATATACTCACTTCAGTAACACCTTGGTGACTGAGACTCTTTTCTTCCTTTTGGCGAAGAAGTATGGACTACTAAAATCTGAGGAATTGTTATATATATATATATATATATAGCAGAGAACTCTGGGTAGTTCCCAAGTTTAGGTGGAGATCAGCTTCTGTATAGCGCACCCTACAATACCAGCAACAGTCTAAAAGTGCTCACCTCAAATGACTGCTTTTCTAGCAAAGTTACTCTGTTGAGGGTTCACCTGGAAGAGAACTGGGATTACACATAAAAAAGTTTTCCCTCTTATCTTTTCCAAACTAGCTTAGAGCAACCCTTTATATGCAGGCCTATTAACTTTATAAAAGGACTTCAGAGAGCCCATAACACTACTATACACACCAGTTTCAGTCGCAAGCCAGTAAAGCTTCATTGTAGAAACCTGCAGTGACTTCCATGTCAACCAGAATCAGCTACAAAATCCTTTGCTTCACTTACAAAAGCCTACACACACACACACACCACCCTCTCAGCAATGCTGATTACTTAATGAATTTCAGGGCCAAAACAAAAAACATGGCCCTCATTTTAACCGTGGCTGTCTTTTGACCGCCAGGGTTAATGTGGCGGTATCACCGCCAACAGGCTGGTGGTGTATACCGCCACATTATGAGTGTGGCGGGTTGGCCGCAGTCAACCCGCCATATCACCACTCACACTGCCATGGCGGTATGAACCGCCGGGCCGAAGATGTGCATCTCCGACCCAGCGGCCCACACATTACTGCCAGCGGTATAATGAGCAGGCCTACTACCATAGTTTTTGCAACGGTACCACTGCCACAAAAACCATGGTGGTAGGGCTACCAGTGACAGAGAATTCATTTCCTGTCACCGGTGGAAGGCTTCCCCACCCCCCCCAGTAATCAACTAACCCTCCCGCCTCCCCCCCCCCAGCAATCACCTAACTCCCCACCCCCCTAGAATCACACTGCCCCCAACCCCCTCCCCACTAGAATCACACCGCCCCCCAAACCCCACCCCCCTAGAATCGCACTGCCCTCCCCAACCTCCTCCCCGCAATCATGCACACACACACACCCACAAGCTCGATGCATGCACCCATGCACCACCACTTCCATACACGCATTCACTCACACTCATCCATACACGCATTCACTCACACATGCTCACACGCATACACACTGACATGCAGACATGCACTCACCGTAACATTCATACACGCATTCATTCACATGTATACAACCATGCATACACCACAACACTCACAGATGCATACACACATTCACACACACATGCAGCACCACACACTCACACAACACCCCCCACCTTCCACCCCACTCCCCTGACGGATGCCCCCCTTGTCTGGCGAGGTGGCCGTCCGGCAGGGAACAGCAGCGCCCTGCCAGCAGGACACAGCCAGGCCGTCTTTTTGGTCAAAATACGGCTGGTGGCGTCCTTCTGGCGGGGCGGTGCAGGTGGTAGCACTGCCCAGGCTCCTCGACCACCAGCATACCTACTGACAGATTTTTTCCCTTATTGTGGTGGAAATCCTGCAGTAGCCATATTATGGCAGGCGGAAGACTGCCAGCACTGGCGGTCTTCTGGCGCCCTTGGCATCGCTGTCATAATGAGGGCCTATATATTTTAAAATTATTAAGTACAACTGAAGAAATATCAGAGCATGAAAACATACTGTGCCTAAAACCACTGTCAATAAGCAGTCAACGCCCATTCAAAAGCCCTCACTGCTGGAACCAATGGAAACCCTCTTGAATACAGCAAATTACACCCGAAAACTGTACAGAGATTAACCTTAAACCACAGAAATAAAATGCAATTACTGTGCAAATGTAACCCCCATCTATAATCATTAATAATAAGAGCAACCTGTAGCCCACTCACATCACAAATCTCTCTCTGGAAGCTTTTAGAAGCAGTTCAGTTATTCTTTGTGTGTGGTAAACAAGATCAGTGCAAAGAGTTAAAAGACATCAGGCTTAGGATGCCACAAATAGCCCAAAAGTCTGTGTTGGGGGGGTTAAAGGCGCTAGCAGCTCCACTGACCACAATGCTCAGATGTGACAGTTGAATCTCAATTAATTTTGCACCCTGTGAGCGGGGTCTCTGAGCACTGGCTTTAGCCTTTCCACCCTTTCTATAATCTCTTTGAATTTTCAGGATTAAATATCCTTGTGATGGAGGGGGCATGGCTGGCAAGATGGCCGTACAACAGCCCTAGGTTTGAGCTAAGGCCTGACACAAAAATCCTCAAGAATTTCGATGCAACCTGACTGCCCCGGCGCTTGCAGGGGGTCAGGTTTGTCCCTGGACAACAGAGTGCAAATCTGAGGCCTTGCTGGTCAGCCCACAGATCCTGCTGCGGCTCGGTCACATACTGCGCCGGTGCAGCTGCTGGGCCTGGACTGTGCTTCACGAGGCCGCAACAGCGAGTAGTGAATGGAGACATGGGAGCGGTGAGCAACCAAGGTTGCGCTGAGGTGGGACCATCCCATGGGTGAGGAGGAGGTGCACCGGTAGCTCCATGTTCCTGCAACGACTGCCCTGCGCCGAACTGGAGTGCTGGCTGAGAACTAGTGCGCGTGTGGTGGGGCCCTGGAAATGTTTGGCAGCCACTGTGGCACACGGAGAGCTGAGGGCCACTGAGGCAGAGAGACACTGCTGGCGCTGCCCCTCCCCCGAGCCCTGCTGCCTGCGAGACCACAGTGACATGAAGGGAAACTGGCCTGCTCTGGGAGGACGCCCTCACACTGAAGTGTGGACTGTCGAGGACCGAGGCCTGGGTTCGAGGCCTACATCGAGGTGACGAGTGGGGGGACACTGCTCGTGTGGTCCTGGCAGATGAACTGCTGTTGGTCCCTCGCACATCCCCTTCTCTGGTGATTACCATGAGGACCTTTGATTGGTGTAGTGGTGGATTGTGAGTGGGGGCCTTGAGATTGCCTGGCAGTCCCTGTGGAGGTTGGAGAACCGGGGACCCCTGAAGCAGAGCAACATTGGTGGTGGTGCCCCTCCAGGCCCTGCTTTCTGGGAATTGTTGGTGGGGGGACCCGGCGAGCTGCACAAATCAGACACGATGCCTGTATTTGGATACTGGGGGAGTAAAGGGGAGATCCGTTGTCATGACTGGTGCATACAGACTTGCTATCCCTCCCCTCTCCAGTGAGAGCCACCTGAAGGGCTTTTGGACACTGCAGGGGCAGATTGTGGGCAGGGGCTTGCTCTGAGGAAGTGTGGTGAGCTGGTCTGGGCACGTGGTGGGCATAGTTATTGGAGCGGCTCACCCCCCCCTATTTTAAGGGCGCATCTGCTGGGGAGGCTGCCAGTCTGTTGTGGTGGAGCCCCTTCAGGTGGTGGCAAAGCCCAGATGAACCCTTCTGAATGCAGGGGAGGCAGAGCCCCAGACCTGGGCCCCAGGAATCATGTGAGCCCTGCCTCAGGTTGGGGAAACCACAGGAGATATGTGCTGGCATGTATCATTAACCACCAGTCCAAAATAGACAAATTCTGATGGATACAACTACCTGTGGATTCCTCACCTATTGAATACTCCCATTGCGCCAGCATTCGACGGAAATCTTGTTCCTAGCTTCTGCACGTCGACGAGGACGTCACAATTGCCCATGCGACGCCGTCTGACGTCATACAGGCAATAAGAGGTCCTCGCCGACGTCAGTTCCCTTTTTTCCGTGCATTCTAAACGGTTATCTTCGAAGGAGCTACTGTTGCTGCTCGACAGTTACAGTGTGTTTTTGGCTATTTTTACTTTGAGACATTGCAGTGTCGGAAAGAAAGTAAGGATTCAAGCCCTGCCGAGAGTGTGGAGGCAAAATGTCGGTAACGGACCCACATTCTGACTGTTTGTGGTGTCTTAGTTCCGACCACGACGTTGACAAGTGCGATTCTTGTCAACGTATGAATCCAAAGACCTTGAAAGAACGTGAGGCCAAACTTTTTCTTGCGAAGTCAAAGAAGAAGGAGCAAAGACATCACCGAAAGTCGTCTTCACCGAAGTCACATCGGCGTCATCGGGACTCCCGGCGTTGTCGAGAATCTCGGCGCCGGTCGAGTAGGGAGAGGTCTCGATCGAGGTCACCATCGACTCGACGTCGAAAGACTTGGGAAGTTAGTCCCACTGTCTCTCCCCAGCCGACGACGCCGTTACCTACTCCGACTTCACCCATGTCATCGGTTAATCCTCCTTCAGTGTTCGAGGTTCCACAGCCTCAGGTGTTTTCTCCGTCTATGCAGACGTCGAGACCGGCGTCGTTGTCGCCTTCGAACCAGGCACCTCAATACCCGGCTTTTCGGGGCCATGGAGCAGATAGTACCGCATTCTTAAATGCAATGTTCTCCATCTTCCAACAGATGGCTCCAGGTGGTGGACCGGCTGGTCCTTCAGGTCCTTTGGCCTTCAGCATGTGTGCTCCGGCTCCACTTCGACCGGCACCCTTTATGCCCTTTCTTCCCTTGGGAAACGTGGGCTCGGCGCCGGTATCGGCTCCTGTGGCTTCGGCTCCTGTGGCTTCGACGTCTCAGCCAGCGACGCCGACTAGACCTCCTCCGACTCCGGAACAGTCTTCAGTCCGTCCTGCTCCACGTTCGGCGCCGTTAGATCCGGCGTCTGACGAATCCGAGGATCGGCGTCAAGCTTCGACGTCTGCTAACGGCATGTCGACGCCGAGGATATAGGAGAGGCTGCATTCGAGGAGGCTTGCTCTTCGCCTCCTTGAAGAACAGGAATACCGGAGACAGGCACTGGAGGAAGGGGAGATTGAGGACTCTCGTGAAGGTCTCCATGGCTTGGACACTGCTAGTGGCCTGGACACCTCTCCTGAATGGGACTTATCATCACCTGGGGAGTATACAGAGGAGGCAGCCTCTTTTCATTCAGTCATTAAAAAGGCGGCTGACTTTTGGACCTCCCTTTGCCAGTGACTGAGACCAATCCGAACATCTTGACGGAAGTGTTGCATCCTGCCTCAACATCTGCAGGGCCACTTTTGCCTTTCAATGAGGCACTACTGGACCCCATTATGGAAGTCTGGAAGAAGCCGATGTCTTCTTCGGCCGTGAATAGATCTGTGGCTCGGAGATATCGGGTTGCACCGGCTGACCCAGGCTTTCTTTCCAGGCATCCAACACCTGAAAGCCTGGTGGTTCAGGCTTCGTGCACAGGTCGATCTGCTCCTGGGTCCTTTCCAGCTGTGCCCTCTGATAGAGACTCTAAAAAGATGGACATGTCATCGAAGAAGGTTTTCTCGTCATGTAGCATGGCTGTGAAATCCACCAATGCTACATGCGTCTTAGGGAGATGCATTTACGCCCTGAAGGACGAGATTAAGTCGACGCACACGGAGGTTCCTCAAGAATTATTGAGCCTGGTCTCTGATGCTCAGGCAGCAGCAACCCAGGTTATTCAATCTGGGTTGGATACATCTGACTCTGTTGCTAGAGCTATGTGTACTGCTGTGGCTACGAGGAGGCAGGCCTGGCTTCGTAGCTCTGGTTTTTCCTCTGATGTGCAATCGACCCTATTGGACTTTCCTTTTGATGGTGACAAGCTTTTCGGCACCAAGGCGGATTCGGCCTTGGAAAGGTTCAAGGAGAGTAGGGCCACTGCCAAGTCGTTGGGCTTGCAAGCCTCTTCTTCTGCTTCCTCCAGATTTTTTAGGAGGTTTCGAGGATTTGGTTGTGGTTCCTCCTCCTCCTTTCGAGGAAAATTCCAGCAACCCACCTCTGCTATCTCCTATAGATCTTTCAGAGGGAGGGGTAGGGTCCGTACCAGGGGAGCCACTCAGCAGCACTCTGCCTCTTCCTCATCCTCTGGAGGGGTGCAGCATGGGAAGCAGCCTTAGGCTTCCACCAATTCCTTCTCACTCCACTCCTGTAGGGGGGAGGTTACTGAATTTTCTCCACAAGTGGGAGGTCATAACATCAGACTCCTGGGTTACCAGCATTGTGAGAAAAGGCTATACCCTACCCTTTCAGGAGTTTCCGCCCCCCATCCCGCCCCGTCCTTCTTACTTTTCAGAAGAACACCTCCTGTTGCTAGAACAGGAGGTTCAAGTCCTCCTTTCAAAGAGCGCGGTGGAGTTGGTTCCAGAGCAGGAAAGGGGTCATGGTTGTTACTCAAGATACTTCCTGATCCCCAAGAAGGGTGGTTGGTTGAGGCCAATCCTGGACCTGAGGATCTTGAATTGGTTCCTCAAACAGGAAAAGTTCAAGAAGCTGACCCTAGCTCATGTGCTTTTGGCGCTGAACAATGGAGATTGGATGGTGTCTGTCGACTTGCAGGATGCTTATTTTCATATTCCGATACTCAAGTCGCACAGGAAGTATCTCCGGTTTGTGGTGGGGTCGCAGCACTATCAGTTTGCGGTCCTCCCGTTTGGTCTTACTTCAGCACCTCGAGTCTTCACGAAGGTGATGTCGGTGGTTGCGGCAGAGCTCAGAAGGAAGGGGATAGCAGTATTTCCTTATCTGGACAACTGGTTGGTCAAAGCCAAGTCTCCGGAGCTCGTGTTGCATCACCTACAGTCGACAACTCAGTTGTTGTTCGACCTGGGTTTTTCAGTGAATGTGCCCAAATCTCACCTAGAGCCCTCTCAGCGCCTCCTGTTCATAGGGGCAGTTCTGGATACAACATTGAATCGAGCCTTCCCTCCGCCTCAGCGGATTCAGGACATTCTGGCGTTGGTTCCAATGTTTCGAAGTGGAGCGGTTATTCCAGTCCTCAAGGTCCTGCGCCTACTCGGTCTGTTTGCTTCTTGCATACTGCTGGTCACTCACGCTCGCTGGCACATGAGGGCTCTTCAGTGGTGCCTCCGAAAGGCAGTGGTCTCAACACAAAGGAAATCTCGAAGGTTCGGTGAGGATCTCCAGAGATGCTGCCACGGATTTCAAATGGTGGATTGCGGACGGCTATCTTTCCCAAGGAAGGCCGTTCTCGCAAGCTCCACCGGTGGCCACAGTAATCCACTCTAGGGTGGGGTGCTCATCTGGGGGACCTGGAGATCAAAGGTCTTTGGACTCCAGTAGAACAGAAGTTTCATATAAATCTGTTGGAATTGCGGGCTGTACGTCTGGCTCTCAAGGCCTTCCTCCCTTCCCTTCGCGGTCAGTCAGTTCAGGTCCTGACGGACAATACTACCGCGATGTGGTATATAAACAAGCAGGGAGGAGTAGGGTCGTACCTTCTCTGCAGAGAAGCTCTACGGCTTTGGTCCTGGGTAAAGGACCATCGGATTTGCTTGGTAGCAAATCATCTGGCCGGAGTCTTGAACGTACGTGCAGACAGTCTCAGTCGCCATTTCTCGGACGATCACGAGTGGCGTCTCCATCCGGACCAAGTCCGTCTAATCTTCCAGATGTGGGGGTTTCCTCGGATAGATCTGTTTGCCACTCGGGAGAACTCGCACTGGCCCTTATTCTGCAGCCTCCAGTATCCGGGACAAGAAGCATTGGGGGGCACGTTTCAGTTGACCTAGTGTGACCAGTTGCTTTACGCGTTTCCCCCCATACCCTTGATTCCTCGAGTTTTGAGGAAAATTTGCCAAGACCGGGCCCAAGTCATCTTAATAGCTCCGGATTGGCCGAGGAGGGTATGGTACACGGACCTTCTCCAACTCTCACTGTGCCCTCCGCTCCGTCTCCCTCTGAGGGCAGACCTCCTCTCGCAGTCGCAGGGGCAGGTTTTACACCCCCACCTCCAGAGCCTGCACCTTCATGCCTGGAGATTGAAAGGGGCAACCTGAGTTCCTTTTCTCTCCCGCCTGATGTAGTGGATGTTATCTTATCGCCCAGGCGACACTCCACTAAATCTATCTACGCTAATAGGTGGGCTAAATTTGTGATTTGGTGTGGAGAGAGACAAATTGATCCCTTATGTGCTCACTTATCAGATATTTTATCTTTTGCATTGTCTCTGGCACAGAGGGGTTGTGCAGTGGCTACGGTTAAGGGATACTTATCTGCCCTGTCAGCCTTTCTATGTCTTCCAGACCAGCCTTCTTTATTTTAATCCCCTATAGTACTTAGATTCTTGAAAGGTCTTATTAACAAATTCCCTCCTACTCCTTTCATTATGCCTCAGTGGGATTTAAACTTGGTTCTAACTTTTCTTATGGGGTCCCCGTTTGAGCCTATGCATTCTTGCCCCTTAAGGCTATTGGTCCTAAAGACGGTTTTCCTGGTTGCAATTACTTCTGCAAGGACAGTGAGTGAGTTGCAAGCTCTGTCTGTAAAACCCCCTTATACATCTTTTTCTGGGGATAAGGTGGTGTTGAGGACCAAGGCTGCTTTCCTACTGAAGGTTGTTTCACCCTTTCATATGGCTCAGACGATTACTCTTTCCACGTTTTATCCTCCGCCTCAACCTTCAAAGGAAGAAGAGAGACTTCACCGCTTAGACCCAAGGAGAGCGCTAAGCTTTTATGTGGATAGAACAAAGGATTTCAGGCTGGAGGATCAGCTCTTCATCGGGTACGTGGGAAAGAGGAGAGGAAAGGCAGTCCACAAGAGAACACTCTCCAGGTGGGTTGTTATTTGCATTAAAATGTGTTACTCTTTAGCAAAGAAAGAACCCCCTGATGGTATAAGAGCTCATTCCACCAGAGCTAAGTCGGCCTCTTCGGTCTGGGCTAGAGGTGTTCCTGTGCGTGACATCTGCAAGGCCGCAACCTGGTCATCCCTCCACACTTTTGCAAAGCATTACTGCTTGGATTCTGAGGTTAGGAGGGATGGCCATTTTGCACGGTCAGTGCTGCAGGATTTCTTGGTTTGACCATTCAGGCACCCTCCACCGAGTGCGGTACTGCTTTGGGACTCTATTCAATAGGTGAGGAATCCACAGGTAGTTGTATCCATCAGAAGAATGAGTTACTTACCTTCGGTAACGACTTTTCTGATGGATACATTAGCTACCTGTGGATTCCTCACGGTGTCACCCGCCTCCCCGTTGCCTGTCTGGTCTAACCAAGTTGTTCTTGAGTGTGCTTCTCTTGGTTTTGAGGACTTGTACATATACTGTATATATGTATATATATATATATATATATATATATATATATATATATATATAATTGTTCGTATATTCATTTGCTTGTTTAAAAAAAAAAGAAAAAAGAATTAAGTTCTTGAAATTATGTTTTTATTTTGAATATCATTAAATATTGCTATTTGTTCATTTATCTCAATGGCCTATTATTCTCAGGCACGTAAAAAATGTTGGTACTGACGTCGGCACGTCGGCGAGGACCTCTTATTGCCTGTATGACGTCAGACGGCGTCGCTTGGGCAATTGTGACGTCCTCGTCGACGTGCAGAAGCTAGGAAGAAGATTTCTGTCGAATGCTGGCGCAATGGGAGTATTCAATAGGTGAGGAATCTACAGGTAGCTAATGTATCCACCAGAAAAGTCGTTACCGAAGGTAAGTAACTCGTTCTTCATGGCTGCCAGGCTGGGAGCAGCGCTGCCACCCCCTTAGCCGCTGGACTGTGACATTAGCCTACATTAGACACAGGACCCCGCTGGTGCACAGATCCTTGCAGCTATTAAGTCCACTGAAGTGGGGCTCCTGACGTAGATAGACACTATATCCAGGGAGGTGAACTTATTGCGAGTGGACCTCAGGTAGGTGGCGGAACGCTCACTGGTGACAGAGCAACAGGTAGAAAAACTACAGGAGGAGGTCTCCGCTCATCAGTCGCTGCCCTAACTGCACCGACACATAAGCTGGAGCTGAGGGTGGAGGATGCAGAAGGACGCTTCCGTCGCAGCAACTTACGCTTTGTGGGATTCCCAGAGGGGGCAGAGGGAACTGCCTTTGAGGCTTTCCTGGAAGCATGGATTCACAGTGCATTTCTGGGGTCTATGCTTTCACCGGTGTTTGTGGTGTGGTGAGCCCAAAAAGTGCTAGCACCTCTCCACCACCCTCCCACCACCACCACCAGTGGCGTCCCAAGAACAATGATCACCAAAATACTTAACCACCAGGATAGAGATGCTATCCTGCAGATGGTCTACAGGGAGGGCAACCAAACCTTTGAGAGCTGCTCGATCCATATTTTCCCTGACTGCATGCAATGTGTGCAGAGCCTGCAGCAATCCTTTGGGGGAGCCAAACAAAAGCTCAAGGCGATGGGCTTGACTTTCATGCACCTATACCTCATGAAACTAAAGGTACTCCATGAGGGGTCCTTGCATGTCTTCACGACCCCAGAGGAGATGTGGGACTGGTTGGAGAGCGGCAACAGGGCCACAATACCAGCTCTGGCACCAAAGGGCCGGAGTGGATGGTTGCAGTTCCGGAGTTGGGGCGGAGCATTGAGAAGACATAGGAACAGGAGCTGGAAGCGCTGAGTCCCCTCTGAGGGTTGTGGTACACCAAGGTGGAGCCCTAGATGCTGAGAGTAGGAAGTCAGAGAGAGAGGCGGCGCTGGCGATGGTGGAGGGGGTGACATCCTCCATGTCGGGCAGAGATGGATCAGGGACAAATGACAGCACGCCAGATATCGAAGTTGCATGTCACCGGAACTGGTGTG
Source organism: Pleurodeles waltl (assembly GCF_031143425.1). NCBI lineage: Eukaryota > Metazoa > Chordata > Amphibia > Caudata > Salamandridae > Pleurodeles > Pleurodeles waltl. The sequence continues at coordinate 704,526,664 of NC_090450.1, forward strand.
TTTGATAGCTGGCTGGGCTGTGACCTGCACCAGCTGTGAAGGACCAACATGCAGCCAAACCTAGCCCATGTCGATGCTTGATGACTGGGCCGAACACTGCGAACTGTGACTGCCGGGGGTAAAGTACTAAAATCATGTGGGACCCTGTGCGGTTGAACCCGGGTTTCGGCTGTGGGTGTCAGGGCTGTCCACAGACATTGGAAGGTTGTGGCTATTCTAGGGTCGGTGGGAGTAGTATATGGTTGCCCCTCTGTTCAACACTGTTCAATATAAGTTGAAAAGCTGGGAGTGTAGTTGAGCGACAGTGTGATTGTGTGGAGCGCATGTGGATTACTTGGGACTGGGACGACTGATAGGAGTACACCCTGTGGCACCTGTTTTTTTTCCTGACTCCTGCAATAGTGAATGGGTGAGTGCGGACACAATGTCCTTGTTCTCTTAGTTTCTTCTCCGCAGAGGAAGTTTTATGATTGGGGAGACATCTTTTGGGGTTTTGCGTATTTACCTGAGAGGCACAAAGGGGCATTGGGACAATTATGACATAATGTTTTTCTAGTTTAGCACTGTATGATGATTACGGGATGAGGACTATTGGAGTGGGGTGGGGGACTGGCAGGCGGGAGAGGTATATGTGGCGGCCTTGGTTGCTGAGAGTCGGGCTGATGAGGATACCCTGAGTTTCCAATGGGAGGGCACGTGAAAATGGTGACCTGGAATGTGCAAGGTCTGAATACATTTGTGAAGCGGTATAGAGTGAAAGTCTACCTTCGCAGATTAGGAATACAGGTAGCAATGTTACAGGAGACCCATTTGCTAGAGGCGGAAGCACAGAAGCTCGAAAAGAAATGGTGGAGCAGTTCTTCTCCACATACCCAAGCTGTGCCGGGGTGGGGGTTCCTATATGTTCAAAGACTGATGTGGAGGGATGCTTTCTCATTGTCTGTGGCGCCTTGGACGGTGAGGAGATTCCTCAACGTGTACGCTCCTAACACCAATGACTCGGAGTTCTATGAGTTAGTGGAGAGGTAGTTGGCGCCTTATGTAGGGGTACCGCTTGTATGGGGTGAGGACTTCAGCTACGTACTGGATGGTATGCTGGAAGGGCATCCTTCCTGGCTGGGCATGAAATCTCATATGGTGTCCAAAATGACAACTACAACTGATTAGATAAGTTCTTAGTGGCCGATGGATGCATGCAGTATGTCCATTAAATTGAGTACCAGACCCGCTTTGTCTCCGATCACTCGCCCTTGCTTATGGAGTATGGACGAGGCATGGTGAGACTGGTGGTTCATTTATGGAAACTTTGCCTTGAAACTCTACAGGACCTGGCTTTCTGTGATGACCTGGGTGAGGCTTTGGCATGTTATTTTGACACCAGTTAGGGGTTCGCAGCCTGCTGTGGTGCGGAATGGGAAGCACTTAATGTAGTGATAAGGGGTGAATGCCTTTCACAGGTAGACAGTAACTGATGGTGACTGCAACACGATTTGACGGAAAGGGAGTGAACATTGGCCCACCTTCACCGTTTGACCCCAACTCTGCAGGCAGAACCGAAGAACCCCCTCACAGCCCACTGCAGAGTAGATGACATTTGGGATAGGCTCAACCGTTTTGTGCGCTGGGAATACGGCAGGGACTTCACCGGGAGGGTGTCAAGTCGGGGCGCATGCTGGCATGGCTACTCCGATGGAAACGACCTCCCTCATTAATATTGTCCCTGACTGCCACTGATGGCTTCAGGGTCTTAACTCAGTCGGGAATAAATGAGCTACTCAGGACTCACATGGTGAACGTGTATGAAATACTGGAGGCAGCAGCGCCACAGCCCATTGTGGCGTTTCTAGACCGAGTGGAGCTCTTGATATTTATGGAAGCCCAGAGAGAACTATTAGTGGGGGGCCTTCTGTGAAGGGGTTCAATATAGCTCTTTGTGATATGCTGAGCTGGAAGTTTCTGGGCCCTCACCGGCTTCAGGTTGAATTTTCTTGCACCTATGCAGCACTGCTGGGACCGCGACTGCTTGAGGTACTGCACTAAGCCCAGGAGCGGGGAGTGTTGCCGCAGGCTACACAAGATGCCTTCATCGTTATGGTACCCAAACTGATCAAGGAACCGGAGGACACCGGGTCCTACCGCCAGTTGTCTATGCTGGGTGTGGACACAAGAGCGCTCTCCAAAATCTTAACCACCCGCCTGCAGACGGTGGTGACCAGTTTAGTGGCAGAGGACCAGTACGGATTTATCCCAGGAAGCGGGAGATGCATATGAATTTGAGACACCTTTCCCATGTTATGCACACGGCCCATGGTCCTGCTGTGAAGGCTGTCCTTGTGGCACTGGATATTGAAAAAAGAAATTGGCACCCTGGGCTGGAATTACTTCTGGAAGATGCTGCAGCGCATGGGTGTGGTGACCAGTTCCTCTCGTGAATGTGCCTGCTTCACGCAGAGCCCACGGCTAGGGTTCGGATGGGGCCCAGGGTGTTGGATATGCTGCAGGTGTGTCGGGGGACGTGACAGGGGTGCCCGCTCTCCCCATTATTTTTTGCATTGGCAGTGAGGATGTGGCGTGACCTGGCGGAATGGGGGATTCAGACAGGGACGACTACCCATGTGATTTGGTATACCTCACTCTGGTATACCTCACCCGCCTGGCTGCTCAGTGCTGTAGTTGATGCAAATCATGGGAAAATTTGGGAGCGCCTCGGGCCTGTGGGTTAATGCGCAGAAGACAATCCTTTTCCCCCTGGGGAGTTTGGCAGGACCACCAATCCCAGACCTCCTTCAGATGGGCGTGACCTGGGAGACTAGAAGATTTCGCTTTTTAGGGCTCCGGATCGCACATGACGAGAAGGACCAGTACGATCTTAGTATGAGTCGGGTGCTTACGGGTCTCAGAGTGTCTGTGAGGTTTTGGAACCCACCGCCGTTTTCAGTTATGGGAAGAGTAGGTCTGAGTAAAATGGTGCTCCTCCACGCTGCCTATATATACTTCAGAACTCACTATGCGACACTCCAGGATCCACTTTTCGGGCCCTAGACAGCCTTGTGGTTCAGCTAGTTTGGGCAGGACACCAGAGTAGAGTCCGGCTGGAGATACTGAAGCTAGACACGACTGAGCGGGGTTTGGGTCTCCCAGATTTGAAATTCTGCTATTTGGCAGGACAGATACAATACGCTGCACAGGGTTATGCAGTGGAAGACAGTATAGCTGTTAACTGGGCCAGCCCTACACCACCAATGCTGGCCAAATGTCTGGTGGAACTTATGGAATGGGCAGGGGCAGAGGAATGCAGACTCAGGAAAGTACGGAGGGAAGAGCATGCAGAGCATAATCTTGAGCTGTAGGGTGATATGCTTGATAGCCTGGAGGGCGGTGTACAGGAGTTTGGGGACAACTCGGATAGATCTCCGCTGGTCGCGGTGACCTTTGTTTACAGGTAGGGTGAGTCTGGCATGAGCATGGAGCACTGACAACCACATACGTGCCCACTTCATTGTTGGAGGAAAATTTGGATGCGAGTTGACAGGTCTCCCCACATGGGGTCTGCGGAGCACTGTTATCTTCTCACACTATGTTTATCACATTTCCCTCACTCACACATATGTCCATGAGAATCGTCAATGACTATGAGGGCATCTTGTTAAAAGACTCCAGAAGTGCTTTATATCAGAAGCTCAAGATGATCTTGCATACCACAGGAATATCATGCTTCACGAAAGATGTTACTACTGATCGTAAGACTTTTCCAGAATCCAGTGGAATATCCACTCTGCACTCTGCAAAGCAGAAAACCTCAATATGCCTGTTTACAAACAAGATCCTTAGTGATCTTTGAAACCTTAAAGCATTGTGCATCAACTCAGGTGCTTCTCCTCCTTAGGTATGAGGTGCATTGAACCACTGAGGAGGATTTTCCTTACTCTGGCCACCACAAAAGTAACAACTCCACTCATAGTAAAGAAGTATGCTAAGAGATAGATTCTCAAAGTTTGTAGCCTTCTCAGGAATGAAGAATAGATATATCTCTCTGCAGTGCCCTCTTACGCACTAACAGCAAAATTATAGATGTTTCAGGAGGGAGAAGCTAAGCAAAACCCACAAAGGGTTCACCCACCTTTGTATCACTAACACCAGCAGCGGCTCCAAAAACAATGTTAGTTGTAAAGAAAGAGACAAAAGAGAAGGGAATACATAAGCTCTCCGCTGCTTCAAGCCATGCCTCTTCAAGTACCAAACAGTAACTTCTCTCTTTCCCTCCCTAGTCACAGGTCCTTTAGGGGAAAGATCTCAAATCAAATGGCAGCAAGGTCTATTAGTTACAATATACAGTAGATCACAACCTACCACAATGCTCATAATTACTTTGCATTAAGGCTCAAATAGGGTTACAATATAGGTCAGCACATTTTCAAAAATCCTGTCCCTCTTTAGGCATCTGTGTGTTATGTACTTCTGTCAGGTTATTCCATATCACATTCTTCCTACCATGGACCATAGATCTTTCAGTATTTATTCGGACATCCTCTTGCCTGGTGTATCCCTTTTTCGTTAGATGCAGACCTATCTATTCTTCAAAGCCATTCTGTAAGTGGTGGGGAGGTTTTGCTAGGCTAATTGCGTGCATTGTCCTTTTTGGCATACCAGACATTGTTTGTGTGTGATGTATACCCTCCCATTCTCCCATGATTCTCGGGAGGGTCACCTTTGGGGAGAACTCAACAGGGCATTGCATCATATGTGACAGTGTGGATTCTATTGATTTTCAAAACTGAGTAATATCTGGGCAGCTCCATACAACGTGGAAATAGTTGCAATTGTTAATCCTGCATCTGGAACAGTTTGACGATTGAGAGCTGTCAGTTATCTCTTTAGGTGTAGTACTACCTGTGAATAACTTTAAATTAGATGGAGGTGAGCCGACATCCTGACCACCACCTGCTCCTCATCATCCTTGGCTCACACCTCCCATTCCCAGTACCTGCCACCTGCAATATGGCCTAATGAGTTTGAAATCCCTCCAACAACATCAAGAGAAGTGTCAAACCTAGATTCAGATTCAGACCTATCCTTGATTCAGCATGTTAACAGTCTCAAAGAGTGCCTTCTGCACAATGAAAATACTATGTTGCGTACTGGGCAGAGCTGGCCCTACTAGACCTAGACAGGATCCTGGGTTTCCTGTTTTGGCGTCCCATCCCAACTCACACTTTGGGACCGTTGGGAGAGTGATATTACAATGCTTGTGTGTAGCTCTTTGCTTTATACAATGCTGCTTTATACAATAGGACTAAACATTGAAAAAACAAACCCCACTGTGGAATGGCCCCTTGCTGCACCACATGCTCCAGCTGGAGGGTTTTTGGGTACTGGGACAAGATCTGGATTACGACACTGGACGATGTGTGGAATGGGGCCCACATAAGTACCTTTGCCAAACTCTTGTCACTTTTTCAGCTAAGCCGTACCCAGTTCCATATGTGCCTACAGACCAGGTGCGCACTGACTACAGACTGTTCGGGCATTTCTGAATTGCCCGAGTACAGCCTGCTTGAGAAACAGCTGCTGAAGGCAGCTTGGGCCAAGGTGGAATATCCACGATATATCACTCCCTTGTAAATAACTCACCAGGCTTGTCTGAGTCCCTGAAACGGAAATGGCAGGCATTAGAAGGGGAACTTGATGGCTTGGACTAGAGAAACGTGTGCCTTGCCCTCTGAGGGTTGGCGATATCCTCCACATTCTGACTCATCCAACTGAAATACTTCCATGCAACATACCTCATGACCCACTGCCTCGGGTGCGCCCGAGGGCTCTCTACACCCCGATGCTTCTGCTGTACTCCCCAGACGCAGAATTCATTCACACGATCTGCCAATGTCCCATGATCTCATTATATTGGAATCGATTAGCCAGAACACTTACAAGGGTGCTGGGTAGACCCATTGAGTTCACACCCCCAGTGGGGATCCTGGAGTACACTGGGGGAATTAAGAGGGGACGGATGCTGGTGGGACTGGCAATGGTGCTAGCCAAGCGCAACAGTGTGCATAAGTGGAATTCCCTGAACTCACTGACACTGTCAGATTGGCAGAAGCCGAAGGACTGTTACTCAAAACAAGTAGAGTCCATTTATAAAGCTCGGGGTTGCCCGAAGAAACATCCCTGGGTATGGCGTAAATGGTGGGAATACTATGGGCTATCGGACAATGCTGCAACTGAAGTACCTATTAATGGAGTCTTGGGGGAAGGGATCGGTAAGGGGTGGAGCAAAAATAATGTGTACAGCTTGGAGGTTGTAATTTGTCATGCTCAATAAAATGTCAATAAAACGTTCTTAAAAAAAAGTAAACACTACGTCACATCTTCCCATACCTTGCATACCAACAAATACTGTAAGCAGTTCCTCACATTTGTAATCTCCAGGCGTGACTATGCTACCATCCTATTCCTTGACACACCCACTTTCATCATATGCAAGATACAATTTTTCCAAAATGCTGCTGCAAGGCTTCTTCTATGCCTTCGTGCAAGAGAACGCATGATTCCAGTCCTGCAATCGCTCCACTAGCTAATTATAGCTAGAAGGGCAATGCTGTACTCTGCATTGTCCACAGACCCTCCCAAGGTTAAGGGCCACCATAACTACAAGTTAAATTCAAGCAATACAAACAAAACAGAACACTTCACTCCAGGCTTGCACCACTTATCATTAAACAACTTTACTGTAAGAAATACATAGGAGGCACTGCTTTCTCTGTAGATACTGCCAAGCCCTGGAACTCACTACCAGCCAGCTTTAGAAGCACCCAGGAGCATATATATTTCTTAAAGCCGTTGAAAACATGGCTGTTTCCTAGACAACTACACAACCCCTCTTCCCAGCAACAGAACCCAGAAAACAGCTGCACCTTTAAGTGCAATCCTCATCTTACAACCCACAGATTGAAAACAACCCAGTCAGCAAACTGCTATTGATATGCAGGTAAGCTAAGAAGGGTTTAGCTGTGGTTGTCTGTTGCATTATAGTTATGTACTTACATATATAACAGTTATGACCCACAATAATGCTAAGACCATAATATTCAGCAGTCAGCAGCATTGCCAACTTATGCCATAAAACATATCTACTACAAAGGTTTACATCACTAGTACTGTACAGCAAAAATAACAGGCATCACGAAATGAGCAGTAATGGAATAACTGAAGAAATCTATCACACACTACTGGACAATTCAGAGGACTTTCATATAGTCCACCACTGCAAGTTACAAATATATTTACACTCTGCTTCTTTACATATCACAATGGAATTCATTGAATATATTGATCTCACAGATCAATCCATTACTCTAAGCCATTCTGTAAATGGTGAGGAGTTGTTGCATTGCTGCACCTGGGACAGTTTGATGATTGAGAACTGGCCATTTTCAGTAATCTCTTTGGGTGCAGTAGTAGCTATGAATAAGCTTAAACTTAATTCTGCAGAGGCATAGCAACATCCTGGCCTCCACCTTCTCCTCATTCTCCTTGGCTCATAACTATCTCTTCCACTGGGTCTATAATGTTCCAAACTGGTCTGTTCACAGTTAGTGAATGCTACACTTATGATATCCCACGCTACCTGCTGATCGCCCCCATACTAATTATTGCTTCCAGCAGGCAGTCTGGTTAATTTTGCTCTGTATTGCCCAGTCTGGAGATCCCAACAATATTGCACTGTCAACATCTTTTCAGTGCATCCCCTTGTGGAATCTGTGTGCCCTCCCATAATGGAGTACCATAAAGGAAATCCAATAATGCTGGATCCTCAAAGAGATATTCAGATTTGCGAGGATAATGATATACTGGCCCCCAACCCGGTGGCCCTGCGATACAGATGTGGTTGGTACTGAGATCTCGGGGAAAGGCTGCTGGCAGAGGCCATATGAATAAAAAGGTCCATACAGTTGAGAAGGTCTTTGAGGACATTCATGATAGGCACACTTCTGGAGGATGGTGTGCTGCCTCCAGACCCCTCTCCAAGTGAGACATCGTCTTAGTGGTCTTTTACTGCTTTAGCAATATAAGACTTGTTGCTAAATGCAAAGTCGATAGTGAAATATTAACAACTAGATACATCGCCTGTGTAGTATTCCTCTTCTGTAGTGTGAGCCCTCTGACAGACTGTCTGTATGGCTTATGTTGCTTCATGTCATTGTTTCAAAAAACGAATAACAATTGCATTGAAAAAAGAAAAAAATAACAAAGAAAACTTTAGAGCTTTTCAAAGCTTTCAGCATACTGCAAACCATAAAACTGCCTATCTGTCTCACGCTTCATCATTCACCACACTGCTATGCGCATCGTCCCATAATATGATAACCGCACCTCGGTGGACATCACGCATGACATGGAAACACTTCCCACATAGTGTCAAAACAAAAGCAGGATCCTTCCAACCACACATGCTACGTGGTGTAACATGCTACCCATGCAGGCAAGCGCTCCAGTGCCCTACAAAGCGAGTTAGCGCTATATAAATGCTGCAGTACAAAACAATGCAAACCGGTCGCTGAGTCGTCTTTAGGTCCAAGTCAAAATGGAGGTGTTGAAGGTCAGTGCTTCTCCAGGTTGCAGTCCACAGAGAACCTTCCTTTAGTAACGGCTGAGCTGCAGGAGTGAGAAACCGTTCCTTCATCCGAGAAAGACAAAGGAATGTATAGCTACTACTACTCCCTGGTAGGAAAGCCTGAAAACAGGAATATGGATGGAATTTGTGCTTGAAGACGCGTGCAAAGCAGACATTACTTTTGTGAATAAGAACTCCAATGAGACAGTTTATTTATGTGTACAAGATTGCACTCAGGAGAGCTCTTGTTTCTGTGCACAGTTGCTCTGAGGAGATTATATTCTATGTGTAGCCATATATATTATATGTGTGCATGAGACCTTACGCACGCGTACACGAACATTTAGGGAATTTCATATATGTAAAGGAGCCCAAAGGAGTCTGTACGTGCGTGTAGGTCGCATCATATGTATGTGGCGGGCCTAGAGTAGTATATATTAGGGACTAGCTCATACACGCGAAGACCTGAGAGACTTCTTATTAAATGTAGGGACGCTGAAGTGGGATTTTCCGTGTGTATGTGCCAGTGCTTAATTTGTGCTTGTTGTTTTCGGTCCGGAGCACCGGCACTTATTTCTGAGGGCCGGAGTTTAGTTTTCTGTTTCAAGCATTTACTGCGAGCAAAAGACACGTGGAAAAGAGGGAGGAAGAGAAAAACGAAAAAGCGTCAGAAAGGGGAAAAGCAGGAAGCTGCAAGAGTGAGTTGAAGGGGGAGTGGCTGTAAATGATTGAAGCGGCCTGAGATGGCTTCAGGATTACGCTGCCTCAGTATTATGGGCTCGCACTTTTAATTGCAGCAGCCGCGTGTTTAAGAGGAGAGCTTTGAGCACCGGCACCTTTTTATTTACAAATTAAGCACTGGAGAAGAGATTATACTCGTTATGCGTGTGAAGGAAAACTGTCCTTCCTGTTCGCCCTCTCTCTTTGTCTAATCGCTCTCCTTCTCCGCTTTTTGCGCTTCGCATTGCTCGCCCCTTTCCCTACCCACTCCCTCTTCCTCTGCTTCGTTCTGCTCTCTTTCCTCCCCCTGTCTCTGCCCGCTCCCCGCAGCCCCCTCCAAACACACACAACCCCTCCCCCACTGGATGTCACCTCCATGCTGACAGCTCCCAGTTAAGCAGTCAGGTTATATTTAGCTCCTCTGACTCACTGCAGCCAGCAGGTTCCCATAGCTGGAATTGCTCAGACCTTGGCATTCATGCCCCTCACCACGCTCCCCGCTTCCGCGTGCCCCCTCCCCACCAGCCACCCACTCCCTGGCACCGGGCCCGCTGCGGCAGCGGGGCTGCTGTCTCGATAACAGGTGAATCCCCGATGGATGCCAGGGAGCAGAAGCGCTTGCAGGATAGAAATAGAATAGCGCTGGAGAGGGACGGGCGGCGAGAAAGAGAGTGTAGAGAGAACAGAGGGGAAGACAGAGAGCGACGGGGGGAGAGAGTGGAGTGAGAAGATGGGAGGCCCTGATAGAAACGGGAGAGAGATCCGAAGCAGCGGGGAGAGAGTGACCCGAGAGTGATAGACAAGCACGAGTAATGGGGAAGAGCGAGGGTAAGAGAGGAGTTAGAGGTGGAAAAGAATAGATCGGAGGTGGAGGGGGGAAGAAATAGAGAGGAGGAGAGAAAAGAGCAAAGACAAGAGGGAGGCAGCCGGTTAGAGAGAGAAGCCAGTGAGAGGGAAGATTGATGTTAAGTGGGGAAGAGGGAAGGCGAGAAGGGAAGAGTGGGAGAAAAAGGAAAATGAGAGGAGACTAGTGAGAAATAGGATTTAGTGATGGAGAAAGGGGAAGAGAGAAACGAAGGAGAAAAAAACAGGGTGCAAAGACGAGGAATGTAGAAATGGGGTAAATGGAGAGATTGGTAAGAGAAGAAAAAAGAGAGAGAGGCAGTCGGAGGGTTTCGAGAACTGGGAGCGGGAACGGCTATGGAAAACCGGTAAGAGAGAAAGCAAAGAACAGAACAGAGGCAGAGTGTGAAATGGAGACAAAGAATTGGTTGAGGGAGACGGAGAAAGTGGGTAAGCGGGAAGCGATGCAGAAATGGAGAATAGGACAACGAAGAGAAAGACAATGAGAGGGAGTGCAGCTGGGGATGCGGGGAGTGGACAGAAAAGGAGCCGAGGGTGACAAAAGATAGGGTGAGAGAAGAAAGCGAGTGTGGTGTGGCAAGACGACAGAAGTAGTCTTTGCATCAACATTGGGATGCTATGAGAGCCAGTTTTCGCCACGCTGCCATTGCTAAACGCTCTCTCTGTTTAATCGTGCTCACTTTAACTAGGGCCCTTATTTATACTTTTTTTTAACGCCGCATTTGCGTAATTTTTTGGCGCAAAAGCGGCACAAACTTACAAAATACAATTATAAAATGACGCAAATGCGGGGCAAAAAAAAAGTATAAATATGGAAACCCTTATTTATACTTTTTTAGCGCCGCATTTGAAGGTTGGCGCCCCCTTTGCTACAGAAGCGGCGCAAATGCGGCGCTACAAAAGTATAAGTATATGCCTAAGAAGGGTGGAAGGCTGATTAGGCTTTGCCAAGATTTAGAATCTTGCCAAGGTGCAGGGCACAGCAGCTTCAGGTGTGTAAATGGTTGATCAATCTTCTCTAACACTTGCTCAAGCCCTACATTACTCTTCAAAACGCTTCCCGCAGGCATGGTCTGGGGCTTCTGGTGCTATGAAGTAACCAGCCTGACACTGTCACGGAGTTCGTTCAGTAACCTCGCCGATCGTAGGGACGGACTATCAAAGCTGCATGTAACACCCGACGCTTCCTTCAGCTTTTTGCTTCTACTGAGGAAGCTCCCCTGTTCGTGAATTTTTCTATAGGTAATTTCCAAATCGCGATGTCAAATGTCTTGTGCCAGCGGGCAGATATAGATTATTTTTTGTGAATGAGCACCTAAAGTGCCTGTCCTTGTATTCCGATTGTATAATCTTCCTAGCTAACTATGGGTGACTTTTCAGTAATAGAAAGCTCGGATATAAGTTGGTGCCCAGATGTTTTCTGTGCCCCTGGGGATGAGGCTTACTGACTGATGTGTAAACATGTGTACACATGCTTTGTGGTCATCCTAGAGGTCTTTTCCCTCCCAGAATGCAAGTGTGTAATCCTGGTTGCAAACACCAGTTTCTCCTGCATTTGTACAACAGCAAAAATGCCTCCGTTACCATGCTCCCCACTGCAGGGTTACTGCCCCATTGTGCATCTTCCCACTGGAAGGTTATTGGTGAACACACTCCTCCTCACACACTTTGCGAAGGATTCTTTTATGTTTGTGCCCTCGTGACCTTCCTCTCTCATCATTCTACTTGCAAGAGGAACTCCTTGCAAAGAGTCAGTTTTCAGATGTCTGTCTTGGAAGCTTAGATATACAGGGAGTGCAGAATTATTAGGCAAGTTGTATTTTTGAGGATTCATTTTATTATTGAACAACAACCATGTTCTCAATGAACCCAAAAAACTCATTAATATCAAAGCTGAATATTTTTGGAAGTAGTTTTTAGTTTGTTTTTAGTTTTAGCTATGTTAGGGGGATATCTGTGTGTGCAGGTGACTATTACTGTGCATAATTATTAGGCAACTTAACAAAAAAAAATATATACCCATTTCAATTATTTATTATTACCAGTGAAACCAATATAACATCTCAACATTCACAAATATACATTTCTGACATTCAAAAACAAAACAAAAACAAATCAGTGACCAATATAGCCACCTTTCTTTGCAAGGACACTCAAAAGCCTGCCATCCATGGATTCTGTCAGTGTTTTGATCTGTTCACCATCAACATTGCGTGCAGCAGCAACCACAGCCTCCCAGACACTGTTCAGAGAGGTGTACTGTTTTCCCTCCTTGTAAATCTCACATTTGATGATGGACCACAGGTTCTCAATGGGGTTCAGATCAGGTGAACAAGGAGGCCATGTCATTAGATTTCCTTCTTTTGTACCCTTTCTTGCCAGCCACGCTGTGGAGTACTTGGACGCGTGTGATGGAGCATTGTCCTGCATGAAAATCATGTTTTTCTTGAAGGATGCAGACTTCTTCCTGTACCACTGCTTGAAGAAGGTGTCTTCCAGGAACTGGCAGTAGGACTGGGAGTTGAGCTTGACTCCATCCTCAACCCGAAAAGGCCCCACAAGCTCATCTTTGATGATACCAGCCCAAACCAGTACTCCACCTCCACCTTGCTGGCGTCTGAGTCGGACTGGAGCTCTCTGCCCTTTACCAATCCAGCCACGGGCCCATCCATCTGGCCCATCAAGACTCACTCTCATTTCATCAGTCCATAAAACCTTAGAAAAATCAGTCTTGAGATATTTCTTGGCCCAGTCTTGACGTTTCAGCTTGTGTGTCTTGTTCAGTGGTGGTCGTCTTTCAGCCTTTCTTACCTTGGCCATGTCTCTGAGTATTGCACACCTTGTGCTTTTGGGCACTCCAGTGATGTTGCAGCTCTGAAATATGGCCAAACTGGTGGCAAGTGGCATCGTGGCAGCTGCACGCTTGACTTTTCTCAGTTCATGGGCAGTTATTTTGCGCCTTGGTTTTTCCACACGCTTCTTGCGACCCTATTGACTATTTTGAATGAAACGCTTGATTGTTCGATGATCACGCTTCAGAAGCTTTGCAATTTTAAGAGTGCTGCATCCCTCTGCATGATATCTCACTATTTTTGACTTTTCTGAGCCTGTCAAGTCCTTCTTTTGACCCATTTTGCCAAAGGAAAGGAAGTTGCCTAATAATTATGCACACCTGATATAGGGTGTTGATGTCATTAGACCACACCCCTTCTCATTACAGAGATGCACATCACCTAATATGCTTAATTGGTAGTAGGCTTTCGAGCCTATACAGCTTGGAGTAAGACAACATGCATAAAGAGGATGATGTGGTCAAAATACTCCTTTGCCTAATAATTCTGCACTCCCTGTACATTAAGCTCTAGCACTGACTAGTTGCTTTCACCCCTGCCCTCGAAGAAATAGTTGTGTTCTTGACCCTGGAGATCTTATGCTGCTGGCTTATTAGGCCCCTCTGATTAAAGAATTTACGTGCCTCATGGCAAAGGCTGGTGGACATTTGCAACCTAGTAGAAATTATTGACAACTGTATAGATCGTTTGGTTTCTCTTCACCATGGGCTAGAACTACTCACAAGAATGCAGGTGGTAATTTGTGAAAGTTGAGTTGGTGAAATAGCTCCCAATATGAGTCTGATCTGGAACTTTTTTCCGTTCACATTTATTACGTTTTCCTATTTCTCATATTTTTTACCTGGTAGCATCTGAATCTCAGTGAACACCGTGTTGGCTGTTATATACCACCAAGGAGAACAAGACTCCCCCTTCTCTTTTCTTCCTTGTGGAAGAATCTCACTGGTGAACTGTGGGTGGCTGTCAACTTGGTGGGATCTTAAAGCAGGTGAAAACACTTTTTTGGTACCCTTGACGGTCAGGTCTAACCTACCACCCCCTCCAGCTTGTACAGTCCAGAGAGGCCACCCTAATGCAACCTTTTTCCCTCAACAAGGTGATTTGTCCTTTCCTGAACCAGTTACTCCCCGGGATTATGGTTGATAGACGAATCTTCTGACACAACATCCGGTGATGAAGATTCAGGAGGTGGCCCACTTAACAAAGATTTTTCTAGCATCTATATGCTGGCTAACTGATGGCTTCTCTGATCTTTTCCACTCAGGTCACACTAAATACTTTCACTGTGGTTTTAAGACTTAAGTACTTTAACATGTGAGACTCCACCTGTCCTTGGTGTCTACTTGTCATCTTGGTACCCCTGGGCATTTTGTTGCTAGTTTGAGAAAAGGCACTGGCATGACAGGTTATTGGGAAGTGCACCTCAGCCATTATGTGAAGTGTGACTGAGTTTCCACACGGCCCAACAGGCCAGGTTACTCTCCAGAGCCAAATAGGTTTTAATGAGTTTAACATGGGTTCATCTTTTTCAGCTTGAACCAAGGGACGAGGTAATCATTGGAGAAATGTTTTCTGTTTTAGTTCTAACAACCAATCAAATAAAAATTGAAGTCAAAGATATAAAGAATGCAGGGTCCAAAGAAGATTTAGGAAAAAAAACGTTAATGTGAATGATAAAACAAAAATGGACACTATACATTGAGAAAATCAGTGGTCACGGTTCACACATGGAAAATGCAAATGGGAAATAATAGAGGTAGAAATGGTATTTGTGTTACCCAAAACAGTGCAGTGCATCCCAGGAATGAAAGCTCACAATTAAGTCATACGTGTAGTTTCTGGGTATTTTGTTCGACTAATTACTTCTGGAATAGTGTCTGCGTAATATAGTTCATTTGAAAAAGGTTGTAAGTCCAAGATTTAGTCTTGATGTAACCTTTCTCTGGGTGTCAGGAAATTCTGGTTTTGGATTTACTCAGCCTTCAAAGCACATTGGCGTCTAAAAAAATCCTCATCAGGCAGCCTCTGTCTCCTCAGTTGTAGGCTAAAACATCCTTGTCAGCCCATTCAGGAAACTGCCTGCAGCACTTTTAGGATCCAGCCCTTAGGATCAGAATTCAAATCTGATGGAGGAACACATCTTGCCTTGCTCCTTAAAGAGAGAGTATGACCTTCTCAAAAAGACATTGAATTATTCCATCTTTCTGTCCAAAGCTAGACAGAGGTACAGATTACTACAATTAGAGAATACTCCTCGTACAGTATTTTCAGAATATCCATGGTCTGGCCTTCCACTCCCGCTTTTTGTACTAGGGCCTGATGGGAGCTACCCCATTTCTTATAGCCCATTGAACGAGCCTGTAGGAAAGTGGACTATTACGCAGTGGTGTTGGTTAGGCTTCACCATGTAATACTCTCACAATACCCCAAAGATGGTCCTTGGATTCACAATAACAAATCCTGAGCTCAGTCCTGGTAGTGTGGTAAAGATCAGTTAGGCTGTACTAGATGGACCATGTGTTAGGTATTTTAGTGTACCAAAATGGATGATAAGTAATTGACATGGCTCGAAAGAAATCTGACACCAATTTTCAAAAATAAAGCAGATTTCTATATTAATTTAAACACGAAATTAAGTAAATCAGATACATATAACCAGAGTGATGGATTTTAAAGTGAAAAATAAATCAGTACTTTTACAAGCTGTCAAACTTTACGATTGAAGTCAGTAAGAAAAATCACTAGTGACACTCACCCATTTACAGGGTGAGTTCAGAGGAACCCACTTGAAATTAAGGTGATGCACGTCCCAGGACTAGGTTTCGACAGTTAGAACAATTTTGCCTGGCTCGTCGGGCCCAGGTGCAAAGGTGTCCAGGCTGTCCTTGGTGCTGAAAACGGAAGCTGCGGGTGCTGAAAAATGACACTTGTCATTTGCAGGTCTAGTTTGTAGGACCACTGGGGGATAAACTTGTGTGGGCCCCTGGACCAGGATTCACCAGGCAGAACAACAGTACCTAGCTTGGCCTTTTCGGGTGCAGAGGTGTGCTTGGCGAACTTTCGTGCTGAACAGGAGCGGAGGTTGCTGGTTTTGTTACTGTGACGGTGCAGGTGAGGAAGCAGATGCAAAAACATGTCAACGGAGCCACTGGTGACACTTGATGAAGGTATTGTGGTGTTCTGGTTGCAGCATCGAGTAAAGGTAGCAATGACTGGGTTTGCCACCAATAAACCTTGGCAGTGGTAAGGTGGAGGAGAAGCTATCTCCCCTTCTGGAGGTCCTGCGGAAAACGGTAGCTGGCTGTAACATGGTGGAGAGCTGCACCACACTTCCCAAAGTGCACTGGACCATGTGCTTCCTTATGATCCCTCAAAGGGCCCGATGGCCAGCACTTCTTTGGTCCCTGTAGGTGCTTGTAACCTGGGGTTGCAGGGGGACTAGTGCCACTAGCCCGATTGAGTCTGAGCTTGCCTTTGGCTCACAAAGAGTTCCTTCTTGCTGGGGGACCTGCACTTTGGTTCAGGGCAAGCCGCAGTTGAGCAGTTCCAGAAATGTTGCCACAGGTTCAAGGTATCACACCTCTGGTTTCTGTTGTCATCGATGCAAGATGCAAGTTCTTCGCAAGATGTTTCAAATCTGAAGTTCTAATTCTAGGGGTGCCCCTTAAATCCTAGATTTGCAGTTGTTAGGGATGTGTTTGCAAGTAGCCAATTTGCTACTAAGCCCAGAGGCTAACCTGCCCCTGAGTTGACCACATCCGGTGCATTGTGGCACCTTTTCTACCAAGAACCCTCAATTTTGCCACTTTTTAAGAAGGCAGAAGTCTTCCTCGGCTCTACAGACCAGGTAGCCCACCCTCAAGGTTTGGCTAGCTTTCTGGGGGTATATGTATTCTGAATAACCAATTTTCCTGCCTGCCCAGGTGCAGTTGTACCTTGGGGGCTGAGGATGGCTTTATCCTCCGCTGGGGGACAGCCTGCTGACATATCAGAGGCAGTGTGCTCTTTGAAGTTCGCTGCCTTGATGTGCCTCTTCACTGGCATTCCTGGGAGGCAGCAAGGGAGGCGTGACCTCATTGCTGTTCAGGCCTTTGATCTGACTCCTGGGAGTGTTCATACTTCCTTCCAGGGGGTCAGAATTCTGTCTTGGCAGAACAACTGCGAGCTGGCAACCAGAACACATGAAAACTGTGGCAACCAGGTGGGCAACCTCTAAGGTTTCCTCCTGGGTGCATGCCACATCGCCCTCGACATGGAATTGGGGTCAGAGGTGAGAATGTACATTGTTTTATACCAAGGATGACATACTTTGGAGGCACCATAATGGAGATGGCGTCTTCAGGTTTGCCCGGATGAATCCCATTTTTCCTATGGACTGCCTATCATTTATAGTAGCCTTTAATGGAAAAGGCTTCTATTGGGACATATGAGCTTGCACTTATATGTCCACACCTTTAATATAATGCACCCTGCCTTCTGGGATCAGGAGGCCTTCCTTAGGGGTGACTGACATATATTAAAAATAGTGCATTGGCTTTGCCACACATGGTGTGGACAAAGTTGAGTTCGAGCAGAATACACTGCTCCTGCAGTCTGCAATGGCAGGCCTGCTGTCAGAAGTTTACTTGGGTCACTCAGGGTGACACAAACAGTGCTTCAGACCCTGGTGACCCCTTTAAAACCCTTGTCCTGGGTACCACTGGTATCATACTAGGATCTTGTAAGAGGGGTTAAAGTACTTGCCATATGGGGATACCAATTTACATATACCAATTTAGGGAGAAAGCACTGGCACTGGGGCTCAGTTAGCAGGCCCCTGTGCACTTTCAGAGAGATAACCAACAGCACCTAGAGCAAAAAGTGTTGGGGGTGACGATACAAAAAGGGCTCTTTACTACACAGCAAAGTTCAAAAGCAGTGCTTTCCCTGCTACTTAGACAGAGATACTCTTTTTCCACTTCCATCCAGGTCGGTCTTACTCCCTTTTAAGGCCTTTCTTTCCTCCCTATGATTAATACCTCAAACCTGAATTAAAACAAAGGCCCCAACAGCTGTATATAAATTCCAAAATGGCCGATTCTGTTTGAATGCATTGAGACTGTACTCTTGGAAGGCATGAAGTGTAAGATGGGAAAGGTCACCTGGTTCTGTCCTGCCCTGTAAATGGTGTTATAAACATACTAGCTACCTAATTCTGGCTAAACTAAGGGTGCTGGTTGAAACACAAAATGCAGATTTGGCCCTTTTAGGCAGGCATATCTAAAGATGTGAATGTGGTTTCTTTAGCTTATCTGGAAGTCGAATTACTGTGTAATTTAAGGCTGATCACACACTGTGTGTTTTTGGTGAGTGCAGAGGAATTGAAATTCTTCACAGCTGGTTTAGGAGGTTATTGGAATGATAATAGTTCTCCCACTGCCTCACTCTGGTACCATTGCATTGCTTACATGCACTGTTGCCTAACACTGAACTTAGAATTAACATTTGTACCTTCATGGTGTCAGCCTAGTGCCAGGACAATGTCAGGATAAGCAATCACTGCAGAGTGAACAAGCATTGGCAAAGCCAATAGGTTTCGCCTATGAACAATCTATTGACTTTGTCAATGTTTTTAACATGGTGCACAGCAGTTGACCTGCTGTATAACATGACTTAAACTCCAAAAAAAGTGCTATGTCGTGCCCAGCTTTGACCACGTCATAGTGTTTTTTACTCTAAGCCATATTCCACAGCAGCACAACTACAATTATGAAAATGTGTACAAGAGGATAGCATGATGATATAGGCTGGAAAGGTTATAGGCTCTAGTGCCTGTATTATATAAATAGTATTTCAGGCACTGTGTAGTCTGCTAGAATTTTTGAAAGTAAAGATTGTTAGATATCTGAGGTTAAACATATTCTCAGCTGTACATAATAATAAATAGGCGGGCACATATATTGTGGAACTGATACCTCCTAAAAAGTGAGGCAGTAGTGTTTGGAACACTGCTTAGACATTACTCGTAAAGTGTTGTACGTAATATTGTCAGTAGAAACAAAGCATTTATATCCGGAATATTTCTTTGTTTATGGTTCACCTTGCATGCAGCAGCCTTTGACTGTTTCCAGAGTGCTTGTATTTATACATAATTCCCTGGAACCTTCTCAGCACTTTTAGTTTTATTTATTTCATGTCTAAAATATGTCATTTTAAAATATTATTTATACCTTAAGTGAGCCTTTTTAATTTTGCCCTTCCCAGTAGTTTTTTGTTTGTTTGTACATTTCAGTATATCACAATATACAAGTTGCTGCCTTTTTTGTATGATGTATGACAAACTAGAGTTGCGGAACTTTATCCCCTTAACAATGTCTTCTTTAAAAGTAGGATAATATGAATGATTTTAATGTTTACAACAATAAACCTTGTAAATGAAGTCGCCTCTCTGGCTTGAATGCACACATGATTAAACGGTACGTTGAAGAGTTGAAGACAAATTCACATTTAAATTCCACAGACCTTTAATTTTAACAGGGGTAGAGAGAGAGGAAAGCTGGGTGAGATGCAAAAATATATTTATTATTGATTGCAGAGATGGCAAAATCAAATTGAATAGTTTGTTACTCATATCCCCAACTCCATTCCAATGACACAGCAGAAGTTCCAATCATAGAGCCCCCATGCACTTTGAAAATAAACTAAAAAGTACCTTTGGAAGCATATGGTAGGTGGAAGGACACTGACCATTAGCCAATGGCAGTGACCGGAAGGAGTATTTGTCCCGAATCCACATGATGGCAGGACAGCAAAGCAGCAAGAAGCAGAGCGCAGGAAGTGAAAGCAGATGATGTGCTGGCCAATCAGAAGCACGTAAATTAGAGTGTCATTGGACTAAGCCAATGGTAAGTTAATGTAAGTAAGGGGCAGGTTCTAAGCCCCTTTTAAGTTTTTTTTTTATTCACAAAAGATTTCACAAGCACATCGCTTAAGCGCGCATGTGCAGGCAAAACCTAAAAATGAACAATTTTAAGCAGTACAGAGGGGGCTGAAGCTTGTTAACCATCTGCAGATCGCATCTGGGAGGAAACTTCCACTGGTTCAAAAAAATAGGGAAACAAACTAAGCATATGTTTTTCCTACCTGTATCATCTTATCTGACAACCAGATCCTCAATACATCAAGTACCCTTTCACTGTATGTGCACAATGATCTTATTTGTCTCTAGGGCCTCGTGGATCGAATTAAATTAAGGTGTGCATTTTCTTCTGAAAGATGCTACATTGAGACTAAAGAGTTTGTTGTGTTCTGTGTTTTAAGGTTATGTTGATCTATCTGTTAGAACTGGTGTCACTGAGAGCGTTAGGTAGTCCTGTGTGTTGAGGCTGAAGTTATAGTGTCCATGCTTGAGAATTGGTGGTCTGGGTTTTCTGTTTTTTGGTGTACTTGTGTGTTACAATAGGTTTTATTGTGTTCCATGAGTAAGGTCATGATTAGAGGATCCTGTGCATTGAGATTGGTATGCTAGGTGTGCTACAGTTGGGTACAGGGATGTGTTAAGGCTGAGTCTATGGTCTCCTTTTCAAGGGATAATGGTTTTGGATGTCCTGTTTGTTGGTGTTTCTTGTGCATTACAGTAGAGTTTTTTGTGTTCTGTCTTTTGAGGTCGTGGTTAAACCACCGAGTGTTCACTTTAACTTGTGTGCTACAATATGATTTAGGATGGGAATTCTGGGAGTTAAGGTTGAGATTATGGAAATTATAAAGATAAATGCATTGGGTGTCCCGTGGATTGAAATTGTAGTTAGTGTGTTTTGTATACTTAAGTGAGTTGGTTTTGTGTGTTACTATATGATTTATTGTGTACTGTGTGTTTTAGGTGTGGCGTCCTGTATGTTAAGGTTAATGTTTGAGGTGTCTTGGGTGTTAAGGTTGGTGTTTTGTGTGCTAGCACAGGATTTATCGCATAGTGTGTGCCGCCAGAAAGCTGGAACAACATCCCAGAGAAAGACTGACTACACACACATGATACACAGGCCTGGACTCAGCAGCAGCAACCTACCTGAATCCATCAACAACTTCAACAACAGGATCACCATCTACTCTGGTTCCCTGGTTCCCCTCAAGCCCATCAAACCAAAAAAAAATCCAAACCACATACCAGTTCATACACGGAGGAACTCAGAAGGACCAAATGCCACTCCAAACAACTGGAACTCAGACGAATATTGAGTCAATACCACATACACAGAAACTCCTTCAAATCCTCCCTAAGACACTACTACCGGCAGATCCGAAACCACCAACTGCACCACCCCTGCAGACTGCATCAGCAGCAATACCAACAGCAGCAAAGAGATCTTTGCCAATGTGAAAGATTTCACTTCACTTACAGCCACCTCCATTAGCATCAACCGCTTACAGGACATCTACATTAACCTCTCACTGTTCTTCTGCAACAAAATATCCTCCATATACAACAAGTGTGACCCTGAAAGGGGTCCGACAGACTGTGCTACTCTAATTTCTGTCTTTTCCTAGGGTTCGAACCTGACCACGTGGCCCACCATTACTACAGATGAAACTGCTGCCACCATGCAGTCCATCCACTCAGGGGCTCTATCGGACCCTTGACACAACCATGCCTCCACCAGAGGTCTTCAACCCATCAGTGAAGCACTCAACTACATCTTGAATGCCTCCATCTCATCGAAACATTCCACAGTCCTCCCTATGCTGAAAAGAAACCCACTGACACATCAATGCGCAGCAACTACAGACCAATCTCCCTGCGCCAGTACCAAGCCAAAGCCTTAGAGAAGCTCATCAGCATATGCCTGACCAACCATCTTAACCACCACCAACTCCTCAACATCACACAGTCTGACTTCGGGCCCAACCACAACACAGAAACAGCCCTCATCACCGCCACAGATGACATTTTCATGATCTTGGATAGACGAGACATGGCTGTCCCCATGGTCATGGACCTCTCAGCTGCTTCCAACAACGTAGTACAGCCCATTCTCTTCCGACGCCTGCACAAGGCTGGAATCCAAGGACCTGCTCTCCGCTGGATGTTCTCCTTCCTCATTTGCAGGGCACAGGCAATCAACCTTGCCTCCTATACCTCGGACACCTGCAACCTCAGCTGTGTTGAACCTTTAAAATCATCTCTTAGCCACACCCTACACCATGTATACATAATGCCACTTGCAAGCATCATCCGGACCTATGAAATCGGCGTCCTCTCCAACACCGATAAAACTCAGCTTATACTGTCCATATCGGACAAGACTCCCAATACCTGGAACAAGCTCCCCATCTGCATTACGGAAGTCGCTAATTGGATGAAGAGTAACTTTCTGAAACTGAACACCAACAAGACAGAAGTCTTGGTCTTCAAGAAAACCAACTCACTGTGGAACTCCACCTGTTGGCTGGCTGAACTAGAATCCAGACCCACTCCAACCACCTACTCCAGAAACCTTGGGATAATTATCAGCAGGAAATTTGACATGGCCGCCCAAGTCAACACTGTTACAGCCCTGATTCCTGGTAGGTGCTGAGGAAAATATTCAAATGGCTCCTGACCAGTATCTGTAAAACCATTTAACATACCCTCATCTCTAGCAAGTTGACTGTGGCAACATCCTCGATGCTGGGATCAGCAAACAACTCATCATGACACACCCCTGCCCAAGGAGCTCTACAGTCTTTCTGTGCACAAACATGCACAGTTCAGACTCCTATCTCACACCTTCAAGCACTACAAAACAATGGTCCAGCCTGCTTCAGTAGCCATATCTCCTTTCACAAACCATCCACACACCTTCGCTCAGCAGGACTCCTTTTTTCACACATCCCTCCCACATGCACAAGTTGATCAAGTGGTCAGGTTTTCTCCCACATCGCCCCAAATCATGGATTAACCTGCCATACATACATTAGAGCCTCACCTCACCTATTGAGTTCCATAAAAAGCTAAAGGCCTGACTTTTCAATTAGGACTTCCTGCCTGCCCAGGCAAAGCTAGTCTCATACCTTCTCAGTGACAGGATACCCTCCCGGGTACGCTTAATATGACAATGCCACCAATCTAGACAGCATGCCCTGCACTTTCAGTGCTGGGACCCTACACACGGCTCTGCCAACTCACCTTAATCCATCCTTCACTGCAGCCTATTATTCCAGTACTACTACCTACACAGAGTTCTGCCAGGGCACCTGTGGTACCCCCTTATATTCCAGTATGGGGAAAAAACAAATATCTCTAATGGTGCATTTTAATCCGTATTTGCTATGCTCTGGTAATACTGTTCTGGGGCCCTCACAGAGCTCTACTGATGTGGCTCAGTCCTGCCTTACAGCATCCCTTGAGGTTCATTTCAGAACTAATCTGTAGTCTTGTTGATTCGATTATTTACCCTTCATCATCCTTACATGGTTGAAGGACGCTTCCTTGAACATCGAGTCACAGCCGTGGAATTCACCTGTCTACTGACGGATGCTATGATGAGATGGGTTGGTGCCAAACGCAGTGCATGGATCCTGGAGGAGGGTAATTAAAGGAGATATACTGGAGTCCAGCGCTGCAGTGCACATCCACCCACTCACCCTCCAAAACCAGATTCACATTCTTCAGTACGCCCACATAATGTCTGCTCCTGCACCCACCACATGTATATGCAAAGCATGTCTGCAGAGGGGCTCATACACGCAAAGCTCCAAAATAATATTCTGGTAAACCCAGGAAAGACACATTTTGTGAAGAGACCGGCATGTCGTTCTTTCTCAGTCATGCAGTCATGCAGCAGAACACCCTCTGCTAGGAGTGATTAACATTTATACCTCAAAAACTTTGCTCCTGTTTGCAGTCAACCCCGGCTAGGAGAGAACTCTTGCTCAGGGGAGGGCTTAAAATATATTTGGATGGGCAAAAGATTACTGTTATGATTGACCGTGGCATCACCCAACGCTTCAAAGTTTTGGGTGATGCCTAATTATAGCAAAAGACGGTAGACATCCACTAATATATGACTGGTCCCTGCATTTAAGGCCTTACACTCTTTACCCAGCAGATAGACTATTCTTGGCTATAAAAGCCAGACCTTTGCTGCTTCAGATTACACAGTTTTAGGACTATCAATCTTCCCATCTCGCAATGGCAGTCGAACCGCTGCAGACAGAGCGGTCCGACTGCCCTGTTATGACCGCGACAGATGGGCCTCGGTCTGATCGCAGGCACCACCAGGTTGCTGCCTCTCGACAGCCTGGTGATCTCGGCGTCGCAATCCGCCAGGGCAGTGCTGCCCTGGGGATTACGAGTCCCCTTTCTGCCAGCCTTTGCATGGTGTCTCACCACCATGCAAAGGCTGGCGCAAAGGGGGTGTTGGGGGCCCCTTGCGGGCCCCTGCACTGCACATGCACTTGGCATGGACAGTGCAGGGTCCCCCATGGACAGCCCCATCGTGCTTTTCAGTGCCAGAATTACGGGCAGTGGAATGCGCGACGGGTGCTGTCGCACCTGACGCGCTACAACATTTCCGCCGGCTCGATTATGGGCCGACATCAATGTTGTGGTGAATTTTCCACTGGGCCAGCAGGTGGAAATGCTGTTTTTGCCCGCTGGCCCAGCAGAAAGTTCCTAATAGGGCGGCCAGCATACCACCAGCACTGGCAGTGTGCTGGCTGCAGCGGCTTCATCAGTCTTTAAAAAAGACCACCAAAGCCATAATGAGGGCCATAGTGATTATATCTAAAGAAGTTCTTATTATGAGGAACTGCAGGTTGGAACGTTCTAAAGACATATCTGTGGTAAGGGAAATTCGCTTTTCGTGAATTCTGATTTCCATTAGAGGGAACAGGCTGAACCCGCACAATTTATCTGAAGACGAAACAATAAGATGCTCTTATTGTCTACTTTGTCCTGCTCAGGGAGTTTGCAAGCTAACCCGGCGGGTTAAATTCAAGTCACTCTTGAGTCTGAACTCCCTAATAGGAAAGGGAGGTATCTTTTCCAACCAGGTGAAATGTCCTCTTAAAGGCAGCTGAGCATACTTGCTTTGAGTTCTGGCTTGCGGTAAAGGCCCATATAGCCTTGTTTTTTCTCCCACCTTTTCCCGCATTTCTTCCCACAGATTCTTTAATATGTCTTGAATATGTCAGATGCCTGAGATAGGCTTGTCATAATGCGCTAAAACCAGTCTGGTACAAACATTTGGCAATGATCATAATATTCACAAAGCTTCTTCATTGTTCCCTCTGCTCCTCCCTCTTTTCCTTTCTTATCCCCATCCTCATCGCTCTTTCAGACTGCCTCCAGATCGCAACAAGAGCTTTAAAAGTAACCAGCATAACATAAAAAATACAAGCATTTGAAATGCAATGAGTCTCACGTTTGCTCGAGTTAGTGCTATTAGCTTTGTAAATTCCTAACTGGGCTTTTCTTGCCACACAAACTGAAAATAGAAAGTAAAACAGTTGACATAAGCGAGCCAATTCACAGCACTGCCGTGAGCGTGAAGAGAAAGACAAAAGGAAAAATAAGTTCGCTCACAGTCAAAGTTATTAGCATAAGTGCAATTGTCCATGTAACAGGGTCGACGGCCAAAGCGGTAACAAAACCGCCCTAAGGAGGGAGAAACGTAAAGCAGTTACCAACAAAAACAAAGGATTTTTGAAAAGCAAGCCTGCAAATGAGTGATAGTGATGCGCGTGGTTAAAAGACGAGATACATACCAACACTCGACCTACTAATATATGTCATACTTTTATTAAAACAGTTACACAGCTATACA
This sequence comes from Pleurodeles waltl, assembly GCF_031143425.1. NCBI lineage: Eukaryota > Metazoa > Chordata > Amphibia > Caudata > Salamandridae > Pleurodeles > Pleurodeles waltl. Next base: position 704,552,493 of record NC_090450.1, read on the forward strand.
AATCCCAAACCTTATTCTACTACTGCAATCCCCAAAATAACTCTTTCTAGACTCTTCCCTGCTGTGTTCCTCCCTGACTCACTTCAAACCTCATTTTACTACTATGATCTCCCGAACAACCCATTCTAAATTCGTCCCTTATGTATCCATTCTTTGATGCATTCCAAACCTCATTTTACTACTATGATCTCCCTAATGCCTTTCTAGAGGCTCTTCCCTCTTCCATCTCTCCTTTTACTCATCCCAGACCTCATCTTATTACTATGATCCCCCAAATAACACTTTCTAGACTATTCCCTATCTCTCCATTACCCTATTCAATCCAACTAGCAGGCTTGCATATTCACTGCTCAAATTAGCTCACATTTCCCTATCCTAATCCACCACTAATACTTTTTGCGTTCCAGAGTAGCATGCTGCTCTCTGAAAAGCACTTTTAGGCCTCGTCAGGGGTAGTAAGCGCTGTAAAAATTAAATTACGATTACAAAAACTGAAGGTTTTGGTTACCGATGACTACTTCTCTGTTAGACTCGATCTTAATCGTTCTGCTGTTTCACAGAAAGCAGTTCCCAAAACTCCAAGAACACTTCTCTAATAAAAGTTTACTTATTATGTTGTCTTGAAGCTTTTTTTTTACTTAGCATAACCATGTATATCGTTCTTCTTTAAAAAAGATCCTGTATTTTTCTCTTTTTTCTTAATTTTCTCTTCCCCTTTTCTAATGTTCTTCCCTTAGTCCGTCTTATTCATTTTTTTATTTCTAACATTATTATATTATAGTTTTATATTATATAATTTTATAGTTTTATCTTTATATAATTTATTTGTAATTGGTATAAAAATTGTGTACTTGTCGAAAATGTTGATGTGTTATTGCATCGTTATCTTTAATTTGTGTGAATATTTTGCTTATATAGAGGGTCAATTAATGATATTTCTTAATAGAGGGTGTTTTTCTTATGTCTATTTTAAAATGTTAAATAAAAATGCATTTTTTGTTTAGGCAGGAAAACAGTTAAGCCCAGTTTTCACCATTGTTTTCTTTCTAATCGTGTCAGACATTTCAATGATATTAGTCCCATATGTATCCTTTAATTTCCAAGAGTTTTCTGCACTTTAATCTTTAGCTTGATAGGGAATGTGCATGTTGCTTTTTGCTTTCACTAACTCCGCTTGTAGATTTTAACTTTGAATTTGTCTACCCTACTCTTGCTGAGTCATAAAGAGTACCACAAAGAGTTTCTGTCTAGCATTTATATGTAATCTTTTGAATTTGGCCCATGTGAGAGCTCATGTAATAGGTATTAAAACGTATTAAACCACTCTCTCACTCTTGCCCCGTCAGATTCTTTCTCTCGTTCCATAATTTTCCAGACCATGCAATGGTAACATCATGTTAACAAAAGTTTCCAGACCCCACTTTATGCCACCCAAAGTTCATTTAAAGCAGGGGGCATCACATCAACTAGACAGGCCGAACCCTACCCATATGTTCTCTTAAAGACAAACATCTTCACAGTCTCCCTGAAGCTAAAATGCTATTCCGTTCCCTGGATTGTGGGCAGAAGATCATTTGGTACCCAAGAGCTTGACGGTAGGATTAGACAAAGTAGAAGTACTTAGGGCATCAGGTCAGGCCAATAGAGGCGAGAAAGGTAGAGTCATCCCACAATTTAAGGCGTGGAATGTCAGAATGTTGACTACAAGAATAATGTGCAAAGTTTGACGAATATGAACAAAACTTTCCTATTTCTTGGAAAGTTTTTAGGATGACATGTCAAGTGGGGTCTGAGAAAAAGGGGGATAGGCGGGGAGTACCAAAATGTGTTTTCCTCATGCAGTTTCCTATAGGAAAATTGAACAGTGGTACTGCAAAAATGGCTAAACAGACTTACACCAAATTGACAAAAAGCTAGTCTTAACCTACAAAGCGTGCTTTTCAAGATATGGTGTAAATCCTTCCAGTACTTTTGGAGCAATTAAGGTTCAAAATGTATGTATATATCATGCCACAGACCCAACAGATCTAAAAATATGATCTGATTGGTTGCCACCATGTCAACAAAGATGTAGCAGCAGCCATTTTACTTACCACGTGCCATGTCAATATTTGGTCATCGTTTTTTTGTTTACTGTGTTTTTTTCACAATATTATGTACTTTGTGTTTTCTTTTAGGTTTAATTGCCATAAAGGCCTAAGTAGCTACCTGTTATCCAACGACAAACCTCAATCAGCAACACTTGAGATCTCTCCCTTCCTATACCTTTGTCCACCAGATGAACCATCCATTGGGTGTAATAAGTATAGAGAGTGAAATCCAGTACAGACCGCCTCATTACCACCACCAGAGATAGCATATACCCTTAAAAAGGAGGGGCATGTCTGAGCTGTGAGGAACGGCACCACTGATTTTCCTTTCATGGGAACTGAAGGTGCTAAGCATCAGATGCTTGAATTACCCTATCAGGAAAGACTTCATCCAGGCTTTAGCTGCAGCTCTAATTCCCATCCCATATTCTAACCTTTGGAGGAAAATTTGTCAAAGACAGCTGATATGTCTGATGAAACAAGGACAGCTGGCGGACTTTGTCTGCCTCTCCCACAACTTTTCTTTGATATCAGTTAGGGCTAATTTTCATGAGATAAATACCACCCTGTATGATATGCCACATTTCCAGGACTGAAACCCAAACTAAGAAGCATTTCCCTCATCCTGTAAATACGGGACTGTTTATTGGGTGAGCTATATACCTCCTAGTACGACACACTATTGGGTAATGGTATTTACCCTTGGGTAGTGGTATTTACCAGGTGCTGTTAGTACCCGTCGAGTTTCACACAACTTAGAATTAGGCCATAAGGTAGAAAAAATTGAGTATCATATAGTTAGGTTATAATAACACACATAATTTACAGCGATACAAAACTGCATTATTGCAGTAATGTGGCCTGTGTATAACAACAAGTGCAAGCATCATATCTGCATATGTACATATGCATGTGAATTTGCATACGTACATTTTGCAAGTGATGAATGGGTGTGTTACATTTTCAAACAGATGGTTCTTCATATCCTGATTTTGCTTCAAATAAAAGCTAAATCTCTTGATTGGCCATCCCAGGCGCTGTATATTCCTGTAGTTAGCCTTTCCATTTGCCCCAGGAAAAAGAGTGGATTATGAGAATGCTGCCGAGAGGGAAAGATGGCAGTATAATGCCATCCTTCTGAGTCCCTCGGTTGTCCTTCCTCTTTTCATTAAGAATCAGCCTAAAATTGCATCTTTTGGAGACTTAACCCAGCTTCTTACAGTTGTTAAATTGAATCATTGGGAGGATTACAGCTGAAAAAGAGTTTTTTTAAATTAGAACTGTGCGTAAGATGTTTCCTCTAAGCAAAAATTTCATTCATTTTTTAATAAACAAGTGGCCATTACCCTTCAGATTATTAGGTCTGTCCAACCAGAAAGCCCAAGCTGTTTGCTGTGAAGGATGTACTGTGAACATAAGCTGGCTTGCAGTCCACCCCTTGCTTACCATTGTTTGGCTTTATTATCACCCTCTATTGGTAACTTTTCGCTCCATGGCTGGCCTTCTCTTCTTATGTTTGTCCATCCCTTGGAGCAAAACCTCTTTATGATTCTTTTGATTTCATGACTTGTATCCTTGCTTTGTTTACATTTAGGAGACTATTTTTTTTAATGCTGAACTCCATGAGAGTGTATGTATTTACAAGCTCTCTCACTCGTGTTCTGCCTCCCCCTCAAAAACGCGCACCTCTATGCTGTGTTGCCCCCGTCAGTTTGGCTGTAAAAGCTAAGCAACTGGGATATTTTTGCTGTGGAATGGCTGGAGAGAAGATTTTAAGGGTTGCTATTGTTTTATCTCCTACATTACTGATATTGCATGAAAGCATAAACTTTGGCCCACACAAAGGTATTCATGCTGCTGTGGGAATGGCCACCTGCTGCCCTTATTTAGTTGGTGTCTGAGGCAGAAGGTGTACTCGGTATGACACTTTTCCTGGAGGCCCATAAAATCACTATGCCTAAGCATGAGTAACGTAAATTTGGCCTTGGCGATTCTCTTTACATTCTGACACTTCCTCCATTTACATTTTGTTCACAGTTTCATAAGTGAAAAGTATTTGAAAAATAAACTGTGTCATTTATAAAGATTGAAAACAATAACTTCAGTATACAGTTTTGAGATACCATAAAATGTGTGTTTGCTTTCCTTCCAATATTTTGAAATGTGTTTTTTTTTACTCTTTTATTTAACCAATACTTTACCAAAAACACAAGCTTGGCACTTGCATTATAAAGGGCAAACCTATTGACTTTAGCAATGCTTGCTCCCTCAGGTGTATGCAGTGTAATGGAAAGTTCGATAGGGCTATCACTTTATTGTGAGAGAAGAGGACCCATATTAAACCTTTGAAAGTTTCAGAGCTTTGGTTGAGTAGCATGCCACTCGCCCTAAAGCACTTCAACACCTCGTGGGGGTAATAAGCGCTACATAAATAAAACTACAATTACAATTCATGTGTTGCTGGTGCAGACCCAGTGCACCCTTTCGGCACTTCGCTGTCATCTCTACAGAATTGATTTGTCCACTTGCCTTCAGACCAGCTCTAGCTTGTGAATGACTACATCAGTCCATTTCAGCACCCCGCCATTATGGAAAATCTCCTTGCTTCCCTCCAGGATGCATCCCAGCAGATTCTCGTTGTGGATCATGTTCTTATTTTAAGCTCCGTGAGAGAACAGCGTCGCCTCGTTTTTTTTTTTATATCTGAGCTCTTTGTTCTGTTTGAATGTTTTTGCTCCTAATTAGTTTCCTAGATCTTCTGCCTCCAACTCCCCATCTTGCTGATTTCTTAGCCCCGCCCCCACCCCCACCAAAGCTAATTTCACTGTCAACCGATAAATCCTTCCGAGGATGAGGGCACTCTCTAGAGGGGAAGTTTAGAAGAGGGCGTTGAGAAGGAGCGAGAGAAGAAGAGAAAAGAAACTAGGGAAACGAATAGGGAAAGAAGGTCGATGCGTCAAATCGCAGGAAAGATTGCAGATTTGAGAAACGGAGAGGCAAAGGAAAATGAGTGGTAAAAATAAAGATGGTGTATAGAGGTACATAAATGGAGAGGCAGGGTAAGAGAAGGAAATGGATGGACAGCAGGCAGAGAGAGGGGGAAAGCATAAACGTGATAAGGTGAGAACGGGAAGTCTGAGACAAAAAGAGGATGTGTAAAAAAGGGAGAATGGTACAGGACAGGAAGTCTGGCAAGGACAGGAAGTGGTTGCTATATAAAGGAGTACGGGGATATTTAGGTATCTTCTAGAAATAGAAACCGTAAAACGGATAAACCGAGGCAGATATCGTGATGTAACTTCCATTCACCTTTATTGAAAGAAATGCCTTCCTAGTTTTCCATATTTAATTAAACAGATCACATTGGAATTACCTCCCGCGACACCACAATCCCACACACTTTTTCCAGGAATGGCTGCAAAAGATGACAAGGGACTAAACCCTACCTGCGCTTGATGACCTTATCACCTGCACCCATAACGGGCACTCTAGAGATGCTCAGACATTACAAATTTAGGAATAACAGACGGACTGCCCAGTGCCAGATTGACAGACGTTTCTGCAGGGCATGTCCTGTGATATCATGCGTTATCTCATTTCTACGTCTCTAGGAATTTGAAATAGCATGGTATTGCATAAAGACGTGGGTTTTCCCACTTATTCTCGACCAGGTTAAACCTGTTTAAAATTGTGCAGTGAAACCCTGCGTGTGGGGTAATTACCGCTACACGCAGAATCCGGATTTGGGAGGGAACAGTAATTGGTGCCTGAATGAGAATTAAAACGAGACACCGAGAATTAGACGAGTCCTAGGCCATTGAATGCGTTGGACCTAAATATATATGTCACTCTTAATCTAAGATATCCATATCTGACCGTGTTTAGTCTTTAAACAAAATATTTCCCCTATGTAAGTTTTTATTTCTAGGCTCTGATTTGCTGTTGTACTCTGGTTGCACAGAATGAAATGTATTGCAATGACGAAATCTTTCATGGAGCCACTATATTACACTTTCTCTATTTTTCTGAATAATCCAGTGTGGAAGCTGGCCCATTATGTCATGTGTGAATACTGTGTAAAGGGTCCAGGGGTTTCCCAGTGAGTGGACAGGGCTTGTTATGCAATCCCAAAGTGCTCTCTTTAGGGGTAGTGTTGTCGAGCATCCTTAGGCTTAACACAGAGGAGTGCAAGACGTCTACAAATAGATACAATAGTGAATAAATGAGACACACGACTCAAGAAGGAGATCCACACCAATTTATAAAGATAGGAGGTATCTTTATATATGTTTAGGCATCAGACAAAAATCGTTCAGTTAAGTACGTTTTTAAATAGGAATTTTTCTCACTTTAAAAGGTGGACACAGTGCAATTTCTAAGTTCTGCAATGTTATCTTATGGAAGGAAAAACAAGTCCTCGAAACAGTTAGAGTACAGCGACTTAAAGACCAAACCCCTTGTGTTAAAGTGAGTAGTACGCCAGGTCCAAGGCAGAACTCACAGTACACCCTCAGCAGCACTTGGGCGACCAGGTGTAAAGTGCAAAACAGTGTTGGGTGCCCTGTGCGTTCCTTTGGAGATCATTCACTGTGAAAAGAGGCTGCAGGCTCTGGCCAGGAAGCCAGTCGGGCTGAACCAACCACGGGGCTCAGGCCTCACAATGCTTAGGCAAAGCTAGGCATCTTTGGTCCTCTTCTCCATGGCTCAGGGGTGATGGGTGCAGAGGTGTCCTTAAGTGTCTGTTTTTTCTGACCCGAGCGGTCAGGCTGCAGGTGTCATTGAGGAGCCCAGGAGGGGTGAAACCATGATGGACTCGGACTCTGGAGGGCTGGGGAACCTTGTTCGTACCAGTGGGCGACTTCAACTCGGGTCAGAGACGGCGGGTGTCGTAGTGACTTCAGTTGTCATGTTTTGATGGTTCCAGAGGCTCCAGAGTCCCTTCTTTGGAGTTTGTTGGAGAACAAGTCTTATGTTCATGGGAGGGCTTGAGTCTTTTGAGGCTCCAGGACGAGTTGCCAGTGGTGCAGATTTCGACAAGGGATGCTGATAGGCCATCGGGGTTGGTAATAGGTCAGCTGCTTCTTTTCTCCTCTTCTGCTGTCATGGCTCTTCAGTGTCCTTGGCCTTCTTAGGTCATCTGGATCTGCTTCTCTGGTGACAGGGGCTCCCCTAAATACTGCATTTAGGGCCATTAAGGGTGTGTAGGATAGTAGCCAATGGGCTACTGACACTTGGGGTCACTACACCCTCTATATGACCACTTCCTGTGGGAAATGGGCATAACCCTGTCCCAGAATTCCTAGGTATGCCAACTCAAAGATGGCTACCTCAGAGAAATTGTGTCTACCTCGCAGTAGCCCACCCTAAGAGTGGTACTAGCTAATGTTCCTACCTGTCCAAGTCCCAAAAGGCCTCAGGGGGGTTTGCCGCCTCTCCTGCGAGGGGAGCCAGATTTGCATTTCAAAGGCAGCAACAATTTGAGGCTTGTCGCCTTAGGAAGGCTCGACTAATCAGCAGGTCATCCTGTAGGAGAGGTTGTTACACCCTCTTCCGGGACAGGCTTTTGTTCTGGGTCTCCTGAGAGCAGAAAGCTCTCACCCTAGGGGGGCAGAACTGTGTCTCAGATGGCAGGCTGGCAGAAACCGGTCAGCGAGCACATCAGAGGCTGGTAGGATTTCAGGGGGAACCTCTAAGGTGCCCTCTGGGTACATGTATTGGTAAATCCAACTATAGCATCAGTGTGGGTTCACCAATACAAGATGTTTGATACCAAACATCCCTATCTTCAGTGAAGTTGTCATATAGCTGGGAACTCGTATTGACCAGTGTCCAGCACATGCATTTAAGATGGCTTCCCTTGGTCATTTATTATGTCTGAGAATTGCCTTAAGGCTGTAAGGCATGCTAGAGGGGTGACTTGCATATATTGCCTGCACTGTTAGGGGACATGGCACACAAGCTGTGTGCCATGTCATGTTTTTACTCTTGTCTTCATCAAGACACACAGCCTGCAATGGCAGCTTGTCCTGTGCTTGGTGAGGGGTCGCTTAGGGTGGCACAATTTCTGCTGCAGCCCTTAGGGACCCTCTCTAGAACCTCAGGTCCTAGGCACCAGGGGTATCATTTACTACGGACTTACAGAGGGTGCTAAAGGATTTGCCAGTTGGAGAAACAATTGTACAGTTTAGGGAAAGGGATCTGGCACTGGGGACCTAGTTATCAGGAACCCAGTGCACTTTCAGCCGAAATCACACCAGATACCAGGCAAAACGTGGAGGGGCATCATGTCAAAAAGAGACACTTTCCTACATCCAGTAATGTGTTCAGTGTGATAGAGCTGCAGTCCTACTGTTTATATTTGTGGTTTAGTTCTAATTTAATTTAATCTATATCTTTAAAGATGTACATTTCCTTTATACAGTTTTTTTACCTGGTGTACTTACTGGCCACATGTTCTCATTGCTTGTAAATTAGAACAGTGCCTCTGTGTTAATATCCCAGCACATCCTTTAACGCCATGCCAGAACAACAACTAGCTTTTCATATAATCTCACAAATTTGAAGGGATACTGTGTGGAGGGGTGTTGGAAGTAGTTAAATAATTTTGTTTGTTTAAACATTTCATTATTTCATACAGGTTCCAAATTTACAACACTGTGTTTTTACACTGTTAGACCTGGCATCTTTTGGTGTGGTTTCCCCTGACATTATGCTTTCTGACCTCCTGTTTCGACTGTATGTTGCACTTCATTTTTGCTGGCTTTATGACTCTGCACACTTTACCACTGATAGTAAAATGGAGTTTGATGTCTCTGGACTCACAATTTAAAAACACATCTTTTGATAAAGGTGGTTTTTAAATTGCCTGTCTGAAAATGTCACTTTTAGAAAGTTGGCATTTTCTTACTTTAACCATTCTGTGCCTTTCCTTGTCTCCAATCCACGTCTGGTCTGTTTGGGTTTAGGTGAAAGCTACATCTGTGCATTCCATCCAGGCAGCCATAAAACATAGGACACTCCACTGCCCCTGCATTCCATCTGCATACCAGTGGGTCTTCCTGGGCAGGAAGGGTGGAGGGGCTCTCATTCACTTCAAAGGGTAGTGAGGTGACCCACACAAAGAACTGATAACCCCCCACAGACCTCCTGGAAAACAGGACTGGGCTGAAAGGGAACTGGGGCACTTCAAAACCACTTCTTGGAGTCTCCCCCACTTCAAGGGACATTTGGGTATAAGTTTAGGGCCTATGACACCATCTAGTCATAACACTTCTGGACTGAGGACGTTCTCCCAGGAAGAAGCCCTGCTGACTGCTGCTTCTTGTCTGGGAGTGAGAAGACTGGACTTGACTTTCTAAATTTTGCAATCTAAAGTTTCTCCAAGAGCCTGACTGAGTTTGCCTCCTGTTTCTGAAATCTCAGGGATATTAAAGACTTCACCTGAATGTTGCTACCAACACCGGGGCTCATTTGCTGTGAGTCCTGCTCTGCCAAGTCGTGCCAAATCCAGACCTGGGCCCTTGGAGGTAAGTGTGATGCTGCAACACAAGAAAGGGCGCAAAAACACAGGTGCATAACTTGGAACCAACGTATCTCACTGCAGAAATGCCACTTTGCCTCTGCCTTCACCGAAGCCGCAGACACCGCTCGCCGACTGCTCAATGCAACGACATGGCTTACAACGCAGCCCGGACTAGGCAGACGCAGTACCGACACATCGGAACCAATACTCAGCGCTTGTGGACATCAACGCATCAATGACGTTGCACGACCGGGAAATGACACATCGCCTGCCAGTGCAACACATCCCCTCCTCTGGATCAACGCATCGTCATCAAGCATCAACATAACAAAGGTACTGCAAAGAAGGAAAACCACGGCACATCCCAGAAAGTTGTAATGTTCCAGTTTATTCCTTGTAATGTCCTTAGATGAACCAATGGCAGCTGGCCCAAACTGACATCTTGGGACCAGAATCAAATGATGACAACAGAATTAATTCTCAAATGGACGACAGCCCAAATGGACAACAGCCGACACGTGTTTCGTCTGGGTAGACTTTATCAAGGCCACATTTCTCCATATTACATTATAACATCCATCTTCACCAATATCACTTGGACAATCCACCAATCGCCTGCGAGGCTGAACTCAGCCTTTTAACAAAGGTACTGTCAGCGAGTCTGCGTGACTACTGTACCTGGTCCGTGTTGCATTGTGGTCAGACTGAACTTTTGGATTTGCCCCGGTCCAGCGTGACCAGATAGTCCCGGTTGGAGCTATTGTCTTCTAAGCACTTCATTTGGATTTCACCTTAAAATATTCATAACTTGACCTGTGTATGTTGGATTTTTGTAATTGTGGTCTTGTTTGACTCAGATAAATATTGGCTACGTTTCTAAACTGATGTGGACTCCTTTTGTGGTGTTTTGACTGTGCTACTGTGTGTGTGCACAAATACCTTACACATTGCCTCTTTAGTTTAGCCTGCCTGCTTTGTGCCAGGCAACCAGAGGGTGAGCACAGGTAAACGTTTAGTTTGTATCTTACTTGCCCTGACTAGAATTGTGGTCCCTACATGGACAAAGTGCAAGCCTCTGCCAACTAGATACCCAATCTTTAACATACACCAAGTAACGACAAATAGCAATTGTGGATAGTGGCGGTTATAAAGAAAAACAACAAAGGAGACATATATAGTGCGCCATGTAACAGTAACATCCGTCTGGTGCCATCTGTGACCCAATGGAGTTCAGCAAGTAGGAAGAAAAGTAACAGAGAAACAACTGTAGTAAAACATTAAACACAGGCTGTGCAAGTGATTACCCCCAGTAAGTCATGTATGTACTTAAGCAGTGTCATGGTATCAAACTCAATGGGGAAGCATGTGCTGTGTAACAAGATTTGCTCATACTAACGCTTATCTAGCTGTAGGGAGGAAGAGGAGAGACACTCTGCTGGTGTTTGTTGGTGAGGAGAATGCAATGCCTTAGAAGAGTGGGAATGGTGCCAAGCAGGGCGTTTATTGAAAGAGGTTGGAGTAATGCCAAGTCTATTTGATGCCAACAGTGGGTAGGGTCAAATGCATAATAGGCGGTATCCTGTTTAGTATTGGAAAGAGTCATCCTTGAGCTCTGCTTGGAAGTGTCACAGGGCATATAAGATAGGGTGCTACTGGCCTCCTCAGCTTTCAGATGGTACCTTCTGCTGTAACCCAGTTGACCAGTGATTGCTGCCACGCAGCAACTGTAGGAGGGAGAGGGGCTGTACAGCGGCATGTTACCATGCTCTAATATATGATTAGTGCTAGGTCAACAAACTGAGCTATTGCTTTGTTTTTTTCATGTGCGGGTACGATCTCATTGCACATACCTCCCAGCTAGACAGGACATTTGTCTCTGTTGTATGTGCGAGTGGTGCAACCAATGCTGACCAGTAGCGGGATGACGAGGGACATCAGTACAACATGTGGAACAGATCAGGATGGCACCAGTGGGGGTGGCAAGCATTCGCCCAAGAGCAATAAATTGTCAATCTTGGCAGGAGATGAATACACCCTACGTAGCATAAAAGAATTAGATGAGTTTGAACCTTACATTCCAGGAGACCATGGCTGGGTAAGCCAGCACTCTAGCCCAATCCTTTTTCAGGAAATGCCCGTTCAGACTTCACCTTCCATTTAATGCGGAGAAGGACAAGAGAGGCCTGGGTGTGTTCTTCAGTAGTGTTAGCAGCCAGTTAATTAGCCTCCTCCCTTTACTCATGATGTGGAATTATTGCATTATGTCATGAGGTGGTGGCTTATCCACAGCAGTGTTCTAGTGGGTTCTCAGACTACAGATCAAAGTGATAAATTAGGAACTGCCCTTGTAGGTTGTAGTGATCTACCAGCTCACCAAAAGGCATTAGGGCACCATCCTGAAATAGGTCTCCAAAGCGTGTGAAGCCTGCTTTTTCCCAGTGTTGCAACCTAGCAGATATGAAATAGCATCTAGTTTGTGGAGAACACAGAAGGGGGGCGGCGGGGGCATAAGAAAGGCTGTGCTATGATGCATAGGCTCTTATGGAAACATTAGTGGGCCAAACAAAGCGAGCATTAGGGGGGTGTGGCCTGCAAAAGTTGGACAAGCTGCAGGATGTTTTATAGTCACCATGGGGGTTGGGTAGAAGTGTTGTCATTGAGGTGGCACTTAGCGAACCAACGACTTACCCATTGCAGCTGCACTGCTAAATAATAGAGTTCATAATTAGGGTCTCCCAGTCCTCACTTGTCCAAGGGGCAAACGTAACTTGAATAACACCAACCTGTGATTGTTGCTGCGCCAGTCAGGTCCTGCAACAAATAGTCTAATGTCTGGCAAAATTTAACTGGCGGCTTGAGAGAAAGGTTAGCAAAGTGGTGCAATATGTGCAAATGCTCGATCATTTTGGAGAGCGCTATTCTACCCATGACTGAAAATGGAAGAGTTCTCTAGAATGCGACTTGCGGCTACGGATAACCGTCACCGTTCTAGGAAGATTGCTATCAAACAAGTCATTATTGTCATGATGTATTCTAACCCAAGATATCAGAAAGTGTAGGATTGCTATGAAAGTGTCTCTCCACCAATGTCAAGCTCAGACTCCTCCACTCCAACTGGGAGGGAAAAAGGAGAAGATTTGTGCCAATTAATACAGAGGCCAGATGTTTCAACAAATGTGCTGAGGTTGCTAGCAATTTTAGTGTGATCAGCTGCTGCATCATGAATATACAGCAATTTGTCATCCGCATTTAAGGAAACAGTGTAGTTTCTGTCCCCAAGTGGTAGCCATTGGGCATGTTTTCTAAGTAGAAGGATAGCCAGTGGCTCCATCGCCAAGGCGAAGAGAAAGGGGAACAACAGGCACCGTTTGGCCCCTCTGTGAATTCCAGTTGCCTCTGACACAAGTGTACCTGTTCGGACGTGCGTCAAGGGCGCTGCATATAGAAGGCGAATCATAGCAGTAAAGTGCCTACATAGTCCATATCTCTCTAGCAGCCGATACTGGTAGGTACGACCAGTTCAAATAATCAAATACCTTTTTGAGGTTGAGGACTATCCATGCCACCCAGGATCAACAAGCTGCTAAACAATCCTTGTGACCTTTACCACAGAACACAATTCACTTTTTTTTTTTTAAGGAAGAAGCAATGTTATTCAGATCATCTTCAATTTCGAATAGGGACTCCCTATGTCCTCCTGATACTTGTCTTATTTTTTCTGCATCTAGGAGACACCGCTGTCATCACTTCGTCAGCTTAGTAGCACTAATGACATCACATCCCTTTTGACATAGTAACCAACTTAAGAACTATGACCCACTTGGCATCCCTGAAAGTGGCATCATTGAAATGGATAACAATTTTTTAGGAATAATAAAATAACTGAAAAGTTTTAATAGAGCAGATAAAATGTTGTTTTATGGTGCATCCATACCGGCTGTCAGTATGACAGGGGTACAGCCACCTTGCTCCACCAGAACTAAATGAGCTGTGTAGTTGTAGGTCATTGCTTGAAGTAATGTTTGACCATATACCTTATGTGCTGGGTAATGTTTTTCCAATAGTCCTAATATTTGCTGTTAGTCCTTCGAGAAACGGCCCCTGAACGAGTCAAAAGTAAATGTAACCTCCAGCCCATTATTTGCCAAGTGAGGACTGTAAATTAGTTAATGCGTTTGTGTGAATGTTGGTGCACAACCATGTTTACCATTCATTCAGTTACCCCCAGTCTTTATCTGGCTTGAATGCAACAAACAACAAGGTGATTAATAGAATGCTGAAATTGGTCTTGGCCGCTGGTGTCAGACTATTTGGGTCTCATTAGTAGGGTGCAACTTGACTCCTTTGTAGGGTTAGCACGGGACCCACAACGGGGCATCACTCCACTCGTAGATTTTCACACTATTATTTAAATTCTACAAATGTCCTTGGTAGCGGGTTAGGCAAGGGAGCTTGACCTCACCCACAGGATCTTTCACAGTGATTGCATCAATGTCATTTGAGATTTGTCGAAGCCTCGGTTGACAGTTTGTGAATGTGGACCACTTTTCTGTTTATTTCTGTTTATTGTCTGGGCCTGTTTTCTCCCAGTTCGACCCAGAGCCACAAGGCAGTCAGTCGACAAGAATGAGGAAAAGAGGAGTCCAGGCAGGTAGAGAGAGGGAGATAGAATCATAAGACATGTACAGCGAGCGTTAGCCAGGGAATGATGGATCGAGAGCCATGTGGAAGTAATAGAAGTGTGTTGAAAAGACAGAAAGATATAGTGATTTTAATATGGAGGGGCTGGGAGTGGGGCGGAAGAGAGAGAGGGAGAGCTAACTATCCATGTGGAGGCAGAGGGCCCGGGGAACTGTGTGGAGTGAGAAGGAGAGGTAGGCATGAGGACAGGGAGGGAGAGCAGCAGAGTGAGTGAGAAAGAAAAAGAGAAAGATATTGAGAGGCAAACTAGAGAGAGTGAGACAAGCTAGAGAGACATACTGAGAGAGAACAAGTAGAACCGTCATACAAAGCGAAAGAGCAATAGAGAGACAAGAAAATAGAGGTGTGACAGAGCCATAAAGAGGGAGAGTATGAGTGGGTAGGAATTACAGAGCCCTGCCTAGTAGAGACAGAGAGAGGGGCGAGTTTAAGAGAGGATGGAACGGGAGAGATGGGGAAAGGAGATGGGGAAAGTTGAATAGATTGGTTGAGTGGAGAAAGAGATAGAGGGAAGAGAATGGAGAGATATATGTGGTCGACACCGCCAGAAATAGAACTAGTTAAGAAGATTTTCATGATCACCATAAGATAGAGAATAGAGAAAGAAGCTGAGAATGTAGCACAGTTGCTAGGGCGGAGAGAAAGATGGAGGGTAAAAGTGTGGACGGAGACAGATGGCGTGAACATAAAGAATATGGTTAGAGTCGCAAAGGGAAATAGGATAATGAGAGAGTTGGAAGGGGCACATAGGAAGGAGACGTAGAGAGACATATATATATATATATATATATATATATATATATATATATATATATATATATATATATATATATATATTTATACATTATACATGTATATTATACAATATACATATACATCGAGTGTGAGAGAAAGCGAGAGAGAGGGGAGGCGTAGCTCCTTGCAGAAGGGGGGCACATTGCAAGTGACACACAAACCCTTCGCTGTTCTAAATTTAGCGGCCTTGCTGTTGAGCGGAGCCCACGATTCATCTCCTGCTCGACAGAAGCCATGTGGGCTTCACAGCCTTCTGTTTCTACTTCGCCACACTCCCTTTCCAGCACTTTTCTTGTGACCACATTCATCTTAGCTCCCCCTTTCTTGCGCTTTGTAAATCATATTCATCCACTATGCCTCTCATTTCCTCCCTTTCACTTCATTTTTCTGTCTTTCTGTCCTCCACACCCACTACCTTGCCCTGACCTTAATTTTCTATCTTCACCATGTTTTCTTCCACTGCTCCCATACCACCCTTCTCTTCTTGCTTTCACCCTGCTTCCTCTGCCTCTCCCTTTCACTGTCCTCCAGTTCTCTCATCCCACCTTCCCTTCCTCAGCCTCTGTTTCTCTGCCAATTACCTGTTGTCTCAATCGTATTTTTCCTGTACCTCTTCCTCCCTTTCTCTACCCTTTGCTTCCCTGTTTCTATTTTCTCTTCTACTCCTCGCTTTCTTTACCCTTCAGTTCTTCACTGTATTATCTTTACCACCCCTCAGTTTTACTTCTGTTCACTTCTATCCCTCACCAAACTGAAACATGTCCTTTAAATGCTCACCTCCACCCTACATTTTCCTTTTTCTTCCCCTGCTTCCACATTCTTCTTCCTTCACTTCTGGCCTCCTCCCTACTGTATACCCTTACCCATCCTTCGCTTCATATCTCCACCCCACTGTCTTCCTCTACTCCCCCCTTCTCTTTAATTCAGTGCCCCCCTTTGTGTTTAGTACACTTGTTTTTTTTTTATCTATACGTTCATTTCAGTTTCGTAGAAACCTTATATACTAGAATGGACATTTATTTAACCAAAATGCTAAAACGCATTTAAATGTTTTACCAATGTTAAGCTTGCATTCCATTGTTTTGCCATTCACAAAAAAATGTAATTCTTTAATTTTCTTTTGTCCTATCATAATCAGAAGACCATGACCTCAGGCATTTCTCATGTAATATTGGCATTCGTTTAAATTGAAATATAATATGCACTAGGATTTCTATATCAACCTTGCATAATCAACATCTCCTTTCTCTAGTGATTCTTAGCCATCCATTCTTCACCTTAAATGTTGGAAATTGATTAGATTGTTCAGGTATCAAAGTATAGTGTTTATTAGCTATCATGGAGTTATATTTTTTTACTTTGCAGCAACAAGTGGTATGCTCTGTAAGATTCATCAACACTTAAATATTCAGTATTTTCGTGAGATAGACTCTTAGAGACATATTTATACTCTGTTTGCGCTGAATGTGCATAAAAAGTTTTGACGCACATTCGGTGCAAACCTTGCCCCATATTTAAACTGTGACGCCCGACCCCGCGGAAAACCTCAGTGTGCGTCATTTTGTGGATGCGGGAAACCGCCTTTGGATAATGACATGCAAGGTAGGCGTTCCCATCCAAAAAATGACTTTAAGGCCTGTGCGCCTTATTTATACTCCTGCGTCATTTTGACGCACAGGAGGGGGCGGGCCTTAAAAAACAACGCACAGCCTGATGTGCGCCGTTTTTTAAAGCCTGGGTGAGGGCAGGCGTTAAAGGACCTGTGGGCTCACTTCCATGGCCTCAGACCATGGAAGCAGTCCAGAGGTGCCCTTCCCTGCCCCCAGGGACACCCCCTGCCACCCTCACCCACCCCAGGAGTACACCCATGGATGGGGGGACCCATCCCAGGTAAGTACAGGTAAGTTGAGGTAAGTATTATTTTGTAATTTTTTAAAGTGGCATGGGGGGCCTAATATGGGCCCCCCTACATGCCACTGTGCCCAATGGCCATGCCCAAGGACATACGTCCCCCGGGCATGGCCATTGGGCAAGGGGGCATGACTCCTGTATTTGCATTTCAATGGGGGTTGTGCGTCAAAAAATGGTGAAAGTCCGGTTAGAGCCATGATTTTTTACTCAAACCTGACTTGCACCATTTTTTGACGCACAACCCCCATTTTCCCCTACGGCTAACGTCAATCCTTAAATAAGGCACCCGCATGGCACAATAGGAATGCCCTTAGCCGGCGTCAAAAAGTATAAATTGGGCCTTAGTCTGTTTTTTTTTTTTTACAGATTTTATTACTGCCTTTGTTTATATTTTTGTCATCGTCAGGTGCCCCTCGAAGATCAAACGTATCAGTTCATGGATCACATTCCCTTTTATACCAACTGTAATCAGTTGATCTATTGTTCGTTAATTCTTCCAGAATCCATTTACAGATTGAAATGGCTGCCGAATGTATCTTACCAACATAGAGTTTATTGTGTTACTGTACTCTCAATCAACGTCATTTTGGTTTCTAAATGTATTGCTTCCATCCGTATACCTTTTGGTAGGCCCAAGATGTTATAGTATAATATTGCTCTCAGCCTTGTCCATAGTTCTTAATACTGAACAGGATCGGGGTCAGGAACAATGAGTGCCCCAGATCAGTTCCCCATAAAATATCATGGTGGTCACCTATTCTACCACCTAATTTATCATATTTGTTCTGGACATTGTCTACATTTTAATGGACTTAATTATTTGCTTAATTAGTGCCGTCCATGATATACTTTTAAGCTCAGATATTTATAGTCCTGATATTTATATTGATCGTTAATGTATCACCTTTTATTTTTTTTCCCGAAGTTTAAGATGATACTGTTTTTCGACACAGGCAGCTAATAATTTTTCCGGGCATAGTTCATTAGTTATATTTTAAGCTCATCCGTAGTATTTCCCATGGCTAGAAGTTCATCTGTATAAAATAGAGCCAGAATTTGGCCCAATACTTGGAGCATTTGATGTTCCATGATGCAAAGAAATCTGTATTGAAAATTGTAAGTAAATATGGCGCTTGTGCCTTGCTATGTTTAACTCCAGTGTGGCATTAAACTTTATTTATACTTTCTTTTGCTGATATTGATGTAATACCGGACTACAATCTGGCCCTGGAAACACTTTAGCGAAATCTATGAGTGTAGAGGACTTGTTACTGGAACGAGCGCTCGGCTGGCAAAGCATGCTAATAACATGGCGTTATTGATTTTTTTTTTACTTTTTGAGTTAGAGAAACATTTACAGAAACGAATATGCCCATCTTTCTATAGAAAAAATAAAACAATACTATGTGAAAAAGCTTTTAATGCATACACTGGGTATATCCTATTTGGTGGGGCCATCAGTATACCTTACATATTGAACACTTTTCACGTAGTGCCCACCTTAAGGTCTGACCTATTGTTTAGAAGATATTGTGAATTGTCTGACGAGATGTTTTTAGGCCTACCCACCAACATCGTTGGCATGCAAAAAGAGTTTCACCTCTTTCAGATTCACCATATCTTTAATCTTTATGGATCAGACCCCAAAGCCAAACTAAAGGTATCCATCTCTTCAGTATGTTGGCAGTGTAACACAGAAACCTTGTTTTGATGGCAAGTTAAATCTCACATAGTCCAAAGGTCTTATTTGATGTACAATGCTAAGAACATTCCTCCCATTTTGGGCAACCTTTTATTATCCCGGAAAAACCCATTGGTTGCTTGGCATAGACATGCCAAGTGGGGAAAACCTGTTGTTTCACCACAGCTAGGGCATTTATCAGAAATAGCAGCTTCAACCTTGTGCAGACCAACAGGAGTTTCACAAGCCTGGTACAAGAATTTAAAATGCAGCATCTTACGCTGATAACTTAAAGGCACCTACCCAGACTGCAATCACTCCTTGGCTCGTGGCTGGTCCGATAAGGCATAGTCTAATTTTGTTTTCCATGCATGTGAGAACTTCGAACATTAGTTGTCTATTTCTCATCACTATGGTATATCTACTGAATATCAAGTGTTTCGGTAGGTCAGAGAACAGGATAAAAAATACCTATTTGGATTCTTTGGAAAGGTGTGAAATTCCTCTTCACATGAGCCCAGAGCCCTTCACTCTTCACTGGAGCTTTGTGAGTGAAAGTAATGAAACATAGTTAATGGGCACAATGCTCCCTTTGCCTTAAGGTGGTCTAAATTTAGAAAATCGCCATTGTCAAAGAGATCCCATAAGTGTTTCATCCTAACTGTCTCGAAAAGGGAAGAGCACAAGCTGCAGAGCCTGGTGCAATCCGTGGGTTGTATCAGGCTCTGCAAAGCCACCACAGTTGTGTGGATAGGCTGAATCTCACCAATAGTGTACCCATTGGCAGGGGTTGGGCAGTGCTAAAATATATGAGAGCTATAACTGGATAACTCCATTAATATGCATATTGGGCTTGCATAACAAGGTTGTATCCTTCTAAATCAGGGACTGACAGTTTCCCTGTTTCATAAGACACAAGCAAACACTTGTAACTTACCCTTTCATCATCTTGATGAGAGAGACGCAACTTGTTATAGACAAAGAGAGCTGTACACAATTGCTGATTTTTGGTTCCAGCATAGTTACAGCGGCTAAGTAATTATTCTCGAACAGTGCCCCTGGGTTGCTCTGAACCACCTTTCTCAAAGGGGACCATCGGAATGGTGAAACGTCCATTGTCTGCTTGGTTACAGGTGTAAGTTGAATCAGTTCCGATTTGCTCCTATTTATACGTAACCCTGAGTATTTACAGAATGTAATAATATCAATTGTTATAGGTACCAGATCGGTCGGAAGTGTTTAACATAAAGAATTTTGACAGCATAGCAACTAATGACATGCTTATGTTTAGAGCCTGATATCCATGTCAGTGTGGACCCGCCCATATACAGCCGGGTAGTGGCACACCAATTGGGGCAAAGAGCAAGTCTGACCTTGGGCATCCCTTTTTCAGGAAATATCCTTGCGATTAGGTCAAGATATAATAGATTGACCAATTAGACAAAATAGTTCCTGACCCCGATACTGTGCAACACCTCAAACAAGAAAGGACACTCCACATAGTCAAAGAGTTACTCTCCATATACGGTCACCACTACAGCCGTAGCCCCACATTGATATTGTGAATAATGAAAAAGAGCCTTCTCAAATTATTTCAGTGGATATTACCAGTATGAAACCTGATTGATCTGGGAGGACCAAGTAAGACATATATATGGAAATAGTCATCGAACCAGCAGTGACTTCAGCTTGATCCTTGATTGTATTCTCAATAGGACTGGCACATCTGCTTTGCCAGCAAATATGCTGGTGACACAGCTTTGTGAAGTGATCAACCACTATCACGTGTTAGACACTTGGCTTCTGATGGCTATTTCTACCCACAGATTCCCTACCTATAGAATATCCCCATGTGGCACAATGGATCAGGAAATGTTTTGGTCAGTGCTCCAGCACGTCTCTGAGAGGCCCAGTGTTGCAATGTATTGTCTTAAATTCCAAACTGGACTAATGGAGAAGAGATGAATATAGGTGCCACCCCTGCGTGCTAACATCAGTTCCTTTCTTTCTGTACCTTTGAACGCAGATCCGGAGCTCTGCTCCCTTCTTTGTAGCACTGAAATCTACAAGTTTTAACCATGTTGTGACATTCAGAAACAGTTATCTGTAATAGAATTGCAAGAGGTGTGCCTTTGGTTTTTGTATTCGGGACAAGACTCCAAGTCATGTGATGACCTGAAGGTGATATAGGACCTTGAAGAAAGTTGTAAGTTGTGAACATGAGAAGGAGTCATGGGCCTTGGGTAAGTCCTGCTCCAGGCTAAGGACACTGACCCACTCCCACTGTCAAGGCCAGTCCTGATTCAAATCCTATTCGGCCAAATTCATCAGGTACGTTAACACAACAGTCCAATTTCAAGAGGAAACACAAGAAGTTGAAGCAGGAATGGACACCATTCTACCACTCTATTCAAAGAAAAGTCGCAAAGGCATGAAGATACTAATTGAATTGCTCCCGATCTCTGCTTGAGCAGTCAATTCTGCATTCGGTCCCAATGCACCTCAACTTCCTGAGGCCATTGCCAACACCATACCAAGTTGGGGGTTTTAAGGAGGCCTTGCTGCATAATTTTGGCACTCTTCCAGCTCTGACTGACATGCCTTCTGGCCCCAAAGAGCTGCAGGGGCCTGCAGATGGGTTATTGCTGGCTGATCCTTCCTGGGCACTACCTGAGCCCCTAGAACCTACCTCCGGTCCCCCGTCGACTCCGGTTCTGACTTCCATTCCGGCTCTGAGATCTGTTTACTGCAAAATCGGGCTCCTAATATAATGTCTCTGGAACAAGGGCTAGGGAATAACGCCCAAAGAAATTTAAGCAGGAGGTCTAATTCTACTTAGTAACAATACCAGAGGAGCAGTATGCCACAAGTGAAAATATACTGGTCCACTAAGTTAATCTTTTTTGCAAATGTTAAGGTTGCTGATGTGTCAATAAAGTAAGAAATGTGATCGATCCTGCAGTACTATATTTAATTAGATGGTGCCATGTATCAGACCTCACACCTTGAACTCTCAGTGCCTCCGTAACAGGACCAAAATGCCTAGATGCACCCCGCATTGCAATTGTAAAATTCAGACAGATAATTAGATTCTGATTTTCATAAATGCGTCACGAGCTGATCTAGTAGCCCAGAAGATGGAGTTTTGGCCTCTGTAATTTAGCCCGTTTGTGATGGTGTGTGTCTGCATGCCCTCACTTTCGGTTTGGAACCTACGGATCTGTGAGCCCTTTTGACAATAAAGAAATCAAAGAAAATAGCTCTGGGTAGGAGAGATTCTGAAGCAGCTTTTCCACAATTGTTCAGTTGCGTCCGATCTTGGCTTGTCTGGCACCCAAATTATGCAAATATTATTGCCCTGGGCTCACTCTTTTGGATCTTCAAGTCTGCCATGCACAGATTTTAGGTTTTGAGTTAGTGGCTACACTTAAACCTTCCAGAGTATGTTCACTGTCCTCTGCTGTACTCACTCTGCCATCCATGTCAGTGACTTTTCATGTCACCAAGTCCAAGTGGTTCTGCATCAGGTCTTATTTGTTGCCCCCCTGAGTCCACTTCGTGAGTGTATTGTTATTTTATCCCTCATATTTGCCAGTCATGCAGCATATTCAGTCAAGTGACTTGATCCCTGAAGAGATACAGGCACATTAATTACCTTGCTCCTCCATTTTCTCTGCAGGCGGCTGCCTGGACGAGCCGTTTTCAATGACTGCTAAACAGGGGCGGTTCCTCCGCTAAGGCAGAGGTGCATCGCCCCCTGATTTCAGCAGAAAGGAAAAATAAAATGATAATAACAAAGCGTTATTATTGTTTTATTTTTCGGTCTACCACATTAGGGCTGGGCGGGGCTGGAAGGAGGAGTGGATGGTGCACCCTAAGTGCGCATGTCTTTTTGGCTGGCAGGTCAAACAGATATGTGCACTTTGCATTTCTCCACCCGACTGTATTGAACAGCTGAGAGGAGAAAGTGTACATGGTGCACTCCCTCTGTGCGCGCCGAAACAGGGCGCTCACACCAATCACAGCACTGCTGTTAAGCTGGTGACAGCAGCATCATGATTGGAGGGGAGGCTGGAAGCCTGCGTGCTTCCGGGAAGATGATGGAGGAGACAAATCAGTCTCTGTCCGTAGGAAAGAGGTGTTTTTTTTTTAATTTCCCCCAACTCTGCCCCAGCACCACTGTTCAGTGGCTACCGCCACTGCTGCTAAATCTTTTATTCTTTTACTTTCTTTGGCTCGTTATCAATCTCGCCCATACTACAGCCAGAATTCATTCCTTTACCAGAACCTCGTTGTTAGTGACAGAAAAACCCAGAGAACATGTTAGAAATGCAAAGTATTAACTGGAAGGGGCAGATGTTCAGCGCAACACAGCTGCCTAGCCACGCAGCCTCATGTGAACCTGAATTATACAGTGTTGAATGCCCTCCCTAAGTCCTACTTGAAAAGGCAAGATAATGTTGTTGTGTTTAGACCACTGGACTATTGTATTCTGGAGTTTGTACTCAAATATTTTACCTGGAGGATGTAACATTGACAGTAGTCGATGGTTGATAGAATTCTGTCTTGGTTCTATTTATATATGTGGCCACCACTCTCACTTTCCACTGGTCAGGAATCTTTTCAATTTATAGTACACTTTTAAATTGTAATGATAATAAATGTTCCTCCAGATCATTGCTGCCTTCAGATGTTAACTCAACCATCCCTCTGAGTCCATGGAGTGGGAATTCATCCTATTTGGTTGTATGGATTTCTTCCTCCATAATATGCAATACTCTCATCAAGTTAATTCTATGATTGTTTAGAAATGTTAATTTATGTTCATCTGTGTTCCAACAAGCCCTCAGTCCACTAATTTTCGAAACTTCTTATGATTATTATCAATAATTGAACTCTGCATTATTTCCCAATTTTAGAATGTGTCCACACTTCTTTTTATTTATTGCAACTCTGTAAAGTTTGCACACTGATTCTTTCTAATTTTCTATATCTGGCTCCCGGTTTTTCCATTTTTTTCTATTTTGTGTATTTCTTGATTTATCAGATTGCTCCTGTCTTGCAACCACAGGGCCCAAAGGTTCCAGCATTTCCAAAATTATATTTGACCTAGGAGTTAGATGGGACTGGGCGATTAGAAATACACGGGTTGATGTTTGCATTATTCTGGCTTAACAATGTTTTATCTATTGCAATGACACCCTTGTGTTGTTGGATTCATTATTTTTATCAGGCTTGTTTTATTTGAAATTGGCTACAAAATTGCCCTGCCTTGTTCTTTTTCATACAGATGTCTTGCAAATGTATCTTTGATATTAGACTCTTTATCATCATTTACCACATTGTCACATTGTTTGCTGATTTCTTTGTCAAACTTTCAATATGAATTCATTTGGGAAATAAGAAATATTTTAATTCTGTGCCTGTCTTGCTTACCCACTTTGCCTCATCAGTATCCTCATTAGGCGTCAGAACGCCATGCAGGTCTCAACTAGCTGTACACTGCAAACACTTCTTGGTATCTCAGAATGATAATCTCATTCAAGATGATATTAACAAAGTCCATCCCAGAAAATATATCTACCATTGCTCCCTATTAACCTGTGCCTGCTCATGACCATACAATCTGAACAAAATATCTCAGAATAAACAACCCAGTATATTAACCAACTAAGTGGACTATGAACATATGAACATAATAAATACCAAAAAGGAACCTGTAGAGCTGCTCAAAGCTGCCAGTTTACTGAAAACCATAAACTGCTCGCCTGTATCTCACAGTTTTTCATTCAGCACACTGTTAAGTGCTGCATCCCATAACACGATACCTACACTTGGGTGTTCCTCAAACACAACAAGGGAATTCATCCCACACAGGATAAAAACAAAGACAACACTTTTCCTGCCAAACACCTTACACATTGTAGCGTGGTACCCTTGCAGGCAAGTGCTTCAGTTCCCCACATACGGGTGGTAACCACTATATAAATGTTGCAGTACGATACAATGGTTTGTGACAAATGGAATGGAGTGTGATTTGGGTTTGAGCCATATGGTTTGCCTTCCCCTCTCCAGTCTCACTCAGGTCACAGGACAGGTTAAGACGTTTCTAATTAAAAAACTTTCCTTGTGTTTCGTGTCCATCTCATGCTTTGCTAGCCTACTTCCATTATTTCTGAATTTACCCAAGTTATTGTGCGGCACTGATGAAAGCGAAAGAGGGGACGCGGTTATAGGCATCACTGCTGGTCAGTTTTGTAGTTACAAAAGCTCAGACATTATGACATGAGCTATCACTAATCACATCAGTTGACGTCTTTTGAGTGGTTCTCTGGATTCTGCAGTATTCTATACTGTTCTTTTACTGGATTTCTTTTTACAAATGTTTGAGCCTTAACGAATCTTACGTGGAGTATAATATGATTTGGAGAGTAGTAGCCAGTCCATTTTTTTTCTCTCTTCTCTGTGTTGCTTGTTCGGGCTGTTTCACTTATCTTTTGAATGCTTGTCTGAGAAATCCGATGGTTACTCATAATTTAGCTGTATCTCATTATTTATGTTATCATGTAAAGTCTCCCTCTTTTTGCGCATTCCGCTTTATTTTTCCCATGTCTTGATTTCGTATCAAATTAGATCGGAAAGTGTTTTCTGTGTCTACTTAATGTGTATTGATCTTATAAAATCAGATTGTATGTGAAACTATCCTCTCTGTATAACTAATGTGTATTGATCTTATGTCTCTTTAGACCTTTTGGAATTATTGTACACTATCTATGAATTTCCGTGATAAATGAGCCCAACCAATACTCTCTCCCAGTCTGTTTTGTCTTGACCGCCTTATACTCATTGTATTCCTTCCTACTGTATTTCCCGTGCAATCATTGGTTTTCACACTGCTCCTGGGAAGGGATTATGTGCCTCTGACGTTTCTAGTTTGCAATTTAATACTCCTTAATCCTCCTCACTCCCACTCAGTTTTGCTCTCTTCCACTCACTGTCACGGTGGTGGTATAATAGGGCAAGAAATGAGAGAACCAAAGAAATAGCCAGATCAGAGAACAAATGATAGCTGATAGCAGTCATCGCTTCAGCCCTTTACTATTAGGCGGCCTAGACATTAAGTAAGAAGGTTGATTTCTCAATATTATGAGTGTACATATCATAAATATAGTACTATAGTTATAAAAATACACTCCTCTGTGCCGAGCAAGACACTCAGCCCCCTTCTTACCTGGACTGAGCTGATGAAGCCCCACCAATATCACCGCTGCTCCTCATGCGTGGGCCTTCTTGCAGTTTTTAGCAGCGTTGACAGCTTGATCAGCTTTGTCAGCGATAGCCCAAGTTTTACCTCACCTTAGTCCTTGTAGCTGAACACACAAGACAGGCAGCAGCCAAGGAGGACCACAGCTTCTCGTAGGAATGTGCCTGTTAGTAGGAGGCACAAGCTCTTACGACTGATTCTGCCAGGAAGGGT
Organism: Pleurodeles waltl; assembly: GCF_031143425.1. Taxonomy (NCBI): domain Eukaryota; kingdom Metazoa; phylum Chordata; class Amphibia; order Caudata; family Salamandridae; genus Pleurodeles; species Pleurodeles waltl. Next base: position 704,578,670 of record NC_090450.1, read on the forward strand.
TCAACTGAATGGAGAGATGGACGCTGATCACTTATCATCTCCATTCTTTTTGTCTTTCTCTATCTGCGTCTCCCTTTCCCTGATGTTCACTTCTCTACTACTCCCTGTTTTTCTTAACTATACCTCCGTTTCTCTGCTCTTCATATTTTGTAACCAGACTACTGACTTTCTCTACCTCTTTCACCTTTCTAAGCCCTGCGTTTCTCCCCTAGGTGCTGTTGTGTTCTTCTGCCTCTTTCATCCTTCTCAGCCCTTGACTTCTTCCTTCCACGCTGTCTTCTTCAGCATCTCTCTTACTCTGGCCTTTGCTTCTCTCATCACTATGTTGTCTTCCTCAGTGCTTCACTTTTTATAGTTTTAACTTCTGTTCTTCATCCTCCTATTTTTCTCTGTACTTTCTTCCGTTTCTCCATATTTTCTTCTCACCTCCATTCTATTATGATGACTCCTGAATAGAAAATCCAGTGTTTTAAATCTATTGTTTTTGCCTACATTTTTAAAGATTTTTCTGCGCTCTTCAATGCTTTCAAACAGATGAAGGCATTACAACTAAAATGGTTGTTCTTAAAATACTACAAGCATCTGCATATGAATTATTTTAGGTGTGTAAAGGAAAAACACTGTTCTCTCACTGTGGTCTCTGCATGGTTCGATGTGGCCACGGATGACCTTATGGTTGTTCCACGTTTCCACTTCTCTCCTTTTATAAATATAATTATTTAATTTAGGTCTTGTTCGATGGCATCTGTTGCTGTAGATATGCATGTTTTGCATAGCTCGCCATCTGGTGTTGGGTCGGAGTGTTACAAGTTGTTTTTCTTCGAAGAAGTCTTTAGAGTCACAGGACCGAGTGACTCCTCCTTTTGTCTCCATTGCGCATGGGCGTCGACTCCATCTTCGATTGTTTTTTTTCCGCCATCGGGTTCGGACGTGTTCCTGTCGCTCCGAGTTTCGGAACGGAAAAACAGCTACATTTCGGAAGATTTTCGTCGGTATTGTTGCGTTCGGGATCGGCGTAGTTAGAATCAACACCGCATCGAAGATCGAAGAGCTCCGGAGCCCTTCGGGGTAGTTTTCGATCCCACGTCGGGGCCTGCTCGGCCCGACCGCGTGTAGAAGAACGCTGATGGAACGGACCCCGTTCTGTTTCTGTCCCAAATGCCACAACAAATACCCCTATACAGACCAACACTTGGTCTGTAACCTGTGCCTGTCACCTGAGCACAGTGAAGACACTTGTGAGGCCTGTCGTGCGTTCCGGTCCCGAAAAACACTCCGAGACCGTCGAGCCAGAAGACTTCAAATGGCGTCCACGCCGACAGCCCACCGAGAGTTCGAGATACAAGAAGAGGAAGAAACCTTTTCGATACACGAATCGGACTCCGAGGAATTCGATGATCCACGAACCGTGAGTAAGACGTTGAAAACCACTCATAAGAAGATTGTCAAGGCCCAGGGGACGCCACTGCCACCAGGCCATGGCTCCACCCATAAATTCGGTGACCGACCGTCGGCACCGAAAAAGGCCCAAACAGTGCCGAGACCGTCCGACTCCGGTCGAGACACCGGCACGCAGCCTTCTCGGGACCGAGAAAGTGCTGGAGACATACATCGACACCGAGATAGCGGTGTAGACACGGCTCGATGCCGAGACAGCGGCACCGACGAAGATCGACGCCGAGATGTTTCGACTCCGAAGAAGAAAAAAGTCACCTCGGAGCCGAAAAAAGATGCAGACAGGGTTTCGGTGCCAAAACAACCTGCAACCGACCCAGTTTCAGGCTCTTATACAGAAGAGCAATCAATGACCTCCCAAATGCGAAAGCATAGGTTTGAGGAAGACCTGCAATCCACCGATGTAGACCATACGCAGAAACGTATTTTTATACAGCAGGGGACAGGAAAGATAAGCACCCTTCCCCCTATTAGGAGAAAGAGAAGACTGGAATTTCAAACTGACCAAACACCACAAACAAAAATGGTGAAAAAGGTTACTCCGCCACCCTCTCCTCCACCTATAATTCACGTCTCACCAGCACAAACTCCATCACATTCCCCGGCTCACACCACCATGAGCGAAGGTGACCAGGATCAGGACGCATGGGACTTATACGACGCCCCTGTGTCAGATAACAGTCCGGAGGCATACCCTACAAAGCCATCACCACCAGAAGACAGTACTGCATATTCTCAGGTGGTGGCTAGAGCAGCACAATTCCACAATGTAAGCCTCCACTCAGAACAAGTCGAGGATGACTTTCTATTCAACACCCTCTCCGCCACCCACAGCTCCTACCAAAGCCTGCCTATGCTCCCTGGTATGCTTCGGCACGCAAAAGACATCTTTAAGGAGCCGGTCAAAAGTAGGGCAATCACACCAAGGGTGGAAAAAAAGTATAAAGCGCCTCCTACAGACCCTATTTTCATCACTACACAGCTGCCACCAGATTCTGTCGTTGTAGGAGCAGCTAGGAAAAGGGCCAACTCCCACACATCTGGGGATGCACCACACCCAGATAAGGAAAGCCGCAAGTTCGATGCAGCTGGAAAGAGAGTCGCAGCACAAGCTGCAAACCAGTGGCGCATCGCTAACTCTCAGGCACTACTTGCGCGCTATGACAGAGCCCATTGGGATGAGATGCAACATCTCATTGAACATCTACCCAAAGACCTGCAAAAGAGGGCAAAGCAAGTGGTTGATGAAGGACAGAACATTTCAAACAACCAGATACGCTCCTCCATGGATGCAGCAGACACAGCTGCAAGAACAATAAATACATCTGTGACCATCAGAAGGCATGCATGGCTACGAACGTCTGGGTTTAAACCAGAGATTCAGCAGGCAGTTCTCAATATGCCATTCAACGAAAAAGAACTGTTCGGTCCAGAAGTGGACACGGCGATTGAGAAACTTAAAAAAGACACGGACACTGCTAAAGCCATGGGCGCACTCTACTCCCCGCAGAGCAGAGGAAATTACAGCACCTTCCGCAAAACACACTTTAGAGGGGGGTTTCGGGGTCAGGCCACACAAGCCAGTACCTCACAGGCAACAACATCCAGTTACCAGGGACAGTACAGGGGAGGCTTTCGGGGCCAATATAGAGGAGGGCAATTCCCTAGGAATAGGTGAAAATTTCAAAGCCCCAAAACCCCTACAACTAAGCAGTGACTCACATGTCACTCACCCCCTCCACACAACACCAGTGGGGGGAAGAATAGGTCATTATTACAAAGCATGGGAGGAGATCACTACAGACACTTGGGTTCTAGCAATTATCCAAAATGGTTATTGCATAGAATTTCTACAATTCCCTCCAAACATACCACCGAGAGCACAAAATTTATCAAAACATCATTCCGAGCTCCTGGAGATAGAAGTTCAAGCACTATTGCAAAAGAATGCAATCGAGTTAGTACCAAACACACAAATAAACACAGGAGTTTATTCACTGTACTTCTTAATACCAAAGAAGGACAACACGCTAGGACCAATCCTAGACCTAAGAATACTAAACACATACATCAAATCAGACCACTTTCACATGGTCACACTACAAGAAGTGTTACCATTGCTGAAACTACACGACTACATGACAACATTAGACCTCAAAGACGCGTATTTCCATATACCAATACATCCATTTCACAGGAAATACCTAAGGTTTGTATTCAAAGGAATACACTACCAATTCAAGGTACTGCCTTTCGGTTTAACAACCGCACCAAGAGTCTTTACCAAATGTCTAGCAGTAGTCGCTGCACACATCAGAAGGCAGCAAATACATGTATTCCCGTATCTAGACGACTGGCTAATCAAGACCCATTCGTTAATAACGTGCTCACACCACACAAATCAAATCATACAAACCCTCTACAAACTAGGGTTCACAGTCAACTTCGCAAAATCCAACATTCTGCCATGCAAGGTACAACAATACCTAGGAGCCATAATAAACACAACAATAGGAGTGGCCACTCCAAGTCCACAAAGAATTCAAAATTTCAACAACATCATACAACGCATGTATCCAACACAAAGAATACAAGCAAAGATGATATAACAACTCCTAGGCATGATGTCTTCATGCATAGCCATTGTCCCAAACGCAAGACTGCACATGAGGCCCTTACAACAGTGCCTAGCATCACAGTGGTCACAAGCACAGCGTCACCTTTTAGATCTGGTGTTAATAGACCGCCAAACTTACCTCTCGCTTCTATGGTGGAACAATATAAATTTAAACAAAGGGCGGCCTTTCCAAGACCCAGTGCCACAATACGTAATAACAACAGATGCTTCCATGACAGGGTGGGGAGCACACCTCGATCAACACAGCATACAAGGACAATGGAACGTACATCAAACAAAACTGCATATAAATCACCTAGAACTGCTAGCAGTTTTTCAAGCACTAAAGGCTTTTCAACCAATAATAGTTCACAAATACATTCTCGTCAAAACAGACAACATGACAACAATGTATTATCTAAACAAACAAGGGGGAACGCACTCAACGCAATTGAGCCTGCTGGCACAAAAGATATGGCGTTGGGCAATTCACAACAAAATTCGCCTAATAGCACAATTTATCCCAGGGATTCAGAATCAACTCGCAGACAATCTCTCTCGAGATCACCAACAGGTCCACGAATGGGAAATTCACCCCCAAATTCTGAACACTTACTTCACGCTCTGGGGAACACCTCAAATAGACTTGTTTGCGTCAAAAGAGAACGCAAAATGCCAAAACTTCGCATCCAGATACCCACACAGGCAGTCCCACGGCAATGCCCTATGGATGAACTGGTCAGGGATATTTGCCTACGCTTTTCCTCCTCTCCCTCTCCTTCCTTATCTGGTAAACAAACTCAGTCAAAACAAACTCAAACTCATATTAATAGCACCAACTTGGGCAAGGCAACCCTGGTACACAACGCTGCTAGACCTATCAGTAGTACCCCACATCAAACTGCCCAACAGGCCGGATCTGTTAACACAACACAACCAAAAGATCAGACACCCAGATCCAGCATCGCTGAATCTAGCAATCTGGCTCCTGAAATCCTAGAATTCGGACACTTACAACTTACCCAAGAATGTATGGAAGTCATAAAGCAAGCCAGAAGGCCATCCACCAGGCACTGCTATGCCAGTAAATGGAAGAGGTTTATTTGCTACTGCCATATTAATCAAATCCAACCATTACACGCAACCCCAAAACATGTAGTGGGTTACTTGCTTCACTTACAAAAATCTAACCTAGCTTTCTCTTCCATTAAAATACACCTTGCAGCAATATCTGCATACCTGCAGCCTACCTATTCAACTTCCCTATATAGGATACCAGTCATTAAAGCATTCATGGAGGGCCTTAAAAGAATTATTCCACCAAGAACACCACCTGTTCCTTCATGGAACCTCAATGTTGTCTTAACTAGACTTATGGGTCCACCTTTTGAACCCATGCACTCCTGCGAAATACAGTTCCTAACATGGAAGGTTGCATTTCTCATCACCATTACCTCTCTAAGAAGAGTAAGCGAGATTCAGGCGTTTACAATACAAGAACCTTTTATACAACTACACAAAAATAAGGTCGTCCTAAGGACTAATCCTAAATTTCTACCAAAAGTTATTTCACCGTTCCATCTAAATCAAACAGTGGAACTTCCAGTGTTCTTCCCACAGCCAGATTCCATAGCTGAGAGGGCACTACATACTTTAGATGTCAAAAGAGCATTAATGTATTACATTGACAGAACAAAGAGCATCAGGAAAACTAAACAGCTATTTATTGCATTCCAAAAACCTCATGCAGGAAACCCAATCTCAAAACAAGGTATAGCCAGATGGATAGTTAAATGCATCCAAATCTGCTACCTTAAAGCTAAACGACAACTGCCCATTACACCAAGGGCACACTCAACCAGAAAGAAAGGTGCTACCATGGCCTTTCTAGGAAACATCCCAATGCAAGAAATATGTAAGGCAGCCACATGGTCTACGCCTCACACATTCACCAAGCACTACTGTGTAGACGTGTTATCCGCACAACAAGCCACAGTAGGTCAAGCCGTATTAAGAACATTGTTTCAGACTACTCCCACTCCTACAGGCTGAGCCACCGCTTTGGGGAGATAACTGCTTACTAGTCTATGCAAAACATGCGTATCTACAGCGACAGATGCCATCGAACTGAAAATGTCACTTACCCAGTGTACATCTGTTTGTGGCATCAGTCGCTGTAGATTCGCATCTGCCCACCCGCCTCCCCGGGAGCCTGTAGCAGTTCGGAAGGTACCTTCAACTATTTGTATATATATTATTTTAACCTTAAATAGGTACATACTTAGTCACTCCATTGCATGGCCACTATTACTACAATACAACTCCTACCTCACCCTCTGCGGGGAAAAACAATCGAAGATGGAGTCGACGCCCATGCGCAATGGAGACAAAAGGAGGAGTCACTCGGTCCCGTGACTCGAAAGACTTCTTCGAAGAAAAACAACTTGTAACACTCCGACCCAACACCAGATGGCGAGCTATGCAAAACATGCGAATCTACAGCGACTGATGCCACGAACAGATGTACACTGGGTAAGTGACATTTTCATTACCCCACAGCCTCTTAAGGGCACGTTAAGTAGCAGTAGGCGGATTCAGGGCACCGTGTAGCAGTCGATACACTAGGTGTAGAAAACCCGTCGAATTAGTTGCACGAGGTTAAGTCTTGTCTTCTTTGTTCTGTATGGCTTGCTCAGTTTATCATGCTGAAGTTCTGTATGGAATTTTATGTGGGGTTAGTGAGAGTAGGTTTCTTCCTGGCATCTGGATCCAGTTCCTCTTATATATTGTGTTCTATATCACATACCTGAAACCTGCATTAAAAAAAAGTTTGTATAATATTGCAGTCCTGCTATCTCTGTGCATCAAGAAGCGTCTTTTGAATTACAACAAGGGTGTCAAGTTAGTTCTGCCCACACGTGACAAGGAAGAGTGAAGCAAGGAAGCAAACACAGGACGCCCCGCCAGTGTTTGCACCACCACTCTCAACCCGATTAAATGGGAAGGGATATGCTGTCATCATAAATAGCACTAGAGATGATAGCTCACTGACGAGTGACGACAGGGTTACAGTAATAGTCTGACGCTAAAGGAATGGCTTCCTGTGTACTATGATGAGAAAATACAGCAGCCAGACTGATATAGGCAGGTGTATAACCCCAGATCTAGTTACATTGTGATCCATGAAGGACTGAAGTAGACAGCTTTGGCTGTAAAGCCACATCCTCTCCCTAAACAAACTTCCACACTGGGGATACCATTCTGAAAAACAAATAAAATTGTGACCCTTCAGTCAGAACAGGCTGGCTGATTTTATACCTTTTTAGATCTCGTCTGCAGGCAGCGTTCATGTGCTGTTGCTTGGCAACAATTTATTGTTTCTTAAAACTTAAAAACCTTAAAAAGGGGCTTTATCCTGTCCATTCTATATCTTTGGTTGGCTTCTTCGTCACTCTCACTTCCTTGCTGCTAATTGGTTAGCAGGCCCGGGTGTCATTCCTCTTGTGTGTTTGTTCCTTTTTTTGAACATGGACAAAGTACTAGTTAATGTCTTTATTGGTGTTCTTCGGCTGCTTGCACATGTAATGAGATGCCTTTTTTTTTCTTTGCCCATCGTAGATGCTTCCTGTTGTTAGCTTACTCTGTTGTTGCTTGTTCCCTCCCACTCCTGTTTTTCTTGCCCCTCTGTCCCACGTGTTTTTTGCTTGCCCACACAGTCTTGTTGCTTAGCTTTGTGGTCCTAGTAGTTACTCTTTTACTAGACTCTGAAACACGCAGAGTTCTGTGCTCCCTTTCCCCAAAAATACTGCAACATTCGGATCATATGATCTGGGTTTCAAATCAGTTGGTCAAAAAACTCCTGAGCTTTGCCCTGTAAAACAGAGCCACATTGAATCATCGACACAAACAAGGCGACCGTCGATGGCAAGCGAAAACAAAGATGGCTACTCAACCTTTGCATGCTATGATATGGTGTCGGTGGCAAGGCATCTGTTCCTTACGACAAGGAAGGGTCGATGAATCCAGGAGGTCAAGACACGATGCGTCGATTTTGCTGTGTCGTGATCACACCACGGGCCACAGATGCTGTAGTGGAGTCAGAGTAGGGTGTCACAGACGTTGGTGACAGTACTCGGGACTCATGCTGTGGCGGTACTTTGGAGGCACTGCGGCAGCGTCAGGCCTGCAGCATCGATCAGTGCACTCAGCAGAGCTCAAAGCTTTGGTGTAGGCAATGGCGCGGAGTAGGACAGCGGCGCAGGTTCCGAAGTCACTCTGGAGTCGATGTGCTTGCTTTCATCTTGGTTGAATCAGAACTCATTCCCAAGAGCCCAGGAACTGGATTTGGCACCACTTGGCAAGTCAGGACTCTCAGCAAAAAAGCCCAGTTGCTGGCAGGTGAAGTCCTGAATGTCCCTGGGACTTCTTAACAGGAGGTAAGCTCAGTCCAAGCCCTTGGAGAACCTTTGGAAGCAGGATGTAGCGGGCAAGGTCCAGGCCTATCCCAAGATAGAATCGTCAGGCTAGCACAGCTAAGCAACAGGCAGTGTGGCAGTCCTTCCTACAGCATCCAACTCTTGTTCCTGGCAGTATGTCCTCAGTCCAGAAAGAGTCTAACTTTGTGGGGTCAGAGTCTAGTACTTATACCCATTTCTGTCTTTGAAGTAGGCAAACTTCAAAGAGAAGTCTTTGTAGTGCACCAAACCCTGCCTTTCCATGCCCTTTCCCCAGACACAATCCAGGGGTGGAGACTGCTTTGGTAAGGACATGCACAGCCCTATTCAGCTGCAGGTGTCATCTCCTCCGACCACTCTAACCCAGGAAGACCCACCAGGATATGCCGGGCACACCTCAGCTTCCTTTGTGTGACTGTCTAGAGTGAATTCACTAACAGCCTAACTGTCACCCTGACCCATATGTGTATTCCACAGCCAGGCAGAGGCACAGAATGGTTAAGCAAGAAAATGCCCACTTTCTAAAAGTGGCATTTTCAAACTTACAATTTAAAAACCAACTTCATCAAAAGATGTATTTTTAAACTGTGAGTTCAGAGACCCCAGACTCCATATCATTATCTGCTTCCAATAGGAAATTACACTTAAAAGATATGTCAAGGTAATCCCCTTGCTCCTCCATGGAAGAGATAGTTCTTGAAATAGTGAAAAACGAATTTTGAAGTATTTCATTATCAGAACATGTAAAAACACACCGGTACATGTCCCACCTTTTAAATACACTGCACCCTGCCCATGGGGCTGTCTTGGGCCTACCTTCAGTGAGACTTACATGTATTAAAAGGGTAGGTTTGGGGAGGTTGAAATGGCACTATAAAACTGCACACGCAGACACTGTAGTGGCAGGTCTGAGACATGTGTACAGGGATACTCATGTGGGTGGCACAAACAGTGCTGCAGGCCCACTAGCAGCAATTGATTTACAGGCCCTGGGCACATATAGTGCACTTTACTAGGGACTTACTAGTAAATCAGATATGCCAGTCATGGATAAACCGATCACCCATACAATTTAGACAGTGAGCACTTGCACTTTAGCACTGGCCTGCAGTGGTAAAGTGCCCAGAGTCCTAAAGCCAGCAAAAAATGAAATGGAGCACACAGTCAAAAGCAGGAGGTCAGGAACAAAATGTTTGGGGATAACCTGCAAAAGGGGCCATTTCCAACAAATAAGGATGCAAATTGTTTTTTTTACAAAAGATAGCGCTATTATTAAAACATATTCTACAGTTGTTTACTAGTACAGGATACAACGACTGGCAAAGCAAAGAGGGTCATTCTCATTGCAAAAACGTGTTGGACCTTTCTCATATGGAGGGTCTCTAGAATAATTGTAAATGCACCACTCATACACCCACCTCAGCAGAGATTTTTACATTTCTGCGGAAAGTTTATTCAAGTTGATAATCGAAGTGGGTGTACGGAGTACCCTCACTAGTTTATTTGCTCGTGTAGCTGTAATTGTGTTGAAGAAGTGACAGGGCACTAGGACCTGCCACGCACTGGACACCATTTCCGGACAACAGGAAGAGGAGCAGGAAACAAACACACACAAACACATTAGCATGCGAGCAGAGGAAGGGGAAGGACTGATCTTCACCCTGGCTGCATGTTTCGGGAAATAAGAATAAAGAAGCACGCATACAGCCATCCTGCCTCCACATGTATTTCTTCAGGGATGGGGACACAACATCTGCCAATGAGGATGGGATGCACTCTGCGGCAAGTGCACAATACCAAGAGCGTGAGATCGAGAAAGTGGGACCTCATTCAGTCCCCGTGACCCCGACAAGCTTGAGCTCACCTGCAAAAAAAAAAAGAAGTGAAGCAGAGACTAGCAAGTTGCTTCTCCTGCTACATTAAAGACTTTGCAAACTGTAAGCACTCCACTCCGATAACTCACCATACAAGGATAACCATTCATATGGACTCCAGAGTTTGAAAAGGCATTCGCAGACATCAGGAATCTGGTAACATCTGTGGACCACCTTACATACTTCAATGCATCTCTGTGCACTGAACTCACAGTAGATGCCAGTCCTGGTGGACTGGGGGCAAACCTGGCTCAACACAAGCCGATACTCCTTGAGGTGAATCATTGCATACTTGAGCAGGAGCCTGTCAGAGGTGGAAAAAGTATATTCTCAGCCCAACAAAAAAAAGAAAGCTTGGCAGTTGGGTGGGATTGTGAATACCATCACATGGTCCTGTATGGAAAGCCATTTATGATTGTAACAGACCACCAAGCGCTGGTCACCATCTAAGCCAACCCAAATGCCAAAATTCACCCACCCATTGAAAGGTGGGGAAAATGGCTGATGGATTATGATTTCAAGATAATACACAAAACCAGGTAAGGAACACCACCCTGCTGACTATGCGCTGAGACACCATCTACCAAGTACCCAACTGTCACCTTCCATGGTGGAGCAGTACATCAACTTTGTGCTTAGACAAAACTCCCCAGCTCAGACCTCTGTGGAGGAACTCCTACATAATTCCGAGACCGACATCACACTGAAGGCAGTGAAAAGCATCATGAAACAGCAATGGTGGAGGCACACAAACAGCAACAGCCAGCTCAGTGAAGAGGCCAACAAAGAGGAGGTCCTCGCACTCAAACACATGCAGGAAGAATTGCCTGAAACGGAGCATGGAATACTCCTTTGAGGCACCAGGATAGTCATACCACAGACCTTTCACCGACAAACAATGAATCTTGCGCACAAGAGCCACATGGGGACGATTGCAATCAAGAAAATGTTGAAGGAAAGTGTATGGTTCCTGGAACTTGATCGCCTGGTGGAAAAAGTAATCCTGACATGCCACCTCTGCCAAGCGGAAGCCCCCAGGCCAGAGCAGCTACAAAAGGGGGACCTCACAGATGCTGTGTGGTTGCCACTAGCCTCAGACTTATATGGGCAACTAGACACTGGGCTATATCTACTGCTCATTATTGATGAATGCTCCTGTTTCCCCCTAGTGCACCAGGTGGTGTCCATGTAAATAGTGGCTATTCTACCCATCTTCTCAGCATGGGGCATCCCACTTTCGCTGATAACTGACAACGGACCTCCTTTCTGAGGGGAGGATTTTCAAAAATTCATGAATTACCTAGGAATACACCATGGGAAGATAATGCCATGGTGATCACGAGTGAATGGCATGGCTGAGCGATTTATAGGGAACATAAAGGAAGCAGTCAAAGAGCCAAGCTTACACAACTCTGTCGGCCAAGCACTATGTCAAATCTTGTGGGAGTATCACAAGACCCCACAGGGCTCCACTGGGTGATGCCCGGCAGAACTCACAAGGGCACAGCGCCATAGTTGCTCGTGACTAGGTAACCAAGGCGAAGATGAAAAAACATACGGCTACCCAATGGCACGTGAAGGGATCCAGGGTCAAGCCCGGAGACCTCATAATGGTATGCCCGTGACAAACATGGAAGTCAGGCACTCCTTTACCATGCAACCCGTTAACCATCACAAATGTCAAAGGGACAGTGATCACGGCAGCAGGAGAGCTCTACTCCATCACCAAGAACAGCTCTCACTTCAAGGAGCTCCAGCTGCCAGCAGACGGTGAGGGTGATGGAAGCAGACATGCACATGTGCAAGTCAACCGTGACATCTCCTAGGGAGCTAATGCAAAGGCCCACCCCAACAGCACTGGATTACTTCACTATGAAGGAACGGATCCAAAGGCAGGCGGCCCCCAAATCAAGAAAGCTCGCGCCCATCAAGAACAATTCTAAAGCCTGAGAGAGTGATGGAAATTTGACCCAAGATTAGAATGACAGTCTTTGTATTTGCCCTTTCTCTCTCCTGCTCCCTCTTCTTGCCCTCTTCCTAGTTTTCATGTCCTTCCCTCTACGCCTCCATCACTCTATCTCTATATTGCTCTCTCTCTTCCATAGGAAGGTGTCCTCATTTTGCCAGAAAGGGGGGAGATGTCACAATGGTGAAGAAGTGGCAGGGCACTAGGATCTGCTACGCAATGGACAGCTGAACACCGCTTCCAAGCAGCAGGAAGGAGGAGCAGGAAACATACAAACACAATAGCATGCGAGCAGAGGAAGGGGAAGGACAGGTCTTCAGTGTGGCTGCCTGTTCCAAGAAATAAGAATAAAGAAGTACACACTCAACCAACCTGCCTCCGCATATCTTTCTTCAGGGACCACAACACGATTCTTTAAAAGAGTGCTTCATTTTGCAGCTCGTCCCTCTCCTCCCACCCCAACCCGCTAGCAATCCGTTGTTGCTTGCCTCTCCGTCCCACCACCTCTCCCTTGCTTGCCCTTCCCACCTCCCATCCTGTTGCTGCTTCTCCAATCGTTTTTTGCCTCTCCCATCCTAGCATGAAGGTAGCCCGCCCTCTCCCGTGTCCTAGTTGGTCTGTCCCCCTGTCCTTGCTTGCCTATCTCTTCTGAGCCCTGTTATTGCTTGTCCCTTTCACGCCTCACCCTCCATTAAAAAAAAGTGCTATGACCATGTTATAGCGCTTTTATTTTCATTACTTTCAGCCATGTTACACAGAAAATAAATGAAGAAAATAAAAGCAATATGACACGTCAGTGCCGGGTGCGCCATATTGCTTTTTTCTTTACTTTCGGCCATGTTGCACAGCGGTCATGTTGCTGTGAAGCATGGCTAAAAAACATTGACAAGCAGTCGCAGCGCACGGGGTTGCAGGGGGCGGGTGACGGTCAGGGGTAATATTAATAAAATTTTAAAATAAAATTTTAAAATATGTACCTGTACGCTGCGCTGCTGCTCCTCCGTCTCCTCAGCAGCAAGCAGGCACAGGTACCCAGCCTGTCCTGCGGCCAATCCTGACGCTGCTCAAAGCAACGTTAGGACTGGCTGGGAGCGCACAGCCAGGGGGCTTCTAGGCAGACTGGGAGCCTGTGCCTGCTCTCTCCAGCCCAGCAACACAGTTTGGGGCAGGAGAGAGCACAGTGCGCATGTGTGTTTGGCTGGACATGTGCACTGAGGGGAGTGCACATCCACTCCTCTCAGTGCTCGTCATCCCCAAAGCCCCGCTCCTTTAACAATGAAAAGATAATAAACTTAGTTAATTATCCTTTAATTGTTAAACAATTTACAGTGGTTGCTGCTAGCAGGGGTGATGCTCCTCCGCCATAGAGGAGGAGCCACCACTGTTGACAAGGTCAATAGATCAGTTGCCTATGATGATGCTTTTAGGGGGGCTTGGAAACGTCTCTGTTTTATCTATGTATCAGTGTTTTTTCACCCCAATGATGACTGACAGTGTCACGCTCACAAATTACAACACTACTAGTGAGCACACAACCGCAGAACAAAAATGAGGTTATGAAAATATTTAAAAAATAAGATTTTCCAGATGTGAGTTCGGGTCCAACAATCACTCGGCACATTGCACTCTGAGGGACGTCTTCAGGATTTTCACTGATATATAGAGCACGCTACGCTGACAGTTAAGAAAAAGGCCCCCAGCTCAGAAAACAGTACAGATAAGGGAAACCATACAACGTCCTATATATCCTAAACCAATTTAAAGCTTGCATGATATTCTTAAAAGCAGGGTGCCAATGTCATTGTTGTGGTGGTGTTTGTGCTAGTTCTAGGATCTCTCATTTTTGTAGGCAAAGGGCTTGTGGCAAAGAGGCGATACGTTATTTGCTCAAGTTCACACCATTCGTGTATATCTCCTCATGCTGCACGATTACCATTTCTAAGCTCTGTAAACAATAGTTGTAACCATTACCCATTGTATAGTACTCGATTGCCGAGCTGGGAAGGGTGGAAAGCTCAGTCTGCCTTGCAGGGATTTGAAGCTGTTGCCTCAAGAGTCGGCCAGTGAGGTTATTTCTGGTGGGTGTAATCAGTCTTTTTGTTTTAAATCTGGGCATATTACTCCTGTTTGCCTCTGAATCCTTGCAATGTTTACGTACATTTATGGGTTAAGAGATTTTTCCATATTTTCCGAAAGCATAGTAGGTTAAGCATGCCTCATTAGGTAGCATGTTTTTAATTTGGGTCTCATCATTTGTCATGTCGTCTATAGGCGAGATACTAATATTCAGCATGGCTCACTAAGGACTTGTTCGGGCACATGGAAATGACCTTACGATGAGAGACGTTAGTCTGGTCAGTTTAATAGAATTATGTGCAGAATAAGCTCAGTGGCAGACATATGTGAAACATTCAGCAATTTTGATGGAAAATGTTAATGCGTAATTCTAGCTACTGTTTATTTATTTATTTTAATTGTGATATTTATGTAGAACGGACCTGCCTGTAGTGCACTCTATACAGTAATAAGCACCTGAGTTGTGTGAGTGGTAACAGGGTGACAGGTTAACCAAGAGTACTGTCGCTGTTTACATAGTTCCAAGATTACCTGAATCCAGCAACTCAGGAGAGTGGGGAGTGAAAGTTGAAATCAGTATATGGGTGGGAGTAATACTGCAAAGCAATGTTTTTTTATTATCTTTCCTAAAGCTTTCCTAGAAGGAAGAGAGTCTGGAGCAGTAGAAGTCACTAGTTCTCCACTCTTGAGGGATAGGCAAAAAAAAGCTGGTTTCTATATCTTCTAGAACTCACGTCCTTGAAGAGAACAGCTAGGTTTGTATTAAGGCCTCCAGAGGTCTACGTTTTGTCAGTGAGATAGCCTAGTTTGTATGCATTCTGTAGGTTACACAGTATGCCTTAACTTTGTTGACTGAGGGCAACAGCTAAGTTCTTTAGAGTGAGGGGTGTGTGGTTCCTGATTAGACCAACAATTACATGGATTTCAGTGGAGTAAGGGTAGTGTAAGGAATTGAGTTCCATTGAAGATTATGCCCACTGCAGACTGTGTGGGAAAGGACTAGGGCCTGAATGGTGGAAATTGTCAGCAGACAAGAAGGATTTCCTGTGCAAGGACGATTGACACCAATCTCACTGAACTTTCTGATTAAAATACTCCTTCAATATTAGACTAGATTCAGTGCAGCAGCCCAGGAATTTGGCCCAGGGAGTGGAACAGTGGGAGTGACAACTATGCTGCATCAGAGGTTGGATGGGTGCACAATTGACTGCTTTTAACTGGGTCCTAGTCGAGCCTCAGGTCGAAGCCAGACTTCCAAGCTAGGGTTGCATCTTTTTATGATCTCAGGTTAGAATTAGATTGGGTGGGGACTTTACAAGAATGTATGTAAGAAATAATATTATTGTTTATAGATAGGTAGATGCCAGGCATCCACCAATGAATGGCAGATGCCCTGTCCACCAACCATGCAGTTTCCCACCCCATTTGCAGAGGGTTTACGATGGAAGAGCCACAGCTTGTCCTGCCATTAAAAACCCTTGACTTAATTGCCAAATCGTAACTAGGGCACCAGATCATTGTGAGGGTCAACCCATCCCATTTAGGGCAGGGCGACCATCACTCATTTTCCCCTTTCAGGTCCGCCATGTAAGACTTGGTGAACCCAGGCACTGTAAACTCAGACTACCCCCAACATAGAGAGAGAAAACACCCAGCACATCCGATCCACTGATTTTTTAATTTTTTTTTTAGAAACAATTCCTCTTTGGGAAGCATGTTTCTGGAAAAGAAATGCCGAGCTGGCTGCCAGCTCGACATTAGGAGTGACAAAAGTACATTCAATTTACCAGCAGAGGAACTTTCCTTTCATTAGTGAGATCCCTGCCAGCAAGGAAAGATCTTTCATTATGTTGTATGGTGCTGTGGCAGGAGATTGGAGACCATGGCCCGTACAGACGCGACTGGTTGACATTCCCCAAACCCATCTCACCCACCCACCCATCCTGGGTCTAAATGATCCTGGGTTAGGGCATGCATCCAGTTTCTCTTAATCTTTATAGCAGGCACACTGTTTTCAGAGACTTTTACTATACGGGGATAACCACTGTGGAGACATTCTCCTGCACTCTATGTGTGTAAGAGTTTTTAGTTACTAATTTAGCCCACAAAGTAGTAGTTGTGCTCAGTGGTCTGTACCTAAATCCTCTGAAGCGCATAAATGTGATTCAAATTGTAGCATGACATTGCCTTTTCAAATGTATTTGCTGCAGTTATGAAATTAGCTGAATCAGATTGTTGGCCAAAAAATCATTGCTAATTACCATAATTCAAAATTGTATTCCTTCTTTTGGAAAGTGTGCAGAGGCGAAGTTCCTATAGTCTCTACATTTGTATTGAATACGTCACAATCTAAAGGATATTTTCTAGAACTATATTCAGTGTTTACCATAACTGTTCACAACATGAAGGCAACCCTTGTTAGAGCCGAGCCAGAGGTCCCACTTGTCCCTCTGATCCAAAATACTAGTAGAGCAACATGAGAAGTGTCTTGTAACTAAGGTAACAATTTATTTCTTGCGCATGTGTGGTGTTTCTTCTTAGTATACACGATTGTACACTACACTGCGTGCCATTTTTCAAGACAAAAAATATTTTTATACTAAATTTGGAAAGATTCCACAAATGATTTCGCCTGTTCTGTGTGTGACATGCTGTATATAAACAGCCTTTTTAATATGATACATCGAGTGACCTTATGTTCTTTTAAAGAGAATACAAGTGAGGATTTTTTTTCCTTTTTGTAAAATTCAAACTCTAAACTCAACTACATCTTCTTGAGCCCAAATTTGGCATTCAAGGAAAATGAGATACAGTAAACAATGTAATTCGACTAGGACTACACGTTTTGATCATGTGGAGAAGCTAGGATTTGAGCTGATGTTTCCCAGTCACACATTCTGCCTTTCAGCCAGATGATAGGTTTACACAAAAGAAAAAATGCTTTGAGCTCACTAGGCTTTCAAGAGCTTAATTGGTACACTGTGTTCAATAAAACCGACTTTGAAAAATGCGTGTATCAAAAGCTAAATCAATCTGACACCACAGAAGGAATCTTTCCAGATACTAATTAGGTAACTAGCTTTGATTTAGTTTCATAAGGATGAAAGGTAATAAATATTAGAACACTTAATGCAATCCAGCAAACTACACCAATTGACAATTCTCTTATTGTGTTCTCTGTGTTGTGGTACCAGAATATCATTATCAAAATATAATTTGACATAAATATCATGTCTTAAATATTGTGGACAAAACCTTATTAGTGATGATAATAGAAAATCTATATGCAATGGAATGGTATCTTAAACTAAAATTAAAACAGTTTTTGAGTCATACTGTATTTCTCATTACAGTATTCTGGTATACAGTATAGTACTTAAGCACAAGAAGGCATAGCATTTGGTTTCAGTGTACATGTATATATGATCTGGCTCAACCTAAAAGTATTTCCCAAGAAACCTGTATCTTACGACAGAGACAATTTTAATAAATCTACAAAACAACGAGGTCCGAATTGTTTTCAAAGGCATTCATTTGCGAAATGCAGCTGCAGTCTGTAGATACAGGTTCTACATTTAGATTGTAATTTCAGTGGAAGAGGTTCATGAAAAAAACGCACATTTCCGACTTGATTAATGCTCGCCTATATCATGCTTTCTTGCCGTCCCTCTTTTAGCTAGACGAAGCATTCTTTTCTATCCAAAGCCTAATTAGGGAGTGTAAAACGGAAATAGGACGCTGGACTTGGTTCTAAAAACAGCCCCATGAGACCAGGCTGGAGGCAGCACTAGAGCTTTTACCTTCGCCATGCTCGAAACGTGCCAGTACGTGATGGAAGGAGGATGGCCAAATTAGTATGTCAGACAAATATTTCTCAGAATCTAACAAGTGTGAAAGAGAGAAACTTCCCACAGTAAGTTAGATGCAAAAGGGGAGAAGAGTAGGCCAGGGGAGTGAGAAATTAATGAGAAGTGAAGGGGAAGGTAAAGATAACAAGCATTTTCATAGCCAATATGGCTCGCCAACGCGAGAGCTATTGGATTTGCCAGTGTATTTTAGCCATGTTGTACAGCAGAGTGGCTGTGCAGCATGTCTAAGAGTAAAATTAGGAAAAAT
Organism: Pleurodeles waltl; assembly: GCF_031143425.1. Lineage (NCBI taxonomy): Eukaryota > Metazoa > Chordata > Amphibia > Caudata > Salamandridae > Pleurodeles > Pleurodeles waltl. Next base: position 704,597,228 of record NC_090450.1, read on the forward strand.
TTGTAATGAAGCAGCCAGCACTAGCCTTGTCACAGCACTTTTTTTAATGGTTGGTGGGGAAAGGCAACACAGATAACGGGGTAGTGTGGGTGAAAGTATTGAAGCAGCACAGATAAGGGTGGGAGGGGGAAGAAGCAACACAACAGGTACGGTGTGGAAGAAGCAAGGAGGGTGGAAAGGAAAGAAGCAATAGGGAAAGAATTAATAGTGAAGTAACAGATGCCCAAAAAGAAGCGGATGGAGTAAATAAGTACTTGGTCACTGCTCCGTACTGTTGACCAGGAAGTGACAGCGGCAAGCTCTGGCCAATAAAAGACGCAGCAAATAGAAGTAACAATGAGGCCAAAGCATGGTAAGCAATGGGCTGGCTCGTAGCCCCTTAAAGTAAACAGTGCCCTTTGCAGCAACACTTGTTGTCGACAGGCGAAATCTTAAAATTGGCTCACGTGCTAGTCTCATAGGAATTTAGTTATATTAGAGAATTATATTAACAGTGGTTCCCAGTAATTCATTAAAAAAGCATAGTTGATTATACTGTGTGTGGTAACTCTTCCATGTGTACCTTCATTGGCTAGTTTATTTATAAATCACAGTGGATTATACAATGTTTTCTAGCTCTTCCATATGTACCTTCATTGGAGAGTCAAACTCAAATTTCACAATGGGCAACCCATGCATATATGTTTTTTTAGCAAGATTAAGCGGCAGCAACACAAGGACCAGGCAAAAAACGTTGTAGGTTTGTACTACACATGCTTGTAATAAAGGTGCAGGTTTACAAAAATAATACATCTGTAAGTAGTGCTGACGCCAAAGCGCTCCATGATGAAAATTGCACATGTGAAGAAGTGTAAAAGTGCAACAGAGTGGGCTTCAGGCTGAATCAGAGTGTGTTATTTCATTCCAGGAGCATATGTCATAAATACTTGTGTTGCATGTGAACAAAATATTCGATTCTGTGGTAAGTTCCAGAAACGACAGGAGGCTCTCCACCTTGGACCCAATTTACGGACCTTCCCCACCTCACTTCGAACCAGTTGCAGTTTGTTTCACAAATTATGTAGCAAGAGTGGAAGAGTGACTGGAGGTCTAAGACACTTTAAGTTCCCACAATGCACAAATAGAGATGATTGAAAAGAGGACAGAAGGACTCATAAAACACCCTTTTAGCTCACTAGTGCTAGCAGTCTCAAAAAAGTTTTAACTCCTGCAGTGCTAAGGAACGAAAAAGTCAATAACCAGTCACCATCAAATTAAAGTATAAAGTGCAGCACAGCTCGGGGAAAAATGAGATAAAAGCTCCCAAATTAACATTTTATTGCTAAAAATATAAGACAAAATGTAGATGGGGAAATGTGGATAATGGAAATATAAAAAAAATGTACATGGGGAAATTGTAGATAGGGGAAATACTACAATTGTTAAGGCAGAAGCATCATGACTACTTGAAGCTTCGTCTCTCACAAGTCACGACCCTGCCCCCCACTGATCAATAGTAACACAATAGTACTACAATTGTACAGTATTCCAACTAATCTCCTAGGGATTTTAAAGATCTTACACACTGATACATTCGCACAGGTCGAATGGAATTCGAGTGGGGATCTCACATCTAGGATAACAATAAACTGAGGAGTTAGGCAAGTATGTGTGCTAGCCCCCACGCTGTTCAGTGTATACATCAATGGAGCAGTAGAGTGGTTGGCGAAGTGCAATCATAACGCACCTGAATGTATAGGTATCAGTACTCTAATTCTCATGTTAAGAGTCATCTAGACTGCATTAAATGAGAAACATGATGAGTAGATTCTTTATAATTACACCCTTAGGAGAGTGGCGAGGGTATAATTAGTATCATGTGATACACATTGAGTAAGAAAACAAAGAAACAATATTGATCCATGCAGCTGGCCTTAAAGGAGCTAAACATTTTCGGTGGATATACAAGGGTGCCTATGGCAACTTAAATGCTTTGATTGTAATGTACATAATATATTTCAGAAGGAAAAAATGTAAAGTAGATCAAGTTATGCTTTGAATGCATCAGATCATCTCATTTCATTTCTCATTTCATGCAATAGATCACGCTAGAACACCTTGGAGGAAGGGTGGTAAGAAGATACACCGGAAAGACAAAATGGAGTCATTGTTAATAGGAAGGGAAGTTAAAAGAGGGACATTAACAAGGAGTTTCAGAAAAACTAAAATGTCTTAGTGCAGATGACATGGAGTTTACAAGACTGCAAGGCAGGGGGAAAGCACAATCATATGTTTTCAGGTTTCTTTTGAGTCCTGTGAAGGAACAAGTCAGTCTGATCTGGAAGAGGAGAGCATTAAATATTTTTTAGCAGCAGATAAGAAAAGCTTCCTTCAGGGTGGGCTTTTTCTTGAATATTTGTAGGTCAATGTGAGGTTCCTCTTCCGATGTTATAGGGGTAAGGTCTGCATCACTGCCATGATGCCTCTTGCAAAATCAGGTGATCATTAGGGTCTAAAAAGCCGTCAGCTGAAGTCTATCTATCATTCATATGTGAAATGTGCTGACTAGGCAGGAGGGCATGACAACAAATATTTTTCATTAGAATTAGAATGATCTTCTACAGTAAAAGAAATAACTGACAAATTGAAGAAGAAACATAATTGAAACACATAAAATGAGTGTCTCAAGGATAAAAAGGGAAATCTAACAGGTGTCTTGACTAGTGAAAGTAAGGATGAACTCACAGGAGCTGGATGGGAATGAAAGGGCAGAACATATAAGTAATCAGGTCCATTCACTCTCAGGCGTCTTAAAGCTTGGTCTTCATAGCGCATTTACTAGGTTAGCTTCTCTGGTATGATAGAGTGGGAGGATGTCTTACTCATAGGGCTGACGTGGCTAGAATGTATGACTGTGTTTACAATTAATGAGAGTAAGGAACTGATTTTAACCATCGGACTATATCGTTGGTTTGCAAATATTGTCTATCCGTTTTTCATGGCGTAAGATGGCATCAAAATGTATCCATGTATGATAGCTCACTGCAGCCTAGAGTGGTTTAACTGCTGAGAAGTATCATCAGGATACATCACAGAATAATAGTGTAGATGATTTAAAAATATGATTTACCGGCATACATAGGACTGATAAAAATGAGATCATTATTTTTTAGATTGAAAATAAGTTGAAGGCACATTTAAAAACACTGAGAATGATATGTAAATATTTAACACTTTCTACATGTATACCTTATTTTACCTAGTGGAACAAAACAACTCACAGCAAGGTAAATGTGACATTTGGAGCCAAACCCCAGTAATTTGTGTAGATATGAGTGAAACTAGAAAGTATGAGTGAGAATAGTAGACATGAGCAAATTAACTTGGATTCCTGAGCATACTGAATGACAGTGGGTTGTGAATAAGGAGTTACGCTAAGCAAGCAATAGTTTGTGGAGTCTTGAACAGCCTTTCCAACATAAGATGGTCTTAACTCTTGGAAAGTAGACCTGATTTACAAAGTACTTTCTGTGAGTTAAAACAGTTTATCATTGCCTTTGCTAATTGAACACAGGCATCAGCCAGGGGCATATATTATTAGCTCACGCCCACTTTTCCTAACTAATGTCTAGAAAATGTCTTAGTAAATCAGGCTCTGTGTTCGTTCAGTCGTGATCTTTGCAGGAATACTTTGAGGATTACTCAGTAGGTAATTCAAAATAGAGAGAAGGTAGGAATGAATTGGTCGGTAGGTTACAACCACCTTGAAATGAGATCCCCACTTATATGCCTTGAGCCAACCATGTTATCGATACCACTTGGGGAGGGATGGGTTCTAATATGATTTATTGCCAAGGTATGGACGCCTAGAGATAGAAAATATGTGATAGCAAGTTATAACCCCTTTCCTTTTGTGGGTTACCACTCCACTCCCAAAATACATTGATGTAAAAGGAAAGTTTTCATAATTTGTAATATTGTGAATTTTATTATTAACAATTACAATTATAGTAAAGGTGATTATAATTATAATAGTAAGCGTTATTATATTAAGTGTGCCAAGTAAAATGTATACTTTTTTAAATTCATTTATTTTTTCAAAGCTGGTAGTGAATGACAATGCAGCATCATAAGGAAGCCTGAAACAAGCACATCCTGTCCCTCTGATCCCCTGTGTATATGTAATTTATGGTCAGATGTCCAACATGGAGTTACACTGACAAGCCCGCAGGACTACTCATCATGGAAAACTTTGTTAGTGGCAGATCAAGTAAGGAATCACATTCCACTGATAGACATTGCAATAAATGTGAAAGCAACACGGTTCCCCAATTATTTTACCACAGGAACTGCAGGAGCCTGTTCACTATGAAGAGAGTTTTACGGACTATTAAGTGAAAAGCTGAAGCAAATGTCAGTGATGATGCCAGAACAAGTGAGTGCACGAGTAAACGCTTAAACAGAAGAACATCTTTGAAGTCAAACGTGTAAGCTGAAGAATGTATATTTTGTGGAAAGATAGAATGCTACAAGGGAACATCAATGCATGAGAAATTAATCAAGGCCAAGGAACTTATAGTTGACAAAAAGCTTCGAGAGTGTACAACCCTTAATTGTGATTAAAAGATCTTAGCAGTTTGTAATAGGGACATAGTGGCTGCAGAAGCCTATTATCATGCATCTTGTTATAGTAACTATACAAGGGTTAAAGCAAAGAAGGAACATTATGCATCTATTATCATTCAAACTGATGATCACTACAGAAATATGAGACATGAAGCATATGATTAACTATTTCAATACATAAGAACTGTGATTATGCCTAACAAAAAGGCAGTTTGTGTGATGACTTTCACTGAAAGGTTTAAAATCCTCATGACTTGCAGAGGAATACAGGGAATAGACGAATCAACCAAGAAGCATATAGGAAGAAAATTGGACTCCGAATTTGATGACGGCCTTCACATATTCCCAGATAACCAGGAAATATTATTGCCCCAACCTGATGGTGTCATTGTAAGAGAAAACCAGAGTTTTGAAAAGAGAATGATCAGTTTTAAAGGTTAAGGCAACAGACATGAACAAGATCATTGATCAAACATCATCACACATAAGAACAATGATTCAAAAAACTTGACATCAACACCATGGCCATGTCATGCATCAGATGTTGATAAGGAAATACCTGGAAATTCATCCCCGCTGATTGATGGTATCGTTCTTCTTCAGAGAGTAAAAGGAGAGGAATCAAACTTTGGTGAGGCAGCTATGTCTGTCTTGTCCATGCCTTTGTGAGAAGGAAATAGGAGTCAAAGAATTGATGTTGTGTTTGATACGTACAATGAGACGTTCATTAAGAACAGCAAAAGGACAATCGGAGGTGAAGAACTCGGGCACCACTTACAAAGCATCTCACCTTTCCAGATTGTCAGACAGTCAAGGAAAGTCCTTAGCCACGTAAGGAATAAAACAACTCTCATCGCATTTCTTTTTAATAAATGGAGGAAACCAGAGTATTTTGTAAAACATGAGACTAAAACACTGTTTGTGAACTGTGAAGAAAAATGCTACAAAATCACATCTGAAGGGAGCCACGAAGTGCCGATCTCAACCGCACACACGAAGAAGCAGATGGTCGTTTGTTGCTGCATGCGCTGCTAATGAAGGTTATGAGGCAGTAATGACCAGCTCAGATGACACCGATACATCTATTATGTTTATTATGTATTTGGGCTTCCCTGACAGGATCATGGCTAAATTGTTTCTGAAATGTGGTACTAAAATATGCATGTGGGTCCTTGACATTGGGAAAATAGCTTAAACTTTTGGTGAAAATGCTTGTCGAGCTGATAGATCTCCATGTTTACCGGATGTGACGCAGTAAGTGCATGTGCGCTAAAAGGAAAAGTATGTGCATTCAAAATCCTGTCTGCCAACAGACATACACAGGAAACATTTTCACAGCCCAGAGATGAATGAGATCTATGTAGAACTAATGGACAAATTGGAGCAATTCTCGTGCTTGCTGTATGCACCAAAATCTTCAGTTCATCACATGAATGACTTGAGATCCGTGCAAAGAAGGGTGAGCTAGACAGTCATCAACTTCCACCTTGCATGGACTTCTGAAAAAACATGCCGAACGTGCAAATTATCAAGCCGCTAAAACCAAGAGATGTCTTCTGAATGATCCACAGACACCTAGTCCAATTAGGAGAGGGCGGAAGTTGGAAAAACACGAGGGAGCATAGCAACTGGTAGTGGACTTGATGGAGGGGCAGCCAGCACCTCAGGCTGTGTTAGATCTACCAGCTTACAACTGCATTTGGAATTGCAAACTGGCAACACCTGACTGCTGTATAAATGACCTCAAGTGCACTGATGTGCAGACTTCCCATCTGTGAAAATCAAACAGACGTAGAGAATGATGACACCTATTCAGAAGAAGAAGATGATGACGATGAATGTGAATGATAAAATTGTGTTTATGTTCACTCATGACATACATAGTCTATGTAAGATGTAACAACTATTATTATTTGAAATTATAAGTGAAAATTATGCATAAAATCTATATCAATATATGAGGAATACAGTGAAGTTGTATTGTTATTATTTTAAGGACTATATTGTTAATACTACAATTAAAAATCATAAGTATTTGTAATTATATTGAATTTAACCAACATGGTGGAATTAGATTTATTTTTCCACATGTTATGATGAATTTGAATGCTATTTATCAAAAATATGAAAACCATTATTTTTTACGGCTATGGTTGCTAATCCAATAATATCAGACAAAAGTTAGAGTGATGACTTGCTATCACATATTTTCCATCTCTAGGCATCTATACCCTTCAAAAAAGTCATGTTAGAACCCATCCCACTTAGTGGTACCAGTAGCCTAAATTTGGGATCCTGGCTCATGGCCTATTAGTATATTAGGCCTTTAAAGGGTCTATAAACAAAGCAGCGTACTCCGAAATGTTTCTTAAGTCCATGTATAAAAGATACATATTGCAGCTCTCCTTTTGCCGAAGAATGGCAAATAAATATTCGATGAAAGAGGTCAATGAATTTGTTATTGCTTATAATCTATCAAGACAGGGTTTTCACATTCCAAAAGAATACCTAAGTTTTCGCATCTAGAAGCAATACCCATGCAACATACATTTCTCATTTTGTCTCCACTCTCTTGTGGTAAACACATAATGGCCCCTAATTGAAATCCGTCATTTTGGCCACATTTGAATTCCTTGTTACATGAACTGGATAATATATTTCAAGTATGCCGTAATACAGACATAGGTTTTCATAGGCTATTGCTCACTGATTACCTGATATAAGAGCAATGACGCACTAATATTGGAAGGTAATTAAAAATGGGTGCAACATTTTGTGCATATATATATATCACCAATGAATAACCACATAGAATCATTTTTGCCTTAGTTTAAAGTGTGGAATAGAATGATAGGTCTCCTCCAATAATAAATACCGTTAGTCTGCATCTTGCAGTCCAGACTAGTTTGGTATCAAATTTATTGTAACACGTTAAAAGAAAACATTCCTGAAATAACAAACCTGTCCTCGGTCAATATATAACCTTGAAAAAACTTGTAGAAACTATATTGCTGCATATGTTAGAAACATCTTCTTGAGTAGTAACCATACAGACCATCACAACACAAGGAAAAATATACATTGAAATAGTGATTTACATTTTAAATTCACATCAGATAATACCAGTTAACAACAATGTCTTCAAATTAAATTCACTGTCGCCGTTGCAAGGTTGAAAAGACAATTTAAAATACAGCAACGTAAACTGTTTTTTATTTCGGGAAGAAATTAAGGGCCATATTTACAAGATAGTGGCGTATTGGTCCCGTATTTATAATATGGTATACAATGGCGGCTGTTAGAACAATAGTGTCAACATTGTTGATGCTGTTGTGGCGCTTTGGTGCACTACCGTCAAAAATGTTTACACTACTGCAGCAAAGCACATGGAGGCCCATAGATTAAAATGGGTGCGATCCTTCAACGCCTGCTCTGAGCAGGCGTTAAAAATGATGGAAAAAATGGCGCCGTGAAATGTTGTAAATTTCACTGCGCCATTTTTTCGGGCCTCCCTGCGTTGGAACGCCCTCCTTGCATACATTATGCCTGGTGCAGGCATAATGTGGCTCAAGGTTTCACAAAGTGGAGCACTGCAAGCATTGCTCCACTTTGTAAATACGGCGTGGGAGAAAGGCCTCCTTAAAGTCAAACAAATTACTCTATAGCAGCACAAGGTGGCGGTAGGGGCTTGTAAATATGCCACTAAATGCCCATTCCAGTCACCTTAAGGCGCATGTGTCATCCAAATCCTTTGGTGAGTTATTTTGCGCAAGTACATAAATACATTTTGACATATTGCAGCGTGTGTATACCAAAATATGACAGTGCTAAAGTAAAAAGACATTTCTTATAAATAGCACTTGACCAGCTGTAAATAACATGCTACTGGTCCCAATTTAATAGCACCTAATTTTGCAGAGGAGAGCTGAGACTGTGGATTTCCTGTGTTCTCCTGTTGAGGTACTGAGGTCTTATTCACCCAGGGTCAATGTGTCCGTCCAGCCTTTGTGCCGCCTTCCGCGGTGCTACAGGGTACTCTCTTTCTGAAACCAGAGGGTGCCTAGTGCCCACCAGTTGGCAGCAGCACCAGTGTACCACAATATTTTAGGGATCATCCGTCGGCCAGCCACTCAGCTGGACCTAGCTTGAGGTCAGATGTATAAACAGTTTTAGCACTTGCAAACCCTCAGATTCAGTTAATCAGAGGGTTTGCTAACGCTAAAATCTTTTTTTACATGTAGTAAGCTCATTTAACAGTTTGGAGAAAGTTTTCTGAATTTTTGTCTGGGTTTAGGAATCCATACAGAATTGGAATTTGGAAGTGGCATGTTTAAGGTGTCCCTTTCAAATGCGATTTTGTGTGGTATGTTTTAATGTTCTGCACCCAAACTAAGGATGCAAGACATTAATATTTAACTGACAACACAAAGATGGTAGTAACCTACTTGCAAACAGGAATGAGTTCCCCAGAGCCCTCCCTCCTTTGTGAATGTTGAAAATACATGTTTAGGATTTGGCAGTGGTTCATGGTACTACCGCTTATACCTAAAAAAGTATGTGAAACTTTTAATTTTTGTTTTTAACACATGCTGTTTTCCTTTAAGGAAAATGAATCGCATTAAAAAAAAAAAGATTGCTTTATTTAAAAGCAATCACAGACATGGTGGTCTGCTGACGTCTGCAGACCACCATCTCTCTGATGCCAACATATCATAATGAGTGGAACTTTGCAATCTACCTCAATAATATGCATGAGGTTGGTCACGCCAAACTGAAGAGCGGACACAACTGTGCATATCTTTCTTATTCTGTGCTTCTTGAGACATCAGAATAGTTGTTTCTTAAATTAGGGATACTGTTGTAGCTGGAAAATTGTTTTAAATGATAATGCAATGTTTTCACTTAGTGTGTTGGGTATAAAACATGGATTGGAATGCTTTTAGATCCCAGATGGCACAGCTTTGTTTCTCCTGTAGTGGAATTCGAGGTGTACTTCATGAAATAAATTCCTGTGTTCACTTCTGCATAGGCATTTCCCCCTACATATGTGTTGTACAATTAATCCTTCTGTAATGCCATATCTTTTGTGAAATGGCACCTTTTTTCTTTATTTTCCCCATTTAACAGATTTTTCCCCACCCGTTCCCACAATCCCCAGCCAATATTGGAGGTATTCCCCTACCAGCCCTGTAAAGGTATTTACTCTTCCGCTTGACAAGTGCAAATGTCTGACCTTTTCTAGCATTGGAAGGGGTTGCAGAGAAATTTAACAGTTCTTGCAAACGCTTGAGTCTGTGGATGTTTCCAAACTCTGCTATAGACCATCTTCCTGCAACTGTTAAGTCATATCTTCCCACAATATTATGGCATAGGGTTATATCACACATTTAGATCTGACTTACCGGTTTAAATGGTGTGTAAATGAAGCCTCAAAAGTTGATTTACCCGCATAAATCAAGCTATTTGCATATACCTAAATTGTGTTCTAGTGGCTTTGTGAATTGGGTCATATGAATGCACCAAAGTACACACTCCAGTTTATTTTCTAACTTCACTTGACTAGGTGTTCAGCTACCTCATGACCTCTCTCTTGTTTGAGTAATGCTGTTATAACTTACTAGTAAACTTAATTATCCCATACCCTTGTCTTCCTCGTACAATGTCTTACAAAGCAAGGTTTACCTCCATCAGCAGACAGGAGTTACCAATATTGCACATATAAACACTTTTCCCACTTCTTGTCGATATTAATAGGAATCACGCTCACAAGATGTACTGAATTACCATGCAACTCGACCATGGTTGTGTTCGACCAAAAGAGGACAAAAAAGGTGGATTGATAGGGCTATGATGAGAAAAAGTGGAACGCAGAGTAATGTAATTGCTGGTAAGTTACTAGGGCATTGTCTCATTGATTGTCAACTTTGCGAGGAGGTACCCAAGTACTTTGGTGTACCCAAGTAAACAACACTTACTATAGGTGTCAGTCATATAAATAAAAATATTATTAATGGATTTAACAATGCCCCGAGTGACCTTTATGGACCTATATATCATGGTTGAGACCAGTGCCATGCCACTGGAGGCACACTAGAATAGCGAAAATAATTGAACAAGAATAGTACTTCCTCAAAAATACAAGGTTTGGGGTATGCTATCAATATTGAAGGGTTCCAGTCAAATATATGTCAGAGGACAAGAAATGCAAAGCAAAGGAAGCCACCATTTACCTTCCACCTATACAGCAATAGAGGGCCATGTAGAGGCACCCAAGGGGAGAGACGTAAACATACAGCAGGAAGATTCCAATTGGACTGGCCCTGGGCCAAGCTTGGGAGAACGGACCCAGATGCCCAATCAAAAATCAAAAAACTATCCAAAAACACCACTGAGATGGAAGAAAAACACTACTGTGGTTGAAGAAAAAGCAGCAGTCCATCTGTGCAAAATGAAATACTTGCAATCAGAAGAGGACACGGCGAGCCCCAGGCAGGAACTGAAAGAATCACAGGACTTTTAAGAAAAAGCATCCAAGAGGGGTTGTGGGTGCTAATTGCACAAGCCTGCCTGACAACTGAACCCTTGAAAGTGTAGAAGTTCGCTCAAGGACTCCTCAAGACGAAAGAACCCAGATCCGACATTAGGAAATGAATGATGAGATGCAGTTATAAAAGGTGACAAGATGCAAAGAACCCCAAAGACAGTCACCTCAAAGAAGCATGATTGGTTGGCAGAACAGCTAATGTCAGAGAGCCGATCTGCTACCAATGTGGAGCAACCCCACTTCAGAACCCACCTGGCCGAACCGCAGGTGATGGATCATGAGAAGTACAGTCAGGGGCATAGCTTCAAGGGTGTGTTTTGGGTGTGACACCCCCTATTCTAAATGCATTCTTGACTAGGTAGTTGGATCTGGGGACTCTGAGTTCGGTCTACTATCTCAGTGCCACTTTTTCTTGTTGTGAGCCAAGCAAGATAGACAAAATAGTGACCTTTATGTAAACAGGAGAAAGAGGCAGAGATACCCATCCAGTGGCTAAATCACAAAATGTGAAACCAGGTAACCTGAGATCATTATGGCTTCCCTGCTTGCACAAATTGTGCAATCCTAGGCACATATTTCATCTTATAGAGCCTCCTTTTTTTTCTCATCACACATGAGCGCACTTTTAAATACTTGAGTTCAGGAGACGTGCTGCACAAGAACCTTTTATATTTGCTATAATAGACTATAATGTTGCTCCATCTAAAATAAGAATCAGGGCAATACTTAGAGTTTACATGACTACTGACTTGCCTCTCAGTTCACTGATGGCATTGTCATTGGAGGGCAAACCATGAATGTTTCTAAAAACTAGCACTTTTAATAAATGTCTGCGTATGCAATGATATTGTCTGATGTACTAAGTTGAAATGCTTCTGCATGTTATAGAAATATACGTTTTTGACTTCTGAAGAGATTGTATCAGATTTTTACATTATGTTTGTTGCACAATATACATTCCAAGTGTTTTCATGGCTTGGCTCATACACGGATTCTTAGAGCCTCGCCAGACCCCATGGCCTGGCTTTGGTTCGTCTCACCCTATTATTTTGCCTGCCCGCCCTCCTCTGTTTGTGACTCAGGCTTAGTATATCGGGCCACAGTCACTTTGTAAAATCATTCATAAATGAAAAGGTTTAGAAACATGAACTGATCTGACACTTCTACCATCAAAACTTCTTGTAGCTGACAACAATAAGAGTGAGTGAGGTGAAAATACATGTAGAATAAGTGATCCCAGGGCAGGGACTCTAGGCCGTTGTTGATGTAACCGTAGTTATGAGTTCTCAGGGAAAACTACCTGGCACAGGTAGGATGGGTAGGGGCGTACTTTGAATGAGGCAGTTGGGGTGTGACACCCTTCATATTAATTCTTGGTTTGGTAGCTGGGTCTGGGGTCCCTGAGTCGATATGCCATGTCTGTGTCATTTTTTTCTCTCTGTTCTCATTGCATTGAGTGGTTTTAACTTGCTCAGTTTTTGGATCAGGATCTTAAATGTTGGTAATGACCGGTTTACCCGAAAAATAGAAAATCTGCACCCATGGAAATAAATTTGCTTCTTTTTGGATTTCACAAACATTGGCAGTAGTAGACTTGAAAAGATGCGCCAGTCTCAAGTTTCCAGGCATACTACTGCCAATCAAACACCCAAAAGGTGAAGGCATGCATACTTCTAAATAGTCTAACCTGCGGCAATTGCTTGGGGTAGCATTTCAACCCATTGTTTTTCACCCACTATGCCAGTCCAGATAGAGGCTCACCTAATGCAAATCAGTACTGACCCTGTTTCTCATTAAGGCAGTCCACCCTGAACCTTGGTCCTCTTATCCCTCCACTCTGCAGCTGTGCCCCCACCTCCCTTGAATCTCAATTATTAAGCTATGCTCCTGAGTACAGCGTAGAGGCAGAAAGTAACTTGGAAAGAGGCATGGGTCTGGGATGGCCAGGTGGTGCAAGATAGGACACTAAAATCAAGCATCAGCGGGTGGCCAAGTGGGCGAAGGAAAAACCAACAGATCAGACAGCAACATCCTAAACGGAACGACAGCAACTTGCAGTAATAAAATGCAGAAAAGGAAAGTAGGCCACCCTTAGAGGGGCAAAGTCAAAACATGGACAGTACCAGGCAGTACCACCCACGGAAGGAAGATAGGTATAGCATATGGTCTGTGGAAGTGAAATGCGAAAACAGGATATCTACTGGGTGTGCTCCCTATTTAAACCAAGAAAGGAAAGAGCCAGTAATGTAGGAGAGGAATATTCTTTTAAAAAAGAGTTTTTTTAAATGACAGGATAACTACATTCTGTGTGTTGAAGGAGGTAAACCTCATTTTCTAAAACAGTTACTCTGTTTCTACAAAAGCCTTGGGTGGCCACCCTCATGGAGAAAATACCGTACTCCACAATCTAAATCAGCCACTATGACACATATGCCTTTGGTTTCAAATATTAAGACGTTCAGTCCAGAATTCTTTAATGGTATAAGGACTTATTGCCTGCTATTGCTCAGATATTTGATTTTTTAGCTTCTGGTGCTCTTCTGTTTCAGGGTGACTGGTGGGGAACTGTTTGAAGATATTGTCGCAAGGGAATATTACAGCGAGGCGGATGCAAGGTGAGTAGAAGACCCAACCTACCGAACCAACAACCTCCTCCCATTCATGCTCCATGACCTCTTCCTCCATACCCCTCATTCAACCTCACCATGTGCTTCTGGTGTCCCCATAACCCGATTCTGATACTATATCTGTGGAACATCCCCATATCATTTACAAAAAGAGGCCTCACAGAAAGCATGCCCCATGCCCCTCATCCAAGGGAACGTCTGTCTGTTTACTTCACCCTCAAAAATACGTACCAAACCAATCTTATCGGAATGTAGGTTTCGTGGCAGGTTTTAAACCAGTTCCAACAATTATTCCTCTCCCGTTTTTACAGCCACTCTGCCTGTGAGAGATACCCTCTGAGGCACTCCATGAGACTCTTTGACCCCTATGTTTTTGAGAGTCCCTCTGTTCATCACTTGAAATACACCGGAAAAATCAATTTCAAAGACTATTTCGGATGTTTCCGGTTTTTTTTTCAGTGGAGTGTGTTGGGGAAAAGGCCCTCTTGAATTAGTGTTTCAGTTCATGCTCTGGGAAATCTCCTATAATTCCCCTAGAGTTGGGAAATCTACAAATTCTGGAGTGTGAATTTCCACACATAAATTCCTTTGTCAATCTAACCCGTCGCTCTTTTGTCCTGATATGAACAAATCCATATTTTGAAGTGACTTAAAAAATAAGTGGGCAATACAAAATTTTGAAACGTAAAGTTGAGGAAAGTATATATAACCCCACTGGACTGACCTTCTCTTATACTCCGTTATGCCCACAACAGAACAACAAAAGTTGGCTGTTTTATGAATCTCAGGGATTTGCCTTTAACGATTTTGTAATCTGCTATTTCTATTTTCCTCAATTTAGTTGTATTAAGGATCTTGGTGTTAGGTTTTCAGGCACGTCTATGCACATATCAGTGGTGAAGGGAAGTCGCTTATTGGCTAAAAGGTATGGTGTATGGCTTTATTCAAACAGCCTGGTATCCCTGTCTTCCACACATTATAGGGGAGGTTCCGGCAGATGTTTTCCAGTGTGGAGTGGCCCACACTATAAACTATTAGAATCATCCATTCATTTTATTTTTCCAGTATACCTTCTGTCACTTTTTAAAATTTAACAGCTGCCTCTTTCATTGTCCTTGATATTCTCATACACATTTCAAGTGAAAGAGAGGCACATGATACTTTGCCACTTTATGTGGAGCACTAAAGCCATCGCATCCACATAAAATAGCAAAGCAATGTGTTACTCCTCACAACTTAAAGTGTATCCTTGAATAGCAAAGAGGGTTAAAGACGGGGGCTGCATAGTGTTACCATTCCGCTACTAGGGGGCTGCATAGTGTTAACATTCAGCTACTAATGCGAACCAAAGTAATGCTAACGAAAGTAATAGAAATTATGTTACAACAATAAAATAACTGGATGAGTCTGGGATATGTATAGCGGACAAGTCAATGACCTTTAGTCCTTTCTGCTAAAGTTTAAAATGAGTTGTCTGTTCTTTTTAGCTAAATCGGAAATTCTCGTTTCACTACCAGGCTGCTGAAAAGGGCTTTCAGCTTTACATGTTGAGAAGCTAGTGTTCTTCTGAATGTCCTGTGTTCCCTTGTTTAAACCAGCTATTGTCTTTCCTCGATAAGGTGCACTTTTTTGGGAGAGTTCTGTGCTTTGATGATTAAGATTTCAAAAGAAGAGTACCGTATTCTAATATTTAGGTTCTGCTCTTCACAAAAGCGGTGCACTTGCCAACTCAGTTTGCTTCGTCGCCACCTCTGCTGGTAGTTATAAACAGGGACAGTCATTTTTCAGGCACCACATAATAATGGATGCCCTCAGGTTCACACAGCAATAATGGTCTTTACAAAGGCTTTTGAGCTCCTGAATTCAGTGTGAGAACTGAGTTGATTCCAGGGACATAGTTATGGTTAGTCTAGCAGGACTGTGACCAAGGTGAGCGAGGAGTCCACTGCACTCACTTTCCATCATGAGTGAAGGGGTTAATTTTGTCTGCTTGCATAGTTGTGCTTGATTTTCCATTGGTGATCCACCCTTGAAAGTCTTAACCTGTAGTCTTTGTCGCAAATAACATCCACGACTCTCTTATGGCATGTTTTATACAATGCTCATTCTTGCTTACTGATGTGTAAAATGGGTATGAATTGCACACATTTTAAACTTGCCTGCATTTCCCACATTTGAGGGGCTGTTTGACATGTCACCCAGCCTCATTTATAATACGTTGGATCTGCTTGTGATGCAGACAAATTACGTTCCATTCCCTCCTGGAGTGAATAGATAATTTCCTGTGCAATTTGCTGTTCTTGTCCAACTTGCAATGGCTTCACTTGTGAACAAGGAACCCTCTTGCCTCCTCAAAAACTCCTCTCCTCTCGGCTTGCTACTGCATTGACAAGTTTGACCGTTGCATTAGCATACTGCTATTATAACTAAAGTGTAGTCTTCTTTAGGTATTTTGGTCCGTTGCTTCTGAAAGCTGTGCAGTGCTCTAACTCTCCCGAAGGTAGAGCGAGGTTGTGCAATTTACTTGGCTTCAAACAAAGTTGTTTGGTTGATTTTAAATTCTGTGAAGATCCGAAATGACATTCTTTAGGGCCCTTTATGTTGTAGCAATCCATTCATGATAGTACCAAGGCCTGGTTAATTTCACGTGATGGCTTATTCATAAAAGAGCTCAGACTTCTCTGCATCATTCATTAGCAGTAGTTGTTATTTGTTTACCACTAAGCTGTGGTGTGATCTCGATCTCCAGGTGACATTTATTTATTAAAACTAACTATGCTCTCTTATTTCCGGAAAGTTAAAAACTTAAATTTGTACTAGAGTTTTCCCCAAATCAGTCCTTGTCTAAAAAGTAGATTACAATGTCTTCCTGGAAATACTTGAAAACACCTCACTTTAAACATCATCTAAGAGGGAATGTTCAGGTCTGAAGTTCTTATCATTGGCTCCATCTGTTGTAGTAACCTGTGAGAAGGAGTACAAGCACATACCAAAGCACCGTTGTTGCTCTAGCCATAGCCCCTTATACAGGATTTATTTAGGTCGATCACAATTGCTAGCACCACCAGCCTTGGCAGACGACCTACTCTGTGTCCAAAGTTCGTTCTCCCCATATAGTTTTTCCTGTCAGTTCACTTCCTAGGTGCCATTGATGATCAAGATCTCTCAACCTACATAATCCGCCCACAGTCCTTAGGGACAACATGTGGATGTGTTCACACCCACTGCCAGTTTTATTAATCTCAGCCAAAGTCCTTGATATTACTCACCATATACTAATTCCCTGTTTCTATATGAAATCTATTTTAATGTGGAATTCCTTTTTGAAGTTTGTATTACTGTTATTCCTATGTGCTCACACTAGAGTCACATCCACACTAAAGCACACAAGAAAATAAATAAGCAAGGAAATATATATATATATATATATATATATATATATATATATATATATATATATGTATATATATATATATATATATATATATATATATATGTATATATATATATATATATATATATATATATATATATATATATATATATATATATATATATATATATAAATGCATACCTGTATAAACAATTGGGTAGAATTAATTAACAGAAGACTTACAAAGGGAATAAGAGCAGGTAATGTTGACCTGGTGATTTAAAAAAAAACTTCTTACAGAAACAAATTGGTTCATCTTAATTGTTTTGACCTTAAGGTAATCAAAAAGAAATTAGCATTTCAAACTTTGATCAGAAGAGGAAAAATGTTATGGAGGCATTAATACCTGGTTGTTTAAATAATGAGATAGTAAAGCCTGTGTACGCTTAAAACATATTATGTTCATTTTTTATTACTAAAACTCCTGGTGTACCATAGGTTAACAGCTTAAGGGCGTGAGACTAAAAATTTATATTTCAAGCATTATATTGAAATATCTTCAAGAACCATAAATACACTGCAAACTGACTGCTAGTTTAAGGTACATTTGTATAGATAGAATGGTTAACTGTTTTGTTTTAATTGAATGTAAAGAGGCCTATTGAAAAGATCATCTTGATAAGAATATTTACTTTAATTGTATTTTGAGGTTTCTTCTGTGAAGTATTTAATTGAAGGTTGAGCAGTGTCACTTCAAAATATGGATGAAACCCTGGTGAAATAAGTATCCCTACCTGAGTTCAGTTAACAGATTTACTATCAGAGCATTTAGGACCATTAATGTAGTCATCCTTCACATATTAGCGATTTGGACCATTGTCATATGTAGGGTTTGTTCCCATTTTGGCAGGCACTAGGTGGGAAGTAAATGAGAGCTTTGGGCGGAAGCTAGGTGAAGTGCTCTGGAATGCTTTGCTCTGCCACAATTTCTTGCTGTGTCGACTTGTCCCCCCTTCTTTCAGCAGTGTTTTAGTTTGTTCTTCTTTATGTATCATTGGCTTCTCCAAAGTCAATCTAAAACCAGCTTGATCATACGATGTAGATTCGTAGTTTGGTAGTATAATTCTTAGGGGTGTTTGAAAATATGATTTTGCTGGCAAAGTTTTGTGGATCTGTCACACTCTGCAACATCATGAAGTTGCAAAGTTTGTCACCTTTGTCAAAGTGTAAAACTACGCCTACAGGCAACTTTCCCACTGAACACTTATTTGCTGAAAAAAGTTTCTACATAAAAAGTCTTTGCAAACATCCAAAAAAGGATGCTTTTAATTATTTTTAATCCTGCAGAATCTTCTTATTGTAGGACTTTTCCAGTTGCTATTTTTCAATACGTTGCCACATTGTGTCTTAAAAAAAACCTGCAACGCCTTTTTGAATACTTCACTAAGTTGGCAACAGGCAACATTAAAAATTTTGCAAACCCTGACTGTATCCAGAATGGATATATATATATATAAAAGAAGGCATGGACCTAGCCTTCATGGATAGATGTTGTTGCACACGCTTGCTCCTACTGAACCTGGTATCAAACTCATGACAACAAAACTTGCAATGCTGAATGGCCAGAAGAAGGACGCTCTTGTGAAAAAGTAGGCTAATAACTAAGACTGTTCACACGCCCGCTTCAGGCAATCTAACAAAACTGCATGAAGCAGAAGAAGCATAGATAGTCAAATTGAACTTCATCGGATAACCCGTTTGACATATGATTATCCCTATCTATTTATTTTGCTATATCATTGATATTGGTTTCTGGAACTCAGGCTGTCTTGGAGGTCGACACTTTGGCTCAAATTCTAATATACCATCCTTCAATTTTCAAACTGGAAGACATTCTTTTAAAATGTTAGTCAGTAACCATGCAGTTTTGCAGAGGTGGTGGTGGCGATCATATAGCCCTTCTTCGGTGGAATAGTGAACATGTTAGGTCCTTAGAATGGCGGATTACACCAAGTTTTAGATTCCGTTTACATCTTTTTAGTTAACTAGAGAATGCATTTATTTGAATATCTTCATAGTGGTCTAGACAGCTCTGAAATTTTGCTTTGGTCAATCATGGCCTGTGTGCCCTGAAAGACCTCAAGAGACGCTACATAGCTTTCCCATCCTTTTGACCTCAGACTTTTCTTATTTTTATTCTGTTCCATAGCTCCACCGTATCGTAGTCTGACTAATAGTTACAATGTTGAAACTAAAAAAAGACTAACAGAGAGATATCCTTATTGATGTCCTGTTGTATGTTGGCTGTCGTTTATCTCTCTGTAGTATTGTAGAGCATATATTTAGAGGCCACTCTTCCTTCGTCATTACTGTGATATCCTATAATGAACCACTCTCTAATTCGTTCAAGCACTAACCCTGTATCCAAACAATCTGATGTTTCTTTAATGAACCTTGACTATTGACACAGCTTGGCTGTCCATATAGCTTATCAAAGCGAGGCTACAGCTCTGTGGTAGCCATTAGTTACCACATAAGGCGGCAGGGGAGAGACTATAACCCTATGGCACCTATTTTTTGGCCAAATAAAACAGCAGGAACAAAGTAGTCACAGATCAGAGGCAACTATTGAATGGCCAGGCAAAAGTGGCAGTAGAATACATCTCAGCCTGTATTATCCATTGAAGTAGAAGGCAGAATGAGATCAAAGCCCAGTGCACCTCATTGAGTAGCCATGCGGCATTCATTAACAATGCTATATCAGCCATTGCTGAGCGAGATGAGATCACAGTGCTGTAACAGTCATTAATTCTCTTTATGAGACAACTGTTGTGTGATAATGAAGTCCTTCTTAGAGCTCATCAGGCTGACGACATAGTGTTGTCGTTCAGCCACTCCTAATTGGCATATATCCATTAAACTGAGTGGATATAATCTGTTTTAATTCCTGCTTTTAGATTCTCCAGGATTATTGCCTAGTTGTCATTTCCACTTTAATGAATTAGGCTTTTGATAGGTGCCCTTGTGAGATAAAAAAAAAATGTTGTTCCCTGTAAGGTCTACTTTGAGAAAGAAGGGTGATGGTCTTTTTGTAAAACTCTTTTGTCAACTCCGTTTTAGGGAAGACGTTTATGATGTTTATTTGTATTTTCAACTTGTTTCATTGAGCTAGATTTTTGGTAGGTCGGATCTCTGCGCCATATGTGAATGAAAAGCATTGTTCTCCAGACCAGTACTTGGAAGGACATCAACCACTGTTCTAGAAGGGGCATAAAGCAGACCCCTACAGCGCAGGGTGTCCTCACCATTCGTGGGGCCCTCACTTTGGTTTATAGCCCATGTATATATGTGAGATATTGGAGTTTCTAGAGCCACTCACTGCATTCTGCAGGAGGCTCTCATCATTTTGCGCTACACCACTGTGTTCTAGGACCATCTCCTAACACGTTTGTAATGAATGTCTTGATCACTCCGAATCCCAGAATCCGGAACTCCTGCCCATATACATATTGGGATCAAAGGGGCACAGCACAAAAATGTGGAAAGAAAGAAGTTGCAGAGCACCAGTCAGCTGTTCGCCTATGCAGTGGGTCACTTAGCTCCCCATTAAACCAAATGCTCTAGGACATAGACCCCTAGGGTGTACCGATCATACCTTTGAGTCATGGGTTTCTCTTTTTCGTGCCCATACCCCAACCTCAAACCCATTTTACCGCTTCTTCGACTGCTCGTGGTTCTGCCTCTTTTATGCCATCCGGATCTCCCCCATTGAAGGAATGCACGTGCTGCAGTCTGAGCACACCACACTTTACCCGCCGCCCTGCCCAGTTTCTCAAACCAATCCTCCCTCCCACCCACCAGTGATAAGTCATTGTTGTGTCCAACCTTTCAAGACATTCTGTTTTTCTCCTTGTCTCACCCCTGCCCATCTTTCCCTTTCTTTCCCTTCTACCTCACCCCTCGGGTGTGTAATGTCTCCTGCTTTTTCACCTGTCTCCTGTTACTTTCTCTGTGTATTGCTTGCTCGCTACTCTTTCATCATGTTCTCTGTCCCCACTTCTCTTTCCTTTTCCACCTCTTCCCCAAAGTGGTCTTTCCTTCCCTTCACCTTCACGCATCCTGATTCTCTCTCACCTGCTTGAAACCTTTCTCCTTTAACCCTCCTCTGTATCACCTCCAAAATGCCCACTTCTGTTTTCTTCTTTCTAACCCACTCCCCGTTTCGCCACGCATTTTCTGCATTGGTCCGTTTTCCTTTTCCATTCTCCCCATTCTTTTGTATTCTTACAATGTTGTCTCCTCCTACCTGGTCTTTTTCTCATTCCCTGTATTTGTCAAATTCTCTCCACGACCCGCTTTCGTCTGTATCCCCCGTCACTTCTCTTTTTACACATTCTCTTCTTTTAACCCTCACTATCTTCTCCTTCCGACCTTTGTCACATCTCTCCTTCACACTCACAATGATTTGTCCCATTTGGGGTTATTTCCACGCGCCCCTTAACCTCTCCTGTCTCTTCCTCCACACTCCATTTTATCCCGATTCTGTGTTCACGCTACCTCCCCTCCCCTCCTCTGTGTTCTGCCTCCGCCCCCTCTATCCTTCTGTTTCTCTCCCACCACTTTTCTACTGCAAACGTTCTCTTCTCTTTATCACCTCATTGTTCTCTCTGTGTTTATATCCCATACATGTAACTGCATCCTTGGTGTAACTCTCCCCCGAATCGATCTCTCCTCCATGTATTACTCTGCTCTGTCTATCACTGTCCTTCCCTGTACCCAAACCCTCTCTGTACGGTTCATGCTTCTTTGTTGTCTCTGTCATCGGTATCTTCCCGTCTTCTGATTATTTTCTCCACTGCTGCTCAATCCCCATTTACATGTCTCCCATCCGCATCTCTTTCTCCTTATCTCACCTCCTTGTACCGTTGGGGCCCGTATACAACTCTTCCTTCGCTGAATGTCTCTCGTTGACATGCTGTTTCCTTTCTGAAACCCATCATTCTGTCTGTCTTCCTCACTGTACGCTTCTCTGCTCTCTCCGCCCCAACCTCCTCTCTTTTCCTTCCCTGTCATCCAACTTTCTCCACCACGCCTCCCCTCCCCTCCCCTCCCCCCTTTTGCATGTTGCCTTCTATACCTTCTCTTCGACTTTCTGGGTTTCACCCTTGTGTCGCCTCTTTCTCTTCTCTATTTCTCTTTCCCTCTCTGTACTCTCTGTTTCTGTCCGTCCTGTGCCCGCCCCCTTCTCTCTGCCTGTTTCTCCCTCCTTCCCACCCCCGTCTCCCTGTTTTGTTTTACAGTCACTGTCTTCATCAGATATTAGAAAGTGTCTCTTTCACACATCACTGTGATATTGTGCACAGAGACCTCAAGGTCAGTATACCAAACTTTTCAACCTCACAGACATGATTTTGGGGGTGGATGGGGTGTGATGGAATGATTTGGAGGAAGGGTTGGGGGAGGATAAATCGTGTACCACCAGAATCAGCACCAACTCCCACCTACAACCCCCACGTCCAAGCCCTCCCCAACTGCCTTTTCATTATAGAAGGAACTCCCATTTTCCATTGCATACCGCATGAGACAAATTTGCACAACGTGGCAATACCAAACACCCCAAATAGCAAGTGATTTGAGGTGTTGGGGGAGGGAGGAGGAAAAAATGGAGAAACTAGTTGAGGTAGATACAAAGTGGGGACAAGCTCCCTTGCTCCTCCCAGTGAAATGAAATTTTCATATTTAGAGTCTCCCAAATGTCAGAGGATGAGTGGTGGGGAGACTGCCTGACGCTGCTTCTGTGGGACTCGTGTAGAGTCAGCTACAGGCTAGCATTACTACTTAGAAATTTGTGGCTGATATGCAACCTGTGGCCTTCCAATCACCAGTCTGTCAGAGAATCTCTTGTTGTCTCCTTGGACCGCCCCACCTCTGTGTTAACAGAATAGATCAATGTTTTTTTAGTGCTAGAGATACCAACGTGTTTCTGTCACAAACAAATTTCATTTTGGGAGACTGAATGCCACTCAAGAAATTGTTGGCATTGCCATAGCTTCCAGAATGCTTCCCAAAACAAATGAGTAAGTTACTTAGCGGGCCAAACGCAGCTAACCAAAATTAATTGCAGGGAGTTTAGGAGAAAAGTATGGTTGTAGTTAAATATGGCAAAAAATAAAATACCACAAACCCCAGGCTTTGCGAAAGAAGGAGCACCATGATTCCCAGCATGCTTTAGGACCATACCCGAAACAGAAGTTCATGGTTCTACCTTTTTAGTTCTGAGGCCTGCACTATTGGAATTAAGCCATACCGTAGTTCACAGCATGCCATGTGAATGAGTTCACTGCTGTCCGCAGCATGCCTTGGATATTGAGCTAAACTGTAATTCCCAGCATGCTCTCATAATAAAACTGAACTGTGGTTCCAAGCATGCCCGAGAATATGAACTGCAGTTCCTAACATTTTATGTGTATGAGGATGATGCACAATACACTGGGAATGAGGCTAAACTGTCTTTTTTTGTAATTCTCTGGGTTGTGAGGTTGAAGCTATGGTTCTGGAATTTCCTGTAAATGATACTGAACCAGGGTTTCTATACTTCCATGGGACTGAAGCAGAACTCTGGTTCTGGCATGTCTAAACCAGCTCTTTCTATTTTTTGATGTTGAAGAAGTGTCAGCCTTCTCACTTTAAGGCTCTAGCAGTCCGGTAGACCCTTTCCAGATTCCGTTTGAGACTTTCAACGGGATCTTTTGGCCCCTGGAATTCCTTTCTCTGTGCGCTGAGAAAGCTGGTATGACATCTTTTTTTTATAAATACAAAAGCAGTATTAAAACGATTAATTCAGAGAGGACCTCACTGTCTCATTTCCTTCCATCTCTTTCTCGCTCTCTTCAGTTTCCTTTCATTCCTCCCGATCTTACATTTACTCTCCAAAGCCCCTTTCTTGTTCTCTCAGATATCACCCTCTCTCCTTTCCTCTACACACTCTACCTTCTCCTCTTTTCTTTCAGTCTCGCTGCACTTTATTATTCCCTGTTACATCTCCTGTCTTGTTGGTGCTTGCATTACCTGCCCGTATGGCCCTTCGATCAATGCCTCATTAAGCATGCTGTGCATGGCATCATCATTATCTGTGCTACAAAACTGAGTGTTGTAGTAACACATTATGGCTGGGTCAAAGGTTAGAGGTCACAAAGAAAATGTAAATAAGGGTGTGAGGATGGAATAGGACACAGTTTATAAAGAGTGCAATATCGAATGCTTGACATTGGATTCGCCTTTGGTGTCCCCCAACAGCTACTAAATTTGGGGGCATTGTACATGCCAGTCAAAATGCAGCAGGAGGGTCCCGATGTATTATAGACCAACTGCTGAAAAATGTATGCGGTGCTGCTTACAGGCAAAGGGGTGTGTCGGATGGAAATAAATAAGATAATTTTGCCAAACACATGAAAGGTGGGGAATCCTGCAGAATCCATTTGAGCAGTGCAGTGACTGTCTTTGGTGTTGTGCAGCTGTTTGGGAGTCTTTTCTGTCTTGGAGTGTTGTTGTTTTTTCTTAATTGGGTGATATTTGCTATTGCTTGTTGGGTAGTTGTGTGGTGGGTTGTCAGGTACTGTTGGATGATTTCTGGTTGTTTTCTGGAAGTATGTTGATGTTGTTTTTGTTGATTGCTCGTACCTGCAGGGTGTTTTCTGAATATGTTTGCTGTAGGATGGGGGGTGTTTTGCAGCTTGGTGTGTACATTTGTTTATCTTCCTGAGTGCTAGATGAACATTTGTCATTTCCATTTTTCTTTAGTTTTGTTAGGCTTTTTTGTATTTCTTGGGGGGTAATTTCTGAGTGTTTTTGATGGGTTGACGCTTTCTGTTTATTTGCCATGGTCATCGTCTTTTGTTGCTATATGCCTGTCAGCTGTTTACTGAATGCACTTGGGGCAGTTCAGTTGCTGGACAGGGACGCGTTGTTGTTTTCTTTGTTTTTTTTGTTACTATACATTTACATTTTGGCTAGCGTGATGATTGTTTATATTTTGTACAATATTTTGTAATTGATGGGTGGCTTTTTGTCGTTTGTCTTGCTTTTCTGTTAGTTTGATTGGATATTTGATGGTTTACTGTGGGGTTTTTAGAGGTTTAGGAGTCTTATTAGTTGATTGTTGTGCAATAGTTTAGTTTTTTCCCAAATAGTTTTGGTTGTTTTTTTAGTATTATTGTGTGTTATTAATGTGGTGGTTTTTGGTTGTTGGCATAGTCATTCTTTTCCTGATAATAATTTTACTAATTTATTATGTGATTTTTTTAGTTTGTCTATGTTTTCTATGGGTTTCGGGTAGTTTTGGTTGACTCTTAAATAGTTTCTGGTAATTTGCAAAGGAAATTCTGTTAGAGTGCGTTTTGCCTTCTGCTAGTAGCAGGGGGTTTCTTGCATTTTGTTGGACAATTTCTAGAAGCTTGTGAGGTGTCTTTGTTAATTAATTTATGTGGCACTTTCTGGTGTTTTCACTTTTGTAGTTCGGGTTTATGCAGTGCTTTCGATTATTTGTATGGTACTTATAGTTGTTCAAATGGTGCCTTCAAATGGTTAGGTTGGTGCTTTTAATGTCCTTTTTCCAGGTGCTTTATGAGTGTTTGGAATAGTGATACTGCTTAACTGTTTGGTGGTTGGTGTTTGGGTGTTTATTTTGTGCTTTGTTTGTACTTTGTCGGTCTTTGTTTTGATATTTGTTGTTTTGGTTGTTGGCTAGTATTATTTGTTGTTTCTTTTTAATCCTGTGTACTTTTTATGTGGTTTGTTTGGTGCTATTTGTCGGTGTGTCTGGTTATTTTTCTTGGTGTGTTGTGATTATTTGTTAGAGCTTTTTATAGGACTTTGATTGTAGCCTTGTGCTTTTTCTTTGCTAGTGTTTGGTTGATTGTCCTTCGCTTCTCCAGTACTTGCTGGCTACTTTTTGGTTGTTTTGAGCAGTATTGTGTTTGTTTTGAATTCAACCAAACAGCTGTATGGTGCATACAGTGTGTCTCTAAGGAAGAACTTTAATATACTAAGATGCTTTTGGTGGGTGATACTGGAATTTTAAAGATGCTGTAGAGCAAGAACAGCTGTCAGTAGGGTTCTAGAACGAGTAAATGTGGTGAATTTTATAATCTGTAGGATGTCAGGAGATGCATGTACAGTGGATTTAGTGGTTTCTAGAGCACTAATGGGAGACTAGACAGAGTGCTTGGTTTTCTCTCAGTGTCAAGCTGGAAAGCATACTTTTTGGTTTGTAATAGAATGTTGTTTGGAGTGTAGAAGGAAGGCTGTTATTGAAAGTTGGCTTGGATGGGAAACTAATGGGTTCGTTCTTGGAAGAAATCCCTTAAATGAGGGAGCAGAGACTAATGTAGAGTCAGGAAACTTCCAGTCAGCAGGCATTTTAAGGAGACCCTGATTAGGGAACATGTCCAGTAACTCCTCTCCTCCCCCACAAACGTACAGAGTGTGGCGGTAGGATTGTTCTTTTCCTTAGAATACTAGGAGAACATGAGAAAAAGAGTGCCTCTTATGGAATAATTTAAGACTCTTTCTTTGTAACCTCTACTTCCCCACATCGCCACCTTTCCGCACCCCAGCACTCACTACCATCACCAAACCTCTCCATTCCCCTCATATCTTCTCTGTACCACGCATTCACCATCATAACTCCCTTCCTTCTGTGCTGTAGTTGATGTGCTGTCTGTCCCTATTAATTACTTTCTAAAACAGGCTGGTATCGGGTGAGGAGTATTTGATCATTCCCTTCCACCGAGATTTGGGAGTGATGGGGGGGAGGTACAAGATGGGCTCCAGGTTTGAATGATGGAATGTGATGAGGGTTGAAGGTAAGAAGTCAGAATGACAACCCGGTCCTCTTAAGAGGTGAAGTGTTATAGCTTCTATTCTTCATGTGCCCAACCCAGTGAGGACCTTTTCACAAAAGCAAAGAGATCCAAAAGGCAGATACTGGCCCCATGATGCAACTGGGTTGGAAATTTAGGAGCACGCAATGCTGTCCCTTATTAGTTGGAAAGCTGCCTGGAGAGGTGCACTAAGCGACCATTGAATGAATGCTCAGGGACCAACTGTTTGTGCTGTGAATACTGGAATGTGGGATGCAGACCATGAAGAATGAGCTGCTTTCTGGGATAGTACCGTTCTGAGATATGAATACATGGATGTCTCGCTTGTGCTTTACATCAGAAACCTGCAGACACCACAGACTCCCACAACTATATCCTTAATGTGTAATGTCTGAGGGAGGCACTGTTCTCTTGTGTCTCTGCTACTTACACTGCCATACACACTCTTACACTACTGACATCACATACCTTCTTCGTCTCTCCCTTGCTTTCCACCATATTGCGTCACCTGCCTCATATATTGTTTCCAACATCATAAATCTGGGGCGATCTGTGTGTTCTCATAAACAGATACAGAATAAAATATACTATCGGGGCAAAATGAATGTCCCTTATTTAAACGCTAATAAAGAGAATCTTGGCTGATCAAAAAGTAGCATTTGTTGCTCAGACTATTCATTGAACATGTTTTTGGCACAATTGCACCCTAAAAAATAAAAAATATATATATGTACATTCATCCTGTTATTAATATAAACATGTTGTAATGTGTGCATCTGTTAGTGAAGACATATTTTACCATACCAATATTAAAATATCAACAAATTATAATTTTTGCATTTTAAATATTAGTATTTAATAATGTCATTCTATTTAATAGTAGCATCTTTTTGTATTGAAATACCAGTATCTTCAACATACTACATTAATGGAAATTTTATAAGTGGAGCATTTTAACGTTGTCATAGCTAAAATGTGCCACATTTATTATTATTATGCGATGTTAGTACATCTTAAAATGCTTTAGCATATATATTAGTACCATATTTTGATATTAGAATATGTTGTTGTGTTCAAAGCTAATATTAGCATATTTCAGTATTTGTACTTTTTAATGTTTGCATATTTTATGATGCCATATTTTAACATACATTAATATTGGCACATTTCATTATATTAATATCATCACAGTTTGACCTGGCATTTTAAATGCTGCTTAGTTTGTCAGTTGTTATTAAAAGTACACTATGTTATTTCTGTATGCTTAGATGCACGTAGGATGATTTCTGTTTTTGGAACATATTCTCCTTGCCCCTTTCCATCAAAGAGTGTTTCATTCTTTGATAAATACAGAAAATTTGGTTAAGACTGCAAAAATCCATCGTTTTGTTTGTCAGTGTTATATTTTCGGCATTGTCATTCCAGGTTGTGCGTTTTTCATTATGTTTAAAAACATGCACAATCATGGTGTATTTATTGTGGTGTTTTTTTTATGATGGCATTCTTAATTTAGGTGTATATACACTGAAAATACGTCGTATTTTACAATACAACACAATTAGACACACCTACTTGTACAAAATAAAATAAGGATCGAGACTAGAAATAAGGACTGGAAAACTTTAAAGAACACTAGACTTAAGTATCCTAGTTTTCTGTAAAGGTCCTTGTATGGAAGTTGTAAAATCGTGGACAAACTAGTACCTATTCATATTAAACGCTTTCCTGTGATTCCTCTGGTCAGATCTGCGCCATAGAAAGACACCCAATAAAACAATCTAGTTTTTAAACAAAAATCTCCTAGTGCACAATTTAAAAGAATACTTTAGGAAACAATAAATGTTATGAATTGAAAATTAACTGCCCGCAGATACTTTGACTTTGGCCTATGCCATCTTGCTTGAGGATGCATAGCATGCAGTTAGATACCTTATTTGCCTGCTCCACTATCAAGTTCAGGAGCTGGTGTGAATTCAGCGTGCTTGCTATGTGACTGTCTCTTCCCCAGCCCTGACGGCCTGTCAGGGGCATCACGCCTGTTGGGAATTCCACAGATATTCTCAATGGCCAGAGCTCCTCTTGGTAGTGAATACATAAGTTTGTTGCACACCAAGAATGGTACAGTTACACAACACAATAAGGGACCAAGGCCTTCCAGTTGCATCCTATCTGTGCTCAGAGTCTCTCGATGCTTTATTAATATTCTCATGTAACGTGACAGATGTAGAATATATGTTTCATACAGTGTACACATTAATTAGAGTGGTTACAACATGGATCAGCAGCCAACATGTGTTTCGTCCTATATTCTGGACTTTTTCAAGGCAAAAAAGCATGATATTGTGTAGTACACCTAGTATGAGGTGTACAGTGAGGGTCTGTGCCTTGCTGCACATACCATACTATGCAATATCGGGCTCTTGTCTCATCTCTTCAAACCAAACAGGACTTTTTACTATATATTCACTTATATACCTTTTCTACCGATAGAACTACATTGTGGAGATACACGTTTATTTTGTACCATCAATCCATCATACTGGACTTTGCAGTTTTCCTTGAAAAGTCCTCAGTGTTGGACTAAACATGTGTTGGCTGGTAATCTGTGTATGATGAAACAACTCTAATCAATTTGTACTTTAAATGAAAAATATTTTCTACATCTTTAAACAGACTAAAAGACTGTCAAGTTATATGACATGCTTAATAAAGCATCTAGAACCTATGAACGCAGATTCATCTTGAAGGCGCTTGTGCCTTACTGCATTCTTGGTGTGTAACAAACATGCGTATTCATTGCTGTAAACTATCTTCTGACAGTTTGGTGAAAACCCTTGGGGCAGTGAAGGCCTCTTTTGTGCACACCCGTTTGACCACAATGCGTTACACCTTGACACATTACATGGATGTGCGACCATTAAAGGGCCTGCCACTGACTTTGTAATACTACTTCTCTGGATAGGTCATGTCACATTCCTTGAGCTATCCTTTCTGGTGCGCACTAACTAGCATTCGCCTCTTGGTCCTCTGTGTTTGAGACTCCGAAGTCGCTATACCGTGTGGAAAAGAGACATCCTGTTAAAGTGGCAGTTCACATTCTAACTGCACAGTAGAGTCCCGCCGCGGTCTGCCTGAATATTTTCAAAATTATTGTGTGATTGCCAACTCAAGGCCTGCCCCTCGCCTCACATTTGATAGTTAGATTTCCTTACTGTGGGAGAACAGGCAGCTCTGAACATTTCTCTCCTCTTTAATGGGACATTCAGTTTGTTCTAGTCGACAAAACCACCCCCTGACGATCTAACTAAGTTGTCACAGGGCATTCGGTAATACAAGCTGTATCTAGTGGACAAAACAACAACCACCACTATAGGGTTGTTGTCCCAGTTGTGCAGATCCTCATCCTCAAACAAACTCTGCCTATTTGACATTTTTACACACCCAATTCCATCCATTTTAGTTGTGGACCACTTTCGCACCAACCCATTCTTCATGAAGAACTTTCATGGGTATATTAATTTGCACTCTTCAAGTATGCGCATATTAAGCATTTACGTGCACCTCAGATCTCTGCATCCTACATTCCGAGCAACACACCCACTGTCTGAGCTCTGCAGCCTTGCCATTCTCTCTCACACATTCACTCACATATTGAGGCATCTGATGCCTGCCTTTAGAGCATCAAAGGTACCACTGTGCGCTCTATGCACTTCACCTTCTCTCTTTATTTTTCTCTCTCTCTCACACACACACACACACACACACACTCCCTCTCTCTCTCACACCTCCATGGAGCTTACCATGACACGCATCAGTTTTTCACAGTGCCCTGGTGCCTGCATTTAGAGCGTTGTACACTCAACTCTGTGCTCTATACATCCCACTCTTACCAAACATCTCTCTGACACAGTGTCAAAGCTACCTTCGCTCATTCTTAATTTGTAGTGCGAAGTGGGAGTGTTCAGGGAAGTGCAAGTCGTAGCAGCACAAATATCCTTTAAGAAAGCCCACTTGAATACCGCCCATGAAGATAATATAACTTATGGTTGAACGTCTTCTGAGGAAGCAAAGGGAACCTAAGAGGAGACAGAGAGGTCAGTTGATGAGATCCAAAATTCCCTTCTTCAGTCCTACTGTTTTACGAAGCATTGAGAGGAAGGTATAGAGAGGAAGAAATCCTCTGGTTCTGAAGGAAACTGAATGTGGTAGCCTACTTGGACGACCTGAAGAACAGAAACAAATGCTGGGGCGTTAAATACATAGTGAATCTGAAAATTGCAATTGAAGCGCGGGAGAAGTGCTGAAGCAATATCCCACCTCATCATAAAAAGCACAGCTTTGCCATGCTGGAGGCTAAAAAATTAATTTCAAAGCCCCTGAGCAAAAAAGAAACACACGGCCCAGAAATAACTAGGAATGGGCGGAACTCGCATGGTTAAATGAAAACTCCCTGAGATTCCATAGAGTTCCATGAGCAGGTCGAAATCGGCACATTGCGCTGATTTTGAGCACTGGTAGCTTGTTCTGCACTGTAAAATCAGCGTGTACGGCACCACGCAGCGCGCCAGAGGACACTGCTGCTTGGGTTGGTTTTGCTGCTGCTCAAGTATACTTTTTATTTGAGCTGCAGCTTTCCTAACTCAAGCGGTTGTGACCGCTCATGTTGGGAAAATCCCGCAGAGTGCCATCCTAGCGTCTGAAAGTTCAGCTAGGGGACGCCAATTCTCACTTGCCTTTTTACCGTTGGTGAGCTGTGCGTGAGAAAAAACTCAGCCTCGCAGCGGTCGGTGAAATTTGACCTGACCTCTACATAACATAGAGTGGTCAAAACTCTGCAAGCTCCGCTGACGGAGTAGAATTTATCAGCCACCCCTAGAAATAATAGTAGCCGGGTGACTGAAACAGCAATTTCCAGTCGCCAAATGGGGGAAATACAAACAGAAATACTTCCATTGCGCTCCTGATTGCTCTGCAGAGAAAATCAACTGAACGCCTAACAGCCCAACAGTGAAAGCAGTTGTGTTTTTTATGAAGAAGGCCGTTAGAACAGACCTATACCAAAAAAAACGTAAACATTTCATAAAAAATAAAGTGACTTACCTCTGGGCTTGATCCAGAGGCCACAGAAAAGCAAACAGGAAGTACTTTGTTACAACCCCTCCCATGTTGATCGTGTGCCCAAGACCTATGGTAAAGAGGGGTTACTAGGAGGAGTTTTTATTTATGATATATGTGCAAGAGGAGCAATTACTCAATCCATGAGGACTTGGACGCAGAAGAGGGGCATGGTAGGTGAAGAGCTATGTCCATTCTGTAGGCACGCCACACATCTACAATATGAAATCTTACCAGCCTGCTTCCACAGCATCACGCACCTAATGTGTGAACTCCCTCCAATCTTTCACCGGAGTATCACACAGCCCTCCTTGGGAACAGTCTGCGGCCTACCTCCTGAGCAACACAAACCCAAAGCCTAAGCTCCCCTGCAGTATTTCTTCCAAGCACCCACTGATAACCAGTGTCTGATCTATATGCAGACCCTCTCAGAGAATCACATAGTCCACTATCTGAGATCTGATCCTCTGCCGTCTGTCCTCACAGCCCTGCACTCTCACTGTCAGAGCTTTTTGCCACCTGCTCCCACGGCATCACAAGCCCACTCTAGAGTAGGCTCACTGCATTTGCCCTCGGCGCTAAACATAATAACACCACCTCCCGAGAGCAGCCAGCCTTTAGACCATCATAGGCCCTGCGAGTCTGACCTCTGCATAGCGTGCCCTCAAGGCGTAACGCGCCGCTACGTCTGAGCTACTGCGTCCTTCTGAGAGACACACACACCGCCCCTCCATCAGATGTATTTGTTCCACAAGCGTCGTGTGTTGAATGCTGACCCCCTGCTGCAGTTTGCGTGCGCTCACGTTTTCTCTTTCTTTTTCTCATTTCATAATCTCATTTTCCTCTAGATGGATCTCTTTGGGTTTCTTTTTTTCTCTGCCGCTATCATTTGCTCTATTTCTTTCTTTTATTGTTGTTATCCTCTTTCCCGCCCTCTCACCTTCTCATCCACCACCCTTTTATCTAGTCTGCGTCTACATTGTCTCTTTTGCCTTTCACGGCTCCGTTTTCACTCTCTTTCTCCATCTCTTTTCCTGTCTATATTCTCCTTTCGCTGATGTCCACACCGCATTCTTTTATCCTCCTTTCACTTTGCTTCCCTGAACCCTTTCTCATTTTCCTTCCCTAATCTGTCATATTTTACATTTCATGTTTCCTTTTTCCAATATGTATATCATAGCCTTTTCTATTTCTGCCTTAGGCTTTGTGTGCAATTTTAACCTGCTCGCTTTTTCTCCACTGCTTCTCCTTTAGCCCCCCCTTTCTTCAGTTCTTTATTTGCTCAGTTTCCCTTATTTTCTTTCCTTTCTTATTTCTTGTTCTCTACCTCTCTCTCATCACATCACTTCGTTCTCGACTGCTTCACAAACACCCTTACTCTTTTAAATTCATAATCTTTTTCTATGTCTCGTAGAATTCTCGTATGTTTTCTTCTTATTCTCTTATCCTCCCCCTCTTTCTGCTTCCCCCTTCTCTCCTTTTTCTCTCTAACGCACGCCTGTCTTTCTCTCTCACTCCCTTTTTTATTCTGTAAGCGCCTCCTCGCTCTCCTTCTCCCTCCTTCTTGCTCAAATAGTGTTGAACAAGTTTCAGTCTAAACAGGTTTTATCAGGAGGCAGCTTCAGGGGCTTCAAAGGGTGGGCAGGTTGGAGGGAGAATGGGTTTTGCTTCCCTATTCGCTCCTCATATTCCTCCCCCTCCCCTTCCCTCCGACCAGCCTGTATGGTTGTTACCACTCACACCTGTGAACTAACACGCCCCCTGGTGTTTGCATGCAGTCATTGCATCCAGCAGATCCTGGAGGCTGTTCTCCATTGCCACCAAATGGGGGTGGTGCACAGAGACCTCAAGGTGAGTGTGCGAGCCCTGCAGCGCTGTCTGTCTTTGGGCCTATGCTGAGGTGGGCTGTCCTAAAGGGAGATCTCGAGGTGTCTCGACGGGTCAGTGCCACAGGAAGGCCGCAGTGGCAGTGCCCCCCACCTGTGATGTTTGAGCCCACTCCTTCCCTGCTCCAGCAGCAGTCTTGGTGCACTGGCCTGTCGAGAAATCTACTGCTTTCCCCTATGAATCAGTCTGCCTCTCGGCCTCTGCATGCCTTTGGACTGTTGTCTGGGGTCTGTGTTAATGAATTAAACTGTTGTGTTGCAAGGATATGATGTTGCCTGACTCTTCCTCCCACCGAAAAATAATAAAGGAATAAATGTTTCAGAGTTGGGTTAAGAGAGAAATATTTTTTGCCATCTACTTTTTGGTACCTGTAGGAGTCATGGGAATGCAGCTCTAAAGGGAAAACAAGGCTGCTGACCCAATGACTGTCTATGGGTCACCCTTGGTGGCCATCTTTGATCGAAGTAACTATTAGGAACAAAGTCCTTTCAGGCACATTACTTTCAGTGTTCCCACAATTCAAAAATCTGACACAGGTTATTTCTGAGTTACTCTACCTAACTCTGTACTATCTAGGGTTACGAAAACTTCCCTACTGAAAACTACATTAGCCACATCTACAACAATAGTAAGTGTTGAAAGAGGGGAATCTTCTAAGAAAACCACATGTTCTTCAGTTCTTAACTCTTCATACTTGCACATATTTTCCACACATCAAGTCTGACAGGAGACTAACGAATTTGTTAATGTCTTAACAGATGCCCCTTTCAAGAGCTGCACATTGCATGTCAAGAGTGTATTTGCTACATGGCATTTTTAACCATAGTTCTGAAGGCACTCTTCATTTGCGAGAAAATGAGTCTTTTCACTTTCCTTTAGTTTATGGATTGAATCCAGAATTTTATGTCCCAGCTTCTCTCGTCCTTTGTAGGGAAGCTTGGGGAAAGACGAGGGGCTATTTCTATGTAAATTCACCATCACAGGACCTTATCTCTCCACTAATGTACAGGCTCCAGAGAAACCAAATAATGCTCATATCTGAGCCCCAAAGTTCCAGAATGACTCCGTTTGTGTTTTATGTATAAGGGCTGTTGCATGTCTGATAAGGCCCACTGCTTTAAGACTTAAAATTAAAGATGACACTCCCTTAAACATCTTATAATTACACCACTTTTTAGACCAGTTAAAAAAGAAATAGCGTTCTTCCTGAATGGACTTTTTTCCTTTCTTAAATCAAAGATGGCTGCACTTAAAATGAAGTTGATGGGTGAATCCATGTTTGGGTACAAAGGAGCAATATTAAAACAGTAAATGCTTTCATAAATTTTGCATATGTTTTTTGTTTAGGTTTCATATATGGCACTTAACTCCCTGCGGTCATGTAGGTGCGGCCAGATCTTAGCTCATGGCCCTGCCTGGGAACACACAGGGCTGTGCGCTCTTTCCTCAGGTTCACCCACCTCACATCACAGACATAGCTGAATATTATTTTATTTTGTTCTCCTTGGGAAATGGGTTTTCCCAATTGCTACATGAATGTATATTTTGTGATCAAGGGTGATGTGCGTGGCTGTGTGAGATAACTCCTCTCTCTTACCTTTTAAGACCAGACTCGCTGAATCCCGAGTGTTTGCATTCCCACACAGCCTTTCCCTGTTTGTGGGATAGTTGGAATGGAAGACCAAGACACCTGTGGCCTACAGACAATTTATTCTGTTTCCCCAAAATATGTTTCTGTTGGAGTAACCCAAACAGGAGCCACAGAGAACTTCCAATCCCTTTAACTAAAACGTTTATCTCTTGGAGTAGCCCAACCTGGAATTATAGAGAACATCCACTACAAAATTCTCTCCTTGGATTAATCCAACTGGGAACCACTGAGATCTTCTTAGACCTACATTATAAGTGTTATCCCTTGGTGTAACCCATGTCATTAATCACAGAGAACTTCCCAAACCTACATTAAAAAACATATCCCTTGGTGTAACCGAGCAACTAATCATAGAGAACGTCCTACTCCTTTACTTAAATGGATGCTCCTTAACATACAGAAAGCAGGAAAGTCAGTGACACTACCCCGCGATAGAGGCAGCTACCAATAGGATACTAAAAATCAGAAAAATTAATACATCTGAGGGCACAGGAGACAATAAGCCCATCCCTGAAGGTTGGGACAGCTGTGAAAGTGAATGTAGGAGAGAGATTGACTGTCATCTCTTTTTTAAAATCTTGGGTTTTGTTTTAGATGTTGCACTGTGTATTTTCTACCCAGACATGTAGGTTTTACTCCACAATGAAAAACTCTTCTTAATATTTGTAATTTCAACAGTCTTCCCCTGGGTGCTAAGTAGCCATCAAGCAGCAATGGTTTAT
Source organism: Pleurodeles waltl (assembly GCF_031143425.1). Lineage (NCBI taxonomy): Eukaryota > Metazoa > Chordata > Amphibia > Caudata > Salamandridae > Pleurodeles > Pleurodeles waltl. Next base: position 704,633,633 of record NC_090450.1, read on the forward strand.
CATCTCGGTTCAGCCAACAGAGGTCAATTGATGTGGCTTTGAGATGCGGGAAAGGCAAATGATTGGTATATCCGTGCACATATACCTCTTTTCTATAGTCAGTGATAATCTGTCCAACGACAGTGCCGTTCTGGGTTGAAGGGAATTGGCAATGCTGGCTGGCTGGCACATAGACCTGAGCTCTACTCTCACTTGAAGGTATCCCTGTGTAAGACTGGGTGGTCAATGTGGGGGGGGGGGAGGAATCCTCCTTGTTCATGTGCAGTCTCAGCAGAGCCCACTTAGAGAGTTCTGTAGTCAGTGCTGGAAAAACTGTCCACTGTCTAACAGAAAGAGAATCCTTTCTTGGCTCTTTTCTAGCGCATTAACAGTCTACGTGGTTAAGTAGTCCACATAAGGCCATTTCCAACAGGAAGAAGAGGACAATCACAGAATTCTTCAACCATACCATCCAGAGATGTCCTTTACTCGCTTGGTCAACTAGTTATGGAAAAGTAGAGTGGGTGCCGTGGGAATAAGTATCCAGCAGGTTAAATAATTTTTATTGTGTTCAACTCCCAGAGATCAGAGCCAGAGGAAGGACAGCCCTTTGCAATATTGGCTATTTTTTCAATTTTCATAGAGCCACTCCAACAAGGAAAGGACTTGGATATGGAGCCCGAGCAAGAGGGGTTCTTAAAGTGCCTCCTTAATTATTGCCCACCATTGCAAGGATAAAGGCAGTCACATGCAGTTAGTGTTCTCCTGGCCATTCCTTGCCATTACTGTGCTTAGCTTGTTCACCGGAGCCCCTCCCTTGGTGTTAGTATGCATCTGATGGACAAGTACCTCTCGGTGGTTCACCAGTGGCCCAATTTTGTGCTCAGCTTTTTTGAACTAGTGGACTATATCTTGTACTTAGTGTGCTACACTAGTCCACCCGATGCAGTCAGTATACTCTGCTTGCCCCAGGCATATCCCTTTGAATGAGCGTGCTATGGTGATCTGTTCGACGCAGCTAGTGTGCAGTGTCCCACCCCTTCATTTAGTGCCCTCCACCTGTTTACTATCCTTGACTCATCCCTTTTACTTAGTATTATTTGGTGGCCAAACCCATACCGTTGGTGTGATCAGCCTATTTACTACAGGCCCATTCCATCAAACTCGTGTGCTGCAGCTCATCACAAGGGGAATCTGCTGTGCTTTAATGCCATGGTCTGGTAAATCTGTTTGATGGCCCACCATTTACTTGTGGTTAACGTTCTCTAGACGCCCGACCCTTTTAGCTCCGGCCCAGGTCTTGCAGTTAGTGTGTTCCTCCAGCTTGCCCCCGAGTAAAATTACTTCCATTTGCTTCTACCTTTTAGACCCAGAGGCCCATCCCTTGCAGTTAGCGTAATCCGATGGCCCATCCAGTGCTCTTCCCGTACTTCACCTCTTTGCCGGAGGCCCACATCCTAGAGATAGTGAGCTCCGGCGACCGTCCCTTGCAAGTCGTGAGCTCCAGTATGCTCGGATTCGGAAACCAAAGAGCAAATGTCCGCAACTTCCAGACGACTCAGGTTTAGAAAGAGCGGAAGACGTTGATTGGACCAGATTGAAACGGAAGTGGAGAGAGAGAGGAAGATACTTGGGGCGGAATGAGGGGGATATAAAGAGACGGGTGAATCGGAGGAGAGAAAGATAACAAAGACAGAAGGAATGGATATGGGAAATACAGGAAAATGGAGAGCAACACAGCTTCATAGGTACAATGTGTTATAATTACACTGTTTAACAGTCGTGTTTAGTTTGCTTACGGAAAACCCAAAATCTGTCCGAAAAGAAAACTAAAGTTCAGCATCTCGCGCTGTTTAGAGCTCTGTCTCCTCGTTTGACAATAGCTAAGCTTAACACGCGCCATAGCGAAAGAACTAAGGGTATCAGCTGAAGCGAAAATAGGGAGACAGCGGTACAGCGGTGACACCAAGTGTTCAGTCCTAGTGTTGTCATGGGTGAGGCCCAAAAGGAAACAGTGAAGGAAGCAGTGACGCCAAACGGGCGCCAGGACATTGGCCCTTAAGGTCCCGTCAGCTGCAGCCTACCTATCCAAGCTCTTGCTTCTAATTCCGAAAATGACTAAAAAATATTTTTACTAGACGGAATCTGTCACCGAAGCTCAAAAAACCTCTCAGCTCAGAGGAGTACTTAGCTGCAGGGAACACGAGTGGAGTCTTGAGACATCTGATCTCCAATCTCACAAGTTAGGCTGCTGTTGCGTGCATGTTTACTTTGGCTAGGAGACAAAAAATACATTCGTTTTTATTTGTTAGAAAACTACTGGCAGAAAAACAAACCAATTAAAAACATTTGAATAATACAATTTGATCTAATAATTTTCGAGAAAATACTTTTTAGTGAAGCTATATGAAAGCCACTCAGTTATTAACAACTTAACATCATATTGTGTTTCACATTATCGAGTGGTAAGGAGCACTGTCAGAGGCAATTTGTCCTTACTGTTCCAAGACTGGCGTCTGGATGGTCATGCCTATGGTTAGTGACAAACACTGTTAATTGATATCCTGGGACTGAAAAAAACAACTGTCGTTTGAATAGTGCCAGAATATTAGAAGGTAATATTAGCTACATTTCGAATAGCATGCTTTCAAGCTAAGTCGTTTGACCAGAAGTACTATAAGGGTTCATTTTCTTTACAAACTAATGTTATTGAAGTTTATACAGCTCACCACATGGAATTCAAAATAAGGTAATAGCAGTGATAAATATAGCTCAAGTGAATTATGTATTTATAGCATTACTGTGAAGACAGTCATTCTTCAATGTGTGAATAGATTTTTCAGTCTAAAAGTTTCTATCAAAAGTAGTTTTTACAATTTCTTTCATATAAAACAGCTTGATCAGAGTCTAATGCGCAAACAGGTATTATAAAGATAAACCATGAGCTACTAATCTAAAATCAAGCAGGAGAGGGGAATGGGTTCCATCGTAACGCCTAAGAATTTACGGCTTTCCGGAGCTACAATTAAAGCCATCAATCTGCTTTCTGAATAGAGGACAATGAACGTAAAGCTAACTTAATTTATGTAGAAGCGCATGTTCTAATGAGTCACATCCAGGCGTAAGGCTTTAAATAGTAAAGGATTAGGCCAGAATGTGTTCATAGGAGAAGCAAAGGGTCCTCCGGCCTAACCTGAATATCCATCCAAATCTTCGCGTTCTTGTCGGGCAAACCACCGAGTTTGGCGTCCCTGGAAACAACCACAAGGGATATGCGTATTCGTGAATGGTCCAGCCTCTTTATTAAGTAATGCCCCCCTAATGTACACATTTCAGATGAAGTGGTGCAGGTGGCTGTATAATGGTGCCATGTGTCAAACCCAGTGCCATTCCGGAAATTTATACCGGTGCAAACTGGCCTCCGGAGACAAAGGGCGGCGATGATTTGAGCACTGGCCCCTGATTTACGCGTAGGATCACACAGAAATGTAGGTTAGGGCGTCGAAGAGAGAGATATTGCACGAAGGCCATCGGCAGGTGAGGGTACCTATGACTGCAGCGCACACACTGCCTTGCACCATATCCGAAAGAAGCGTATGCGCATCTGAGCTAGCACGCCTGCGCGTGCCAGAAACGGGTTCTCTTGAAAGGACTTCTTGCAGGGAGGTCGCACTGGAGGTTGGCTGATGATGTCGTGGTATTAAAAGCAATCTATCCAGTACCATCAACCAGTAGTCCTTGCAAACGTTAACTGGCTAGTCACGTTTTATCTTCTCTAGACTGACCGACTCTGAGGATGGAATTCACTGCTGTAAAGAAAAGAAATGTCACGAACCGCCGCACTCAGCCCCAGATTAGCAGCAAACTGATGTCACACCTCTGAGACTTTAGTGAAGGAAGGGGTTGATTTCTGTTTTTTGGGGTCACTCTTGTTCTGATTCTGCGCTGCTTCCCCCAATCGCCGCAGATGCGTTGCTCTGCTTTCCTCTGGTAGCCTAACCACCAGGGGGACAGATCTGCCCATAGAACTCCGCTTAAGGTCGTGTTCAAGCCGGAGTGGGTGTGCACTTGGAAGTCTCTCCTCACTTAGCCTCTTGCAAATGGGACTGGAAGGGAACTCTGGCGCCCCCTGGTTACATTGTATGTAGTGATTCTGAACCCACCCTTTTTGTTATGCATACCAAGCGTTGCTGTGTCTGTCCTCTCTGTCTGTCACTCAATAAAAATGACCTCTGTGTTAAATGGCTTGCTGACGACAGCCAGAAAACCTGCTCCTGGCCAGCAAATGCAAAGGCGCGGCCGTGAAACTTGCGGATTTCGGCTTGGCGATCGAGGTGCAGGGAGAGCAGCAAGCATGGTTTGGTAAGTACATCTTTTTATTTAGTTGTGTTTTTTTGTAAAAGTGGTGATGATATGAGGCATTGGTCATTTGAAGTGTATGGGTCCGGTTGTGGGGTGAGGGTGTGCATAAAAATGCACTGACAGCGCATGAGTCCATAAAAGGATATCTGAGAAGCAATTTAAGAATGTGAGTGTATGATGATGAATGAGCGGGACTCCATAACAGTGTAAGAGAACAGCGACTAGTAACGAGTAAGGCTCCATTGCAGGGTAACAGGCGAGTGATGGGGATTGAGTGAGTCGAAATTGAAGTATGTGAGCCACCTCCTGTTCAGTTGGTTTTCACTTAATTTTCTTGATGCTTCTGTGGTATATTTCTGACCCTGCAGTAGGACGGCTATTCATTTTTTTCACAGTGTGTGTGTGGGCGTATGTGTGCCCTACGCCCCCTTTGTTCCGCACTCTTGCGACTGCACCTTAGACGCCCTCTTGACAATCGGTTTCTGTTCTGTATTTCTCTTTGGCAGGGTTCGCTGGTACCCCCGGCTACCTCTCACCAGAAGTACTGCGTAAGGAAGCATATGGAAAGCCAGTGGATATATGGGCGTGCGGTAAGTCTAATAGGTTTTTGCCACTGTTTCTCGCCTGTTAAAGGCGACTAAACCTTCTGTTGACCATGTTTTAGTAAGCAGATGAGTTTTCCTGAATAATGTCTGTTTCACGGTGCTCGAAGGATCTCATAATGTGAGACACACGCTAGCAAAGTGTCTCGATCCCAGTTCGACTTCAGAGGAAATGTAATAGATTTTGCTATTCTGACTGTAGTCCTACCTTATCTGGAGGAAACTGTTTAGTTAACTGGTATGCTTTTCCTATGGCTTCTTAAAAGTGACACGACACCCGCTCGTACTCTTCTATGAGACATAAGTTTCACTTAAGGAGAATAAAGAGTTGGGGCAGTATGTTTCGGTATGAAATGGCACATTCAACTTCCCTGTTTGATATGTAAGTTGTGCTGGTGAGGATTTTGACTACGCCTTCGAGTGAAGCCAGGAGCAGTCACGAAATTCAGTCTCTGTCATGTGGGTGAAGTTTACTGAGTTTGTCTGATGTAGTTAAGCCTACCCAGCCTGTCACGCTGCATTATTTCTTGGCACAGGATGCCTCTTTCACATGATCTTCTGGTACAGGATATCACTAATGAAGACCAGGGGCGAGGCAGGACAGATCATTGGCGCAGATCATGAAGAATAACACAGCCAAGAGGGTCAAGACCAGGATGGCTAGAACTAGAGAGGCCAGGAGGACTAAGGGTAAGTGGCCCAAGAGAGCAAGGACCAGGGTGCCTGAGCCAGAAGGACAAAGTTCAACAGAATCAGGACAAGAAGGGTCAGGTGGTCAAGAGCCACAAAGAACTGGAGTTAGTGGACCAAAAGGACTGTAACTAGTGGGACCAGGATGGCCAGGAGATAAAAAAGAAACTGGACCAGGGACATAGCATTAGTACTAGGAAAATAAGCAATATGAGTGTCAGAGTGGGGGGGAGGCAGTAGGACCAGGAGCAGAATCAGAAGGATCATGACCAGGGCTTGAAGGATGAACAAAAACAGAAGAACTAGAACTGAGAAGAATATCCGGACCAGTACCAAAAAGATCAGAAAGAATAGAACCTTAAGGATCCAGATCTGAAGGAGCAGGAGGACCAGGAGCAGATGCACCACACGAAGACTAGAAGGCATAAGGCAGGGACCAGAAGATGGGGACTCGAAAGAAGGATAGAGGAGCTGTAGACAGACCAGGAGAATGATGAGGACCTGGACAAGGAGGATAAGGTTCTGAATTAGAACAACAATGGGATTCCAGTCTACATGTGTAAAAAGATGCCTTAGTTGCAGTGGCCACAACGCTTATAGTTCTTAACTACTGTCTTGGGCAACAATACATTTAGAGATCCTACCTTTTTTAGCCCACTTGAAGCGCTTCTTAACCCACTCTGGTATCTTTAAATGCAGTCCGTTTGTGTCTGGTTACCAGAATAGTTTTGCTATCATATTTTCCCTTGTGCCAGTTTCTTTAGAGGGCAGAGTTTGCCCAAAATAATGCATATACTAATTCTTACCCTCATCATTCTGCCCCCTTTCTGCCACACCCAGTTTATGGGCCCCAGAGTAAGCGTTTTAATTTTTAGCACAGCTTAAAAGTGCTAGAAAATGTGAGATATCTTATTGATAATTTATCCCCTTTCGTCTTGACGGAGTCACATCCAACAGTCGAATGCCACTCAGGAGGGAATGCGGTCCGGTAACAGAGTTGCACAGACCCCTGGTACAGTAGCTTGGAAAATTATGAGGAAGCAAAGGCTTTGCACGGATTTGGGGAGGTGAGGCGTCCCTGGAGCAGGTGCGGCGTCGGTTCCTTACTGCTACTGGCAAAGTGAGGCATCTATTCCTTACTCCTAGGCAGGGGAGGTGAGGCATGGGTTGCTTAAGGTTGCAGGGGAGGTGATGCAGCATCGGTGGCGAGGTGTCGGTTCCTTGCAACCCGGCAAGGTTGATGAATCCAGCAGGTCAAGATGCAAGGTGTCGACTACAGGCCCACAGGTGCTCTGGCAGAGTCGGGTGTCACGGCACTCAGGACTCACGCTGTGACGGAACTTCTGAGGCACTGTAGCAGTGCCGGGCCTATGTTGCAGGTCATGGTCATTGCACTCAGCGGGGACCACGGCACAGAGTCGGAAAGTGACACCAGTTCCGAAGTCGCTTTGGAGTCTATGTGCTTGGTTTCTTCTTGGGTGCACCAGAACGCACTCCCAAGGGCCCAGGAACTGGATTTGGCACCATTTGTCAAGTCAGGACTCTCAACAAGAAAGCCCAGGTGCTGGCAGGTGAAGTATTTGATGTCCCTGAGACTTCTTAACAAGAGGCAAGCTCAGTCCAAGCCCTTGGAGAACATTTGGAAGCAGGATGTAGATTAACGTCCAGCCCAAGCAGCAGGCCAGCACAGCAGTGCAACAGGCAGAGTTGTAGTCCCTCCTACAGCATCCAGCTCTTTTTCCTGGCAGAATGTCCTCAATCCAGAAGGATTCTAAATATGTGGTGTTAGAGGTCCAGTACTTATACCCAGTTCTGTCTTTGAAGTAGGCAAACTTCCAAGTGGGGTCTTTGTAGTGCAAAATACCCTGCTTTTCCCTGCCCTGAGGACAGACACAACCCTATTCAAGTGCAAGTGTCAGCTCCTCTCACGGCTCTAGCTCAGGAAGACCCATCAACCTGGTGGTGGGCGTTCATGATATGCAGGGCACACCTCAGCTCCCTTTGTGTGACTGTCTAGAGCAGTGGTTCCCAACCTTTTCACATCTGTGGACCCCCACTTTATCATTACTGGAACCCGGGGACCCCCACTGAATCATTATTGGAGTCTGGGGACCCCCTACTAAGCCATTACTGAAAGCTGGGGACCTAATCTGTTAATTTTAGCTTATTGTCTGAGCAGTCGCTGACCCCCTGAGGAGGCTTTGCGGACCCCCAGGAGTCCCCGGACCACAGGTTGGGAACCACTGGTCTAGAGTGAATGCACAAACAGCCCAACTGTCATCCTGACCCAGATGTGTATTCAGCATACAGGCAGAGGCACAAATGGTTAAGCAAGAAAATGCCCACTTTCTAAAAGTGGCATTTTCAAACTTATAATTCAAAAACCAACTTCACCCAAAAAATTTAAAGAAATTTGTGAGTTCAGAGACTCCAACATTTCTAAAGGCAGTGACATTGCCTCACCAGCTTACTTAGCCTAATACAATAGGCCATGTCTGAATCTTCCAAGAATCTTTTTAGGCAATGTGGAAATTATGGAAAAAAGAGGCTGCATTCTGAGGCCTTCTACAAGGAGCACTTATAGTGCCTTCATCTAATATATAAGGATAGGGACTGTAAAATCTGTAGAACATTTTCTACAACAACTCGTAAAAGACAGGGAGACAAAGGGTTACAGGTCAATGGCAGATGGTCAACAAAAAGCCCAGGTTCATATCAATATTCCTGAGTTGAGAACAATCCCTCTAGTACTACGTTATTTCAGTGCAAGAATACGTAATTCATCAATATTAATATGTATGGCCAATTTAACAAGGATGCACTTTCAGCAAACAAGGGGGGCATGATCCTACATATTGTCCAAAGAGGCACAGAGGATGTAGGATTGGACAATACACTATCATATTCAGGCAGAACATCGTCCAGGCATAACATTCTCCTGTGCCAACAGTCTCAGCAGATCAACAAAGAAATGTCACAACTGTGAGCTAAATCAAGACCAACTTGAAAAGCTGTGTGTAGTATCCTGTCTCTTCCCATTCCCTCTATGTCTGAGCTGATGTATAGAATGCTAAGCATGGAATGCTGAGAGTGATAGATGTAACAGTATGTTTGTATGTGATCTGCAGTGGAAGCTAACAGAGGGGGGCAGTTGGAGGGAGGATGAGGCCCTAATAAGACCTATCTGTTACTGCTGTAGCCCAGGGGCCTAATATGAAATGAAGAACTTAGTTCCTACCTGATTGGCTCTGGGCTCTTGTATGGAGACCCTGCCATCTAACTCCAGCAGTTTTCATTTTTGGGACAAACTAACGCTTGATCTGTTTGCTACTCACCAGTCCCAGAAATGCTAATACTTTGCCAGAAGCCACTCCATGCCAGGGTTTTGGGTATCAGGTACTTACATTAATGCATTTACTCCAGTCCCTCTGATTCCAAGAGGGTTATAAGAAATGAGGAGGGGACCGCTCTGCATCGTCCCACAAGCCCCATGCTGGCCCAGACAGTTCTGGTTCACAGTTACATCTCCTCTTGGAAAAGCCTCAGGTACAGTGGGAGCCAAACCAGAACCTGCTGTTTTAGCCTAACAAACAATTTCTCCATCTGGATCCTCGTTCTCTCAATTTGGCTCCTGAATTTAATGATTTCCAAATGTTAGACATTCCAGAAAGCTGCAAAGAAATGATGTCCAAAGCTAGAGTGGTGTCCACCAATAAAATGTAAACCTCAAAATAAAACATTTTGCATTTGTTTTACTGAACATCATTTACTCTCTAAATCTTCACTTCCTTAAAAGATATTACCATATCTTCTGCACCTAGCGAAGCCAGGACTGAGTCGTTCTTCAGTCAGAGTTTGTTTGGCTGCCATTTCACGTTCCAAAAGAAAGTGGAACCAACCGTCCTTTTGGTCTAACAGACCTGGTAATGAGTTTTTTTAAAGGCCTTTTTAGGGTCTTCCCACCAATAAAATATCCTTCATTTTCATGGAAGCAAAGTGTAGTGCTAGGACCTGGCTAATCACTGAAGAGAGAAGGGGATGTGAGGCCCAGTCAAAAAAGTGTGGGTGCCCACCCAGGGCACGTGCTCCACCTTGTCCTCGTGGGGGCCACAGAGGGAGTCCCAAGAACTCACAGCCCCAGAGGACTTCCCTCATCCAGCGGGCATCGGCACTGGTCCCGCCCGCAGGGAGCAGCTTAAAATGCTGCTGTCTGCGGGAGCAATATTCAGATCTGTTTCCCTGCCTGTATCACTGCTGTATCACTGTGGGCAAGGAAACAGATCTGAAGTCCACTCCCTGGTGAGGGGAGCATTTTTAAAACTCCCGCCAGTTGGGAGTGGACTTCATGTTTGCGCTCACTTGGCAGAGGCTTTGAAATTGCTGCCGTCAAGCAAGAGCCAACACAGGTTTCCCTGCTCGCACAAGTGTGAGCAGGGAAACCGCTATATGCCGGGGGGGGGAGGTACACCAGGACATAGCAGTAGGGGTCGGGTCCCAGGGCCATTAATGTCTCAGGGAGGGGGGCCCACTCTCCTTTTGAATTGAGGCTAAAATCAGCCCGGGGAGAAAGCTCGTGTGCCCCCTTCCCTGTTTTCACCTACGTCTGGGCCCCTGGGGATGTGGTACCTTGGGCCAAAATCGTCCTGGGAGGGAGCCTGTGTTTCCCATCCCACTTTTAATAAGGGCAGACCATAGGGATGGGGTCTCAGGGTTGAAATCAGCCTGGGGCGGGGGGTGGGCAAGAGTGCCCTCATAATAATAAAAGCAACTCCCCACTGGTCCTGGCTCATCTGAGGTACTAAGAAACACAAACAAGGAAAACCGTTTTAAAAAAAACAAAACATTTTTTGCTGCAGATCCTCTGAGAATTTGCAGCAAAAATGTTTGAAAAAAAGGTTTTGAAAGGTTTTGTCCCCCCTGTGGGACCCCACCACTAGGCCTACGGAGTCAGGGTAATACTACCCGAGCCCCTTCTGTTTTTTTTTTTTTTTACCTTTGTCTTGGGACTTGGGCCAGTCCCGAGATGCAAGATGGCTGCCACTCACTTACTGGTTGAAGTGGTAGCAGCCAATCAGCTCTTACCTTAGGATCTGTAGTATCCACGGACCATCTGTGTCTCTAGATATACATAAATCTTTTTTTTTTTTTTATTACTTAAGAACTATTGAACGGATTTACACCAGATTACAATAAGCACTCTTTCTGGACCAAGATCTAGATTTCTGCCAAATTTGGTGTAATTCCATTCAGCAGGTGTACACATGTCAAAAATACCTGTGTGAAATTGCATGGGGAAAATGCATTTTGGGGCCTCCTACTTTTCTCGCCCCCACTTAACGAGTTGCACCCAGACTTTCCAGATAACAGCTGAAGTGAGTGGCAAAGTAGTTGTGAAAACTTTGTGGAGATTTGTCAGACAGCATCAAAGTTGTTAACAGAACAAAAAACGCTTTTCCTATGGAAACTCGGCCCTAACTATAACTACCTACTGGCAACCGCCAGTAGGTTATACATATTTATATATTTCATATTCCAGTCAAGAAACACCTTCTTCCATTCAAAGTTTATTACTCAAGCTGTCCGATTCAACCAAAAAAAGACATTTCAGACCTTGTGAAACCTGTGGGAAGAAAAGGTTACACTCAGAAGACCCTCACAAGGAATGCATTTACTGCCTCTACCATTCCCATAAGGTAAAATACTGTAAAAATGTGTTGTACTTTTTAGGGGCGTCTCCTCCATTAGGGTGGAGGAGCGTCATACCTTGCCAGCAGCAGCAGCTGCAAACCTTTTACTAAAAAACAATATTTGACTTTGTTTATTATCGTATTTTAGTAAAATGGGGTGGGCCACGGGGTGAGGAGCAGTAAGGGGAAGTGCTCAGCTCTCAGAGCGCAACACACATGCGCACATGGCTCTCTCCAGCCCAGCACTGGGCTGGAGAGATCCTGCACAGGCTCCCAGTCTGCCTGGGAGCATCCTGGCTGGGCGCTCCCAGCCAATCCTGACGTTGCTCTAAGCAGTGTCAGGATTGGCCACAGGGCAGGCTGGGAGCCTGTGCATGCCTGCAGCCAGCAGAGGAGCGCAGTGCGGCGGCAAGAAGGTAATTGTTTATTTTATTTTTTTAAATTAATTACATTTTTTCTTTCCCTATTTCCCCTCACCCCCGTGCGGCACTCCACCACTTCTGCGCACCACGAGCCGCCACTGGTACTTTTTCTTTGACAAAGACAGGGAGGGGTGGCTTTTGATATGACTTCAGAAACCTAAACCAAAGGGCACTCAACTTTCTGAGAAGAATGAGGAAGATTACTTGAAATCTTAGAGGAAGCTTCAATAAAGTGAAAGATCAGAAGGCTCAATGCCTCATGAACCACAAAAGAAAACTCTAAAAAAGGCTCATCATTGGGTCATCTAAAGAGCATGTTTTATCTACTGAACGTTCCCACAAACATTCAAAAGATACCACCTCAAAAATGTTGAAACCAGAACCTACAACACCTTCTCCAAAGTTTACTTTACATTTTAAAAAGTCCTCCATGGTCCAGGTACCAAGAGCTGTGGTTCATAACCTACAAGGCATGTTGCAAGACTATTACAACAGATTTCCGGAACCCTCAAAGGTTATATAGTGTCACCACAACCAGGTCAGTCCCCAAAATCTCCTTGAGTGCAAACTTCTACTCTATGCACACTATGCACATCACATAATATTATGCCGGTGTATACACCGTGAAGGACATCAGCATCAAACATCGCAGTTCCACCGCAGGTGATGGAACACCCTCTGAAGAGGAAGGTAAAGTACCAGATAACCAAAGTGCATCCAGTGAATGGGACTTTACTTGCTTTCGGTGCCATCACCATCGGGTCCTTATCAGTAGAATTCTCCTCCTGGCAACATTGGGGAATTTCTTACTCTCACGAAAAGAGCAGCAGAAAGGTTCAACCTAACAATGCAGTAAAGGAATCAAACTGCTTTTGTATTACTTTGAGGAGCCTGCCAGAAAATTGATTAGGGCTATTCTGGTTGTGGATTTCTTCTGGGAGGAAGGTGTAAAAATAATGAGAAATCCAGCAACAGTATCTGCTGTTCTACTCAGATTGGATAGAAAGTAGAAGGCACTTGAGTGTTCACTGGCTTGTTTAGTAGGGCATTAGTAGCCTGACTCCACTATAATACAAGCAGCTCAAAGTTGTTCAAAAAAATCCCTGTGCGTCCATATCTGATAAGGAGGGTAGGCATTTAAATAACACATGCAAGTATTTTTCCACTGTGGCCAGTTCTCAGATGCTACGATAGGCAAATGTGGTCAGATATTGCCCTGTTCATAGCTTGCTTGTCTGAGGATGTAAAGATGGAAGCTAAAAAGGTTCTGCAGAAGGGTGAAAGAACCTTATTGAAATTTATTGACTGTGCAAAGGACATCTCTTCTACAGGATTTAGACAGTTAGTGAGAGCTGCTGTCCACTGCAGACAAGAAGGCTTAAAGCTACTTCCTTCAGTCCCAAAGTCCAAATTAAGGTATTAGATATGCCATATAATGTGGTGGTATTATTTGTTAAGTATTTTGATGATGCTTTGTTGTCGAAAAAAAAACTGATAGAGACACAGCAAAGTTGCTAGATGCTCTGCAAATGAGGTGTATGCCTTTTTGAGGAGCAAAAAGCAAAGATGTTTTTTCCTACAGAGGTGGATATCAACCTTATCAATCCCATTAACACTTGGCTTTTCAGCATCAATACAGGCAGCAGTATTCTCAACAACAATAGAGGCAGCCGTCATTAGCGGCTTATAACAAACCGCTGTGAGCAAGAAAACTTCCCAAGGAAGAGATATAAGTAGAAAGCAATACCGATGTGAAGTAGATGGTTTCTTACAAACTATTCCTGGAATCAGTAGGTGGACAAATAACACACTATTTAGAACAGTGGAAAATTATAACAACAGACGAGTGGGTTTTAGATTTATCACTTATAACCATACTCTGTAGTTCACGCAAAAACCACCTCATTCACCTCTCAGAGAACCCCCTCCTCATCTCCAACAACTGCAATTGGAAATATCAACCATGATCAGCAAAGGTACTACAAAAAGTGTTTCCCACAAGCAGAAAGGGATGGGGTTCTACTCCCGATTCTGTTCAATCAGGAAAAAGACGGGGTAATGGAGACCCATTTTGGATCTGGAGAGATTGAAAAAATGCCTACAAAAGCAATTGTTTCACATTGTCACTCTTCAAAATATCCTCCAGCTTTTAAACTTTGGAGACCATATTACAACACTAGACCTCCAGGATGCTTATTTTCACATCCCAATTCAGTCAAAACATTAACATTTTTTGAGATTCAGAGTAGCCAGCTTTCACTATCATTTCAGTCCTCCCTCTCAGACTCAAATTGGACTGCTGCATTTTGCTTCAGTGGCAGCTCATTTGAGGCAAGACTCAAACATTAAGGCCCTCATTACAACTTCAGCGGTCTTTCACAAAGACCGCTGAAGCTGCGGGCGCCAGTATACCGCCAGTGCTGGCGGTATATCTGGCTCCCTATTATGACTTTTCCGCTGGGCCAGCGGACTGTAACAGTGTTTCCATCCGCTGGCCCAGTGTAAAAGTCACATCAGCATTGCTGCTGGCTCGTAATAGAGCCGGCGGCAATGTTGATGTGCAGCGGGTGCAGTAGCACCCGTCGCGCATTTCACTGCCCGATGGGGCTCTGCCTCGGGCCCCTGCACTGCCCATGTCAAGTGCAGGGGCCCCAAGGGGCACCCCGAGTCCCCCTTACCGCCATCCTTTCCATGGTGGTGTTTACTACCGTGGACAGGCTGCGGTTGGGGATTATGTTGGAGGGGCCAGCGGTATGGCCGTGGCTATTGCGCCACAGTCATAATAGCTGGCGGAATACCGCCAGACTGTTGCTGGTGTTACCGCCGGCCGCCAGGGTCATAATGAGGCCCTAAATATTCCCGATCCTTGACAACCGGTTGATAAAGGCACATACTGGTAGAGAAGCAGCCAAAGGTACAAGAGCTTGTGTTGCACTACTCAACAAACTGGGCTTGGCCCTCAACCACAAAACTTGTCACTTAAGCCATCCCAAACTATAACCTTTTTGGTGCCATTTTAGAAATCATGCAGGACAAAGCATATTTAACAGCACAGATAAGCCAGACTCAACTGATTATTGAAGAAGTTACTGAGAAGAATGTCCCTTTCAGTTTGCCTTTTCAAGGCCCTTCTAGGGATGATGCCCTCTTTATTCCTCTGGCCCCGTTTTACTATCTCCAAATGCAAACTCTACAGAAAGATTTGGACAACCAATGGCTGCTAACTCGTGATCATCCAGATCACTCTAAGCATGAAGGAGTCCCTTCCTGGGTGGACACAAGATAATCTTTCCAAAGGGTTGAGCTTCTTACCTCAAATGGCCGATTTTATGGTAATAATGGATGCCTCCCTAGAAGGGTGGAGTGCTCACATTCAGGATGCTTGTTTCCGGTCCAAGGAGGACCCTGCCTGGCAGTTTGGACTGGACTGTTCCCAGGGGGAGCGAGGTCAAGAGTGATTTGCATATGGCTAGGCCCAAACTGGGGTGGCATGGTGGGCAAAAAAATTATAGATTGTGCTGCAGCCCGAGTGATTGCTAGTGACTGAGATTAATTCAAGAATTCCATCCATCACCTTGTTTATGTATTTGACACTGGTAAATATAACTCAACTAAAGAGAAAAGACGTTTGTGTCAGAGACGTTCTAAGGAATGGGCAAAACTGTCAACTGCCGAGGGCCCCCACTTTCCAAGGGACCGCCTGAAAAAGTGAACTTTCCCCCTCATTGACCTCTGTCTATTGAAACTGTTTCAAAACCTCCCCCTATCTCCTTACATCTACTACTGACTCTGTCACTCTACCAAGGACCATCTTAAGGATGTTTAGGGGTCAGGGGAAGTAATAGATCTCTGTTTTTGTGTAAACCCCTTAAAGTTTAACATATAATTTAGTACTGTTCAGCATCATGCGGACTTGAATTAGCATGGAAGGCAGTCGCAGCTCACGGGAGGAGAAGGGGCAGGCGGCGTGTGGCAGAGGTGGGTTGGAGGGGTGGGGAAGGTACACCGTTTAATATCTGCTTCTGGCTTCCTTGGCCTGCTCGGCTATCAGGCTGAAGGGTATTCAAGCAAAGACCGAAGGATTATCCTCCCTGATGGCCCCATTCTCCAACTGATCGAGGCTTCGGGTCTTATGATAAGCACTTAGGGAATTTGAATGAGTACTGAGGCTCTTGGGTCCCAACATAGGTCTGGGCAAACAACCAAACTGCAGAAGTTTCATCAGAACTGCAGTCTCTGATACAGACATATTACGTGAGACGGACCAGGGCAAACCATTAATAATGTGGGAATGTGCAGCAGAATGGGGTGACGTCTGGTCTCCTGGGATGGATAATTTTAGAGCAGAAACACAGATCTGCTGAGTCTGTGACTTGGAAGATGAATTGGCTCAGCCATGTAGAATACACAGAGGTTTTATGTAAGCTGTGGTGCTGCCAAGGGAGGAGGGTAAGAGCACTGTGCTGCAAACCCCAAGGAGCAACTTGAGAACCTCTCAGGAGCCCCAGCTCTTTAATACGCAGATAAACTTCTCGTTGTGAAACAGGAAGCTACAAAAGCTGGGTCTATTCTCATAAAAAGTGTGGTTGCCTGCACTCATTATGAAGCAGCAGCTGTAACCTGCTAGGGCCCAGCATACATATACAACATGAGATGTAGGCAGAGAAGCCCCTGCGCAAGTTATGCAGCAGCAGGTATAGGCAGGTAGGTTCCTGTACACATAATGCAGGAGCATTTGTGGACAGCTAACTCACTGCACACGATAAGCTGCTGCAGCTTGAGACAGCTAAGCCACTGTACTTACTGTGCAGCAGCATTTGTAGGCAGTAGAAATCTGTACTCTTCATACAACAGAAGAGCCAGACAGTTTAACCCCTGCATACACTAACCAGCAGAACTCGTGAATTGCTAAGTCCTTGTTCAGACTGTACAGGTATTATTTAGCAGGACGATAGGTCTGCTGCCTGCCAATCGCATACACAACATTGAGCAGGATCTGATGTCTACTAAGTCCCTCTGTGTTATTGAGCTAAACTTACCAGGTCCTATGCCTTTGCATGTATTATACAGCAGGACGTGTGGGCTGCTAAGTCGCTGTTCATGTTATTCAGTAGGAGCCGCTGTGTACCATGCATTTGCACATACTTAGCTGTATGGGAACATAGATTCGAAGTCCAGAAGGGATAGCTAGGTACCATGTCCCTGCATGTATTCCTTACACTACTGCTATGATCAAATATGTTGCTTAATATGAACCTCTAGAAGCCAATTCACCATGCATTTATATAGGCAAATTCTTCTCCATTTTCATGTTAAAAAACATAACTTTCGGAAGAGAAGAAGCTGTGCTGTGAGTGGGCCCTGTTCTAATGGATGTCAATTCCATCCAGTAAAAAAATTAACTGCTGTTCTAGCTGATTGGATTGACTGCCCTCCAGCCAGTCAGAACTGGTCCCTGCGTTCAGGGTATTATGAGTAGCGACTGGACAGCTTTCACCTTCATGAAGCCTTTTGCATTCCACAATGCAGGGACTTATAATCCCAGGCAGTTTTTCTACAGAGAGGATTTCACTTTCACAGGGCAAAAATGTGTCAATCACATGAAGAAACAAGCATTGGCAAAGCCAGTAGGTTGCTCCTGTGCAAAACCTATAGTCTTTGTGAACGTGCGTTAGGTATGTTATACAGCTGCTGTGCAGCATAGCTGAAAGTAAAAAAAATATATATTATTATGATGCAGTCCATGCTGTCCACGTTATAGGACTTTTTACGTCAAGCCTAGACAACACTTGCGCTGTCGCTTAGCGACCTGTTGTAGATGGTTTGTGAGGTTCATCTTCACCCAGTCATTGTGATTTCTGTATGTCGGTGTCCTTTAAAAAACCTTACTTGCTACTTACTCTTTGTCCCACCTTTTTACTTTTTTGTGTCCTCCAAGGAGATCGGACCAACTACTATCTAATTACACTGCTCACCATTTACTATGTGTTCAGAGAGTACTTTGATCTTTCACCTGGAGCACTAGAGAGGGGAAACAGCATTTACATTGTGGCTTGAACGACGGTGTGCATAAACAACGTGGTCTAAATCCCGAATGTGTCTTTATACCTCGCAAGCCGTAACAACGACTTGCCTTAAAGAAAGAGTTGTTGAACTGATGTTAGACTTTAAGTCCAACACTTTTCCTTCTGTTGTGCAGACTAGAGTTGGAATAGTAAATTATACTATTCCAAAGTCCAGCCCTTTCCATAAGGCAAGTTGTTGTAACAACTTGTGTGGTAAAGGAAAGCGTTGTAAAGACGCATTCATAGTTCAGACCACGTTATTATTATAGGTGTAGCAAATGCCTGTGTGGTTCCGACACACAACCACTCGAGAGGGGTGCTCGTCTTTCTGAGCTCTGCTGTAGACAGGGCTGTTAATCTTAATCTTATCTGGTCACATTTGCTGTGCATTCTAAGATTTTCCTCCGTCCTCAATGTGGAAGCTCTCCTTATGCACAGCTGCTCTCCCTGAATTTTCATTTCGAACACAAGTGAAAACAAGCCTGCAAGTCCTGTCACGGCGCTGCTTTCATGTTTCACCATTGCGATCCTTTTATTTGATTCGCACAGGGCACCACAGCTGCTCCCTCAGTGCTCTGGAGACTGGATGATTTTGTTTTTGTGCACTCCTTCGCTCCAATAGAGGGTGCACTTTACACCTTGAATATATCGCCCTTCACAGTAGAAAAAACAATGCACAAAGAACCAGAGGACTAACACCTCTGCATCATTTTCTGTAGCAGTTCATTAAACGAAGCAGAAAAAAACGTTGTTTGTGTCGTGATCACTCCTTCAAGGCAAGGGACATTGTATGCCTTAATCCTACAGCAACCTAGGAGTCTGGAGGCTTAGTGTGACACCCACAGGGATTACAAACAATCGCCTATGCGTAAACATATTCTGTTACTGGCTGGAAAGGGTAGTAATATTTAATTGGTTGATGATTGCTTGTGGCAGGATTGGGTGGCTTTGGATTGGCTGGGGAATCCCTGCTAACTTCTTCTCACACTTTGCTTTCTGCGGGTATGTAAGCATGCAAGTCACGGGTACCAGATAAAGTTGCAATGAAGTAGTACACGCTCTCGTCCTCCACCAATCCCTCTAACTCTCAGAGCCAGGTAGGAAGGCCCGAGAAGAATCTATCTAGTTTCCAGAAATCATAGGCTCCTGCTTTTGTTTTCCTTAAAACAGCAAGTTTAACAAGTTCACTCACCTTCTGGAGGGAGCAGATAGGCAAGCTGGCAGCATTGGTGACTCTCAGGTGAGTATCACCGGTAGCAGGTTATTTGGGAAAGTCTATCTCTCTTGTTAAAGAGTTGGGGTGCCTTTCTGCCTTAGTACCACTTCAAAGATAGCCCATGTTGTTTTAACAATGAAGTGCACCTGCATCTAACCTCGCCCATTTGAGCTGATGACTTTGTAGCGTGGACCCTGTTGTGTGTTGCTCACTGCTTGCTTTGGTGAGTCAGGAAATCCTTGTTCTGACTGCTTCTCACGATCTCCAGTCTTGTATTCTATTGTAGAAGGCAGAGTACCAGGGAGATCTAGGGGAATGTGCTTGCTTGTGGGTAGAGCAAGCTTAGTGCTATCCCATCCAGCCCCAAGATGTCCATGGCTCATGTTTCACTCCTGGTGAAGCTGTCCACTTTCTCTCACCCAGTGCTTGCGCCACACGTTTGAAGGCTAGCATCACAATGCCACTCACGCACCACATGTTCACAAACAACCTCTCCCACACATCCTGTCTACTGCAGTGCCACAACACCTCACCTGCATTCAGTGTCAAATACATAAGGCAGGGCCTCCTGTTACCCAGCACCGACTATGCCCCTTTTGTCATCGATGCACCTCAAGGGAGTGTGCATTGGAACCACATTAATTGCAGGCCGATCACAAGAGTTTCTGTCAAGTCACACTTGTACAGGTTCATGCATGCTTGCTTTTCCTTGATCGTTCCTTCACTTGCTAGTCCTTTCGTTTCTCTTTTTCATGCATACTGAAACTGTTCCATCTCACCCTTTACATTATACACTCCCCCTATCTCCATGATCCAGCCACACCTTAATGCTTTGCGGGGCATAATAATTCACGAGGCATTGCTTTTACAAAACTATTTAGCCCATAACTCACCATGTGGTGGTTCTAGGACAATGAGATCAGCATCAAAATGTTCAGCACAACGCACTCTTTCTGTCCAGGTCATCTCTGTGTCCCCACACTAGGCTGGGGGGTACCCCAAAATAATAACCCCTCCCACCATTCAGTTCTCTCATGGCTAAATCTTTTGTTTTACAGCTGGTAGTAGTTTGTGTTTTAAGGGCCTTGTTTGTAATATAATTCTAGCAAGCCTGCAAGGCCTGAAATGTATGGTGCACTAAGCCCACAAGGGGCTAAATATATGTTTACACTGCATTACGTTCTGCCATTCTATTTTCATGTAGTTAGGCTCTCCAGGGGCTGACTATATGGTTACAAATGCTATTTTTATTGCAGTGCCCTCTAGTGGCTGTTCTGAACATTACAGTCAAGGTTCTACAATATTTAATTTTTACAAAGCACTTTTGTGGATAACTCATCGTGTGGTGGTCCCAGGACCATGGGGCCACCATCACAACCTTCAGCATGACGTGCTCTTTCTGTCTAGGTCATCTCTGGGTACCCACGCTAGGTCGGGTGGACCCCAAAATAATAATATAAATATAATAAATAATGGAAATATTTTCATTTCCTGCTGCAGATAGAGGAAGAAGGAATGGAAGTGCTTTAGTTATCTGCAGGGCTACTAGGATTATGTGGCAGAGAGGAACAAATTATGCAGCAGGGTTGACCAATTTATGTGGCAAGAAAAGTCCATGAATGCATTTACAACGCCAAGGCTTCCAACTCAAGCACATATGAGACCTATTGCATTGTAAATGCTTGTCTTCCTTTACTTTTAGCCATGTTACACAGCAGCTTTCTGCTATACAACACGGCTGAATAAAACACTGACAAATTCAATAGCTCTTGCTAGGTGAGCTCTATACGCTTTCTAAATGCTTGTATTAAAACGTGGATTGCAGTAACACTTGTATATGATGGATGGCAATCAGTGCTGGAACATGCATGCCAATAATTTTCTTCCTTTATATTCCATGACGGGTTTGGCAGGACTGGCGATGTCCGTAGGTGCAGACAGCCCCCTGGAGCATGCTAATCACCATAAGCCCCAGGGTCGGACTGGGGCAAAAAACAGGCCCAGACTCCAAGATAAAAGTGGCCCCAATTAGTAATCTAGCCAGGTCCTGCTTATAGAAATTGGGATTTCAGGATCATCCTAGAATGGGTATTTACCCATACAGTAGGATGAGTAGTTCTCGCATATGAGAACCTATAGAACGGGTACGTATGTATTTTGTGATTCTTGATGGGGTAAGGGAGAGCGTAAACGTGTACCCCTATAGTCACCCTCTCCTTCGCCCAGACCTTCACGGATAGGGGCATCGTGTGTTGCTGTTATTGTGTTCTGTCATAAAGCATGCGACTAACCTCACTGGCAGGTCCTCATTGACTCACGCTGCGATGAGTCACAACGACGTGAAAATAAAGGAGGCAAACAGTAACATTGCTGTGTTCGCCTCCCGTCACCCATCATCACAGGCAGCAGTGTTCACTTATCACCTAGCTGCTAGAAACCTCCATTCAAATTTGGAATTAATTATGATTCTAACTATAAAACAGTCGGACACACAGAAGTAGTCACGTCCAGATCGACTTCATCTAAAGCAGCTGCAGAGGGATAGATAAAACAACGCGCAGTGAATGTCGAGCATGGTATCGCGCTTGGTAGGAGGGATGTCAAGCAAGGCTGTGCAAGCCCAGTGAGCAATGTAGTAAACTGCCGGTGGAAGAAGATTGTAATCATAGTCAGAATACAAGAAAGAGCATTTCTCAACAATCGAGATGCTGTTCCTCACAAACAATCCTACGGGCGGAGCAGTTAGGTTACAGTCTCATTAAGAGGCTGCAGGGCCATGTCTGGTGGTTGTGGTTTGGGTGAAGAGAGCGGCCAGTGCAATCAGTTGAGTGAGGGGAGCGGTTAGTAAAAGTGGTGCAAACTGTGTGCCTAAGAGCAGCAGTAGCCGCACGGCTGCATTACCTAAGCAGCACGGGATTCTGGCCATTGCTAGTACATCTTCACCCACCGTCCAAGGGACAGGGCAAGTAATAACAATTAACAAGCAGCAATGACGACACTAAATGAAGAAATCAATCAGTACTTCGTCCATGCCCCATCAGAGGAGAATCACACGAAGAGGAAGTCGCCCCAGGACCCGCTGATTCAATAAGAACCTAGATAACGAGAGCCACATTGATTTAGATCAATGGTGAATAAGGGGCAGGATCTAATCCGTTTTTTTTTTTTTTTTTTTTTTTTGTTAAGAGCAATAAACTTGCATGGACATTTCATGCGCTGTTCAGGTCAGACATGAAAAGGTACATTTCTCCCATTTTGGTGAATTTTTTTTGACCAGAGCTATAGGTGCACCTTTTGTGGACTTAAGAGAGATAACCTTCACCCAAGATACGTTTAGATTTCATAAAGTAGTATCCTTGGAAGGTAGATGTTTTCCCCAGGCTTTCCAGGAACATTGAAACATTGGAAATGGGGTCTAATGTAACTTACAGTGCCTTGTCATAAATGTTTCTTATAACTTGGGAGTGCTCCGAGCCTGCTTCAGGGAGTCAGGAATAAGAATGAATTTAAAACAATGCTGGTAATAAGGAAAACATCTTTGGACTGTCCCTCAGTTAACTTTGATAGAAGTTGCCATTTCAGGCTAGTGTGCTGGTATCTCCTAATCGTATTTCCATTTTAAAAACATATCTAAATTCTAATCTGATATCTTGTCTGGGGTTTTCTGACAGTTCTTCTGTAGAGGATTGTTGTATTAGACTATTATGGAACGACAACAGAGAGCTGAATTTACACCGGTTAAAGTGGACACTAAACCCTTTTCAACAGAGTCCTAAAATGGTATTTTTTACACGGATACCTATTGGAAATCTCATTGTATGTGTTGTAAACATACCTGTTTGCACTCAGATGCTAAGAACAATTCCCAGAAAGGCCATACATCCCTCGAGATCCCTCAAGATAAATTCATCATCCTTAGTTTCTACACCAATTTACTCCTCTCTAGTCTTTACAGTGTGTGAACGTTTGCTCAAGAAGAACGTGTTGCTGTTCTCTCCTGTTAGGATCTATACTGCTTTCACCCTTTTTAACTAAGGAACGTATTGGCACAATTTCTGACATTTAAGTTGTACTAGGGTCAGTGGTATGGAGCTGAGCAATATGGGTATACAGTCCTTATAGGTAATGAAAATCAAAAACGTATTTGTATCTTCAATGTTCTCTCGAAAAAGTATGTATCTTAAGAAAATTGTTTGAGGTGCTTCTTCTCAGCTGAAACTTAGTCCCAGCATATAAATCTAAGGGATAAGCTCATTACAAGAACTCTTGTTACATGTAAATAGAATTTCCTTCCTGAAACTCCTTAATTGTCAGACATGGCTCTATAGGAGATGTTTATATTCATGTTGCACAGTGGCACTCGTGATGTCATTAATACTGCGCCTGCCATGATAGTAACTCCTTTTGCTCTAATCATCAGTTTATAATTTCCGTCACTACATCTCAAAACCACTCCCTCACCTTGTACTCCTTTTCATTGTCTTTATGTAGGAGTGATCCTTTACATCCTTCTGGTTGGATACCCCCCTTTTTGGGATGAAGACCAGCACAAGCTGTACCAACAGATCAAAGCTGGAGCTTATGATGTGAGTATTAACCAAAAAATGATTCTTTGATATGGAAAGTTTTTCTAACTGATGCGAGGACAGATAGCCTTCAGAACTATGTTTTGAGTTCTCTCATTGTGAAAGCCTGTAGCCTTTATTACAAATTGGGCACAATAGGGTGAGGTGTTTACAGCTTGGGGTAAACACAATTACTGCACAACTCATCATTTCGGTTCCTATGCAAGCACTTAATTGCACAGGGAGCAGAGTTTAGCCCTTAACTTGTAATAAGGGCCTTTGTTTTTCACTAACCCGATGTGAAAGTATCTGCCCTTCACTTCTCTTGTACTTGATTTTGAGAGTCCATTTCCCTTTTTTCTTTGAGGTGCCCCCCTTCAGTTTCCAGTCCTCGTTCAAACTTTAGTTTTTGAAAGCTTGAAATACTTGGCATTACGTTTTTTTCTGCTGGATCTGCCACACCCCTCGCAAAATGTTTAAAATATTTCCAAATGTTTTTTATGAATGCAAATGCTTCTGTCGCCAATATTACTCCTCTCTCAATTACCACAACTGAATTATTCCGAAATCTAGTTTTGTAATCTGTTAAACTCTCTTTAAAACTATTTTGACAAGCAGTCAGAGTATGTAGGGTGTTTATTAGAAGGTATTTACCCCCCTCACTTCTGTTTCCTTTAAGCACCATCATCCATACGCATGGAACATCCTGTCATTAGAAGGTTCTGCACATACAAAAAGGGCCAGCCAGGTATTCCCACTATCCTGGGTGACTAAGACAATATATAATGAAGAGGTTCCCTAAGATTAACTTTGGAGAAATTTGACAGGAGCATTTTATGTTGCACCATAAACAACAACGTTCAATTTGGGCATCACCTACTTGCTTCTGAGATATAACATAAATACATCTCTTTTTTAGCACAACCGCTTGAAAAAGTACTGAAAATATACTGGTGCTACAAATCAGTGATGTGAAGTGACGGTGCAGCGCTCCAGTGATGATGACACAGAATATCAGTCATTACCACGAATGCCTTTAGCACACATGTTTTACAATGCGTCGACCTTTAGGAAGCGTTGTCGGTCATTGTGGTACTTTACTACGCATTGGGCATGGTATTGATCTGATATATCTGTGTTTGTGTGTGTATACCTGAACCCTGAAAAACCCTTACTTCCCTTTACCTTTACCCTCCCTTGAGCCCTAAAAATCCCTTACCTTCCTTTAACTCTACCCACCACTGGACCAAAAAACCCTTACCTCCCCGTATCACTACCTGCCACTGAACCCCCAAAATACCCCTACACACTCTTAACCACTACCCCCCTCTGAACCTCATAAAACCCTTACCTTTCTTTACCAATACCCATACCTGGCCCCTACAAAACCCCTTATCTCTCTTTACTACTACCCACCCAAGCCCTAAAAAGCCTTTACCAATACCGGCTCATGAACCCAAAAACATGTTTCCCCTGTTCTTTACTCTACCTACCCCTGAATCATAAAGAACCCTTATCTCTTTTTACAGCGCCCACCCCTGAACCCCGAAAACCCTCCCTTTACTTCCTCATCCCTCATTTCCTTACTTATTCACTTGAGTTTGAGGCTCCGCCTCAGCTCTGGCACTGCTACATAGCATCCATCTGTTTCTTGAAATAAGCACCACCCCTTTAAGCATTAAAGTGGGATGGCCCCATCTAATGTCCTGTTTTTCTGTGTGCCCCCTACAACAAAGAAGAGCTCATACCTAGTGCTGGGTATGTGTACGATTTCGTTTTTACAGTCCTTTGGCCCACTGGTGTTTTTTATTCTTTACAGCACGTGGCGCAGATGGCCTGCAAAGTAAATTTTATAGCATCACCTTGGCCTGCGAATTGCGGCGGTGCTGGGACCAGCGTCTCTTTTTTATAGGTAGAAGTGTCGGCTTGGAGGTGTTGTGAAAGGGCAAAGTTTTCTTTCCTCTTTTAAGTAAAGCTTCGTTGGCAGTTCGAAGCCCGTACTCTTAAGGGAAAGAAAGAGAGGCAAAGCTCGGCAGGTCTGTGCTTGCCTATTGATGAAGGACGAAACAAGAGGGATAAAATGGCCCTTACCTTGCTACTTCACGCCAAACCAGTCATATGGTGCAGACACTGAAAAAGAGAAGAGCACTCTAAAAAAAAGAGTCTACCCTAGGCTTTGTCTGTCTGATGTTACATATAGAGGGTGTTTAGTAGATTAATCCCTAACCTTTTATGTTTATAAAGTGTTGTATTTCTGGAAACAGACTGGACGTTTATTAAGCCAGGCACAGGAAAATCAGTTTTTATGATTTCAGAAGCAGCAGTGAGAATAAGGGGAATGCTGTTCCCCTGCTTGGTCGGATTCTTCTCAGTTGTCTTGTTTTTTTCCTTCTTCAATTCATTCATCTTTGTCCTTTCCAAGTTCCGTTACAGGTGAGTGTGAAGTGAATGCACCCAGAGGGAGTACTATTCAGAAGGAGGAATTGAAGAATCGTGTGTCACAAATCTCTTCTAATCTTCATCTGTCCCGGATGATGATCAGCTGCCTAACTGTGGAAATTGTTTTAGACTGTTCAAAAAGCCAATTTTCCTAAAGATCCCTATTAACACGGCAGTCCATACCAGAGTCTTTTAAAGAGGGAGTGGAGAGATCTAGAAAGAAACTCTGGTCCTCATTTACAAGGCCTTGCGCCACTAGAGCATCATTTTTAGCAACGCGCCGGTGGTGCAATGCTTTGTCAATATGGACCCTTCACGCGCATCACTTAGCAAGGAAGGGGCGTGCAATGGGTGTTGCTGTTGGCATTCCACTGCAACACCCATTCCATTTAGACTCTGCCCCAGAATTACAAGGAATCGTAAACCTAAGGCAGTGCCAAAAATTAACACCTCCCATGGGGGTGGGGGGGATTGGGGCGTTGGTATTAGTATGGCACAACAAGGAGAAATACTTTTATTTCTCCTCATTTTTGCTTTTTCTATATATTCTGCATTCGCCAGCAGACCGCATGGAGATCATGATGCTTAATCAAAGATGGTGCCCAGCAGTCAGTAACTGGCAAGGAGTTAAAGCAGAGAGTCGCACAAAGGTGCGAAGCGGCCTTTAAAGAAGACCTCCTACCCAAAAATCACTTTGGGGGAAATAATTGTGGGCTCCTGAGAAGAGGTAACTACAAGGTCCTGGCGCACTCTGGCTTCTCGACCAGCTCCAGAGGTGTCACGATCCTAGACCAATGCTCCCTACTACAGTCGCAAGATCCTTGGTGGTCCAGGAAGGGCACTGCTAGAAATGGTGTCCTTAGTTGGCTGTCAGGTTATCCAAATCAAACAAGACCAAAATCACAAAAATCCAACATAAACAAGTTAACACATGATTTTTCAAAAGAATAAGAGTCTTTCTCCATAGAAATAAATGGAAACATTGATTTTACACAAAGTACCTGGTTTGCGTCAAAAATACAGATGGAGCATCAATTTCAGCCACAAAGCTGGCGGCGCGCTGTGTATCATATGTTTTGCAGATGGTGCGTAGAAAATGTCCCCGCACGGCGTTCTGGGCGTGGATTTTCAGCTCTTGTTCTGCAGACTTCACCTTTCAAGGGCCCACTTGGCAGGGCAGGAGTCTCAGCAGTGTCCAGGTGCTGGCAGAAGAAGTCTTTGATGGCCCTGTGACTTCAAAACAGGAGGCAAGCTCAGTTCAAGCCCTTGAATATTCTTCACAAGCAGGAATATATGCAAAGTCCAGTCATTGTCCCCTTTCACAGGCAGAACCAGCAACTGCAGAATAGACCAACAAAGCACAGTCACAGGCAGGGGCAGCACTTCTCCTCAGCTCCTCAGCTCTTCTCCTTGGCAAAGCTTACTCTTGAATCCAGAAGTGATATCATTTTCAGGGGTTTGGATCCAAAACTTATACCTCTTTCTGCCTTCGAAGTAGGCATACTTCAGAGGAAAGTCTCTGTTGTTCACCAGATCCTGCCTTGCCCAGGCCAGGCCCCAGACACACACCAGGGGGTTGGAGACTGCACTGTGAGAGAGCGGGCACAGCCCATTAAGGTGTATGTGACCACTCCTCCCTCCACTCTAGCACAGATGACTCATTGGGATATGCAGGCCACACACTAGCTCCCTTTGTCTTAATGTCCAGAGGGGATTCACAACCAGCCCAACTGTCAAACTGACCCAGACAGGGAATCCACAAACAGGCAGAATCACAGAATGGTTAAAGTAAGAAAATGCCTACTTTCAAAAAGTGGCCTTTTCAAACTATCTATCTAACACCAACTTCACTAAACGATGTATTTTTAAATTGTGAGTTCAGTGACACAAAACTCCCTATTTCTATCTGCTCTCAAAGGGACTCTGCGCTCTAATAATATTTAAAGGCAGCCAGCCCCCAAGTTAATCTATGAGAGAAATAGGCCTTGCAACAGTGAATACGGAATTTAGCAGTATTTCACTGTTAGGTCATGTAACACACATCAGTACATGTCCCACCTTTAACATACACTGCACCCTGCCCATGGGGCTACCTAGGGACTACCTTAGGGTGCCTTACATATATGAAAAAGAAGGGGTTAGGCCTGGCAAGTGGGTACACTTGCCAAGTTGATTTGGCAGTTTAAAACTGCACACAGAGACATTGCAGTGGCAGGACTGTGCCAAGTTTACACGGCTACTCATGTGGGTGGCACAACCAGTGCTGCAGGCCCCTTGGTAACATTTGATGTACAGGCCCTGGGCACCTGTAGTGTATTTTACTAGGGACCTACTAATAAATCAAATATGCCAATCATGGATAAGCCAATTACACATACATTTTACATAGAAGCACTTGGACTTTAGCACTAGTTAGCAATGGTAAAGTGCCCAGAGTATCGAAACCAGCAAAAACCGAGTGCAGCACACATCAACAACCTAGGTAGCAGAGGCAAAAAGTTAGGGCAAACAAAGGATGCCAAGTCTAACAGGCATATGCCACGATTCAGGGAGAGTGAAACGGACACAGTTGGGCAGTGGCATCATGTTTTCTCCCCTGGGGCTACAGGTATCTAAACTGGCGATCTTGGGGTGTGGATTATCAGGCACCCAATACCTTTCTACTGAGTGGGTCACTGGCAGTTCTTTTATGAGTAAGGAGGATAATAAGCTCACATCCTTTACGCCAGTAATGGGGCTGCTGGACATTTTGGGGGAGGGGCACTCAACAGTGAGTCAATACTCTTATGTGGCCAATAAGACGAAGGCCATGTTCAGATTTGATTAAATGGGGGTGCCTAGAATACAGGGAGGCTTATGCCAACATACCTGCCAAGAGGGATCTCCGATCACTCACGAATCATGAAAACTCCCTGTCCCAGGCAGGGGGGAAAGATGGGAATGGAAACTGAATTTGTGGGAACTCACTAGCTGGGAGACATAACACTATAATATTGAAGCCACAGACCTCTACCTTTTGGAACATGTAGACTTGGTGACCTCTGACAAAATAATATGGGAAGCCTACAAACACCTGTAAGAGGGCAACTAATAGCACACATCCAGGGCCAGAAAAGAAACAGACAAAAAGAAATTGAAGACCTAGAAAACAAGCCAGGGAGATTGGAGTTCGAGTATATAGAGATTACAGACCCCACAATGACAGCCCATGTTGAGCTTTTCAAGGGTGAATTGCAAAAATATTACTGGGCCCAGCAACATAGAGTCTACAAACTAGGCAATAAGACCAGGAGAATGCTTGCATGGCTGGTGTACGGGGTAGAGAACCATAGATGGGTACACAACATCTGTCTAGAGACGGGAAAAGTGGTTTACCCAGCAGACAAAATAGCAGAAGCATTCAGAGCTCGCCACCGGGGCCTCTCTAGTTCTAAACTGCAGATTGACCCAGAGACGATGCCCGGATTTATTTGAGATGTCCCACTCCTCGTCTTGACGAGGAGAAAAGGGCACAGCTAGATCAGGGGATAGATGAGAGAGAGCTGGAAAAGGCAATCATACAACTGAGGATTAGAAAGACCCCAAGACCAAATGGCTTTCTGCCTGAATTCCTTAAATACCTGAAGGAGAAACTACTGAAACCAATGTTAGTGCTGATTCAAGAAGCAAAAAAAGATCAGGGAGTTTCTCTGAAAACCTTAGGACTGCGACGGTAGTTGTCACCCACAAAAGTGGTAAACCCAGGGATGACTGTACATTTTATAGACCAATTTCCCTGCTCAATACTGCAGTCAAGATATTGGCCAAAGTAATGGCAAACCACCTTAGAGTGATTATCCACAGTATTGTGGACCCAGATCAGTCCGAGTTTATGCCACAAAGAGGCATGCAACATAACCGGAGAAAACTGTTTGGATGTCTGTAGAGATGCCAGCTGATGCAAAGAGCCCACAATTTTGCCTGCAGGGTGAGTGAGGCAGAATGCACTCATAAAAGGGTTTGACTGGGCCCCTGACTGGAAAGATATAATATTCCTATACGCGGCTGACATCCTTCCTTAGCTGGTAGACCCGAATAGCTCACTTTCCATTATCTTGCAGAGGTACTCGGGCATTCCCAATAACTAGCATAAGTCAGTGAAGTATCCAATCATGCACTGAAAGCGACCAGAAGCAGGAGAAACCCTTAAGGTGTAACCCCCAGAAGGATTTAGAAGGGTTTAGATACCTGGGCATAAATATCACTACTGACCTGGAGGAATTTCATAGACATGATTGAGGAATTTAAGACGTGGCCTATTGGACAAAGTTGTGCATCTCTGTGCTAGGCAGAGCTGTATTATAAAAGATGATCACACTCCTGAAATGTCTGTACATGCCCCAAAATGAACCCAATGAGGCACCGCGCGCCTTCTTTATGGTGTCCGAGGCACTACACAAACATTATTGTGGGGTGATAAGGCAATGGGGATAGCTCTTAAGGTCCTGATGAGAGGGCCTTATGAGGGTCAGATCGCTGTCCCAAATCTTAAGTATGATTACTGGGCAACCCAGTTGCTGATAGCCAACGAATGGGCTTTTGCACCCCAAATGGAGACAGCACTGAAGGTAAATGGGGTGACTGGGTGAGGGGAATTACTTTGGTCATTGTATAGCAGGGGTCACACACAAACACTACTGCTGCAGACAGTCGTGATCCCTAAAATATGGCGGGCGGCAGCGAG
Source organism: Pleurodeles waltl (assembly GCF_031143425.1). Taxonomy (NCBI): domain Eukaryota; kingdom Metazoa; phylum Chordata; class Amphibia; order Caudata; family Salamandridae; genus Pleurodeles; species Pleurodeles waltl. Next base: position 704,664,383 of record NC_090450.1, read on the forward strand.
GTCAATAGGGTGGGATATGACACTAACCGTAGAAACAGCAGTGTGTCAGTCTGTTATCCTGACTAAGATCAAGAGCCTTGAAGCAAGTTTTCAGTAGGACCTGTTTGGCCTGTCCAAAGTTGGGAATATCTGTAAGGAGCGGAGGATGGTGTCATTTGAGTAATTATAGACTTAGTATGAGCTGGCTGATGGGCAGTTCCTGAGATACCTTCAAGTGAGGGAGACGCTGAGGGAGTATGTGGATTTGCTAGCCAGTGGCAGATGAGATTGAGGGAGATTCAGATTTTGGCAGCACTACTGTATAAGCATGCAATCGCATACATATACTGAACACCCGTGGTGAATTGCCAACACCCAATAGCCACACTAAAAGCATAATGGGAACAAAACCTGGGAGTCATAGAAGACACAGAGTGGGCAAAGGCATGCCAATTTCCTAGGGAAGCAGCAATTAAAGGAAGATTTTGACTGGTGAAGTTAGAAACTCTACATTGGACCTACTATACGAGACCATGATTATGTAGGATGGGTAGAGCAATATTGACGGGTGCCTCAGGGGCTGTGGGAGGAGCGAGACTTTAGTCCACGTGCTATGGAGCTGTTCTCTGTTGCAGACATTCTGGATGCAGGTGGAACACCACAAATCAAGGATGGTAGAGGATCAGATTACTCTCACACCCTCACTAGTCTTGCTAGGGCTATGGGGAGTTATTGCACTAAATATGATTTACAGTTCTGTAACACAGCCCTGGTGGTGGCAAGAAGAGATATCGTGTAGGTATGGTGAGAGGAGTGACAATGTTACAGAATACAACAGAATGGGTGACAACATGAAATGGTGTATGGAAGCTACCAGCCGAGAGGGGGCCCTGGAAAGTTTGACAAAATATGTTCCAAACGGCGTGATACACAGAAAGAAGTTTAATGAGAACGCGTCATGAGCCAGAGGCGCAGGCATGGAATTAGCTCTGGGTGGCTGAGTGAGGATAGTGACGATGTAACAAGGGCAAGATTATGGCCAGACCATAAGGTTGGAGTTGTCCCAATGGAATGTCAAACACATATTCAGTCCGTGGTTGATGACCAGTTATTGTGCATGTTGTCATAAAATATACCTAGAGTTATCAGGCAAAACAATGTTTGCCGGTGTTCCCCTACCAATTGCTTGTTGTAACAGTTTGAAAATTAATAAAAAGATTTTTATCAAATCCACTAAAATTACAGAAGGTGTGATGATCGCTTTGTAAATTTAGACAAGCCAGTAGGAAACTAGGAATCCTGAAAACTGAACAAAAGTAACATAGATATCTCAAATGCATGCATTAACATCTCTCTCTTTCTATTTAAAATAACTGCCGTTAGCTTTGTCACTATATACTCTTGTAACAGATGAGCATAGTTTCTGTTTGACTTCTGTAGAAGTGTAAAAAGGAATACCGTTAATATCATGTTGTTCCCTACTCTTATGAATGTACACACAGACTCGAAATTGAATACTTAGTACTCAGGGTTCAGGAAAATGTAGACATATACAATTGTTCTTCAAAGAAAATGAGATTTATCAACAATCATTTGCAAGTTAGAAAATTCATAGACTACTGTTTTTTTCTGGTAATCAAGACTTGAGTCCCTAAGGCCAGAACTCTGGCTATAGTGCTTGCACAAGAGAAGTGCATAGAAAAATTCCACCAGGAAGTGTGTCTTTTTAGGCAGTGCTCGATATGGAAATCATTCTCAGCAAAAAGGTGCATAGCCGCCGCCTGCACTTTCTTCAATAACAACCTTGTTTCTCTGTCAGGGGATCTCCATTGATAGTCATAAGCACTGAATATTCCCGCCCACATACTATGGAAAAGTGCTCCAGGATCCCCGCATGTCTTCTTAAGTGTAGATACTCACCTTTCTTCAGGAAGGCCTATAGAATCGCTTAAGATAAGAACATTATGCAGTCTATAGGAATGGTTACAATGGCCAAGTTCTTCAGATTGCACTTTAAAAAGGGTGAAGAAACCCATATATGTATATAAAAAGTTTAAAGTTCTTATCTTAAGTGTTTTTACAGGCCTTCCTGAAGAAAGGCAAATATCTACACTTAAGAAGACATACTATGGAAAAGGGTTCCGAGACCCAGCACATGGACAGGACTATTCAGTGTTTATGACTTTAGTGGAGATTCCCCTGAGGGAGAACTGGGATTACAGGTAAGAAACCATTCCTTGTCCCCCATCCAGAAGACTTATGTGTGGCACAGAGAATTCTCTTGAACGCTCTATTGATTGAACACTTTATTGAAAAAGATATATGTTGTCTTTTATGTCAGGGGTTTCTATTGATAAACATAAGCACTAAATGTTCCCGCCCACATGCAGGGATCCCTGAGCACTTATTTACAATATATTTTCTTAAGTGTAGATGTTTGTCTTTCTTCAGCAAGACCTGGAGAGACACTTTAAACAGTAATGTTTTGCAGGCTATAGGAAAGTTAATGACCAATTACTTCAAATTTCATTTGAATAGTAATTTGCATATATATAAACAGGAAAATTAACTGGAATTTGCTTTTTCTGACTTATGTTAATATCATTTACAACCCCTTTTTAAAAGGAGAAAGATGAAGAAGGAGAGAACAATGTAGCCCTATAGGCTGTGTGTCTTTAAGGGCTTACATCCCACGAGTATCCCATCATGCCCAGCAGGTGGCAGTTGCCTCAGTTCTTTTTCTCTGCTCCTGGTGACAGGATCATGGAGCACTGAACTCAGCCTTTTTTGGCTTTTTTTCCTTCAAAAATCGCAATAAAGATTTTTTGACAGCTATTTTACTCGACAGATTTCATCCATTTAAGTGCTTTTCTATCATTTTCTGAAATATGTTTTTTCCTTTTTCAAATTAAATGCCATCCTTATTGTACAAGTGTACTGCCTGTGGAAGAAAAAAGGCCAAGTCAGACCCACATGACGTTTGTATCATCTGCCTTCTTGAGAGTCATGTTCCTGAGAGATGTCCACACTGCAGGACCTTTTCCAGGCTTACCCTGAGGGACAGGGAGAAGATTCTCCTCCATGGGACAGAAGAGCAATGCAGCGAGCAACAGGCACAGTCCGAAGGTGGGATGTCATTAGAGGGAGGAGAGGGTCAGTCCTCTATCAAGGCTTTTCCAGCTTCCTCTGAGGACTCCAGGCAGAGGAGATCCAAAAATAGAGCTCACCATCAAAAACAGCATTGTTCCAGGTTGACATCGAGGACATCAGCGTAGAGACAAGATACAGTGCCTAAAAACTCAGGCAGCGTTCGACATCGAGAGGACTGTCGATGTCAAGACATTACAGAAAATCGACATAGAGAAGTCTGTCAATGTCAAGAAACTCTAGAACTGTTGAAAGAGTCAGAAATTCAAGATGTTTACAATCCACCCTGACTCTGAATACCCCAGGGCGTAGCCTCCATTTTTGCCATCTTGCTTTCAGACTCTCTTATGCCTCCACTACCTCCTTCAGAGCCTCTGCCACCTACTTTGCCAGTGCCTTTTCCACAACCACAGACACCCGTGGAATTAGCTCTGCCCACAAGGCTTCTTGCTTCTCCTCGAAGATCAAGATCTCCTCATTCCAGAGCTCGTCATCAGTCAAGAGCACGAGACATTCGAGACATCGCTATTGGTCACAACACTTCTCTTCATGACAATCTTTTTGCCACATACATCATTACCATTATACGTCCAGGTCCAAGTCTAGAACAGGATCAAGATGCAGATCTCCCTATTCTACTTCTTCCTCCAGCATTGGAAGATATTCACCAACAGTGACCAATGCTCCTCAGCTAAGGGTCTCTTCAGTGGATGAATTTAACACCTTTCAGAGGTACTTGTGCAAAGGGCATCGAAAATTAACATTCCAATGCGTGCCCCAACTACATCTTCGTCATTAATTGTCGAGGCAGTTTAGCAACATGTGGCATCCCGACCCCTCCTACCACTAGTTCTGTATTTATTAGAACCAGCCATGGAGCTGTTCCTTACACTGGCTATAACCAAATCAGTTCCGTAAAGGATCCAGGAAAGGTATAGCCTTCTGGAGCAGGACCCATTTTCCCTTTGTTTAGATCCTCCCTCTGATTCAGTCATCATACTAAATTCAATAAAATTGCTGTTTACTACGCCTTCATCTACAGTTCCTCTAGACAAAGAGAGTAAGAAGCTTGATTCAGTTGGACACAAGGTAAGTAGTACAGCTCTCTCTACCATGAACGCAGCAAGTGCATCAGCCCTGCTGGGCAGATAAGACAGAGCTTTATGGGACTCCTTCTGGTGGTTTGCCAAAGACCTCCCAAGAGATCAAAGAGAGGACTTCTTCAAGGTGGTTAATGAGGGCACGAGGGTCTCCAAACAGATCATTAGTGCTATTGCCAATACTTCACAACTGGCAGCCTATGGATACTGTCACAACATTCTTGGATTCACCTTAAAGCACTCAAACAAGAATCCCAGCAGAGGATTCTTAATCTTGCCTTCCCAGGCCACACCTTACTTTGGATGTTCTGATAGCCAGAAAACACTGCAAATTCCTAAGATTTGTAGTAGCCCACAATCACTACCAGTACAAGGTACTTCCTTTTGGTCTCAGATAAGCCCCCAGAGCCTTTTCGAAGTGCATGGCAGTGGTTGTTGCACATCTCAGGAAACTACGGATATTTGTCTAAACCATACCCAACCAACTGGCTTATTATCGGATGATGATCAGTATTATCCTCCAAATAGGCCTGCATGTCACTCACAACAAATGGACTTCCACTGCAGTCTAGACTCTGCATTATCCAATAATATTGACCCCATACAAGCAAAAGTGAATCCTTCAGAGGACAGACTGTTATTCATACGTCTGAAATGTTAATCTCTCAAGAAAGCCTCTCATCCCACTGTGAGAAGAGTGTCATTGTAATGATGAAACATGGCTCCATGCCAGAACACTGGGCATGGAACCAGCTTGTTCTGAGGTTCTGTGATGCAGGGTTCTCTGCATGACAGTTGATATGCTGGCTGTTGGTTGAGGCTGTAATAAATACCTCCTACCACATATCTTCATCTGGTGTGGATTCACTTTATTACACTGGCGACGAGTGGGTGGAGAAAGGAACCCAGAGGAAGGGACAGCCTCAACAACAACAAAGAAGGAAGAGCTTGGATTATTTAAGAGAAAACAGGAGATAACTTACAGAGACATGCTGGGAGAGGATCGAGCGTCGTGCAGCATGTTCTAGCGGAGAAAAGTGTGAAATTGCGGTTGTAGGGGCTTTGTGGAAAGCTGTTTGAGCATTTACTAAGGATCAAAGTGGTCTCTGTATGCTTCACGACGTCAGAAGGTCAGTGAGCAATTGAAAAGGGACTGTAAGCTGTGGGAATTGTTGGCGGCCATCTTGAGTGTGGTGAAAGGAGAAAAACAAGCCAGATTGACTGAAGAAAATAGACTGGATGTTTGGTTGAGGCCATTTTGAGTGAGGAAAACGATCCGAGATTGCTCAAAGAGAAAGCAAGCCCAACTGCCTGAAGAAAACGGACTAAATGTTTCGTGGCGGCCATCTTAGATGAGGAAGAAGGAATTTTTTTTATTTACATTTTTTTTTATTTTTTTTACAGCGCAATTGTTGGAGGACATCGAAGAAGAACATCAACGGTCTATTGGAAGTTGAAACTTAGACGGAGACTGGATAAGGATCACTATATTGGTTTGTGGTCACGGGAATATACAATTCTTTGGAAACTTTATTGCACTTGTGGAATACAAGTATTGGGCGTTGTAAAATGAATTAAACTGGAAAGGTTGTCTCTGCAGTGACAAACACACCTGAAGACCCGTGTTTGATATAGCGGCATTGTGCTGGGACATACGGTGACTGGCACACCTTTTGGACTTTAAGTACTTTTAGCAACTAGTAGGGTTTGGAATATATTGTGGGGAAGAAGTGTTTTACACCTCTTGTGAGTATGCAGAATGTTACGGCGCCGCCGTTTTTCTTGTCAGATCCAGGAGAACCGGTTATTAAGTGGAAGAAATGGAAAAAGATTTTTGAGAATTATGCCAGGGTGTGTGGTACGAATTTGAGTGGTGAAAGGAAGCAGGCACTTTTGTTACATTGTTTAGGGGGTGAAGGACAGGAGGTGTTGGAAAATCTACCTCCATTGTCGCAAGCTGATCAGAGGGGGTTGAATGAATATGAAATATGTGCAAGACAACTAGATTTACATTACTTGCCAAAGATTAGTACTATTATGGAAAGGTACCATTTTGGTTTGCGGGAGCAAGGGAAAGAGGAGAGTGTTGAAGAATATATTACGGCTTTACGGAAGTTGGCTTCAAGTTGTAAATTTGGGGCGTTGGTAGAAGAAAGGATTAGAGATCAGTTTGTGCTGAGGTGTTGCAGTGATAAAGTGAGGGAAGAACTCTGGCTAAAGGACGAGACACCGTTGGATGAGGTTGTTAGTATTGCAAAAAGGGTAGAGCATATGTTAAAGTGTGTTGGAGAACTAAGTAAAGCACATAAAGAAGACAAGGTCAGTGTAAAAGCACAAGAAGTGGAGTGTCAAGTCATACAAAAAGATGAGAAGAAAAAAAAGTATGAGGGTGTCCGTGAGAAAGGTGTTGTAATAGAAAATAGCGCAGAAAAGACACAGGGGAATAGGAGGTTTGCAACACCTTTTCAAGGAAATTGCTACAGATGTGGAAGATTTGGACACATGGCTAATGCAAGTGAGTGTCCTGCTAATAGGATTACTTGTAATGTTTGCGGAAAAAGAGGACATTTTGGAAAAAATTGTAGGATGAGGAATAGGAGAGATTTTAGATCAGAAATAAAGGAAGTCAGTTTTCAAGTTAGTGAGAGTGAGGTGGAACATCCCTCTGAATGGGTTTTGGTGGGGGATGTTAGAGTCAAAATGAAATTTGATTCGTGCTCTCACATCACGTTTCTCTCAAAGGATCTTTTTATGAAGAATTTTCAAGGAAGGAAGAAACTGTTCAAACCTAATATTAAACCTACGGGTTATGGTGGGTTGCCAATTAAGTTATTAGGTTATTTTGATGACTGCATTGAGTACAATGGTAGGTTCACTGATGCTAGGATTTATGTTGCTGAGAGGGGTGATAATTTGTTGAGCTGGAGTCATCAAGCACGTTTGGGTGTCATTCTCAATCCTAATGCACATCCATCTGTTCAGGTACAATCTATTGAGGGTGACGAAAACAAGTTTGTGAGAGCTTTTGGTGAATTGTTCAGTGACACCTTGGGGTGTTTAAAGGGGTACAATCACCATATTAAGTTGAAACAGGGCGCAGTACCAGTTGTGGCAAAAGTTAGACGCATTCCCATTTGTGTCCAAGACGCTGTACAAAAAGAGATAGATAAATTGTTGTCCACTGGTGTTATACAGCCTGTAGAGGCAACGGAGTGGTTAGCTCCCATTGTTGTGGCACGTAAACCAAATAATGAAATCCGTCTATGTGTGGATCTTCGTGCCTTAAATAAAGAAGTGGTGGTTGACAAGTTCCCACTTCCCAATATTGAGGAATTAGTATCATCGTTGGATGGTGCTTGTTATTTTACCACTCTGGATATGGCATCAGCATACCATCAGGTTCCGTTGAGTAAAGAGTGTCAAGAATTAACGGCTTTTATTACGCCAATGGGGGCCTTCAAGTTTTTGCGTATGCCGTTTGGGCTGGTTTCTGCGGCCTCAGTATTCCAGAGGATTATGGAAGATCTTTTTAAAGGCATTTCAGGCGTAAAGTGCTACCAGGACGATGTACTAATATTTGGGAGAGACGTGAGAGAACATGATGAGAGGGTGCATGCTGTGCTTAAAAGGATGCTTGATGCTGGGTTATCTCTTAGGCGAAGCAAATGTAAATTTGGAGTCACTGAACTGGACTATTTGGGTCATCATATTTCACGGCAGGGGGTGAGTCCTAAAAAGGATTTGGTGGACACTATCGAAATGTTAAAAGAACCGTGTACAAAAGATGAGGTTTCTTCATTCTTAGGTATGGCAGAATTTTATAACAAATTTATACGAAATTTTGCAGATAAGACAGTAAATCTAAGGAAGTTGATGTGTAAGAATGCAGAGTTTGTTTGGACGGAAGAGTGTGGTACAGAATTTAAACAAGTAAAAAATGATCTCAGGAATGCACCAAACTTACAAGCTTTTGTACCTGGGAATCCCACTTTCATTGTTACTGATGCGAGTATAAAGGGGCTGGGTGCTCTTCTTTTTCAGATCAGGAAGGGCCTAGAGGTGCTAATAACTTGTGCTTCAAGATGCTTGAAAGGGGCAGAGATAGGGTATTCTGTTATAGAGAAGGAAGCGTTGGCAATTTTCTGGGCCATAAACAAGTTCAGAAAATTTGTGTGGGGATCTTCTTTCATAGTCAGGTCTGATCATAAACCCCTGAAAGAAATTTTTGAGAAGAAGGGTTTGGACTCAATTTCCTCGAGGATCAGGAGATGGGTCATTTCCTTACAGTAGTATAACTTCATGTTTGAATACATTCCGGGAAAGACAAATGTAACGGCAGACTGTCTGTCGAGATTGGTGGAGGTGGTAGAGAATGATAAATTTCAGGATGAAAATGATCAATGTGATGCTGAGTGTGGCATAAGAGTTTGTGATGTTACGCTGGGGGCTGTAAAGGAAGATGATAGTGAATTGTGTTCTGTGATGTCTCTTTTGGAACAGCATAAGTCTCGAAGTCTGGTTAAACCTTGGTCGTTAGTTGCGAATGAGTTAGCCGTTGTTGATGGTGTTCTAAAGAGGGGCACAAGAATGATTCCCCCATTGAGTTTGAGAGAAGTCACCGTGAACATGGCTCATGAAGGGCATATGGCAATTTCTAAAACCAAAGAGCGCATCCGTCAGGATTTCTGGTGGCCTGGATTAGATTTGATGGTGGAATGTACTGTTAGGGAGTGTACACCTTGTCAAGCTAGTGATAAGGTGCTCAAACCAAGATGTTCACCTATGGTTTGTAGAAGTTTACCAAAAAGTCCATGGGATGAATTAGCTATCGATATTGTGGGGCCATTGCATGGAGAACATCAGACTCCTTACCTGTTGGTGTTGCTGGATTTGTATTCACGATGGGTGGAGGTGAGTTTGTTGAGAGAGATCACTTCTCAATCTGTGATCAGTTTTTTAGAATCTGTGTTCAAACGCGAGAGTTTTCCTAACTCTATTCTTTCTGACAATGGTCCGCAGTTCTGTTCTGCTCAGATGGAGGAGTATTTTGTAAAATGTGGAATTGTACATAAAAAAATTGCGCTATATCATCCAGAGGCGAATGGTGCTTTGGAGAGATTTAACAGGACTTTAAGAGAGAGTATACAAAAATAGAGGGGATTTAGGAGGGATTATGGTCCAGTGTATATCCTCCCAGTGGAAATGTCAAGAAATATGTAATACACTGTTCCAACCAAGAAAGAAAGAAAACAAGAAAACAAATGGCGGGGTCCTAAATTTTAGGAGCAAGAAACCTCACACATCCATAGGATGTCATGCTTCATCATCGGTACTGCTCCTCGTCAGACCGGCGCTGCAATGTCTGACGGGCACCACCCCTAATGGGGGGGCTCTTTGCCGGAGATCTTTTGCAATGATGGTGCTGTGACCTTAGAATCCTCTATGGATGTGTGAGGTTTCTTGCTCCTAAAATTTAGGACCCCCGCCATTTGTTTTCTTTCTTTCTTGGTTGGAACAGTGTATTACATATTTCTTGACTTTAAAAGTGAGTATACAATTAGCAAAGGTAAACTGTTTAGATTAGAGAAAAGAACTGCAGGGTCGTATAACAGCTTACAGGTACACTCCTCATGCATCAACGGGGAAGACTCCTTTTGAACTGCTCAGGGGAAGGTCTCCAAATACTTGTTTGTGTCCTGGCTGGATGGTTGCTGGGAAGGGTTTGAAAAACAATGGTATTGGGGAATGGAGAGACAAAGAAGTGTCTCTGCAAAGCAAATGGAAGATTTATGTTGATAAAAGGAATAATGCGAAAGTTAAAAATTTTGAGGTTGGAGATAAAGTAATGGTCAAAGCTCCTGTTGGGAGTCAAAATTGGTCAAAATATACCTCTCCAAAAACTATCATTAAGCTGTTTAAAAATGCTGTCAAGACGGATGATGGTCGCATCTGGAATCATAGTCGTGTAGCACATTTTGGGGTGTGTGGTGTGGCCGACAGGAGAGATGATACTTCTTATCGTTTTCCCTCTGACATTGATTTAAGGTCTGATAATACTCGTAGGAGTGTCAGAACATGCAGGTTTCCTTTACATTTGCGTGATTTTGTGTAGTTCTTTCTACCCTCTTTTTCTTTCTGTTCAAATGTGTTTTTTGTTCTCATGTTACTTCTGTTCTAATGTAAAGAGGAAGAAGTGTAATGATGAAACATGGCTCCATGCCAGAACACTGGGCATGGAACCAGCTTGTTCTGAGGTTCTGTGATGCAGGGTTCTCTGCATGACAGTTGATATGCTGGCTGTTGGTTGAGGCTGTAATAAATACCTCCTACCACATATCTTCATCTGGTGTGGATTCACTTTATTACAGTCATCTCTTCTGGGCTCGATGATATTGTGCATAATTCTGACACTAAACACCCATCCCCACATGAAACCCCTTCAAGAATGTCTGGCGGATCAGTAGAAACACTACACGGGCAACTAGGACAGGATCACATTTTCCCTCAAAACAAAGGTGTCCCTCAAATGGTGGCACAGACCGAAAAATCTCCTTCAAGGGATGCCCTTTCATCAGGAGATTATACTTCTCTATGAAGGTGTGCAGCACATATGGATCACCTTCAAATCCAGGGATCCTGGTCTCCGAGAGAAATTAATTATCACATCAGTCAACTCGAGCTATGAGTGATTCATCTAATGTTGAAGGTTTTTCTTCCATCTTTCGAGTTGAAATCCCTTCTTGTTTAGACAGACAACATGACAAAAATTTACTATTAGAACAAACAAGGGGGCTCAAGATCTGGAGCCTTGTCTCAGGAAGTGCAGACCATTTGAAATTGGTTGATAGCCATAGACCTGATCATCTCTACAACCCATCTTCAAAATGTTCAAACAAACTCACTGAGCAAGATTCTTCAGGAACACCACAAGTGAGTTCTTCACGAGGAGGTTGTGCAAAGCATCTTCTGCATGTGGGGTTGCCCTCACATAGCTTTCCCTCAAGGTACTACTAACCAGGGACACTGGGGAATGTCTCATGGATTGACTGGTCCATCAAATTTCTCTATGCCTTTCCTTCGATTCCCCTGATTCCATCAGTAATAAACTAGCTGAACTCAAGGGCCAGAATGATTTTAATAGCTCCGGAGTGGCCCTGACAGTGGTGATTCACAGATCACCTTCACATGTTGGAGTGCCCACTCATGAAGCTCCCGTACAGACTGGACCTTCTTATGAACCTCTTTGAGTTTAGCAGCATGGCTCCTGAGCTAGTTCAGTATGGACATTTGAACCTTCCAAAAGAATGCATGAACATTCTCAAGGAGGCTGAGCGACCCTCAATGCATACAGGTTATTCTTTCAAATGGAAAATATTTTGTATCTGGTGTTCTAACAAGAACTTTGATCCAGCGAAGTGCCAAGAAGAAGCTATTCTTCCATATTTGCTTTATCTGACCAAAACAGGCCCACAATTCTCTGCTATTAAAGGTAATTTAGCAGAAGTTACTGCCTATAGAAAATGTCCTTCACAAACCTCTTTTTTTTTCGAAATTCCTTTTATAGATTTCTTAGAGAGTTTGAAAAAAGAGTTCCATCTGATACATCGCCCTCCCCTCCCTGGGAGTTGGATTTAGTACATTCATACCTCAAGCAGGCTCCCTCTGAACTCATCCATAAAGCTTCATTGCAACACCTTCATGGAAGGCTACTTTTCTCATAGCTATTGCATCAGCATATAGGGTTAGTGAGATTCAAGCTTTATTTTGTCACAAATCATATACAGTGTTTCATAGTAGTAAGGTGGTTATGAGGACTCATCTGAAATTCTTACCAAAAGTTGTTTTGGATTTCCACATTAACCAGACCATTTCTTTACCTCCTTTCTTTTAGCACCCTTTCACTCCAACTGAAAGAACTCTGCATTCTCTAGCTGTCAGGAGAGTCTTAAAATGTTATCTAGAAAAAAACAAATGATATCCACAAGTCTGATCCGGTTAGTACATGTTAAGCCACGGCAGAACAATTTATGTCCCATTGGATAGTGTCTTGCATCCTATTATGCTACCAGAAAGTAAATACGGTTCTATCCGGTAAACCAAAATCACATTCCACTAGAAACGAAGTGGCTACAGCTGCTTTAATTAGGAATATATCCATCCCTCAAGTATATAAAGCAGTTACATGGAGATCTGTTCACGCTTTTACCAAACACAATTGTTTTGACTTAGATGCTAGAACAGATGCTCAAGTAGGGTAGGCCTCTCTGAGGAAACTATTCCCTAAATCTGGTCTATGGGTCATCTATTTTCTTTTCCATCGCATTTTGTAGAGATGGGCTTGCTGTTCTATTCAGTGCTTAAGATCATCAACGGAGATCCCATGAGAGAGAAGGAATGGTTTCTTACCTGTAATCCAAGTTCTCTGTCAGAAGACTGTCCGTTGAAATCATAGGCAGGTGGAAGAGACAGACAATAAATGGACTTTCAATTTCCCTACATGATACTTCCACTCAAATGAGGCAACCTGCTGGGCATGATGGGATACTGATAGGCTGTGAGCCCTTTAAGGCGCAGACTCTCTTTGCATATCAGCCTATAGGGCTACATTGTCCTCTCCTTCTTCATCATTTAAAAAAAAAAAGGGTTTGTGAATGAGATTTAGATAGTGAGATAACACAATTCCAGTTAATTTTCCTGGATCTTTATATAAATTACCCTTTTTCAAATGCAGTCTGAATTAATTGGCCAATATAGCCTTCTTATATGCTGCAAAACATTACTATCTTTAGTGTCTCTCCAGGCCTTACTAAAGAAAGACAGACATCTACACTTAAGAAGATGTATTGTAAAGAAGCGTGCCAGGATCCCCCCACGTGGTAGTGACTATTCAGTGCTTATGATTTCAATGGAGATTCACCTTAGACAGAACTATGATTACAGGTAAGAAACCCTTCCATTTTCTGGTGCAGAATTTACAGAGTCTACTCAGCATATTTATTCCTGATTTAGGTCTCCTGCCCGAAACCACAGTTCCAGCAAGCGGTAGTAAAGGGATCTGGAGTGATTATAACCTTGATTCTTCAGTATTTAGATCTTTCATAAACTCACATGCTTGAATCATTGCCCGTCATCGAAGTGGGAGTCCCACGGTACCATATAAAGCAATAGTGAAAAGATCTACATAGCTGTTAATGTTAAATACATTCACTTTATTAGCTTATTTACATAATTAAAAAAAGATCAGAAATCCAGACAGTCAGTTGACTGTGCCCTTCAAAACCCTCACTATAGAGGCTCCAGTCCCTCAGATTTTCTACCACACTTTGTGTGATGGAGTCTCACTGAGCTCTGCTCAGGTTTTCCACAGCCCACTCAACTTTTGAGAAGTATTCTCCTTAGGTCAGGATTTATTTCTACTGTCCCAGAACAAACCACAAATGGGCTGTTCAGGCCATGTAGGACCAGTGGCAAAAAGAGACTGCACTCTGATGATCCACACAAGGAGTGCATCTACTGTCTCCACCCTGAAAATAAGCCTAAGGACTGTAAGGTATGTCACACTTTTTCACAAAAAACTCTGAAGGACAGAGAGGGAAGATTATTTATTTGGCTGCAAAAACTAAAATCTAAAGAAAACCCTCTATCTGAGGAGAAATTGATGACTCCTTTAGGACACAAAAGTCCTGCAAGAGGGATAGATCTCCTGAAAGTGTGCCTCCAGGATCACCTAACAATGGTCCTAAGAAGACCCATCATGGATCTTCCCGACGTTCTAAAAAATTTAAAGAGTGCCCACATGCCTTTAAAAAGGAGACATTCTCCTCAGACTGAGTTCATTCAGAGCCTGTAACTCCTTCTCTGAAGGAACATACAACTAAAATGTCATCAAAATCCTTATCGTAGTCGACAAAACTGTCAAAACCGATATCTGCGGCTCCAGTTCTCTTCTTGTTGATGACAACACCGTCGACAAGGATGTCACCGATCGCACCAGTGGTCATTACCTGCAGCGTCTCCCATGTTAATATCATTGTTGCCTGTAGCCTCAACGACGATTATCACGTTGCGGATCCTCTCAATGACTACACCATCGACCAAGACGGTCTTGATGAAGATCACAAAGACATCGTCGATGACTGTGGACCCATCAACGGTGTCCCCGTAGACAACAGCGCCTTCAACAACACCGATGAGAGCCCTGTCGAGGACGACAGCGCCGTCACAGATCTTGTCGATTATATTGCTGATGATGGCACTGGCACCACTGATACCTGCATCAGTTATTTCTGTAACACCAAAATCACCTAGCAAGTTTCTTACTTTCCCTCTGCACATTTGTTGAATGACGACATGTCAGAGGATGAAGGCCTCTTCAGGGTAGCACATAGTCCCTCTGAACTCCACATAATGTGCCAGGAAACTGATGAAGACCAATATTATGGAGACCAGTTTTCCGCAGGTGAACACAAACATTATGATGAACAGTGCAATACCTCCGGTCAACAGGAACAGGGAACTCGATACAAATGCCACTGGAGGTGGTCAACAGTCTTCAGCATATGCTCTCGGACTACTACAAAAGATTCCCTGATCCGGCAGCCTCTGCTCCTCAGCCACAACCACCACCACCACCCATCTGATCTCCACAAGTTCGGACACCGATTGTTTGGCCACATACTTTGCCATTGCCAGAAACTCCTCTATCCACACTGGCAAGAAATCCATTTTCCCCTATCACAACACCACCTGGTAGGGAGGTGCGTTGACTGGATAACATCCGCAATTGCTTTTCCACCATGGCAGGAACCACTGTCAGAGCGGCAAACTCCTTTGTGTTTTTAGGGCGATATATCAGACAAATGTGATCTGGAATGACTCAGTACCTAGACTTACTGCCAGAGAATATGATGCTTGAGGCCAGGAACACTCTCCAGGCGGGATAGAGAGCATCGGCAGAGATTACTGAATGTGCCATCGACGTTTCCTCCACTGGATTTAGGCAACTAGCGGGAGCAGTGGTTCTTCGCAGACAAGGTTGGCTGAAGGCAATGTCTTTCAGACCAGAAATCCAGAGTGAAATCCTGTATGTGTCGTATAACAGTGAAGCGTTGTTTGGCAAACACATTGACAATGCGCTTCAGACCATCAGGTCGGATTAAGACACCGCCAAGTCCCTAGGCACCCTACAGTTGTAAGGACAGCCCTTTCGATGGGCTAGGGGCTCCTACTCTTACAGAGGAGGATATCAACCTTACAAGTAGCAGCAACCGTTTCAAGGTCAATATCGCTCACAATATACTCTGCAATACAAAATGCCACCTCTGACGGCATCCAAAAAAGCAGAAAGATTTTAACAATCTTCCTAAGGCAGGGACTCAACCAGAAAACAGTGACCTTTCCACGATGCCGGTTACTCCCCACAATCTCAGCAGACAGCTTGGAGTCCATATATCCCATTACCTCCCACAGTGGTCCCAAATGACAACAAACAGATGGGTCCTGGATGTTGTAACTGGAGGGCACACACTCAAAATTATCACCAAACCACTGAATGTTCCACCAAAAGGGCACCACCTCCCAATCTCAAACAACGTCTGCAGGAAATATCAACCATGCTGGCAAAAGGTGCAATAGAAGAGGTCTCTAAGACTCAGAAGGGAATGGGTTTTACTCCTGTTTCTTCCTGGTACAGAAAAAGTCAGGAGACTGGTGCCCTATCTCAGATTCTTGGAAAGCTCAACAACCCCTGTAAAAACAATCCATTTGGATGGTCACCCTGCAAGATATTTTGCATCTTCTCAATCACAGGACTCATATGACATCCTTAGACCTCCAGGACGCATACTTCAGTTTAAGTGAATTTCAGGGTATTTCCTCGTGCAAGGGAACCTCCCCCTGTTTGGCACCTCAATATAGTACTCAGTCAGATAATAAAAGCTCCATTTGAACCAATCCACAAAACAGACATGAAATACCTTACATGGAAGATGGCACTATTACTGGCACTAACGTCAGCAAGAAGAGTTAGTGACATCCAAGCGTTCACGCTTACAGAGTTATTCTTGCAATTTAACCAAAACAGCATCATCTTTTGAACTAATCAAAAGGTCAAACCGAAGGTCCTGTTGGATTTCCACCTTAATGAACCCATCATATTAAGGACATTTTTTCTCAATCTACAGACAATGGCAGAAAGATCAGTACATACGGTATACGTAAAGCGGTGTATTAAATTCTACTTACGCAGAACTAAGTAACTTCACAAAAATAAACTAGTTGTTTGTGGCTTATGGAACACCACAGAAAGGGTTCCCTGTGTCAATGGAAAGGATAGCCAGAGGAAGCACACCAACTATCCAATTCTGTCACGGAAAAGCAGGGAAGCCTTTATCACGCAAGGTTAAGGCTTATTCTGATAGAGCAGTTTCCACCACTACGGCTCTCTTTGCTGGTGTGTCTATTAAGCAGATATGCCGGGCAGCAAAGTGGTCCAGCAGGCACACCTTTATGCAACATTACTGCCTAGAATCCTCTGATAAGAGTGACGTGGCTGTGAGACTAGCAGGATTGTGCCATCTATTTCAGTAAGGTGAGCCATTTCTAACTATTTTCCACCATCTGCTGTAACATTGTAATGCTGATATTTGCAAATGCTAACTGCTAACTATTACGATTCAAGCATCAATCTATGAAAGATCCTATGCTGGAGAATAAAATAAGTCACTTACCTGTAACTGTAGTTCTCCAGTATTAGTATATATCATAGATTCACATATGAGCCACCCTCCTCCCCATAGAGGCTCCCATTATTTCGCTTCAATATTACCTCACACTTGTGCTGGGAAATCTGAGAGACTGGAGCCTCTGTGATGAGGGTTCTAAAGGGTGCTGTCGCCTGATTGGCTGGACTTTGGGTCTTTTATAATGATGTAAATATGCAAATAAAGTGAATGTCTTTAACATTAACTTCTAGGTGGATTTTTTCACTATTGCTTTTTATGGTACAGTGGGACCCCCACTTTGACAACGTGGAATGATTCAAGCATGTGAATCTATGAACGATACCATTACTGGAGAACTACAGTTAAAGGTAAGTAACTTACTTTCTTCTGGATGAAAGACATAGAAGTAGTGTTGCTCATGCAAGTTAGAAAACTGAATCGTTCCTCTGATGAAGGAATATTAATGTGTTTGAGTTGATTTCCACAATGCACACCATGTGCTCTTCCAACCATTTCCATGTTTTCTACAGTGTTGTGAAGAACCATGTTTTCCCGTCAGCCAGGGCCAGCAGTTTGCAGGAAAAAAGCATCATGTATTTGATGTTGTCAGCTTAGCTCAACTTTAGCCTTGGCAAAGGATCTCCTCTTCACCTGTGTCTCTTGATTACAGTCAGGGAAGATTATAATCATCAAGTTATCAAACTCAGTATACTCTAGCCGATGTGCCGACATCACTATCGCTTTTCAGTCCCTGTAATTGATAATTTGGATGATGATAGGTCCTGGTCTTTCACCAGGTTTCAGTGGCAGCCCTGGGACTCTGTTGGCTTTTTCGATTGCAAAAAAAGTTGGAAAAGTGATCTGGTTGTAGTTTGTCAGTGATGAGGTCTCCGCAAATCATTATGCTGATCCTACCTCTGCCTTTCCTGGAACCCCTACCATGCAAATGTTGTGGCATTTTGGTCTTCCACCTGTATCATCCAGTCTGTCATGTAACTGCTAGGTGGCTTTCATAGCTTTTTCATAGATGTGTCATGGTTCTCCACATTACATTCTACTGTAATCACTTTTGCTGCAATATTTTTTAGCTCTGCCCCTGCAGATTGAGATCTATAGCCACAGTGCCTATCTTATCCTCTTGAGCATTCTAGACTCGCTGACCACTTGCACGACTTTGTTCAGTGATGAGCTTGTGTTTACTTCTTTTTGCCCATCTCATTCATCAAGTCCTGCAAATGACTCTTTTCTGTCCCTTGTGAGTCTCTGTTGAAAGAGTACTTTTCTTTTTTTCTGCAATTATGTTTTAAGAAAAGCATTGCAAAGGCATGAATCAAAAATGCAAGTGCAACCTAAGCTTTAGTCACTGACAGTTTAAGCATAGTAAAGTACAGGGCGTATTGAACGGCACAGTCTCCAAAGTGTTACATAATATTTATAACTTTAAATCTACCCTCCATCATTTCATCCCACAGTTTTCACTCAGTAAACATTTAGTGTGGTCTGTTATTTGGAGGATCCGTTATCTTAGTAATCATCTCCCCCCAGATTGCAAAGTCTTCTGTGACTTTGTCATCCCTGAGGCCAATGTGTTGTTCATCTGCAAGCACCCATTCAAACAAGTCTGTCTTCAAGACACTCAACTTTAGAGTATGGGATGCAGTCCTGTGTATAGCCATCCGACGTCTTTATTGTTAGTTTCTTCTGTCGCTGTATTATTCCTAAAAGTATAGTCTTGTCCATATTCAGATCCCACAA
Organism: Pleurodeles waltl; assembly: GCF_031143425.1. Lineage (NCBI taxonomy): Eukaryota > Metazoa > Chordata > Amphibia > Caudata > Salamandridae > Pleurodeles > Pleurodeles waltl. Next base: position 704,683,086 of record NC_090450.1, read on the forward strand.
TACAAGAAGGTTGCATTCCTCTCCAAAGCTTAAAAACACTTTACCTATCAGTTGGGAACACAAGAGGGCTGGAAGGAACATTTGCCTACAAGGTAATTCCAGAACTGTTGATTCTTCACAACACACACCTGCAATCCCATTCTTATTGCACGACAAGCTCACGTCATACCTTTCAGAGAATTGTAAAATTATGAGGACTGCAAGAGGATGGTTGGGGAGTGATGAGTAGTTCGTATACAAATATATATTCCGCCACCTCCCCGGGGCACTGCAAATTAAGTATGGGCCCGCTTGTGCCCCAAGAACTGCCCCCTCCCCGGGTCGAAACTTCTTAAATTAATGCAGGGGTTCCCCCCACCCTGCAGCATGGAGACCGCCACCTGCCCAGCGCTTAAATAGAATTATGTAGGTGGTCCTAAGATGACCCCTGGGGATCACCACCTCCTACTGTCTCCAGGCCATCATTATTATAATATATAGGGGGCTACTCCCCCACACCACGTGCCCTGGGGACCGCCAACTCCCCTGGGATCAAATAAAATAATGAAGGGATCCATATCAAGGCCCCAGCCTGTCACGACTTACGTGCTGCTTTAACCTGGAGTCCGCAGAACGAGTGGCGTGGATCCTGTTCTTGAATGTTCGGCTTTGGCCCAAGTAGGGGCGACTCTTTCTGGTAGCCATGGTGCTGCAGGCAATGGGTACGCCAAGAGCAGGCCGTGTCCCTCAGAAGTAGTGCTAGAGGGAAAAAAACCCTGAAAGGGGAAAAAAAATCCAAAAGATAGGTTCCTGCAACAGGAACAAAAAGAATAGATAACAGCAGGAGCAAAATAAAGGAAAATACACTGGAACCGACGAGAACCAGCACAGGAATACAAGGAAGCAGGAGCAAAGACACATCCAAACAGAAAGTGTTGCAGGGCAAGGAGATTAAGAATCACAGCCCTTAAATACCAACAAACAGGAAGCGACCACCAGGAAGTAAAAGGACACCATCTTAGATAGGGAAAATCACATAGAACTGAATGGACTAGGGGGCCATAGAGAGTAGGGAAGAAGGAATGCTGGGAAGAGAAGGGTAACATGGGAAAGGGAGAAAAACATAAAGGAAGGCACAACAAAATGACAGAAAAAGAAGAAGAAGAAGAAAAGAACAGGTGAGTGGAGGGTCACACCTGCCTGGAAGCGCGGTGCGCTAAAAAAGAACAAGGCCCCATGCCCAATTTGGGGCCTCGAAAGGTACAGAGCAGGCTGGAGACGCGGCGCATCATTAGACCGCGTGCTGCGGCCCGAGCCGAATGATCGGCTCGTGCCGCGCCCAGCGGTGGGACACAGCCTTGGGGACCACCACCTCCCTGAGGCTAAAATAAACACTGGTGCGGGAGGCCGAGCGACCCCCTTGTGGAGCTGTAGATGGCCCTGGGGCTCCTGCTACCTCCTGAGGCGCCTGCCCTCAGGATATAGCTGTTCGCTTCTGCCTGGTGGGAGCTCACAGCTCCCACCAAGCGAAAGCAAACATAACTCCTGTCCAACAGCTCCGCTTGCTGAAAGCAAAGTTTTCATCTGTTTCTCTGCACACAAACATGTGTGCGGGGAAACAAATGGAAACATTGCTCCTGCAAGCAGGTAGCCCCTATTTAAAACATCTCTGTGATTGCGGGAGCAATGCCCGTTCCTGCAGGAGACAGGATCCAGCTGGGACCGCGGGATCTTAAGGCCCCTGCGGTCCCTCCAAATCTAAAAAAAAAAAGTACAAATCATGGTGAAACTGAAGATTTACAATTCCACCTTGAGAGTTATCTAATGATGGCGCTCGAAGGAACACACTGGCAAAGTTACAGACACACAAGGTCACTGGAGACGTTTGCTTGATGTCCTCTACACATCTGTAGTGTAGGAAATTCAGTATACAATTACCCAACAAGGTAGCACTTACTAATTAGCCAATAGAAAGTACTCCAGTTGGGTAGGCATTTTGCACCAAACTGTGGCCTCTTCTTTGATAAATACACAGGGCAGAATACATTCTGGCACAAAGCTCATCTCACAGAAATGAAACCTCAACAGGAAACACTTATAGATATAACAAAGCAAGTGTCCACGTTGAAGCAGCACTTCTGTAAAGTACTAATCATCGTAACTTTGTGCACATAGCCAAGGCAAAGCAACTGTGTTTTCTCTGTATATCCATCTTGAAAAGTTATCTGTATTCCTTGAAGGAGGTGTTTGCAAACTTGCCTTTTTCGAACAAAATATCTCATGTGCTGACTGTGACAAGTAGGTTCCTTCTTGTCAACTGCTGGTGAGACCCAACCCCGCTGCGCATCGGCCTTGATCAAGATCCAGGAGGGACTGAAACGCATTGGTTTCTGGAATCTGTGTGTTGGGTATTTAAAAGTTAGAGGAAACACAGGCCAAGAATTGAGTGACTCGTCACTTCGATGTGTGGAGCATTGTTCTGGGAAATATAGTGTGGGGTGGTTCAGCCGCTAGAGCACCGCACACCACATGTCTAAGAGCGCTGGTGTCTGAACACGGAGGACCCGGTAGCTATATATATATATATATATATATATATATATATATATATTATGTGTGTATGTGTCCCTGGGAAGGTATCCAGGATAAAATGTGGAAGTGAGAGTATTGTTTGTTGAAATGTTTTTCCTTTTTTTTCTTCATTGCAGGCAGGCATTGTCTGGTAGCAAAAATTAAGAGTAGTGGCATCACCATGATAACACTTTTGTTTTGTTCATTCGAATCCTCTCTGGAACCCTACTGTTGCATGTTAGTTATTACTTCAACAATGTATAGAGGCTGCAGCGTTCATTTACTTCTAAACTCTGACACACATTCTGTGTGAAGTGACGCAGTAGTGTGCCCAAGATTAATTGGAGAGCACTGAGCAAATAAGCCTGCCAGCTTTTCTGACTCTGTGAACTTGCCTGTCTGTTTGTGAATGCTTCTTTTCAGTGTTTTCTCGTTATCTTTCCCTTCTTTAGTTTCCATCCCCAGAGTGGGATACCGTCACCCCTGAAGCCAAAAACCTCATAAACCAGATGCTCACCATAAATCCAGCCAAACGAATCACAGCACATGAGGCCCTCAAGCACCCATGGGTCTGCGTAAGTAATCTCAGCAGTACACCCTCTTGTTTGTTGTCTCCCAAAGATGTGGTATTTTACCTGGCATGGATAGCTTCTATTTCATCACTTAATCTAACGTTTTGTCAGTGGATTGGGGCAGATATGAATGTGAAAAGTAGATGGGACCTACATTATTAAAAGAACCACCATCTCCAAGGAAAGGAAATTCTTAACCATTAGCAAGATTTTCAGATATTGCCAAGACTCTTGGTTAGTAGAATTAGCAGAAAGCCTATAAACCATAAAGAGTCACCTGGAAATAACTACACTCACTATGAAGTCAAATACATTGCACAGTTGTGAGATCATACCAAAAACAGCTAGGAACAGAGTTACTTTAATTCATTACATTAGTATCACAAAATTGCTAAAAAACAGGGAAATAAATATTGTCTACATTTACTTAAACACTTTGGGCCCTATTAACTATGCAAAATTCGGTCATAGGTGTATATTTATGGCTTAATTTATATTTGTTTTATTCCTGTAGGAATTCACAAAGGGCTTTCTGCCAGGTTTGTATTCATTTGCAAGCATGGATTTATCCACCAAGCGCGGCAATATTTGAAGTTTTTCGCAGGTTGGACCAGGAAATCACATTATTATTGTATTACCCCCTATAACCAAGTGCACAAATCAGAAAGATTTGGTAGTACTACACCAGTAGTATTGGTATTTACTGAGTTCAATATTAGCACACAGAATCACACAGGAGTTACAATAGGGCTCAGCGACTAACCCCACTTGTTGTTGTCCTAAAAATGTCGTATGCGTGAAAGGTAAACTGCGTGCTAGCTACTGTAATAACCCAACCTAACGGTAGTTATCACTGCCCGACCAGTTTGTATCCTGAAGAGGAGACAGGTAATAGTAACCTCTTTGAAACTCCAATTGCACCTTTATCCTTTTCTTCCACCTTACCTGCTAGCTGCAGTGTCGGGCCGGACCTGAAAAATATCCATATAAAACTGTAACTTCAGCAGTTGGAGTGGGACTTCATTGTTATCATTGATTTGTGATCCTTGCCTTCGGTACCTAACTGTGTGTCTCTGGTCATTGCCTCGTAGTTCCTTTTTTTCCGTCTATCAGCAGGAAGCAAAATTCGGCTTCTCACTTAGTTTCACATAGTTTCTTTCACACATGTAGCTGAAAAAACTTTGCAAGCAGCAGAATCCATTCAGCAACAGACCCTCATAAGGTGTGTTTAATGTTTAAAAACTTACCGTCCAAAGTAGTCTGCCCATTTTGTGCTGTAATATGGAAGACGTCTTTGTGGAACTATCTGTTAGAGATATGAAAGTGTGAAAGAAGTTCCTTGCATTATAAGTATAATGGAGATTGATGCACTTAGCAAAGAGTGACTAGGCTGCTTGATCCCCATAATGGCAAAGCATTTTTGTATGGAAGTAAAGGTCGCCACCTCGATTCCAGAGATCCTCTATCTTTTCTGACCAAGACTCTTCAGGCATATGCACTTGCAAGTCCTTCCTAGAAGCAAAAGCACCAAGTTGTAAGACCAGGGGTCCCACAGAACCTTAGGGTCTTTTCACACAAATAATTTTGCATGGCTTTTTACAGTCACAGAGTGCTTGGAGGTTGATCAGGCTACATGGCCAAATTTAGGTAGAAAGGTGATAGACCTTTTGGCATGTCTTTTCAATAAAAGGGGGATTCAGTTAGTTCAGCCTATTCCCTCCAAAGTCCCAGGTTTGAATCATGTATACCGGTGCTCAAGGCTTCCAAGGAGAAATTAACTATGAAACTGGTAGCAAAAACTGTCTTGGTCCTTTACTGTGAATTTATATAAAAAGCACGAAAAGATAGACAAGATAGATATAAAAGATAATGATACATCCATACTTGACTCACTACCGGTTTCCTCCCATTTGATACATATCCTAACTGATTCAGGATTGTCTTCTCAACTAAGCACTCTTGTGTTTCAATCTTTGACTCCTGGTCAGTCTGAAGTCATTGCGGACTTGGATTCCAAGAATGAACAAACTTGACCTTCAAGAGTATCTCTGTACTTAATGTTGCAAATACTACATGATTGTTACTTAACCAGTGGGCACGTAATGTTGAACTCTGTAGAGGTGAGCGGGAAATGTTACATTTTGTGGAAAATGATAACTTAAATTTAAAAATAAATAGAATGTCCTTTTGTGAGTGGTATGTTGGTTCTCCTATTATAAAAGCTAGGGTGTCCATTGCTCAGTTTTCGCCATGGGTAATTTTGTCTAAACCCCTTCATTGTTTATCAATAGTGTACAGACAGAAAGCACAGTGTTACTAAGTGTCTGCGATAACTTTGTGAATGCTGGTCCTTCCTTGATGCTTTGACTTTTGTTCTTCTTAGTGCCATAAAGTAAACAGGAACATCTACAATATAATCACAAGAGATAACTGCTCTAGTCCACTAAACCAAAAGCTGTGGAATGCACAACAACACTACTGACTCAATAATGAAATATACCACATCTGAGGTCTTAGTTGTGTTTTAATATGAAATAAAAAAAAAATACTCAGCCAAAAGCGCTAACAGCATCTAATCCATTCCACCTTTTTTCACATGCTTACAGAATCTAGGGTGATCCTAATATTTATTTATTCATAACCTTTGCAGTCTTCAGTACCCCAGCGTTAAAACAGACACAGAGGGTCAGACTGTTGAGGATGGAAGGGAGCTTTACCCAGCTTCACAGATAGTTAAGGTTATGTCACATAACATAAGGCTGTGGAAGTCTTATATTTTGGGGCTCATGCTAAGACAGTCTGATTGGTGCTTATCTCAAGTTGACTGTTTCAGTCCAGGTAATATCAATACAAGCCATAGATTTCTCAAAGATGGATCTTTGGTAAGATTATGCAATTGGTTCGTGCGGAGCCCTCTTTATCAATGCCTTTAGTTGTAAAGTGCCAAATACCACGGTATGAATCATTTATTGTGATGGCAAAGCTTCAGCCAAAGTCAACAAAGGAGAAGGCCTTCAAGAATTTTACATAACAAGACTAAAGGCTTGATTTAGAGTTTGGCAGAAGGGGTTACTCCATCACAAATGTGACGGATATCCCATCCGCCATATTACGATTCCATCATATGCTGTGGACATCTTAATACGATGGAGTAACCCATCCACCAAGCTCTAAATAAGGCCTTAAGACTCTGGAAAGCAAATTTAAGAACTCCACCAAAAGACATCTGATTTCCTAAGACATATTATTGCAGCATTTGTTATTATATTCTCCAACCCAGACGCAGTGCGAGAACATTATATATTTACAATTTTAATTCATTTCTATAGGTGGAATTCTCCCAAAAAAGTACTTTGCCAGTGTCTGTGATTGGCAGTAGCACGCCATTATTACTCATAGAAATGTACATCATTCACTTGAAATCTGCCTCAACGGTGTTTATGCAAGCATTCTCTGTGGAGACCTCCCATCTTCACAACTACAGAGCTCATCTTTATCCCTACTTAGATAACTGTTGAATAGGCCTCAGTCTCCGGGCCAGGTTCAATTAAAAGGTGAGGTGGGGAGAACTGGCATTTCTAACATAGTGACCCTTCAAACGGTACCAAAGAGAAAGAAGATCTACCAGGCGCTTCAGCAACCATTCATATTTCCCACTGACTTTTTTGATAGTACAGTGATCAAGTTATTTATATATTTTATTGATCTGGACAGCCAAACATCTAATCTTCTCCATTTCCTTTGGGGATGATACATTCAAGTTCCTAGCCATAATAGCTGGTTTATTTTTGTTGAAAAGGTACCCTGATATTGAACCAAAGTCAGTGGTAATCTCAATAATGTGTGTAATAGTCTGAACTGGATCTGAGGTTCATATCACCAGTTTATAAGCAAAAAAAGTCCTACCATATTCTCAAACCCATACTATGCACATAAAATGGATAACCTCAAGATCTGTGCTAGTAGCTCGATTTTTAAGTTAAAAAGGATTGGGGATGGTGCATCTCACCAACTCAAAAACCATTTTAAGAATTTCTGAAGAAATGCCCCCTGGAACTGCTGCATTAACTTTTTAAAAATTATTCATGCTTTCCAAAACGTCCTCCTCTTATATGGACATTTGCAGTTCTAAATGTTAATCACAAGAGAGTTTTGAAACCGTAGGCTGTCTAGCCTTTACCTAATCGTGCTTGCTTCTGCACACAGTGGTTCTTACCATGAAAATATCAAAGGATTATTACTTCAATGTAATGGCTGTCTTCTGTTCTCATAGTGACACAATTGCTTGAAAAAGCTGAATGCATCCACCTTAATCTTTTATGCTAAAGTCGAAATATTCCAATCTGTGATCTTGTGCCTTTCTGGGTTTACTTCCTGCATTCTGTCATTAAGTTCTGTTTGCTATTTGTTACTTATTTAGTTTCCTCTCTTCTTGATCATTCTCTGTTGAACCTGGCACATCAGCTATAAGTCTGGTTTCTGCTTCCTAGGTCAAGCTTTTAAGGTGGAACTGTTCTTGACTACTGTTTAGCTGCTTTGACTGACTATTGATCCACTGTACCCCTTATGAATGCCTTTTAAGTATCCCATACAGTATGAAAAGGAGCAGTGTTCAAATCACAATAAAAGGTAAAAATTCACTAGTGTTTGGTTTAATTTGCTCCACCCCCTTTTCATCCAAAAGCAGCTTCTTATCCTGGGTCCCTCTCCTATGTCCCATAGCTTTGAAGTTCTTACTATCAACGTTATGCCTGGATGATATGAGAAATTGATAGGCCGGTGCACTGTTTCCTTCATCGTGCTGTGCAAGCAGTCTCATATAGACATAAATGTAAGCTCCTGCTTGATCTTATTTAATAATATTCATTATTTACAATTTTCCTATAAGATGAAGTTGTAGAATGATCCTGTACTTCGCTTCTTATAATATTGAAATCACCCGCAATAACAAATGGACCAGTAGATTCCAGTTTAGAAACCTGTGAACTATCACTTTGTTAAACAGATAGTATTCAGGTATTAGGAAATAGAAGAATATAATGCTTCATTATACATGATCACATAAAAAGAAAGAAGAATCCAGTGAAACGATCTGCCCCAGTGCCACATATTAAAGTGCTGAACAGCATTAATCTGATCGTCGAAGAGTCCCCAAGTCTTCTTGTTACTCCCGGATTGTCCTCTTTGTGAGATTTTTTCAAGAAGCATAACCTTTTTCATCTTAATAACCACTCCAAGCAGATAGCACAATTTATTAATCTCCTTTTTTGGGCAATAACGGATCTTGCAATCAACAACAAAAAAAAACAAAAATTATATTCTTCGGTTATGAGCTGCACTCCACCTCCCAACAAGGGTGACATCTAGATCCCAGCCTTGAAGAATTTGTAAAATGTTCTCAATTTGGGAGTAAATGAAAGGCCAAAATAAATGTATTCCCTGTGCATTTCCAAAAGATGTTCCCAGTTCCCTAAGGAGTTTATGCGTCATGAGCAATGTTTACAGAACTAGGGTGTACTTTTACTTAGCCTCACTGGAGTATAATATTGACAAAATAAGCAATAATACTGCATATGTCTGAGATTGGATTTGACTGTAATGTTAGGCATGTCTGTTTTATTCTCCCTGTATTCCTGGGGTTAATAGTGAATCTATATCTTCCAACCATTAAGCAAATAATTTCTCATAGTTCTTGGTCTTCAGTGCAGTGACCCTTCAATATGCTTGTCCTATGTGTATCTCTTGCTTGTAAAGGGTTCTCTCTTACCTGCTCGTCGGCATTACTAGGTATGGATGCTGTGGCAGCATCCTCTTTCTCTGTTTCCCCTTCACCACCGCGTCCAGCCACGTGTTACCTGAAGACATATCCTGAGTGGGCTCCGGTTCGTGTCTTGTTACTCAGCCGCGGTATATGCAGCAATGATCTTGTTTTCTTCATGATCCGCACTGGCCATTCAAGCCACTCGCAGTGGACTCTGGGAGGAATTCTTCTGTATGCAGGCTTGTCTAAAATGCTGCATGCATGTGAAATATCATTAGTATAACACTTTGGCCTCACAGACTTTATTTTTCCTGACACATTATATTATAGTTGGTTGCTGGGCAGACAGTGAACATTGCGACAGGGCTGGCCAGGAGCCCCTGCACAGCCCAAGCCAAGTGCTGTTTTTCATCAACTGTGAACTGTTTTCCATCCACTATTCCTTCAAATTATGATTGATAACCCACGGACAGCAGCTAATACACATTATTTACTTCTGAAACTCATTTTGTTTTGGTGAGGTCTCGGTCTATTGGTATTAAATGTGCTTCTTGTAGAAAGACTCTGTTGACCTTTGTACGTTTACAAAAACCAATGTGAGTATGTTATTGAAACGTATTTTTTATATTTAATTACCCTTCTTTTGGATTTTGCTTTGTGATTTATTGCACTTTCTTCTAAGCCAAATTGCCTTTGTTAACTTTATCCTCTCTGATCCCAAGTCACCCAAGAGTGTCTTCCCCAGTTCCCTAGGGAGGGGCACAATCTTCAGTCCCACCTTACTACCTGAAATTCCTCCTCCTAGTGAAATCAAAGCATCACCCTGTATCGTTCGAATGCAGTGGTGAGCATTGAGTCCAATGATGGCTGTAGCTAGACTGGTAGGATATCTTCTATTCATTTAAACTTCTTTTCATTTACTTTAAATTTTAACACCCACCCCGTTCAATCTTGTTGTTTTTAGGTTGGCTGTTGACTTATTGATTATCCACCCACCTATGGACATTTTCTACTTGTTATCATTAAAGGATATTTTAGCATGATTAAATCATCAACTGTCATTCCAAATAAGCCCTGTCAACATTATTAATTTGTTAAAAGACGTCGCCTTTCTTTATCTTTTAGGATTTTTTCTGTTTCGATTTTGTTCCTTAGCTTCTTGACTTCTTCAGAATCAATGAATGTGAACTATTTTCCCTACCATAATACTCTTGGGTTTTGATTGTTGCAACATTTGTGCTTGCACTCTGAGACTCTTGAATTAATTAGTAAATAACCAGATTTCTTTGCTTCTCTGTTCTGTTTTGTATGGCTTGTCCAGGAAAATACAGAATATAAAGTCAGCTGGAGCTTTAAAGATGAGCTTTAAAGAATCTATTAGACCTGGCTCTTTCTAAAATTAATTCCTTCATAAGATAACTCTAAAAGTACACTGATACTGTACTTGGGATTAACCCAGATTTATGTTTCTGGAATGGCACCCAATGAATCCTTGAGATTGTCAGGTATTTGTCTGGTCTTTTTCTTCCGAAGTGTGTAAAATGATTATTGGATTAATGCTCCCATATAGTCTTCTAACTTTAAGTGGTCTTCCGCTTCCTTGGGTATGCCTTTGAACCTTACACTCGGGCATCAAGATCAGTTTTCCAAATCCTCATTCTTCCTCCGGTAGTTTTCATCTCTTTCTAATATACTAACTACCATTCATTACATTTTTCTTCTACCACATCAAGTCTTTCTTTTGCTTTCTGAAAGTTTTGAGTGCTAACTCCATATTTTTTAATCCATGTTCTCTAATTTATTTCTAATGTACAGGATTTCTTCCTTTGTCTCTGACTGAATTGTGGTTGATTGATGTATTGATTCCTTGTTTTATGAGAACTTTGATGAAATATCTAGCTTTCCTGTTGCTCGGGGTCTACTTTTTTTGGCATGGTGGTTGTGGAGTGGGGATTTGGAATGAGATTTCGATTTCAGAACTCAAAACGTCTTCAGGGTCTGTAAAATTCCCTGATTTCATACTTGATTCTGGTTCTGAGTCTGCTGTTGATTGTAATTTAGAGATGGCATTACTGCTGTTGGGTCCTCCTATTAAACTGTTCCCGGGGTATGCAGTCTCTATTTTTCTTCCACTGAATGAATTTAGGACATTAACAAGTTCTGCTGTCTGAGCCAGGATTTAAAATATGTTGGTTTAAGGGACATCAAATTGCATCTGGGATTGTGAGAATTGCCTCTAATGACTACATAGTAAAGCTTTGGTTTTTGTTAGGTCATCGGTGACACATTCCTTAAGATTGTCGCTGCCACCGCAGACCCCTCTCTGCTTTAGGATTTTTCTGTTTTCAAATTGACCCCTATGTCCCTTTAAAGAGCCCTCTTTTCAGGTACAGTTGACATTTCTGACTCTGACTGTTAGCCAAGTACTTCTTTGTGCCTGAAGACTAATTAGAGGGAGAGGTGATTAATTTCATACATATCATATCCATCTTTCACTAGTGTTCATTATTTTCCTCTGGTTGGACTGTTCAATCAGAGGGGATTATCTCACTTCAGGACTTCTCTTTATGGTTCTTATGGTTTTTGCCAATCATTCATCTGTGAAAGGAGAGCTGGCCTATCTACGTCATTGATTTGTGATTACTGTGAAGGAAGAGGTAATTCATTCTCAGATTGCATCTTTCTGTCCAGCCTTTCCTTCTGTGTTTACTGTTGTACAATTTCTTACTTCTGCTCTGCGTTTGAGGGTTTGTTCTGTTTTTTTGTAATTTCTGGCCCTTGTTTTTCTTTGTCTTATGGAGCTATAGAAGTCTGTTATTTCTAGCACTCTCTTCCCCCTGAGCCCAGCTGTACACGATGGGGGCATTCTCCCCCATCCCCTTCAATATCTTAGGTCCTTGCTTTTAAATTAATGGCAGCCCTCCCCATCCTCCTTTTACCTTTTATCAGTGGTTCCCCTTGAACATTCATCAAAGAACTCCACCTCTCATTGGACCTCACTTGAATGTTAATTGTTGTCGCTTCTTTTTTTTACCCACTTGTGCTGGAGCTGCAGGAGAGGAGACCATAGCTCTCCCTATGCCAAGGTGTAAAATTAATTGGGTTATAATTTGGGATGGGTGACACCCTACCTTGAGGAATAATCACAACCCTTGTCAGGGTAAACCCTCAAATGAACCTGAGCTCAACCCGCTATGTCATAGAGCAGACTTATGTCAATGTGTAAAATATTTATGCTGTACCAAAACAGTGATAAAGTCAAAAGGCAAAACAATAAATATCCCAAACCAAATTAGAAAAATACAGTAAAATGTAATAAAGAAGACAAAAATCCGTTAAGGGAACCGGACATATGAATTTTTATATTTAAAGTAGAAATAGCGCCAAAAAGCACCATGCGTCAATGTTTGCTGTAGACCACAGCCTTGGGTCAATTTGAGGCTGACCGCAATGAAGCATGGGTTGGATATAACAACCAGGGTCATCCTGGTCAAAGATTTGACCTTTTAACTTAGAGTTTTAAGTTCCAATCCACCACAGGAGTACACGTGTGAAGCCCACCCCCTAGGACTACAGGGGAGGTATTTAGAGATTAACAAGGAGTCAGGCAGAGGACAACAGCAGGGTCCAGTAAAGGTCTACGTGCCACTGATCAGCTGAGGACTTCCAGAAAAAGGCCTTTTATAGCTTGTTGTACCCCTGTAGTTTGAACACGAAGTCAGCCTTATAAGCCTTTGAGTCAACTTATTTGTCCTGGGTAGAGGAGGGGGCAAGAGGGCAGCTCCAATCCTTCTGGGCTCCTCTCATCCTAAAACAGCAGGATTAGTCTTTTGATCTTTGCTGGTCTGAAAAATGTTCAGGAGTGGATGTCTAGAGGTGCTGGCACTAGCTAGTAGGTATGAATGACTCCTGGACATGCCCTAACCAATAAGGTGTAAATTCCCAGGGCCAACCCTATGCATTGTGGGCATTTTCAAGATGGCGAATGTCTTTGGCCAGACTAAACTTGGGGTCGAGGGCTGGGGGTGTGTGTGGAGTGTACTATGGTAATCCTAGTGACCTCTCATATCTAGTACTAAAATACTTTCAAGTGTGCCCCAAGGGTTATATATGTTAACCCAACAGACCTATCAAGCAGGGTTTGACACTGTAATGCCAAAAAGAATGCTCACAGTCTCCACCTTGCAAGTTTAGAGTAGTAATCTCTGCCCATTCGCATTAGGCTATTGTTTGCTCTAAGGTATTTCACACCTTTCCAAACCTACTCAAGGCTACATACTGGCTGGGTGAAGCTGGAGAGCACATGCAATTTAGCCTCTAGGAACACCAATCAGGTAAAAGGTAACTTTATAAAAGTTACTTTTCCTCAATATTTCCTTATATGTCCCATTCCAGAGATACAGTTTTAGTATTTTAATCTGTACTCTGCTTTTCTACAAAGGACAGATAGGCCTGCCATAGTGAAAAATAACTTTTGGGTGGTAGTCACTGCAAGGACAAGCTAACATTTAATTTCTACATGTCTTACTTTTAAATACAATGCACCTAGACTTGTGGGCTACAAGACCAGAGTCTAAATGCTGTCAGGTTACAATGTACCATAAATTAGGGACTTAGGAGAAAGTTAAACATACCAATTAGGAGTATGTCAATTCAACCATGTTTGAAGGGGGAGCAGAAGCACTTTACTAATGGTTAGCAGGGGAAAGGTGCATAGGGCCAGATGTATCAATGGAGTTTACCCATTCTTTGTCTATGGGAAAATACTTTAGAATATATGGCCCCTAAAGTTAGAAAAAATAAAGGATGTCTCCAGGTCGTAGTGCAAGCAGCATCGTCGTCGTTGCTGAAGAGCTGTTCTCAGTAGGCCCAAGGCGGCAGTACGACTTGGGGCGGGCTCCGTGAGACGCCCTCTGGTCACGGTGCAGACAGGGGCAGCTGTTGACGATGCTGGAGTCAATGGCACTGGTGTCAGTGGATCAGGGCTGCGATGTGGGACAGGACGGTGTTCCTTGTACGTTACGAGTGGTGTACTCAGGGCGCGGTGCAGGCAGCGACGCCGGTGTCAGAGTAGAGCGTTGGCGTAGGGATAACAAGGCTTCGGTGTGAGCAAGGCAATGCAGAGTGCAGGGCCCACAGGTCACAGTACAAGCAGGTCCTTTGTGACAGCATCAGGTGGCGGCAGCAGTGAGACCAGGGTTGCGGTGTGAAGCAGGGCAGGGCTCCATGCGTCGTTGTCAGGTCACAGTGCAGGTAGGAGTGTCGTTGACAGCATGGTGGTGGTTTTTCTTCTGTTGCAGCACAAAACACACAGTTCCCAGTGCTGTAGGCAGATGAATCTGAAGACTTTGATATCCCTGAGACTTCCAACAGGAGGTGAGCTCTACTTCAAGCCCTTAGAGAAGCTTCACAAGCAGGATACACAGCAAAGTCCATTCTTTGTGCTCTTTAAGGCAGAAGCAGCAACTGCAGGCCAACCCAGCAAAGCACAGATAGCAAAGGGGTAGTACTCCTCCTCCCACTTTTCAGCTCTTCTACCTGGCAGAGGTTACTCTTGATCCAGAATGTTCTAAAAGTCAGGGTTTTTTGGGTCCACTACTTATACTCATTTCTGCCTTTGAAGTAGGCAAACCTCAAAGGACAGTCTCTGTTGTTCACAAGGTCTTGCACAGGCCTGGCCCCAGACACACTCCAGGTGTTTGGAAACTGTATTGTGTGAGGACAGACACAGCCCTTTCAGGTGCTGGTGTCAGCCCCTCCCTCCCCACTTTAGCCCAGGAAGACCCATCAAGATATGCGGGACACACCTCAGCTCCTTTTGTGTCACTGTCTAGAGGGAACTCACAAATAGCCCAACTGTCAGTCTGACCCAGGCGTGGATTCCAAGGGCAGGCAGAGGCACAGAATGGTTAAGCAAGAAAATGCCCACTTTCTAAAAGTGGAATTTTCAAGCAGACAATCTAAAAGCCAACTCTGGCAAAATATGTAGTTTTAAATTGTGAGTTCAGAGACCCTAAACTGTATATCTCCATTTGCCCCAATGGGAAACTGCATTTAAAAGATATTTAAAGGCAGTCCCCATGTTAACTTATGGTAGGGATAGGCCTTGCAATAGTGAAAAACATATTTGGCGGTATTTCACTATCAGGACATGTAAAACACACCAGTACATGTCCTACCTTTTAAACACTGCACCCTGCCCATGGGGCTACCTAGTGCCTACCTTAGGGGTGATTTACAGGTATTAAGAAGTTTTGAGCCTGGCAAGTGGGCACACTTGCCAGGCCGAATTGGCAGTGCACAACTTCACATACAGACACTGCAGGCACAGGCCTGAGACTTATTTACAGGGCTACTGATGTGGGTGGCATATTCAGTGCTGCAGGGCCACTAGTAGTGTTTTATTTACAGGCACTGGGCACCTCTAGTGTACTTTACTAGGGACTTACTAGTAAATCAGATATGCCAATTATAGATAAACCAATCACCAATACAATTTACACAGGGAGTATTTGCACTTTAGCACTAGTCTGCAGTGGTAAAGTGTACAGAGACAATAAACCAGCAAAACAGATCTGAATAAAATAGGAGGAGGAAGGCAAAAGGTTTGGGGATAACCCTGCAAAAAGGACCATTTCCAACAGTTGATGAAGTTGTCCTTATCCAATATACTGTACTGCAGTATCATAATACCAAATTGCCTTAACAGTTACCAGCAATATCGAGTTTGTCTATATATAGTGAGTTAAATATCAGGGGGACAAACTTCCTATCATATTTTAGCCCAAATCCCTAATGCGTTGCTCACTAACATTAGCTGAGTATTCGCCTCAAAGTCTCCAATGTCTCCATGTGGGACTTTCTCTTACCCAGCCTCATTGTCTCTTAATGCTTGCTCTATTCCACCATCTTCTTGATCGATTTGCCGTTTTCCTTGCCCTAGGACTTCATACTGGTCAGAAACCGAAACAAAAGGCTCACCAGAGGGTCAGAAAAAGCACGTCTTGGCCTGTCTCATGATAACACTGCAAAATAAGATTATATTCATACAAAAACAAGTGCTTCAGATTTTACTACTTAACTCACAAGTAACCTTTAGCTCCATGAGAGGCACCCTTTACTTAATTACTTCTTTGACTAATCTGCTGATCCTAATTGATTTTTCGGAATACTCTGTTCAGTAATATTGGCCAATCTGAATATACTCAATGATAAATTTTCACTTAAAAAAATTCAACAGTAAAGTATACTTTTGATGTTTTTTCTAATCTCCATTCTTCTATCTCAAGTTGACTTCTCCCTTCAATTTACTATTTGTGTTAGCTTCTCACATACCCATACTCCTTGAGCGCGCAGTTTCTTGTAACTCTGATGTATTGATTTGCAAGTCAACCTTTCCTTACCCAAAAGCATATGCTTGAAGTACTAGTGAGCGTTAGGCATTATCCTCCAAGAGCTTTATATACTGTTCATAAAAGACAATATGGTTCTGTGCCAGACCCGGCCATAGATTCCAAAGTTCTTTTGCGGAAATCTTCCTCCCTTTCAGCCTTAATTCCATATGTTCTTGATTGAGGACACCTACATAATTTCATTTTTTCTCCAGATATAACCTACTATCTGGAACAACTGCTGTAGAGCATCAGATACATTTCTCTTTATGTGTGTAGAAATTGCTCAAAAACAGAAAGTAATGAGGGGCATTTTGTGAGGTAAATAGGCTCTTGTACCTCAAAGTCCTGTGAAATCTGAGGAGTCCAGAATCGTCAGAGACTTTGAGCTATTTCTTCAGACTAAATGAAACATTGTTGGTTTTGCTAAGGCAAGATCCTATGAGAGACATTTTTTGGGCAGCAACATGGATCACTTGTTTTGCTTTCTGTATGGTTTACTCACTCTATAAAAGATACAAGCTTCCTCTATAAGTAACATGCATTGTGTTTACTTTAAACAGTGTCAGGTATTTTCTCTCTTACACTTCCATATTGTTTGGGGCAGAGATGGAACAGAAAGCCAGAGTTAGGCAAAATTACTTTGATGATGATCCTGGTGATTTAGAAATGGAGGTAATGGGAAATACTCTGAATATGGATGGGAATGCTACATTTGGGTGAGAAACTAGAGATTGATCTTCCTACCATCATGTTACTGGCATAGTGAAAGAATTCCACAGTGGATTCTCCCCTAGATTTAGCGTTTACTCTAGAAATCAGGTGATTTTCCATTGACAATGAACTCTGATTCAAGCCCCTAATTCTAGTTGTCCTTTTATCACAACGCAATCACAGTCACCACCTTAGAGCATATGCATGTCAGGAAAAACTTAAAGGAACATGAGTAGTTCTGGCTGGGTATAGGATGGCCATTAAAATCACATAGGGACATCTGGCTTGGAGCGTCATAAAACTTTTGAAGAGAGAGCTTTTTTTGTGGAGGAGTCCTATCTCTCGCTACAGTCCATTTCCAACCTGTTGTGTAGGGAGGATGCAAGAACTAAGTGAATCAGAATCTCTAGGAAATACAAGTTCGTTGTGTGTGGCTATAGATACACAAGCTCTGCATACTTCTGCCAGCCAGTGTTTGGCTTGGACGTTTGCAACTTGTTTTTGTTCGAAGAAGCCTTTTGAGTCACAAGAAATAGTGACTCCCCTCTTAGGTGGCAATGCACATGGGCATCAACTCCATTGTTAGATTCTTTTTCTCTACCATTGGATTTGGACGTGTTTCGGTGTAGCTCCCGGACTAAGTGCCTTTGACATACTTGGAACCAGATCCCCTCCTAAACCATCATTGAGGAATCCTTCATTGTTCCTTATTCTCCCTTCACACACTTTAGAGACCTTCTCTGATTTACAGCTCCCCTGTCCTCCGGGTGCCTCTGCCCCTTGCCAATTTTTTCCTTCTGCTTCAGAGAATGAAAAGGTGTAGAGGGTGATGGAAGGGATGTCCTTCAGAAAATACTCTCAGTGCCATGCAAAATAACCCCAGACTGATTAGGACAGAGTCTGTAATTTGTGTGTCTTCCCAGAGCATGACAGTACTTGCGGCGCCTCTTGCCTCTCCTTCAGGTAGAACAAGACCTTTTGACAGCAGAGAGATTTGTGCTAGGCCCACCTTATGATGCAGCAATCCTTCGAAGAAACACCAGCGAAACTGACTCACTCAGTGCTGAGAAAGTGGTGGACGCAAGTTCTGTAGGCATCCCCGCTCATCAGTGCAGCCTAGAGGTTACTACCTCCGCTCCAGCTCCTCAGAGCTCCAAGAGGAGGAGGAGGATGACAAAGGCTCTTCATTCACCTTCTTCATCGCCAGCCCACACACCAAAAAGACGTTGAGAGTCATGAGTACTGTAGACACACATATTCATAAGCAACTGAAAACGCCATACACCAAGGCAGAGTACCACAGGATACGGGCATCTAGCCCTGTGCAAAAGCTACCACCATCTCAATGTGTCCCACCACTCCTGGGCTCTGGTCGACATCAAGGCAAAGCATTGGAGCTGAGATGGGGGGTAGCTAAGAAGCACAAGCCTTATTGACATTCGAATACGAAGAAACACCTTGGTGTCAAAGCGCCCAAACCCACTTCAAAGCTAAAGGTCCTATTGACGCCCTAGCAGCAGTCGGTTGCGAAAACTTCATAGGCCCCAAAATCATTCTTTGCAGCCGACTCCGAAGACTCCAGCAGGCCCACCCTCAAAAACCTCCAGCACATGGTCAATGAGCCATAAAAGACTATTGGCATCCACCCCCGGACGCAGGAAATTTCAACCTAACCTGGTGCAGTTGTGCTAGAGAAACAAAGCCTAGCTTTTTTAAGAGACTGCTGGGCCGGATCTTTCTTCAGAACCTTTAACTTCTGCACAGAAAAAGATGCTCATTACCATGACGACCAACCCTTCACCTTCACCTCCATTCAGACCTTTATCTTCACCTCCTCCTCCACCAAAAACTCCTCATCAAAGCTCCTCCCAGGACGACCCACAGTCCTTTCCTGACACAGGTAGTCCCAGTCACTATTCCTTTATAAAGTACTTCAAAGCTCCTGTCTACCCACATCCCACTGATGACCCCTGGGAAAACTATGATGTGGAGCCCTCAGGGGACCCTGACTTCGAACATGACCCTAATACTACTGCCTACCACGGGTCCATCCAACATGCAGCAGTCTACGACAAGGTGGAAATGCACACAGCTCCTGAGGATGATGACTTCCTGGTAGAGACACTTCCCAGGATGGAGCATTCCCTTCATTTCCTTCCCATGCTCAAGGGCATGCTCATAGCTGCCCCGGAGATGTTCAGAAAGCAAGTGAAATCCCAGGTTATCTCACCCAGAATAGAGAAGAAAAATAAACGTTCTCCCTCTGACCTCCTATACATTAGGGGGCATGTCCCCCCAGACTCCTTTTTGATTGCCACCTCCACAAGTCAGCAACAGCACAAGCCACAAGTTACGCCTCCTCTGAAAAAGGAAAGCAAGTGGATTGACATTGCTGGCAAGAGAGAAGCAATAGGTGCAGCAACCCACTGGCGCAATCACAATTCCGTGGCCCTTCAGTCTTGCTATGACAGAGAACAGTGGGACATGATGGAGGACCTGATCCAGCACCTACTTCCAGCGCACAGAAAAAGGGAAGAATAGATTGTAGAAGAGGGGAATCTCATCTCTAATGCCACTATCTGTTGTGCCCCGGACGCAGCCAATACTTCAGCTAGAGGGAATAATACCTTCATTATTGTGCACTGCAACTCCTGACTGCGCATCTCTGGCTTCAAACTGGAAGTCCAGCAGCATCTCATCAACTTCCCCTTTGGGGAACACCTTTTTGGTCACCAATTGATGGAATTCAAGAGAAAATCAAGAAGTCTACTGACATGACTAAAGCCAAGGGTTTTCTTCAGACAGCTTCAGCCAGGGGCTCATGTCGGAGGCAGCAGGCTAGACATACTTCTAAGACAATCTCTCCTGAACAGTCCCAGACCTATCAGTTCCAGTAACAGGCCTACCACCAGCAGGGGGTACAGAAGCTTCACTTGTGGTCCCTTCTGGGGTAACAGCTCCAAAGACAGAGGCACTTCTTCCAAGGGAGCCTGTACCTCTAAGTACTGACTTGCCCCCTCATCATCCCCAAAACCATAACACCTGTTGAGGAGAGACCACAGTTGTTTCTTCCCTTCTGGAAATAGATCCTCCGATCAGTGGGTTCTCTCCAACATAGAGCATAGGGTTTGCGTCAAGCTCATCTCAACACCACCAAACATCCCACCTCAGAAACACATCCTAAGTCTGGAACACCAGCGCCTTATTAAGAGGAAATTCAGACACTCATTCTAAAAGATGCCATAGACCCACTACCACCGCGGTACCCTGGCAAGGTAGTGTACTTTCTATACTTTCTGATCCCCAAAAAAGATGGGCCCTAAGACCCAAACTTGACTTCAGGCCCATCAACAAGTACATTTTCTCAGAACACTTTCATATGGCTTCACAACAGAAAGTTATTTTGCTGCTACAGCAAATTGACTTCACCCTTCTGAAGGAATACCCAACCACCCCCATCACCAACACTACCTACGCTTCGTGGTAAGTCGTCCACGTTATCAATTCAAAATATTGCCATTTGGAGTCACGTCCACCCCAGTAGTGTTCACCAAATTCCTATCTGCGGTGAAAGCCCATCTCAGAAGAGATGGCATCCATGTGTTCCCCTACCTCGACGATAGGCTGATCAAGAATGCAGGCAAGCAGTAGTGCCTGGCACACACTCAGAGCACCATCCCTTTCCTCCATAGGCTGGGATTTACCATATATATACCACCATATCCTATCTACAGCCCTTTCATATTCAGCTCGTTTAGGGACCTTCCTCAGTTAAATAACAGGCAAAGCCTACCCAGCCAGCCCCAGGGAACACGCTTTTCAACAGCTACTACCTCTTTTTCAGCTACTTCATCACCTGACAGAACAGTGATGTGTCTCCTAAGGATGATGGCTTCCTCCATAGCCATAGTCCCTTATGCCAGACTACACATGCCTCCTGTTCAGTGGTGCCTATCGGCACAGTGGTCACAACCGGAGTGTCACTCAGAAGATATGATGTTGATACGGGCCAGCACCTTTCGCTCTCTGCAGTGGTGAGACAGCAACAGCCTGTTTGAGGACTGACACTTCATGGACCCCATTGCTCAGGGGACCATCACCACGAATGTCTCACTTTCAGGATGGGGAGTGCATCTCCGAGACCTAACAGGTCAGGACTTGTGGTCACGCAATGGAGGGCCTACACATTAATCACATGGAGTTTCAAGATATCCAAGTAATTCTCAAAGCCTTACTTCTGTTCATCCGACACAAGATAGTCCTCAAAAAAAGACAACATGACTGCAATGTATTACCTACAAAAGCATGGCGACACTCACTCCCCGTAGTTATCAGCACTAGCCCAGAGTGTTTGGCATTGGGCGATTCACCATCAGATACACCTCATGATGGATTCCCTCCCAGTTGTGGACAACAACTTTGCAGACCAGCTCAGTAGGATGCAACAACAAGTCTACAAGTGGGAACTCCACCAAAAAGTCCTGCTCCCATACTTTTGTCGTTGACCTCTTTACCACTGCATACAACTCATAATGCCAAAACTTCACCTCCAGGTTTCTACACCCTCAGTCCATGTGCCACACTTTTTGGGTGAACTGATCAGGTATCTTTGCATACGCTTTTCCTCCTCTCCCACTTCCAAAAGTGATCAGGAAGCTTCAGCAAACCTCTCTCACTCTCATACTGGTGGCTCTCACATGGGCCAGACAACCCTGGTTCTCAGCCTGCCGTACCCCATGAGAAGCTACCCAACAAACCAGACTTTCTCGTGCAGCATCAAGGCAGCATCAAACACACTAACCCCTGGAAGTTCAATCTAGCAATATGGCTCTTGAGGTCTTAAAGTTTTTGCCTCAACCTCTCCCAAGAATGTATGGATATTCTCAGATAGGCACACAGGCCCACTATGCACGCCGTTTACACTGCCAAGTGGAAAAGGTTTGTCAGCTGTTAAATTTCAAAACAATTGGATCCTCTCAAACAAGCATTTCTATTTATTGTATGTTATCTCCTTCACCTAAGAGAAGTCAGGTGTAGCATACACCTCCATATGTCTTCACATGGCCGTGATTGCAGCCTCTGTACAGAACAGGGAACACTCATCTTTGTTTAGGATCCCTATCATCAAGGCTTTCATAAAGGGGATCAAACGGATCACCCCGTCGAGAGATCCTTCTGCCCCGGTGTGGAACCTTAATGTCGTTCTTAGCAGGCTTATGGGCCCTCCTTTTGACCCACTACACTCATGGACCTTACAGTTTATCTCTTGGAAGTTCGCCATTTCCCTAAAACGAGTTTGTGAGTTACAGGCATTCACATTAGAATAGCCTTTCTTTCAGGTCCAGAACGACAGAGTGGTCCATAGGATCAACCACAAATTCCTCCCAAGGGTGTTATCTATACTCCAACTCAACCAAACTATTGAGTTCCGTGTCTTTTTCCCTCAATCAGACTCAATGGCAGAAAGGGCGCCTCACACCCTTAATTTAAAATGTGCTGTTATGTACTACGTAGACAGGACCAAGACTTTCCACAAAACACAACAATTGTTTGTTGCATTTGCCAAACCTCACAAAGGTCACCCTATGTCAAAGGTGGGTATAACCAGGTAGATTATCAAGTGTGTTCACACCTGCTATATTAGAGGCAAGAGATAATTGCCTGTTATGCCCAGACCACATTCTGCTTGGGAGAAATGGGCCACTGTAGCTTTCCTGGGTAACATTCCCGTAGCTGATATTTGCAAGGCAACTGAATTGGCCACTCTACACATACTCCCTAAACACTACTGTGTGGATATTGGAGCTTGCCAACAAGCTAGAGTTGGGTTGGTCAGACAGGGCTTTGTTTCAAGCAGCTGCACCATCCACTGGCTCACCACCGCTTAAGGAGGTACTGCTATGAAGTCTTTGAAGAGCATGTGTATCTACCGTAACACATCCTACGAACAGAAAATGTTACTTACCTGTAAGCATCAGTTCGTAGCTTGTAGTGTTGTAGATTCACATGTGCACACCCACCTCCAGGGAGGCAGTGGTTCCTACAGATT
This sequence comes from Pleurodeles waltl, assembly GCF_031143425.1. Classification (NCBI taxonomy): domain Eukaryota; kingdom Metazoa; phylum Chordata; class Amphibia; order Caudata; family Salamandridae; genus Pleurodeles; species Pleurodeles waltl. The sequence continues at coordinate 704,706,123 of NC_090450.1, forward strand.
TCTTAACATTAGTTATACACTTCTGCTCTATCAGGACGGTTATCCACTGTATGAAAAACAATCTAACAATGGAGCCGATACCCATGTGCATTGCCAGCTAATAGTGCAGACCCTATACTCTTAGCTCAAAAGACTTCTTCAAAAAAACAAGTTGCAAACCTTCCAGCCCAATACTACATGGCAGGAGTATGCAGAACATGTAAATGTACACCACTACATGCTACAAACGGATGCTTACAGGTAGCATTTCCTTTTTCCTTTTCATGTACTTCAGTGCTGCTGCTAGAGACAAATTATAGCCGAAGTGAGTGCCTGGGGGAGTTTTGATTTTATGGTGATGCTGTTGTCAAGACTCGAGAATTTGTACAGCATGATTGTGGGAGTTCAATTAGAAGATAACTTAGTCTGTTTACTTAAACATTACATTTTGTTTCTTTCTTTCCTTCACAGCAACGATCAACAGTGGCCTCAATGATGCATAGGCAGGAGACAGTAGAGTGTCTGAAAAAATTCAATGCCAGGAGGAAGCTCAAGGTGAGTCCGGGGGTACAGGGTCGTTTTACTGTTTTATCATTCAAACAGACCAACAGTATGTCATTGTAACATTAATGTAATTGTGCTCTGAATTTCCTTTTATCATTGAGTCTGTATTTTCTTACCTGGCATCCTCAGTTTCTCCAGCTTTCTCTTTTGACGGTTGGTCACAAGGGGGAAGGACTCCATCACCAATCCAGTGAAGTCTTGTATTTTGTTACTTTCCTTTATTCATCTTGTTGCCATTCATTCATCTTGCTGGCTCTGTGTGTCTTCCTTACAGTGGTGGGCTACTATTCTCCATAATTCCCCTAGGATTTGTCAAATTTCTTGAGGCACCATTTGCCCATAAATATGACCACCATGTATCAAAACATGCTATTCGTTGTGTATCCTACAGTCTTTTAAAATCTCTTGTCATCACCAGCCCAATGTCACTTGATAGTTTGTGACACCACTGTGTCTCCCCATGGTGTGTGCCAAAGTGTTGCTTTACTTTCCCACACCCCCTTACACATTAATCAGTTAGTTGTGGCTTTCTTCATGGAATGGATGTGTAATGTGCTGTATGAATGGAGTTTCAAAAGTGCTTATTTGAGCCAGTGGTTGCCAGCGGGGTCCACCAGCACTAATTTTTGGGGACTAGCACTTATTTTTCCTCATCATATATTTACTGAGCAAGAGAGTGAAAAACAATCAGGGGGGAAAGGGAGAGGATTTGCAGTTAAGAATGAAAGGACCTTCACAAACACCCCATATCAATGGAATTGTAGGCTATGTTGATCCAGCTTCAGGCCACTATTAAAGGTGATGACCTCCCGCCCTATACCAAGAGCTTCGTGCTCCCCTGTAGCATGCCCAATACACACACATACGTAAATCCCCTCCCACATTGGAAGACCTGACCTGCCGTTCCAACCCCTAGGACTATAATTGTCCCCAGAAACTTTTATCTTAATACATACCCTATCAACTAACCCAACCTGGGCCTCCCTGCTGGCGCTTCCCACTCTTGTCCCATCCAGACATCCTAAGCCTTCGATATGTTCTTTTATCTATGTTATCTATGTTGCTCCCATGCCACTACCACTGTTTATGTTCTGTTTACTCCTCCATTGGTATCAATTCACTCAGCCCTTTCTTCACTATAACAGATGCCTAAAGTGCTCAAATGTGACATTTTACATTGTTAAAAATGTTTAATAAAAAGGGTTTAAAAAAGTGTGGAAAAGGAAGAGAAATATGGAAAAAAAACATCACAAAGGGAGAAAGCAGGAACCTGTAAGGCAAGAATGAGATAAAGGGTGGAGGGAGTGTCAGGCAGTGTCAGCTAATAAGGGATGAGGTATATTCAAGGCTACGCAGCCTTTGCATACTGTGGGCCAAGATTTAATAGTGCTGGTCCTAGGCTTCTAAGCAGAACTTTGGGCACCAGCAGTCATTCTGTCACAAATTAAGCAGTGGGTTTTAACCTTACTAATCAGAATCCTGCTCTTATGGCTTCCACCCATAGTCTTCTTCCCATTCCTCATTTACGAACTCCAGAGCATCCTTTCCCACTGAGTTCTTAGAGTAGATTAGATGGCTGTCTTGTCAATATCAGTTCCATGTTCTTTATTGGATAGCTTTCCCCTATTCTGTTTCTGTACCGCCTCTGAAGCATAACTTCTTTACCCTTGCTTCCGATTGGCTGTGGTGTAGCTTTCCACTGCTGACATCATGGTATGTCATTACTTGCTTAGCACTCAATGACATTTCATGTTTAGAACTGGACACGCTCACTTTCTGTTACTTCCCCATTATTTTTCTCCCTTCCCAGCTTCACCTTTGGTGCTTCTCCATCACACTCCAGGAGCCAAATGGAGGCCTTGGTGATGCTCTGGATGGTGCCCCTCTGCACTTTCATGGACCTCTTTTTGACCACTTATTTTCATTTATTTATTTTAAGTTTTGTCACCCGCTTCCACCGTCCCATCTTTCATGCCACTATGATAATTGTAATTGGTTTTGCCAAAGCTGGAGGCTTTTGAAGTTAATGGCAAGCTCAGTAGTGATGACAGGCCATGTTAAAGGTATTGAAAGCACAATACTGTTTGCTATCTTCTGGCTAGCTGCTGCCTTGCGTGACATGAAGAAAAATATTTTCTATAATTTTAACATGGCCAATAGGCCATTGGTAAAGCGATTGGGCCACTAATTCACCTTTAGCAAGGGAGAACAATTGGCTTTCCCAATGCTTGTTTCCCTTGTGGGACTTTTTTTATGCAGTACTAACATGCAGTGCACCATGACATGCATCACAGAAGTGAATGTGATTAAGTTCTGCAAAAGCACCATCATGTGTGAATCCTGGGCATGATAGAGTAACCAACTAACTACTCAAGACTTTACATAATGAAATTTTGTACAAGATGGAGTTTAAGAGAAAGACGCCTGAAAACCGACATGCGACCAAAAGGATTTACATGGAGTAAGGAAGGAAGAACAAAAATTACAGGAATTGTGGAGCAATGTCCTTTTAACTGGTTGTTCTCCAAAAGCATTCACAACTTTAAAATTGAAAGGTTTGGAATAGGAGATGAGGAAGAAGAAAGTAAAAAACAAAGAGACTTTCTGAAATACTGATATAGTGAAAGAAAGCTAGAAGTATGAAAGAAAGAGCAAGAAAGCAATCTAGTTAGCTTGCTAACCCAGGCTAGAGAAGAACACACACAAACCTATATAAGGTAAATGAGAACCTTAAGCTGCCTTCTTTTCCCCAACCGGACTATACAGTTTCTGCTTCAGGACTGTGGTTCTTTACACGTAGCAACTGTGACCCATAAAGAACATGTCCGAAGTACTTAATATAGTACTGTCTCACTTTCAAACAGTCTCTCAACCTAAGATTGCCTGTGATCTCAAAACATCCTCTTCTGAATTCCCATGAAAATTGATCTTGACTTAAATGTTCCATTTGTTGCCCCTATTTTTTCTCTCAAATGAACCTCCTTTTACATTTCATCCTCTTCATGGCTCCTCTCTCTGAGTGCAGCCTACCCTGTGTCACATGCATGTTCACCATAATCCCTATTTCTGTATTTCTGCAAAATGCCCACTCCTTGTCTCAAAGATCACAGACTCTGTTTTAAAAGTCATAACCCTACTACCTAACAACAATTCACCTTCTGTAGTTCTAACAGTACTGACAACTATTTGTCCAAATTCACATCTAATCTACTACTTAGAAAGTGGACTAAATGCTTGCAGTGGTACCCTTAGGAGCAGAAGACTACTTCCTAAAACCATTGAAAAACCACTAACCTTAGTTTCCGGGCCAGCATTGCTGCCCTATATAAAGCATTTCAGTGCCTCTTCAAGAGTAGTAAGCACTGTAAGCACATTAAAGATGCAATTACAATGCAATATTTAACCCACCTGACTCACACTAATTCCAATATCTTAACACTCGGCAGTCACACAGTCATTTGTAGTTCATACAGACTACATAATAATTTCATTACGCTTCTTGATACTCTCACACACACATAAGACAAAACATTTACTGGTCATGTCCATCATCCAGTATTGTACTAGTCCACGACAAATAACCAGCTATCACTACTTAACAGACTTGAAACAGCCGAAGAGATGTTCCACATGCCACTGCAAAACCTTGGACTTTGATTTAATCCACTACTGCAGGTCCCAACTAGCTACATAGTGTGACCACCATTTCTTGTCTTATTTACAGTGAGTCAGATATAGGATGATATTACCGAACTCTGTCCTATCAGATCTCTCCACTATGCCTTTCCCCAAACTATGTCTGCTCATGACCATAATCTTTAAGCAAAATATCCCACATTTGACAACCCAGAGCAGTAACAAGCTGTCTGCATGTGGGCTTATAATTGCTGTAAGACATAAAAAAGGAGATTTTTCATAAGGTTGACTTGTAGTTTTTCAACAAATCCTACCCTCAATTGATATCCCATCTGGATGAAGGAAAAGCCTTTCATAACTTGGAAGGAAATACAATTTAATTTACAGTTGGGCCTCAACATTCAGACAGAGATAGAATGAGAGTCACATTCAACTCTCACTTCATTCTAGTGAGAGAATATGAGGGCTAATTGTTGGGCTTGAGTAAATTTAACAGTCAGGCTTTCCTAATTTTTTCAGACTTTTCATAATCCTGAAGCCCTCAGTAAGAGTGGGTGAGTAATAGATGCAATAATTAGCGCACCTGATAAAATAAAAAAAAACCTGGCTACGGATGTTATCAAGTGCTCTAGTTTTTTTGACAGTTTTATTTTATTAAAAACACTGCAAGTCTATGTATATGTATAATATAATGGACTCATCCCTTCATGGGGAACCTTACAGTATCTGACAGGGGGAAAGCCTAAGTAAATCATCATAATCCAATCTTACATATATTCCCTGTGGGGGACACAGTACCCACCCTCTTGAGAAGACAGCCTCAGACCCAGTGTATGGCCAGATTTAACCATGCCAACAGATTTTAAAATGCAAAAAGAGGGAAGTGGAACCAACCTTTACTCCTGAGGAACTTGGGTGCCACATCTAAGCCACATGGGTAGCTCCATTTGACAAGTAAATCTATTGAGGGCCACAAATATCCCTGGGCCTGCGGGCAGCCTGCAACGTAAAATAGTACAGTTCCAATTGACCACTACAGTATATCATGTGTTGTAACCATCGTTCCATTGTGGGGACATTTTCCCCCTGCCCAATACACACGCCACTTGGTTGTTTATCAAATGTAAAGCAAGGGAGATGAAGTGCTGTGGGTCATTCCTCACCGCCTCGCTGTATCCTAACAAGGCCACTTTCAAGGATGTCTGTAGGGGCTTGTGAATCTTATCTGAAATCCTGCGAAACACTTCATCCCAGTATTCCCCAAGGTATGCACAGGACATGTGTATCCAGTCTGCTACAGGGGCTTTGCATCTGTGACAAGGGGAAACCATTCTCCCCCATATCTGGTCACACTCAGGAGGGTATGATATAGCTGGTGTAAGTATTTAAAGTGGATAAGACACAGTCTCCTGTTTGGGGACAGTTCTCCCAGCTGCTTGCAGCAGTATATCCATTTCTTATCAGTGAGCAGCATTCCCAGCTCAGCCTCCCATTGCATTCTGACCTGCGGCTTGATGGCCGGAGCCTCTGTTATATTGCACAGTAAAGAACTGTGACCAAATGTTTGCGGGATTAATCAGTAGGCCTAGTCCCTTATTAGGCTCAGGCTCCTGTGTTAAGAAAGGGAAATTGGTGTTGCACAAAGCATGAAGCCTCATGTAGACCAAGGTATCTACTGCTGAAGAAGCTGTCACGCTTTCCCAGCCAGGATGCTCAAGAAACTTGATGTTTTGAAAAATGTAGCCCACCTTGTGTATACCCCATATTTGAAGTCTATAGAGCACCTGCTTCTCCTCTGTAAGTTGTGCAAGCGGGTAGTGTGTCAGGGGCTGGATAGTGGAGTAGACAATCTGGTGCAGTCAGAACCTATCCCATGCCCACATCTTACAGTTTACCATGTTAAACTCTGCACAGTGAACTTTGGGGGTCAGCCTTCTATCGAATGCAGTGAGTGGGCCTGTGCTGTGTCCCGTTCAGCCGCCATGTGCACCATATAGCGCTGAAGATGTAGCCAAAAATGTGCAAACTCTGCCTGCATGCAGCTGCAGTATAAATCAAAATCACGAGCACCCAACCTGCCTGGTGCATATGGTGGTCTGAGCACTTCTCAGCTAATTCTGGGCTGCCTCCGAGTACATGACAGGGTTATCAGCGGGGATCAACATGTTAAAAAAAATTCTTGTGTCAGTATTATGGGGACATTACAGATTAGGTAAAGCGATTTGTGTGGTTCCACCGTTTTCATTATGGCAAGCCTGCCAGCCAGTGACCAGGGCAGCCCCTTCCATCTGACAATGCTGTCTTCCAGTTTTGAAACCGTAACACCATAATTCTCTGGCGCGATAGTGGCCTTTTCCCTACTAATCCAAACTCCAAGACATTTGACTGACGTTGTGCACCATGGGAGGGGGTAGTGCAGTGTGCATGTCGGAGTCCCCGGAGAGAGGGGAAATACAGTGGCCTTGTTCCAGTTTATTGAGATACTTGAGAACATCCCAAAGAGAGTAAACTCTTTAACCACAGGGCTCAAGATATGGGCCGGCTCACGGAGGTAAAGTGTGATGTCATCTGCTTGTAGGGAGACAGTCACATTTCTCAAGGAGAAACTCCAGCCCCTGACCACGTGCAGTTGGCGTATTGCACATGCCAGTGGCTCCGATGCCAGCGCATACAGTGGAGGGTATAATGGGCAACCCTGCCACAAGCCCCTACCGACCCTCAAGTGTACCAACAGTAGACCATTTAACGTAACACTGGCAGTAGGCTCCTGGTAGAAGAGCTTAATCCAACATATAAACCCTGGAGTGAATCCCATTCTTGAGAGGACGCCTAGCAGGTACGCCCATTCCAAGTAATCGAACGCCTTAGTCGCATCTAGGAAGACCGCCACTGCATTTAAGTTCAGCTCTGGCTGGTGTAGTGCTGTGAAAAGGGTAAGAGGTTATAACTGTGCCGCCGCACATCAGCCTTCAACTCGGCGGTGGCCCAAGCTCTTCCAGAGTTCCACGCACACCCATATATCGGGATAAAGCTATGGTTCCACTCTCCGGCAAACCCCCTTCTCACACAGATCATGCCTGCCTGCCCTCACCGGGGGATTAGGAGCGCATGCTGCGTTGCACAGCTGCCTCCAGTCTCTGCCTTTGTCAGGGGCCAGACACAGCCAGCCCTGATCCTCTCCACACAGTTCAGGATCTGACTAGAGCTGAGTGCCGCCTGCTTCTTACCGCCGCATACCGCTCGTAGTCCCCATGCCGCTCAGACCTCTGGCCATTCCATCAGTAGTGTTGGGGGCCCTAGGCCCTCATGCTACCTAAAATTACCACGCAGAGACAGCATTGTGGTTACAGGAACTGGCCCAGGGCACTTGAGTCTGGGCCCTTTTATTAGGAGGGTCACCTGACCGGTGACACCTGTGATGGATGGCTGTCTGGTGAGTGTGGAAGCCAGCCTTCAAAGAGTGGCTGGCGGAATCACGTCATGTTAGAGACACTAGTATGAGTCCAGCCGGACTTTACATACCTCCCAAATTTTATTAAGAAAAAAACAAACAAGACTAACCCATGGGAGAGAATAAACACTAAAATAAACACCACTGAGTCTCCTCAGGCAGTCTACTAGACACGATGACTGGACAGGTGCAGCTGGAGCTGGGTGCACCCAGCATCATGGCACGCCTCTGTAGTTTAACCAAACTACTCTGGGCATGAATGGCAGTGTTGATGAAGCCCGGATCCCTCAATCGTCTGTCCATAAGGTTACACTGTTGGTCCTGTCCCACCTGGGCTCACGGTGTTGGAGTCTATTTACAAAGACCACTGGGTTGTTGCATCCTGAGCAGTGGTGAAGTTTATTTACAGAGTTCAAAGTGAGTGCATCACGAGCGGTTGGGAGTCCAATGCAGAGATCTCTCTGATGGCATTCAGGCTCCATAGATAGCAAACCTGCAAAGACTGAGGATGACATGGATGGAAGGGTATCTTTCTTGAAAGCCTTGGTGCTTCCTAACATCCACTAGTACAGCAACTTCAGGCTTCCCTCTTGAGCCAGGACTCGATTGCACAGGAGTCTCCTCAAGGCCCTTTTGCTGGGCTGCCACGGGACTGAGTAGATTGTGCAGGGCCTATCGCAGACCGAGCGAGAAAAGCCAATAGGACCATGTGCAAGTTGGTCATGCAGCCACGAAGGGTGGTTGTCTGAGGGTTTGTGCTCAGGCCTATAGGATACAGGTGCATGGGCTTTCGTCCAATAGTCTTTGGGGGGCCAGTCTCACTCTGCGACCTCAGTGCTTCCCGGTGCCTGTTGTGGAGCTGCTTCTGACATATCTCTCTTGTCGGGATTCCCCTCTCACTGGAATTCCCTTGAGGCCCTTGCCCCTGGATTGCCACAGGGCTGCGTGGGCTGTGCGGGATTCTCATAGGCCGCGCCAAGGGGTCACTGCGGAACTCCCAAACGGGCTGCGTAAAAACCTCGTGCAACCCCAAGGGTAGATGGTCCAATGGTTGAATATGCTCTCTCCAGCAGGTCTCGGGACGACAGGAGCTCATGGCAGATTTCTGGGTGGTCAGCCTTCCACAGTGCCAGGGATGCCATGTCAACCTCTGCGGCTCCACTCTGTTGACGCAACGTTCCTTAGGTGGTTCGAGTGATGCACCTGGTAATGATGACGATCTTACCAACTAATAGTTTGCTCAACAGGTGGGGGTGTCTTGCTTGCAGATGGGATGACTCGAGGGACTTTGTAGCCACTTGTGGTTCTTGTTCAGCATGTTTAGTTACTCGCAGGGATGCCATCTCTGTCAAGCAGCCGTTGACAGGTGTATGGACGGTCACACTGTGAAGCGCTGGGCCAGGATGCGGTTCGCGCTTGCTGGCGGCTTACTGTTAGTCCACCTGCGAAGCTGTCTCCGGTGAAGTCTATGCACCCCAGTGGCTGGCTTGTGTTGATGAATGCCATCTCCAGTAGTGGTATGAGTCCTCAGTCCTATCGCTATTCTCCCTTTTTTCATGTGCACTTGTGGTGTTCCTGGTATTGGGTTTGGCAGGTCGGTCACACACTTTTCATCGTTAGACCTTCTTCACGACATGGCATTGTGCCACGTTCTTCTCGCTTATCCTTTCCATTTACTTTTGTGAGGTGGCGTTGCACCACGGGTCACATGTTGCATCACATGGACCTCTCGCTGGTTGTGTGCTGCACCTCAGACGGTGCATCGTCTTCGATTGCGGCCTCTTGCAGGCTTCGTCCTGTCAATAGAACTTGACTCCTTCTCCTCGTGGACCTCACGCAGTTCCTGTCCCTTCCTCAGGGATGTTCCTGGTGGTCCGCTCCTTGACTGGAGGGTCACCTTTTCCTTCTTCCAGTCTTCACTCGAGGGCTCAGCGCTTGCACCTTGAGACTGCATCGTCACGCCACTTACTCCTGTCTCTGTTTCGGTTTGCTTGGCAGGGTTGGTCACTCTTCGTGACAAGCTCACTGATAGGCCAACGGTGGCCACCTGGTGCTGGGATGTGGCTGGCTGGCGGAGCCTCGTTCGCTCAACATTGCTTCTGTTTCTAAGAGGGCTTTCCCTTTCACAGGGCTCCTGCCTGTGCTGTCAGGTATGCTGGTATGGTCCTCTGCGCACCTCTGACTTCATGCTTTCGGACCTTCTTCCTGAGCGCCCTCTGCTGGTGCCCTGCATGGTCGTTCTCCTGGTGGCCGTTTACCGCTGGGTGCGTGTGGCACTACCTCCTTCATATGCGGTGGCAGCTGCTGGGACTTAGCACTCTCCCTTCTAAACGCTGGGCAGGCCACTGGGTATGTGTGTCACTCACTTTGAACAGTCCCTGCATTCCCTTCAGGAAGACCAGTTCATTGCGCATGCTACAGTGGCTTAATTGGCACACAATGCCCTTGCGGAGAACGGCCACTAGGTGGTGCTGTTGTATGTGGTGTTGCCACTTTGACTATGTTTACCACAGTAAACTTCTCCGTGCTGTTTCTCTGCAAATGAGTGCTGCAGAATCGAATGGCACTGCATTCATGGCAGGGATCAGCGTCAGGCTTAAATGTAGCTCTCCTCTTTGCTGGTGTGCAGCAACAGGAGCGCAGTGCTTTGCAGGCCAAACCTGTCCTTGTGGGTGCGGTAGAGACAGGAGCTAGGGTCACTCGGTGCTAGTCCGGCCACAGGACGTACCCCTACTTGCTGGAGGACGAGAGCTGGTGCAGTAGGTGACGGGCCTCATCTACCTTTGGCCATTAATTGGGGGCATCCAGTCTGTTGTGGGTGTGCGTTGCTGGCCTCACTTCTCCCAGTGCAAGTTGCCGCTGGGTACTACTTCCTGGTGGTGCTGTAGCCATCTGCGGCGGGGCACTCTTTTGCTGTCGCGTCAGCTTCTCCCTCACTGCCGGCCTCGCAGGGTCTACACGCAAATCCAGAGTGGCCTCCCAGTATTCCTCAGACTTTCAGAAGGACATATGCGCTCCGCTTAATGTCGGTAGTGATGGCGTCGTCTTGTCACCACATATGGGTGTCGTTGCAGGGGGTCATTAGCGAGCTTGTATTTGGTAGTGGCTTCCCCTCCTGCACACCGATGGCACCACCCCACTCGTTTGGTTCGTTTAGCAGGATTGACTCTTCACAGAAGGGTGCTTCTCCCTTCTTTTTCTGCTGGGACCAGATGGTGGCATGCTGGGCAGCAGGTGGGCTTTTCCGCTCCTGGAAGGGGGGGGCAGCAATGGTCGGCGAGCGGTCTTGTGGCAGGCAGGCGGCTGCCGGGGCCTCACCTGGGGATGCCGGTGTCCGCACTGAGTCACCTTCTTCTCACCCTGCGCCAGTTGCTGTTGTGCTGGCAGTGGGTGCAGGGGTGCCTTAGGCGGAGGCTACTTTTACCCCACGGGGAACAGCAAAGTAGTTGCCAACACGCTTGTGGGGACAGACCCACTCGTCACCATTGTAGTGTTGGGGGCACTAGGCTCTTATGCTACCTAAAATAACCACACAGACACAGCATTGTGGTTACTGGAACTGGCCCAAAGCACGTGCGCCCGGCCCCTTTTATTAGCAGGTGGCCTTCTGTCTGTCTCTGCTGCCTATCTGCGTCACTCTGCTTTTTTTCTGCTTTTCTTCTGCCTTTTTTATTCTTCTCTTTTTGTCTGTTCTTCCTTTTTTTGCTTTTCCTGCACTTGCTTCCCGCCGCTGCTGCCCCTATGGCCATGCCGCCCTCTTTGCGATGCGCTTTCTGCCCTCCTGCTGCCCAGCTGACCGACCCCTCACACATCCCTCCCCTTCTTAATGGCAGGCGCTGTGCGATGAAGAACCAAACTTACACTGACCTTGGTCAGCATTTGTGCAGCTCCCCCATGCATCACCACCTGTTGCTGCTGCCCTGTGTGTGTGTGAGGCTGCTAGGCTCCCAGTTCTCGGCCCTCCACACACAGGCACCCGCCTGCACCTCATCCATGGTGGCCTAATGGTGGCCTTCTGTCTGTCTCTGCTGCCTTTCAGCCTCTCTCTGCTGTTTTTACTGTTTTTCTTCTGCCTTTTTTATTCTTCTCCTCTTTCTGTCTGTTTTCCCTGCGCTTGCTCCCCTGCAGCCCCGCCCCTCTCCTTGCCACACGCTTTCCCATCCTTCCGCAGACCGACCCCTTCCACCTCCCACCTCCCTCCCCTTCTTAATGGTAGCCGCTGTGCAGCCATGCCATTGGCGCGCCTAAGGCAAGCCCATCTGTGCCTGTCCGCTACTGGACCCTGCCCAGCGCCATAGATCTTGGTCTCTGCACCATTTATCGGTATCATGCTTGCACCCTATGCGCCCTCAACACCACAGACTCCATCTCATGCCAACACGCCTCTCCAAAGGACTCCCAAGGCCTTTTCTCCTGTCACAACTGCACCTTCACCAGCCCTTGGATGCCACAGCACCCCTTCCGGAGCCCAGACGGACACCTCAGATGCATACTTCTCAACACCCGCTCCATCGTCTAGCACTCATTAGAAGTATGAGATCTCCTCAACTCTATTGCCCCTGACGTCACCCTCCTCACGGAGACCTGGATAACACCCACCTCAGAGTCAGACAACGCTACCACCATCCCAGACAGTTAAAAAATAGTTCACAAAGACTGCGTCAACCGACCAGGAGGAGGCATCGCCATAACCTACAGGGACACACTCCGCCTTATGACCATAACAGAGGCCCAGACCCAGACAAACACCGCCGAACACCTGCACTTACAAATCCAGACCGAACCAAAAACCTTTCTCCACGGCACCCTTGACTGCAGACCTCCCGGACCCCACCCCCAGTTCACCGAAGCCATTGCTGAATTCATCGCCCCCGTGGCCTCACCTTCACCAAATACATCCTCCTCGGCTTCCTCAACTTTCACCTCGAAAGCCGCAACGACCCAAACACCACATCCGTCCTGGACATCCTTGCTGCTCTCAGACTCAAGCAACTGGTCAACCTTCCCACTCACTCAGCAGGACACACCCTTGACCCCGTATTCTCAGCAGGAAACAATATCTCCCACCCTCGGACCTCTGACCACTTCTGGACCGATCATCACTGCGTCCACTTCATATTTACCAAGACCACCATAAGCCACTACACCTCCCCCGCACGCCCTGCAGGAACTGGAGCAAAGTCACCGAAGCCCAGCTCACCAATGCACTCAGCCTCTTCCCTCCACCGGAGAACACGGATGCAAACAACTTGGCTTGCAACCTCCACCGCTGGATTGCCGACTGTGCAAACACCGTAGCCCCCCTAAGAAAACCTGCTGGAACTCAGCACTACAAGAATCCCAGCTGGCTCAAAACCGACTTCCAAAATTATAAACTCGCCTGCAGACGACTAGAATGAAAATGGAGAAACAGCAAAAAACATGGCAGACCACACAGCATACAAAGACGCCGTCACCGCGCACCACCAAAGCATCAGAGCCTCCAGAAAGGCTGCCATCCAGGAACTCATCAGCACTAACGCTCACAACAGCAAAGAGCTTTTTAGCTTAGTCAAGGAATTCACAAACCTCGGCGAGCACACCAGAGACCACCCCCCCCTCTCAAGACCTCTGTGATGACCTTGCCCCATTTTTCAATTGTAAAATCCAGGACATATACGAAGGTTTGAGAGGCCAAATCCCACCTCCACTGTGGACCAGCAGCACCACAGACCCCACCGCCCAGCCGACTCTGAGCCAGTGGACCCCCATCTCCACAGATGACACATGAAAACCCATGAACTCTATCCATTCAGGGGCACCCTCGCACCCGTGCCCACACCACATCATCAACTGAGCCAGCACCACCATCGCCCCTGAGCTATGTCGGACAGGTAACCGCTCCATCAAAACCATCACCTTCCTGATCGAGTTGAAGCATGCAGAGATCAACCTGCTACTTAAGAAACCCACCGTCGATCCTGGAAATATGAAAAATTACATGTCCATTTCTCTTCTTCCCTTCCCAGCCAAGGTAACGAAAAAGGCCATCAACACGCTCACGGAATTCCTAAAGTCAAACCACAACCTGGACACCTCCCAGTCTGGTTTCAGGAGCAACCACAGCACCGAAACTGCCCTCCTCGCAGCAACAAATGACATCTGCATCATTCTGGACCACAGAGAAATAGCTACCCTCATCCTCCTTGACCACTGTGCCGCCTTCGATACTGTATCCCACACCACCCTATGCACCAGACTTCACGACACCGGCGTCTGTAGCCAGGCCCTGGAATGGATCCGCTCCTTCCTTACCGGAAGAACCCAGAGTCAGACTCCCGCCGTTTATCTCAGAACCAACAGAAACCTGCTGTGGAGTACCCCCAGGCTTCTCCTTGAGCCCAACCCTCTTCAATATCTACATGGCTTAATTTGCTAAAATCATCAGATGGCACGGCCTCAACATAATCTGCTACGCGGATGACACAACTAATTCTCTCCCTCATCGACATACCATCAACAGCCAAAAACAACTTCCACAGCAGAATCAGAGCAGCTGCCTCAAGCTCAACTCGGACAAGACTGAGATCCTCATCCTAGGCCCCACTCCCTCTACCTGGGACAACTCCTGGTGGCCTGCTGCCCTCGGAAGCGCCCCCCTACCCACCGACAACGCACACAACCTGGCCACCATCCTGGGCTCCACGCTGGCCATGACCTGGCAAGTCATCGCCATCTCATCGTCATGCTTCCACACTGTCTGTCTGCCTCCTCCAAAAGATCTTCAAGTGGATCCTGACCAAGGCAGGAAGGACAGTCACCCACTCACTTGTCAGCAGAAAACTCGACTACGGCAACACTCTCTATGCCAGGATCACAAAGAAGCTCCAAGCAAGACTCAAGAGAATTCAGAACGCAGCACCCAGACTCATCCTAGACTTTCCCTGCCACATCTCGGCTCACTGTAGAGACCTGCACCTATCACCTTATCACCTATTTTGAGTTTTGCATTTCAAGATGAGGCATAACATGAAAATTTTGCTGCTTTCCATACCAAAATCCACAGGGTCAGCATGATAAAACTGTAGGGCGGTATGGAGACAACCGCACCCAGTAATTACCCCCTTATTCCAAAAGGGATTTGCACAGAGTCTGAATTTTCAGTCCTTTCATAATCAGGGCTTGAATACACAGCACTTGAGTGAAGTCCAACAAAATAATTAAAAACACCATACCTTACTAGAATAACACGCTAACTGCTTTCTTTGGGCTTTATTAATTATCTCGCAAATCAGAGGATTTCCTAAAAACAGTGACATATAACCTGCAGTGGGCTCAGGATGTGCCTTTAGTTGCCTTTGGCCGTAGGCTTTCTCAAACTACAGTGCGTCCAACAGTAAATACAAAAGCTAATTATTGTATTGTAAATCCTAAAAATATCCACCATAAGTACAATTCCTGTTGCCATCCACGTCCAAAACGTTCTTGTTCGAACAGCATGCTCTGAACCTCAGTATTCTTATCGTCAAGCATTACTCGGGCTTAAGACAATGCTAACTATCAACTTTAGTCTGCACTTACTGCAAGCTTCAGTTTGTACACAGTATTCCCCATTATTTTGCGGTCAAATGCAAACCAAGTGCATAAATACACCAGAGTGCAACATAAATGTTACTTATTTTAGAGTTTTCTGTATCCAGTAATCACACATGGCTCTAAATGGTCGTGTTAGGAAGATAATCAAGGCCATATGTCAATTATGATAATGCTAACACAGAATATGGCTTCTTTTCAGAGGAGAAAACGTGAGGGTCAAATAAAATGCTGTATATGAACGAAACAGTACCATAAAATCCAGAATATAGCGGATATGGCGGATATAGGCCTTAGCAATTGCACTGTTTACCTGCCAGTGTGGCGGACAAAACACCTCTATGACACAATCAGACAATCTAGCACATTTTGCCTTTCTCAATATTGCAGGATGTATTTCCATGTCGCTTACGCTGGGACAGTGGAAGCCTGTTCGTATGGCTGGTGTCTCCACTACTTTTCCTCCAAGACTCTGGCCTCCTTGAATCCAAGCTGTGTTACCCGCCCTTTCACCTCTTTGGGTCATGAATTTACCTCTCTGTAAATAAGGCCAGCAGTGAGAGTATGGACCCTTAAGCTTGCTTGTGTGATCGGTTTGAACAGAATGAAGCCTGAAAGCTAATGGGACAGGGAGATCGTGTTGATGCACTGCATTTATAAACTGTTTGTTTTCACATATATAGCACCCATTGTATAATGAATTGCATGTGAGTGCTTGAGACTGGTTATGAAGAAGAAGAGGTGGGGAATCAACAGGGTATATAAAATTTATTTTAATTGTTTTGCTAATTTGAGACAAGCCGCGTCTTTACAGAGCTGAATTATTGATTGTTAAATGGTTCACTCAGATGTTTCTCCCTTCCGTGGCATACCTAATAGATGTCTCAAAGCAGCCACTTGTGTCTGCAAAAATAGGAGAGGATGTCATCGAAGCAGGTTGAGTGGATAAACTGATTGGATGCTAAAGTCGCCTGTGTTGACATCATTGGGAACCTTTAAATATATTCATGCCCTTTTATGAAGCAATAATGTCGTTTTTACTGGCCACTGCAACTCTTCATCTGACCGCAGTATTCTAAACTTTTTTATGTTTGGCTTGCACCTTCTTTAGAAGTCAGAGTTAGAGTTTTTTGTGCATTGATTTGTCTTCCACCTGGGTACAGGAAAAATAATGTCACTGTATCTTCACAGCAGCTTAACCATAACCTCCGCCTGAGTTTGTAAACTGAGGTACCTCTTTAGTCATACTCATGTTACACCAGTACGGAGATTCAGGACGGATGAGTAGAAAATGAAGTTTTATAAAGAGCATTATATTTGACTTTTAGAACTTAGGCAGTTGAACATTGTCAATTTAGTTACAGCCTTTAAACACATTGACAACACAGAAGGGTCAGGAGTCCCTAAAAACTGAAAATAGGACTCAGCATCATTCCCATGAATATGTAGACATAGATATTGGGCTAAATGGACTCCTTTAGGGGTTGCAGATTACTGCAACCCGTGATGTTGAAAAATTGGCAAAAGAGAGTAATTAGCTTAGTTGTACCTTGCAGCCTGGCAAGCACAATGTCCCATCATTCGCAACCTACCCGTCTTGGCAGAATCCATGATCAAGGCAACAGTTTCAATGTGGTGATCATAGTTACCTTTCCATCAGTGGCAGTCTGGTGAAGGTTCACCTAGATACACCTTTTGGCTTGTACATTCTCATTTGTTCAAAATTAGACTGGCCAAAGAGAGTGTGCTGGTCAAGATAAATGGGTGCTGTCTCACACCATGTTCCTCCATAATTATACAGAGGGTACGTTAGTTTCCAGATTATGCAATAGCTAACTTTCATTTAGGGATTTAAGAGAGGAGTCCTCTAAACAGTATTTCTCGTGGCATGATTTCTGCACAGGTCCATTCCTGTATATTGATGGGTTTGAGCATTATATACTCATTGAAAAAAAACAAAGGTTACAGACACGTTATAGTTAGGATTGCATTTCACATTTACCAACCATAGAAATTCAGCAGTTATAGTTACCTGACCTAACTATATCTTGCACCCCCGTAATGCACTCCTTATGACATCATATATTACATCACTCATGATGTGGTCAGTGACATCTCTGAAGGACCTGGGTTGCGGCCAGGCCATGATGCAAACTTCCTATAATTGACCAACTTTGCATAAATTGAATATGCTTCTTAAGTACTTATAATGATGTAATAGTTTTAATTTTTATCTTTGGAGTCACGCATCGTATGCGAATCCTTGCGACTCCCGTGATTTTCATATTTATAGAAAACAGACATATAACTTATTCAATTGTATTTTAAGTTAGACTGTTCAGTGATGTTGTTTAGTAAATAATATAGTAATAGATAATAACCCCTTCCCCGCCACGGACGTAATGGTTACGTCCATGGCAGCGCCCGTGTGGCGCCATGGACGTAACCATTACGTCCTGAATGCTTCCCTCGGGAGAAGCGCTAGCGCTCCTCCCGAGGGACGCCCCCCCACCCCCCCAGGTCAGGGCTGACCGGGGAATCCCTTCCCCTTCCACCCCCGACCCCCCCCACCCCCCCCTGTGACGTCAGCGCGCGAGCGCGTGCTGATTTGTCACAGGGGCCTCCCTAGTCGCGCTGGAAGCTCTGCTTCCAGCGCGATTGAAAAAGAAATGCAAAAGCATTTCTTTTTCAATCACTTGGGAGGCCCGGAGGGGCTTCAAAGGGAAGGAAAAGTATTTCCTTCCCTTTGAAGTCCCTCCGAGGGTTTCAAAAGCCGGATTGCTTGCAATCCGGCTTTTGAAACCCCACTAGACACCAGGGATTTTTTTTTTTTTCTTTGAAATTGACAAAAGGGAGCGACCCCTTGGGCAAGGGTCGCTCCCCTTGGGGGAAAATTATATTTTGGCCATTTCTGCCCCCCTTGGGGGCAGATTGGCCTATTTTGATGAGGCCAATCTGCCCCCAAGGGGGGTAGAAACCACTAGACACCAGGGTTTTTTTTATTTTTATTATTGTTATTGACAAAAGGGAGCGACCCCTTGGGCAAGGGTCGCTCCCAGGGGGGGCAGAAACCTCTAGGCACCAGGGACCATTATTTTTTTATTTTTTTTTTTTGGTTCATTTTTTTTATATTGAGGTGGGGAGCGACCCCTTAGGCAAGGGTCGCTCCCCTTGGGGGAAAATTATATTTTGGCCATTTCTGCCCCCCTTGGGGGCAGATTGGCCTATTTTGATGAGGCCAATCTGCCCCCAAGGGGGGTAGAAACCACTAGACACCAGGGTTTTTTTTATTTTTATTATTGTTATTGACAAAAGGGAGCGACCCCTTGGGCAAGGGTCGCTCCCAGGGGGGGCATATTTTCGGGAAGGCCTTTTCTGCCCCCCCTGGGGGCAGATCGGCCTACTATTAGGCCGATCTGCCCCCAGGGGGGGCAGAAACCTCTAGGCACCAGGGACCTTTTTTTTTTTTTTTTTCATTTTTTTTTTTTTTGGTGGGGAGCGACCCCTTAGGCAAGGGTCGCTCCCCTTGGGGGAAAATTATATTTTGGCCATTTCTGCCTCCCTTGGGGGCAGATTGGCCTATTTTGATGAGGCCAATCTGCCCCCAAGGGGGGTAGAAACCACTAGACACCAGGGAGTTTTTTCTTTGCGTGAATTTCACGCAAAGGGAGCGACCCCTTAGGCAAGGGTCGCTCCCTGGGGGGGAGGGCAATTTATTTTAGGCCATTTCTGCCCCCCCTGGGGGCAGATCGGCCTATTATTAGGCCGATCTGCCCCCAGGGGGGGAAGAAACCTCTAGGCGCCAGGGCAATTTTTTTTTTTGTGTTTTTTTTTTTTGTTCTTTCTTTTTTTTAGAGATGGGGAGCGACCCATCAGGCAAGGGTCGCTCCCCTGGGGGGAAAATTGTATTTAGACCATTTCTGCCCCCCTGGGGGCAGATTGGCCGATTTTAGGTCAATCTGCCCCCAAGGGGGCAGAAACCACTAGGCACCGGGGATTTGTTTTTTGGCGCCAATGTCACGCAGGGGGAGCGACCCCGTAGGCAAGGGTCGCTCCCGGGGGGGGGGGGTGGGGGTTGGGGGGGCAAATTTATTTTAGGCCATTTCTGCCCCCCCGGGGGACAGATCGGCCTATTATTAGGCCGAACTGCCCCCCGGGGGGGGGGGGGGCAGAACACTCTAGGCGCCAGGGCAATTTTTTTTTTGTGGTTTTTTTTTTTGTTGTTTCTTTTTTTAGAGATGGGGAGCGACCCATCAGGCAAGGGTCGCTCCCCTGGGGGGGCAAATTGTATTTAGACCATTTCTGCCCCCCTGGGGGCAGATTGGCCAATTTTAGGTCAATCTGCCCCCAAGGGGGCAGAAACCACTAGGCACCGGGGATTTGTTTTTTGGCACCAATGTCACGCAGGGGGAGCGACCCCGTAGGCAAGGGTCGCTCCCGGGGGGGGGTGGGGGTTGGGGGGGCAAATTTATTTTAGGCCATTTCTGCCCCCCGGGGGACAGATCGGCCTATTATTAGGCCGAACTGCCCCCGGGGGGGGGGCAGAACACTCTAGGCGCCAGGGCAATTTTTTTTTTGTGTGTTTTTTTTTTGTTGTTTCTTTTTTTAGAGATGGGGAGCGACCCATCAGGCAAGGGTCGCTCCCCTGGGGGGGCAAATTGTATTTAGACCATTTCTGCCCCCCTGGGGGCAGATTGGCCAATTTTAGGTCAATCTGCCCCCAAGGGGGCAGAAACCACTAGGCACCGGGGATTTGTTTTTTGGCGCCAATGTCACGCAGGGGGAGCGACCCCGTAGGCAAGGGTCGCTCCCGGGGGGGGGGGTGGGGGTTGGGGGGGGCAAATTTATTTTAGGCCATTTCTGCCCCCCCGGGGGACAGATCGGCCTATTATTAGGCCGAACTGCCCCCGGGGGGGGGGCAGAACACTCTAGGCGCCAGGGCAATTTTTTTTTTGTGTGTTTTTTTTTTGTTGTTTCTTTTTTTAGAGATGGGGAGCGACCCATCAGGCAAGGGTCGCTCCCCTGGGGGGGCAAATTGTATTTAGACCATTTCTGCCCCCCTGGGGGCAGATTGGCCAATTTTAGGTCAATCTGCCCCCAAGGGGGCAGAAACCACTAGGCACCGGGGATTTGTTTTTTGGCGCCAATGTCACGCAGGGGGAGCGACCCCGTAGGCAAGGGTCGCTCCCGGGGGGGGGTGGGGGTTGAGGGGGCAAATTTATTTTAGGCCATTTCTGCCCCCCCGGGGGACAGATCGGCCTATTATTAGGCCGAACTGCCCCCCGGGGGGGGGGGGGGCAGAACACTCTAGGCGCCAGGGCAATTTTTTTTTTGGTGTTTTTTTTTTTTGTTGTTTCTTTTTTTAGAGATGGGGAGCGACCCATCAGGCAAGGGTCGCTCCCCTGGGGGGGCAAATTGTATTTAGACCATTTCTGCCCCCCTGGGGGCAGATTGGCTGAGTTTAGGTCAACCTGCCCCCAAGGGGGCAGAAACCACTAGGCACCGGGGATTTGTTTTTTGGCACCAATGTCACGCAGGGGGAGCGACCCCGTAGGCAAGGGTCGCTCCCGGGGGGGGGGTGGGGGTTGAGGGGGCAAATTTATTTTAGGCCATTTCTGCCCCCCCGGGGGGCAGATCGGCCTATTATTAGGCCGATCTGCCCCCGGGGGGGGGAGGGGGGCAGAAACCTCTAGGCGCCAGGGGAATTTTTCTTTTTTTTCTTTGTTTTTTTTTTTTAGAGATGGGGAGCGACCCATCAGGCAAAAGTCGCTCCCCTGGGGGACAAATTGTATTTAGGCCATTTCTGCCCCCCTTGGGGGCAGATTGGCTGAGTTTAGGTCAACCTGCCCCCAAGGGGGCAGAAACCACTAGGCACCGGGGATTTGTTTTTTGGTGCCAATGTCACGCAGGGGGAGCGACCCCGTAGGCAAGGGTCGCTCCCGGCGGGGGAGGGTGGGGGTTGGGGGGGCAAATTTATTTTAGGGCATTTCTGCCCCCCCCCCTGGGGCCGGCTGAGCTACAGGCCAAACACCACAGGTAGGCACCTTGCAAAAAACACCTCTGTTTTCTGTGAAAAAATATGTTGTGTCCACGTTGTGTTTTGGGCCATTTCCTTTTGTGGGCGCTAGGCCTACCCACAGAAGTGATGTACCATTTTTATCGAGAGACTTAGGGGAACGCTGGGTGGAAGGAAATTTGTGGCTCCTCTCAGATTCCAGAACTTTCTGTCACCGAAATGAGAGGAAAAAGTGTTTTTTGGGCCAAATTTTGATGTTTGCAAAGGATTCTGGGTAACATAACCTGGTCAGAGCCCCGCAAGTCACCCCATCTTGGATTCCCCTGGGTTTCTAGTTTTCAAAAATGCACTGGTTTGCTAGGTTTCCTCAGGTGTCGGCTGAGCTACAGGCCAAAATCCACAGGTAGGCACTGCTTTTTATAAAAAAATGTGATGTGTCCACGTTGTGTTTTGGGCCCTTTCCTTTCGTGGGCGCTAGTCCTACCCACACAAGTGATGTATCATTTTTATCGGGAGACTTGGGGGAACGCTGGGTAGAAGGAAATTTGTGGCTCCTCTCAGATTCCAGAACTTTCTGCCACAGAAATGTGAGTAACATGTGTATTTTTAGCCAAATTTTGAGGTTTGCAAAGGATTCTGGGTAACAGAACCTGGTCCGAGCCCCGCAAGTCACCCCTCCTTGGATTCCCCTAGGTCTCTAGTTTTCAGAAATGCACAGGTTTGGTAGGTTTCCCTAGGTGCCGGCTGAGCTAGAGGCCAAAATCTACAGGTAGGCACTTCGCAAAAAACACCTCTGTTTTTTTCCAAAATTTAGGATGTGTCCACGTTGCGCTTTGGGGTGTTTCCTGTCGCCGGCGCTAGGCCTACCCACGCAAGTGAGGTATCATTTTTATCGGGAGACTTGGGGGAACGCTGGGTGGAAGGAAATTTGTAGCTCCCCTCAGATTCCAGAACTTTCTGCCACAGAAATGTGAGTAACATGTGTATTTTTAGCCAAATTTTGAGGTTTGCAAAGGATTCTGGGTAACAGAACCTGGTCCGAGCCCCGCAAGTCACCCCTCCTTGGATTCCCCTAGGTCTCTAGTTTTCAGAAATGCACAGGTTTGGTAGCTTTCCCTAGGTGCCGGCTGAGCTAGAGGCCAAAATCTACAGGTAGGCACTTCGCAAAAAACACCTCTGTTTTTTTCCAAAATTTAGGATGTGTCCACGTTGCGCTTTGGGGTGTTTCCTGTCGCCGGCGCTAGGCCTACCCACGCAAGTGAGGTATCATTTTTATCGGGAGACTTGGGGGAACGCTGGGTGGAAGGAAATTTGTAGCTTCTCTCAGATTCCAGAACTTTCTGCCACAGAAATGTGAGGGACATGTGTTTTTTTAGCCACATTTTGAGGTTTGCAAAGGATTCTGGGTAACAGAACCTGGTCCGAGCCCCGCAAGTCACCCCTCCTTGGATTCCCCTAGGTCTCTAGTTTTCAGAAATGCACAGGTTTGGTAGGTTTCCCTAGGTGCCGGCTGAGCTAGAGGCCAAAATCTACAGGTTGGCACTTCGCAAAAAACACCTCTGTTTTTTTCCAAAATTTAGGATGTGTCCACGTTGCGCTTTGGGGTGTTTCCTGTCGCCGGCGCTAGGCCTACCCACGCAAGTGAGGTATCATTTTTATCGGGAGACTTGGGGGAACGCTGGGTGGAAGGAAATTTGTAGCTTCTCTCAGATTCCAGAACTTTCTGCCACAGAAATGTGAGGGACATGTGTTTTTTTAGCCACATTTTGAGGTTTGCAAAGGATTCTGGGTAACAGAACCTGGTCCGAGCCCCGCAAGTCACCCCTCCTTGGATTCCCCTAGGTCTCTAGTTTTCAGAAATGCACAGGTTTGGTAGGTTTCCCTAGGTGCCGGCTGAACTAGAGGCCAAAATCTACAGGTAGGCACTTCGCAAAAAACACCTCTGTTTTTTTCCAAAATTTAGGATGTGTCCACGTTGCGCTTTGGGGTGTTTCCTGTCGCCGGCGCTAGGCCTACCCACGCAAGTGAGGTATCATTTTTATCGGGAGACTTGGGGGAACGCTGGGTGGAAGGAAATTTGTAGCTCCTCTCAGATTCCAGAACTTTCTGCCACAGAAATGTGAGGGACATGTGTTTTTTTAGCCAAATTTTGAGGTTTGCAAAGGATTCTGGGTAACAGAACCTGGTCCGAGCCCCGCAAGTCACCCCTCCTTGGATTCCCCCAGGTCTCTAGTTTTCAGAAATGCACAGGTTTGGTAGGTTTCCCTAGGTGGTGGCTGAGCTAGAGGCCAAAATCTACAGGTAGTCACTTTGCTAAAAACAGCTCTGTTTTCTGTGATGTGTCCAGGTTGTGTTTTGGGGCATATCCTGTCGCGGGCGCTAGGCCTACCCACACAAGTGAGGTATCATTTTTATCGGGAGACGTGGGGGAATGCTGGGTGGAAGGAAATTTGTCGCTCCTCTCAGATTCCAGAACTTTTTGCCACAGAAATGTGAGGAACACGTGTTTTTTTAGCCAAATTTTGAGGTTTGCAAAGGATTCTGGGTAACAGAACCTGGTCCGAGCCACACAAGTCACCCCTCCTTGGATTCCCCTAGGTCTCTAGTTTTCAGAAATGCATAGGTTTGGTAGGTTTCCCTAGGTGGCGGCTGAGCTAGAGGCCAAAATCTACAGGTAGTCACTTTGCTAAAAACAGCTCTGTTTTCTGTGATATGTCCACGTTGTGTTTTGGGGCATATCCTGTCGCGGGCGCTAGGCCTACCCACACAAGTGAGGTATCATTTTTATCGGGAGACGTGGGGGAACGCTGGGTGGAAGGAAATTTGTGGCTCCTCTCAGATTCCAGAACTTTCTGCCACAGAAATTTGAGGAACATGTGTTTTTTTAGCCAAATTTTGAGGTTTGCAAAGGATTCTGGGTAACAGAACCTGGTCCGAGCCCCGCAAGTCACCCCTCCTTGGATCCCCCTAGGTCTCTAGTTTTCAGAAATGCACAGGTTTGGTAGGTTTCCCTAGGTGGCGGCTGAGCTAGAGGCCAAAATCTACAGGTAGTCACTTTGCTAAAAACAGCTCTGTTTTCTGTGATGTGTCCAGGTTGTGTTTTGGGGCATATCCTGTCGCGGGCGCTAGGCCTACCCACACAAGTGAGGTATCATTTTTATCGGGAGACGTGGGGGAACGCTGGGTGGAAGGAAATTTGTGGCTCCTCTCAGATTCCAGAACTTTCTGCCACAGAAATTTGAGGAACATGTGTTTTTTTAGCCAAATTTTGAGGTTTGCAAAGGATTCTGGGTAACAGAACCTGGTCCGAGCCCCGCAAGTCACCCCTACTTGGATCCCCCTAGGTCTCTAGTTTTCAGAAATGCACAGGTTTGGTAGGTTTCCCTAGGTGGCGGCTGAGCTAGAGGCCAAAATCTACAGGTAGTCACTTTGCTAAAAACAGCTCTGTTTTCTGTGATATGTCCACGTTGTGTTTTGGGGCATATCCTGTCGCGGGCGCTAGGCCTACCCACACAAGTGAGGTATCATTTTTATCGGGAGACGTGGGGGAACGCTAGGTGGAAGGAAATTTGTGGCTCCTCTCAGATTCCAGAACTTTCTGCCACAGAAATGTGAGGAACATGTGTTTTTTTAGCCAAATTTTGAGGTTTGCAAAGGATTCTGGGTAACCGAACCTGGTCCGAGCCACACAAGTCACCCCTCCTTGGATTCCCCTAGGTCTCTAGTTTTCAGAAATGCACAGGTTTGGTAGGTTTCCCTAGGTGGCGGCTGAGCTAGAGGCCAAAATCTACAGGTAGTCACTTTGCTAAAAACAGCTCTGTTTTCTGTGATGTGTCCAGGTTGTGTTTTGGGGCATATCCTGTCGCGGGCGCTAGGCCTACCCACACAAGTGAGGTATCATTTTTATCGGGAGACGTGGGGGAATGCTGGGTGGAAGGAAATTTGTCGCTCCTCTCAGATTCCAGAACTTTCTGCCACAGAAATGTGAGGAACATGTGTTTTTTTAGCCAAATTTTGAGGTTTGCAAAGGATTCTGGGTAACAGAACCTGGTCCGAGCCACACAAGTCACCCCTCCTTGGATTCCCCTAGGTCTCTAGTTTTCAGAAATGCACAGGTTTGGTAGGTTTCCCTAGGTGGCGGCTGAGCTAGAGGCCAAAATCTACAGGTAGTCACTTTGCTAAAAACAGCTCTGTTTTCTGTGATGTGTCCACGTTGTGTTTTGGGGCATATCCTGTCGCGGGCGCTAGGCCTACCCAAACAAGTGAGGTATCATTTTTATCGGGAGACTTGGGGGAACATAGAATAGCAAAACAAGTGTTATTGCCCCTTGTCTTTCTCTACATCTATTCCTTCCAAATATAGGGGTGTGTGTAAAAAAGACATCTATTTGAGAAATTCCATGTAATTCACGTGCTACTATGGTCACCCCGGAATTCAGAGATGTGCAAATAACCACTGCTCCTCAACACCTTATCTTGTGCCCTTTTTGGAAATGCAAAGGTTTTCTTGATAGCTATTTTTTACTCCTTATATTTCAGCAAATGAATTACTGTATACCCGGTATAGAATGAAAACGCACTGCAGGGTGCAGCTCATTTATTGGCTCTGGGTTCCTCGGGTTCTTGATGAACCTACAAACCCTATATATCCCCGCAACCAGAGGAGTCCAGCAGACGTAACGGTATATTGCTTTCGATAATCTGACATTGCAGGGAAAAGTTACAGAGTAAAAAGTAGAGAAAAATTGATGTTTTTTTCACCTCAATTTCAATATTTTTCTTTTTCAGCTGTTATTTTCTGTAGGAAACCCTTGTAGGATCTACACAAATGACCCCTTGCTGAATTCAGAATTTTGTCTACTTTTCAGAAATGTTTAGGTTTCTGGGATCCAGCATTGGTTTCATGACCATTCCTGTCACTGACTGGAAGGAGGCTGAAAGCACAAAAAATTGCACAAATGGGGTATGCCCCAGTAAAATGCCAAAATTGTGTTGAAAAATTGGGTTTTCGGATTCAAGTCTGCCTGTTCCTGAAAGCTGGGAAGCTGCTGAGTTTAGCACCGCAAACCCTTTGTTGATGCCATTTTTAGGGGAAAAACCACAAGCCTTCTTCTGCAGCCACTTTTTCCAATTTCTTTGAAAAAAACAAAATTTTCCCTGTATTTTGGCCAATTTCTTGGCCTCTTTCAGGGGAACCCACAAAGTCTGGGTACCTCCAGAATCCCTAGGATGTTGGAAAAAAAGGACGCAAATTTGGCTTGGTTAGCTTATGTGGACAAAAAGTTATGCGGGCCTAAGCGCGAACTGCCCCAAATAGGCAAAAAAAGGCCTGGCACAGGAGGGGGAAAAGGCCTGGCAGCGAAGTGGATAAATCTTATAATGACCCTTTTAGTATTTTTGGGGAGTCGCGACATCATCGCGCACCCGGCATGCATGTATTTCCGGAATTGAACAGGGTACATATTTCCAATGTCTTTTAGCAATGTTAAAACATATATAGACATTTATAATGTTAATGTTAAAGAAATAAGTTTATAAGCACGCACAATAAATAATATATGTAGAAAAGAAATACGTTTTAAACATTATTTCAGTCGTTTTTTGCAGAACCACGTCTTCATCCCATGTGACCTAGAAAAAAAGGATTTAATTGGTTAAACACCTTTCTATCTTCAATATAGAAAGATCACAACCATTCCCTTTTCATTTAGGAGTGGCTCTGACTTCTTACACTTTTCTGTCCAACCTCATCCTTTGGAATTTTATTTGGGGTTTTCTTGGATACCACTTTTAACACCATGGCATCTTCTGGAGGAAACTGAGAAGAGGAGAAAGAAAATCTTGAGGAACCTGTCGCAATGAAACGCAACGAGAGTGTAGTATGGGAGGTTTTGTCCAACCCTGATGGGAGATAAAAAGTAAATGCACGTAAAGTGAAATGCACACTGTGCAAGAAAGTTCTCTTATTCGGTAGCAAAACAAAATACTTATGCCGAACATCCAGTATGTATAAGCACTTGAGTACTACCCACTCTACACGTCTTGCGAGAGTGGGGATGCAGAGGGTACAAATAGAACAAGGGGCTTGTAGTGGAAGCAACAACCAGCCTGGAACATCATAGGCAGGTGAGCAACTTTCTGGCGTTCCTGTCACAATACCTGAGTTTGGCAACGTAGGCTTTTTTTGTCCGAAATGCAAGCACGTATTAGGCGTAGGTAAACACGCAGTCTCTACACTAATGCAGGTAATAAATGCACATAAATGTTAATTTTTGTTTTCGTTTAAGAGTTGTTTCATCGTTTCTGGCTTGGGTGAGTGACTGGCTGTGTGAGGGCTGTATGGGTGAGTGAATGGGTGCATGAGTGGCTGTTTGGGTTAGTGACTGGATGTTAGCGGCTGTATGGGTGAGTGACTGGGTGCATGAGTGGTTGTATGGGTGAGTGACTGGGTGTGTGAGTGGCTGGGTACATGAGTGGCTGTATGGGTGAGTGACGGTGCATGAGTGACTGTGTGGGTGAGTGACTGGGTGTGTGAGTGGCTGTATAGATGGGTGACTGGGTGCATGAGTGGCTGTATGTTTGAGTGGGTGTGTGAGTGGTGTATAGGTGAGTGACTGGGTGCATGAGTGGTGTATGGGTGAGTGACAGGCTCCATGAGTGAGTGTATGGGTGATTGACTGGGTGCATGAGTGGCTGTATGGGTTAGTGATTTGGTGTGTGAGTGACTGTACGGGTGACTCACGCTGGGTGCGTGAGTGGCTGAATGGGTGAGTGACTGGGTGTGTGAGTGGCTGTGTGGGTTAATGACTCGGTGCATGAGTGGCTCTATAGGTGAGTGATTGCGTGTGTGAGTGGCTGCATGGGTGGCTGTATGAGTGAGTGAGTGGGTGCGTGAATGGCTGTATGGGTGAGTGACTGGGTGTGCGAGTATCTGTATGGGTGAGTAACTGGGTATGTGAGTGGCTGTACGGTGAGTGACTGGGTGGCTGTATGGGTGAGCGACTGGGTGTGTGAGTAGCTGAATGGGTGAGTGACTGGGTGTGTGAGTAGCTGTTTAGATGGTTATCTGGGTGCGTTAGTGGCTGTCTGGGTGAGTGACGGTGCTTGAGTGGCTGTATGGGCAAATGACTGGGTGCGTGAGTGGCTGTGTGGGTTAGTGACTTGGTGCATGAGTGGCTCTATAGGTGAGTGATTGCGTGTGTGAGTGGCTGCATGGGTGAGTGAGTGGGTGCGTGGGTGGCTGTATAGGTGAGTGAGTGGGTGCGTCAGTGGCTTTATGGGTGAGTGACTGGGTGTGCAGGTACCTATATGGGGGAGTAACTGGATATGTGAGTGGCTGTATGGAGAGTGACTGGGTGGCTGTATGGGTGAACGACTGGGTGTGTGAGTAGCTGTATGGGTGAGTGAGTGGCTGTCTGGGTCAGTGACGGTGCTTGAGTGGCTGTATGGGCAAACGACTGGGTGCGTGAATGGCTGTATGGGTGAGTGACTGGGTGAGTGAGTGGCTGTATGGGTGACCAACTGGGTACATGAGTGTCTCTTTAGGCAAGTGACTGGGGGCAAGAGCTGTGTATGGGTGAGTGACTGGGTGCATGAGTGGGTGTATGGGTGAATGACTGGGTGCGTGAGTGGTTATATGGAAGAGTGATTGGCTATGGGTGAGTGCTAGGGTGTGTGAGTGGCTGTATAGGTGAGTGACTGGGTGCATGTGTGGCTGTATGGGTGAGTGACTGGATGCTTGAGTGGCTGTATAGGTGAGTGACTGGGTGCATGAGTGGCTGTATGGGTGAGAGACTGGGTGCATGAGTAGTGTATGGATGAGTGACTGGCTGCATGAGTGAGTGTATGGATGATTGACTGGATGCATGAGTAGCTGTATGGGTTAGTGACCGGGTGTGTGAGTGACTGTATGGGTGAGTGCAGGAGTAGCTGTACGGGTGAGTGACTGAATAAGTGGCTGTATGGGCGAATGACTGGGTGTGTGAGTGGCTGTATGGGTGAATGCCTGGGTGCATGAGAGGCTGTATGGGCAAGTGACTGGGTGCGTGAGTAGCTGTATAGGTGAGTGACTGGTTGCATGAGTGGCTGTATGGGTGAGTGACTGGGTGTGTGAGTGGCTGTGAGTGACGTTGTGAGTGACTATACACGGGTGTCTGGCTGCATGAGTGGCTGTATGGGGGAGTGACTGGGTGTGTGAGTGGCTATATGGGTGAATGAATGGATGCGTTAGTGGCTGTATGGTTGAGTAAGTGGGTGTGTGAGTGTTTGTATGGGTGAGTGACAAGGTGTGTGAGTGGCTGTATGGGTGGGTGAGTGGCTGTATGGGTGAGTGAGTGGCTGTATATATGGGTGACTGTGTATGAGTGGCTGTATGGGTGTGTGACTGGGTGTATAGGTGAGTGACTGGGTGCATGAGTAGTGTATGGATGAGTGACGCTGCATGAGTGAGTGCATGGATGACTGACTAGGTGCATGAGTGGCTGTATGGGTTAGTGACCAAGTGTGTGAGTGACTGTATGGGTGAGTGGGTGAGTGCAGGAGTAGCTGTACGGGTGAGTGACTGAATGTCTGAGTGTATGTATGGGTGAATGACTGGGTGTGTGAGTGGCTGTATGGGCGAATGACTGGGTGCATGAGAGGCTGTATGGGCGAGTGACTGGGTGCGTGAGTAGCTGTATGGGCGAGTGACTGGGTGCGTGAGTAGCTGTATGGGCGAGTGACTGGGTGCGTGAGTAGCTGTATAGGTGAGTGACTGGGTGCATGAGTGGCTGTATGAGTGAGTGACTGAGTGTGTGAGTGGCTGTATGGGTCAGTGACTGGGTGTATGAGTGGCTGTAAATATAGGTGTCTCGGCGTATGAGTGACTTTATGGGTGAATGACGGTGCGTGAGTGGTTTTATGGGTGAGTGACGGGGTGCATGAGTGGTGTATTGGTGAGTGACTGGCTGCATGAGTGGGTGAATGACTGGGTGCGTGGTTGGCTGTATGGGTGAGTGACGGTGCATGAGTGGCTGCATTGGTGAGTGACTGTACGGGTGAGGGACTGGGTGCACGAGTGGCTTTATGGGTGAGTAACTAGGTGCATTAATGGCTGTATGGGTAAGTGACTGGGTGCGTGTATGAATAGGTAAATGTGTGCATGAGTGGGTCTATGTGTGAGTAAGTGAGTATGAGTGATATATGGGTGACTGCAAGTAGCAGTGAAGTATGGATGACAATCACTATAGGAGTGGTGTATGTGTGAGTGAATGACAGCATATCTGTCTGAATGAGTGAGAGAATGACTTAGTGAATTTATAAGTGATGTATGTACAGTTGTATGAGTACTTACATGACACATTGACTGGGTGTGCGTGTCAAATACAGTATAGGCCAGTAACCAGAAAGCACACTGGAGACAGCAGATAAAGAAAACTGTCAAAGGATGAAGTGTTCCATAAGTGTCTTCAAGAAATATATATTTCTGCCAGTACTAATATCTTCAAAGTTCTGATGACATATGGCCCCAAACACTGTTGAAAAAAAAGAAGATAAATATGTTAATATCATGCTTAGAATAGATGTAAAAGAAACTAGTATACATTAATTATGATATAGCGGTATATGACAATTTAATAAGACATTATATTTTCCCGCTTTATTGTTCTCAGTCTTTATACTAGTACCTAAAACAGATATTGTATAATCATTATTGAAGACTAGGGAAAAACAATCATTTAGATTTTATTAAAAAAACATGTCTCCAAGAATTTTACTACAAGTAAGTTATACTGTGAATTGCGCTCACTACAATTTTTACATTATTTAATTAGGCCACACTTAGTACACTAACCAAAAGACTATGGGGGTTATTCTAACTTTGGAGGAGGTGTTAATCCGTCCCAAAAGTGAAGGAAAAGTGACGGATTTACCACCAGCCGTATTACGAGTCCATTATATCCTATGGAACTCGTAATACGGCTGGTGGTATATCCGTCACTTTACCGTCACTTTTGGGACGGATTAACACTCCTCCAAAGTTAGAATAACCCCCTATATCATGAAAACAATTTGGCTGTTATTATAGCTGGTACAAAACTACCTAGAAATATAATCCACCCTTGTAGTTTCTACATTGTTTTGTAGATATCACCCCTGATAGGCGAAATTATGTCTTAACCCCTTCTCTGCCAGGCCTTTTCCCCCTCCTGTGCCAGGCCTGTTTTTGCCTATTTGGAATAGTTCTTGCTTAGGCCCTCATAATTTTTGTCCACATAAGCTACCCACGCTAACATTCTAGGGATTCTAGAGGTACCCAGACTTTGTGGGTTCCCCTGAAGGAGGCCAAGAAATTAGCCAAAATACAGTGAAAATTTCGTTTTTTTTAAAACAAATTGGAAAAAAGGGCTGCAGAAGAAGGCTTGTGGTTTGTCCCCTGAAAACGGCATCAACAAAAGGTTTGCGGTGCTAAAATCACCAGCTTCCCAGCTTTCAGGAACAGGCAGCCTTGAATCAGAAAACCCAATTTTTCAACACAATTTTGGAATTTTACTGGGACATACCCCATTTTTACAATTGTTTGTGCTTTCAGCCTCCTTCCAGTTAGTGACAGATGAGAAACCAATGCTGGATCCCAGAAAGCGCAACATTTCTGAAAAGTAGACAAAATTCTGAATTCAGCAAGGAGTCATTTGTGTAGATCCTACAAGTGTTTCTTACAGAAAATAACAGCTGAAATAAAATACTATTGAAATGGAGGTGAAAAACAGCCATTTTCTCCACGTGGTACTCTGTAACTTTTTCCTGCGATGTCAGATTTTTTAAAGCAATATACCGTTACGTCTGCTGGACTCCTCTGGTTGCAGGGATATATAGGGCTTGTAGGTTCATCAAGAACCCTAGGTACCCAGAGCCAATAAATGAGCTGCACCTTGAAATGGGTTTTCATTCTATACCGGGTATATAGCAATTAATTTGCTGAAATATTAAAAGTGAAAAATAGATATTAAGAAAACCTTTGTATTTCCAAAATGGCCACAAGATAAGGTGTTGAGAAGCAGTGGTTATTTGCACATATCTGAATTCCGGGGTGCCCATACTAGCATGTGAATTACTGGGCATTTCTCAAATAGATGTCTTTTTTACACACTGTCTTACATTTGGAAGGAAAAAATTTAGAAAAAGACAAGGGGCAATAACACTTGTTTTGCTATTCTATGTTCCCCCAAGTCTCCCGATACAAATGGTACCTCACTTGTGTGGGTAGGCCTAGTGCCCACGACAGGAAATGTCCCAAAACACAACATGGACACATCACATTTTTCCACAGAAAACAGAGGTGTTTTTTGCAAAGTGCCTACCTGTGGATTTTGGCCTCTAGCTCAGCCGGCACCTAGGGAAACCTACCAAACCTGTGCATTTGTTAAAACTAGAGACCTAGGGGAATCCAAGACGTAGTGACTTGTGGGTCTCTCACCAGGTTCTGTTACCCAGAATCCTTTGCAAACCTCAAAATGTGGCTAAAAAAACACTTTTTCCTCACATTTCGGTGACAGAGAGTTCTGAAATCTGAGAGGAGCCACATATTTCCCTCCACCCAGCGTTCCCCAAGGTCTCCCGATAAAAATGGTACCTCACTTGTGTGGGTAGGCATAGTGCCCACGACAGGAAATGCTCCAAAACATAACGTGGACACATCACATTTTTCTACAGAAAACAGGTGTTTTTTGCAAAATGCCTACCTGTGGATTTTGGCCTCTAGCTCAGCCGGCACCTATGGAAACCTACCACACCTGTGCATTTTTTAAACCTAGAGACCTAGGGGAATCCAGGATGGGGTGACTTGTGGGGCTCTCACCAGGTTCTGTTACCCAGAATCCTTTGCAAACCTCAAAATGTGGCTAAAAAACACCTTTTCCTCACATTTCGGTGACAGAGAGTACTGGAATCTGAGAGGAGCAACAAATTTCCTTCCACCCAGCGTTCCCCCAAGTCTCCCGATAAAAATGGTACCTCACTTGTGTGAGTAGGCATCGTGCCCACAACAGGAAATGCTCCAAAACACAAAATGGACACATCACATGTTTCTACAGAAAACAGAGGTGTTTTTTGCAAAGTGCCTACCTGTGGATTTTGGCCTCTAGCTCAGCCGGCACCTAGGGAAACCTACCAAACCTGTGCATTTTTTAAAACTAGAGACCTAGGGGAATCCAGGACGGGGTGACTTGTGGGGCTCTCACCAGGTTCTGTTACCCAGAATCCTTTGCAAACCTTAAAATTTGGCCAAAAAAAACACTTTTTCCTCACATTTCGGTGACAGAGAGTTCTGGATTCTGAGAGGAGCCACAAATTTCCTTCCACCCACGTTCCCCCAAGTCTCCCGATACAAATGGTACCTCACTTGTGTGGGTAGGCCTAGTGCCCACGACAGGAAATGTCCCAAAACAGAACGTGGACACATCACATTTTTCTACAGAAAACAGAGGTGTATTTTGCAAAGTGCCTACCTGTGGATTTTGGCCTCTAGCTCAGCCGACACCTAGGGAAACCTACCAAACCTGTGCATTTTTGTAAACTAGAGACCTAGGGGAATCCAGGACGGGGTGACTTGTGGGGCTCTCACCAGGTTCTGTTACCTAGAATCCTTTGCAAACCTCAAAATTTGGCTAAAAACACGCTTTTTCCTCACATTTCGGTGACAGAGAGTTCTGGAATCTGAGAGGAGCCACACATTTCCTTCCACCCACCGTTCCCCCAAGTCTCCCGATAAAAATGGTACCTCACTTGTGTGGGTAGGCATAGTGCCCGCAACAGGAAATGCTCCAAAACACACCGCTGACACATCATATTTTTCTACAGAAAACAGAGGTGTTTTTTGCACAGTGCCTACCTGTGGATTTTG
This sequence comes from Pleurodeles waltl, assembly GCF_031143425.1. Classification (NCBI taxonomy): domain Eukaryota; kingdom Metazoa; phylum Chordata; class Amphibia; order Caudata; family Salamandridae; genus Pleurodeles; species Pleurodeles waltl. The sequence goes on from NC_090450.1 coordinate 704,740,221, forward strand.
GCCTCTAGCTCAGCCAGCACCTAGGATAACCTACCAAACCTGTGCATTTTTGAAAACTAGAGACCTAGGGGAATCCAAGACGGGGTGACTTGTGGGGCTCTCACCAGGTTCTGTTACCCAGAATCCTTTGCAAACCTCAAAATTTGGCTAAAAAAACACTTTGTCCTCACATTTCGGTGACAGAGAGTTCTGTAATCTGAGAGGAGCCACAAATTTCCTTCCACCCAGCGTTCCCCCAAGTCTCCCGATAAAAATGATACCTCACTTGTGTGGGTGGGCCAGGTTCCTGCAACAGAATAAGGCCAAAAACTTGTAGAGGTAGAGGGGATAGCACAGCGAGTTGATAAGGACATATTCTTCTTTTATACATCTTTAGGCTGACTCTGCTTTGGGGACCCACACAAGTGAGGTGTAATTATACTTGGGAGACTGAGGGGAATGCTGGGGAGTAGGAATTTTGTGCTGGAGCGGTGATCCTACTAAGAAAAGTAAGGAAAATATGCTTTTTTAAGCAAATGTTGAAGTTTGCAGACGAGTCTGGGTGAGAAAATGTCGGGGGATCAACGCAAGCCACACCTCCCTGGACTCCTTGGGATGTCTAGTTTTAAAAAGTGTCTGAGTTTGGTAGGTTTCCCTAGATGAAGGCCGCACCCACGACCAAAAACATAGGTGCCCCTCCCCCCAAACACAGGTAGTTTTCAATATATCCACGTCCGTCCGTGATGTGCTAAACAATAAAATTGTGAAAAGAAACGCACTTAGGTTATGTGAAAAAGACCCCTCACCCACCAACCAAGTTGGTGGCATGCTTCATCATCGGGTCCCACCTGAGACACCTAGCGTGTCACAAGTATGCTGCGACGCCTAATTACAGCAGAGCAGGTTTTGTCATTTGTACCACACATACTGGTTGGATTTGGCACCAGGGTGAGTGATGGTTCAGTAGATCAAATTTTATTAACAAGAGATTTCACAAAAGTGAAATGCACTGTTAATAACTGAAAGGCCAAAAAACTGAACCAATGACTCACAGCTCGTGAGCTGTAAAGCTTTGTCAAGGCACCAACCGTTTTACAGTCCATTCACACACCTTTCATACATGACATGCACAAGACCATTCACGCCGCCAGCCACGGGCCCAGCACTTTCATACGCCCACATACCTGATACAGCAGTCACAATAGCTGATGGGAGTGTGGTGATTGACATTTGGCTGGCACCGCCAGCCAAGCGCCACCCCACGCACACTGCCAACCAAGCGCCACCCCACGCACACTGCCAGCCAAGCGCCACCCCAAGCACACCGCCAGCCAAGTGCCACTCCACGCACACTGCCAGCCAAGCGCCACCCCAAACACACCGCCAGCCAAGCACCAACCCACACACACTGCCGGCCAAGCGCCACGCCACGCACACTGCCAGCCAAGCCCCACCCCACGCACGCTGCCAGCCAAGCACCACCCCAAGCACACCGCCAGCCAAGCGCCACTCCACGCACACCGCCATCACTTTTTTTTTCTGTTTATAAACAACAAAGAAACCACTAACTAATTATAAAACAAGTACAACTCTACAAACACAACAGCTCTAACTAAATACATGACAGTAATGCCAACCGCGAAACTGAACATACGAAAATATAAAATAGGCAGTTTACGCTCACGGTATTTCCTCAAAAGTTTTCTTGGTGTGGAAATTTCTGAAACATCCGGGCACACACAGCCCAGGCTTTGAAGGGCAATCGGGACAGTACATCCGGCTCTCCCTCCGGATACCTCTTCGGGCACATACTCTACATTTGTTATGTTGTTATGTTATTGAGACTTATTTAGCGCCAGCTACCTGGAGGCCTCGTAGCGCTGATCAGTTTGAAAAGTTTAGAACATACTGGAGGAGTCTCAAACTTCACTGGAGAGGGGGAACTTAGAGGAATTTAGAATAGCCAGGTTTTAATGGCCTTCCTAAATTCAGTCTCCTGATTCATCATGCGAATATTCGTGGGTAAAGAGTTCCAAAGTCTGGCTCCCTGGTACTTCAGGGATCTTCCTCCCCATGATGTTCTCGTTACTTTGAGTACCACTACCAGGGCTTTAGAGGCCGATCTCAAAACTTGTGGGTGTGTATAGTGAAATTAATGATTTTAGATAATGATGATCCTTTTTATATAGAGCTCTGTGGAAGACGCAAAGAGCCTTAAACTTTATCCTTTTTGCCACTGGAAGCCAGTGCAGTTCAATCAGAGCTTTTTTAGCTGAAGTGATCCTAGGCAGGTTAAAGAGCAAACGTGCTGCAGCATTTTGTACCACCTGTAGTTTATTAAACACATAACCTGGAGATCCCCAAAAAAGTCTGTCTCCATAATCTAATCTGGATAAAATCAGGGCTTGTACGGACAATCTTTTGGCCAATGGCGGAAGCAGACCAATAATCTTCCTTAGTAGCTTAAGAATCCCAAAACAGGTGGCTGACGTTCTCTTGGCCTGATATTCCATGGTGATTTTGGGATCCAACCAAACTCCCAAGGCTTTAATCTGAGCTTTGGGGTGGGGGGGGGGGGTAAGTAATCTAAACATATTACTGGTCCTATATTTTTAGCAGGGTTGGCCAGTTTTCCTAAAAACATAATTTCTGTCTTTTCTTCATTGATTTGCAGCCTGCTTTCTGTCATCCAGGCAGTAATCGCTTGGAGACAGGCAGGCAAGGCTAAATTGTCCACCTCCTTATTGGGGGAGAAGGAAACCACCAGCTGTGTGCCGTCCGCATATGACACCAGGGATACCCCCAAAGGGTTCTATGACTTCTGCTAGGGGGGACATGTAAATGTTGAACAAAGTGGGACTCAAAGATGAGCCCTGCGGAACTCCGCATAAAAGTTTCAACTGGGCTGAGAAAAAAGAACGATCCAGGACTTGAAAGGTTCTATTTTGTAAGAACGAGCTTAACCATTTAAGCGCCCTTCCTTTGATCCCACTATTTCCCATTCTTTGAATGAATAGATCATGATTGACCGTATCAAATGCCGCGCTCAAATCTAGCATTATTATTACAGTTTCCTGACCTTGGTCCATTCGTTTTCTCACTTCTTCCGTAACCGCAATCATGGCAGATTCAGTGCTGTGGCCCGGTCTAAAGCCCATTTGAGTTATATGCAAAATCTTGTGTTCCTCCAAAAAGCCAGATAGTTGTATATTTACATGCTTATCAATAAGTTTTGCGATCATGGGAAGGAGCGAGATAGGCCTGTAGTTTTTAAAGACCGCTCCATTTAGATTAGGCTTCTTTAAAAGGGGCTTGACCACTGCATGTTTCCAAGAGTCCGGCACCATCCCACTTTGTAGCGAGCTGTTCAACAACCCAGTTATTACCGGATTTAGCGCTTCTCTTCCCTGCATAATAATATGGGGAGGTGCGGGATCAAGTGGAGAGCCTGATTTTAATTTACTGAGGAGCCCCAAAGCTCCTTCCTCAGAGATGGGAAGAAAACTCTGTAGAACATTGTCACCTTCCTCCATCTCCATCGCATGCTCTGCGACTCCCCCTACTTCCCCTGATAAGTTTTCATAGATGTCCTCAATCTTCTTTAAGAAGAAGGAGGCAAAATTGTTACTATGTTCTTCTGAAGCTTCCATTGCTTTCGGGCATGCAGGAATATACAATAGCTCCTTGAGCACACCAAAAATTTATTTTGGAGATCCTGCCGCCTTTTCAATTTTATCTCCATAAAAGGTCGCTTGGGCTAATCTTATCTCCTTCTGGTACAACCTAATTGAACCTCTGTACTCTTCTCTATCCTCCTCCTTTAGTGATTTCCTCCATTTCCTTTCAATCTTCCTACAGTTCCTCTTTAATGTCATTCAGTGGTTATTGAACCATGGAGCCTTTCCTCCCTTCTTTTGCCCAGAGAGGGGTGTAGGGTGTATAGGGCAGCACTCTGTCCAGACTATCAGAGATCCACTCATTAAAAGAGGTAGGGTCTATCTGCCGGTCCCTTATAAAATATTTTTTATTTCTATTCTGTGAATTGACCCATTCTGTTGTCTTTAATTTATTACACTTCCTAATCTTACTGTTGGAGTGATGGTGGTATCTAAACCTATTAGTTATATTAGCCTTTAAGGTGATTAAAGAATGATCGGACCATGCTACAGGGGTAGGGGGTAGTGCGACCAACGATGAAAGATTACTAAACACCAGGTCTAAGGTATGCCCTTTCTCCTGTGTGGGGCCGCTGATCAATTGGTGTAGTCCCAGAGCTTCCAGATCATTCACTAACCGCTTAGTTGGCATCAGTTCTAAATTATCAACTTGGATATTAAAATCTCCGAATAGAGTAAAATTCGGCCTCTTGCAAATGAGACTTGCCATCCGCTCTGGTAATAGGTTCAGGAATTCCTCTTAAGTCCCAGGGGTGGCGGTAAAGTAGTACTCCTGTAAATGTAAACGTAGGATTGAAGGTAATGGAAAAAGTCATTCCCTCACACCCTGCGAGGTCAAGGGGACTATAGTTAAAAAGAAAATCTTGTTTAAAAATAATTTCTATTCCCCCTCCTTTCCCTTTATCTCTATCGGTTCTTGCTATCACATACCCTTTGGGTAATGCAAGAGCTAAATCTGGCCCTGAACCCTCATGGAGCCACGTTTCTGTCAAAAAGAGGGCATCTGGTGCCCCCTCGCTCAACAAGAAATTTATGTCTAGTTTGTGCGCTGGCAGAGAGCGGCAATTTATTAGCTGAATCCTCACATTATATTTGGAGGGTTCTGCCTGATCAGAGTCAGGACCCATAGGCTTTTCCAGAGTCCAATCACATCTAGGGCAAGACCATGTCTCCCTCGCATCGCTGGGACAAATGTAGCAGCTCTCTCCTACTCTTTTCCTAAGGTCCTTCAGCTCACCTAACGAATAGGTAAAAATATCTGGACTTACTATACTTAATTGATGCGGGGGTGGCCCCTAGCCCCGTCCTGGCGCGGAGGGGCGCAGACGGGCTTGCCTTAGGCGCGCCCGCTGCGCACATCCGCTGCACGGACTCCGGGGCCAGTTTTATTAAAGCTGGGAAGCGGTCAACTAGACCGCCAACCCCCCAAGATGGCTGACCTCCGTGGGCCTCTATAATGTAGTAAAAATGGCTGCCCCTTAAAAAACCGAACTTCAGTACAGATTCAATACAATTTTAAAAATGTTTAAAAACTTGGCGATAAAATGTGCTAATCGGCTGACCTTAAAAACCTTAAAAAACCAATGGTCAAGCCAGGAGAATGCAGTCTGACCAAAAGTGCAGTGCAGTGCTCCTTCTCCTGAATAAATCGTAATTTCCTCTTGTTCACATCAACTTTTCCACCTATTTAAATTTTGCCACACACCTTAGTTCCCTCTTCCTCCCACTCTCCACTACCAGTTTACATGAATTCAACCACTTTAAAAACCTTCAAAATCCGATCTTCAGCGCGGACGCCGGGACCGGTTTTATTAAAACTGGGAAGCGGTCAACTAGACCGCCAACCCCCCCAAGATGGCTGACCTCCGTGGGCCTCTATAATGTAGTAAAAATGGCTGCCCCTTAAAAAACCGAACTTCAGTACAGATTCAATACAATTTTAAAAATGTTTAAAAACTTGGCGATAAAATGTGCTAATCGGCTGACCTTAAAAACCTTAAAAAACCAATGATCAAGCCAGGAGAATGCAGTCTGACCAAAAGTGCAGTGCAGTGCTCCTTCTCCTGAATAAATCGTAATTTCCTCTTGTTCACATCCACATTTCCACCTATTTCAATTTTGCCACACACCTTAGTTCCCTCTTCCTCCCACTCTCCACTACCAGTTTACATGAATTCAACCACTTTAAAAACCTTCAAAATCCGATCTCCAGCGCAGACGCCGGGACCGGTTTTATTAAAGCTGGGAAGCGGTCAACTAGACCGCCAACCCCCCAAGATGGCTGACCTCCGTGGGCCTCTATAATGTAGTAAAAATGGCTGCCCCTTAAAAAACCGAACTTCAGTACAGATTCAATACAATTTTAAAAATGTTTAAAAACCTGGCGATAAAATGTGCTATTCGGCTGACCATAAAAACCTCAAAAAACCAATGGTCAAGCCAGGAGAATGCAGTCTGACCAAAAGTGCAGTGCAGTGCTCCTTCTCCTGAATAAATCGTAATTTCCTCTTGTTCACATCAACTTTTCCACCTATTTCAATTTTGCCACACACCTTAGTTCTCTCTTCCTCCCACTCTCCACTACCAGTTTACATGTATTCAACCACTTTAAAAACCTTCAAAATCCGATCTTAGTGGGTAAGTCTTTCTTGGGAGTGGTAGGAATGTGATCTGGAAAGTGGCGATCTTTCAATCTAGCCACATCCTCCACCACTGCTACTCTAGGAACTCTTGCCTGTTCCACCACCATAAGGCCCTCTATCACTGACTCCTGAAATTTAACAAATGTCATCCTTGACTCAGGTGAACAATCCTTGAACACAATAAAGGCATTAAAAGCTGCCAGATGAAATAAATGTAGGGCCAACTTTTTATACCACACGTAAGACTTACGCAGAGCAGAGTAAAGTTCCAACCTGTAATCTACTCTATCAACACCGCCCATGTGCCTATTGTAGTCTAAAATGCACGCAGGTTTGCGCGCTTCCGCAACCTGGCCAAAAACAGTCACAGGGGAAGTACTCTCATCATGGATGGTAGATAGCATTTACACATCCCTCCTGTCTGAAAATTTCAGAGCCAGCAGCTCATTATTCCGCAAGGCACTGCACTGTCCCCGCTCACGTTTTTTACAGACAAGCTCCCTTGGATAGCCTTTTCCAATAGATAGCCTTTTCCAATAGAACGGATTGTGCCACAAGCAACAGTATCCACTCTAAACAACTCCTTGAACAACTGCACTCCAGTGTAGAAATTATCTACGTACAAATGGTGACCTTTGTTAAACAGTCGTGTGCCAAGTTCCCACACAATTTTTTCACTAACTCCAAAAGTGGGCAGACAACCAGGAGGGTCAATACTGGAATCCCTACCAGTGTAGACCCGGAAATTATACACGTATCCTGTACTGCTTTCTGACAGCATATACAGTTTAAGCCCATACCGTGCCCTCTTATTAGGAATGTACTGCTTAAAAACTAAACGCCCATTGAAAAGGACCAAAGACCCATCCACACTTATCTCTTTGCCTGCAACACAGACCTCGGAAAAACGATCTACAAAATGACAGGCCTGTGACGTCATCAAATTGCCGAGGGGGGGGTCGGGGTGGAAGGGGAAGGAATTCCCCTTCCATCCACAATCGGGGGGTGATATATTAAGCAGTAATGATCACCATAGAAAAAAGACTGGCTCTTATATTTTTCTCCACAAGTTACTCTTAGAACTTTGGCTGAAGAAATAATAGGTAAGAATTAGGAAGTTTGAAAGCTAGTTTATGTTTGAATTGCAGACTGCTGCCATTGCACTCTGTCCGTCCAGTGTGAGTCTTTAACTATACAGTATAATGTCCAGATGTAATGTAAGGACCTTTATGGAAGATGATAGCCAAAGTACAGCATGTTCTCCCAGAAATCGATGTTTGTCCCACTGTAAAGATTATAATCTCAGTGTCCAATTCAGATCCATCTTCTCTGCAATGTTGAAGCATTGCTATAATGTACTTACCACTTCCCTTTATAAGCAATGTAGTCAATCCATCTGATTTACAACTTGTGCAGATCAGGTTTGATCACTCTTTTTTATTAGTTTATCAAAAGACACAGTTTTACAATCTGGGAGAGTTAAATAGAGAAATCGCTCAGATTTGATTTCAGTGGTAGATGAGAAAGTGCAATCTTCATACTTGTGGTTCCATGTATAACTGAGTCCAAATATATCATCAGTGTTTACATATTCTTCTAAGACTCCAAGGATCACCATAATAAATTCATGTGCATCTTGTTGAGCATTTAGAGTAAATACTACAGATCCAGTATACTACTACATTTATGAATACAATTATCATTACATCTCTGGCAATAGCAGAGTTAATACCGTTGTATCTATATCATATGCACTTTTATCACTCTTATTTACAAATACAGCTTGGTTTTAAGCAAATACTCTAATTCACATACCTGTTAATATTTTTTTTTGACAGATAAAATAATGTTATACTATAACTTTGACTCTTTTCTTTCTATAACAATTAAATCTCAGAATAAGAATGGTACACCACTCTTAGACCAAGAAACCAGAAATGGCAACCTGTTTACCTTTGCTCTCAGTGATAATGTCCAAGTTAGCAAATCACAAACTGCATTTTGTGTTTTATTTGTAGTATCCCACATCTGAATGGTTACTGTCTCTTAACACTTTCTTGTGTTTTTGGTAAGAAGCCCAATTTGCTACTGTGTGCTGCTGAAGGCACAGCTCTGCTGCGGCCTTCAGCGCGCCCCCTCCTTCTCAGCCCCCCCCGTGTCACTTTGCGACTCCAGTCGGTGGTTTAAAAATATATTTCCCATTATTTTTTTGTACAGTTTTATCTGTATTTTATATTCATTGATAATACTGATTTGGGAAAATCATTTTTGAAATGTCCTTCTATATCAAAACTTCTATTATTTTAAAATTGGATGTGTGCTTTTAAAGCTGCCCCCACACCTTCTGCTCTGCTGCCATAGCAACCTCCTGTAGAACACTCTACTGTACCAGTAGTTCAAAAGTTCATAGCATTTTCTTAACAGCAGACTAGCTTCAATGTGTGTTGTAGTATGGTGTTTTTAACAATTACAGAATATTAGCATATCCAAAATAGGTTTACATCATTATGAAAAAATAAGAACCAATCGCTGATTGACTAACGTCATACTTTTAATCACAACCTATTTTTATTTACCAATGTATCTACAGTATCCAATCGAAATTGTGCTTTTTTGTAAATTCACTTCTCCCTCCATTTTAACTACCTCACATTTTGAAACCTACTTCATTCAGCTGCAGCATTCTCCTGTGTGATACTGCTCCTTCCCTTCAAAATAATTAGAGTGTGGATTGTAGGTCACAACTATGATTTCTGGACTAGTGAGTATGCTAGAAAGAGTGGCATTGACAGGTACCTAGGGTTGCCTAATGTGGATATTACTTGGGTTGGCCAGAGAGTGTTAAAGTGGCACCAATTGCTTCCATTGGTTGAAAGCATTAGAGATTGCGACCACCTCACCTCATAATTGTGTAGTGTTGTGGTAATGACCTGAACACACTGACTGGGGTAGGACTGGAAATCCTAATGAAAGTCACCTTTGTTCAATTAATGCAACATTTCCCTCACACTGCCTTTTTGTTCTCTAATATATGGTAGAGGCAGAAATGTAAGTGCTCAACTGTGTTCTGTCCACAGATAAACAAAGCTAGGAAACATGTTAATAAAACTGTTTCAGCATTCCTCAGAGACCATAACATGGACTCCATCTACAATAATAATCTGCGCTTTGACATGAATGGTATATATATAGAAAAGATGGTGTGCACTTCACAGATGAAGGCAACAGACTTTCTCAGAAACTTGAAACTCTGCATCTGCTCATATATGTACTAATCATATACACACAATAAACACAAAGGATCTTCTTAGAGCACCCCTATATCCGAAACACTATTAAAATATAAAATCATATCTGATTTTTTTAACAAACATTTTGGAGTTGCGACTTCGCCACAGAATCGCAAACCAAAAGCACAAATTCAATGCACAACACCCAGCATATTTTTTGTATGTCTTTGTTTAACACTCTCCATGTAGCAGTGTAACTCAGTGGAAGTATAATGGGGTATGTGAATGGATGCAAGAGTGGGAAAGTGTATCTTTGAGTAGGTATGTAAAAACAATTGATAACAATGAGACAATAGAGATTCCTTCCGGGCCAAATGGCATCATGCATAGGCCTTGTTCCTTTTCTGCCCTTTTTTTGCAGGCTCGGCATTACACCTGTTCATCAGGAACTAGACCCGCAATGGAAGCAAGTTGATGATCTTGGGAGGAGGTGGTACAAGTCACAAGGAGGCTCAAACAGCCATTGCTGTTTTGGATGCTCCCGGCAAATCTGAACACAGGACTGTCTTTCCTCCATGGTGTGATCCAAGAAAAGACAGCACAATTAGTCTAGGGAGTCTATGACTCTGAAGCACCACTCATGGATACGCACTGATTCTTCAAGCTCTCTTCAAAGATCTGTGGATTTGCTCCCAAAACTGAAATCTCAGCGACTCCTCTCAGCCTCAGAATCCAAATACTCATGGTCTTACTCCCCTACCAGACCACCAACTTCAGTGGTCAAAGTACCTCAAAAACCTCCTCTTCTTACTTTTTCTCCTCCTCCTTCTCAGCCTACTGATCTTACTATTGCCTCCTAGACATTCATCACTGATTACCAAGCCTCCTGTACCTTCTGCTCTGACTTTTTCACCATCCCAACCATCACAACCCCACATTCCACCAGACACAGCATCACCAAGGAGATCCAGTACACCGCACACACCAGTCACCTTCTCCTCATATATAAAATTCATGTCATCATTCTTGCTACTCTAGGCATTTTAGCAGATCTCATTCATACATGAGCTTCTTATGACATTTTTCAAGATGTTCTGCTGGAACATATGCTTGAACTTTCTGTGTTCCTTAAGGTCAAGGAGCAGAAAATATTGTCCAGCCGGGCCAGTATTCTGGAGACAGGCAGAAGCACAGAATTGTTAAGCAAGAAGATGCTTACTTTCTAAAAGTGGCATTTTTAAATTCACAGTTTAAAAGCCAATTTCACCAAAAGATGTATTTTTAAATTGTAAGACACGAAATTCCATATCTCCATTTGCTCCCAATGGGACAGTACATGTAAAAGATGTTTCAAAGCAATCCCCATGTGACCCTATGGGAGAGATATGCCTTGCAATAGTGAAAAACCTTGTTTAGCAGTATTTCAAAACTGTATATCTCTATCTGCGCCCAATGGGAAACTACATTTAAAAGATATTTAAAGGCAGTCCCTATGTTAACCTATGGGAGAGATAGGTCTTGCAGTAGTGAAAACCGAATTTGGCTGTATTTCACTGTCAGGACATGTGAAGCGCACCAGTACATGTCCTACCTTTTAAATACACCGCAGCTTGTCCATGGCGATGCCTTGGGCCTATTTTAGGGGTGACTTGCTGATAGTAAAAGGGACGGTTTGGGCCTGGCAAGTGGGTGCACTTACCAGTTTGAAATGGCAGTTTAAAACTGTCAGACATAGAGACGCTGCAGGGGCAGGTCTGAGACATGTTTACAGGGCTATTCATTTGGGTGGCACAATCAGTGCTGTAGGCCCACTAGTAGCATTTGATTTACAGGCCCTGGACACACCTAGTGCACTTCACTAAGGACTTACTATTAAATCAGATATGCCAATCGTTGATAAACCAATCACCAATGCAATTTAGACAGGGATCACTTGCACTTTAGCATGGTCAGCGTTGGTAAGGCACCCAGAGTCCTAATGCCAGCAAAAACGAAATTCAATACAGGATCAAGAACGGGAGCTCAGAAGCAAAAGGACAGGGGAAACTACGCCAAAGCTGACAGGTCTTACAGCTCTTCTTTGAGGAAGTCAGACATGTTCATAGACATTAGGGACGTTTGACAAACAAGGTTGCATCTCAATACTTTATTAATCCTACAGGTTTGTTCATTCTCCAGCATGACAATATTCAGAACCAGCCAACTAATTCTCTGAGGATAAGAAAGCTTACTACTCTCATTTTATGTTGTTTTTTCCACTCATACTGAGCCCCACACACACAGGATGAAGAATTTTTATCACAATTCTCAAGTTTCTTTGTACTTTTTTTGTTAGAATACAACTTTCTCCACATTCTATTTTTCACCCAAGAAGCTATTACGTTAGTTGTAGGACACTTCCCTTTGTGGGATACAACAGGTGATTCCCCTGTTACTTTATTGGGAGTAGTGCGATATGCCCAGAACAATTCCTGCAAAGCTTTTCTTGCTGGTATTTTCAAGATCTCCTCGCTTTGTAAACATTTCTTCACCATGCGATTGATCCTTTCCACTAAAGTGTTCGCACAGGAATATTACATTGTGGTTTTAAAGTGACAAACGGACACCTCTGAGGAATTCTTGCATGAAGTTGGAGGTATTTTTCATTATATTGTCTGTTATGAGTGCTTCTGGAATTCTTTCACCAAGGAAGATACTCTGCAAGAAGCCAATTAACACTTCTGTTGTGACTCCGCGAACACAACTTTGTACTGTGGTGGTACCATGGACACATCTTTTTACTATCCATTGTGTGTGATAGTCTACTATTACTAAGACATAACATTCTGATTACATTTTTTTAACAGGTCTTATAATGTGACGTGCCAGTTGGACTATGTCCCATCTGGGATTTTAGTGTGTGAAAAGGTTGCTTTATAATGATTCCCATCTTCTTTGTCAGTGATGCAATTATAGAGGAATCCAAAACCAGTTACATTCTTCAGGAGATGTTTTTAAACCATTACTAGGCTAGTCAGAGGTAAGTACATTCCTCACATTTGACAGTTCTCAGCTCAGTAAATGGAATCTACCATGCAACGAGGAAACAAAGGTGGAAAGCAGGAGGGGAGGGAACATACCAATGAGTGCTAACCAGGTAACTAAACAGGGAATGTAACACAAAGCCTTTCAAGAAGTACTGATCAGAGGTGCTAACAAGCTTAATATTCCACTTCCATCCACTTCTGTTACGACCTCAGTGACTTTTGAGACACTTCACAAGTGTACCACTTCTCCAACGGTCCAGACCTCAGAAACCAGCAGTGGAACCTTTGTAATTCCTGCATTTGTAAAAGCTGCAACTTCAAAATTACAGAAAAAATATAATCCTCAAGAGAAGCATCCATTGTTCTTCAGAACAGACCTTCCTCCTTAATCTGTCATTGTTTCCATAGCTCGGAAGAACCATGCCACTGCTCCTTCATCGACTGTCCCTCCATATAAGGAGAATAAATGTTTGAACTTTCGGGGCAGGAAAGTCTGAGGCACATCAGCAACAACAATAAAGGCCGCCAGTGCCACTGCTCTCTGGGGTAGGTACAACATGTACCTTTGGAATCTTTGTAGCAATATCTCTACAACTCAAGCCCACTATGAAGATTTCATGTAAGTACTTAATGAGGGCATGATGGTCTCTAATCAGATCATTAGTGCTGCTGTAGGATTAATAGTAAGATGGTAATCCTAGCTACATCTTACGGGTCTCAAACCTAAGTCACAACAAAGGATTCTAACCCTGTCCTTCTCAGGTAACACATTGTTTGCCTCACATGCACCTGATGAGTTACCCCGCTTGAAATCTGTAAGGAAAGCCCAAAACAGTGGGCCAGGAGAAGAGAAAAGTAAAAAAAGAGACATTCCTACAATGTGTTGGTTTCAACAGGGGTCAAACCCCTCAGTGACTCCAAGTGCCACATCAGCAAAAAAGACACCATTACCTCCAAGATAGATGTCCATCTAGAAGAAGGAAGGTCATCAGTTAAAAATCAGCAAATCACCTGCAGAAGGCAGAGAGTGACTCCTCACTTCTCCCTCTTCCATTACCAGTAGGTGAAAAAATAGAAAACAACCATAAAGGACAACTTGGGGCCAGATGTAGCAAAAATAAAAATTGCGACTCGCATTTTGCGAGTTGATGCGACTCGCAAAATGCGAGTCGCAAATTGGAATGCCAGAAAAAAAAGGGATCCGATTTTGCGACTCGCAGCCGGACTCGCAACGCTGTGTGCGAGTCCGCAGTTTGCGAGGTCGCTGTTTGCGAGTGTGCAAAAACGAACTCGCAATTAGCGAGTGGGTGTCGCAAATTGCGAATACCTTCAAAATTGCTTGCAGATGCAGCAGAACACTCCAGAAAGCATACCAGAACACCCTGGAAACACTTCCTGGCACATGATGATGACATCACAGCCAGGAAGTTAACAAATACACCTGGGAGGAGGGCTCAACAGTGAGCAGTGTCTCTGCCACTCACAGTAGGGTGCTGAGGAGTGGTAGGCACAGCACCATGGACGCAGCAGGGACCAGCCAGGCTGGCAGGAGGGGCAGGAGATCATAGATAACAGCCAGGACAGATTCATGTGGCACATGGCGTTAATGTGCCACATGACTGGTTGGCATTTTCCTGCCCATGGACAATTTCAACTTGTATATAGTTTCTTCATGACATTAATAAAACAGTTATTTTTGTTCCACTTAACAAAGTTCCACTTAACAAATGGTTAATCGGTGAGTATGGTGGGAGTTGACACGTACCGTCCAGAATATTGCGTTGCAATGTGGTCCCGTCTCAGTCTGCCTTGATTAGCTAGACTCCAATCCCCATGATGGCGATGTGGTTGTTCTTGCTCTTCATCATCAGGATCTGGGTCTGCAGGGGTGAGAGGTAGCCCACGTCGGGTGGCTATGTTGTGGAGGATGGCGCATGCGACCACAATTTTGAAAGCGGTAACGGGGGTGTATGGGAGGGCGCCTCCGCTGTGGTGGAGGCATCGGAATCTTGCCTTCAGGAGTCCGAAGGTGCGCTCTATGAGGTTCCTGGTCCTCTTATGCGCACTGTTGTATTGCCTCTCTGAATCATTGCTGGGTGTTAAAAATGGAGTCATGATCCATGGCCTTAGAGCATATGCACTGTCACCTGTTGGGCACAAAAGTACACTGTTAGTAAGTCCAGATAGTCGTGCACAGTGACCTGTGTGTATGTCTGCAAGGTGTATGCAGCTCTACCTAGGAGATATCCGTCTCCAAACTCCCCACGTTCCAGGCGTTGATGTATCCCACTATGTCTAAAAATGTATGAGTCATGGGTACTGCCTGGAAACTTAGCTACGATGTCCGTGATGACGTAATGGGCATCACAAACAACCTGTATGTTGAGTGAGTGGGTACACTTTCTGTTGCGGAAAATATGTTCCAGATTAGCGGGGGGCATATTTGAATGTGTGTCCCATCTACACATCCAATGACATGGGGGAAGTGGGCAATGCGGTAAAAGTCCAGCTTGGTGCTGTTAATTTCTGCCTCATTCCTTGGTAAGTATATGAACTGAGACCTGTGCGCTACTAAGGCATCTAGGAATGCCCTGAGGAACCTTGACACTGCACTTTGGGATACCCCACCTGCCACAGCAATGACCCCCTGATAGCTCCCTGAGGCCAAGAGGTGCAGTGCGCATAGTACTTGCACATGCGTAGGGATGGCGCAGCCACGCAGAGTCTTGTGTTCTAGCTGTGGTTTTAGTAAATCTATTAATTCTAGAATGGCAGCGCTGCTAAGGCGGTATTTATCATAGATCTCCTCTTCAGTTTGCTGGAAAAGGGTCTGCCTTGTTCTATATATCTTCTCCTGTCTGTGGCCCCTCCTCCTCCTCTGCTGGGCTGCGTAGACTCTCCTCCTCACTGCTATCAGGTATATGTCCACCATCTTAAGTGACCCAGATGCCTTCTGGGTCTCCTTTTATACTTTGGTAATGGTTACCACCTGCTCTTAGTTGGTGGTAAATGCGACTTGCAAACTGGGCTTTTTGCGACTAGTCGCAATTTGCGAGTTGCAATTGCATAAGGTTTGCGACTCGCAAATTGCGACTTGCAATTTGCGGGTCGCAAAATGGGGTCGCAACGGATGCGACTCGCAAACGGGTCCCATCGCTTTTTGCGAGTCGGAAATGGGCTTTTTGCATCCCATTTCCGATTTTGCACTGTCGCAAATTGCGAATCGGCCCGTTTGCGAGTCGCAAACGTTTGCTACATCTGGCCCTAGGTTCTGAATGTCTGTGCAAAATCGCTATTGTCTCATGTTCTCTCTATCCTCCCACAAAGTCACTCCAACACCAGTGGGACAAACTTCAAAAGCAGGTCAACATCCTTTTGCAAACAGAGGCCATGGGGAGGGCCTTCCTCCCTAAAAAGGACTTGGTATTTGTTTCTGTTTCTTTCTGGTGAATAAGAGAGGCCCTGAAGCAAGTTCAAACTCTTCATAGATCCCAAATTAGCAAACAGATGGATACGGAAAGAGAAGTTCAGAATGCTAGTGCTCCATCTAATCTACCCTCAACTTCATGAGTTGCGTGTCGTGGAAGACGTAGTAGAGGATTTGATGTTCTGTGTGACATTGGCCAGAGGGATCATGTATGCATTGAAGAAGGTGGAACTGAGCAATGAACTTTGAGGCACTCCACAGACGAGTTTGCAGGTTCTTGAAGAATAAGATACCAGGCTGACAGCTTGTGTTCTATATATTAATAAGTAGCAGATCGAGCAGAGAGCGCCTCCTTGGATGCCAATCTCGTGCAGAGGACAGGGTTTGAGACTGTCATATGCTGAGGAGGTGTCCAGGAGAATGAGGGCTGCTGTGTCCCCTCTGTCAAGGATCATGCAGATGTTGTTTGTGGTGGTGAGGAGTGTTGTTTATGTACTGTAGTTGGACGTGAATCCAGACTATATAGCATCGAGGAGCTGGTGGTTGTTGAGGTGGTTAGTTGATTAGTTTCTGTTAGACCTTTGTCATGTGTGGTAAGTGGGAGGTGGATCTGTAGTTGGAAAGTGTGGCTAGGTCAGCTGATTGCTGGGTCGGCTTCAAATCTGCACCAAGATCTTCTGTGAGGTGCATGGCTGTGGTAGTGACACTCTCAGGAGGCAGAAGATCTTTGTCTACCATATCTAGAAAATTGGTTGATCAAGGCTTCAGTGTTACAACAGGCTCTTGAGCATTTCTAGCTCACAGTAGATATCCTGAATCATCTGTGGTTACATGTCAATCACAAACAATCAACATCTACCCCAGATCAATCCATACATAATTTAGGAGCAGTATTGGATAACCAAATAGTGTAAGTGTATCATTTACAGGAGAAACTAGGATCTATCCATCTGATTTGTCACAATCTTCTGAAAACAATATATCCACCAATGAGTCAGGTTTAATCCTTTCTGGTATCCTGCATTTTCCTAGTTCGTCCTCATATGAGATCATTACTCCCATGTCTCCAAGACTAGTGGGGCCAGTACTCAGGCAGATGGGAGGAGAAACTCATCCTGTGCCCGCATGCATCTCAATCCCTCCTATGGTGGTACTGCCTACAAAGTCTCCCTTATGGAAGACGTTCGGATTCAGAGGACTGTAGCTGATGCCTCTCTGATCAGTTGGGGTGCTCATATGGACCATCTGCAGATTCATTGGACGTGGTTTTCCAAAGAGATGTCTTATCATATCAGTCTTCTGCAAATAAGGACGGGATTCTTCGCTCTGAAGGATTTTCTTCCATCTTTTAAGATAGACTCTCTTCATGTTGAAACATACAGTACAACTAGACCTAGGCAAAATTTCTGTCACATGGGCATAATCTTGTGTAATTTCAGTAATTTTGTGGTATGCTTGTTACGCAAGATTCCAGAAATTCCGCTATTATGCCACACTGCATAATTACATGGCATTCATGGCAAAAAGTTTGTGCAAGCACAAGGTAACAACTTGAAGGGCCAGAACATGAGCAGTTGCTGTTCATGGTGCTTGCAATTTTTGTGCTACATTTAGCGAAAAATGTGTCCTCACATCAAAAACAGACATTAGGCTCATTTTGCATGAAAATATAGCACCAAATGCTGGTTTTGCATTTCGGGTAATGTTGCATAGCTTTTATGAGATTTTGCAAAATTACACAAAAGCTAAATATGTGAATTTCCTAAAATATTACCATGCATAATTTGAACAGGCAAGGTGGGGCACTATCCAGAGAACTATCCTAGGAAGCTCAATTGATTTGGAAATAGTGGATACTGCAGCACAGTAGTTAATCTTCCAGGCATCCAAAATGCTTAGGTGAATTCTCTAAGCAGGATGTTTCGAAAAGCCATGAGGGGGTCCTAAACTACATATTCCACATCTTTTGCAACAGGGTTGTTCCTCAATTGGATTTCCTCACATGCACAACTAAAAGAAATGCCTAGACATCACCTTTAGATTCTACCAACCAGTGATAAAAAATGTCCTGTGCATTGACCGGTCTAGTAATTTTCTGTTCAGATTTCCACCTATACCCCTCATGCCAGGGATCATCATTATACTGACAATAGTGGTTCGTGGACCTCCCTGAGCAGTCAGAGCATCCACACATGAGGTAGACATGCAGTTTGGATTTCCTTCACAGTTTTGGAGGTCAGATTCTTTATCCAGAGCTACCATCTTTGAATTTGGCACCATTGCTCCTGAATTCATTCAGGATGGACACTTGAGCCTCTGGAGGAGTGTATGGGCATTTTGAAAGAAGAAAAAAAAACATCTGCAAGGACTTCTTACACCTTCAAATGGAGGAGATGTTGCATCTGGTAGACACAAAAAACTTTAACCCCTCTATGTGTCAAGAATAATCCATATTACCATATCTTCTTCATTTGTCCAGGTCAGGCTGGTAAATCTCTTCAACTAAAATCCAATTTGGCAGCTATTTCTGCTTCTGAAAAAGTAGAAAATGTCCTTCTTAACCATCTTTTTAACATTTCAGCTGTTAAGGACATCCTTGAAGGAATTTAAAATGTTTCCCCCTATTAAGAAGCCAACAGTCTCCTTGGGAATTGAATATTGTCCCCTTACGGCTCATGGTCCTTCTCTTTGAGCCAGTCCACAAGGGTTCCCTTAAGCATTTATCATGGAAAGCTGCCTTGTAGCTATAACATCTGCATGCAAGGCAATGTGATTTAGTCATTGCACTCCCACTGACCCTACATAGTGTTACATAAGAACAAAGTGGTCTTACAAACTCGTCCAAGTTATTACACTAAAGTTATCTAGTATTTTCTCATGTATCAAACAATTTCTCTGCCTACTTTCTGTAAGAATCATACTTGCCTGACTGAAAGCTCTCTCTATACCTTAGATGTAAGACAAGTGCTTACATTTTATTTTGACAAAAGAAATATACAAGGAAACCTAAATAATTATTTGTTTACCATGACCCCTTACCAACAGGGCTTGTGACTTCAGAACAATCTGTTTCCAGATGGATAGTGTCTTGCATCATATTGTGTCATGAAAAAGTTAATAAGACTGACTGCTAAGCTGGAAGAACTCTCTGTTAGAGACAAAGCTGCAACTGCTGCCTTATTAACATATATTCCCCTAACATCTGGAAGTCTGTACATAGATTTACAAGACATTGTGGTCTAGATTCAGACTCTAGAGCAGATGCCCAAGAATCCTTGAGAAACCTATTTGTGTAGTTTGTTATTCTTTGTTTTCCTGTCCACTGCTTTCAGTAGTGATGGGCTTGCTATTCTACCCCCCCACACCCCCCCAAAAGACATATTCTCTGAAGGAGAAAGAATGGTTGCTTACCTGTAATTGTATTCCTCTATTAGGGGAATCTCCCTGAAAATCATAAGCACACCACCTCCCTCCTCCGGTGGAAAGAATAAAGGAAGGTGATGATTTTTGTGGAAGTATCCTTTGTCTTCATAGTAAAGAAACTGGAGCACTACCACTATGAGAGCAATATGGGATACTGGAAGATTGTGCGTTCTTAAAGAGACAGTGTCAGCTTTTCAGCCTTCCATGGCTGCAGGCTATGGGCCTGATTAACAAAAGTAAATTACACATTTGAGTAATTTACACATAATAGTAAGTTTACTACTTTTTGCTTTTTCACAAAGTCTGAGTGCATGTTACTAGCAAGAAAAGCTAGCAAAACCATGGCTAACCATTGGTAGTGCAACACCCTCCTAAGGAAAATGGAGGATTGGAGAGAAAATGGAGGTGGGCAATTAAAATAAAAACCCTTAGGCAGTAATGTTAAATTAAATTATTTAAAATAGTTTAAAAATATAAATAAACATGATTCAATATTTTAAAAAAGATATCATGAATTAATAATTGTTAAAGTGATACATAGTATCAATTAACATTAGTTTAGGTTTATTTTATTAAAGAATGTTTTTTAATTCAAAATCAACTATTAAAATATTTTATAATTAAATATATACTTTTTTTATATATGTGTTTAAAATTAAATTATATTTATTTGATATTTTGTACTATTGTAAATAATTTAATTCAGTTTTACATTCTTTCCTATGAGATTTTATTTTAATTCCCACCTTCCATTATTTTCCATGGGAGGCTGCTGCACTACCAATGGTTGGGCATTTGTGGTGCTGAACTTACTAAACGTTTTGTGAAAGAGTTGTTTTTTTCTTGCCACCTAGTTCCCTTGATGACATGTATATATTTTAAATAGGGTTTAATTGTTTAAAAGAAATAAATAGAATTGACCCAAATAGCCTTTTTTAATAGACTGCTAAATTATTTTATGTCACATGAGAAAATACAACATTTCTAACAGAAAGTAAGTTAAAGTATATTTTCTTTGAAACATTGCTTTGGGATGTTGTGTGGAATAGGACTATCCAGTGCTCATGATTCCGTTGTAAATTGTCTTGTGGAAAAACTAGGATTACAAGTAAGCAACCACTTCATCAAAACTATTCTAAAAAATGGTCAGCAACCCTATACTCCAATAGAACCATTGCCTAACCTGCAATGGTCCTCTTTTAGGTAGATGATCAAAAGAGCTACCTATCTACAGCTATTAGTTAACAAAGAAGAGAATAACCTTCTCTCTGACACATAAACAGGTTTCTGCATATGTAATAGCACTGTATGTGCACTTATTGCATCATGAAATAACATCTACAGAGGGCTCTAAAAGAGTATTACCACTTCTGCTGCTTGATAATTCTGCTGCCTTCTCCTCACCCTCCTTCATATTTCTCTTTTACCTCACTTTCAGGTGTTCCTCAAGGAATCTGGAATTGCCCACTCATCTTTTACATATATGACTGACCACCAGAACAGATCTGCATAGCTTCTCATAACCCTGTGAGGGTTATAAAGTGCTGTATAATTGCTACAATACAATACAATTGATTGCTTTACAGTATGAACTTTAATTAACGGTCGACATAGGTAGTAGTTCCTATTTCTGAGTTGCAGGCCTTACAAGTATCACTTCGGTGTTTCCCTCCATCACTGTGTGGAACTGGAATTGTTGCACAGTTAAATTATTCAACTTACGTTCTGTGAGTTGCCTGACAGCCCATGATTAAAGTTCCCCAGCTGAGCTATAACTGTGTGACAGTGCATCTGCATTCTGTGCTGCGGTCTGGGGCAACAGAGAGCGGTTACAAGGTAACAGCTCTAGCGCCCCTTAGCCCGGCATGAAGCTGGCATGTGTGGCCCTTCACATAGAGATGGGTTGACTACGAAGCTTTGGCTCTTTCTCCGCATTCACTAGGTATTCTAAATTATCAAGTAAGTGTATTTGTATGTGGCGCGTCAA
Organism: Pleurodeles waltl; assembly: GCF_031143425.1. NCBI lineage: Eukaryota > Metazoa > Chordata > Amphibia > Caudata > Salamandridae > Pleurodeles > Pleurodeles waltl. Next base: position 704,761,612 of record NC_090450.1, read on the forward strand.
AGACTAGTCCTGTCTTAAAGCAAGGTGCCAGTGACACAAAGCTTCTGTCTAGCTAAGCCAACACAGTTGCCTGTAGCATCTTCAAGAACCTCACCACACTGATTGCTAACTCCTGGAATCAGGCAATGAGCTAGCATGTCCAGGCCTTGCTGCAAAAACAAAAAAGGCTGCTGCAGCTTTTTGCAATTACGCCCCTCACCCCTCCCCCCCAAACCCCAACTGTTTACTGCTGGGGCCCTCACCATGTGGTACCGCAAGAACCAGGTCATAGCTCTCTGTGACAGCTGTGACCAAACCTAGCGGTCATCGGTTGTTTTCGGATCCAGTAGATTTGCAATACTTTTAATTGAAGTGTGCTGGTGCTTATTAGTAGGAGACAGGCACTCAGAAATAGTAGCTGTGGGTTTGACCTTTTGTACCTCTGGCACTGCCCTGGTCAGTGTGCTTCCCAAGTGCATTTCAAACAAGAATACGATCAAATTATCCAAGACAACAAGTGGGGAAATGCACTAGGCTGGGCCTCCATCCTTCCAGAAGAAGTGGGTAACGAGCATACAAAGAAATCTCTTCTGTGATTTGAAGAAAGGAGACCAGTAAATAGCCTAAGTGATCTACCAAGAAAAAGCAGTTGGCACCTACACACTCACAAGAATACCAGATGGTATGTGCAGGCAGGGCCAAGCTGATCCCATTCCGCTGCCTGACTCATGCATTGCAGACCAATAATATAGGCGCACCCAAAGTTCAACAACTGTGAGGATCTTGAAGTCATCATGAGAAGCAGGTGTGCATAGAAGCTGTAGAAACAGAGCTGTCCATGGTTCCTCACACTGTGGGCATTTAAAGCTAAAAGTTGCCCAGAGACAGTGATGTCCATAGTGCCATCTTGAAACAGGGAGGACAGGAACTCCTGTGCTGTAACTTTCAGCATTTTTGTGTATGCGAAGCAAGACTTAACCCCTTCACTGCTGGGGCAAACGCTGCCCCTACCCAGTGTTGAGCCCTTTTTTTTTTTAGCTATTTGGGGAAGTTTGTGCTTAGGGCTCCCATAATGCGTCCACACCAGAATTGTGTCCTTTTTTGACAACATCCTGGGGATTCTAAAAACACCCAGGGTTTGTGGATTCCCCTGGAGGAGATGGAAAAACTGTGCAAAATATAGCTACATTTTGAGCTTTTGGGAAACATAGGAAGTAAGTGCTGTGGGTAAAAAAATGTTTTAGTTTTTTTCTGAAAAATTGCATTAATGAACGGTTTGCTGTGCTAAAGTCACCATCTTACCAGCTTTCAGGAACATGCAGAGCTGAATTAAAAAAACTAATTTTTACCACAGTTTTGGCACTTTCAAAGAGGTAGCCAATATTTCTTAAGTTTTGTGTTCTCAGCCTACTTCCAGTTTGTGGAGGAAACCAGTGTGAAACCTATGGTGATCCAGGAAAGCTATATATTTCAGAAAAGTGGGCAAAATTCCAAATTCAGCTATGGGTCATATGTGTAGATCACTCAAGGTTTTTCAAAGTACCTAAAGAAATATTGAAAACAAGTTGGAAAAAAGAGGCATTTGGACTGTGTTTTTATCTGTAACTTTTTATTACGATGGATGATTTACAAAAGCAATGTACTTTACATTCACTAGACCCTTTTGGTTAAGGGTATACATAGTTTTTTTTAGATTCTCCGAGAACCCAAGGTACCCAGAGCCAACAACTGAGCTGCACCGTACAGTGGGTTTTCATTGTGTACTGAGTATAGACCAATTCATATGGGGAAATATGTAGAGTTAAAAATAGGTATCAAGGTAACCTGTGTATTTCTGAAATGGCCACAAGCAGTGGAAATTAGGAGCTCTAGTTATTTGTATCTTTGAATTTGTGGGTGCCCAGAGGGACAGATTATTTAGAGGGTATTTCAAGATGCCTTCTTTCTTACACACTGGCTTATATTTGGTAATAACAAATATCCTACTAGATAATGCTGCCACGTGTCTTCTGATAAAAGTGGTGTCTCACTTGTGTGGGTAGGCCTAGTGCCTGTGATAGAAAATGGCTCAAAACGCCACATGGATAAATCAAATTTTTCCACTCAAAAGTTTTTGCAAAGTGGGTAGCTGTGGATTTTGAGGCCGTAGCTCAGCCGGCGCATAAGGAAATCTAGAAACCATGTACATTTTTTAACACTAGACACCTACGGGAGTCCAGAAAGGCGTGACTTGTGTAGCTCTCACCAGATTGTTTTACACAGAATCCCTTGCAAACCTCAAAATTTGACAAAAACACGTTTTCCTCACATTTCTGTGATGGAAAGTTCAAAAATCTACGGGGAGCCACAAACTTTCTCCCACCCAGCATTTCCCTAAGTCTTCCGATAAAAATGATAACTCATTTGTGTGGGTAGACCTAATGCCTGTGACAAGAAGGTGCACAAAACGTAACATGGATACACCACCTTTTTCCAGTCAAAACGGACCAGTTTTTGCAAAGTAGGGAGCTGTGGATTTTGGGTCCTAGCTCAGCTGACTCCTTGGGAAACTTAGCAAACCTGCATATTTTTTAAAACTACACACAGGGGATTCCTGGATGGGGTGACTTGCATGGATCCCATTGTTTTTTGTTTTTTTACTCGCAGTGCCCTGCAAAGCTCAACTTAGCCAGAAATCACTCAATGTCTTTAAAGTTCTGTGATGGAAATTTCCGGAAGCTGCAGGAATCCACAAAATTCCTACAACCAAGCATTACCCCACTTGTGCTGATACAAATGCTGCCCCACTTGTGTGGTTGGGCCTAGTGCCCGGAACAAGTACATATCAAATCAGGAACGGTGGGATTTCTTGCTCCAGTACAAGTTTTTAAACATTTAAGTGTTTATGTTACGGATGGAGAGAGTTATTTGTAGGGGTTCATGCTAGGCGAGTATTCCTGAATTATGTTATTTGAAAATAAAACGGCAGTAAAGGTGATTTCAGTAAAAATATGGTAGCAGATCTTGCACGTTGCCAGTTAACAGTCTTGCCTTTTTTCAGCTTGCAGGTTTGTAATTAGTGACACTCCAGGGCTACTTGCTAGCCTACATTCAATTTATGTACATTATATGCTGGAAACATAAGCTCGAAACACATGTGCAGTCTATTGTCTTTTTTGTAGTACTTGGTCTTAAACATCTTAATTTTATTTGTCTGGTATCATTATAATGACTGTTTTACAGTGTATAATTACGTTTCAGACCATTAAGATAATAATGATCTCTATCTGTGGCTTTATTTTTAGTGATTAACAGCCCATTCCTACTGTATATATGCACAGAATTCGGATTCAGTCTTAGATAGGTCTGTCTTACGATTCATTCGCAAAGAAAGTTTTCTTTCATGTGGTGTTATAGGTACACTTGAGCACGTTTTTTTACCAAGGGCTTAGCGGTATATGGGCATTGGTCACACGCAGAGGAAATGAGTAGTAATGGCTCATATCTGTCTGGCCTCAGATTCCTTCACAAATATCGCAGTGTATCTCTACAGTAATAAACAAGAATTGTACCTCGCCCAGAGCATTTTCAAAATGGCATAAGATTTCCCTTCCTTTAATGGCAACAGAGTTAAATGTCACAGGACATCTCTTCCTGTGAGACAATGAGGGTCAAATGTCTTATAATGTCACTTCTTTTGATGACATTGTGGGATCAAAGGTTGAATATTTATCACAGCTGCTACCCTAGCATTTTTTGTGAACCGATGTCCATGCTTTAAAGTCTACTAACATGTCCCCAGTCGTCATTTATCACATAAAAATAGATGGGGGCGTCCAAGGAAGAGACCTGAAAACTTCTTTGTAAAATAGCAGGAGGGTGTTTATTGAGTTTTGATTTTTAAATCTGCTCAATACTTGCGTTTCCTTCTGTTCAGGTCCGACATCACAGATTAATTCATTGTGTATTCTGGTAAATAACTTTTTATATCAATTAAAGAGTAAACAAAATCATCGAAATAACGGTACAATTGTTTGGGGTAAAAAGTTAAATGAAAAAAAGATGCCAGCATTGTACGTACACCCAAGAAGGGCAAGGGATTGACATGATAATTCACGTCTACAAATAGTTCTCTCTTCAAACAAACTAGTTGTCAGTTTACATTTCATGAGTCAACCTCAGCGAGTATATTTTTATTTCGCACATTTCTGTCCAACCTATCAAGTCTTCTTCCTTTTTATACTTAGTGTGTGTTTTACTCATGCGTGTTTCCTCTACAGCTGACCGTTTAGCGAGATTGATGTACCATGAATTATAACCAGGTCGCTTTTTCTACATTTTATGGGTTGCTAGTCATTATTTTGCAAGAATGAGACCCAAGACTGACATAATTTTTTGGGACATGGAATCAGGCCAAGAATGCATATTCAGATATCTAATTAGATCATATTGCCAGCTGTACTATCTGATAGAGTCTTCCAGCTGCAGATTCATTACCTTACAATATTTCCCAGGCATCAGACTGGATCCAGAAACTATTGAGCAGTACCTATGCGTGCCTGTAGGTGGTGCAGATCGGCTCCTCGTCGGCGGCGTCCGCCCCGGGTGTGACTTAGGCAGTGCCTATATAGGTGCCACCTTAACTCGCTGACATCAGTTCCTTTCTGTCCGCACCATCAGCACAGACGTAAAAGATCTACCGCAGTCATTTTTTGACTGCTTTTTTTTTCATCAACACTTTTTTAACCATTTTGTTCGCAGTGTGCCTTAGGCATGTCCTCTAAGAAATCTGTGGGTATCAAGCTCTGTGGAGCCTTCCCCAGGCAAATATCTGTGACAGATGTCCACTTGTTTTGCTTCTGGTGCCTGGAGCCAAACCATGATTCCCAGGCCTGACCTAACTGCTGTGCAATGAACCCCAAGGCAGTCAAGAAGTGTGTGTTAAAACTTCTGGTCACTCGCCACCAAATGACTCCATACTAAACCAGGTACTATCACGTGGGAGGTCCCAGGCCCTCTGTCGGAGTCGTTCCTGTCAGTTCTCACGAGTTCAAAATCTTCGTTGGGTAAGTTCCACAAGAAGAACAAGTCAAATCGTTCTTCGACTTCAATGCGTTGGTCCATGTCATCGGATGAAGTTTTCGAACAACACTACAATTCTAGGCCTCAATCCCACACTTCCACTGCGGAGCCTTAGCCTGCATGTGCTCTGCGTCTCCCAGAATTTCCAAGAACCGGAGCTACACTCCACCCCCGCACCCAGTTGAAAGAATTCTTTGTGGCTATGCACTTCATCTTTGGGCGAGGTGACCCCTCTGGAACACCTTCACACTCCAAGGGTTTTGGAAGGGCCCTCTCTGGGTACCCACCAGTGCAGTCGCCCTAGTTTCCAATTGGACCCTTGAATCCATTCCATAATCTGAACCGGCTCTGGTTGCAATCAAAGACCTTAACTGGAGTTTGATCCAGTAGTGCTGTTGCTGGCACTGATGACACCCCTCAGCAGTGCCAACTCCATTGTAATTCCCGACTGAAACAGAGCCGGACTGGCATTGATGTCGACTCCAGTGCCTACCAGACAAAGACCATCAGGGTCAAACGGAGAAAGTGCTTCCATTCTTTGACAAGACTTGTGTGAAGTATGCTTGGGATGATCTGAGGATTTTGAAATTGAAATTGGAATTTGAAGTGGCCTTGTTCGTTAACACCTTAGTGTATGCTAGTATTTTGTTCCAGTGGTTCTTGGGGATTGGGTATGAGGAACTGTCTGATGCCAGTAGTCTGGTACCTTGCCAGACACTGCCTGGCCTCTGTGGCTACAGAGGAGAGGGCTTCTTTTGTCGTGGTGGTGTGAAAGCCTGATATGGTCCTTGACCTTAGACTGCCCTCAATGGTGGTCAACACCAATGTCTTGACAGAGTTGCTTCAACCTGGGTTATCCTCCACTGAACCTCTCTTCCCTTTCAATGAAACTTCTGTGCTCAGGATGATCACTCACCACCACTGCCCCTCTCATGGGAACCCAGCTTTCCTCACCCAGCACTCCACCCCTGAGAGCCTGGTCAACATCCAAGGTTAACCCTGGCGCATTCCATACCATGCCATCGGATAGAGAATCCAATCAGCTGGACACCTTTGGTAAGAGGACTTTCTCTTCCACCAGCATTGCACTGCAGTCTGTGAGCACTGTGTGCCTCTTGGGATGGTACACCCACATAGAGGGTGACTTGGTCGTGCCAGTGCTGCCATCGTCTTGGCGAAGGTTCGAGCCATCCTGACCCAGACTTGTGCCAATGAAAGGAATGCAGCAAAGTTAATGATGCACTGAAGAAAGCATGACAGACTTGCTGGGTATAGCTATTGCTTCGTTTGTGGTACTCCATCACCATGCCTGTCTGAGGTCAACTGGCTTTTCAGGGGATGTCCAAGCATCCCTTGAGGACATGCCCTTCAACTGCACTTACATGTTAGGAGACAAGACAGGTTCAGCAGCTGAGCACTTCAAGGACAGCAGGGCCACTCCCCCAGTCGTTGGGATGCTCCATAGCCCCACGCCAAAGTCTTTCTGCCTTCCACTTCATCTGTGCCTATGGTAGTGGCTGCCAGTTGCGTCCATTTCCATTCATCCACCAAGGCCAGCAAACTCCTCAGTCCTTTTGTGGCCGCCAGCTCAACTCCCACAAGCCTCCTGGGACCCAAAGCCAGAGATCTGTTCAGTCCGCCACCCCGACAGCTGCAGCCTCCAAATCTCTTTAACATGCCATTGCAGCATCATGAGCAACTGCTTTGCGGAAAGATTCAGCACCACCTGCCCTGTTGGCAATTCATAACTTTGGACAGTGGGTGCTCCAAATTGTTCTGTGAGGTTACTTCCTTCATTCATGGAACCCCTGCCACCCATACCCCTGTCCACAGATCAGGCTGACAGAGGATCATCTCTCCCTGTTGTGTCAGGAAGTACGGGCTCTTTTGGCCAAAAGGGCCATCAAAAGGGTACTGACATTGGAAGTAGGTTGTAGTTGTTACTCTCACTACATTCTGGTTACAAAGAAGGATGGAGGCCTCTGCCTTATTTTAGATTGGTACCCTCATAAATACTTTTTAAAGAAAGAGATATTCAGGATGCTCACGTTAGCTCAGGTCCTGTCTTCCTTGGACCCCGGAGACTGGATGGTAGTGCTGGACTTGCAGGACACATATTTCCATATACCCATGCCCACAGATGTTACCTGTAGGTCATAGTGGGCCACAAGCACTTTCAGTTCGCTCTGCTCCCCTTTGGCCTTATCAGCATCCCTATGGAGGTCTGGGATTCCAGTCACCCCTACTTCCATGACTGGCTGTTAAATGTGGGCTTGCCCCAGGCAGTTGTCACCCACCTTCAGGCTATGACGGACCTCCTGCATTTGCTAGGGTTGATTATCAATGTGCCAAAGTCATACCTGACTCCCTCTCAGGTGCTACCTTTCATTGGAGTCATCTGGAAATAGTGCAATTCCGCTCCTATCCTCCAGAGGGGCAAGCAAAGAATATTCAGGCAATATTACCGATGTTTTAGCATCTATCCTGGATTTTGGTGAGACTGACTCTGAGGTTGCTGTGTCTCCTGCCCTCCTGCATCCTCCTGGTAAAGCATGCCTGCTGGGATAAGTGGGCTCTGCAGTGGGACCTGAAGTCCTAGTGGGCACAGCATCAGGGTACTATCTCTGACTTGGTCCAGATATCAGAGGGAACTGCAAGAGGCTTGCAGTGGTGGCTAAGAAATCGTGAGTGGGTCGGTGGCAGATCCAATTCCCTTCCCCACCCAGATCTCACAGTGGTGAAAGATGCGTCACTGCTAGGTTGGGGCAGATATTCTGGAGAGGTGGATTATCAGAGGACTCTGGTCGCTGATGGAGTCTCATCTCCACATCAGCTTGTTGGATTTGAGCTTGTTGGATTTGAGAGCGCTTTGCTTGGCATTCAAAGGCTTCCTCATCCCCATCAAGGGTAGGCTGGTTTAGGTGTTCACGGACAACACCATCGCCATGTGGTACTGCAGTAAACAGGGCAGGTGGGGTTGTGGATTCTGTGCCAGGGGGCTTTTTGCCTCTGGACATAGCTGAAACATGAGGACTATTTCCTGGTCATGCAACACCTTGCGAGACTCTGAACACCAGGGAAGACAAATTAAGCTGTTGATGCCTCACAGATCATGAATGGCGTCTACATCTGGAGGTGGTGCCATGTCTCTTCCATGACTGGGGAGAACCTTGGTTAAATCTGTTTGCCACCACTGAGAACAAGCAATGTCAGCACTTCTGTGTGTTGGAGTTTCCAAGGCGACTTTCATGAATGCATTTCTTGAGTGGGTCTCAGGATGCATTTCTGTTGATATCTCTGCTGCTGAGAGGTCTAAAAAAGGTCAGGACGGACATCTTTGAGAGTCCGGATTGGGTTTGGGGAGTATGGTGTACTGAACTCCTGAGCATGAGCATGGGTCCTTCAATCAGGCTGGCCCTTCTGGAGAATCACCTGTCACACCAACAAGGCAGGGTTCTGCACCCAAACCTGCTCATGCTCCACCTTCATCTGTGGAGATTGAGCGGCGGCAGTTGATTGAGTCTTTGATCTCCCTCCCTAAGTTTGTGAAGTCATCTTGGCAGCCCTGCAAAGACCATATACTCCTGCCGTTGAGACAAGTTTGTGGCTTGGTGCACTGAAAAATATATTGAGCCTCTTTTTGAACCCATGACTGTAGTTTTGTTTTTTGTTTTGTGGCTCGCCCAGCAAAGCCTTGCTCTGGGCACAGTTAAGGGGCATCTTTAGGCCATCTGTGCTTTTGTGTGTTTGCCAGATCCACCTGTTCTTCCCAGACAAACTAGTTTTCCGCACCCATGCCTAATTCTCCCGAAGGTGGTGACACCTTTCCACGTCAGCCAAAGCATCATGCTGCCTACCTTCTTTGTTCTGCCTCATACCATCTAGGAGAAGAAGAGACTCTGCCGCTTGGACCCGAATAGAGCGTTCTACATCGATTGTGACAAAAAACCATGGGGTGGACGATTAGCTCTTTGTTGAGTTCACTGGATCAAAGAAAGGGAAAGCAGGGCCGAAACAGACCATCTCCGGATGAATTGTACTTTGCATTAGGCTCTGCTGCGCACTGACCAAGAAGCAACCCCCTGAGGACATGCAGGCTCATTCCACCAGATCCAAAGCTGCAACCACTGCGTTAACTTGGGGAGTCCCCGTCCTGGACATTTGTCAGGCTGCTATGTGGGCGTTCTTGCACACGTTCATCAAACACTACTATCTTAACAATCAGGCCTGTTGTCATGGGCACTTTGTCCATTCAGTTCTATACAGACCCACCACTAGGAAGGTATTGCTTTGGTATCTATCCTAAGGTAAGGAATCTGCGGCTAGAAATCTCTGTCAGGTGAACAAGTTACTTACCTTTGGTAATGCCTTATCTGGTAGAGACTCTATCTAGCTGCAGATTCCTTACCGACCATCCCAAACCTTCCAGTTTCTGCAAACTGGACTTTCTACCTAAAAAGGTCCCCGTAGGCCTTTAGTTTCTGCACACTGGTCAGTCAGCCTTCTGACATAACTCCGTGCATCTGGCATGGAAAGTGGCATGTAAAGAAACTGATGTCAGTGTGCTAGGTGATGCCTATGTAGGCACCGCACATGCCACATGCAGCGCAGATGACGTGGAGCTGATTAGCGCCACCTTCCAGTGGGCAGGTGTACTGCTCAAGATTTTCTGGACCCAGTCTGACACCCGGGTAATATTCCAAGGTAAGGTATCTGTGGCTAAATAGAGTCTCTACCAGATAGGGCATTACCACAGGCAAGCAAATTGTTCTTTAAGTTGACAGACAACCATTTCATCAAAACAATTGAACATGTCTTCATATCCATTCCATGTACAGAAACTCGCTGTGTCTTTCCAGCCCCTTGTCCGACTTTAAGTGCACAGTGGAAATTCTTTGAAGGACAACCAGCGTGAGGTGTAGTCTGTAGGAATTTGAAATGGCCTTGTTCGTTAATACCTTAGTGAATGCTAGTATTGTGTTCCAATTGCCCTTCCATTTGGATTTAATCATCAATACATGTTTGTGGCATTCATCCCTGAAAGCACTGTCTAATGCAAATGAGACACTATCTTTGCGTCAAGAGATGACCAGATTTTGAGGGCCTGGCCTAATGGCATGTATTGCCCTGAATGGCTTAACATATAGCTCAAAATTCAGACCCCCATTGGTAGCTTCTTCAAAGGTGCACAGGGTCCCCTCCTCATAAATGACTCCCTTCCTCGTATGGTCTCCATCTATCCATCCCATTGTTTCAGTTTCCTTATATGAGCTACAAAATTCTGGTAGGCCCTATAGCACGCACATTAGCTGCAAAAGGTTGCAAACAACTTGTGTGCAACTCTTTGCCAAAGTTGGGAGATCAAAGTGGCTACATGTGACACCCCGCAAACCATCCCCGGGTGTGTGAAAAATGTATACTTAATTTCCATATATCGCAACTTTATACAGTCCATACTGTTTGCCAGGAACATTAAACAGACACTCAGACAGAAAGTAGAACTCCATGTTAGACACTCCCAGGTTGCTTACCTTGCCAAACAACTTCAGAGTGGCCAGTTTTATTCTAGGTCGTGTCCAGGGCCTGGAAAATATATTTAGAGATTAAACAAAATACATCTGAAAGATATAAAGGCACTGAGGCAGGCCCACTGTCCTAATGTGCTCATTTCTGCCCATTATTGTAATTTCATCCAGGACTACACAGAACACACAACCTATATTATTGTTAAAATATTCTTAGGACTTGTGTAGTACTCTAATACCAAGGCATTTCAAATCGCTAGTTTGCCACTGTAATCCCAGATCAGCCAGTGCTCCGGGAATTATATAAGTCGGGGCACCCAGTGGGGACTTGTTTTAATTTATACCAGTTTTTTTAAAATAATCATCTTATTGTACGTACCAGTCAAAAAGTACAGGCAAATAGTAAAACATTAAAGCATTCGAAAGAGAATGATCACTGTCATTCCCAACCAGATTGCCATATAAGATAAATATATTATCACAGTTCTATGACCAATACATACAGTCAAATATCCCTTTTGCATTTATACCCTTACCCTCCTTCCTTATAGTGCCTAGGGTCCATTAACAGTACCATAGTTGGTCACCTCCCTTCATCAGCCGAGTTTACCTGTGCCTCTCCCTTACCCTCCTCAAACTTAGTTACGAGTGCTACCCAAATCTGCAGGTCTTCTGCTACCCTGTCAGCTTGCCTGCATCATCTGAGGTGGACTTCCTCAGCTACGTCCCTCTTCCAGCCAACCTCACTCTGACCCGTTTGTCCCATCCAAGTAATTGCGACTCTTCGTTTTGCCAGCAGAAGAAGTAACTTGATAAATGTAAACTGTCTTCTTGCCTTTGCGTAGTTTAATATCTCCTAATAGGCAAAACCGTGACAAAAACGTCTGCCAAGTGCTGCACTATAGTTCCCCAAAATGCACAAAGTTGAATCGTGCATTCCAGGACACCGTTCAAACTAGTGAGCATATCCTATGCCATCATGTCTCCTCTAAACGTGTCCCCAGTTCCTCCTCTAATGCGGTTTTGGCTGGAAACTGAGTTCTAGGCCTATCCGTTAACATGACTTTATATAGGTGCAAGACCAGATGTTGTGCCTTGCCCCACTCCCCGCAGTTCCTGTAGTGCCCAGAACATATGTGAGGAAAACGGGGCAGCAGGGTAAGTGAGCCACAGCTCATGAACTATGTTGGCTATACTGGTGTGTTATAAGAACTGCCCACCCCCCACCACATTAGCCTTTTGTGCTGCTTTGAAAGTGATGAATTCCTTGTTGGGGTAGAGATCTCGCAGGTACTTGCATCCTCCCTCTCACTACGCTGTAATGTCTACTGAGTTAGGCAGATTCTGGAAAGCAGACAAATCCCAGAAGTTAAACTCCCTGCGAAAGGAGCCCTCCTCAACACCACCTTCTCAGCTTGCTCCCACAGAGACGCAGTGTGTTTCATCAGATATGGGAGCCTATCAAAATCCCACCCACCAGAGTGTAGCAACTGTGGTAGGGTAGTGGTCGCGGTCTCATCTGCCATTGGAGCCACCTCCCAAGCCTCCCCCTCTGTGAGCCAAAGAGCTGCATGCTGCAGTTGTGAAGCAAGGTAATACTGCTCCATATTTGGTACCGCAAGCCAGCCCTCGGTTGTAGGCAAGTATAAATGTTCTTGAGCTACTTTGCTCCAACGACACGCCCAGATAAGTGTGGTGAGTCATAAGTTCAGATGCCCAAAGGTCGATGGGGTAGGGTGTCGAACGAATGCTGTATAGTGTAAAGGCATTTTGTTAGGAAGGCCATCTTTGCCACAGCCACTCATCCCATCAGTGACGGTGGACTGTGTTCCAGAATTGTATCAATGTTTTCAGCTCTTCTACAATTCTGTCAATGTTGTATTGCTTCAGTTGAAGCTCAGTAGAAGCCACCATGATTATCAGATGCCTACATTTGAAAGTTTCTCACCGCAGAGGGAGGGGCGGCATAGAGGCAGGCCCCTGCTCGGCCAACCTCCCCAAAGGGAACACAATTGATTTGCGTTGGTTAATGCTCAACCCATAAGGTCCCCAAAGGGGTCTAAATACTACAATAGCAATGGGAGGGACTTTCTTGGAGACCTGAGGTAGAACAGAGTGTCATCAGCATAGAGTGCCTCTAAATGCAACACATCGCCAACTCGAATGCCCGAGTTTGTCATCCCCTGTTTAATTTGTATCGCTCGAGGTTCCAGGGCAGTCACAAATAATAAGGGCGAGAGCGGACAGTCCTGTCGTGCTCCCAACTCACCTTCCACAGACCCGAACACTGTCGACCTACTTTGACTCATGCAGTCGGAGCAATATATCACAAGCGTACCCAGGATCTAAACTGAGGCCCTAACCCCATTGCATCTAGCACACTCATTAAGCAGGGCCAGTCCACTGTATCGAAGGGTGGGTCGATGGACACCGTTTCCTCCCCGTTATCTATGACTTTGTGCATAACGTACATCACCCATCTCAGGTTCATGGTTGTGTTCCGTCCTAATATGAACCCGCACTGGTGTGAATGTATCCATTGGGAGATCACCGGCTTTAGCTGGAGGGCAAGGAGCTTACAGAGGACCTTGGTATCCATAATAATCATCGTGAGTGAACATTAAGAAGGCGGCTCCAAGGATACCTACCTCAGTTTTAAAACCATGGTAATAAACCTCTCACACAGTAAGTTCTGCAGGGAAGGCCTGATAAAATTCAACTGTAAAGCCATCGCTTTCCAGCGTTTTTCCCCCAGGTAGGCATGTTAATGCCAATCTTACCTCCTCCGGAGTAAGATCAGCGTCTAGTTCTTGAGCTGCTTTGTCCCCCACTTCTGGAATTGGCAGATTCACCAGGAAGTCAGAAATGTGCTCCGGGTCTGGGCTTTGCAGTCTATCGTTGACCCGCTTCAGGTGTTCTCTAAGTGTGTACGCATCTGTCACTTGTGAGGTCTTCAGATGTAGCATAGGGGAACAAGAGATCTCCCAGTGTAGAAGCTGCCTCCTTCCCTATGTAAAAGTTGGCAGTAGGACTTGAAAGTATAAAGTTTAAGTCTGTCTCGTACTGAGGCCACCTGTCGCTGCAGTGTAGTCTCTTTGCACCACCCCCACCCATCATCAGTGGGAAGCCTTTGTATCTCCACAAAGGCCTCCTTCTTGTGAAGGTGTTCGGTTTGTAGCGCATGGCGCACCCCAAGTGAGACCTATACATTTGCCCCTCAGCACTGCTTTCATCGTCTCCCATTCTGTAGCGCTACTCCATACAATCATTCAGTTGGCCTCACAGTAGTCTGTGAGTGTCCCTGCTACTGTTTCGCGTCCCACTCTATCTTGTAGTATTTCATATAAAAAGTGCTATCTACATGGCAACTGAGGGCCACTCCCCCACTCAATTAAGCAAGTCACTGATGCGTGGTTTAATAAGGACAAGTGTGTCATGTCCTATATCCTGGAGGCAAGATGCTCCACCATCAGAATATGATCCAGCCTGCTGAAAGTGCCATGTGTTGCTGAATATCATATGAATTCCTTCTTTGTCGGATGAGTCTCCCTCCATACGTCGCACAGTCCTGAGTGTGTTATGACCTCCCACAATTGCGCTTCATTCTCGGCTTAGTATTCTGGTGAGGGGATGTAGATCTAATTCACTATCCTTAATTCAATTGAAGTCTCCCACCCAAAACAGATTTATCGACCACTGGGGACACAACGTCTCTCAACGCGCTGTAAAACGATTCATCCGGATTTGGCCCATAGGAGTTGACAAAGAATACTTCCATCCCATCTAACTTACCATGTATCAACAGATATCGTCCCTCCACATCAGCTTCCATATATGTCGGTGCAAATGGCACACCTGGTGCTACCCATATCAGTACTCTCTGAGAGTATGAGGAGTAATTGGCATAGTACTTGTCTCCATTTTTTGCCAATTTTTTTTGCACAGGGGCCAAGATTCCTACCCGTTTTTCAGCATAATCGCTGGTAGTGTGAAATAGTTTTGTTTAGAATAATTGCATGTAAATGTACTTTGTGTAGATATCCTGAAAATAAATCATGAGCCTGGCTCTCCTGTAGCTACGTTAGACACCTCAACTCCAAACCATGAGTGATTACAGCAAAGACTTGGTCATCACAGTGGGGGTTACAGCTGGCTGGGATATGCATTAAGCTGTACCTTAGTCAGGTCCTTCAGTTGCTGCTCCATTGTGCCTTTAGATGACAGTGAAAAGTTTGCTCGTGATGGCTTGAAGAACACATTTCATTAATCGTCGGGGTCCAGATGATATGATGAGAAGATCCACTTGCAGACAATCTTACCCATTAAAGTTGCTAATTGCCATATTTTCTGCCATGGCTTTGTCTTTGTTATTTCCCCTCTGTGCAGTGCACAGTCATAAACAATCCTCTAAGAAAGCAGTCACCAAAGTAAAATGAGCATTGACAAAGCCTATAGGTCTGTCTTTAATATGCTAATGCGTGCAAACATGGGCATGTCAGATTTATAATGATGTTGCCAATACTGGGGGAAAGATAGCAAAAAAAAACAATGCATTTCAGAGATAAATAACTGAATGTTACAAACAGTGTGATACTAGTGAGTGCTTTTCAGATGTAAAATAGGTCTCAAAAATTCCAATAGAGGCACTTCCTAAAGGCATATTGATGCACCAAATAGCCAATAGCATGAGAGAGAGAGAGAGATATTCCTCTGGGCGGAGTCAAAGGCCTCTCAGTATATATACGTTTGATATCATTGTAAACATTAGGTCAAAAAAGCTGTTCTGGCAGCCAAGTACTAAACATTGGGCAGTTTCAAGGGCATTGTATTTTAGCATGGTGTGGAAGTAGGCCTCCATCATAACTGTAAGCAGCCTCTGATCAATGCATTTCATTTAGTTCCCTCCACAGTTTTCCCTGGCTGGTTCAGTAGCCCAAATGGGGAAGAGAAGTCCAAAACTTCCACGTAGACGGGTATTTGCATGAGTGCTGTATTTGTCAGACACATGGAGAAGCACTAAAGTTTGGTATTATATGCCTAAGCCAGCACTGAGCCTGCCCTTCTCCTGTATCAGCAACCCGTGATTGTTGCCTCAGGCCTGCAGTGGTTTAGGAATGACGTGCATTAACATTTTTAGTGGATGTTCACCAGGTGAAAGGGCCTTTACATTTGACCATATTTTATAGGTCTCTATTTAGGTTTAGCTTGACAGCACAGCTGTCTCTAGATGTAATGTGATCAACCTACAAAAGAGCTTTCCGTAGGAGCTATAGCTCTGTCCACGTGTTGTTAGCTGGGAGTACATGTTTGGCTGGGCAGAAGTTGCGTGATTCAACAGAAAAAAGTGCCTCCCCTCCACACAGATGTGAATATTTTGTTTATTTATTCCGCTGCCTGAACAGTATGGCTGCCTGAGCTTGAATGTTCAGGGGCACCACATGCTATTGTAATGTTGTTAAATGGTAGATATCACTGAGAGATGGACTTGGGCTCCACCCACACATTGGTTTCCCTCATTACAGGATTTGATTGGACACCATTTATGTGCTTCGACTAAAATACTGCTTGTATTGCACTTTATAGCTTGTGGCATAGCGTATGATTGATACAGTGAGACTGAGTGAGTCAGGTGGCAAGCCAGTAATTATGGCTATAGACCTGATCCGTTTATTGTGAAATATTTGGATAAAGGCACTAGGCCTGACCTATTTACTGTGAAAACCACAGTGGGACTATTCGGCCACAAGGTTATTACATCAAGGGGAAGGGGGTGGAGGGGACGCAGGGGTCCTGAGAACGTTTCAGAATTAGCATCCAAAGGGAAAGCTCATGTCGACACCGACCTCACCAATGGGACAGGTAGTTCAATGCTACACCATATCTATGGCACAATAAAAGAGCTTCTGATAGAAACCGGGACAGAGAGATGGAGGACTCAGTTGGCTACCAAGCATCTTCAGGGGGCATTGAAGAAAATGAGGAAGACCTGTGGAGAGATGGAAGAAAAGCTCAACTTGATCGAAGAGAGAACTTCGTCAATAGAAGCTGAAGTGGAGGGACTGAAGGAGCAGGCCGAATTCCAGGGAGGGCAACTTTCTGACACCATGTGGAAGCTGAAAGATTTCGAAAACTGCCAACGGTAGAACAGCTTGCTCTTCTATGGGATTAAGGAAGGGGCAGAAGGCAATGACATCCGGGCTTTTATGAGCAGACTTCTTAGAAATGCTTTTCCAGAGCGCACATCCTGGGACTGGGAATCAGAAGTACAGAGGGTACACATGTTCCCACTAATGCGGAAGAGACAAGTGCCACTGAAAGTACAAACGAGAAGCATCTAAGAGCAATTCTTGTTTTTTGGTAACTTTTCAGTTAGACAAGCTATTTTTGAAAAAGCCCGCCCTGATGCTTATAGATGCTATGTGGGTCATTTGTTTTTTTATGCGCCCTGATTTCGGCCAAGCTACAGTTAGCCATGTCATTCATCTTTCCCACATCATGCGCAGTGAGCACGATGATACCCTTTTATATTTAGAACAGAGCATTGGCAATGCCAATAGATCTTGCTTATGAATAAAAGTGCCTTTTGTGTTACTGGTGTATTTAGCCACCCAGTAAGTCATCATACCTTACTCTGTTCCTCATCTTTGCACTCATGAATCAATCCATGCTGACTCATTCTTGCATTTAGTCTCTGACACTTGTATTTTTTATTTATGTTGTGTATGCTTTTGAGTTTGTGTGAATGATGTTTGTCATGTGTGTCAGAGGGTGAATGTAAGAATGAATCACTGGATGGATGAATGGATTCATGAGTTCAAAGATGAGGGGCAGGGTGCATGTATGTTGACTTACTGGGTGGCTAAATCCATCAGTGACACAAGCCAGATCTTTTGGCATTGCCAGTGCTTGTTCTAAATATAGATGGGTATTTTCATGCTCACTGTATATGATGTGGTAAAGATGATTGGCGAGGCTAACAAGCAGAAGTAGTGGATCAGGGTGTGCTAGCACCAGTCTTGTTGGGATCTAAATAAATCATTTGGAAATCAGTTTGGTCCTGGAACCTTTCCATCAAAACCTTCTGTGGATAGCTTGTCAGGTTCATTTTGTGGCCAAAATCCTCTGACGGCAGTTAATGTTTTCCTAGATTTTGAACCATCCTTGGGTTATTGGCTGAACACTTATCCTGAGCAATAGGATCCACAAAGACACTTCAGAAGAATTCAACCCAGTCTTTTTTTCTGCAAGTTTAACTACCTTATTCATTAATGGCGACAGGCAATGTCCTAGGCAGGAAAGCTGAAGTTTGCTGGATGAGAAACCTACATCTTCATTTTCTTTCCAATGTTAGGAAATTGCAGTCTAGTGCCTAGTTGGAGAAAGCACCAAAATCACTGGTGTAAACCACTTAATTCTATTTGGTGTAGGTAAAACTAAGGGTTTTCTCTCTGATACATAAACAAGAAAATAACAGGCAGGTAGTGGGAGCAATCCTTCAGTGAGCCGCAGATTACCGACTCCTATCCACTCGATACACTCTAAAACAAGCATTTGCAAAGCAATAGGTCCCGCATTTTCTTGAGTTAAAGCTATTGGCATTGTAAATTAAAAACTGGACTTTTCTTGCCACATAAATTGATCAACCCCATCTCATAATTTTGTCATTTCGTGCCATGTTTTGGTGGTCACTGACAGCTACTAACATCAGAAATCACAAGTCCTTGAGGAGAGACGAGATGATTGCACTACCTTGAGTTGTGTAAACATCTGAACAGAAATTTGAAAATAAGGCTGGAAAATATTTTATTTTTATTTTAACAGAATGAAAAATCTTGTAAACATTCTTGCCTCGCATTTCAACAAGCAGAGCAGCCTGAGAAGATTTATGTCCCCAATAAAGGAGATAAGCTATGCCCTGTGTGCAATGTCGTGAGTGCTGGCAGGGAGGGGCCCTGGAAAGAGAGACTTCAAGATGTGATGCGAGGCTAAGCAAGTTTCACATCATTGCTTCAAGGTTTAGCTACATTCTACCAGAAAGGGCATATTGTGGATTTCGTGAGCAGTGAGCTAAAAAAACTGGGTGTTTCTTTTGTATAATAGGTTTATTTTAGGAGCCAGAGGTAAACGAGAACAGTACTGGAATAAAGCCAAAACAAATATCAATGACATGGAAGGTGATGGGAGGAACGGAATGCTGCAAAAAAACACAGGCAGCTACCAGCCTAAAACTCCCACAGTGAAATGGGAGCACCAAAGAAATGACAAAAATAGTCACAGCAATAGATAAAGAACCTTAAGTGGAATAATACAGTAGGTGGTCACTGCTCTGAAACAGGAAAAAGGAGGGAAAAAAAGGCAGAGCTCACCACTAGGGAGCAAAAGTTTTTTAAACCTACGCAATTGCTGCACTTCAACTATAACTGACTTCAATGTTTAGATTGTGAAATTGGTTGCTGTGTATAACTTGAGGCATCTAAAATCTTCCTCGATCATATTGTCAACCATTGAGGCATGGATTGTCTGAACATACGTGGTTTTCTGAGTTTAGCCCCATATTCTGTTTTTTTATTTTAAAGCACTGTAATATTTGAAGTTATGTAATACAAAATGTGCTTTAGTTGTCACGTCACTCAGCCAAACCCCCGGACACAAGGACCAGAAATATGGCTCTTTGGACGATGGAGCTTCTATTTACACTACACATCTGGCAGAGATAGATGCAACCAAGAATATCACACAAGCAAAAATCATCTACAGCATCATGTCCGCTAGTGGGTCAAATGATTGAGAGATCTGAGAAATAATGTGAGATGCCATGTGGGAAACAGAGTAAACCACGTGAGAAGAGCGCTTGAAATATTTCAGTAATTCAAGACCTGGACCACAAATGAGACAAAAAGCACTAAACGCTTAATTAGCGAGTGCACTTATACGAACGTCTGGCAGAATTTTTATAAATGTGCATTTTTATGTGAAAAATTCACACAACTATCTCCATTATTTATCACTACTAGATGGTTATCCCTGATGTAATGCTACCAATATCACACTCTTTTGAAGCCCATCTTCTGGGGTGGTGATTCTGGGGTTTGCTTACCCTGGTTTATGCAGATAAATGCCAAAATGTAGGTGCTGCCTGAAATCCTTAGAGTCTCTTCACAGAGCACCGGCACATCAGCACCTCATCAGGGACGGTGCTTTGGGTTGATCATTCTACATCCAGCACTCTAATTCATACAGTATTGAGTTAACAGGATGTAGGATTCTTTCTTCTGATTGAATATCCTTTAAAAACGTGTTTGTCTTATCAGTGGATGTAAATATCAAATGTAAAAATGTTATATTAACAATTAAACGCATTATTTGGCCCTTACAGTGATAATTAGGATGAAGTCATGAAAATGAAGTTGGTAAACTTAAACAACAGAATGCATTCTAAAGTTTCAGTCGTGGATTTTCTAGTGTGATGTGAGCAACCGCTATTCTAATGTATGTTTGTAACAGTATTATCAGTGTGATGGCCCAGTGTCTCCTTTCACTTTGCTAGATTTCCACTCCAGTCGTAGATTTATTTTGCCTTTGTCCCTGCCGCAGCGTGACAGTATTTCTGTGTATAAGTACTCTGACTTTCATGCTTGAATACCTTGAGCCTTGCACTGTAAAAGTTTTCTGTATGTTTCCTTCTGTTTTAGGGGGCTATTCTCACCACTATGTTAGCAACAAGAAACTTTTCTGGTAAGTTTCAGCAAGTGAACTCGCATCTTCGTACTTTTCCAAAATATTATTAAATAAAAATAAGCTATATTTTAATTGTGCTTTGCCTGATTATCAGTAGCATTGTGGATTTTGGCCAAACCTGTACCAATATCAGTTCATCTGTGTAGTTTTATCAGGCATGTGTCGAGGGATCCTGTACCATCTAAACCGTTTGTTGCAAATATATCCCTTTAAACAACAAATGCAGGATGTTTCACTTTTTCCTTGTGCAAGCAGTATATGATCGAAGTATAACGAATGCTTTTCTTTTTCCCCTGCTCTAACTTTTTTTGTGGCTAAGGTGATGTTATAGCTGTCCCGCACCTAATTTTCAAAGCTCCTGGGGTCCTGCAGTTCTGTTACCCTCGACAGTAGTTTCTTTTCAGGCAGCTGGAGATATCTGTGTCCATGACTGAAATTCATCACTAAGACATGGCCTGTTTAATATAACTTTTGCTGGATGCAGGATTCATACTTTAACCTACTTCGTAATTTTTCCTTTGAGTGGTTCAACTACAAAACCTCTTTAAAAGCGTTTTCGAAAAATTATGACTTTTTTGGAGATATGTAAAGAGTTAGGGAGAATGGTCAAAATGATGTAGCAAGTATCCAACTCCTTTTATTATTGAAACGTGGTTGATTTGTAACCTCCTACTCCTCTGTTAGGCAAATTGCTCTTAATAGAGAAACGGTGTGTGGAGCTGTCAGTGAGTAACCCACACGTCTAGTGGTGTTTAATGAGTTTTAGAATCAACCTGTCAAGACCCTCTACCTTGTGACATGTAAAGCCAACTAATGCTACAAACGGATTCTAAGTGGGAGACTGCCAGAGCTGCCTAAAGACAGACAAATCTTGAACAATTTATCCTGTCCTTGAGGTTAAATTTGGGCCTCTCCTGGAACAGCTGGAGATGGGGTATCTTCATTTAGGCAGATGTATCCCATGAAGGTCCAATTGGTCCAAATATGTTGCGGTTTTCGAGGATAACAACTGAATTTAAAAATAATTGCCATTAAAGCTCACAATGTATGTGTATATTTATTTTACATGGCTACTCTGAACATCTAAGGGCCTGACAAAGAGACGAGCAAACCATAAGCTTTCTGCCAGAGGAATGGCATTATATCACCCACCTTATTTACGGTTGATGGTGTAATAGCCTTTTTTTCTGTCACCACCAGGTAAACCCTGGTGTTGAGGGACACAACAAAACAAATATTGACCCAGGATGCGTGGTGTTTTGTTTTTCAGAAAAAAACTCCAGCTTTGGGAGTTTGTTTCTAAGTAACAAAAACGTTTAAAAGATTGGTGACTGCCTATCAAAACCATTGGCGATCGTTCACTAAACTTTTGGTACCTTGAGGTGAAAGCTGGTGGTTAGGATGTAAAGGGTAACACCACAAGCTGTAGTGGCAAAGGGCTCAATGTTGGCTTTAGGACATTCCTTTTGTTATCTTCTGGTGTTCTGTTGGTGGGGGTGGGGGTGGTCGTGCTGGAGGTGAGCAGTGGCTTCATTGTATAATGTTCTTTGGGTAGTTGGATTTTTTTATGTTTTAATGTTGGTGTGAGATGGGAAGAAGACTGTTTGGGTGAAGGGTCATCTATGTTATTGGATCTTCATTATGTAATGGCCATTCGGAATTTACATGAATGTTAAAGAAGGCTGGGCCATTAGTGGGAGCTAAGCACCCAAATGACTAAGGTGAATTCTGAGAGGTCGAAGTTTACACGTTCTGTACGTTTGTTTGTGGGAAGATCGAAGTTGTTCTGGATGCAACTTGGGTTCTGGTAACTACATTTGGCTGGATACAACATATGTTTTGGTAACAGCACGTGTCCTGTCAGTTCCAGATGGGACGAGGGGAGAGCTGTAGTTGTTGAAATAATATAATCTTGAAATAATTCTGCCTGCTTTTCAGCAAAGGTCTGTGAGAATTCACATAAAGCAATGTTGCTGGTGCTGTGCCCCAAAATGTCATATAGAAAATAAATTCTATTGGATCTTCAGATCATGTTGTTATCACCTGCAGCGGACTTACTACAAAGAATGCAGCAAGGGCGTCCATTACCAGGTGGCCAGTCCCATGCGTCTCCAGATTTTAAAAATATCTGCCATTTGGACACTTAAAAGACTTTGTGCCCATTCAAAGAGCTAAGGCGGCATTGATGGCTTTTTAGGAATGTGTGCCCTTGAAATGCGTTTGGCGGCCATGTAGAGCACTAGCCATACTTTTTATATGTATGTATTTAAATTCAGTGTCCAAAAAGGCTACTATTTCTTAAGCATACGAGGGCTCGCTCCCCTTTCCTGGTCTGCTGACTGTTTAATGAGGTACAAAGTTCAGTGCCAAGGAAAGGGGCCACGACAACAGAGTAAAAAAAAAACAACTGTAGGGCGATTCCGATATTAGTCCTCTAAAGTGGTCTCCCTCTTTCGCAGCACCACAACCTTCCTCAAGAGCATATTCACTGCTTTAAACATGTACCTTGATGCTCAGGGACAAGGGTATTGGTTTGTGCTTAGGTGCAGCAGGTCTGGGACATGGTAGGACCTGTGCTCGAGTATCCTTATCAAATTCTTTAAGGTGATAGCAGCTTTTGGAAACGCTTCTTCATGCCATGCCTGCTTGCCTTTTTCATCCTTTTGTGAAGGAAGAAGTAAATAGTAAGAGTTCCAGAATCACGATGAAGGTAATTGTGTTTATTGTCTACGCTGTGTGATCAAAGCACACGTACTCTTAGGCGGTAGCCTCCAGCTCTTTATCTCACTTGAGTTTCTAATCTTTTTTTTCTGCTTCCTTTGTTTCTTTTCTTTCCTTGTCTTCCCCTCCATGTCTCTACGTATATCTATGACTTCCCTTCCTTTTCACAATTTCTTTACTGTTATTTTTTCTTTACCCCTCCTTCATTCTACCCTCGTTCTTTCTTTCATTTTAATTCATGCTCCTGAACTTTGTGCCTCCATCACTTCCTCTTTTGCTTCTTTCTTTTCTCCATTCACAATCATTGCTCCCTATACTTTTTTCGCACCATCTTTCTCTGCATGTTTCTTTCCTTGTGGCTCATCTTTTTCTGCTTTCCCCTTGTTTTGCATTCATCTTTCCTTTACTATTTCATACTCCTTCCCTCCTATCTTTTTTCCCTCACCATCCTTATCTCTATCTCTGTTTTTCTTCCCCTTCTTCCTTCTTACTTTTCTCTCCATGTCTGTCTCCATCACATCTGACCATTCTCTGTTTACTTTTCTCCCCCAATCCTTTTTCAACATCCTTCTGTTCATTGTTTCTGTTTCCCCTTTCCCTTTTGCCCTCTCTCCTACTTTTGTTTCTTTTTACTTGCTCATGTGCTTCCTTTCCTTTCCCCTCCCCTGTTCACTGTCTGCGGTCCCTCATGTCCTCACGTGGTTCCTACAGTGGGCAGACAGACCACAGCTCCGGCCACCATGACGGCCGCTTCCTCCGGCAGCAGCTTGGGGTTGGTGGAACAAGGTAGATGTGTCCTGAAGGGACCTTCTCTCCGTCTTCTTACTCGGTTTGCTCCCTCTTCCTTGGACTGCAGTTCGCATGTGACCCTCCCCTCACCCACCTTCACACCACAAATGAGTGTTGATCCCGGTACTGTGGCCCGGATAATGTCCTGACCACGTAATACATTGCCACTTGCAAAGGATAGCCAAGCATCAGTCACTGGAGGAATGCTGCAAAGAATGAGGAGGCCAGGCATGGGTTGGCCAATGATCACAAGCAAATAAAGAAGTTGTGGCAAACCTTTAACAGACAGGGCCTGTATATATTGGCAGACCTTAAATAACTGGTAATGGCCCTTTTCTGGGTCCCAGTATCAACATTTTGAAAATGGTCTTTCATACGCCTCTGCAGTAGTTTATGTACTCTTAGCTCACCCAGTGCACATTTATACCTTAAGAATGTGAAGTCTCTGCCACCTCCATTGTCAAGTTTGCATTCTCTTGCGCTATTCCTGCTGCTGTGTCCTACCCTCGCCTGTGGCCCAGCCTCGTTCTTGTCTCTTTGCCTGTGGGATGAGCTGTTGGCACTGCATGGGATCTGTTAAGCCTTGCTGCATGTCCTGGGGCGCTGCCTGGTTTTCTTCGTTCATTTACTAACAGCTAGGCTCCTTGCTCCCGTTGTGTGTGTGTATTCTCTCGCTGCATGCAGTAAATGGGGTGTTCCTGCATGGCGCCAGCAAGAGGAGCCACCTTTGACAAAGCAAACACAACAAAGTATTTTATGCTTCCCTTGTTCTTCAGACATGAAATGGGGTAAATATCCTGCTCGGAAAAGCCTCTTTCTCGTGAAAGAAGCTATTTTACTCTCTTGATCTCCCACCTACCTTAAAAGTAGAACCCTCTTTACTTTTAGAAGTTTTTAAACTAAGCAGTAAAAGAAACCCTGTTCAACGCCATCTTGAGGGGCTGCTTAGTTTATTGCATGTACAAGTTAAAGTAATCTGTTCAGCAACAGTTAAAGCCCTGGGAACCCAATCACTTGAGCTCCTTCCAGTGAAATGCCTCGTATGACAACATCTCTACACTACACTACAAAGACCCATGGTACTGGTGGTGGGTGTTGGATTTACCCACTGCACATCTGATTCTCTCGTTGGAAGTGAAGGTCACTCTTTGACAGGAAGTCTCCCTTCTGCATCATAAGATTCTCACTGATAATCATGAACATAGAATAGTCCCGCCAGTGTACGAGGTCTCCAGGACACTTTATATATATATATATATATATATATATATATATATATATATATATATATATATCTTATATATATATACAGAAATCTTCCTCTGCACCACTTTCCCTCGATAGTATCCAATATACTCAGGGCAGTTCAAAGAAATGGACGGCAGAACCAGGCCAGTTAGCACAAACACTTTTATTTTGTCATTTTATCATCCAGAGTGGCAACAGTGCGAGTCTTGTGACGCGTTTCGGAAAGAGCCTTCAGCTGGCCATAGAGTTAACAGAGTGCAGAGTGTATTTATAAGGGACATGTCCTGCTCCCATCTCTACAAAAAATGCGTGACTGCAAACAGACGCTTCACAAAGTGCTCTCAAGCTGTCCGCCATTTTACCCATGTGACGGAACTCCCGAGCACAATTCATATTCTGTTCTAACTATAGATTCGTATTGAGAATTCAAATCAGTCCATATTCATAACGGTAAAGTACCAATTAAACAAAGCCTCTGTGAGAAAATGCAATATCATGAAGAATAAAACGGCTTGATGTCTCAACAGTCTTATGCATATTTCATAACTTGACAAAGTGCAACTAATACTTCTGGTCGAATTGAGCATTATCTCAAAAACGGACAACAAATAAAATTCCATACTGAAATACAAGAGGATATTTTAGATCAAATTGCAAAGCGAAGAAAAAGGGAGAACGAGTAAAATTGCATATGATGTTATCATGACATCCAGACCAGTCAAACTAGTAAAGTACTATGGGCCATATGTACGAACACATTTTCCCATAGAAACAGAATGGGCAAAACTGCTTGCTACATCTGGCCCTATATGTTATCCTCGATGACCATTTTTTATGAAGACATTTTTGGTAAATTGATCCAATATCCTGTCATGTCTGCAATCATGATCATTTATCCTGCAAAAAGTCGGCATTAATATGGGGATTTTAACTGATATTATCCAAGTGCCCATGACATTTAAGTTAATGAGATACTCTAAGCAATACGCCTCATATAGCCCCATATATCCCCCAAACTATGTACATTGCAACAACCAGGAGATCTAGACCCTGATGCAAAACCTATAAGGGGAAGAAGAAGGTTGTATACTACATGAGATCTTAACCTTGACATACAGCCCGTATGGAGAAAGGAATTCCATCTTTTAAAAAGGCACAAATAATATAGAAACTGCAAATCTGTGGATGAGAAAAACACCACCACAGACAGTCCTTCATTAGTTTCCCAAAACACATGGAATAGTAAGGTTCTATCTTTCCATCATGCATGTGTTCATGAATAGATTGGTACACATAGGGCAATCATAGTCTGACAAGTTTCCCAATGCCATATAATCTCCATACAAAACCAAAAGGGGCATGTACGATACTGTCTGTAATCAAGGTTTCCTATACATGCCTCAAAAGGTGCTAAAATTGTGCTTAGTCCAGCACACAGTTTAAGGTATCATGTGCATATCTGACATTGCACTTGCTATATATATATATATATATATATATATATATATATATATATATATATAATGGCAGAAGAAAGCGTACAATAAAATACACAGTACAATTCAAGTGGTGGTCTGCGCCTGGATTCTTTATCAATGGATCAACAGGAATAAAGACTATATATAATAATATAAACACCCAAGTGTTGAAGTGACCTGTTCGTAGCACCCTCTAAGTCTTTGACAGGCCAGGTTTAGCTGTACTTTTCTGTATAAAGCTACAGTATTGTAAATAAAATAGAAAGTGCATTGCAGCATTTAGTGTAAAAATGTGCTATATAGTGAAATAGCTGAAAACATCTGCTCTGACTGAAGAAAAATGAAGCGAAAAGTGTCTGTCAGGTCACAATTGCATTAGGTGCATTCAGCATACATTTTTGTTGCGGCCCCTGCTGACTGAATCTCAGAACACCTTCACCTAGTTTTTTCATAGGATTTTTCTTCAGAAAATTATTTTTCCAACTTCACTCAACGTCTTTTCAAGATTACAAGAAGTTACCTGTGTTTATACATTTTAGGGGATTTTTTTATCTTCATTATGCGTTCACTTTTTGTGAAGTGCTCTTCTTGTGAGGAAAAGAGACTGAATCCGATCCCCATTTACTATGTGTGGTCTGCCTTCCTGCTTCTTGTTTTTTAACGACTGTCCCTGTTGTGAAAAAATGAGAAGAAGGGCTCTTAAAGACAGAGAAGGAAATGCCAGAGGGACAAACTAGTACAGCACGGAGCAGAAGTAAAAAAAGAGGGCTTTCTCTACTGCACCAGGCTCCTCCTGTGAAAATGACATCCATAGAGGTGGATCCAGGAAGAGAAAACACCAAAAACATCACTATTATTGCTCCAGACGCTCCTGCATGTCTCGAGAGCACCGGTCAATGTCAAAACCATTGGCATAAATGTATTCATCCACGAGAACCTCTACGGTTCCATCTGCAGCTTAGGTACCAATGACCACCCCCTTGGTACCACTTCCATCGACGTCTACCCAATCAGTGTTGACGCCACCTCCTTCGACCGCTGCAGTTAGAACACCGGCAACAGGACAAGTCACACCGTCGTCACATCACCAACCTTCAACAGCAACATCTTCATGATGTCGACTGTCTAAACCAGCGCAATCCACTGTGTCATCTTCAGTGTCAAGACATTACATAGTGACACCCAGAATCTCCATGATACCTGAATCAACGGTAAGATCAATGTCAAGGCACTATGGCCTCAATCCACATGCTATCATCAGCTCATTCTGAAGCATTCACCCCCTATGGATGAACCTAGTTTACTACCCCAGACCAAAGTTTATCATTCCTGCAGAGGACCCGTTACAAGAGCCTTTACAGGTGCTGACTCTTCCACCTCTTCTAGGAATACTTTGCCATCACTCCTCCTGCGTTAGTAATGCCAGAGCCACATGTACTACATGAATTGTCTGTAGTACCAAGACTGAACAACAGCACAGAGTCCATCACCTATTCCAGACAGATGTAAACAATGGAGAACATTCTACACCTCCAGTCGCATCTAGCGGCCACCAAACTGGCTCATCATATGCCTATGTCTTTCCATTGAGATCTTCCCCAGTGGATGACATTCTGACAATCCAGGATGACTTTGTCAGACGTGCGTCAAAACTCAAGATACAAAAAGATCTTCTATATGTGACTGTGTATGTTATCATGGAAACATTGCAATTCTGATCATCTCCAAAACCAACAGGTTCCAGGCTTCACAGATCTTGCAGAAGAGAAATTCTTAACTTCAGCCACTTTAAAATTGTCGACTCTGTGTTTCCTTAAAAATGACAAACCTGCCCAATAAGGTCTAGTATTTCTGTGCCAAGAAGCAAAACCAGACTCAGCTACAGTCTCTGCAACACACAGGAAGCATCATTCAGCAACAGAGACATCGGTACCACCAGAGAAATAAAAAGATGGATGATTTGGGTAGGTAGCAAGGTGGTTCAGTGGCAATGGTCCTCAAATCGGCTATTTACTCTGCTCTTTTCTACAAGTATGACAAAGCACTATGGGAATCTCTGCTCACTTTCGCAGAGGATCCACCAAGAGATGAAAAACAAGAGTTCTATGAAGTTTTAAATTAGGTACAAATGATCTGTAACCAAGTCATAAGTGCAGCCATTGACACAGCAGACCTAGCAACGATTACCTTTGGCCTTGGCATTGCTTTTCAGTGAGCATCATCTCTTTGTCTAACATCACTGAAGCAGGATGCACAATCAAAAATACTGAACTTACCTTTTTCAGGCCATATTCTATTCAGTTCTCACGCTGACAAAGAAATAGAAAGAATGAAAAAGGTGTCTGAAACTCTTAAAGTTATAAGGTTAGAAGACAAGAAATTATTTTAATTATTTTATTATTCACAGTTCCAACATGGAGACACCAAACCACATCACAGACAGAGCACTCTATCCCTTCAGTGGTCTTTCTTCCCCCAGTTTCAGGAGCAACAAACAAACCACCAGCCTCAATACCCCCGTAGACCTACAAGTGGCCAATGACAGCAGCCACAACATTGTTACAGAGATTCCTCTCCAGTGAAATCATGGTTCCATAACAATAACAATGAGCAGATCACGCCATCTTCTACTATGTCGACTCTCCAGTGGAAAGAAGTGTATCAAAAAAACTTAAAAAATAGTGGAAATTTATTACAACCAACAAATGGGTCTTATAATTATCCAGAGCACCTACAACATCCAGTTCAAGTCCCCACTGTACACAGTTTCACAGAAACAAGCACCAAACCATTAACCTCCCTCATATGTGGGCACAAATAACAACTATACACCAAAAACAAGCAATAGAACTGGTTTCTGGGTTACAAAGTAGTTTCCATTCAAGGCCTCTAGGAAGAATTCAGACCCATTCTGTACATGAGGCAAGCCAACAAATACATACAAAGGAGAAATTCAGAATGCTAGACCTACATCAGATTTACCTGCAACTCATGAAGTGAGATTGAATGTGCTCTGTGGATCTTCAAGATGCATATTTTCACATTTCAATAGAGAAAATGCGCAGGAACTTTCTCTTCTTCCTTGTCGACTAAACTCACTACCATTAAATACAAGGTATTGCCATTCAGCCTTAAATAAGCCCCAAAAACGTTCTTGAAATGCATGGCAGTAGTCACAGCCTACCTCTGCAAAAACAGTATTTTTGTCTACCCATATTTAGATGATTGGTAGATAAAAGATCATATGCCATATCAGGTACAAAAGGATTGACTTCACAGTTGCATTATTAGACAGACTTGGTACATGTATGAATCAAGAAAAATGACCATATCTCCAGTTCATGCACTGGATTACCTAGGAGCATCTCTAAATGCCACCACGAGAAAGGTGTTTCCTTTGGTGGCCTGAGTGTGTACCATTCCTCAACAATTTCATTAGTTACTACATAGCCCAAAGCCATCAGTGAGACAGGTTTCCTCTCTCTTAGAATCCATGGCTTCTTGCATTTCCCTAATTCCAGAAGCTCGCCTCTACTTGAGACCACTACACAATGCTTGGAAACCTAATGTTCATAACTTCACTGCAATAGGGAAGACAGAATATCCTTTACTCAACAAGCTCAACAGTCCTCTTTCAGTGGTGGCTCAACAGGAAGAATCTACTCAAAGGAGTCCCATTTCATCAAGATATTCCCACTCAGACTATTTTGACAGACGCTTGTCTCAGCAGATGGGGGGCACATCTCCGCAATCTTACAATTCAGGGTCAGTGATCAAATATACCATGTCAGTGATCTCAAACTCAAAGCAGGTCACTTAGCTCAGGGCCTTCATTCTTGCTCTATCTGCAAACAGAGTTTTAGTACAACTGGACAATGCCAATATCACCATGTACTGTTTAAACAAATGGCGAGGAATAAGGTCAAAAACTCTCTTAAAAGACCAATAGATATGGCATTGATTAGTAGCAAGAAATGTATCTCTTCAATCTCTTCACCTTTCAGGTTAGAACAGATTTCTATACACTCTTTCCACAATATCACTGATACCATCAGTAATCATCAAGTTTGAACTGTCCTACTTGACCATAATCCTGAAAAGTCTGGAGTGGTCAAGGCAATGCAGAACAGATTTCTATACACTCCTTCCCCAATTCCACTGATGCCGTCAGTAATCATCAAGTTTGAATGGTCCACTTGACCATCATCCTGATAACCCTGGAGTGGCCAAGGCAATGCTGATTTCTAGAGCTATGTGGACTGTTATTCATACCCCACACAAAATTACCATTCAACTTCAATTTGTTGTCCGGAAAAGGAGGTAAGATCTTCCACCTCAATATACAGTCCTTGAATTTGGCAGTGTGGCTCCTGAGGTTCTAAAGTACGGGCACTTAAATTTACCACCAGACTGTATGACCCACTTTCATGGCAGGAAAATGTTATCCTCCTTTACTTGTTGGCTCATTCCAAGCTCCAAATGTCTTTGAATAAAGTATATCTAGCTCCAATAACAACTTATCGCAAAAGCCCAAACCAATCCCAGTAAGGAAGGACTTCTTTCAAGGACTAAAAAAGACTGAGGGCCTGATTTAGATCTTGGCAGATGGAATACTCCATCACAAACGTCCGCCGTATTACAATTTCCATAGGATATAATTGGATCATAATACGGAGGACGGGATACCCTTAAGCCAAGATCTAAATCAGACACTTACTCTTCAGTTAAAAAGGCCTGCTTGCCCTAGGGAGTTAAATTTGTTTCTCTGTAAACTCATAGCTCCTCTTTTCGAGCCATTCACAAGGCTTCATTGAAGCATATTTTGTCAAAATCAACTTTTTTAGTTGCCATTCATTCCGCAAGAAGGGTTAATAAGCCACAGGCTGTATCTGCTATTAAACCTTTACTTAATTTTCCATCACATTAGAACAGTGTCCTACCTAAGGTCATATCCGATATCACTATCAGTCATACTTTTCGTCTGTCTCCCAGTATTTTTCTCCGGTCTGCCATCTCCAGAAGAGAGATCTTTACATTCCCTGGATCTAAAAAAAGAGCCTTTAAATTTTATCTAGAAAAGACCAAAATCATCAGAAAAATAGGTTTGTCTTTTTTTGTAAATTATTGTCCATTGTGAACAGGATTAGCGTCCTCCGAACAGAGTATTTCTCTATGGATTGTAGCCTGCATTACATGTTGTTACCTGTCAGCAAACAAACCTCTACCTAATAGACACATTTCTTATTCCACAAGAGGAAAATCAGCATTCACCACTTGGGTTAGGAAATATGTAAAGCGGCAACATGGTCATCTATTCATACCTCCACTAGTCATTAATGCCTTGATGAAGTTTCTCGAGCTGATATATTGGTGGTTCAGGCTACATTGCATAATCTGTATAGCCAGCACACCAAGAGCTCCTCACAAATAAACTTCATGTCTTGATTGCAATCTGTCTTTTTTATGTTTACATTGACAACCTCGGAGTGAGGATGTGCTGGCTACTTTATTCTATGTTTGTGACTATCAGAGAGAATCCTACAATGCAGAAGAAAATGTTACCTACTTGTAATCCTGCTTTTGCATCATAGGTATTCTCACTGAAGTCATACACAGCCCTCCCTCCTCACAGGCTGTCAATTGAAACTATTCGTTCTATGAGTTACCTGCCATAGCACACTATATTCTCAATGTTCAAAGAGAACTGAAGTTCTGAGGCAAACTGCCAGTAAAGTGCATGCTGGGTAATGGAAGCTGCTACCTTAATGTTACAGTGTTTGCTGAGTGAGTGCAGGTAATGTGCCTTTGACCTTTCATGCACATTTCCCTTCTTTTTTCTTCATAATTAGAGCAGACGTTTCAAGTTATTTCACTATATAGCAAATGCTTCAACGTGGTGTATATTTTATTGACAATTCTACTGTTTTCCAGAGAAAAATACAAATAAAGCTGGCCTTTTATAGATGTGTAGATGTGCCACCGAAGTCTTTAGTATTGAGGTGTCTCCCTCAAACATCAGAAAATGTATGTGCATGTGTATGTGTATGTAATAACGTGTCCCAGGTTCTCATGCAAGCAGGACTATTCTATGTTCATGACTACAAGTAAGTAACATTGTCTTCTTCCTCATAGAACATTCTTAGTATTAAGTGATTGAAGAAAATACCTTTGTAGGCAGCAGAGTAAGTCACGAAAAATGTAGTTTGAATGGATAAATTCTCATGACGGAGAATCCTTGTTTTCTTGCTAAAATGCCATTTTTGACTCTAGCAATCGAGTCTTGTACTTATTGGGCTTTCAACCTGCAAAAACAGCTGCCGGTTCAAGATGGCAATGTGCAGCTCCTTTTTCTTCTTCTTTGATTTACAAAGATTTGAAAGTAAAAAAACATAAATACAGCAATGGTTAATTCATCTAAAAAGATAACTAGAAAAGTTTAGATCAGCAAAATATCCACTTAAAAAGAAAAGGCGCGTTTGAACATGGAAGGTCCCCTCTACACCCTAGAAAACTTGTTGGCGGAACAAACCGCCGGCTGAAAGCAGTTAAAAGAAGAGCCAGATATTAAAACATTGCAGGAATTGTTGGTGCACTTATTGCGCTGACGAGAATGGGGATTTGCACTGCCTAATACTCCTTTTTTAACTACACCTTTGACTGTAGTTATATTGTTGGTGTTTATTGTCCACAGTTTGGACTGTCTATCTTGTGTACTGAACTTATTTTGTGAAGCGAAAACTGCATTATAAACTGAATTCAGCTGGACACCCATCTTTGTCAATTAAGCTTATTCACCTCCCAAAAGTTTTGGAATTCTTGAGTCAGTGTGAGAGCAATGTTGCGTAAACCTATGAAGCATATTGTGTCAGGTGGCTATGTCTTTCATGGTTCTATCTTCACCTTCCTTACTGCCCAGTATATCCATCTCTTTTCTCTTTTTTGTCAAACCAGCTGGATATCTCTCAGCTATCTAGTGAGGCAATCATAAAGTAATAAGCTGGCTCTCTAAGAGACATTGGGCTTGCCCATACTGTGCATGGTATCAGTTGGCACAGGCAAGGGATGCAGTTGTGAATTCTGAAGTCAATGCCTTACCTCTGAGAAGCTTCACCATACCCAATGTGTGAGACTGGTCCTCGGTAGGTAAAAAAAGATGTGTTGTTCGCCATTGCTCTAGTGTGGTGAGACTGTTTCACTACAGCCTTTTAGACTTATTTATATTTTACAAACTGGCCCACTACTCAGACTGGTGAGCAGAGGCCCTGGCCTCCTCTCACTTGTCAAATGACAGCTGCCCATAATTAGAA
This sequence comes from Pleurodeles waltl, assembly GCF_031143425.1. Lineage (NCBI taxonomy): Eukaryota > Metazoa > Chordata > Amphibia > Caudata > Salamandridae > Pleurodeles > Pleurodeles waltl. Next base: position 704,795,458 of record NC_090450.1, read on the forward strand.
ATCACTGCCTGCCTGTCAGGCATCTTTGTATTTAAAATGCATCCACCAATATGATGGATGCACACTAATTACTTCTGAATGCAGAGCGGCCGCCTTGTTGCAGAGAGGGCTTATTCCTGTAAAGCAAAATACAAATGTTTCTGGCATGGAGAAAGTTTTGTCCCAGCATGTCACAAACAGTTGAACATTTTCAAATATATTTGAATACGAGTCCATTGTTGATGCTTTTAAAGTGGCATCTCAACAGCTTTTGAAAAAGCTGAGCCCAACATGGTTCTAGTGGGTCACTGACTTTGCAGATTTGTCCCTTTTAAAAGTAGGCCCTGATTGTAAGATAGGACATAAATTCCCTTCACTTGGTAACCAGAATTCCAGCTATGATAATTTCAAGTTCAGGATTATTGAGGGGTAGGAGTCATGTGCTGGAGCCAGCAAAGATTACATGCAGTCAGCCAGCTTGAAGGCCACGTACCCATCATAATTCAAAGTTGTCTGATAATTATCATGACTCACTGTTTTCGTGTGACAGATTTAGGCAGATCAAACTTACAGATGTTTGTGGGGGATTAAGGCCCACAAAAAGTCAAAACGTGCTGAATTTGATTAAATATCAATGTAAATGTGTATGCCTCCTTTCCAAGCTGAAAACTCAGAATAGGAGTCAGGAACCACATCTAAAAAACATCCCACCCGTTTGTGGTACACATCTCCCCTCAATCTGCACAAATTGTAACTGGGACCCACGTTTATGAAAATGTATCTTATGTGAAGTTCCTGAGAGTCTGGCACCGAGCCAGCCTTCCCAAATACAACTCAGGAGCCTTCTTCAGTAATAAAGATTACCTTAGAAAAGGTGTGTGCTGTACTGTCCACAGACCATGAATCGTTGACATCTGCTTACTAAAATGTTGCCTTCCAGTTTCGTGACAGTAAGTAGTCCCGATGATTTTGGAAGGGACTGGACTTAGTAGTAGACTCTTGTAGAGTGGTGTGGGCTTGCATTTCTAATATTTTTTTCCTCACTACATCTTTATAACTCTCCCTTTGGTGGGGTACTCAGATTTCAGCACTGTAATCTTAATGTAATAATATCTAGATTATCCATAGGTGTCAGGACCGTGGTTGTATCATGGCTGTTTCATGTCCCCGCTCCGGCACTGCACTTGCAGTCTTGAGCGCCCACAGTCCTGTCCATGCAGGCAGGAACTACAGTGCCCATGACACCTTGGGAGCCATCTTGGGCTGCTTCCGCTATAAAGGGAAGCTGCGCCCAGCCATGTCCGCTCGTTATTGCAAGGACCTCATGACACTAGGAGCCTCTGCTCCATCAGCTTGTCAGAGTTTATATTTGAACAAGGGACTTATTTATTTGCACCAAAAGTTGTTTAATGCTCTAAAAGATGAAGCTGTTATCTACCATTCTATTTTCTTCTCATATTATCTTTTCAAATTATCCATTTATCAGAGGGTTCCTTAAGGTAATAAAGGGTTACAACTTTTTGTAGTTTCAAAGGAACATGCCTCCACTTGTCCTCTCTTGATCTCTGTAAGTGAAGAAGCATGGTGATGGAGGAGAGGTGGTAAAAGAGTTACCAGTTTACATAGGTATATTCTTCAGACAACTAAAGAGAGTTGTGATGGGCTTTCTTAGCTTATTGAGTCTCCACAGTTACCTTCTGTTCCGGCATAGCTCCTCTGGATAAATATTGAGCCAGGTTTCATCAAAACAATTAGGCAAGACACTAAGAGCGAAAGAAGTGCGATGTCAAGGGATTCGGCACTGATGTGAGGCAGTGAGAAACAGCCATATGTTGGTGGCGTCTTGCTCTAACTTCGGTGCAATAGCAGCTACAGTGATCATGGGCTACCTTCCTCACAATCCGTTCAGTATCCTTTTGTCTCAGCCGCAAACTCAAAAAGATTGTTCTCTACTAAAGAATCTCCCTATTTTCAACCTCTTAGAGGAAGAGAACATATCCCAGCGGCACCCTAAGGTCAGAAGTTGGATTCTGCCTATTTTACATTTGTGAAGTGTGGTGACTTAAGCCCACTCCTAGATTATTATTTTTTTAAAGAGCCAGTATCCCAAGGTATTAAAGTTGATGATGTTGCCTGTGCTCAAATGCCAACACTGATCTATTAGAGAGACTGTTTGCATCTTATATCTTTCATCACTCCCTGAATCATGGCATGCTTTTTTCCGTGCTTCAGTATCCAAGAGTACTACTTCAAGGAGACACTCCTAATCTTTCAACTAAAGCTAAGACAGCAAGTGCGGCTTATCACAAGCTTGATTACAGAAGGCAGTCTGAAAGCCGTCACATAATATATGCTACTCAAATTCTGTAAGCACCTGTCGTCTGGATTCTTGATCCTGAGTGGAGGCTTAATTCAGTCAAATTACAAAACTGAAACCTAACATAACCCGTATTGTGTCATCATATTCCAGTCCTATGTTCCTCATAATCTAGCCAAAAAACTTGGCTCTGTAAAGGAGGAGGATGACAGTTGAAGAGGATATCATATACTTAAATACAGGAAACCCAGCAGTCATAGTTCATTGGGTTATTTGCACTGACAATAGCCACCTTCCGTCCCCAGTTCAGAAATGCATTTCAGGTTGAACCTACCACTTCTTTATTGGAACTGAACGTTAGGCAGCAAAGAAGCATTATATGTAGCTAGCTACAGGATAGGATCACGCGCAAAGGATGTTTAAGTATAGTCACATGACCTAACATAGGCAAACATTGTATACACAGATTCTGTTTGTTCTCATCAGGGGCTCAAGGTTTTCATAGTAGTTCCGAAGAGTTTGTGTAATTGCCATTTCTAATGCTATTTAACCTCCTTTTTCCAAATATAGTATCTTTGTTAATCTTAAGTAAAGTTAACTAATGTTTCAGATGACATGTGCCCCTTATCCAAATAAATCAGACTCTACTCTATGAAAAGAAAGTATGCCAAATTCAAATGTGTTATGCGGGAAAAAATTGAGTTTGGTTTCTGGAGGGAAGTGTAGGTTTTACCTTGGATCAATGTAGAAAGCGGTGAAAGTGCTTGAAAGAGTTCCTCGTCTGCCATAATAGAGGTTTCAGTGACAACTTCAGGAAGTTATGGTTAGAGGTGTAGCGGTCTCTAGAAAAACTAGTCTTTACCTCTGAATTAACTGATTAAACTTGATTTGCGGCTTAGTCAGCCATGTTAGGCACACCCGATGTGAGTGACTGCACCCTAACCCTTTTAGCTTTCAGAAGCACCAGCCAGCTGAGATTTCGTAAAAATGACAGGCCTCTCCCCTGCTGTTACTCATTTTTACTCATGAACAAAAACAAGGGTAGAAAGGATGTGATCACCTCTATCACTAAGCACGCTAAACCCTGCTCTAGCCTGTGCCTCGCATTCTGTATTGCAAGACAAAGTGGCATGCCTCCAAGAAAATCATATCTGCTGTCTTTATCTTCATGGAACCTTGACTTGTGCTTTCTCTTTTCTCTCCTGAACTCCTCTCTGTCTCTCCATCTGACTTTTTCACTTTCTCTTCACAAAACTGTGCACCTGTTTCCCTCTCTGACTTTGCCCTTCTAACCATTTCTTGTAAGGTAAGGATGCTTTCCACCTGTGATCTTTTGAGCATGGTCTTAATACCCAACATTGATGGTGACAGGGGAGTGGGGAGTGATATACACATTGAGGGGTCCATGGGAAAACTCCCAGGAGCACCTGGAATTGGAGCTATTATTGTCTAAGGACAGAAGGGCTGCTATTGTCATGAAAACTAGGTTTATTTTAGAAATAGATGAAAACCAGTATTGTAGGTTTGACCATCCGGTACAGTACAATAAAGACAGGCCGCACAAGACAATGACGTTTCCTTGCAAGCTGATGCGTCTTCAAAACGAATAAAGCCGTAGATCAGTTGGCCACATCTTTGACTTGCCTCTGAGAGGCTGGAAGTAGGATGAGCAACAGGTTAAGCTCACTTTACTTATAAATGACTCTTCGTAATCAGGCATTACTTTCAGAAACAATGGTCTGCATGGAAATCTGTTTATTTTCCAACAGACCAGGCTGTATCATCAGTAGGCCTTAGTAAACTGAAAAGAGTCACACTCAAACAACTTATATTGTAGGTTAGTTTCGGTTCATCAACCTCTCAACCCTTTTTGCAGTTTTAGGTGGTTGTAGTTATAACACTGCTAAAACTGCCCTCCCACCCCTGCAGGCAACAAAAAGCATGTTTATTGGTATTTTGCTACAGGCATTTTGTGAGCATTTTGGAGTTGGACCACCTAACTAGTAAAACACAAAAACTGGAAATGTATAATTTAAACAACGAAATATTCACAAAAGTGCAGGGCTCACTGACCCAATTTGAAGATGTGTGAATTACCAACATGATAGCATATATATCGAGCAGCTCAGGGGTCATTGTAAGCGTATGTGGCAGCAACCAGAGTTAGCATTTAAACTACAGTAATTAATGTTTCTGGTAAAGTAAGGCTATTTCTGATTGGAATCAAACAATACAATTGACCATTTCACATTACATGCATCCTTACGCCCCCCTTCAGCAGTATATGTCAGACGCAACAACCTACTAATTAAATAACCGTCCTTTATAATGGATGGTTCTAGGGAACTATCCTGATATTAAGAGCTCAACTACCCAAAATACTCGACATCAATTTGGCCAAATGCCCATTTCTTCACCTTTACGATTTAAGTCTATCCTTGTAAAGACAGCTTTTATTTTGTCCCAGGTACACAATTTCTGGAGTCTAGGATCTTCTGTTCAGGTGTATGCTCCTAGAATATTTGTCTACATAAGGACAGGGTTCCAGATTATCTTTCACCAGTCTTGTAAACGTTTTCCAATCTGTAACATTATTTAAGTTGTCCATTTTATTTAGCCACTTTCGTGGCTAAAGAGGTGCTTTTCAGTGCTCTTTGAATTGCTCTTTGAATGGCATTTTCCGAATGACACTCAGTGATCCTTGCATATTGAAGGTGGTAATTTCTCGAGGCCTACATCTTCATTCCTTTTTTAATGTATCTGTTTTCTTTAATGCTGCAATTTTCGTAATAATGGTGTAAAGTTCAAAATGGCATGGACTCACATGCTTTCAGGTTTTGCACTCGCCATAAACATGAAATGGCATGGTCAGACTGGCCCATAGATCACAAGAACTGCCTTCCATCTGCTCATAAATTAGCTAGTTGTAATGCTTGTAAAATGCTGAAATGCTGAACCTAGAGCAGTAAAGTGAACACAAATGAAAATTCCAGCTGAAAAAAACCCAAAAAATTGTGGGAAACTGTGTCCTCCTGCAACGAAAATTTAGAGGCTGAATGTCTTTGAGCCGTTTCTGGCTTAGTTGGCCATAGTCTTGTGGTTCTTTATCCAGTGTTGAATCAACCATACAGCAAAAAAAGGAAAAACACAGTAGTTAGAAATCAGTTTTTTGAGAAACAATTCTTACGATTCTTCATTAACTCTTAAGGATCAAGCTGTTTGTTTATTTGATTCCAGAGGTGCTGTAGGGCCCTTTGACATACGCATAATCTACCTTGGTGCCCATGGGTAGCCTTTCCACTTCCTTGGTGATAATCAGTTCACCTTGTATGACTTCAAGAAGTTGATGTCCAAGAGAATTTCTTTGAATATGACTGATGGCAGCATTCTTCAAATAGGATGTTTGGGGATTATTATGTTTCTTTCTGTTTCCAAAAGGAACGCTGCTACAAGAGCATCACTGACTGTTGGTCATATTACTAATATAGCTTTTGTTAGTTGTTTGGGAATACATTGCCCCTCTCTGGCTCCCAAATGAGCACAGAATATTGCTCTTTAAAAACTGGGACAATCTGTATCTCACTGTAGTGAACTTCCTTTTTATTAGTGCTCTTCACATACCTGGATCTCAATATTATTTTATACTTTCTTTTTTGACTCTCTGTCTCAATTAAGTCTGAGCCTTCCTTAGGTGACCACAAGTCTTAAGTCATGGTTGCCTTAACAGCAAAAAAAATAGTTTGCGCCCCCCCCCCCCCCACAAACCTCCACAATCATCCCCCCCCACAAGTAAAACCCAGGCTAATCAAATCTCTCCTTGTTCATCTGGAGAGTAACTTATCTCCAAGTCCATCGCTGGGTCAGCAGAGGCACTCCAGGGGCCTGGCCCCACCACGAAGGTAGCCACCGACATGGTGCCGTCACCTTGAATGATGATCCTTAGGGAGTTCTGGCCCTCACACTCCCAGCCAGGCCTGTGCGTGGGCTCATCTCGCGGCCTCCAGTTTGGGCTGTGTGGTCCCGCCCACTGTACTTTCCAGTTTTCCTGGGGTACTTTGTCCCAAACCTCAAATCATGCCAGACATCCGAAGGTGCGTTAAAGAAGCGGAACTTGTCCTCAGAAATCATCGGCATGTATTGGAGACCCTTTGCCTTCAGCTTTACCTCCAAAAAGGATTTGCAGTGGCCCTGCACTTTCTGTGTGTAATCCGAAAATATGGAGATTGAATGATTTCCGTAATGGCCATTATCTGTTTCACGGGACGCACAAAGTAAACAATCTCGATTTTAAGGATTCGTGCTATAATGGCATATGACAGGGCCCCCAGTCTGGGGTGGGGGCCGGGGCGGGGGTCTTGGCCTTTATCTTCCCTTCAGTGCCATGTGGAAGCCCTGGATGGCCGCTAGGCTGTTGGCTCAGGCTGGTTCCTCCTCGGATGATGCCTGCACTGCGTCTCTGCGAGAGCCCTCCTGCCGTGTTTGTCTCTGAGAGGCAGGCATACATACATACATTTTGCATGCATACAGCTCATGTGTTACCTTGACAGGTTCCGCGGGGCTTCCCCTTCCCCATTTAGCCGCGATGATGAGCACACCCCTGGGGCACGAGAGGATGTCTGTTTATTGTGCATGAGGGTTACCACTCCCTCTAGGTGGTATTTCTCTGGCCAGGGCCCCTCTGTGCTGTTCAATGTATTGCAGGGTGCCACTGACACTGTCCAGGTGACCTCCACCCAGTCCACCGACACCTGGGCCCCTGGGCCGCAGTTCGCCTCCACCAGAAAGCGTGTCACGGGTCCCCGCTCTTCTCAGCCTCCCGATGTGAAAGAAGGGGAGGGGGAATGCCCTGGGCACATCCGCAACCCAGAGGTTGAGCTGGGACCTGCCCGTCTGCAATCTACAACCATAGAAGCAACAGTACACCTCTCACACATCTGTGGCTGCACAAGAATTGAGGAGAGGTCTCCAATGTAAGAGTCGCAAAGGCTTTAGTTGCTAAAGATAACTCTGAACTTCACTAAAGAATGCCTCCTACACTTAAAGCCTACTTTACACTTCGGGTCCCTTTATTCTTGGTAAAGTGTACTAGATCTGAAGTTGCAACACGAGTAAACAAAGGTGCTGAGGTTTTGCATATATCCTTCTATCAGACATAGTTTGAAGTACCCAATTCACAGCTTCAATCAATGGTAATCTTTAACAGAGTTTTTTTAAATTATTTAAAAAGATAATAGAGAAAAAATCTTAATCTACTCAGAGAGAAGACAATGTTTAATCACCTTAGTTATAGACTTTATTATTTCATGAGCCTAGAACAAAAAAGCCTGGAAGGACTAGTGAAGAACTCCACATTTACGTTTCTAACACAATTCTTATAGTAACGTCGTAGCCAGTGCTTTAAGTGGAAATTCAGACGTGCCTGTACTCTGCCAATTAAATGTCTTGTACTAGTGCTGAGAAGTGCAGCTATTGTCCCTTTCAAATGAAAGAAGTTCAGGTACTCAATACCGGTCAGTACCTGCCCATTTAAAGCACTGGTCCTAGAAAAGATCATTGTGCATACTCTGAGGCAGCCATGTGACCTAGAATCTCAGTCCTGTGACTCTGATGACAAGAGAAGGAAATCTTCTGATTCTTATTAGCCACCTATGTATGTGTGGCAAGGTAAAGTAGCCTCATTCCTCAGTGCGCCCTTGTAGTGTTATCGTTTACCGTTTATGATTATGCTGTACAAATACGGGAATATTCAGAAGACCCCATATTAGAAAAAATAAAGTTACCCGGCTATCAAAAGCAGGAGCATACAAGAAATTGGTGGGTCTTAACAACATGCAGTTGTGGTTGGAGATGGGGAAGACTGAGCCTTGGGGTACTGCCCACATTTGGCATAGATTTCCTAATGTTGGCGTCTTGTGTGCATTCTTGTGAAAGAGATACCCCACCTCTGCTCCGCCCCCCGCCCGCCTGTTCTCCTGCTCTCCCAAGTTCTAATTCCAAAGGAACTAAAGTAATTGAGCACTAGAGGCTTTCAATAAAATTGTTGCCCTGTGGTTACGATACAGTCTCTACAGAATATTTTCTGGATTTTTTTCATGATGTGAGGGCAGTGACCTGATTGTAGATATAAGACCAACATGCTTGCCAACTAGTATGAGCCACCCTGATTTCCACATCTTGGGCAGTGGTATGTCACCAGGCAGTGCATTCTTCTTTCTCTTCTGTTTTCCTCAATGCTGTAGATAAACAGCAATTTTCTTTATGTTTTTTTCCGTGAAATGACGGAATACCATGGATCACTCCACATAATGTTGAGTAGAACAAACTGCCTCAGTTAGGCAGAAGGGCATTACTGTGCCTCATCACATGGCAGTAGATAAAGAAACGCATACCATGACAACTGGATTTCCCTTACTGCTGTCCACTTTCACCTTGCTCTAAGAATATCTGATCTCCATATTTAGCTTCTCCTAACACACAAATGTTGCTTCCATATGTATCTGTCCTAGAAATTTTATATCTGTTATTGTCTTTTTTCCTTTACCAATTGAAATTCAGGATTCTCCATTTATTTTCTACCCTTCCTTTCAAGTCACTTTTTTTCCAACTGTAGGAAGTTTTCATGCCCTTCTTCAATCTCTTTTCATCTTGGAAAAGGCAACTTCGGGAGACTTGGTCAGGTCTTTAAGGTGTTTGAAATAGGCTTGTAGGCCATACCTTCAAATGTTGTTGTCAGTAACTGAGTCTGGAAGGGGGCTGTCAGTGCTAGTATTGGTCGAGCGCATCTGTCCCTGTTCTTTGTGTGTCTGCAAACTAGTTGGTCTTGAACATTTACTAACATTGTGCAATAAGCTCCTAGCCTGTGTCAAAGTACACACCACGTCAACTTTGTTATTGTTTTCTCTCCCTTTGCTTCCACCATGCAGCAGCCAAGAGTTTGCTTAACAAGAAAACCGACGGAGGCAAGGTAAGCGACTCCTACCACCATGACGATAATTTCTGCCTTCTCCACTTTTCAACCACAAGAAATCAGGGGGCGCAGGTATCTCTAAGCCGTCAGAGATTGGATGGTTACACGTGAAAACGTATACAGAAAAGTGTTCTGTGGATTTAATTGCATGTCAACATTTTTGTATGGAGATATTTATGTACGGTTACTATTTTGGTAGTAGATGGTTTTACATCCATGTTTTTGCACTCTGTTGCTGAGGCTAGAAAGTGATAGAGCCTGCTTCAGAACGGCGGCCCCTCACTAAGGAATGGTAGTTATCTCCCAAGCAGCAGCACAGTTCCTCCTATTGGAGATTCGGGCCTCTACAGCTGTTTGGGGATACTGCGGTTTCTTGGGGCCCTGCATCCTGTTGGCTGCTCAACGGTGCAGGGAGTAGAACGAGGTAATGGGTGTAACATCATCGATATTTATACACGTTTAAGGAAGCAGACACAACTCTTTAGGTTGACTATTCAGCGCTAAGAGGACAGGGTAGCACATTTGTGGTAACCTCCAGCAGTTTTAAAAAAAGGTGGCCCACTGAGTGGAGGAACGAAATAACTAACCATAATTATCACTGCGAATAGCAGAAAGTAAGCCATTGGATGCCCCTACACTTTTTCGAATCTTGGGCTCCTTTTCCCTCTCACCTGTTTGTTGTTGCCTTTTTCATAATATTCTTGGCTTTGTCACATTTGCAGACCAGAATTCATTCACACTCCGATCTCTATAGAACCTCCATACAGGTGTTCATTAAGCTACTGCATTCCTGGAAAAGAATATGGAAATTATGCTTCTGAATGGTCACATTTTACCGTACTGGGTCACTTAATGAGTTCCCTGTGATTGGAGTGCAGTGCTGCAAGCCGTGATATGCCATGACTTGAGATCTCAAAACTACACCTTTAGAATTGGAGGGAGATGGTAACTTTAATTCCACCAGTTTGTAGTGAGGACGGTAAATCCACTGTTGGAAGATTCTGCATTAGTGGAGAAGCAGTCAATGGATTTTCTCCACCCTGTTGATAGGATGGTCGTGGTAATTATGCCAGTAGATTCCTCGTGGACAGCAAGACTGCCAGTGATGAACTTACCATTTTTTTCACAAGTCAGTGGTTTTACTCGTACCACTCAACCCAAATCAGCCTCTCTGTTCTGTATGTTGGAGATTTTTTCTATGATGCTTACTGTATTATCTAGCCCTTTTTCTTGTTTCTCTCTTACAGCCTCAGACCAACAGCACCAAAAACAATGCCGGAGTGACCAGCCCCAAGGGATCCATTCCACCAGCCACACTGGTACATCTCTTTCCTTATCTTCACTACTTCGAATCATGGTGTGGTGTAGGAAGGGCAATGTTCTTGGGTGAATACAATGTCTGTTTATGCAGGCCTCGGCTTCTGCTGAATGATGCACTAAGCAACCTGTCTGTACCCTAGAACTCATGGAGTGTCTGGTATGTTGCTTGGCTGAACAACAGCTAGCTACCTAGAGGCTTTTCTGCAATAGTAGTATTTCTGGCTAATTATGGTAGTTAAAATCCTTACCATTTCTGAAGAAGTATTGCATTCATTTTACATCATGGGACTGTACTTTTCCCTATTTAAAGTATCTCCCTTATTTATAATAATGTCATTGGTCAGCCCTCTGCACACTCTACTTTATTAACTTGCTTTGACTTTAATTTCGGAAGAGTTCTGCGCCTGCAGCCATGCTGTATCCCATTACAGCCGTAGTAGGATCAAACCTCAGTTCAGTCTTTGTAAAGTTCTAGGATTAGAAGACAAGACATTTGACATATTAGCCACACTTCTATCCAAATTACGATCTTGTTTCCATAGAGTTTTGGGGACATTTGAGCCATACCACAGTCCTGCACATTGCATGGAAATTATTAAGAATCATAATTTAACCACGACCATTTCAAGCAGCATGTTATTTGCCTAAAAGCGTCCAACTTTATATTTAATCTCTGCCGCAGTGACTTGTCAACCACATCAATGGTTGCCTTTTTACTTGCTGCAAAGTACTACAGATATACTGTGTAATAACTAATAAATGTCCCAGAATTCTATAGCCTTCTGACTTGTCTGTGAGTAGCCTTAGTTTATCATTGATGTCCCTTGAAACCTTTGACTTTTCAGTAACTTCCTGGTTATTAAGAGATGTGTCAGAGTGTAGTTTTTTTTTCTTGTCAGGCACTGTGTGACTTGCTGTTGACATGCATGGCCCTGTGTGACGTGAATGGTACTATCTGGCTCAAGGAAGGGATCAAAGATTTCCTTGATAATGCATGACTTCCATGTTCCTCTTTGGCTTCCCGGTGACACTTATTTTGCTCTCTGGCTTTTCTGTGAATTTCTGAAATTATGTTTATTGTTCAGTGCCCCAAGTAGGGATGTTGATGACCTCCATCAAGCATATCAAGAGCTTTATGTTAGCCTAAAGTTTGGGAAAACGCATGATGGGCCTGGGACTTTTACAGAGAGTTAGGGCCATATGTACGAACACATTTTCCCATTGAACCAGAATAGGAAAAACCCTTTGCTACATCTGGCCCTTAGTTATTCAGCACATGTGGAAATGGCATCTCCCTGTGGAACGCATGCATCCCACCCCCCTTCCACAATTATGGTCTCAACCCTTTTTATCTGTATGTGTGTGTAAATTCCAGTGCAGTATTTTTCACAAAAAATGAAAAGATTATAATCGACTTTGGCTTCACATTTTTTTAGATTGTTTAGTTGAGAGGGAGGTATGTTTTTTTCTCTTTGCGTGCAAGTTGTTGAAGCATAGCATGCACCCCTGTATAAGAGTGGCATTGTTGTTTAGTCCAGGAGTGATAACATAAACCATACCTTAAAGAGTTTGGGTCCTACAAAGGGTTTCCCTAAAAGCTCTGGCTCAGACCACAGTTAAGGTTCTGATTAAGATTAAGTGTTAGAAAGTCTTTGGGCCACACTGGAGCAGCAGTGAAGTGTAACCCTAGCTATACACACACGTTCTAGCGATCCTTGAAAGACCAAACTAGAATAACAGACGTCTGTGAAACTTTCACTTCACTCCTGAGGGAACAGATCGCAGACCTGAAACTTAAAGTTTGTTTACTCAGATAAGAAGCACTATACACTTAACATTAGATGCTTTATGCCTGTGAAACGCAGGAAGTCCACACAAATTGAGGGAGTCCATGCAAAGCTGGAAGTATAAGATAATGTAGCCTTGAAAGAGCAATATCACTGTGGAAGAAACCTTTCCATTCTTCAGTAGTTACCAAGTACATCAATAAAAGACTACGGTCCTGATTTAGAGTTTTGCGGCTGGGAATTCTGTCATAAATGTGACAGATATCCTGTCTACAGTATTACAAGTGCATTATATTTTAAATGCGTTTGAAATAAGGTGGTTGGGGGTATCCAGCATGTTTTTCACTGAGATCTCACCTGCCAATCTCTAAATCAGACCCTAGGTATCCCAGCGGGGAAGTAGAAGGCTTGGTAGCCCCAGAGGCTTTGTGGAGGACTATATTATAAACCTTTTGATGGCAGAGAGTCAATATACCTCGAGCAACAGAATACAAACTTGCAACAGAAAGATTACTCAGTGCTTGAAACTTAGAGTGGTTAAGAGCCATTGCTGTCAACATTGCCTCTATGCGTCAAGCATGAGTAAAACCATCATTGCTCATGCAGCACATACTGGAAAAGGTCTTCGACATAAAAGTGAATTGGGAAGAATTTATTCTGCTCACCTACAGTGGAAATTCTTACATTGTGCATGACATTGGCAACCCTAACTCTCCAGCACTGGATGTATCACATATTGGCATGCTTGAATCATTCCCTGTCATCAGGATGAGAATAACCAGTAACTATAAACATCATTAAACAGTACTAAAATAGCTATAGCTCTCAACAACAGAGATTGTTTAGTAACATGTCCACCTCATTTGAAACAATCCTAATGTCAGCCAATAAAGTGAAAGTACTGAACTATCCCTCTCCTCCTAGAGGCCACCGAAGCTCAGATTTCTACTGCAGTTGTGTATGAGGGACCCCGGAGAAGAGCTTTGCTCTAACCAGTGATTGGTCTTATATTGGATACTTTTGAATCTTTATTTCATCCTCCCTGGATTTCTGCCAGTCCTGATTCCAGTTTACAATAAACTGGAGTTTTTGAATATTTGAGATTTACACTTCAGGACTAGCCCGGGGGACCACTAACTGTCACCATCTGTCACTATGGCTGTGAAAGAAAAAGGATCTCTCTTTAAGTCCTCCTTAGATTGTGGTCAAAAGAAGATCTGCCCTGATAATCCTCATGATCACTGCTTTAATTGCCTTTATCCAACCCAAAAAGCCTCTTGCAGCATTATGTGTAAAACCTTTCCCTCAAAGATGCTTAATAATAGAGAAAGGAGGTTAGCTGTTTATTTACCAGCAGTGAAAGAGAATCTCCCCTTCCAGAGAGGATTCTCCCTCATTTGGGTATGTGTCCAGGTAAGTACCACACCGTTAATTTCACTGAAGGGGGTGCAGAAAAGGAAGCAGCTGAGATTTTGTTCAAAAACCTCCGCAGTCACCTTCTCCAAACATCATTCAGTCTTCCTCAGAAACGGCATTAAAAAGGATAAGGAACATCCTATGCAAAACAATGATGTGAACATCCAGCTAGTCTGTCATCCAGTCCAAGACTGTGGTTTGTCAAGCTGTTCTATGCAACCTGTTTCAATAAGGTGAGCCGGCTTTCAGCTTTATTTTAATGCTACCTACTGCTTGCGATTCTGATTCAGGTGCGTGAATATATGAAAGAGCCAGCGTTGGAAAAAAAATTGGTTACCTGTAACTCCAGTTTTCTAGTGTTGGTATCTTTCACAAATTCACATGCAATCCCCGGTCCCTAATCTGATGCTCACTTCTTTAATATGTACTCATCAAAGTTGTGCTGTGAAGCTTGAGCGATAGTGGCCTCTAGGGGCAGTAGGAGCACTCAGCACTTCCACCTTTGTTGGCTGAAGTTCGAATTTTGTCATATGAGGTGGGTATGCTACTAAACAAACATTGTTGAGGCCTCCAGCAATTTTCTCACTGTTTACCTGCAACTGGGAATGATTCAAATATGTGAATAAAAGAAAGATACCAATGCTGGAAAACTGAGTTACAGGTAACTAATATCTTCGTATGCAGCCCACCAGTTTACTCATAAAATATCTTTTTATAGTTTGAGCTCTACCCAGTGACTGATAGCAAAACTCCTCACAATTAGAGTTTAAACAAGGAATATAAAATCATATAAATATATACACAAAAATGCGATGAGCTGAATATAGGTGAAAGGCTGTCTCCACACCATCAAGACTAAAAAATACTTTGGCAAAGTAGGTGGAAACACTCAGGATCTTGAGGATCTTGACTCAACCTTTTGCCAAGATTGCTTCAAAGCTTGGTAAATCACAAAGGATAATTTGTCTTTGACCCTCATTACCAAATATGTGCAGGTCGTGGAAAGTTGAGTAATGTGTCCAAAAGCAAGAGATTGGTCTCAGTGGGTGTGCAGCCACATTATTGACAAAGTGCAGGAGCATGGTCAAACACACAAGAGGTTAGTTATAATAGTTTTTGTAGTTTACCCTGTATCCAAAAATGGAAAAAATTAACTAGGCCCAGTGGATCTCCCAACTTCTTTATGAACAAGCTCCAGTGCTACCTTCAAAGAGTTTCCTTAAAATTCAGCTGGTGATTCCATTTTCTCCAGCATGTTGTGTTTAATGGATTCAGGTGCTTGAATCAGCCATTAGCCATAGAGAGAGAAAAGTTATAAATTTAGTAGCACAAACTTCACTCAATGAGGTGGCGGTGTGCCACATTCTGTGGCATGATGTTTGTGCAAGGTGTCTCCCATTTAATATTCTCACTTCTCTTCTTTTAGAGAAACAAAGTCTAAAACATATCTGAAATTCAATTGCAGCTTATTGGATTGCCTGAACCACTTTGGCAGCCTTTTCTTCAAAACTGGATTCTTGAGCCAATGGGCTGTCTTCTTCAGCCTTGTGTGAATACTGCAGAAACAGGCCCTCTAGGGCGTGTGGAAAAAGTATGTAAATGCTGAGGATCCACACAGTAAGTGCATTTACTGACTATATCCACAGCACAGGCTACAGAAGTGCAACATCTGCCAGATGGTTTCAACTAAGATCCTGCGAGACAGAGAAAGCAGGTTCTTTATTGTCTGAAAAATGAGAAAGCATCTTTGTCTGATGAGTAATCTATTCAAAGTGCACCTCCGTCCTCATCACAAAGGGCACAAAAATGGCATAAATCATGCTTCGGAAAGGGCAATCTGACTTGCAAAGCCTAATCTGTGGACAACTCGGTCCAGAGGAAACACCCTTGAAGGTGCTCAAAAAGTCTAAGGTTAAAGCTGTGGCCTTCAGTTAGCCATTCCTTAGAAGCTTTCCAGCCAAAACCACCATTGACGAAGCCATCTGGTGACATCCTCAGTTATTCTACTCCAGTGGACGGCTTCCTCATCGACAGTTACCTTATTGATAAAAGACATTCACATCATCATCAATAACTGTACCCTTGTTACTATACCATTGGAAACAGCACTTCATTTAACGACCTAGTCATCTCCAAAATCGTTGACAAAGTTGTGTCTGCTTCTTCTGTGTTTCAGATAACCTTAAGGATTCTGGGTACACTGTTAGTGTCCTATACATCTCCTAGCTAGGTACTGCCAGCACCTCCTCCAAAGATCAATGACACTGATATGAAAGGGGAAAATGAACAATCTGGCGAAGACAGTCCCTTTCGGCGAGCATACATCCCTGCTCACCTAAATACGTAGTGTTTTGAGGATGAAGTTCCTGACCAGTACATTCTATATTCTTTACTCCAGTTATGTCCTGCCATCATGAGATTGAGAGTCGAGATTTGCGATAACACCACCTACGTTATGACAAACACTACAACCCATACTTTAAAGGTGACTCATACCATTAACAAAGGTAACCTGAACTGCCCACAATGAAAGTCCAGGTGGTTCTCCAGCACTGGATCTTTCATATATTCACGTACTTCAATCATTTCCTGTTATAAGCCTGGGAATCTCTGGAACTTTAAGCAGCAGTAAATTGGATTAAAATGGCAAATGCATCAATAACAGTGTTTGTTTAGCAGCAAATCTGCCTCACTTGAAATAGCCCAAACTTTAGCCAACTAGGTAGAAGTGGTGAGGTCTCCTGGAGACCACTATGGCTCAGATTTCTACTGCTCGTCGTGTGTGAGGGAGTTTCCTATAGGATATCCGCTCTAATCTGTGTGTATCCTCATCCTCGTTACAGCTTCATGACTTCTCAGGTAGTCCCTGGACCGCAATCAGCGTTAATATCACCTTTCAGCATAGAGTGAGTTTTAGGGTTTTTTGAGGAAAATCTCAAATATCTGGACCAAGGGGACCCTTTCCTGTCACCAAGTGCCATAATGGCAGACAAGAAAAAGAGATGCTTCTTTCAGCCCTGCTCTGATAGTGTACAAAAGAAAATGTATATTGATAATCCAAATGATCAGTGTATTTATTGTATTTATCCAGCATACAAGTGATATTTGTAGGACTTTCCCTTCCAAGGCTTTAAACAATAGAGAAAGGAAGTTGGTACTACTATAGAAGAAGAAAAGTTATCTTTCTCCTTTTCAACAATCAGCTCTCCAGTGGAGTTGATTGTAGCTACATCGTCCAAAATAAATGCAGCATCAATGACCCGATCCTCGTCCAGCTACACCACTGATGACTGTACCTCAAATTATCATAATCCCACTGTTGACAGCCTTCTTCACAGTTGACAGCTATAACCACTAAGGCAACCACCACCTTGACTTTGCCTACCATCTCATTGATAACCTCATTAAAGGAGGACATTCTTTTTCAAGTGAATTTCATGCATTCACCAGTGAAAATGACTGCTATCCTGCTTACTCAGATTCTGGAGGCTGAGGCAGAGGCTGAAGTCAGTGCCTAGTAGGATGTCTCAGATATGACAAGGAGCCCTGTATGACTAGATATGCCCCATCTACCAGGATTTAAGGAGAAGACTTATTAGGAGGAGGAGTATAAGGAATATGATTACCAGACTCAGACTTTTGTGGCTGTAAATACTCAGAGAGGTTATGCACCATCTTATGGTCGTTGATGCTACTGTAAGGGGCCGCAAGTCATGCAGTAGCCTGTGGCACTCAAGATGGCACTGCAACAGATGATGCGCACTTTTCAAAAGATGTTCCCTCAACAGCCTTCTGTACAGTCTCCAGATGGCCCACCACCTAACCCAACCATGCCGCCATCACTAGTACCAACGTAGCCTCCACCTCCCATCTCCTCTGAGGTTGGAAGTAATTCTGCTGTGCTCTCCTTCAGCGCCAACCAAACTTCATGCCTTATTCCACCAGCTCTTACAAACCTTGACGAACAGGAGCCATCAGACTCCACTTAATTATGAAGGAGAGGATGAACTGCAAAAAGGAGAGCAGGAGGACTATGAACATGATCAGGATTGGGAGGATTACATAGTGCCAAAAGAAAGAGACAGAACTCCTATGCAGCCAGATTACCCTCCAGGTGGCATTTGTATTCAATATTGCAAAGGGCAGCAAAAAAGTTCAATCTCCGCAAAGCATCAGTAAAGCAGCAATGCTCTCTATATGACTTTAAAGAACAACCTTGTATGGCCATGCCACACTCCTTTCAGCACACCCCGACTGAGATGACAGAAGAACAGAATTTTTTAAGAACACAAGGATGGTATTGCTCCAATGTCTTTTGGGCAGAACTTTAATCCAAGATCTTGGACCTGCCCTTCAAACGACAAACACTGTGTGGGAACTGTTTCCTGTACAAAATGTCAAAACTGACAAAGAAAAGCACGTTCCTTAGGGGCCTTGCAGTACATGCACCCTGTTTTAACTATGTTTCATGGATCTAGACACTCCTAGGCATTTGAATGGATGATAGTCTCACCCAGTACGGAGTCTGTATAAATTCTGCTACTCTCCAAACAAGAGCGTTATGACCAGGGCTATTCATCTAAAAGAGGTCATAGACAAAATTGTGGCAGAAGATCTGGAAAGAAGAGGGGTGCTTCCCAACTTGGCACTTATGACAGCCAGAAGACAAGTTGATTCTTCCAAGCTGCCCCCACGTACACCCATCATCTCAGGCTCATCCCGTCAAGGGGAGAATTTCCCTTTTCTGCCTGCTTGGAAGTCTGTAACATCAAAACGCTGGGTACTTCAAATGTATTAATTCATGCACTCCACCTATAGCAATTCTGCTAAAGATTTATCCCAGGCTCTTCTTCAGACATAACAGAGAGATACTTCACCACAACCTCAGGTCTCGGCCTGACAGCCTGGTACCTGACAATCTTGAATTCAGCCATTTGAACAATCCAAAAGATTGGAGAAACATTCCAGTACAGGCTCGCAAACCACCAAATACAAAAATCTACAACTCTGAATGGGTGCAAAAGGGTGCTGTTTTTAATCCACTCTCCATACAGCTCCATCAAGTATTTCTGTATTTCCTAGACCTGGCCAAGAGTGATCTTAAATTTGCTTCATCTTGCTGCGGTTTCAAGATTTAGACAAACAGAAGACTGCCTCATCAAAAAAGAATCATAAAGCCATTTATGAAATGTATTCTCAGGTCTTTTGCACCTATTAGGTGCCTTCTGTGCCATGGGAGGTGGACACAGTAGTTAGCCAGCTTATGCTACCTCCATCTGAACCAATCCGTAGAGTTCGACTGAAAGTCACCTTTTAGAAAACAGTGCTAGTATTTGCCCTTGCATCAGCAAGGAGAGTAGGGGAGTTGCAGACATTTACCAAAAGAGACTCTTTGATTTACGAGAGACAAAGGAGAGTTTGGCAGATGGGTATTTACTCCATCAGGGCAACAAAGTAAATCAATCCACCGCTCTGAGGGAGTACCCACTCACCAAATTTGAGATGTTTGCTGACACAGCAGACATCTCTTGCATTTACAGGAACAGCTTTTGTGGCAGTTCCTTTAAAGTGCGCTGAAAGTTTGACAGAAGGCTCCGTCAACATGATGAAGCCGTGTGGCAAATGTACAATGTTTAAAAAAAAAAAAAAAAAAATCCGAAAGCAACGACACACTTGCCATGGGAATTTTCACCCATGGTGTGGGAATCATTTTCGTATATTGACTATCCCCTACCGCCAAATTTTACTTTGCAATGACAGACAGTGAAATCTGACCATTGGTCTGCCCACTCTAAATAGGACTAGCAGAGATGTATGTTGGCGGTGGAGACAGATTATTCTCCGCTGTCGACAAACTAAAGGTCTGCATGACTGTAAATTAGGTGGGCGGACCTTCAGTTTGACAGATAGGTACTCTGTCGCCATTGCAATGGACTACTCTCTCTGCCTGATCTTGGTTTACAACTTTAGGTACTCAGAGCTCCAGATCTTCTTTAACAGAATGAAGGCAGCCCTTGCTTTGCCAGTTCTTACCTTGACGTCAGAGTGTGTGCCTCCCTGCTTGCCTGTGACACTGCCTCGGTAGGTGAAGGCCTCAATCTCTTCCAGTGCCTTGCCAGCAATAGTGACTGCAGTGTGCAGCGTGTTAGCCTTCAGGATTTTGTATTTTTTCTTGTGGATTTTGAGGCCAAGTTATGCAGATGCGGCTGCCACATTGTCAGTCTTCACTTGCATCTGCAGCTGGGTCCAGGAGAGTAGGCCCAGGTCATCTGCAATGTCCAGGTCATTGTGCTGCATCCGTGCTGGAGTGTCTTCATGATCAAGTCCAAGGCCAGCAGGAAGAGAAAAGTTGAGAACAAACAGCCCTGGCAGAATCAGGTCCTCATTTGGGCTTCTGTTAGTCCACCATGGACTATCTAGCAGGCCATTCCCTTGTGTTAGCATTCAGGATTTAATGTTTTTTTTCCTGTGGATGTTGAGGACACGTTGGGCGGATGTGTCTCCAACATTGTCAGTCTTCTCTTGCATCTGCAGATGGGTATGGCAGAGTAGGGCCAGGTCGTCTGCAAAGACCAGGTCATTGTGCTGCATCCAAGATATCCAATGGATCCCATTTCTTCTCATTGCTGGGGATGGCTTCATGATCCAGTCTATGGTCTGCAGGAAGAGAAAAGTTGTGAGCAAACAGCCCTGGCAAACGCTGGTCTTTATTTGAAAGGCTTCTGTGAGTCCTCCGTGGACTACCTATCAGATAATTCCCTCTAAAGTCCCTGATGATTCCTATGAGTTTATCTGCCACACCTTGGTGGCGGAGGAGTTTCCAAAAGGTCTGTCTGTCCATGCTGACAAATGCCTTCTCATAGACGATGAAGTTGACATAGAGGGGTAGTTCCATTCCACTTACTGCTCAATGATGATGCTCAGTGTTGCAGTCTGATCTGTGCAGGATCTTACTTTGCAGAAGCCAGCTTGCTGGTCTCACAACTGCCCATCGACTTGTTCCTTGATTCTAATCAAGCTGCTCTGTTGAAAAATTTGACTGCTTGGTAGAAGCTCTATCCCTCTGTATTTTGTGCAGTTACTCGGGTCACCTTTCTTGGTGATCTTAATGAGATGTCCCTCCTTCCAGTCTGATGGTACCTTTTCCTCTTCCCAGATCATTCCAAACCTGTGGTAGAGCATGTCTAGTGATGTTTCAATATCTGCCTTCAGTGTGTCTGCAGGAATGTTGTCAGGTCCTGCTGCATTCCCATTTCTAAGATGTTTGTTGGATTGCCATATTTCTTCCTTGGTTGGTCTGCTGCAGTCAATTGGCAAGTCCTTGTCCACGTGGTTGTACGTCTGGTGGAGCCTCTGGCATGGGCTGGTATAGCAGTTCTTCAAAGTGATTCACTGATCTTCGCTGCTGGCCTTCGTTGCCCATAAATATCTTCCCACCTTTGTCTTTAACAGTTCTTTCTGACTTGCTGTATCTGCTAGAGAGTTTCTTTATAATGTCGTAAAATTCTTTCCAACAAAGATCAAGCTTTTTAAAAGCAACGTAAAAACGGTTGTTCTGTATGGAGCAGAAACTTAGAGGGCAACAGTGACCACAACCAACAAAGTCCAGACCTTCATCGACACCTATCCAATGAAAATTCTCAAAATCCACGGGCAAAACACTGACAGCAATAACGACATATGGCAGCAGACTTTCCAACTCCCTTCTCATGAAGAAATCATGAAAAGGCGCTAGGGCTGAATAACCCTCTGAAAGTCTAGGCAAGCCCTGAACTGGAAGCCAGAAAAGAAGTGGAAAAGAGGAAGTCCAAGAAACACCTCGCACTGAGGCCTCAAGGTTGACTGCAAACAGATGGGTTACCCCTAAAGTGAGATTGAAAGAAAAGCCCAGGACAGAGGGATGGTTGGAGAGCAGTGGAGGATGGCCTGTAGCTCAGGACGGGTAGTAGGTGCAAGTAAGTAAGTGACCCTCTCTGCCAAATGCTAAAATGGGCCCTAAGCCACCCTATGAACCAACCCAAAAGGTCACCACTGACTTCCACTTGAATTCACCTGCTATTATCCTTTGCTTGTTTTTTTTCCCTAATCCAACAATGTCAACAGAGAAATGTTTTCATTAATTGAATGTCCACAGGTGCACTACATTTCACATAGGTAACTCAAACAATCACCTCAAAGCAGCTGTTTGTGTCTTTTAGCCATACAGGGAGAAGCTGTCTACTGTCCAAGCGGGGTTTAACACATTGGCTGTAACACCTCATCACCTTCTGCCACACTGAGGTGACACAACCACACCTGAGTAAAGTAAGGGTGCACTCATTTGCCATGCAGCCACATGGAAAAGCAGACACACGTTGTAGGAAGTTGGCTCTGTATGTGCTATTTCAAAGTAAGGAATAGCATGCACAGAGTCCAAGGGTTCCCCTTAGAGGTAAAATAGTGGTAAAAATAGATAATACTAATGCTCTATTTTGTGGTAGTGTGGTCGAGCAATAGGCTTATCCAAGGAGTAGTGTTAAGCACTTGTTGTACATACACATAGACAATAAATGAGGTACACACACTCAGAGACAAATCCAGCCAATAGGTTTTTGTATAGAAAAATATCTTTTCTTAGTTCATTTTAAGAACCACAGGTTCAAATTCTACATGTAATATCTCATTCGAAAGGTATTGCAGGTAAGTACTTTAGGAACTTCAAATCATCAAAATTGCATGTATACTTTTCAAGTTATTCACAAATAGCTGTTTTAAAAGTGGACACAGTGCAATTTTCACAGTTCCTGGGGGAGGTAAGTTTTTGTTAGTTTTACCAGGTAAGTAAGACACTTACAGGGTTCAGTTCTTGGTCCAAGGTAGCCCACCGTTGGGGGTTCAGAGCAACCCCAAAGTCACCACACCAGCAGCTCAGGGCCGGTCAGGTGCAGAGTTCAACATGGTGCCCAAAACACATAGGCTAGAATGGAGAGAAGGGGGTGCCCCGGTTCCGGTCTGCTTGCAGGTAAGTACCCGCGTCTTCGGAGGGCAGACCAGGGGGGTTTTGTAGGGCACCGGGGGGGACACAAGCCCACACAGAAATTTCACCCTCAGCGGCGCGGGGGCGGCCGGGTGCAGTGTAGAAACAAGCGTCGGGTTCGCAAGGTTAGTCTATGAGAGATCTCGGGATCTCTTCAGCGCTGCAGGCAGGCAAGGGGGGGGTTCCTCGGGGAAACCTCCACTTGGGCAAGGGAGAGGGACTCCTGGGGGTCACTTCTCCAGTGAAAGTCCGGTCCTTCAGGTCCTGGGGGCTGCGGGTGCAGGGTCTCTCCCAGGCGTCGGGACGTTGGATTCAAAGAGTCGCGGTCAGGGGAAGCCTCGGGATTCCCTCTGCAGGCGGCGCTGTGGGGGCTCAGGGGGGACAGGTTTTTGTACTCACAGTATCAGAGTAGTCCTGGGGTCCCTCCTGAGGTGTTGGATCTCCACCAGCCGAGTCGGGGTCGCCGGGTGCAGTGTTGCAAGTCTCACGCTTCTTGCGGGGAGCTTGCAGGGTTCTTTCAAGGCTGCTGGAAACAAAGTTGCAGCCTTTCTTGGAGCAGGTCCGCTGTCCTCGGGAGTTTCTTGTCTTTTCGAAGCAGGGGCAGTCCTCAGAGGATGTCGAGGTCGCTGGTCCCTTTGGAAGGCGTCGCTGGAGCAGGATCTTTGGAAGGCAGGAGACAGGCCGGTGAGTTTCTGGAGCCAAGGCAGTTGTCGTCTTCTGGTCTTCCTCTGCAGGGGTTTTCAGCTAGGCAGTCCTTCTTCTTGTAGTTGCAGGAATCTAATTTTCTAGGGTTCAGGGTAGCCCTTAAATACTAAATTTAAGGGCGTGTTTAGGTCTGGGGGGTTAGTAGCCAATGGCTACTAGCCCTGAGGGTGGGTACACCCTCTTTGTGCCTCCTCCCAAGGGGAGGGGGTCACAATCCTAACCCTATTGGGGGAATCCTCCATCTGCAAGATGGAGGATTTCTAAAAGTCAGAGTCACCTCAGCTCAGGACACCTTAGGGGCTGTCCTGACTGGCCAGTGACTCCTCCTTGTTGCTTTCTTTGTTCCCTCCAGCCTTGCCGCCAAAAGTGGGGGCCGTGGCCGGAGGGGGCGGGCAACTCCACTAAGCTGGAGTGCCCTGCTGGGCTGTGACAAAGGGGTGAGCCTTTGAGGCTCACCGCCAGGTGTTACAGCTCCTGCCTGGGGGAGGTGTTAGCATCTCCACCCAGTGCAGGCTTTGTTACTGGCCTCAGAGTGACAAAGGCACTCTCCCCATGGGGCCAGCAACATGTCTCTGGTGTGGCAGGCTGCTGGAACTAGTCAGCCTACACAGACAGTCGGTTAAGTTTCAGGGGGCACCTCTAAGGTGCCCTCTGGGGTGTATTTTGCAATAAAATGTACACTGGCATCAGTGTGCATTTATTGTGCTGAGAAGTTTGATACCAAACTTCCCAGTTTTCAGTGTAGCCATTATGGTGCTGTGGAGTTCGTGTTTGACAGACTCCCAGACCATATACTCTTATGGCTACCCTGCACTTACAATGTCTAAGGTTTTGTTTAGACACTGTAGGGGTACCATGCTCATGCACTGGTACCCTCACCTATGGTATAGTGCACCCTGCCTTAGGGCTGTAAGGCCTGCTAGAGGGGTGTCTTACCTATACTGCATAGGCAGTGAGAGGCTGGCATGGCACCCTGAGGGGAGTGCCATGTCGACTTACTCGTTTTGTCCTCACTAGCACACACAAGCTGGCAAGCAGTGTGTCTGTGCTGAGTGAGAGGTCTCCAGGGTGGCATAAGACATGCTGCAGCCCTTAGAGACCTTCCTTGGCATCAGGGCCCTTGGTACTAGAAGTACCAGTTACAAGGGACTTATCTGGATGCCAGGGTCTGCCAATTGTGGATACAAAAGTACATTTTTAGGTGAAGGAACACTGGTGCTGGGGCCTGGTTAGCAGGGTCCCAGCACTCTTCTCAGTCAAGTCAGCATCAGTATCAGGCAAAAAGTGGGGGGTAACTGCAACAGGGAGCCATTTCTTTACACACGTTCTCCAAACAATACTGCCTGGATGTGAACACAGCATCTGACTCAGCACTGGGACAGGCAGTTTTCTAGTGTTAGATCTTACATAGTTTCACATGCTTGATTCATTCCCCGTCATCGATGTGTAAGCCCCACGGTATAATAGAAAGCAGTACAGTGATACACATAGCCTGGAAGGACTTGAAAACATTCATGTCAGTATCTTATCCACATCATTTAATAAGACCCAAAATCCAGCCAATCATGCTGCAGCACCCTGTAGAATACTGCCCTCAGAGGCTCCCCTCCCTCAGATTTTCTCCCTCACATCATCTGATATGAGTCTCCTTGAGCTCTGCTCAGTTATCCAGTGTTTCAGCTATTTCAAACATATGTGCGAAGAAACATATACTGAAAAAAGAGACTATCCAGACCTTGTGGAACCTGTGGAAAGAAGCGATTCCACTCAGAAGATCTTAACAAGGAGTGTATTTACGTCTCCACCTCTCACATAAGGTAAAATAATGTAAAATTTGTCTTAATTTTTCGTGAGGAACCTTACTTCAGAAACTTAAATCCAAGGGTGCTCCACTTTCTGAGGCAGATAGGGAAGATTCCTCAGAATCAAATAGGAGGCCTCATAAAAGGGAAAGATCAGGTAGCCAAGTGCTTGAGGAACCACCAAAGAACACTCTAAAAAAGACCCATCATGGGACATACAAGGGGCATAATCCGTCAGCAGAGTGCTCTCACAATCATAGAAAAGAGGACATCTCCTCAGATATACAAGTCTTGCCCTGCAACAACTTCAGCAACATCAACACATGCGACAACTATGGAGACGTCATCAACGAGGAAACCATTGACAAACCAGTTGAGAATGGCAACAGTAACACCATTGATGGTAATCGTCCCCGCCATTGTCAATGACACAGTCGACGAGGGAAGGATTGCATTCTCAGTCAATTTTACTAATGGCAGAACATACCTACCCAAGTGAAGGTTCGCCACTTTCACCAACCAATTTGTTAGATGAGGAGGATTCAGATGACAAAGGTCCTTTTGGGACAGCCCATATATTTGCCTTCTTAATTGAATGTAAAATATCAGGAGGAAAGTGAGGAGTATTTTGAGGAGGACGATTACTGTTCAGGAGCACAAAGGATTCGGAACTCTGCTGGCAGACTACTCCTATGTGTAAAACCAGAAGCCCACACCTCCCCTTCTTTGAGGGCCCTAAATTGGTTACCAGTTTCAAAAGGTCCACCTTCAAGCTGCTTTGTATCACCCACAAAGCAATACATGGAACAAGACCGCTTTTCATCAGGAATAAAATCACCAAATATATTCACCAAAGGGAACTCTGCTCAAGATTGGCACTTCGCCTCAAAACCCCACCTTACAAGAAAAAGACAATAGGTGGTACATCTTTCTCTGTTCAAGCAGCCAAACTATGGAATTAATTACCCCAAATATAAGATCCACGGATAACTATCTCATCTTCAGAATACTACTAAAGAGTTGGCTCGTTCCTACATAACCACAATATTCAAACAATAATGTACAGCATATCCCTGTATATGTAAACATTTATAATTTGTTTATATGTATATACCTATATATTCTTAATTATTTGTACAAATATGTATATTAACTGTGTTTTTTAAGAGCATATAGATACTCTTAAGGTCTGCTTAACAAAGGTATATATTACTCACGGATATATATATATATATATATATATATATATATATATGTTATTCTGTGCTTATTATGTTAAGATTTTGTTTGATTAGGCGCTTAGATGCTTGTGGTTGTCTGCTTTATTTATCTATCACAATAGGTAAATATTATCTAAAAGCGCTTAACTATTGGAATATTGAGGAAAATATATATTTTTAAAAAAATACATAAAAAAATTAGTTATAACAAATACACAAATAAGTTACCTTCAAGTACTGCAACACTTGAAAGTCTGTGTTTATACAATGCAATGTTAAATATCAATATATTATCCTATAAATCCTATATACATGTATACCCTTTCTGTGTAGTCATTTATCTATATATTTATTACGTTACTCCTACTGTGAAAAGAAAAAACATTTAAAGAAACATTTCACTCTCTCCGGTGTACTACTCTGTCTCACCCTATACCTCTCTTAGTCTGTCCTCTATCTCCAGACTCTGACCCATCCCAAACCACATTGTACTACTATGTTCTCCCAAATTACCCTTTCTAGACTCTTCCCTCCTCTGTCCCTCCTGGCTCACCCCAAACCTAATTTTACTACTATGATCTCCCAAACAACACTTCTGAATTCCTCCCACATGTATCACTCCTTTGACTCATCACCAACCTTATTTTACTTCTATATTCTCCCTAATTCCTTTCACAGACTCTTCCCTCCACCAATTCTTCTTTTTGCTCATCCCAGACCCATCGCAGTAATTTGGAGATTACTACTGTGATCTCCAAATTATCACTTTTTAGATTCTTTCCTCCTATATCCCTCTATTATTCTGTTCAATCCAACTAACAGACACATGCCCACTTATAACATTAACTCATATTTCACAATATTAATCCACACTAATCCTTTTGGTTTCCGGAGTAGCGATCTACTCACTGAAAAGCACTCTGACACCTCATCAGGGGTAGTAAGCGCTATATAAATACAATTACAATATTCTGCTAGACCTAGTCAATAAATACATAGACCTCTACCAACCCTATATTCATCATCAGTCTCAGGAAAAGATGGTACAGGTATCAAGAGCCTCAGTACAAGACCTACAGAGCATGTTACAAGATTATTATAAAAGGTTTCCAGAGCCCACAATGGCTACATAAACAGCACAGCCAAAACAGTCTCCACAGTCTCTTAAAGTTCAACCTCCTACTCCGCGCACACTGCATAATATTCCAGTGGTGCATACTCCAAAAAGAACCTCAGCATCAAACATCTGAGTCCCACCTGTCATTGACGGATTATATTCTGATGTGAAAAGAGAGGAAGAGGAAGTACTAGACGATCAATGTGCACCCAGTGAATAGGATGACTACCTGATTTCAAGACCACTTTTGCTGGCTTTCCATCCAGTTGATCCTTCTCCTGACGACATTGGTGGGTTTCATTATCTAGCAGAAAGAACTGCAAAAAGATTTGAACTACTGCTAAAGCAATCAGATTGTTTTTTGTATAACTTGAAAGAGCCTGCTAGGAAATCAATTAGGACAATCCCTGTTGTGGATTTCACCTGGGAGGAAGGTGTACAAATCAAGAAAAATTCAGCAATGGTCACTACTGTCTTACAAATATAAGGCAACAGAGCAGTTACCTGCTTTTTAAATTGGACACCTAAAGCCGGACTCCATCATAACTCAGGCAGGTCAATGCCACTCCAAGTATCCCTCTACACCCATTTCAGCACCACCTGATAGGGAAGGTAGGCTTTTAAATAATATGGGGAAACATTTTTTGACCATGTCAGCAACTACAGTTAGGGTGGTCAGTTCCTTAGCGATCCTTGGAGGCTATAGCAGACAGATGTCAGATATTGCTCCATACATAGATCACCTACCTGAGGAAAGTAAAGATGGAAGTAAAACATATTCTACTTGAGGGTGAAAGAACTTCAGAAATAAAGGCTTTCGACAGTTGGCAGGTGCAGCTGTTCACTATAGACAGGAATGGTTAAAGGCCACTTCCTTCAGGCTCAAAGTACAAAGTAAGATTCTAGCTATGCCTTTTGATGGTGAGGCAGTATTTGGCAAACACAATGATGATCAACAGATGATCAAAATAAATGCAGACACAGCAAGATCACTAGGTACTCTACAAATGTGGTGAACACTCTTTCAAAAAGCAAGAGGCAGAGGGCCACTCTCCTACAGATGAGGACATCAAACATATTGATCTCAACAATTTCAGCAGCAATACAAACCACAATATCATCAACAGCAGTACAGATATCTGCCATCAGCAGCTTATAACATGTAATCAGCAAGAAGGAAGAAACTTCCCAAGCAAAGAACAAGGGTCGAAAGCATTGTCGATACAAAGCTGCTGGTTACCCCGATACTATCGCAACAAAGGACCGGTGTGTTTTAGATCTATTAACCTACAGTCATATTTTGGAGTTCGCACAAAGACCACCTTATATGCCTCCACTTCATCTGTGTCAGCTACAATTGAAAATACTAACCATGCTTAGCAAAGGAACCTTAGAAAGAGTACCCCATAACCAGAAGAGAATAGAGTTCTATTCCTGATCCTTTTTTATTCAAGAAAAAGACGAGGAAATAGAGGCCCATTTTGGATCTTTGAAGATTAAACAAGTACGTAAAAAAACAATTGTTTTGAATGGTTAGTCTTCAAGACTTCCATCAACTTTTCAATCATGAAGACTACATGACAACATTAGATCTCCAGGAAGCCTACTTTCTTATCCTGATTCACCCAAAACATTGAAATTTTTTGAGATTCAGGGTTGCCAACATAAATTACCAGTTCAGTCCTTCCTGTTGGACTAAAATCAGCCCCTCATTTTAACAAGATGCCTTGCTCCAGTGGCAGCTCACCTAACAGGAAGGTTATCAGGTATTCACATACCTCGGCAATCGGTTGATAAAGGCACCTCCTGGTCAAAATGCAGTCAAAGGGTCAAGGCCCTCTCTGGCACTATGCGGCCATCTGAGCCTAACTCTCAATCCACAAAAATTGACACTCCATCCATTGCTGACTGCAACATTCTTAGAAGCCATCTTAGGTAAAATGTAGGACGAGGCATATATAACAGAGGAAAGACAAACCAAACTCAGACTTTTGGTGGAAAACGTATTGAAAACAAAGTCCGCTTCAGTTTGCCTCTTCAACTCCCTTCTAGGGATGGTGTCATCTTCCATTTCTTTGGTTCCATTTTTCTATCTTCAAATGCGATCCCTACAGGATGGGCTAGACAAACAATGTCTATAAGCTCTTTCAAGAACATAATACAGATCATTCCGACCATAAAAGAGTCTCTTCCCTGGTGAACTCAAGAGAATACTCTTTCAGCAGGATTAAGCTTCATGCCTCTGATGGGCAACTTTGTAGTGTAAACTGATGCCTCCTTATAGGGGTGGGGTGCTCATCTGCAGGATTTGAAAATCAGAGAAAAGTGGACTCTGCAACACAAGAACCTTCATTTAAATCTATTAGGACTCAAGGAAGCGGCATTGATTCTTAAGTCTTTTCTTCCCAGAATAAAAGGATCAGCAGTTCTTATCCGCACGGACAACACCACCACCACATATTACATCAATAAAAAGGGTGGCACAAGATCTCAAACGCTGCTTCAAGAAGCTCATGAAATTTGGAAATGGGCACTGGAACATCAGGTGAAAGAAAAAGCAGAACATGTTCCAGGAATAAGCAGTGTTATGGTGGATACATTGAGCAGAACCAAAACAGCTGCCAGGAATGGGAGCTCACCCTAGACACTCTAGACAATATCTTTATTTTTTGAGGCAAGCCAAATCTAGACCTGTCTGCAATGCATCAGAGTTGAAAACGCTGGTTCTTTGCAAGTTGGAATCCACAGTTCGGGTTGTGGGGGAATGCATTTTAAATAAGATAGTCAGTGATCTTTGCTTATACTTTTCCCTAATTCTATTAATCCCAAACCTTCTCAAACAAATGAAGAGGGGACCATGCAGGATGATTTTAATAGCCCTCAAATTGCCTAGACAATTTTGGTTGACCAAACTAATCCTACTTTTACGAGAAACACCACATTTGCCTCAAACTTTTTTCAACTTTACTGTCAATAAACCACAACCAAATACTTCATCCAGATCTGATGTCCTTGCACTTATCAGCATGGCTCCTCAACACAATGAGTTTGCAGGATTGAGCATCTCACAAAAACGTATGAAATTCTTGCTAAGGTGGGGCTCATTCTGCCAACAAAACTTATCAACTTAAATGAAAATGTTTCTGTTTATGGTGTCAGGAGTCGCAAATCCACCCAATACCAGCACCGCCTGAACATATTATGCCCTATCCTTTATATTTAGCCAATACATGTCTGATTCATGGTTTGATTAAAGAACACTTATAGTTCTAGCCCCTTGATATATATCTCCGTAGATAAAATTGTTGCCCAAAGAGTTTAATTTTTGATTTGTGTTTTTGCATCATAAGTAATTTATCTTGGGTAGACATTGCTAACCGGGTCTGATTATTTCTGGATGTAATTCTTTTAAATGGCAGATGTATTGCAGTGATGATGTAATATTTCAGGAACCATGAGACCTATGTACTTCATTTTGTTGTCAAAACATAATTCTTAAGGGTTAATCAGTCTTAGAGAGAATGAAAACAACTTCTCAGAGCAACCCTTCCGCTATTTTCCAAAATGGCGGCTCTATCATGATGTGTTTTAGCAATCATGTTGGTAAGTTATTTTAATATTGTTTTTGTTTGAGGTTTTCCGTTGATTCAAATTCGTAAACATGAGTGAAGCAGGTGGTACAGAGGATCTTTACCTTTTGACAAAATGTTGCTAAATACAATATCTGAGGACTCCTTTAACAACAAAAAAATGTGTCATATGCCAAACTAATCTGAAAGAAAAGCTAACATCAACTGGAGTTGGGGAGAAGAGAGTCTGAGATGCTGCAGAAATACGGCAAAACGAAGTTCACAAAAGATTAAAGTGAAGGGGGAGGAGGATCACATTTTTTATCATTATAACAAGTGCTGCAAGTCATATACTATTGATAAAAACATGTAAAACATTTGTCAAAAAATAGCAGAAACCAGTGAATCACAAGAATCCGAGTCTTCTGAGAAAGCGACAACAACCAAACCCACTGCCCATCCTCTTAGAAGATTGATGGCTACCCCTCCTCCACCTCCAAACAACTGATCAGAAAGCAGAGGATCTTAAGTGTGTTACCTGTGGCTTAGCCAGAACAAGGACAAAATGGACTGATGAAAGAACAAAGTGCAGAGAATGAGTCTCACAGGGCAAACATGTTTTTATCTGCAGCTAGTTTCTTCCAAGATTAAGTTTTCAGTTGAGTAGCTGATCTACACAGTGAGCTGAATGTATTTGCAGCAGATTTTTATGCCCACCAGAATTTCAGGCATGCATACATTCGAAAATATGAATTTTCAATGAGCTCCCAGCAGCAACGTAACCGCCAACCTTCCGTTCAATTTGCACTCTTTGAAAAAGCAAATTAAGTTTTAAAGCCACTTTTGAGTGCTGTCTACCAGTTCACACTGTGAGATCAGAGAAATAATGGTCAACAATAATGAAGCTGTATTGATCCATAATAATGAAATTAAGATTTCTCTGGTGAGAATGTACAATGACAGAATTAGTTTTTGTCAGTCTAACAAAAAGAATGAGCCACTTATGGTGTTCTCAGCTGATTTGACTTCTGAAGTTCTTGCTGCCAAAATAACATCACAGGATGCAGTAAAATCAGCAGGGAACATTTTAAGAAAAGTCCTGAACGATTTAGATTTTGGACTTAATGACAAGTTTTGTGATGCCCCAGAGCTCCACAAATCATGGGAGTCAACAAGAATGCCTGATGTTGTCTTAATTTTTTTTACATCAGTTTTAATATCAACAAAGTAAAACTGTTATAAACTAAAGTTCTTGAGTTTGAAACAGAAGCCGACAACATTGGTGATGGCTTTGAAGATATAAGCAAAGAAATGAAAGACAATCCCATGAACCAACAGGCTTATGCTGTGCAAATGTACTGTTGTTTCCAAATCATGTTTTATAAATTACATCAGGGCAAAAAGAAAACTCTGCTACACATGATGACTGCCCATGCAATCTATGACAAGTGCAAAAGTAGAGAGCTAATCAGTTAAATGAATAGGATTGGTGTATCAGCAAGTTATAATGACATACTACGGAGCAGGAACTTGTTAGCAGCTCATGCTGTAAAATCTTGTGAATCCAAGAGCACACCACTTCCAAGTCACTTTACGATGCTGGGAAACAAGCTGTGTCAACTGTAGGCATAAACAAACAAAGCTGCAATCTTATAACCCAACTGCCTTGCCAACGTGTGCATAATCACTACAAGCCATCAACACATCCCAATCTACCAGAAAGTTTCAAAGTGGCTAAGGACATGGATCTTCTTCTACCTGATGCTGCAGTCCGCAAAGCTGATTTAACTGAATTTATCATATTGCTTATTCTGTGCGTATCGAAGGATGAATAAAAGCCAGTTCCTCCGTGAGCTGTAATTCATGTTCTGATCTCTCAGAATATCGTCCCACTGAAGAAGGTTGGGTTTTTACCAGTAATATCATCTCCAGTCACAAATTACGCAACAGTATACACAGCTCTAAACATTTCCAAAATGTGCGTGCTCAGCTTGAAAACCAGCCTATCCTGCCAATTTTCTGCAATGGTGTTTTCTGTATTGTAGCATAGCTGACATTTTTGTAAGCAAACCAATAGAATTTCATTATCTTTATCCAATGATGGGCGTTTTCCACATTACAAAAGTTGTGTTGCGGTGTGCAGGAAGTTATCTCAGTGGATGTGGCATAGAGAGTGCACTTATTGAGGCTAAAGTGCTTACAAGCAAAACTGTCCAGTCAGTATTGAGCAAAGCTCATTATGTTCATTTGTTACAAGGTATGCTCATCATTATCTGAGGCTTTAGAAACATTGTGCCTGATTACAACTTTAGAGGAGGTGGTAATCCGTCCCAAATGTGACGGATATACCACCAGCCGTATTACGAGTTCCATAGGATATAATGGACTCGTAATACGGCTGGTGGTATATCCGCCACTTTTGGGACGGATTAACACCTTCCTCCAAAGTTGTAATCAGGCCCATTGTATTGGAATGCTTTCTGGAACAAGAATGACAAATTAGGTTTTCCATATCTTATCTCAGAAGTGAACAAGACACGGGATGCATTTCATTCAAAAGACATAATGCAAAGCCATTCAGTGTTCAATACACTCAGTGCAAAATCAGAAAACCTGAAAAACAAGTTTGTAGAGTTTGTCAAAGAATGTGAAGAAAAATCAGAACTTTGCAACAACTGAGGAAATGTTTTACACATGATAGCTCTAGTGATAAATGTGGTACATGCTGATTGGGAAGGTGATTGGGAGCTGCGTGTGAAGACTGTGGAGGCACTGATTTCTGTTGCATAAACTACCTGAAATTTGGGTCCTGGTGTTTGGAAAGAGTGAAGAAGCTAGAGATGGAAAAGCCATACCTCTACAGAAAATTAATCCAAATACATTTTGTGGTGGAAGGCAGAGAGGGAAAGTTAATTGCTGTGGCTCCAGACATAAAACTGGAACAGACGATCCTGAGATCACAAAAAAGCTCCAAGGGAATTGTTGGTCAGACACGTAAAAGTGAATATGTTGCTCAATGGCAGCTAGTTTACCATGAAGTCCTTTCTATTTGCAATGTTTTCAGAGATATGACAGATTACAAATTATTGGATCATCGTGAAACTGTTCCTCACCATGAACTTGTGGGAAAGAGAGTGGAATATTTTAATAAAGATGTTGACGGCGGTCTTCATTTTGTGCAGCAGCAAGGAAACCCCTTTGAAATGTCTGAACCTGTGCAACTACACAACTTTGTGATCAAACAATGTGTGGATAACGATATAAAGATACTACTAGATGCCCTGGAACATGAATCAAAACTATACTCAGAACTGAAGCAGGAGAGATTTTTGTATTAAAAGAGAAAAAGCTGTTTGACATAATCACTAAAGCTAAACTTTCAGGCTTTAATTGCCATAGTAAGAGTTTTGTCCAACCAGCCACCACAAAACAGGTGACAAAAAACAACTTTCGTAAGCACATAGAGAGATGGATGTAGCAAAAGAAAGGGGTGAATTTATCAAGGACATTCTGTTGCATGATCTTCTTCCGGCAAACATATTATTTGATGGAGATGCTGCAACCAAACCAGTGAAGCACAAACTTGTACAAGAGCTCAAAAAAAGCTTTTCACGTGAATAATTTTTTTCAATTAGAAAAGGTGTGTCTCATTGGAAACTGCTGTTATTGTGGACTATATGTCACAATTGTGAACGGTCAAGATTTCATCCATTCAAAACCTCAGAGAGGTTGTTCAGACTGCTCTACAGATATTAAAGTCAGTGTGCACCTTACAAGAACTGCACATTGTCTTTGACAGTTATCTTGAACTATCTGTCGAAGAATGTGAGAGAATCAGTTGAATGTGTCTACAAGTGGGACAATTGACCTTGCCTGATCAAAAATTCGACACCTATACCTGTGCAACTTGATAAATCCTGGTCAACAACATCGAACAAGATTAACTTAATTCATCAAAACAATGTTGATGCTGCAGTGAACACTGAATTTCCAATTATTGCAAATGGAATGATTGTCAATAGAAGTTGGTGTCTGCAGAGATATATTCAAAAAGATACAGGCCATATTGTTCAAGAACTTAACTGCAAATTGGAGTAAGCTGACTGTGTTGTGCCACATGTGCGAAATGATTCCAATCAAGTCATTGTACTGTCAAATGACACAGACGTTATTATGGTGCTACTTACGTTTGTTGCAATGTTCATAGTCAAGGAGACAGTCAAAGTTATGGATGTGTTATGAAACAGGCGAGAACAGAGATTTAATCACACTTCATATTCTGTACAAGAAACTTGACCCAGTAATGCCCAGTGTTCTTATCAAGGCACACATTCTTATGGGTGATGAAACTGTGAGCCAAATTGCAACAAAGCTTGGAGCCTTAACTGCTGAACCTGTAAAGTTTCTGAAACGATTTGCTGAGACAGAAGAAGAATGTGACTTAAAAGATGTAGTAAAATACCTTGTGCATGTGTGGAAAACGAGTTCTGACTGTCACACATTTGATGATATGCGGTACAGGGAGTTCAAGAGATCAGTCCCCCTAAATGATCTTCCACCTACATCATATTCTGTGTGGACACATTAAAAGAGCATTCTACTTGATCAGAAGATGAATAATGTTTTGTATCATGCACATGTAGGGAAAGATCCATTTGAATTTGGTTAGGAAGATATTGATGGGGTGCTAAAACGTATGAAATTTCTAAAGCCTCTACCCAGAGAACTTATACATACATGTACTTGCAAAACCTGTGCTACAAAAAGATGTCCCTGTCGATATGCTCTTCTCAAATGTTCAATATTCTTCAAATGTACCATGAGCGATTTCCGAAACAAATAGCTAAAGTGAACTATGAAAATGTGTCTAAAACAGGAGTGGCAAACATTATTTTCTTCATATTCAGATCATAAACATTGTTTGGTGTATACATAAAAGGATTAAAGACCATTATTATTTGTTTCATTTATATATATGGCTCTTCTTCCTCTATTATAGCTGCCATTTTGGAAACTGGCAAAAGGTTTGCTCTGAGGAGTTATGTTCGGTCTACTAGACTACTTGACCCCCAAAACCTATATTTTGACCTCAAAATGAAGTGTATAGGTCTCATGCTTCCTGAAATATTACATCATCACTACAACACATCTGCTATTTTTAAAAATGTCGTCCAGAAAAAATGCAGCCTGGATCAGCAATGTCTAGCCACGCTAAATTACTTCTCCAATCATCCAAAAACACAAATCAAAAATGAAAAACTCTGGACATAATTTATTTTATGGAGGTATATCAGGGGCAGGGATTATGAGCAACAATACTAGGATGGATTTAGATGATTATTCTGTTCGCCATCTTTTTGGCCATGTAGGATTATCAAAAAAATTCTTAAAGGGCTTTTTAGATCCTTCCCTCCAATAAAAAAAGCCTCTTCCAGCATGAAAGCTTAATATAGTGCTCTCGCAATTGATGATTGCTCCTTTCGAACCCATTCACAAAGACTAGATGAAATTACTGTCATGGGAAGTGGCACTGTTACTAGCCTTGACATCTGCAAGGAGAGTTAGTGGAACTTAGGATTCCACAATTAAAGAACCATGTCTTTAGTTCAGAGGGGATATAGTGATTTTAAGAACCAACCCATGTTTCATTCCGAAGGTTCTCACAGACTTTTATCTGATTGAACTCATTGTCCTAAAGACATTTTTTCTAAATCTACAGAACATAGTGGATAGATCATCACATATATTAGTTGTTAAAAGATGTCTAAAATTCAGTATACACCGAATAAAGCAATTTAGGAAATCAGACAGTTATTGGTTGCTTACGGTAACCCTCGAAAAGGGTTTCCACACTCCAAGCAAAGTATTGCATGTTGGATTGCTACAGCTATCCAGTTTTGTCTTTGTAAAAGTGGAAGACCTATGTAAGCCAAGGTACAAGCACACTTTACAACAAGTGTCTCTACCTCAACTGTTCATTCCGACTGTGTGTCTCCTCAGGACATTTGTACAGCATCTAAATGGAAGAGCAGGCACATGTTTACGCTGCTTGGATTCAACAGTCCAGAAAGATGCAGCAGTGGGGCAAGCAGCGTTACGTCATCTATTTTAATAAGATTAGTCTGCTTTCTTTTATTAATCTCAAATCTTATTTTCAAAAAATCAAACATCACATTCATAGCATGTAGCCAACGTGTTTTGTTCTAAGCAAACTTCATCAGGGCTACATTAGAAGTATAAATATACATTACCCCTTCACATTAAAATACAATGTATTCCTTAAAACACTGTAAAAACGTTTTACTTTACAAACGTTTTCTTTATGAAAAAAATCACCATCACTCATACTGCTCATTTAATGTCTCACTTAGAACAATTGCCCTAGAATCCATACATTGGCCATATACACAGTTGTTACATTTCACATATATTAACAGCAAGTTGCCATTAATGTGTGAGAATAAAAGATCACAAATCGTAATTCTGTAAGGAATATCTTTAATTCGCCACGTGCACATTAAGCAGAATCAGACCAGGCAAGATCAAATTTATACATTCATATAGTCCATAAACTTGAATAACTGTATAATACAACTATTATATCCATTATTTGGTAGTGTAGCAAAGCTGAATAGTCACACATTAAGCACACAAGATCAAGCAAAGGTTAAATGAATACAGTCTATTAAGCCATAAATCTGTATAATGCACCCAATTGGTCCATTGTTGATAGTATAACAAAGTGGTATGGTCACCACAATAGTTCTATTGAAACAAAATGCATTTTCACTACTTGTTCAGGGACGCTAAAAACTCTCATAATCTAATCGTGTGTAATAGAACCTAAAACTATTCTCCCACATCTCAATCAAAACATCAATTTCCCGTAGAGTGGTACCACAGTGGTTATAAAAAGTAATTATCATCAAAGAAAAGCCAAAATAAATGAATAAAAAACATGCGCACTACATGCTATGTTTGAATATGAAATAGTTCCCTTAAACGTTATGGAACCAAAAGCAAGTAGATGTGCTCTACAAAATGTCCCTCTGTACATTTATCTACTCACTAAATTGTAGCGGCAAAAACGCCCAAGCCTGATGTAAAGGCTGTGGCAATACAGTAATTCCACAGGTAATCACACAAATTTCTTTCACCCATATATTTTAAAAAGACAATCACAATCACATCTTACAATAGGAATCAGTTAACCAAATGTAGTGCTATTTTCTAGAGGACAAACAAATCCTCACCACATACTATACATCAAAATGTGTACCCCAATCAATTGCAGTATTATACCGAAAATGTAATCTTACCCGATTCCACTGTGCTTAGAGCACCCAAACAAGCATGTAGAGCTTCTGGCATGCGAGTCCCACTCCATCTTGGAGCGTGTTTTTATGCTCAACTTTTCTCTAATCAAAGAAGGACCCGTCCCACTGCGTCAGCCATGCTGACAATTCATCAAGAGAGAACTACCAAATATTTACCTATGGATGCATTGGTAGAAAGGAGCAACATTGAAGCGCGCCATCTCGACTCAACCTTTGAGGTGTATCTAGTAGTTAATACACCTATCGCACAACATATTTATTCATATATAAAAGGGAGCAAGTGCATCAAGTCTTGTGTGCATACTAGATCTTATGATCCTGCCATATCATACATATTGTTCATAAACGTGAACCATGTAATACATGCTTTTCACTTCCTGTTACAATGATGGCACGTTTAATTCCAGGTACGTACGTAGTGTCACAATTAATAACGTCTCCTATGGTATAGCTATTCTGGGTGTTAAATGAGAACACTTGTGTTTTATTTTTGCCAAACTAGCACATATGGCACCTACCACACATGTAAAAGCCATTCACTTTTATTGATATCAAGGTAATAGCTTTACTTTAATTTAGTGTGTATCTCACATAGCTGGGGCACAACTGGTCTTTAATGGTTCTCCCTTTCTGATACACCACACATGCTTTTGGGGGGCGCAATATTTCCCTGAAACTGCAAATTATATAATAAGGACCAATGTTTTTTTCAGAATGCTATACACATGTATACTGTACATGTTGTTTTGGGTAATAAATCTTACCGATTGATCACCTCCCCTTTTTTCATATTCCATTTTCTCTGCCTTGTATTGTAACATGCCCTCTCTCCTTACTTTGAAAGCCCTTCTCTCTGCTTTTTTCAGACACTCCTCATTGTAACCCCTTTCCATAAAATGGGATTTGACTTCCTTAATTCTTTTAAGAAAATCCCTATCCTGGCTGCAATTGTGGTGAGCCTGCACCATCTCCCCATATGTGACGGCTTCAATAGTGGTCCCAGGATGTAATCCTGCTGCATGTATTACACTATCATACACAGTTTCTTTCCTGTATATGACACCTAGTATAGCATCATTTTCAATATACAGTAAATGATCTTGAAACTTAATTTTGGTAGGGTCACATTTCATAGTTAACTGTACATTGAATCTGTTCTTATCTTATTGTGACCTCACCTGCAGCCTCTACCTTGTAGGCCTCCATGACATCAGGTTGCACAAGGCTACAATAGAAGATGTTGAGGCAGAAGGAAAGCAGTGGAAGGTTTTTTATAAACCTTCACCTGCTGATGAGCAGGAATGGGATGACTGTGTTCCGGGCCCCCGCAGAACAATACCAGAGCACATTCCACTAGATGAAATGTGAAGTTCCATGCTTTATTCAAAAGTCTTGTCCTTCCATTGGTTGTTCAGCGGGAGAACTGTTTTCTGTATGACTGCAGGGATCTTGTAGGAAAACATCTAAATCAATCCCTATCGTTTACCACTTTTCGATGGAGGTAAATAAGCTGATGCAGAGCTCAGCTTTGGTTCCAGCTACTATGTCCAATCTTGAAAAGAAATACAGGATGAATAGCAGCCCAGTTTACTTGACTGGATGTCCAAGAACACACCCCTTGGTTATCCAGGCAGATCAGAGATGTTCTTGAAACCCATCCTATCCATAAACAGCTCTGCCTGACAGGGACTCTTTTGTTGAGCAAAACTTCTCTCTGGCAGCCATTTCGAGCACTGCTTATAGACACTGGTGATTCAGCATGGTACTTGCCGTCAGTGGGTGAGCAGATAGGTGAGAGAATGCTGGCAGGGAAGGAGAGGGTGAAAGCTAAACCAACCAACTTTGAACAGAACATTCCATCCATGTGAGAAACCCAAATCCGACCTTTTTTGACCAAAGGCAATAGGAAATGCCGGTTCAGTGGCAGTAGACACTGGCAACCCTGAATGAGAGAGATGTGGAGCAAACCATTTGCTCGTGCCTTTCTGCTGCTTTCTGTCATGCCAGCCACATTTGCTGAGTTCAAGCAAGAGCAGTTTCACATCATTCTATTGGCTTCAGCAAGATCCAGGCAGTCATAGTACGTGAACCCACTACAACTATTCTTTGCCACTCCCATACCAATGGATGGTTGCCCACTTCTACTATCCAACCTTAGAGGCCAGATATTTCACACTTAGCCATCTACTCTGAAATGGATTTCCTGCTTTCCGAGCACAGTGAGTTAAATAGTATAGGAATCCTGGTCTGCCACAGGAGAATATTTGATTAGGCGAGTGCATAGTCCACCAATAACACCAAAAACATGTAGTTTAGGAACACGCCACCTTTTTTGTTGTTGAAATATTCTGATAAGGAGCGGTCCTATCAAGAAAGAAGAGTGCTGCTTTGGTGAAGAGCATTCTAAAGGTGATCTGGCTTTCATCCTAAAAACCCTTCTCTGGGCTTTATTCACAAAGATAAAATTACATGAGTAGATTTACTCAGGTGTAAACTTAATTTGGCACCTAGCAGCAGCTTTACACTTTAAGTGTAGAGTTACTACTTAGTGAAGATGTATATTTCTTCACCCCCTCAAAGCAGGGAGTGGATTCTGCTAGAATAGGGTTTATAAGTGTTTATGAGTATTATCAGTAACTTTCCACAAGTAGGTAGAGGTCTCTGGCATCGATGCAGAGATCTCCCTGTGGTAAAGTATAGGAAAATATAAAAATGCTTAAGGATGATTTTAAAAGTATTCAAATATTTTAATGTAAAATAAAGATCAAAAATAACTTGAAGTAATGTGTGGGTGTGTGAGTCTGTCCTATAGGCTGCATTGTTTTAAGTCCCTGGCTCAATTTTTTCCAATGGGAGTGTGTTATAGTATGTGTGACTGACCATGTGTGGAACTGGACTTCCCTCGACTGGGGTACTTCTATGACTATTTTGGGACTTCTTTGACTGTAGCAACTTCAGAAGTGTAGTTTGTGAATAAAAATGGGCTTATTCTTTTGTCAGCGGGCGTTTGTATTTGCAGGTCCCTCTTTAAACCCCACCTTACCCCTGCTGATTCATCTCCCATTAAGGACCTGATTACGAGTTCAGGTGGCATTTATTGCCCCTGATAAATAACAATACCACTGGGTACGTTAATCACCAGGTGTGATAAATAATATCTATCATGAGTTTATGGGAATAACATTTGGTGTTTAATGCATCAAAATCCGCATGATATGGTAAACACCGTATGTTTTCCCCTGTTAAATTTTGGCAGGTTTGACCTGCTGAAATGTGACAAAGGTTGAGTTATTAAATGCATCCAATAATTATCAGATGTGTTAAATAGCTTCAAACTGAGACTTCAACGACTGGGGCGGATAGCTATGTATAGAAACCATAGGAGAGGCGGAGGTCTCTGCACAATGGTTTGTGAATAGCATTATGCAGTACATGAGTGGTACTAATGTAGTACTACAAAAATTACTACAACTGCAGTTTGTGAAAAGGCCCCTCTCTTGTGTATTTTACTAAAATTGTTTTTAAAACTGTTATAGGATTATTACAAAGATTTGATATAGATCTAAAGGTAATAATTATGATAAAGAAACAAATGAGCTAATATGTTTACTGACAAGTAACTTTCTAAGCTCGTCTAGCAAAAAGGTCTAATAGGAAGATCCTTCATGTAAACATGCCAGTGTGAAAGCCTTTCTTCTTGGCTGCTCAATTTACATTTCAAGAAAAATTGAAACATACAATTTTTTCATCCATCCTTGGGATTTGAGCCACATGCTGCCTCATTCCATGTAGTATTTGAATAAGATGTTTGCTGCAGGGTGTTCTGAGCCAGATAAAGACCTAAATCAGACGTTTAAATAAAGTTTCATTCCTTTATAGCTCACTATGAGGACAGCCATTGTTCTTGCTTTGATTCTTCATTTCTCTAGATGTTATTTACAAGTGTACAAATATACACTACAGTGAGCTGGGTGTCAGATGTAAAAATTGTCTGAAGCATCTTAAATATTCTTGAGATGTTCCGGATGATGTATAGACCCCTGCATTTGCAATGGGAACATACGGTCTGAGAACTGTGCCTTGAGCATACTCTAAAGAAGCAAAGCCCCTTAGTTCCAAAGCATGTATTTTGACAACCCACTAAATCTTCTGTTATTCAGTCAGCATCCCATAATATGGCTGTAGATGCAGTGGAAATGGTTCCTCCACAGGAGGACGGGAGAGCATGTTACTAGCACTCTTTCACAATTTCCTGGAAAGTAAAGACCAACCCTGAACTTGAGAGGCCTGAACAAGTTCCTGTGAAGAGGAATTGTGGAAAGTCTAGCTAAATAAAATGCTCTTTACTCTGAGTTGAAGCCGATCTTGCTCTTTGGAGGTAAACAAATAATGCATCCACATCATTATCTGGCCTGCTGACAGAATATTTTTGAATTTATTACGAGACCAGAATGACAAACAGAGCCAAAGTTTGGTCCCTGCAAATTAATTTTAGCACAAGAGGTATTGACATTGTCCGTTTTAGTAGAGTTTCTTATTGTAGAGCCGGCCCCATACTAGTACTTCCATACATCAATGGCTGACTCATAAAAGCTCTTCTTAGGAACAATCACTCTGTATGGGGGTGTTTATTTAGTAGTCATGGGTCTACCAGGAGTTGTTTCACTAAGAGACATATTTTTGCAGAGGTTATGTTGGACACAGTGATACCAATAGCAGTTGAAAAACCAGTAGGGCTTGCCACCTTCATTTATACCAGGGGCCTTCAAACTGGGGGGCAGGCCCCCCTAGGGGGCTCTCAAGTGAACCCAGGGGTGGTGCCAGGCTCTCGAAAAAAAAGAAGCATTATGCTAATAACGGCTTTGTTTTAAGGTGAAACAAATTGAGCAGCTGTAGACTGCACTGTAATGGGCCATTATTAACATGTTTTGTCATTTATATCCGAGCTGGGAGTATGTGCCAAAAAGAAAGGGACTCTAAGTACTCTTCAAACCCTCCATCCTCACTTCTAATAATCACACTGTGGATACTTTTACACGTTGATTTTGTTTCCACTGGGGAGGCGCAGCATTAAAAAGTTTGAAGACCATGGATTTATACCATTTTCATGTTCAGATCAGAAAGCCCAGTGCACATAAGGTCTTTCCTAAAACGAGCTTTTTCGGCACCCTTCACCATGTATATAATATATCCGAAAATTAATAGACTCTTGATGCAAAAATAACCTGTGCTTCTATTAGCCAACACAGTTGCATTAATGAAAAACGGATTCTAATTGTCTTAAATTCAGCGATGCTACCAGTATGTTAAACAGGTCTCTTAAACATTGCTCTACCAACTAAACTATTTTAGCTCAAAAAGGCATATTGCTTCAGAATCAACATTACCTCAGAAGTACTCAAAAGGGAAATTCATTACTTGCTGAACAGGAGTCTTGTCTTGATTTGTGCCTAAACCCACAAACTTACCAGTTTGTCCTATTACAGGAAGACTACCTGGAGAGCAACCAGAAATGTGCTCACTTTGACATAGGTGTTAGTTATAAGTTATTCATGAAGGTTGTATGTTTGGACATGTTAAGGATGTTGTAGTTATAAAATTATTTATGAAAACTACCCTAGATAGTCGGGAACTGTTGCGCTATAGTCCCATCACAGGACAGCCACTATTGCAAAGATTACCCCGGTTAGTGAGTCACTAAAATGTAGCCTCTTTTTTTTTGGCATACAAGCTTGCGACCTAGCTACATTCAACAGGTCTTTCCTAAGTATTCCCCTTCTGTATCGTTAGACGTGTGTGGGAACCTATGGTGCATTCTGTAATATAAAATTAGTTGTCAGGATAACCACTTTTTTCTTGTCTTGCTGCGTAACCTTGGAATAATTTCCCATGTAGCTCGTAACTAGTCCATCCCTAGAACTTTTTAGAAAACAAAAAACTACCATATGTCATTTATTGCCGATTAGAGTTCTTCCTACCCACCAATAACCCTCTACTGCCTCGTGGGGTGAGGAGATCATTTTTATGCAG
Organism: Pleurodeles waltl; assembly: GCF_031143425.1. Taxonomy (NCBI): domain Eukaryota; kingdom Metazoa; phylum Chordata; class Amphibia; order Caudata; family Salamandridae; genus Pleurodeles; species Pleurodeles waltl. The sequence continues at coordinate 704,840,040 of NC_090450.1, forward strand.
GTGGAGGTTCCTATGATTACAGCCTCAGAAACCCTGGATATTTGTTGTTTAACAAATTTACCATTTTCCAAAGCCTATATTATTTTTATTCGACTTTTTTATTACTACTTAACTGCTCACTCACAAGATTTTGATATCAGTAGCGCAAAGCCTTTGGAGAAACAACAGTAGCACACCAGTTATGCAGAGCTTAGGCCCATTTAACCATATCTTCATGCCTTACCATTTGAGACTCGAGACAGTAGATCCTTAAATATAGCAACTGGTAGGGTCTCTACGAAAAAGGCTAAAAATTCAAGTTCACTTCTTTGTTGACAAATACCTGTAACCAGAAGGTGTTCCCATACACCTGACATCTGAAATGACAATGCAGTAACCAAGTACAGTTTCTGTATAAAAAGGAAGAGAATGCACGATTGTAAATCCGACAGCTGGCAGTCAGTCGATATCTTCCCATTAGATTCATAGCTAGTACAGTAGACAAACCACATTAGAGTATCAAGGAACATACTCGCTGTGCTTTCTCCCTATAATAGCTGCCTATGAAGAACAGAATTCTTAAAAGGAACTAGTGTGTTCATTAGGCTCACAGAATGTGCCTGAACTGTTAGGCATGCGGTTGTGGAAGACAGCTTTAGAATAATTCACTTTCCTGTGCTGAAAACTGAATATGTGTGTATATATATATATATATATATATATATATATATATATATATATATATATATATATATATATATATATATATATACATGAAAATGGATTCTTATCTTGGCTACTTCAAGTTCCTAAAACAAACGAGTCTCTGAAAACATTTATTTTACTTTGTTTGTTTTGTATTTTTAAAGTGTTGCAAATCGGGCCTACTTTGTTATGGCTTTGAGCATATTAAAAAAAAATCCACCATTTTCTGCTTAATTTAAAATGTTTACATTTGAATGTAGTAATTTATAAGGTATACAGTGCAACGTTTTTATAGACAATATTTTAAAATGTGTTTTATCATTTTCTTATATTTAACTCACAAAAATAATAAGTTTGAGGCCAGTGTGAACCCATGCAGGAAGGTGCAACTGCTGACAAAAGTAAGTTGTAAAAAGTAAAAAGAAAAATGAAATGTCCAGAGGACAACTTATTTGAAGGGTCTGCTAACCATAGGAAAATAAATACCTCAATTTTAAACATGAGATCAGTCTGCAAATAGTGTCATGCACTTGTAAAAAATCTACTGCAGCACATTTAAATGGAAGATTTAAAATCTTTATCTACCAAAATGTTAATGTTTTAAAATTAAGCTGGCATTAAGCGAGAGAGGATGGATAGTCTGAGTAAACGGATGTGGAAACGGGGATGCTGGACGTAGGAAAGATCTCTTTCATTACCAATTTTGATCCCATTAAAATAGATTTGCCATACATGTCTAAAAATCTATCCATGACCTTGCATATTTTTAAACAGCCGAGTTAAAAGGGCAATTACTTCCACCCACTTCACAGGAAATGTTTTAAATTGAACATCTATTTAGCAATATAGCATAATTTTGTCAACAATTAAGAATGACATGTTCATTAGAAATCTGCGGTGGACTTACAGGAGACGTCTAGGGAATCAACTTACAGAAAGCTATTGTTGAAAGTACATTTCACTGAGACTGACAGCCTTATTTCTGGCATGAATGAGGACGAGATCTGCGAATTTATAGAAAATGTGTCCTCATTTTAATGTTTCTGAATGCCAGCTGTAATTTCGAGGGCAAAATGAAACCCACCATTTTGTTCATTTTCTCCGGTCTGCTCTATTAAAAGTATTTAAATGCTATAGCTCCTGTTCCACGTGGCATTTAGGTGTCCCACACTTTTGTGATGAATACAGAATATTAGCATTGTAATTGTTCAATGGAACTCTGTGGTTTAGCTGCATTAGAAAAGTGAGGAATTAACTGAAAGCCTGCTGCTTCTTTTACTTAGAATGTCAGGCTTTTCTCCCTGAGGAAGATATTTCTGAAATTATAGAAAATGTGTCCTGATTCTGGCATCTGAAACACTAATAATTTTTGTGAGCAAATAATTTTCTCTTGAACATGGTGAAATCATCTTTAGAACTTGCCATTGTTCTTAAAACTAGCATATCACCACCTTCAAATGACTATATTCTTACTAAAATCTGTTATCGCCTTTTTGTTCCTTTTTCGCACTGATTCATATATGCAGTTGGTGTTTGAGCTACCGCCAGAATGCACAATCTTGTTTGAGTGACAATGTACTCTTCAATATCACATTCATTAGTATTCATGCAAACGCACCTTTTTGTAAGTCTCAAACACATGGGTGTCAATTCACCAAAACACCCGGGGTAGAGGAAGTGACATCATATAACCTTAACCCTCATGACATCACAATAGTTGCACTCTTACCCTAACTCACTCAATCTTACTCTCTTGCTCACTCTTATTCTGTCCCACCTATACATTCTCGCTCACTCATCTTTACACACGCTCACTATCCCACATACGAACATACATGCTCACACACGCACTCTCACCTGAATTCTCTCTCACCCACATGCATGCATAAAAGATATACTGAAAAGTACTTTAATTCACTTACCTAAGATGCCAGTAAAGGTCCTGCTGTTCCACCTTTTTATTATTTTAATAGTGAAAGATAGATTATTAATCACTAATAATGTAATAGAAAAATCAGCAAAAAAGGAGGCTGAAGCCTGGTAATGCGAGCTACCACTGTGTTCTTGGCACTAATATTGCCACTTCTGAGGCTGGGGGTCACATAGGCGCTGCCAGGGGTCACAAAGGGCAAGCCAGGGGTCGCAGCTGCAACCCCTAAATGATTTCCATGCTCAAACCAGGCTTTCCCTACTGTGCATTTCAGTGGATCAAAATGGCACAGTCTTAACACTAAAGCAAATCCAACATCTGTTCGTCTAGTAATGTTTCATCTAAATAGTCACATGAAAAAACACCCAATCTAACAAATAATTTTGGGAATTTCATCCCTGATTTTAAGGGTTTGATTCACAATAGCAATATTACTGAAAGGGGGGGCACTCCGATGGCTCTCTGACTCCCACCTGTTAGTATCTACCTGGGCGTGCCCTCTTTTTTTGGATGATATTACTTGAGTGGAGGTTGAAGCACTTGGTACAATGGCAACTGTGTTACTGGGCTAGAGAGAGCCTACTGCGCATGCATGTTTGGCTGGCCTGAGACAGCCGGCCAAACATATATGCGCACTGAGTTCTTGACATCTCTAATGCCCGCCCCTTTTACTACAAAACGATAATTAACCTAGTTTAATATTGTTTTGTAGTAAAAGTTTTGCAGCTGCTGCTGCTGGTGGGGGAGGTGAGGCTCATGTAGGTGTGACAAATACAGAACTGTCTTGTAGGTGTGACAAATACAGAACACATTACTTACTTCCATTCAGTAGTGCCAAAGCAGGCAATGTCTGCTAAAAATCCTGAAACCTTCCAAGCTCTAAAAGCTTTTTCTCCAGACAGCATGTGCCCTGCTGCAACCCCTGCTCTTTCTAGCAGAGCCTGCGGTTAATAGCGGTGGTTATATGGTACGTGGAGTGGTTTTTGGAGGTCCCATCTGAGTTTCATTTAGAATGGGCCACTCTTCTTTTTTCCATCTTGGCCGTTCCCCCGTTCCATTTTAGCAATTTATTATGCATTTCACAGCGTCGCAAATCTGTCACGCACGCCATAAAGGATGGGTGAGAGAATCAGCCTAGAATCCTCTGTTTTTGCGTCCTAATAACTGTACAATGTGATAAGTGCATTTTGGTCCATCCATGACTGAAACATCATCACAGACATCTTCTCCTTGTGATGCTGCGCTATGTACTAATTACAACTTTCCATCACTTGCGACATCACTGACTTTAAAGTTCCCCTCACACTTTTCAGTACGTTGAATTTGTCCTCCGATGTCAGGAGTGCTAAGGAAGATGAGTCAAAACTTACCTGTGTCATAGACTCCTCCACCTTGTATACCATTGCTCGTATTCCTTCACATTCCAACTGCTGTTGTCCCGTGGGCCCTATTTATTTCACTGACAGAAAGACCATTGTTTGGAACTACGCGTGTGTTTTTTCCTGTAAAAAAACTGTAAACTGTACACTTGTATAGCGCACTACTCACCCATTAGGGTCTCAAGGCACTGTATGCATACCGCTGTGGAACCCCTCCTGGCTTTTCCCTGTGAGGCACCCACTCCTGGACAGCCCCAGGGTGAAGCCAGGCATCCAAGCGCTGTGAGGGCCGTTGTGGAGATTAAGCAAGCTATTGCCCAGAGTTACAGAGTGGGACCCATTAATTAGATTAGGCACTGAGGCGAGAATTAACGGGTCCAAGGGAATTGAGCCCAAGACCTGCCACAGTGGGAATTGAACCCTGGTCCCGGACCAGATCTCTGCAACAGGGTCTGCCACTCCAGCCATTGTGCTACACTTCTCCACTTCTTTTTCAGGTGGTATTAGATGGTACATCTCCCTGCTTAAGGGTACGATTCTCCCTCTCTCTTTTTTGATACAAGTGTTGCCATTTCTGTTTATGTTTTTTGTCTCCCCACTAAAATAACCTGCACGACGGGTTGGTGAAACATCAATTTCTCTCTATTTTGCCAAAAGGTTTTGTACAGAAGGTTTCCAATTGGTTAGTATTTAAGCTGTTTTGGTCTGTACTTTCCTGGCTCTTTGTTGCTGAGAACAGTTTTTAAACAGTTGAACGCTGAGGAGAGGTCACATTGATCGCAGTGGCTAGTAGCAGGCACCCTCGTTTTAACAAACCACTGCAAAAAACACATTTTCACTGACTGACTAGTTGAAAAACAACATCCGGCACAAATGTTTTCTTATGTCTCTTGGTCAAATGACAACACTAAATTCCCCTCCAACACTGAAAATGTGCTCGGCAGTGGTGCAATCTATGTTATCCCGAATTTGTTGGTTGCGTATAAAGTGTAGACATCCCCACTAGAGCAGCAAGGAGCACAATCATAATATGACTGTTTGTCATTGTTGGGGTAGGTTTTGGATTTCTAGATCTCGGAATTCATTTCAGACCTTTGAAAAGAATAAACTTCATGTGGCACCCTTTATCCATAAAAAGAGGGCACTGGCATTCCCCTCCAAATCACTAGAAACTTGTGGCATTCCACATTTTCTTCATGCACAGGCACAAGAGATTCTTGTGGTCCTTGTGCAGGCTTTGGACGATTACATCAGGCTTTTGGCATGGTTCTCTAGTATCATTGAAGAGTTAGAAACAATGGATAGCCATGGTGCCCATCCTTTGGAGATTCATTGGTACTGCTTCCCGAGATTGTCTCAACCTCCTCCCTAAAAAAGCCTCAAACGCTACACATTGTGCCTCAATCAGATAGCACATTTTCCGAACAGAGTATTAACAATTCATGAAAATGATCACATACTTGTGGTTGGGGAAGAATATATGTGTCCCACCTTGATTTCACACTTTTTGCAGTTTCTTGTTAATCTGTTAAACATGGTTGAACGAATTGCTTCATACTGTGTTACGTCCCAGTATTTATCTATGTAAACTAAGGCAAAATCGACCATTTATAAATTTTGTCTGGATGTCTGTACTAAGCAAAGAGCTATTTATTTCAATTACTGAAGTGTGCAAAAAAAAACTCTGGATTGGTTTCTCGGAGGGTCTGTCTTTGGTAGCAGAGTCGAGCCCTCAGAGTTTTAAGGTATGTGTACATGTTTTAAGAGTGTGTGCGCCTTAACATTTGACGTATTTATCCCAATGGCCCTTGTAGCTTTAAAATTGGACAACTGTTTCTCAGGCCTTTCATGGCTTTTGATTCGGTTAACCGCTTCCCAGCCCCTGTATGATTTAGGAATGCGGTAATGTCCTCATGGTACATTGGTAGCTTCCATCTGAAGTCCCATCTCACTGGACCCTCTATGCCTTTAGATTGAGGTAAACTCTCCCCAGTTCCTATGTGACTTTGAATTGGGATAACCTCTTCCCAGTCCTAATGTGACGTCTGAATAGGTTATCCTCTTCCCAGTCCCTTAGTGACTTGAGATTGGGGAGTTTACTGTTCCTGTTCAAAGTTCCTGGACACTCTGTATTTTTAAGCGGCAGTATCGCCCACCTTGGTCTCAGAGGCTGCAAGGGGACAGAGAAGGAGAGGGATTTGGCTTGACTTTGATCACATGATTCAGTTCTGATTTTCCGCTCACATTCTCCAAATTCATGTTTTTTTGGATTCTCTGCTCTCTGCCTCTTTAGTTTTCTTTTTCAGCCATTCGCCTTTTGCTGAACTAATTACTTTTTGCCTTTTTCCTCCGTGTCTGTCTCTCTCGTTTACCTCGGAGTCTTTTGCTTTCTCTCTTTCTCTGTTTCCTGTTCATTTTTGTCTTCTAATCTCTCCATACCGCCTCGTCCTCTTTGTTTCCATTGGTCTTCTCTTATGTCCCCTTCACCTGTACATGCCTATCCTCTCCTTTGCCATCTCTTCTGCTCCATAATTTACTTTTTCCTTTTTTCCTTTTTCCCTCTTTCATTATCTCCCCGTCAAAACGTGTCACCCATCTTTCTTGCTCACTTTCGCTCTTATTTCTTTTTTTATTGAACCTCTTTCTGATCCTACAAATCTCACACGTAATAAACCTTTTCTCTACCTTCACTTTCCTCTTGGTGCATATCATATTTGCCTCCTCTTGTTTACTTCTCTCCTTTCTTTATTTCTTTCTTCCATTGTCTATCTCTTATTTCTATCTTTTCTTTCTCACTTATTCTCTTTCTTATTCTTCTGTCGTCGTCCTTTCTTCAATCTTTATTCATTTATAATTCCATTTTGCTCTTTCACTCTTGGTCTTTCATTTTCTCTTTACTTGATTTATATTTTTCTCTCATTTTTCCTCTCATTCTCCTTTTTCATGTTATGTTACCCCCTCCTTGTTTTTGTTTTCTTCTGGTCGTGCTTTCTCCTGTTCCAGGAACCTCAGACCACCGTTATCCATAACCCTCTGGATGGGATTAAGGTATTTCCATCTTCTCTTTCCCTTTCTCTGTGGAGAAGTCGTGAGCCAAACATGAAACTTTAATCTACATTATTTGCTCATGTACACTCTGCTGTTACTGTTTTATGCCCAACCTAGATTACACCTGTTTTACCATCAGCTAAGTGGTATTTTCTGCATACCAGGTTTAGGTTAAATAACTCGCGTCACTTTGTGGAATCCTACTTCAATTGAAATCTAAAAATGGGTCGCAATCTTTGTTTAAAGGATGAGTGATGATGGGTGCATGTGTGTAGGAGGAGACCTACTCCATCACTCGCCTGCAGTAAGACACTACATAGTGTGGAGGATACAGTCCCTAGTTGTGGGATACAGGGTTCAGCAGAGGAGACAGAAATGTCGGGCAAAATGGCAACTCCCTCCCAAAAAAAAAATAGGGCAACCTCACCCAGGTGACTGACAACCACATCTGACAATAAGAACAATCACTCCAGGAATTCTACAGTTGTTGGCTAATGGAATTATGCCACATCCGGTATGAGTCACAATGCTGCTAGTGATAGCCTTTTGCTCTCAGGAGACTCTTATTCTCCGGATACCACCACATCCCCCGAAAGTGACTGTTACAGGTGCACCTGGCCTTACTAACAGAATCATTCTGAACTGGAAGCTAGACTCGCATGAGCGGAACACACCGAGCTATGAGGATAACCATAATAGCTCCACGTCATGGGGTGGGACTATTCCTTAGGTCGAACGTGAGAAATGGGGTCCTAGAGGAATACCGTAGACTACTGTTTGTGATTCAGCCATAGACACTCCTCTAGCTCAGAGCTTCGGTGGATGCCCATGTAGCCTGAACTATTGTAGTGAGGAGATTGCTCAGGATACTGTTGTGTCTTAAATAAAGGCTGAGCTGCTCTGTCACTGAAGTAAACCTTTCTAGCGTATGATGTGGCTGCATGAAATGTGTTGATAGTCATAATCTGGCCCTCATCGTGGCGGTGTTAGCGTTTTATTAAAAATGTCTTCTCCGATTGTAACACATGGTTATTTATTTTAAAGGACATGGGCTCACCTCTTACAAATAGAGGGCCCTTGAGAGGCAGAGGCTAAGCTTTGAATGTCTATTCAAGCTGAGCTTCCTCCCGCCTTTAAGTCCGGTGTTGTCAGAGCAAGACCAATGATAAAATGGGCAGCGCCATCACACTGCTGTTGGTCTTCCCATTTCTTTGTGTCTGCAGCAAAAACTAGCAACCACAGCAGCAAAGCAGATCAAGCACAAAATGGGCATGAGGACTGAGAAAACATATGGAATATTTTCTATAGACAAAGGGGATCTCAACGACAAACAGTGGAGGAACTGTGGAGGCCCGGCTGCTGCCATTGCCTGACTAGTTCTGAAAATGTATGCACAAGGTAAAATTGTGAGGATGTGAAGTCTGGGTAGTTCATTCGTGTCAACACCCAAGCAAACCAAAGCATCCACTGTGTATATCCGGAAACATTTAGCCAATAAAAGCTGTCAGAAGTCCGTGCTCCCACCAAAAGGCTTGGTGGAGGGGCCACATTTCACCCCAAAACATTTTGATGTAATATCTGAAGAAGTGTTTTTTGTTTAAGAAGGAGGCATATCAACCACCTCATTAGAAAATCTAGTTCATCACATCTATTTATAAGCCCATGTTCTCTGCCAAAGACTTCTTATTTACACCAGCAGCAATAGTGTTAACCTCCTCCAAAAGAATCATTGCAAAATCGTGCTTTTTTCTTCGTTTCCTCATTATTTTCCCTCCTCCCTTCGGTTCACCATGCCTTAACTCGAGTGATTTATTGTCACCTCCTCTGTGTATCCCACGAGGGTTAAAGTTGAAATCCAACAGTTAAGTAGGTGTTCTTGAATTTACTTCCTATGTTCAGTGAGAAATTACATTTTATAGCGTAGCAGAACACGTGAAATCATTCATGCGCCCATGTCCTTTATTTCCATCCTTCCAACCACAGGTCATGGGGTGCTCCTTCAGTAACGGAAGATGTCAAGATTCTGTCCCCAGTAAGACACTGTTATAATGTGGGTGAGCAATGCCTTTGCGACATTTAGATATTAGCTCTTCCACAACGCTAGGGGACCAAGCACAACACACACATGCTGTAGGGACAGCCTTTCTTATTGCCAGAAGTGGCAAGAATGGGAATAACAAACCAAAAGAGAGAAATAAGATGTTAGGTGAAAAAGAATGGAATGGAAAGGAGGTGGCCCAAAGAACGAATGGTCAGAGATGTCAGATGTGCAAACACGTATCAGGACATCACACTTAGCTACCGGGGGCATCACATAGGCTGTGACTATGTGCATCCAAAACTCAGTTGCCGTGAACGTTAAAAATCAAATGTACATCGGATTCTTAACTCCTCCTTAATCCGAGGACAGTCTGGGAGGAGATTGCTTCACTAGAGAGCTTGTTTGCTGAATCCTCTTCAGAATCAATTCTTAAGTAATAGGAGGTGCCCTAACAAAACTCAGTGAGAATTGTGTTTTAGATGAATGAGCTTTATTTGTGATGGAGGAATTCACTTGACAAATGCTTAAGCAGTCCTCGTGCAGTGAAGAGTTGAAGAACCTAGTCTTGCAGGCTTTACAAAAGATTTACTGATTAGCCATAAGACGCAGGTGGAGATAATGTTTCCTTCCTTATACCGTTAAGGCACCTGGTTGAACACTGTACTCTAAAAATGAATTGGCAGTCGTGCCCATCTATGGGGAGAAGCAGCCCCTAACGAAGAACGTCCCCTCTTACTTGGTGCGCTGAAGCAAAGTAACAAAATTAAAATAACAACCGTAGGACAACAGTTTTGAGAAAACACTGCAAATTCAACGTTAGAAGCCTCTCTGCAGTGGCCATAATTCTGACAACCATTGCCTTCGTATTACACAACGTGGCACAGGCATTCTGTCACTACATTGACCATCCTATAAGCCACTGAAGATCCGGGCTCGTGGCTATACTTAACAAATGCCCCCTCCAGGCTTTCTCCTCCCTCTATATCTAAAAGACGGTATGGCCTGATGTACTAATCCCAGTTCTCAAACCAGGATGTACGAATGGCACACAAACTGGTTTGCAAACAGGGATACAATTTGCTATTCTATCTATGAACAAAGGGGTTGCATCGCGCAACGTCTTTTGATAGTGTCTCAAAATGTCCAGCATGATTATTATCAGTTAGGGAAGTCTGGTAGGCTTTGTAATTGGCTACAAACACTGGGATGGTGGCTTGCAATGGACAGCTGACCACTACTGCGGCCTATGCATTACCAAATGGAAAACGTCTTTTTGTTTTTTAAGCAGTCCTGTGTCCCTAAAAGGGAGGGATTCTGCTTTTAAAAAACATTTTCAGTTTTTGAAGACATCGGAGAATGCATGCAGTGTTTCTTCTGAGCCCTGTTTGCATCTGTTCCCCCAGAGGCCATCTGAAACGATTCGCAAAGGGGACGCCGCCCGAACTCAGGTTACAGTATGTGATCAGTGGGCGTGTCATTGTGACTCACAATTACGAATGGACGATCCTTTCACAGTCCCTTATAACTGTAATTCCGAATGAGTCGCAGAACCCCTTTTGTGAGTTGCAAAGACTAGTCTGGCTTTCAAAAGAGGGTTTGGTACACTAAGTACACGATTTTGCAGTCCAATTCCTGCAATTTTTGTGAATCGCAGGTTTTGCAACAAGAATTGCAGGGTATGAGACAGCAAAATCGTGTCATTCATCAGTTCCTTAATTGCATTCTCCCTTGCCACTGTATTATGAATCTTTATGGGACTTTTACTTTTTATAGTCTGTAGTGCCATCTCTTGGGGTACCCTGCCAGCTCTTCATCAAGACTCTTTTGGGATATCTTGCTATGTGCTCCATCGCCATACCTAGGAGCATTTGAGATCATACTGATTGGTGCCTTAGAAGTCACCTCTCGATGAGCTAAATTTGATTAAGAAGAATACATTTGAATTTTGGAATAACATATTTTAAAGACAGTTCGAGGATTCAGTTCAGTCAAACCTTCTACGCAGCCTACCTCTTCCAAAATCTATAAATCAAAGACATACTTGCTAGTCCCCAATATGTTATCTTGTTACTTCTGCTTTCCTTTCCTTTATAACAATGTAAGTGGTACACCACTTATATCAGTAAAATTTCATTACAGCCATTTAAAGACAGTATAATCTACCCTAGCTGGTGAGTTAAATCAGCAAAAATAATAATTTGTTTTTGCCAGCGAGTGCCGCTAGCAGAGTATTTGTCCGATCAAGGGGCTGTAGCAACAATTATATGTAGTCTCATGTAAATACTGTGTAATAGCTCTAAATATATATATGCATTTAATAGGTGACTGCTCCACATTTTAATATCCACCAACCCTGGGCTCTAAACATCTCCATTTCGGATACTCCTAATTGCCAATGCAGTAGTAGGTACCCATTCCATTTCTAGTTAGTAGTGCTGCTTTGCTGCTTTTAGTTGCTTCTGCTGCCTGAGCTCTCTTGTATGTCTGTCAAAGGAGCTGTGTTTCTTCTCACTATGAATTGTGATGCTACTTCTGTCATAGCTCATCAAACTCGAGTTCTCCTAGACACATTTTCCTTGCACCTTATCTTGTCTAGCGTCTCACCATTCTGAGTGTTGCTGCATCAGTGCAGTGAAGAATCACTTGTGGCTTACTGACAACATGGCAGGTCCACTGACATCCCCCATAAGTTTTGTTTGGATATCTGTCTCCTTCTTTTTAATCAAATTCTTTCCTCTGAACCTGGAAGAGCTCCTTGCCATGAGTCTCAAAGTTTTGTCGCATTACCTAGAGACTTCTTTCTTGTCGGCTATGATCACCTTGTCAGCTCTGATCCTTTACACTCCTGTGCTTTTTTACTCTCTCCCTCATTCCTTCATCCATCTGATGGTTCAGATCCCCCTCCTACATGACAGTGATCACCCACTGTAATGGCACAAAGGCTCACTCCTACTCTTTATATGGCCCAAATCTCCAGGATCACTATTCTGTTGGTGGCCATGGAGGCCACATGCTACAAATCATCCCCAACTTGATGTCTGTTTCTCCGTCTCCCACAGGACCAGCTTTTAACAACTTTCTGAACGCCTTCTCTCAGGGTTTCACCTGAGGTGTCTTCCTGGCCTCATTCCCCTGATCCATTTGGCTCCTATCTACTGACCTGTGGACTGAAATGGTAACCATTGTGCTAAGAGTAGAAAAAGTATTTATCAGTGAGGGTATTCCATTAACCAACCCACATTCTATCCAGCAGAAGTGCTGGTAAACTTTATCGCTGTCCAATTTTGCACATAAGTCCAAGGGAATTCACAAAATATCTCCTATTTTCAGCTGTGACAAAACCAATGTGCTCTTCTGTAGTCAAAGTACACAAAACCCACAGCTTCTTGCAGTACTCAGTGGGAATCGATGATTCCACTGCATCGAAAGTTACTTAGTAGGTGATGAAGGCGTTCATTAATCAACAATGTCTTGACATCCTAAAGTGAATCAGAGAAAAGAAAAAGACAAATATTGCACTCAACATTTCACAGCCATACACAATCACCAACGTTCCCCAGGAGATATGTATTTTCATTTTCAGCATATGCTATTTTATGCAAAAAATTTGAGTGGCCAAATTGTCAGCCACTAAGGATCTTGTGAACAGTAGCTTCCTGAGGAGGCCAGGTGACAAGAGTAAACTCTTGGGAGGATGAGGGAGAAAGTGAGTGAGAGTGATGATTGTGCAACACATTCAGGAGAGTGGACTGCACCATGCTACCACAAGTTAAGGAGGTTTTCCCTGCAGTTTCTATATACTTCACCTGCTTAGTGTCAGAGACATAACAAGACTACCATGGGTGTTAATGCATGTAAGGAGAATGTACCCATGCGCCCTGTTGGGTAATAGTACATATTTGAAGTGCAGTGGTCCCTGTAATGGTCCAGGGCCCTGGTAGCAGTGTACATGCTGCACCATTGATTGTTAAGCTCCTGCTAACTCATCACGGGTGTAGAAATCAATGTTGAAGGGACTCGAGCCTGTGGCTAAAGAAACACATTACAAAATACTTGAAAAAACAGAAATGAAAAATGCCCCAACATAAAGAGTATAGTATCCTATTTACTACTGTTGTTAAGGGAGAGTAGGGGTGTCATGACTCATTTGCAGTTCTAATGATTCATGACCCCAGCCCCACACTACAGTGGTAACAATTAGCATATTACGTTCTTTGCATCTGTATCACCATCCAGGCCAACCTGGAAAGAATACAAGTGTGTGCCAGGGTTTGTCTTTATTCATTCCAGGTTGGCTTGGATTTTATATATATATATATGCAAACAAAGAGCAGGAAACCCTGGGTAGTGCCCAGGTTTTAGGTGGAGAGCAGCTCCTTTATGTGGAACAATCTACAACACCACCAACTCCAAACCTGGTCACCTTACCATTCCAGACACAGTGTTACAGCGTTGGAGTGGTAAAATACCATCCAAGCCAACCTCGAATGAATCAAGGCAACCCCTGACACACACTTGTTTTCTTTCCAGGTTGGCTTGGATGGTATTTCACCACTCCAAAGCTGTAATATTGTACCTGGAATGGTAAAAGGCTTTTGTCATTTTTCAGTTCGGCGTGGATGACACTTGCTAATCCTATGCTTAAAGACTTTGCTGTAAAAGTGTCAAAAGGCTTTGTCACTTTGTAGTTCAGTGTGGAAAAACTCTGCTTAAAATAGATATTTGTGGTGCGCAGATTTGGAGTGTTGACGATGTAGTGTTTCATATAAAGGAGCTGCTCTCGTCCTAACACTTGGGAACTGCCCAGGTTGCGATAGATAGATAGATAGATAGATAGATAGATAGATAGATAGATAGATAGATAGATAGATAGATAGATAGATAGATAGATATGGGTCATACACTTCCCATATATTTAGTCATATATCAGAAATACCTAAACAACCATCAGTTGTACGTGATCAGCATAGAACTGTGACAGTGTAAAATGGAAGCTGAAGTGTTTGACAAGTAACAGGAGAGAATTGGGATTAAAGTTTTTAAAAAAACAAGTGGTCAGAGGTGCATACACGCTGGCCGGTAAACCACCCCTGTGCTCCACTGCAGACCCATGCAGCATGCTACCTTCCTTGATGTCTATCATTATTAGTTATGAAACTAAACCCATGCATACCTGGTTCACCAAAATCACTCACACCTTATTTGACCATTAAACCAGTTGTAAATAACAACATGCTGTGATTTCTAATCAGCAGTAGAGTATATATTTTTCATATAAAGAACATTATGTTTAATTCCTGTGAGCCTAAATCGACCATACGGTGGCAGCTCCTAAATTAGACATAGAAAGGACTCGAGTATGAATAATAAATAATGTATGGACCACTGTGCTTGTGGCCCTTTAAACAGCCCCGAGACGCTCAAAAACCATGCAAACCTCTTTGTCTGTTTTGTGAGAATCTATGTCTGACGGGAGGTTAGCACAAGAAAGTGTTGTTTGTTAGGTTTCCCTCTCTTAATTCCTCGACCCTTCTTTTACTTCACACCTTCATCTTTTTCAGTTTAGTAGTTCCTGATACAAAATGTAGAGCACTAAACAATCACGCTTACACTAGTAGTTCTGCGGGACCTCATCTGCTGCACACTTGGTAAAGTGTTGGTGCAGTGCAGTGGCTCAGTTGGCAGTGGCAAGAGGTAGAGGATTTAAGGGGTTATACTCTCAGTTTCCGCCAAATGTTTAAACACCATTTTAACATGAAAAGAATGGTTCCTTACATGTACTTTGACCACCTACTATGTATAGGTGTACACAGGACTTGCAGTGCTGCTGATAGAAATGAGACTGTGATTGACAATTTTTGAGACCAGAAGAAGAGACTTGGAGCTTGTGGTGAATGGAGGGATATTGACACAATAGGAGAGATGGGGCCTGTGGGGAATGGCAGGCCAGTATTAGAAACCAAGACAGGGAGCAGGCCTTTCAAGAAAGGTGGAAGAGTTTAAGGCTTGGTTAAATAGCTTAACACGCAGAAAGGGAGAAGTGGGAAAAGGATGAAGCCTGGAGTGGCAGAGAGAGAGTGATGAATGGAAATCATGCTGAAAAGAAGAGACGCAGAGCCTGTGTGTGATGTGTGAGGACCAGTGAAAATAAAAGGTGGAAACCTGCAGAAAGTGAAACAATGCTTGTGATTTTCAAAGGACAGGCTGGGATTGAGAAGGAAGGGCCTGGCAATTGGCATTGAAATATATTGTTATTTATATGGGTGAATTTGTGGGTGGGTGAAAGAAGGGACAGAATGGCAAAAAAATAATTGTGCCTGTGATGAAGGGATGAACTCGAAGAGACTAGAGTGGCAGAGCAGAGCGCAGAGATGAAAAGGAGATACGAGACACGATCTTTTTTTAATAAGAGGCGGCAATTCCCGAACCAAGATGGCCGCCAATCTCAGTGAGCTCATGTGTCTATATCGGGTCCTAAACCCTGGTGCCCTTGTCCCTTGGAACCCGAGCTCTTCCGGAGCCGCTGACAGCTGTTGCGCGATTATTATAACCATAACGTGTTCTTCACTTTCTTTTTTTTTCCTTCTGTCTCCCTCCCACCTCCCCTCTCTCTCGCTCCCTCTCTTATTAGGAGTCTTCCGACAGTTCCAACACCACCATTGAAGACGAAGATATGAAAGGTACTGTGGCAGCGATGGCGTTCGCCTCCCTTCTTTCACAAATTCTCCTCCTAATTTGCTACTGAGCCCTGATATGAAGCCAGGGCATGTTATTGTTGTGCCACCTATCTCGCTTCTATCAGCACGCCTGCGGTGCAAGAAACTTCTCCCTTACTAGGATATGGAGAACTCGTTTTCTATGTAACGGGTTTGAGCTTTGCTGTTTCTGCCTTTACGTATGAAGAAAATATACATCTCTTTTGAAGTTCAGGGAGAGTTTGGTACCAATCTGTTCTCTCCCCATGGTCGTATAACTTTGTAGTTGGTAATTGTACAATTTGTACACGCATGGATGTCACAAGTGACACAGTATAAAAGTAAATACACTTAAACTCTCCACAACTCTAGCACCAAGGCCTAAAATCATATCTGTGTGTCAGCACACCAGAGAGCTTCTTTAACCCCAGCGAAGGAGAATGCAGCACGTTCATTCTAGAGAGGCTCAGGCGAGTTTCCCTAACACTAACCGACGAACGAGCACTTAAAGCAGTGCATGCACACTTCAGAGGGAGGGAGCGTCTTTGTAACTATCCCCTGTACCGGAAGCTAATGCAGTGAGGGCACAGAGGCAAAGTTTCCGTATCACTAACAAACACCAGGGCCTATTGCAGCGCGTGCAGACCCCAGCAGCAGAGAACCTCTCTGTAAATTAGCATATAATCTCAGTGCCGGTTTATCGCAATGCCTGGGCACATCAGCGGGAGAGAGCTTCTCTTTCACTAGCTAACAAACGACCCCTAGAACAAGAGCTTAATGCCTTGTCTCCACATCTCAAAGGCAGGAGCTTACCGCTCAGTAACAAATAATCAACTGCACGAGTCTAATGCGATTTCTGCACATGAAAAGAGATGGAGTTTATTCCTCAATGTCAACGCATCCCCAGCATGTAAGCCTAATGGTGCGCGTGCACACCACAGAGGTAGGGAGGTATCATTAATAACTAACGAACTATCCCATGACAACCTATCCCATGACATGGCCCTGATACCCTGCATGCTCACCACCAAAGGGGGGGGGGGGGGGGGGGCGGAGGGTTGCAGGGCAACGTCGCATCTATCACTGGCCGCATATTTCAAGTGAGTGAGCCTAATGTTGCCCAAGCCTATCTCAAAGACAGGGAGCTTACCTGTCAATAACGGCCTTCCCCAGCCTAATGCAGTACTTGCACACCTAAGAGGTAAGGGAAACACCTGCCACTAATAAGACGTTCAGAAATGTAAGAGTCTAGTGCAGCGAATGCACAACCCAGATCACTAACAAACCATTATAAACAGAGGAGCTTAATCCAGCGCATGTACCCACAGGGACAGGAGGCATCCATGTCACTAACAAACCACCCAGACAACAAGAGCCCTAGGCACTGTCTACACCTCCGAGAGGCAGAGAGCTTATCTACACTAATTAAGCCATCTGCTGCACAAAAGTCTAATTGAGGGAGAACAACGACGGGAGCTGATTTCCAACTAATAAACCACCCCCAGCTCAGTAGTCAGAGGCGGTGTGTGCATTACAGAGAGGCAGAGCGTTTTATCACTAACACAACATACCCAGCAATAGCGCCTAAAGCAGTGCGCATGCACCCCCAAAACAGGCAGCTTCGCCATCACTAATACAACTTCCCCAGCACACGTGACTAATGCGGGGCCATATACACCTGAGGAAGATCGTCTATTGCAATTAAACCCTCCATAGCGCAAAAGCCTATTGGAATTCGAGCATGTCCCTTAGGCAGGCAGTTCTTGTTTCATACATTATCTCCAGCACATGGTAGTAAAGCAGTCTGTGCACATCAGAGGAAGAGATCTTCTATATCTCTAATACAGCAACCCTAGCAAGAGAACCTGACACCGTGTGTCTATTGACCTTGGCGACAGTAAGTTACTTACGGAGTTCACAAAAAGTGTAAATGTTAAGAGGGTACCAGTGATTTAGGTAAAATGTTGCAGAGCGACACAAATAAGTAAACACATTGAACCTTGATCCCATATATTTCTCCATAAGGGATATGTCTTCTCTGAAAAGTACAACCCCTTTCCGCCATAAACTAAGGGACAGAGCTAAGGCCTCAGGAAAAATCATTTTCTGACAGGGGTTGCTTTTCGCAGACTGCTAGGGCAGTGGCAGAATCATCGTTTTAAGCAGAGGTGACATTACTGATACTGCCCCAGCCCTAACGGCCTTCCTCGCTAGAATTTAGCTTCATCATTACAGTTCACTTTTACTATTCGGGGGTGGCAATTTGTAATAGTCTCCTCAGTTTGGCTAGATCCCTCTTTCATTTAAATGTTGATTTCTGGAGTGTACTTTTGTATAGTTTGCAATTATTGGCCTTCCCATAGTTTACTACTTTTGCCATCCATAAGCACTCGGGTAGTTTTTTTCTTCTCACAAGTGATAGATCATTACTTCAGTCATTTAGCATGCAAATGCATAACTTCTTCCATTTTTCTCTCAAGTTCTCTGACATTTTATCACGGTGATAACTTGCAAAATGTTTGCATGCGACTTCATACCTTCTTAGCTTTTTCTTGTGAATACCTTGAAGCCATGTTGCGTATGTCATTTGAGAGTAATTTGTATGAGAATGAATACCTTGCTTAGCTCTTCCTCATGAGTGATTCAACACAAATTACACCTTTGTGCAAAATATACGTGAAGGTCAAGATGTTCATGCACGAACAAGTTCTCCACCTTAGTGTATTTTTCATAGTTTCTGACATAAATACCCAAAGTTCACAAGAAGAAGTTTTGCAACTTCGCACAGCCCTACTCAACACTAGTCACTTTTGGGTTGCGCAAATTGGGTCACTCAGCTATATTTATGCATACCTAAAGGAGATACATATATTAAAGCAGTGTTTATTAGGGCAGGCCTGACAAAGGGTTATTTTACCATTGTACGATTAATCTTTTGATTTGGCAGTCACACTATGGGTAAGAGAAAGCAACAGGAAGGGAACTAATCTGGAAAGAGAAGTGTATGAAGCCCATAAATACAAGACCGGATAAGCAGGCATTCATGTCATTAGACAGATAACGTTGTAGTCAGGAAACAAAATGAAAGCTTTCCCTCACATACACAACGAGCTGAATTTAGTTTTATTTATGAAATTAAGCACATGTAAAGTAAGCAAATTGTAGGTGGTTAGTGCCCAAATTAAGAAATGCATGTGGCATGCTATCTCTGGCCTCCAGGGGAATCGACTTTTCCCAAAGGCCCTGTCTCTGTCCTGTTTTACTGCTTTTGTATCCGAAGTGGGTCCTGAGGAACTTTTTCAAATGTGTGTCACAACCTCGGATATATGAGTTGGAAGTAGCTTTTATAAAAGACAGGGGTCAGGGTGCCACTTGTCCTAGCACCCTGACCCTTGTCTCTTACGGTTTTATGCTCTCACTGTGTAGAACCACCATTTTTGCCTATTTAATGTTAGTTTGCACTCTGATTTATTATTTTATTTCACGTGTTATGGCATTGTCTATGTATTGTATACCCCATTCTCTGTTTGTTTCACTTAATCTCTCACCCATCCTGTCCAACTCTCTCGCTCTGTACGTCCTCCTATTTTCTATCTTTTCCGTGCTGTTCTTCTCTTCCTTTATGAAATGTCTTTCTCCAGCTTCCATTCTTTATTTCGTACTATATTTATCCATTTTGCTTCTCGCCTTTTATTTTCCCTCCTGACTCTTCTAACTTGCGATTTTATCGTCTTCCATCACTTTCCTCTTGTTTTGTCTCCTTTCATAGCTCCTTATCTGTCCTTCTCTTTCCACCTATATCTTCCCATCCCTTCTTTTTATGTTTTCCCATCTCTTCCAATGTTGGTTTGTCTGTTTCAGTTTTCTTTTCCTCTAACCTTTATACTCTCTCCCTTTCTCTGCCTCCCCCTTTTCCTGTTTATATAATGTCTATCTTCCCACTAATTTCCTACCTCACACTGTATTGATTGATGTTGCTCATTGTTTCTACCCTGTACCTGCTGTTTTCATCCCTATCTATTCCACACTTTCTTGTAGTCTCTCCTTTTCCATGGCCAATTCCTTTATGTCTCCTCACTTCTCTTTCCCATCCTCTCAACTGCTCTTCTACCCTTCCAATCAGTTTTAGCTATAAGGAGTCCAGTAGAAATAGTCTATGTTGTTCATTCATTCATCTTTTTTCTTTCTTTATTTTCCTAACTCTCCTTCTTTTCTTTATTTCTGTCAGTCTCATTCTCTTTTAATCTTACACTTTCCACCCACCATCCAATCATTGTCATTCATTCATTAATTTCAGGCAAGAGCAGTGACAGCAGCTCCCCAAAGAGCCAGTCGGGTTCCGGATCTCCTGCTGAGCCCGCCCCTTGTACGCGTGTCCCACTGGCCACTCCCCTTCCCGCTGCTGCTGCCGCCGCTGCTGCAGCGTGTAAGTGAACTTAATACATGTGTGCTTCTCTGTTTTGATGGCCAGACTTTAAGGGCAAAGGGTGAGTTGTTCTTGCCACAATGGTCCCAAAAGTGCCTCCATTAACAAATCCCTAAACAGTCTCGTAGACTGGAACACCAGCCACAGCAATACCCCCAAAAAGTTGAGAAACAGGGTAGATTAGTGATTCAACTTTGGTATTCACCAGATTTCAGGCACAATTGTCCAGCAATAGTGTTGGAGTATCCTAAAGAGAAATTCTGTCCCAGCTCTACTGGCCTTTCACTGGAATTTGCCCAGTTTCACTTCATATCAATAGACACTCTCTAGTGAAAATATACAGACAGACTTACTAAACAGTGGGGTTTCAGAGTCTAATGCAAGACTGCATCTGTAGCAAAGGAAGACGCAGCTTCACTTGAAGAGAGATGCCTTTCTATTATTTTCATGGACATCAAGTGTGGGAGAAACTACCGAGTTACCAAAGAGAGGTTTTGAGTTGTCTCGATAGCAGGGACGCTGCATAGGGGTAATGAGCACAAATGCAGAAAAGAGTGAGACAAGTCTTTCTCTCTAAAGCAAGGGCATCATAAGCTGTGTATCTGATGGGTCAGGTATCAGTGACAGAACTTGCTAGGTCTGCAAAAGGAGGCGTCTTTGTGGGAGATCCTGCAGGTAAGCAAAGCCAAACCTGTCTGCATATAAACCAGAAACATAAGGTATGACAGAGACTATAGAGGTAACGAGCGAAGGATAGGTCGGCCAGTCTACAAATATTTTGGGGCCAAATCACAAAGAAAGTGTGCCAACATGTGTATGGTGATGAACAAAACTTTGAATTGTGTGTTTACGTAAATTTAGAAGGGCATTAGTTGGTCACATAACAGTACGGTATTCACAAAGGTAGCTGACATAGTACTATTTTTCTAACCACACGTGTGCAGACTACTCATTTTGTAGGGAATACATACTAGGAAATGAGTAACATTTCCAAAAACAAAACCGCTTTCTTCATAAAAATGTTTTCCATGATATGTGTTCAATTTCTGCACATGAACAATGAAAATGTAACAAAATGAGTCAGTGTCCTACAGTTAGCAACAATTGGATGTGCAGAATAATGGGTACATATTTGTGAATGTCCACAAAGTTACGTGTATGTGCAGTGCTTGATATGGAAAAATAGAAGTGAAGGTACCTGCTCGATTCTGAGAAGTGCCGGTACTGTCCAATGACAAGTATTACGTTTTTCTTGAGAAGTGCAGGTACTCTCCACCACAAAATAAAAAATTGCCGGTACTCAGTACCGGACAGTACCGGCCCTTTTAAAGCACTGTGTATGTGGGTGTTTACCTCATTGGCATTCTTTTTCTCCGACCGCCGATTTGAAACTGCATTATTCCGCATCTGTACAGCTAAGAGAAATTGGCATATTCAGTTCAGATGCATATCGTGCATAATTTAAGCTTTGAGCATTTCCTGCAGGCCTAAATCACCGAATCCAAAATTCTAAGATTTTTATACCTCAAACAATCCCACACATTGATAGGCTGTTTTACAAAAGAAACTTCAAGTCGTTTATATATATTTTCCATTTAATGGCACTCTGACGTTAGCTGTCGTTCACATCTTCCCCTGTTGGAAAGTTTGACTTTTCAACGTTTTGTATGTTGTGGTTGCATACAGTGATGCCCTACTGTCAAGAGTCTTTTTTAACTTCTTCGGAAAGTTTCCTCCAGTTTATCTAATTTTCTGAACACTGAGTTTGGTGCCACTGTCATCTAGTCTTAAGGTACAGATTATGTTATGTTTGTCATGCATCTTTGGATTTTTTTTACCTGCTGTTGTTGTTGCCTAGAGCACTTTATTGTGAGTCAGGTGGAGCGGTATCCCTTGGTGAGATAGCATTCTGCCTGATCATGACTGGCCCGGTGCCCTCGCACCCAGTTTTTCTTGGTGCAGGAACACTGGACCCGATTTTACCAGCCAGTAATTCTTAGCGGCGGCCGCCGCATATGTCAGGGAGAGGGCAGGGCAGATGGCATCGGACAACGAGGGGAACATTTAAAAAACAAAAAACAAAAACAAAGAAAGTACTTATCTTTCGCCGCCTGTTTCCCATCGCTGTCTCCTGCTTCCTCACTCCTCTGCTCCTGATGGTGTCAGCTCCCCAGCAATCCTGGCGCTGCTTACATGCTAAACATAGCATGTAAGTAGCATCAGGATTGGTCTCAGCAACAGTCACTGCCGCTCAGACTCAAGCCTTGGGTCTGTGCAGTTTCTCCAGCGGGCTGGAGAAACCTAAGAGCGCATGTGTGTTTGGCTGGCCTGAAACGCCCGGCCAAACACAATTGCGCACTCAGTGCACTCTCCCCTTCTCCTGCTCCAACCTCCCTGTGGCCCAGCCCCGCACCTGCTGGCTGAACCAGCAGATGAAAAATGAAAAGTAAAACGATAGCAAGCTATTATTTTTCATCTGCTGACTCATCGAGGAGGGCGATGCCCCTCCGCCACTGCGGAGGAGCTGCCCCTGGCAATTCTGTCCGGTAGAATGGCATGAGGCTTTTGCTGCAGCAGCTGCCAGTAGTCATCCCCCTGCACTCTGACTTTTTTCTCTGCAAGTGGCGGGTAGTCAGTGCTCCCCATTGCAAGAACTAATCCCCTCCTTTCCTCTCCTACCTTTCCTACCCACTCCCTCCACCCACTGATCCACACAGAAGCCCTTGTACACATCTGTCATGTACTCAGAGGGAATACTGTGTTGAATATCACACACTGATTCAGTATCTGCAGTTATTCCCTATTCCGAGGGGTTTAACTTGTATTTGCACTGCACCGGTTGGGTATTATCGCACGGTAACAACATATTCATAGTTTGCACCACACCTTTACCATGCAACCTGCGATCGAAGTGCATTAAACAAAGTATCGTAATTATGATGCTGCACGCAATGGGGGTGGGGTGGTTGAATGTGGGGGCAGGGTCAAAGATGTGGCTAAAAAAACAAAATATTTTGTAACTTTTTCGGTCTTTCACCTTTAGGTAGCTACATAAAAAATAATGCACATGAAATGAAAAATAAATACAAGTTAAGATCTGTTGTACATTATGAAACATCTGTTAGTTAATGCACTGCACCAAGAGCCACAGCATTGAATTGTGGTTGGAGCAGTGGACAATAGTGACGTTTATGTTTAGTGCTACGAGGTCCCAGCCTGTGACAGAAAACACTGTGATCATGTATGTCATTATTTTAAACTTGCATTACACACAGTACAAGATAATCTGCTACAAAATGCGGAAAAATGTTTAAAATAATAAAGTTCTTCTAAAAGATGGATTTTAAAACTATCCAGATTGTACGTAGGGCATTTTTTATAACTCCTTTAAAAACACACACTTCAGAACTCAGCTAGTAACTCCATTTCAGTCCCACTCAAAAATAATGCATTTGTGTCACCCGCAAGCTTTATGTGGTTACATCAATTAAAGCCAATTCTGGCTTCAAGGCACGTTTTACATTTGTGCACATTTATATTTCTTTCAGGCAAGCAAGCACTCTGGCGAGAATGCTTGTTTAGCTGTGTGCGCCTCCCGCGGTTTCACAGCACAGGAGACTTGCACAGAACCGGCTTTAGGGCGGTGCGAAGGGTGCAGCCGCACCATGTGCTGATGGGGGTGCAGATCTCAGGAGGGCAATGTGTTCAGCAATAACTTACAAAACTTGTGATTTAAAACCACTTGCTAAAAAGTTCCTTGTCCGTCCAGCCTACAGGAAGCAATTAAAATGCCAAGATACCTCTGGTGGTTAATATTTTTGCTAGGGAGAGAGATCCGAGTTTTGCCATTGGCAATTTTGACTCAATATAATGTAGGGCAAAGGGTTAATATACCTGCTGCAGAGAAGAGGACTCTGTTTTATGTGGATAGCTGAGTGGATTAATAAGGCTAGTCTTTACTAGTGCATTAAAAAAAAGAAATGTAAGTGAGAGAGGGGCTGTGGAGAGATGAGGGGCACTTTTGCCAGGTGATAGTGAGGGAATCCGAGGAGGAGGTCGTGGTGGGATTGGTGGGGGGGCGCCAAAAAAGATTGTCGCCCCTGGCACCACTAACGCTAAAGCTGGCCCTGTACTTACACTTTAGCTGAAGCATTTCAGCACTGGACGGTTGTCTTTTCACATTAAGTAGGAGAACTGTTTTCTTTAAATTAAGAGTTTCGGCATGTCCTGCCCATCTGATCCCCCCACTTTGACACTGCGTGCAGCTCATAATCAATGGTTAAAATATAGACCAATGAAAAGTGCTGTAAGCCTCGTCATTGCAGTTTTTTTAAGGAAACCTCCCAGCGGAGATAAATAACACCTCCACCTCAAACGATGAGAGTTGTTTTACAAGATATTATTAAAATTTGGCCAAGGCGAACACACTATCACCCCACATCCTGCATAAAAACGTTACCAACCAGAAACTCTGGCTTTGGAATTGGTTGGAGAGCCTTTAAAAAACAAAACCACATGTGCTATAGTGTTAATGAAATGTAGACTGTGCTGAAGCGTTAGCTCATTGTAATTTCTGTTAATGTGTTTCAGCACTGTAAAACCTGGTATGTAAACCCTCTTGTTATATTTGTGCATTTTGTGTAGATGGTACAACAAGTGCAGTCCCAGAAAAAGTCTTGAGTCACAAAAGCCATGTTGTTGGGAATCGTTACGAATACAAAGCCTTAAAGAGATCTGGGGTCTACCCACTTGCAGTACATAACCTTATCCAGGCATACCTTAACTTTAGAATGAGCTTCGCTCCCTTCATTACATTTGCTAAAAAAAACCTGCAACGATGAGTGATGAGCCACTCGATCAAAAACGTACAAGCAGTAATGGATAGTCTTCATCCATTTTTATCAGTGTTAACTCGTAAGGGTGTAAAACCCAACAGTGGGCACCCAGTTGCTTGGGAAAAAGGAAGTCAAGAACGAACTAATAAGAAAAGCATTTTAACTCCATTGGGACATAATGTTTATTGGGCCATTGTAGGTGGTGACTTAAGCAGACCATGAGATCAGATGGATGCGCATATTAACTAGACTTACCGACATAGTTCTGAGGTTGCTTACTATGAGATACTTTGGTCACTGATCGGTGATACATGGGGCACGCAGGAGACACAGTTTTTGGGGAAGGTTGAGAGTAGTTATGCGTACACACACATGCAGTTTAGGAGTGGGAGGCTGATTTCGTATTTTACCTTTTACACTTTTGTATTGCTTATTGGGTTGTAAATCACTTGTGGCAACTGCCTGTTTTTCTGACATGGTGATGTTCTATCTGTTTGTTGTTGGCAAGTGTTGTGTGTTAGCCTGGCTGGGTACCTTGGCCTTCCAGAGATAAAGCTTATTAGTGAGGAGGTGAACAAATCCAGCACACTATATTAGAAGTTAATATGAACCAATACGGTTGAAATGTATCTGACTTCCTTCTTCCGATAAGGAGTGTTGTTAATGTACGCTCAACGTGCTTCTGTTTCTCGTAAAAATAAAGTAAAAATGCAATAAGGATTTCTTTTTTTTTATGTGGTGACTTGGCATTAATTCTGGCCCTCAGAGAAAGCCATAAGTATGTGGCACTTCTATTGGCTGGCCTCTCCCACACATTTACTAAGTTAACTATTGTCCTGTGTAATGTGTCATAGTGCTTCTGGAACTTTGGAAGCCTTTCTTTGTCACTGGCACCAGATGTCATCTAACAACGTGTTGAGCTGCATTGTGAGGGGGTGCTGGAAGTGACTCCTAATCAAGGTAGTAAAGACTGCAACTCTGGGGCCAGTGATTCCTTGTTGTAGTGTCAAAACCTTTGATGTCAATGCCAGTCTCTACATTTGTTGTTAAAACGTGCCCCATGCATTGTTGGAAGAGGCTAAAGCAAATACTGAGGCATATCAAAAGCAAATTGAATTTTGAGATATTCTACTTGTGGCTAGAAATAGTCCTTTCAGCTTTTAACTAAATCCAAATGTTGCATGGTGTAAGCCACATGGAAGAATGTCCTGTCCGTCAACCGGACAGTCTTCTTCCTTGTAAGGATTCTGCTTCTCATTTGCTAATGAGTCTTGCAGGTCCGAATGGACTTCACACTCAACGGAAAATCACCTTTAACATCTAGAGGCTCTTCTCCGCTGATCATGATCAATTTTCACTGGTGCTCTGTAAAGCAGTGGAAATGCTTTCTATTCCAGTGCCTGGTACTGAGACAAAGACATCAGTTTTTGTTCCTGAGATTCTCTAGGGTAAACAATCTATTGCTTCCATTCCATGAGTCTCTAATGGATATGAAATCTCAGGTGTGGGAGACACGTCAGACGACTACTGCATTGTCTAAAATGCATTGCATATGTACAAGCTGGTGCCTTTTGTGTCTTCAAATCTTGGTTCTCATCCTACGCTGGACAGCTAGGTCTTCCAGGCATGTTGTGCCACAGTTAATGATGCTGTGAACTCATACATCTACCCAGATAGTCCAGTCAACTGGACAAATTGGGCAGGAAGACGTTAGCTTCTAGTGGTGCTGCTCCTAAGGGAAATAATGTGTCATATTTGCTGGTTCAATATTCTCAAACCAAGACAGGAAATTACCTAAGCTGTTGCTAGCCAACTACCAGATGAGGCTAGATGTTCTTTCCCCCAGTTTGTGTAATGATGGTATGGCCAAAATTGCAGAGCAGGTGGGCCTTGATATTGAGGGTGCAACTTTCTTGGCTATGAGCTTTCCAGTTCTCCTACAGAGACCTTCTCGATTGAGGATCACTGCATTTTCTGTGAATGTACAAACTAAATTATTGGATACTCTCTCATTTTTTGGTGAGAAAGAAGACTATTCATTCAAGTCAGTGACAGAAAGTAAGGCCACCGAACAAGATCTTGGCCATCAGTCCCCTTCCAAGTGATTGCATCAGCATGACAGGTAGTGTGTTGGGCATTAATAAGTGCAAATCTCCTTACAGCAGTAACAGCAGGAGCAACAGATGCCTTTCAGACAGTAAACAGCCACAACCTTCTGCTTCCTCAGTGACTGTTTAGGTGCTTAGAAGCAGATTTGATGATGTACTTTAGCACTGTTTAGGTTCTTAGAAGTAGATTTGGTGATGTACTTTAGCACAAGACTCCACTTTGCGGAAGACTGTCCTGATGTGAACCAAAATGTCGGGCATGACTTCAGATCCATTTCAATGATTCCCTGTCATTTCCAAATAAGCCTTCTTTGGTGCACCTTTCCCTCATCCAGTTCCATCACAAATACCTTGATGCAAGAGGTTTTATCTCTTGGCCAAAGACATTGTGGGGCGTATTCCCCCTGCTCAGAAAGGATTTATACTGTAGTACCTTGCTTCCAAATAGGGAGGACGATTTAGACCTACATTAGGCTGCAGGTACTTTAGCAAGTTTCTCGAGAAGGAGACAAGATAGTTATGGTGCTCCATATCTTAGCTGGCCTATTTTCAGATTCAAATCCTTCCTTGGCGCAGACTCACTATCTTTGCTTTGTATTAGATCTTCATTTTGAATTCACAATTTTGCCATTCAGCCTCACGTCAGCTCTGAGGAAATTTATGAAAATGTCTGCAGTAGTGGCAGCCCATCTATACAAACATACTGTCCATGTGTACTCATATCTGGATGGCATGCCTGGATTTTAAAAGAAAATTCTCCACATGTTGTGCAGGAAACCCTGCAGTCCTAAATCACCCTCTAGCTCAAGCTGGGATTCTCTCTCAGTTTGGAAAACTCTCATTTGATTCCTGCTCAGGGAATTGTGTTCATAAGCACAGTATTAGATACCTGCCAAATGAAGATGTTTCATATTCTAGGACATTTGATTCACATTCAGCAAATGTCTCCATCACAAAACGCCAAAGCTGTGTTGAGACTTCTAGATTTTTTGGACTCCTACATGTTTCTTGTTCCAGATGTATGGCTCTGGATGCATCAGCTTCAGTGCCTTTTTCACAGCCAGTGGGACCAATTTTATTAGAGCATGCAGGAGCAGATGTTGATGTGGTAATGAACAATCTACTCTCTGTAGTGGTGGACTGTTTCAGAAAACCTGTCTCAGGGTTGTTTCTTCCGTCCACCATATTGGAACTTAACAATAGATAGAGCTTCCTCCATGTCTGGCAGGTGAACACATCGGGGCAGCTTAACAAATAATAGTTGGTGGTCCTAGGAAGAGACAAGATGCATAGCAACCATCTGCAGGTGTGTGTGAAAATACATGTTCAGAGGGTTTTCCTTCTTCAAGAACAAACAAGTACAAATCTTGAAATAAGGAGCTGTCAGTTCTGTTCCCTGATGGCAGGAAGTTACAGAACTTTGACATTAGGCAGTTTAAGATATATTGGGCTGCTGGCAGATCATCAGATGGAACGAAAGAATCACACAACGGATCCCTTGAGTAATTTCCTCTCCATAAACCATGAATGGGAACTTCACCAGGACTTTCGGGATCAGATCGTCTCCCAATTGGGTGTTCCACCAAAAGCTCTTTCTGATAGAGACTTCTAACCTCAGATTAGAATATTCCCAGGTGTCAGACTGGATCTGGAAAATTTTGAGCAGTACCTCTTCATGCTGGTACGTGGCATCAGGTGACTCTGCATTAACATCATCCTAGTTGCAAGTGACATGTGCAGTGCCTATACAACTGAGATCAGTTTCGTTCCATGCAAACAGGTCAGATCCAGAGAGCTACTGCTGTAATTTTTTGACCATTTTTTTCAGCCTTTTGCTGAGTCTTTTTTTAGCTTTGCTCCCAATGCGCTAGTGGCATGTCTTCCAACAAACACAGGGCCTTAGACTGTGTGAGGAATGTCTGCCTCTGACCCACACATGGTCTGGCTGAGATGCCTGGGGTTCGGGTTGTGACTCCAAGGACTGCTCCAACTGCAGGTCCATGTATCCTAAGGTGATTCACGAGCGGGAGTTGAAGCTCCTGGTGGCATGACAGAAGAATGTTCCACGCTGATCCCGGTCTCAGTCCCAAAGATGTTTGCCAGGCCGTTCTTGGAGCTGTTCCCGCAGATGATCATCATCCCACTCCAAGTTGTCTCCATTAAAGTTGGGTAAGTCTAAGAAGCACAAGATAAAGAAGTTGAAGCGGTCTTCAGCTTCTCCTAGCAAACGCTGTACTTCTTCACTCTACTCCTGCACTCCACCTGCAGAGCTGGCAGCCGGGTCTGCTCCATGATTCCCTGGCTTTCCCAGAGCCGGAGCAACCCCATCCCCACTCAAGGAGTTCTATGAAGCCATTCACTACATCTTTGGGCCTGCAGCCTCCTTTGGATCATCTACAGGCCCCAAGGGGCCAAGTGTGCCCATGCTGGCTTGCCGTCAGCAGGTTTGCCTTTGACGCTTAGGTCTCCCTCTGGATCTGCAACCCCATCTGGACTGACACGGGTACCACTACCCTTCCCAACCCCAGTTCTCCCAACGCAGCTACCAGTGCCAATCAAAGAGCTGATCTCAGACTCTGCCACCGCCCAGCATTGATGCAAGCCGGCCCATGTCCACTCCTGGACTTGCCACCCCTGGATAGACCTTTTGTATCTGAAGAGGGTGAGGGAGAAGACAATCCCTACCAAGGGGAAAACTGGTATGAGGAGCTTGTGATGCCAGTGGCCTGGTCACCTCGCCAGACTCTGCCTTGATTTTCTTCCACTTCCTGCCACAGAAGAGGACGCAGGGTGGCGGAAGTCTTTGACATGCATCTGCCATTCGTCCAAGTCAAGAACAATGCCTTGACAGAGGTGCTTAACCTGGGGGAAAATTCTTCAGAGCTCATGCTGCCCTTTAATAAGGCCCTTACTAATGTTCTCCTGGGGTCCTGTGCCAAACCCTTCAAGTGGGCTCCCGTGCACAGAATGATTGCCTGCCAACTTTGTCCAGCCCCCAGACACCCAGCCTTCCTTCTGAGCAACCCCTTTCCTAAGAGGCTGGTGTTGCACGTCTCAACAGCTAAGATCAACCCCAGCACGTTCCCTATTGCCCCATAGGGAATCTAAGAAGCTGGAAACCATTGGGAAGCGGAATGTCTCTTCCATCAGCTTGGCACTGCGGCTGATGAACACCACGTGCCTCTTGGGCTGCTATTCCCATGCCTTGTGGGATTTGGTTGCATAGTTGCCTATATTGCTCGAAGAGGGACAAACCCTCCTGAAACAAGCATTGGTCGATGGCTGGGATACATAGAAATTCGCCATTTGGTGTGGGCTGGACTCCACTTGCTCACTAGGCAGGGCCAGGACCTGTATGATGGCACTCCACTGCCACTCCTGGTTGATGTCCATTGGATTTTCAAGAGATTTCCATTAATCTTTGATCGCCATGCTCTTGAACGTTACCTGCCTATTCAGTGACAAACGTGATAACAGCGCTTGAGTGCTTCAAGGAAAGCTGGGCTACCGCCAGTCCCTCGGCATGTCCTTAGGCCCCAGCACAGCAACAGTCCGCAATACCAGCCTTACCATAGCCCAGCAAGCTTCTCAGTCCTTTCTTGACTGGGGAAGTGGATCGCATAAAGGTTGCTGGGCCCTCTCCCAGCATACTGTCCTGTCTCTCGCCCCTCCAGCTGCTGCAGCATCCATGCCTCTTTAATAGGCCCTCAGCGCAGTACGCCCATCCCGTTGGTGCAAGATCAGGCTTTGTCTGCTTCAGCGGCAAGCTATAACCTCTGACAAGTGGGTGCTTCAAATTGTACAGAGAGATTATACCCTTCCATTCCTGAAAACTCCACCACCTTTGCCACCGTTCCTAGAGTGGCTGATGGAGGACCATTTCTCTTTGCTCCATCAGGAATTGCAATCTCTGCTGGACAAGGAGTTATTGAGAAGGTACTAGCATCAGAACTAGTATATGGTTGTTATTCTCGCTACTTTCTGGTGCAGGAAAAGGATAGAGACCTCCACCCTATACAAGATCTCTGCCCTCTCCACGCCTTTCTACGGAAAGACGATGCTCACCTTGGCTCAGGTTCTGTCTGCCTGGACCCAGTAGACTGGATGGTAGCACTGGACCTTCAGAGTGCATATTTCCACATTCCCGTCCCGCATTTCCAGTTTGCTGTGCTCCCCTTTGGCCTAGCAGTGCTCCTTAGGTGTTCACAAAAATGATTGTGGTGGCTGCAGCACATCTATGAAGGTCAGAGGTCCCAGTCGTGCTCTACCTATATGATTGGCTGTTAAGGGTGGGCTCTCCCCAGACAGTTGTAGCCCAACTTCAGACAATGGCGGGCCTTCTGCATTCCCTGATGTTCTGTAACAACTTTCCGAAGTCACACCTGACTCCTTTTCAGATGCTCCCTTTATCAGAGCCATTCTGGATGTGGTGCAGTTCCTCACCTGTCCTCTGTAGTGGAGAGTCCAGGACATTTGGGCAGTGATACTGATGTTTCAACCTCAGTCTGGATTTTGGTGAGACTGATTTGAGACTCCTGGGTCTGATAGCCTCCTGCATCCTGCTGGTTAAATTTGCCTGATGGCATATGCTGGTTCTGCATTGGGATGGGATCTGAAGCCCCAGTGGGCTCAACACCAGGGGATTCTCTCTGACGTATTTCAGACATTGAAGGAGACTACATGAGATCTCTCCCTTCCCCACCTAGAGCTGACAGTAATGACCGATGCATCACTTCTGGGTTAGGGCGGTCATTTGAGAGAACTCAGGTCTCAGACATAGTCTCGGCACCACATCAATCTTCTGGAACGGAGAGCTACCCACTTGGCATCAAAAGTCTTCCTCCCAATCATCAAGAGAAGACTTGTTCAGATGTTCACGGACAATGGTACATGTGGTATTGCACCTGTGGACCCTGTGCTAGAAGGCTCTGCATCTCTGGAAATGGCTGGAGTGCCAGGACATCTTCCTGGTTCTGCAGCCCTTGGCAGGATTGCTGAATGTCAGGCCAGACAAACTCAGCACCGATTCTTTATGAATCACGAATGGTGTCTGCATCCTCAGGTGGTGCAAGGTCTCTTCTAAGAATGGAGAGAACCATGGCTAGATCTATTCCGCCATGTTGAGAACACACCATGTCTCCTCTTGTGTGCATTGGAGTTTCCAAAACAGCTTTGCTCAGAGACACATTCCAATTAGACTGGAGTTCGGGACTATTGTACGCCTTTCTGCCGATATCACTTATGCCCTGGGTACTCAAGAAGATCAGAACCAACAGGGCCCCAAGTAATCCTGGTGGCTCTGGACTGGCAAGGAGAGCGGGGATTCCAAACTTCTGAGCATGAGCATCTGTTGTCCGATCAGGCTGCCCTTTCAGGAAAACCTCGCAACAACATGTTGGGATTCTACACCCAAACCTGCGCATGCTCCATCTTCTTGCGCAAAGATTGAGTGTCAAAAGGTAAATGCTTTTGACCTTCGGCCTCAGATTTATAATATCATTTTGGCAGCAGAGCATTCTTCAACAGAAACTGAATACACCTGCAGTTTGGACAAATTTGTGGCTTGGTGCTCCTCCTGTAACGTTGATACTCTTTCTAGCTCCTTGTCAGAGGTGCTGTTGTTTGCGCTGCCATTGGCCCGCAATTTCCTTGCCCTGGGCACCGTAAAAGGTATCTTTTCTGCCGTTTTGGATTTCTTGCATATACTGGATCATTCCACAATGTTCAAGTCACCAGATGTAACACATTTCCTTAAGGGATTTCTACACTTGCTTTTTCTTACCCCTTTTGTTATACCTCAGTGAGACATCAGTCTGGTTCTGGTGTTCCTCATATGTTCCCTATTCGAGCCCATGCATAGCTGACCATTAAGACAGTATTCCTGGTGGCCCTTACATTGGCCAGAAGTGCCAGTGAGCTTCACTCTCTTTCAGTTGTACCTCCATATAGCAGAATCTACCAGACAAACTGGTCCTTTGGTCTCATCCCTCCTTTCTGCAGAAGTGGTGTCTCCCTTCCATGTCGGCCAAACATTATGCTACCAAAATGTTTTGCTCCACCACATCCTCCAAAGGAAGACGAGAGATGTAATTGTTTGGACCCAAAACAAGCTCTCTCTTTTTACACTGATTGTACTAAAAACCACTGGGAGGGCAATCAGCTTTTCATTGGGTTCACTGGAGAAAAAAAGGCGAGGCAGAGCAGAAACGGACCATGTCTTGGTAGATTGTGATCTGCATTAATCTCTGCATTAAACTCTGTGACTACCTAAAAAGCAGCCTCTTGATGGCTTTCGGGTTCATTCCACCAGGGCGAACGGCACTACTACTTTATTAGAATGTGGGGTTCCTGTCCTGGACTTCTGCTAAAATACCATGAGAGTGTCTAACCACACATTCAAGAAGCACTACCGCTTGGACAGTTAGAGGGTCATTCTGACCCTGGCGGCCGGTGGACGCCAGGGCCACCGACCACGGGAGCACCGCCAACAGGCTGGCGGTGCTCCAACGAGCATTCTGACCGCGGCGGTTCAGCCGCGGTCAGAAGCGGAAAGTCAGCGGTCTCCCGCTGACTTTCCGCTGCTCGTGTGAATCCTCCATGGCTGCGGAGCGCGCTCCGCAGCCATGAGGATTCTGACCCCCCCTACCGCCATCCTGTTCATGGCGGGAAAGCCGCCATGAACAGGATGGCGGTAGGGGGGGTCGCGGGGCCCCTGGGGGCCCCTGCCGTGCCCATGCCAATGGCATGGGCACGGCAGGGGCCCCCGTAAGAGGGCCCCGCAAAGTATTTCAGTGTCTGCCTTGCAGACACTGAAATACGCGACGGGTGCCACTGCACCCGTCGCCCCTTCCCACTCCGCCGGCTCGATTACGAGCCGGCATCCTTGTGGGAAGGTCGTTTTCCCCTGGGCTGGCGGACGGTTTTTCAGCAACCGCCCGCCAGCCCAGGGGAAAACTTGTAATACCCGCCGCGGTCTTTTGACCGCGGCGCGGTATTTTGGAGGGCGGCATCCTGGCGGGCGGCCTCCGCCGCCCGCCAGGGTCATAATGAGGCCCTTAGTCTGTTGAGAAATACATTTTGCCTATTCGGTCCTCCAGGGTTTTGTGGTATGAGCCTGCTCCCAGACACCTTTAGGAGGTATTGCTCGGGTATCTGTTCTAATGCGAGGAATTTGAAGTTAGAAGAAGTTAGAAGTCTCTATCAAAAGAACAAGTGACTTATCTTTCAAATCAAATCAAATCATTAGCATTTATAAAGCGCGCTACTCACCCGTTGCGGGTCTCAAGGCGCTAGGGACAAAGGGGGTGGTTATCGCTGCTCGAACAGCCAGGTCTTTAGGAGTCTCCGGAAAGCGGAGTGGTCCTGGGTGGTCCTGAGGCTGGTGGGGAGGGAGTTCCAGGTCTTGGCCGCCAGGAAGGAGAAAGATCTCCCACCCGCCGTGGAGCGTCGGATGCGAGGGACGGCGGCGAGTGCGAGGCCAGAGGAGCGGAGGGGGCGGGTGGGGACGTAGAAGTTGAGGCGTCTGTTGAGGTATTCCGGTCCCTTGTCGTGGAGGGCTTTGTGTGCGTGGGTGAGAAGTCGGAAGGTGATCCTTTTGCTGACTGGGAGCCAATGCAGGTGTCTCAGGTGTGCGGAGATGTGGCTGTTGCGGGGTACGTCGAGGATGAGGCGGGCTGAGGCGTTTTGAATGCGTTGCAGGCGATTTTGGCGGTGGTCCCAGCGTAGAGGGTGTTGCCGTAGTCCAGGCGGCTCGTGACGAGGGCGTGGGTCACGGTTTTTCTGGTGTCGGCGGGGATCCAGCGGAAGATCTTGCGGAGCATGCGGAGGGTGAGGAAGCAGGCGGAGGACACAGCGTTGACTTGCTTGGTCATGGTGAGAAGGGGGTCCAAGATGAAGCCGAGGTTGCGGGCGTGGTCTGCCGGGGTCGGTGCGGTGCCGAGGGCCGTGGGCCACCAGGAGTCGTCCCAGGCGGACGGGGTGTTGCCGAGGATGAGGACTTCAGTTTTTTCAGAGTTCAGCTTTAGGCGGCTGAGCCTCATCCAATCTGCGACGTCCTTCATACCCTCTTGTAGGTTGGTCTTGGCGCTGGCGGGGTCCTTGGTGAGGGA
Source organism: Pleurodeles waltl (assembly GCF_031143425.1). Lineage (NCBI taxonomy): Eukaryota > Metazoa > Chordata > Amphibia > Caudata > Salamandridae > Pleurodeles > Pleurodeles waltl. Next base: position 704,875,294 of record NC_090450.1, read on the forward strand.
GAGTATAAGTTGGGTGTCGTCGGCGTAGGAGGTGATGATGATGTCGTGCTTGCGTACGATGTTAGCGAGGGGGCTCATGTAGACTTTGAAGAGTGTCGGGCTGAGTGATGAGCCTTGAGGTACGCCGCAGATGATCTCAGTGGGTTCTGAGCGAAACGGAGGGAGGTAGACTCTTTGGGAGCGGTTTACGAGGAAGGAGGCGATCCAGTCCAGGGCCTGGTCTTGGATCCCGGTGGAGCGGAGGCGGGTGATTAGGGTGCGGTGACAGACGGTGTCAAAGGCAGCCGAGAGGTCGAGGAGAATGAGGGCGACTGTTTCACCGTTGTCCATCAGGGTTCTGATGTCGTCTGTGACTGAGATGAGGGCGGTTTCAGTGCTGTGGTTGGTTCGGAATCCGGTCTGTGAGGGGTCGAGCAGGTTGTTGTCTTCCAGGAAGGTGGTCAGCTGTTTGTTGACGGTCTTCTCTATTACTTTGGCTGGGAAAGGCAGAAGGGAGATGGGGCGGAAGTTTTTCAGGTCGCTCGGGTCAGCCGTAGGTTTCTTTAGTAGGGCGTTGACTTCGGCGTGTTTCCAGCATTCGGGGAAGGTAGCAGAAGAAAAAGAAGAGTTGATGACGGTCTGGAGGTGCGGGGCGATGATGTTGTCGGCTTTGTTAAAGATGAAGTGCGGGCAGGGGTCCGAAGGGGCGCCGGAGTGGATAGAGTTCATGATGGATTTGGTTTCTTCCGTGCTGATGTGGGTCCAGTTGTTGAGGGTGATGGTCGGGGATGTGGGTTCGGTGGTGTTAGGTTGGGTCTGGTGTCCGAAGCTGTTGTGGAGGTCGCTGATCTTGCGATGGAAGAAAGTGGCGAGGGATTCGCATAGATCCTGTGAGGGCGTGACGGCGTTGGCGTTGGCGCTGGGGTTGGAGAACTCCTTGACGAAGCTGAAGAGTTCTCTGCTGTTGTGGCTGTTTTTGTCCAGTCTGTCGGTGAAAAAATTCCTTTTGGCAGTGCGGATCAGGTGGTGGTGTTTGCGGGTAGCGTTCTTGAGGGCGGTCATGTTGTCAGCGGTGCGGTCCTTGCGCCAGGCTTTCTCAAGTGCACGACAAGTTTTCTTTGATTCCTTGAGGGTGTCAGAGAACCAGAGGGGTTTCTTGGTGTTGTTCTGTCGCTGCGAGCATTTGAGGGGAGCAAGGTTGTCTGCGCAGTTGGAGATCCAGTTTGTGAGGTTGAGGGCTGCGACGTTGGGGTCGGTGGTGAGGGTGGGTTGGTTGGCGGCGAGTGCGGCGAAGAGTTGCTCTTCAGGGATCTTGTTCCACTGTCGGCGAGGGATGGGTTGAGTGCGGAGGTGGCGGGTCTCGCGTCGGAATGTGAAGTGGACGCAGCTGTGGTCGGTCCAATGAAGGGCGGAGGCGTGGCTGAAGAAGACGTGTTTGCTGGCGGAGAAGATAGGGTTGAGTGTGTGTCCGGCGATGTGGGTGGCAGTGTTCACCAGTTGTTTGAGGCCGAGGTTGGCGAGGTTGTCGAGCAGGGTGGTGGTGTTGGGGTCGTTGTTTTGTTCCAGATGGAAGTTGAGGTCGCCTAGGTGGATGTAGTCCGGTGAGGCGAGGGCGTGCGGGGAGATGAAGTCGGCGATGGTGTCGCTGAAAGGGGCGCGAGGTCCGGGAGGACGGTAGACGAGGGATCCTCTGAGGGTGGTCCCCAAATTATCTTTGGTAATGCCTTTCCTGGTAGAGACACTAACAGCAGATTCCTCACTGTTCCTCCCCTATCAGCTATATCGGGTCTTCACCCTAAAGCCTGTTAGACATCTGCACACTAGTGACACATCATTTTAAGTGACTGTGCATCTATAGCGCAAATTAAACTGATGCCAGTGCACCAGGGTGCCACCTATATAGGAACCATGCACATCACTTCCGATGTGGGTGACGTTGACTGCTGAAGGTTTTCGGGGTTCCCGTCTGACGCCTGGGGAATATTCTAAGGTCAGGAATCCACGGTTAGATAGAGTTTCTACCACAAGAAATATTACCAAAGGTAAGTAACTAGTTCTTACAGTTGAGCTGAGAACAAAAAGAGTTAACTTTTCTGCTGCACAGAAATGCTTCTGGAGTGGTCCTTGAGAGATGATTTCAGCCTCTGTGGTTGTACAATCTTCATTACGACTTCCTACCAGTTGCATTGATCCAGAGACTTGTTTCAAAGAATAAACCTCAAAACGTAAGGGCTATAGTCATAGTTCAGGACTGAGCAAGGAGACCCTGATATTGTGACCTTCATCTAGTGCTGAATGGTTCCTCGCAAGGTTGATCTGTTATCTCCTAACCTGAATGTGAAGTCTCCCTTTGTATGTACCTAGGTTTTAAAAAGTTAAGCTTAGCTAAGTTCTGGCTAGCTCCACAATTGGCTGACATTTTGCCTGCAGTTAAACAACATTCATCCAGGGTTCTTTATTCTGTTACATGGTTGACGTTTTCTTTAAGGTGTACGGACAATGATTTAAATGCTTGACAGGGCAATATCAATATTATTCTTTAATTCACCTTAGATTTGGTGATGGGTGGCACAAAACACTGGTACTGCTCAGTCAAAGGTTATTTGGCAGCACATGTTACTTGTGTGTATCCTGTGACCAAGGATCACTTTTAGAAGTTTGGTTGTACAGTTTCTTAGGGGGTTACAGAATACGTTCCTGATTTCTGTGAGAATTGTGGAGAAGATGATATACAGTAGTTGGAATAGGCATTGAAAGCAAAGTTGTAATAAAGTTGAAAGAGAGCCATTACAAATAGATGTTGTAAAAATAGACGAAGTGACAGGGTATACGTGTGAAGCCTTTTACATGAGTTGGTTAAAAAGTAGGACGCCTTAAGATAGGTATTATATGTAAACACGAAGTTGTAATAAAATTGAAAGAGAGCCATTACAAATAGATGTTGTAAAAGTAGACGAAGTGACAGGGTATACGTGTGAAGCCTTTTACGTGAGTTGGTTAAAAAGTAGGACACCTTAAGATAGGTATTATATGTAAACATAGAGCCTAAGAAGCCTTTGATCTGGATCGCTATAAACACACCTGTGAATTCCTTCAAGTCAGGTGTGTCTAAAACAGAACCACAAAAGTCCTATAGATGAGTTGAAAATAAGCAAAGCAGATGAGATTTAGAATTTAAAAGTAGACCCTAAGAGGACTTCAGAAATGTCTTATGCAAACGCGGAGTCAGACAAAGGCTATTTGTCAGCACTTTCTGTTTGTTTTCCCCTGAAAAAGGGTCCCTATTTAAAGTCCCTTTGGTGGTATAATTTCTCAAGTGGTTACAGAATATTTTTCCATGTTTCCTGTTAATTGTCAGGCTGTAGGACCTTAACTTAGTTTTGAATTTTCTTATAGGCCAACCATTTTGAGCACCTTCATTCATTAATTTCAAATTCCTTACTCGCACCCCTGCCATGCTCAAGTTTCACATCAATAATTTTATTGCAAATGTTGGAGTTATGTCATTACTGATGGAATATGTGGGATAAATAGCAATGCAGGGCAAGGGCACGAGTTATACTTACCTTAGAGCACAAGTTGTAGTGTCTTGACAGTGGGCAGCGAAACAGATGAAAACTCTTCTCCCAGTGGGCCGGAGCAGTTTTCCTCCCCCCACCACCCCACCCCTCTGGGAGCGGACTTACTCGTCGCTCTTGTTTGGTGGGAGTTGTTAAAGCTTCCCAAGTGGCAGAGAGCAACTGTGTCCCAAGGGTGGGCACATCAGGACATATGGAGCTGGCCCTGGGGGATGGTGATCCCCAGAGTCATTAATGGCTCCAGGAGATGGCCATGCAGTCCCCCTCTTTCATTTTTTACAGCCATCCCAGGGTAGTGATGGTCCCGCGGCCCACTTACAAAGTTGGCCAAGCCCCGGGGCCGAATATACCCTGGAAGGGGGTCGTGCGCACCCCTCCCCCTTGGAAACTTTTCTGCGGCCCCAGGGAGGCGGTGGTCCCCAAGGCCCTATTGGGCATATAAGGGAGAGTCTGTGCACCACCTGTTATTTTCAGGCCTAGCCCTAGGATGGTGGCGGTCCTGGGGTTGAAACCGGCCATGGAGAGGGGAGCCAAAGGGCTGTGCGCAGCGTGGGGTTGGGTGGTTAGAGGGATTGGCCGCAGGGTCTGGCTGCAGTCCAGGCCTTGCGGGCAACCCCTGCTGTGCATGGGCGTAGGCCATGCACGGCGCAAGGTTGGGTTCTTGCATAAGTTGTCCTCAGGACCTGGCCTCAGGCCAGGTTCTGTGGCCAACTGCCACCGCACACGGCCAAATGCTGTGTGTGACAGTGGTTAGATGAACATATAGGAATGAAAATGACTATATGTTAAAAAAAACTGAAAGAAATTCACTGAAAAAAACAAAGGTCACGGGACGTTATAGTTAGGAAATACTTTTTTTTTTTCAATGGAAATTTACTGGAAAAAAACGAAGATTACAGGGACGTTTTAGTTAGGCCCACTTTTAAATGTACAAAACCAAAGAAATGTACTGGCTACAGTTAGAGTTATCTCAAGTAACTATAAATCATGCCCTAAGGTAACTATTACTCGCACCCTCGCCATGCACTGCTAACTACCCCACACATTACAGCACTCATGACATCTTTGATAACATCACTGATAATATCAATGTAATATTTGCACTAAAAATAATTACAAAAAAACTGTGCATGGCGGGGGTGCAATTTATAGTTACCTTAGGGCACGAGTCATAGTAACTTGCGATAACTCTAACAGGTAAATTTCTATGGTTTTGTACATTTAAAATGTGAGCCTAACTATAACGTCCCTGTAACCTTTGTTTTTTTCAGTAAACATTCAATTTATGTATATTTGAAAAGTCAAGTTAAATTAATGTTTTTTAATATTATTTCCTGGGATGTTGTATTTTAAGTTTCTGCCTCCATGATGGTGGTTTATGGGAGAGTGTTGCAGTGCCAGTGGGTGGCTATGCAGGACATACTCCAGGTCTGAGCTGGAGTACAGTTACGATTGTTGTGGGTCCTTTTTTGTTGTTGTAACTTCCTAAGTGTAGTTTATGAATAGTAATGAACTTAACCTTTGTTGGTGGGTGTCTTTCCTGCCCTTAACCTTTCCCCAAACCGCTCCTTACTCCTCTGTATATATCCCTTCAATTTAGTTATATGTATTCCCCATTTTCCAGCCACACCCCAGTCCTTCAATCATTTACTGATAAGTAGTAAACTTATATGTGTGAGGATCTCACCATTGAAAATATATGAGAGGTGGAGATTTTCAATAATAGGTTTTTTTAATTGCATTTTGTAGTAAGAAGTACTACTGTGGTATTACAATATGTGGTACAAATGTTTGCCCATTGTGTATGAAGCCTTTTAGATGAGGTGTTGGATGTAAACACATAACCTAAAATCCTTTAGGAGAGGTGTTTGATGTAAACACAAAGCTGAGAAAGTCAAGCAGACGAGGTATTGGATATGAGCAGTTTTGTATTTTTCAGATTAGGTGTTGATGTAAACAGGTAGTCTAGGAAGCTTCCAGAGACGATTTATGGAAACACAGAGAACAGGAAGCTTTTTAGATGAGTTGAATACAAACACAGGTAAATATAAGGAGGAGTTCGTGAGAGATTGAATAACATTCTCAGGGATTGGTCTCATCTGAATGCAACCCAAGAACAGTAATTGAATGTATATTAAGAATTTGCACATGAATATATATATAAATATATATATATATATATATATATATATATATATATATATATATATATATATATATATGTTTAGGCATTCTCTGTGTGAGATGGTTATACAGAACGACACTAAAAGAAAAAACGTGACATTTCAATAAAATAAGGTCAGAACAGTAGCAGACACTTACGTAGGTCACATAGTATTATACACACCTTAGTGTATGAACTGCTCAGTCAATGGTGGCTCCTAATAAATTCAGTATAATCCTATATGGATCTTTCAATTGATGTGGAATGTTTTTCAACATTTCAGTCTCATGTGTCATCAGTCCAAGAGATCATTGTTAGGCCCAAGGGTTTGAGTCACGAAGGTTACTTACTCTTTTTAGTATATTTACTACTTTTGGCTATTCATAAATGCCCTGATTCACAAAGGTAGCTTACATTTTTAAGTAAGTTACACTTTTGAGTAAGTTTATTACCTTTTACTTATTCACAAGTTACTACTAAAAAACAGTAGTACGTTCAGTACTACACATTGCCAACCACTGGTACTACAACACCATCCCATGGAAAATAATGAAGATAGTGAATTAAAATAAGACCCCATAGGAAATAATATTAAATGAAATTATTTAAAATGTTAATAATTATGATGTAATGATTAAAAAACATATACAAACAGTATATATTTATTATTTAACCATAAAAATATTTTAATTAATAATGTATGTTAAAATAGTATTTTATTTAGTTCGGAATGTATTTTTTAATTACAACTTCAGAAAAATAATTTAAAATTAATATATTTCAATTTATTAAAGTTTTAAATCAAAATTAAATTAATGAAGTTAATTTTGTTATCTTATTCTACATATAAAATAAATAAATAAAAAGAATGTACATTACTATTTAATATAAAATATTTTTAATATAGATTTTCAGGATTTTAAACTTCATTTTTCTTTATATTTTTGCCATGCAGAGAGCTCCTCCTTGACTACAGAGTCTCCCTATGTGGTCGACTACTGAGCATTCAGGAAAGTGAACCTCAGCTGCACACTCTTGGATCTTGCCAAGAAGGCCTGACAGTATTATACTACAACGTTCCAAAAACTGTATATTATCAGAAAGACACTTAACCAAGTTCATTAAATCAAGTGGATATTTCTGCAAGAATGACATAAAAAAGTAAATTAATAATATTGAATCTACAATATAAACAAATAATACTCTAAACCCAATGTGAGCGCAAAACATGTTAACTTAAGCCCAAACCTATATCTGCTGGGTTTATGATAAGGCTTCTCATGTTGCAAACGTTTGTGAGGTCTCATATCGGCATTTAGACTTGATGTATTTACCTTTGCCAACAAGAGCATTGACTTCAGTCTGTACAACATTTTCAAAGGTAAATGACTGGGGGTCAGTTTCACATGTTGAGAAGAAGAATTTTAAGCATGTTGTTGTGAAGAAACGGGTGATCATATACTTCCTGTTTACTTCACTGGTCCACATAGTTTCTGGGTTTACTGCCACTTCTTCAAGATGATGACCCTTTTTACTTTTGTAGTCTAGAATACACAATTCTACACATGGTTTTTTGAGTGTGTTTGCTTCAGATTTTTTTCGAATCCCTCCAGCCATTTTCAAGTCATGTGTCTGTGTGGTAAAAAGCCCATTTCAAGATGGTGCCCGTTTCTGTGAGGCTGCTTATACACACGTGGATGCTCAGGCACCTTCGTTGGGATTATTCTCAGGTTCTCTATGATGCCTGATATTTGCTTCCCAAATTCCTCACTGCTTGGTAAGTGACTACTGATAAAAAATGTTTCCAGAGTTCTTACTACATTCCTGGATCTACGACTTAGCTTCCCACCTCCACATTGGTTTTGTTACAGGTTTCGTCTCCTTCCGCCATTGATTTCTGGATTAGTTGAGTAAAATGGAGTGCTCACATTTGATTTAGAATAGTGTTTGTTTACATTGTTTGTTCAGTTTTATTACACTAGTTTACTTATTGTACAGGATTCTTGCAGTGATATCCAGTTGATCTAATGGACTTAAAAGAGACAATATACAGTTTTCTTCACCTTGTGGCATGGTATTTTCTGTTCATAGGCAGGTTCCACGATTCTACAGTGGCATACCACTTGTTTGGATGCTCAGTAGTTGACTGATCGATATTGGTTTGAGTTGTTATCACCTGATTTGACGTGCTTCTTACCTCTGACATTCCTATGTGCAGTATTACTGTACTTATTAGTACTCATATATAGAGATTATCTGTATATATTTTGTTCTCTTTCTTGTTAATCAGGAGTGAAATGGTTGGCCATAGCTGAAACTGGACACTTAGGCCCATATTTATACTTTTTTAGCGCTGCAAAAAACGATGCAAATGCGGTGCTAAAAAAGTATAAATATGGGGCTTAGGGCTTCATTATGAGGATGGCGGTCTTCAGACTGGCAGCCTCATGGTGGCGGTCAGACTGCGGCACTCCAGATGGTCTGACTGACACATTAAAACCCTACCGGTCGGACTCCCTCAAGATGGACATCCCCGCCATTGTTCCTGACGGGCTGATGGTGGTCGGATGCGCTGTCAGCCACGGCGGCACTAAACACAGCACTGCCGTGCTGATCACGACTCCACTTTACGCCAGCCTTTTCATGGCTGTCGCATGGCCATGGAAAGAATGGCAGAAAGGCAGTGCCATGGGCCACATGGGGGCCCCTGCACTGCGCACGACCATGACATGGGCAGTCCAGCCCCCCCCACCCCCCTCCCATCCAGCACCCTCGGAATGCACACTGTGTGCGCTGGTATTGGCCTCTGCTCCCTTAAGGGGGCTGAGACCAATACCGGAGCCCTTTTCCCAGCGTCAGCCCGGCAGGAACATCGTAATACGATGTTCCGGCTGGTCAGCTCAGTGGGAACATTGTAATACGACAAGGGTGGCTGCCGCTGGCATGACGGCAGCGTCCTTCCCGCAGCACTGTCGGTCCAGCGGTTGGACCGCCAATGTCATACTGAGATGCTTAGTCCTCAGGATGGTTTTTTACGGACTGATGACATGAGCCCGAAACATTGACAACCATTCCCCATCAGCCACAGAGCAGGACATATTTTTTTCCATGTAGGATTATAAGGACTTTCTGAAGAGCAATTTGTGGCAGAGTAGTTGATTCACTAACTAGGGCCTCTACACATTGATGGTGTTCTATAATAGTATGTGGCCTACCTTACTGTGTGCGTTATTGTTTTGGCTCTATTTTGTTTTTAAATATCACCACCATTTGTCATTCAGTGTTGAAAAAACGAAACCATCCTTTTTAATCACTTGACTCAAAGTAAACATATAAATATATATATGCCAATATTCAAGCAGTAATCCTTGATATACATTTAATGAACTTTCTTTGGTTGGATTTTGGATCAGTTGAGGCCATTCTCAAAGTATTTTATTCAATCTCGTAAAAACTGTTCTTTCGCGATTACCTCCTTATTTTTACGTGTACATACCCAATCTCGTGCAGGATTACTGGGTTGCCTTGTTTTGTATATAAACACAGAGCCTGGAAAGCCTTCACTCAAGATCAGTTTAAACATACCCTAGAACATCTTGAACCGAGGTGTATCTAAAACCTACGCCAGCCTGGTAAGCCTTTTAGAATTTATGTTAAATTTAAAGACAGAGCCTAGTAATCATTTTAGAATGGATGTAGGATACAAACAAGCGCAGTAAGCCATTGCTTAGAAATTCTACCACAAAGGAGATTCTGAAGTTGTTGGCCACTTTAATATACTGTCCACATGAATCTGATTTCAGTCTGTTTGTAACTTATAAATTCAAAAAAGGAGTAGCATTAAGTTTATTTAGGAATTGTGCTTATATTACTTTCTGAACCTCTTACAGGAACTGGTACATAAGGTTTAGCAAGAATAAAAATTAAACCAGCATGAATTTGTCCCAAAAGCTGACATAAAGAGGGTGTTTTATTTAAACGCTGAAAGACTGCCACAGTAGAAATAGCATGAACAAAAGGGAGAACGTTCCAGAATGATGGGGTTTAAGGGCAAATGACTAAACTGAGAGATTAATGGAGAGTAGGCTGTGTTAGTAAACAATTTGGGATTAAGAGCAGAGACAATGGGTCAGAACTGAGATGGACCAGAGAGAATGCACATGGAGGAGATATGCCATAGATGAAGCTTAATACAATAGAGAGTACAGCAGATTAGGCAGTGCAGTGACAAAGGAAACTAGTTCAGAGAAACTAATGGTGGAAACCTATGAACAGTGAAACAAAGTTGAAAGAGGAGCCATTGCAAGCAGATGTTTTAACAGAAGAAACGAGGTAACGGAATATGTGTGAAGGCCCACAAAAAGGGAGGACCAGTGCAAGAAAAAATACTAGAAAGAGGTGGAAATTAAGTGAAGGTAGAGAAGCGTAGTGGGCCCAGGGCTAAAGCTTACAGAACCCTATCTGAACAATGCTTGATGGTAACAAAAGAGCGTTTCCAGGAAACATGAAGCCTGATTAGAAAGATAAAAAGCATAGAGAGAGGGTTCCAAGAGACCAGAAGAGGAGAATGTGTGTAGAAGAAACGTGTGGTCAAATGTGCCCAAAGCTGCAAAAAGATCGAGAGGAATTTGAAGAGAGCTTAGAGTGCCTTGAAGCAGTAAAGAGCACCTGCTAGGTTTGGATTAATTCTACAGCTTGGCTAAACGGTAGGACTATACAAAGCAAATTATTATGTTCATCTTCAAATGGGTGTTCTACATTGCTGATTGCTAAATAGGTAGAAAGGGATATGTATCAGTGGGCTTCTAGATTTCGTAGAAAAGGACTACAAAAGCATCTGTTGTTTTTATTAAACAAATTCCTTTGATGGATATCTGTTATACTGACAAAGTGTCTTATTTGCACACCTTGCCTAAGCACTACTGTGGGTGAAAATGCCATATTTGGAACAGAAGTCATGCAGAATCTTTTCATGAGGTAATTTACATCTTGCCTCATGCTCTTTTCCAACCAAGCATTAGTTAGCAATGTTATAGTATTTAATTCAAGACGTGTAGGTCTTTGACACATAGTTCCAGTGGCCCTGACTATAGTAAAGCAGCCTTATGTATCCAAGGAGACATATTGGACTCCTATTTGAAATTATGGCAAACCAGCAGTACCATGCCATCTCCAACAGTTTCCTCCAAAGGTAGGCTAACCCCAGCCTCTGAATTCCTTCACACAACTATCACAAAGTGAATTTATGGATCTGGTCAGAGCAAGCAGGCCAGCTGGCTTGTTTCTGACACTTGTCCACAACAATTTTCAAGAACATTCTTTTAACTACCTCTGCTGCCACACCGGTAAGAAAAATATCCTCAATAATTCTTTAACTACATAAATCTTTCCAGAAGACTTAAAAAGGGCATACATACTCCCATTATTGAAGAAAACAAACTTTGATCCGCATGATCTAAACAACTGCAGACTGATTACAAATGGACCTTTCCTGGGAAAACTGAAAGAAAGAGCAGCATTCGCCCAGATGTCAAATTTATTGACGATAACTCCACATTTTCCGACTTCAAACAGGATGCCTTCCAGGATGAGGCACAAAATTTGCCCTCAACACCATCTGAGATGACCTGAAAAACACATTAGGCCAGAACAGGATTGCTGCACTACTTATCTTGGACCTTTCAGCTGCCTTCGACACAGTTGAGCATGACACTGTAATGCAAAGACTCTACGAAGCCGGTATAGATGGGACTACTCTTAACTAGATCACATCCAACCTTCAAAACAGGACAAATGTTATCCATACCCCCATTTCTCATCTAAACCATACTTCACAAAAGCAGGGATCCCTAAAGGCTCTATCATCTCACCCAGGCTTTTCAACATCCAAATGAAGTAATTACTGGCATGGATCAATTAATTTCAGCTCACATGCTATAAGTATGCATATGGCACACAAATACTTCTTAAACTGGAAAGCCCCAGAGACATTGGAAATTCAAAAATCTTCAGTTGCCTCAGAGCCACTGATTAGCGGATGACATGGAGCCATGCTTCTAAAACTGAAATACTCACATGTGGTGATTAGAAAAATTATGACCCACTCCGCGCCTGACCTGATGACCTGGTGCCCCCTCCTAAAGTATCTAAGGAAGTAAGAAACCTTGGAATTACCATGGACAATGAATGCCCAAGTGGGCAAGTTACAAGATCAAGCTTCATTACTATGAAAACTCTACAACACATCTTCCCCCACATTGGATTTCCACACAAGGTCCAAGCTACTATCTCTCTTGTATTTTCTAAACTTGATTACGACTATGAAAAACATACTGCAAATTCAGAACTCTGCTGCCGGACTACTCCTACATGTAAAGTCACAATCCCATATGCCCCTTGCCTTGAGGGCCCTACATTGGTTACCCATTGCCAGAAGATCAACCTTCAAGTTGTTTGTATCACCCGCAAAGCAAAACATAGAATAGAATCACCAAATACATACAACAAAGGAATCTCTGCTCAAGATTGGCACCTCGCCTCAAACCCCCAGCATACAAGAAATGAACTATGGGTGGTACATGTTTCTCTGTCAAGCAGCCAGACTATGGGATTCATCACCCCATAACATGCGAACCACCAATAACTATCTTTATCTTCAGAAGACCTCTCAAGAGTTGGCTCTTTTCTACATGACCATCACACTCGAACACAAATGTACACCATATGCCTGTGCACGTAAGCATGTCTCATTTTATTACAAGTATGTATTTAGATGTTTGTATTTAAAAATATATATGCTGCTTATGGTTTAAAAATATATAGATATTCTTTAGTTCTGCTCAACAAATGTATATTTTACTTATGGTTAAAAAAATATATGTGTGTGTATATATATAACTATATACATATATATATATATATATATATATATATATATATATATATATATATGTATATATATATATATATATTTTCAACAATTCTCTTTTCACTCAATTTGTGATGGAGACGCCGGCACTCCAGACTTATTCCACAACAGTCGCTTTATTCACTTACTGACTGTGCAAACTGAAAACTCCTGAGGCTTTGGGCAACGCGTTTCAACCAAATCGGTCTTCTTCATAGCCCACCTTATTTCTTTATGAAAAAACAAGCTACACCACCCCTTAACATTATATCCTGTCTGTTGATAGACATAGAAAAAGTCTTTACTCAAAAACATTTTACTCATCCGTTTAAATTATACTACCAATAATACTATAAACTCTCCATTTTGTCATCCTGTTGTTCCATTATTTTACTCTATACACATATATATATTCTTAATTCATTCTTACTAATTTTTCTTTTCATTTAATCATCCATCATCTCCCATAGATCAAATAACATTCAATGTTCTCCTTTTTAGTCCTTTTTAAACATTTTAAAGCAACCTCTACATGATACTTCTCTTCAAAAAAACTTTTTTATATTCAACTATACAATAATTACACATTGACAAAATAGATCAATATTCATATATTAATAGGATGGTGTGGACTACATCATTGAGCACCCGGTCTACCTTTTCTTCATCGCTTCAAATATACCTCATATATATCATATCATCCCACATGTACATACAATTCTTCCTCCTGGCTCAACCCCCACGTGGCTCTGCTATTAAGTCTAATTATGTACTCCGATTCCATCTTCCTTAGAACTCGTTCCCTGTCTCCTCCTCGTGGGGACAGCAAAACCCTGTCAATTCCAAAAACTAACATATTGTCAACTTTCCCATCATGTACTTGCCTGCAATGTTGCGCTATAGGATAGTTGGCAAGATTATTCTTGACTGCCCGCCAGTGTTCCAATATAAGTTTTTTGACCAGAAAAATCGTACTACCCACATACCATAGATTACATGGACATTTTATAACATAAATAGTAAAATCCAAGTTACAATTTATGAATTTGTCAATCTTTCTCTCTTCCCCTGTGGGTAATGTGTACGTTTTAAGGTTCATACCTTTGCATGCCTTGCAATTCGTACATCTGTAAAAACCTATCTGTTTCATAAATCCCAAATTCTCTTTCTTAATTGTATAACTGTGTACCAGTATATCATGTAAAGACTTACTCTTCCTGTACGTAATCCCTGGATAAGGACTCATCATGGGGCCTATAACTCTGTCTGTTTTAATATGATGCCAATATTGTTTCAAAATGTCCCTGACTGCCTTTGAATTCACATTAAAAGTAGTTATGCATCTTACCACATTCTCTTCCTTTTCTCGTCTTCTTGGAATCAGGAGGCTTTCCTGTTTAATATTTGCTACTTTCCTGCAAGCTTCCTTAATAACCTTGCCAGGATAGCCTCTAGCTCTGAACATAGCAATCATATTACTTTGTTTTTTCTCAAAATTGATACTCGTACTACAGTTCCTTCTTGCTCTCAACAATTCTCCATAGGCTATGCTCCACTTCAGTCTGGAGGGATGATCACTCTTGGCATGCATTATACTATTGCCCGGCGTACTCTTCCTGTACAAGCTTGTCAGAACCTCCTCTCCCTCTATTGTAACCAGGACATCTAAAAACTCAAAAACCTGTCTATCCACTTTATATGTAAATTTCAAATTGAATTCATTTTTCTGCAACCAACTCAGGAAGTCTAACAAGATACTCTCGGGCCCATCCCAAATGATAAAGATGTCATCAATAAATCTCGTCCAAAAGATCAAATATCTCATCCACTTCTCATTCTCTTGTGTCATCACATGCTGAGTTTCCCACCATCCCATAAACAAACATGCAAAACTTGGAGCAAAGCAACTTCCCATCGCTGTCCCCATAATCTGTCTGAGCTATTTGCCTTCATACAAAAAGTAATTATTTTCCAAACAAAATTTTAACATTTTTGATAACATTTTAGTATGTTCATATATCCTCAATGGTTTGTCCCTGAACAAATATTCACATACCTTAATTCCTAATTCATGTTCAATACTTGTATACAGAGACACCACATCAACAGTTACCATAATGTAGCTTTTCTTCCTAGGACTATTCTGGATTTTTGTAATAAAATCCATGATATCTCTACAATATGATGCTAAACTCAAAACATAAGGGCATAGAAATAATCCAAATAAATAGATGTACTTTCTAGAAGACTATTTCTTTGCTGATACTATTGGTCTCCCAGGCGGATTATTCCTATCTTTATGAATCTTAGGCAACATGTAAAAACATGGTGCAACTGTTTTCTTCATCGTCAAAAATTGTAATTCGTCCCTGCTCAGTAAACCTTGATCGAACCACTCTAAGACCAAAGAATGATAGGGCTTTATAAAGGCCCTATATGCCATTATGGTTGAAATCTCATAACATTGTGATAATTCCAATTGTTTCCTTGCCTCTTGCTTATATTCGTCTGCATCCCATAACACCACATTGCCCCCTTTGTCAGCTGGTTTAACAACAAAGGATGTTGCCTTCTTTAATATGTCAAGTGCTTTCCTTTGCCCCTCTGTTAGATTACTGGCCCAACATCTCGTACTCTTCTTCCATAATTGTAATAAGTCAAATCCTACTGCCTCATGAAAGGCATCAATATTGTCACGTGGAGTGATAGGATTACATCTTGATTTCGGCTTAAAACCACTCCCACTCGGGCTATCAATATCCAATCCCAAAATACTCAACAAATCTTTCTCAGTCTCCCACATCCTTTCTCCTATCTCCAATTCTCTCAAAGCAGCTAAACCCTCAAGGTCCCCTATACATAATTCCTTTGAAGAGGCCGCTTCACCCCCATAATCCTTCTTACTTCTTGCACCCTAGATTTCTCTTTTTGGTGTGTGAATATCTTCAACAATTTCAACTTTCTAACAAACTGAAAAACAGCTATTCGTGTTTCCACATAATCAAAGTCTGCAACAGGACAGAATGACAAACCCAGTTCTAATAAAGAGCGTTCATCCTGAGTTAAATCATGGGAAGAAATGTCCACCACTGTAAGTTTATCTCACTTACTATTTCTTCTTTTGAGTCTATCGTAAATATCTCCCCTGTTGTCTAAAATCTTCTTCCAGTCGTCTGCCCTCTCCTATTCCTTTTCCGTTGCCGTTTCCTCTTCCTCTTGTGGGTTTTCTTTGAGGTCACTGGTTCAATTGTACAAACGATATTCTTCAGCTGTTGTCAATGGCACCCCCACATTTCAACTTGGACCTGGTTGGTCCTCCAGATCTGAAATATTGTCTGAACTTGATCCCTCTGAGGCTGATTCCTGTTGCTGGAGAGACTCATTGCGTCTAAATTCTTTCCTTACCAAATCAAATCTCTTTCTGAATGTCAGGACTCTACCCATGGAATAGTCCATCTTATCCCTCAAGAATTTTCTCTTTTTCCTTAATTTAATCTCATCCTCATGTTTAGCCAATCTTGTCTCCATCTCTTTCATAAAACTATTCACCTCCTCCTTCTCTGGGCTGCTCTCCAAAATCACTCTCAGCTTCTTAATCTCCTCACTCGTTTCTTTCAATTCAATTGCTGCGTATTTCCACAAAAGTTCCAACATACCCTTGCCAGTAGATGCCATTAATACAGACCATTCCTCCAATAACTTCAGATGAGGGTTTACATATGTGGGAGTTATTAAAATTCTCAAACCACGCGGGATCCTTCCTACTTCAATATAATTGTTTAAAGAGATAACCTCCCAGCTTCTGTTCACCTCCTTTTTACATAATCTTTCCAATTGCCATAATTGTTGTTTCAAACTTTTCTTACCATCACTCCCAGCATTTCCTTTTTGCCACCATACATCAGTGCTGACTCGGTCTCATCAAATAAATAACGTGCTGCCTCCATTCTCAATTTAATGGCTTTATCCATCTCCATCATATTATTCCTCTTAAAAAACTGTCTCAATGATGTAATTTATGTTGATACCGTGTTACTCCATTCTCATCAACGTAAATACTCCTTATATCAGTATGTCTTGTGAGAAAATAGCAATAAAATCACCATTGCCACCAATTTCAAAGAAAAACACCTGAAATCAAGCGATATAATTTGTCTCTATATTGTCCTCCCGGACTGCCGAAGATTGCCTTCCGCACACATAATGAATTTCAAAACTACGAATCACGTAGCTCTCATCCGTCAAATCAAGTTCACTCGCCTTCCCGATATCCACACGTGTTATTTTATTTTATTTTCAACCGTTCCGAATTGTTCGCTAAAAGCCCATATGCCCCTTACATTGGTTACCTATTGCCAGAAGATCAACCTTCAAGTTGTTTGTATCACCCGCAAAGCAATACATAGACTAGAATCACCAAATACATACAACAAAGGAACCTCCGCTCAAGATTGGCACCTCGCCTCAAAACCCCAGCATACAAGAAATGAACTATGGGTGGTACACGTTTTACTGTCAAGCAGCCAGACTATGGGATTCATCACCCCATAACATGTGAACCACCGATAACTATCTTAATCTTCAGAAGACCTCTCAAGAGTTGGCTCTTTTCTACATGACCATCACACTCGAACACAAATGTACAGCATATGCCTGTGCACGTAAACATGTATCATTTTATTACATGTATGTATTTAGATGTTTGTATTTAAAAATATATGTGCTGCTTATGGTTTAAAAATATATAGATATTCTTTAGTTCTGCTCAACAAATGTATATATTACTTACGGTTAAAAAAATATATATATATATAGATAGATAGATAGATAGATAGATAGATAGATAGATAGATAGATAGATAGATAGATAGATATATATATAGATATATATTTGTATTCACTTAAACAAAGGTTACAGGGACGTTATAGTTAGGTTCTGCATTTACTCGCACAAAACCATAGAAATTCAGCAGTCATAGTTAGAGTAATTTAAGTAACTATAACACATACCCCAAAGTAACTATAACTCGGGCCCCCACCATGCACAGTCTTTTCTTCAATAATTTAACTGCTGATGTTTCATTGATATTTTTATTGACATTATAAAAATTGTCATGAGTGCTGTAATATCTGGGGTAATTTTATCAGTGCATGGCGAGGTTTCGAGTTATAGTTACCTTAGGGCGTGAGTGGTCTAAAACAGTGGTTCCCAACCTGTGGCCTCCTCAGGGGGTCCACGACTGCTCAGAAAATTAAATAATATTAACAGATTAGGTAATGACTCATTGGGGGTTCCTCAGATTCCAATAAGTATTCAGTGGTGTACCCTAGGTTTCATGAATGATTAAGGGGGTGTCCACAGCAGTCAAAAGGTTGGAAACCACTGGTTTCGAACTGTTATTCAGGTGGAGACATTCCAAAACTTTTAAGAATCATTTCTCAATAAGTAGGGTAGGGGACCTTACCCAAACATAGGAATGTACCAATACACCAACTGATTTCACTTGGATAGGATTTGGCATTAAAGTAGACTTTCTGTGTCCTGGGGACACTTCCTTTCTCGTCCAGCTCCTGTAGAGACTGGTCTCTCAATTTCTGTAGATTACTCATTTGCAATAAATTTAGCAATATTCTGAAAATTCTTAATTTCTTCATAGTTTTAGGTATAAATCTGTTTTATTGATTTTATAAAAGCGAACATTACAATAACATCTCACCTACATCCACCAGTCGGTGAGGAACAAAAGAAGGTGAGATAGAGAGAGATGGAAAGGAAAGATAGTAGCAGAAGGAGGCGAGAGGAACACAGTAAGGAAAGAGGAAGGAAGGTCAGCCGACTAATAGAATTGTCAGCAGCCTCCAAAAGGTAAAGTAGTCATGATGCCTGGGCTGTACCTTAGAAGTGTATGTGGGATCTATACATAGACGTCTCAGTCAACATTGCAGTTTGCATGCGTGAAGCGAAGTATGCATAGGAACCCTGAGGGGCAAGTTAAATCCCTGAATTCTTGGGAAAGGAACTGTATACAGGGCCCCCAGGTCCTATCAAATTGAGGCATCTTCTGGTCTCTGAAGCCCTTCAGTTTTTCTATGCCAAGAAGTTCCCAGATTTTATAGAGCAAATCTAGCTGCTTGGGTATTTTAGCTGTGCCACAGTGATATTGGAAGACTTGTTTGGTGGTACATAGGGCCAGAGTGACAGCCCGCCTCATTCTGGACTTCAAAGCCATTATCAAAGGGTAAGTCAGAGCATTCGGAAGACCCAGCAGAATATAACTCGGGAACTTGGGGAGGTCGATATCATACATCTTGACAATAGCAGTCAGGACTTCAACCCAGTATTGTTGCATCTTAGGGCACTACTAAAGAAGATGTACCAGGGACCCCACCTGTCCTCAGCCCCTCCAGCAATGTTCATCCCCGTCCCGCTTTCACTGAGTAGTTCGGGCTGGAATGTAATATTAATAGTGTGCAAGCTTAAGGGGTGTTTCCTTGCCCAAGATACTGCAGGCTTAGGCATTGGCTTATCTCAGAGTGCTGAAAATGTGTCACTATGCACTGCTTTTTATGACTGAGTATTAATAGTGCAGCTGCAAAACATATCTATCACCAACAACAAACATAGAGTGAGATTTAATCTGCCCCTTTCAAAAACTGACTTTCGTTGACCAGCCTCTTTTAGCCACTGACTTGAAATTCTGTCAATCACATCTTGTCTCAGCTAATGCTATTGACTGGGGTATCCTTCCACCTCCACTGCAGTGCTTTCACGAGGGACTACTTTACAATTACAACCATGTCAGTATGCTGGTGCTGTTTCTTTCCCATGTATTTCACTTTGATGTGCTAAAGCTGAATGTATTAGCACATTAAGGACAAACCTATTATCTTTGCGAATGTTTGTTGAAGATGTGGTTCCACCTAAATTCATGTTCGATGGCATCTGTCGCTGTAGATACGCATGTTCTGCAATAGCTCGCCATCTGGTGTTGGGCCAGAGTGTTACAAGTTGTTTTTCTTCGAAGAAGTCTTTCGAGTCACGGGACCGAGTGACTCCTCCTTTTGTCTCCATTGCGCATGGGCGTCGACTCCATCTTCGATTGTTTTTTTTCCGCCATCGGGTTCGGACGTGTTCCTGTCGCTCCGAGTTTCGGAACAGAAAAAATAGTTAATTTCGGAAGATTTTCGTCGGTATTGTTGCGTTCGGGATCGGCGTACTTAGATTCAACACCGCATCGAAGATCGAAGAGCTCCGGTGCCCTTCGGGGTAGTTTTTCGATCCTCCGTCGGGGCCTGGTCGGCCCGACCGCGTGCTGAAGAACGCCGATGGAACGGACCCCGTTCCGTTTCTGCCCCAAATGCCACAATAAATACCCCTACACAGACCAACACTTGGTCTGCAACCTGTGCCTGTCACCTGAGCACAGCGAAGACACCTGCGAGGCCTGTCGTGCGTTCCGGTCCCGAAAAACACTCCGAGACCGTCGAGCCAGAAGACTTCAAATGGCGTCCGCACCGACAGCCCGACCGGAGTTCGAGGAACAGGAAGAGGAAGGTACCTTCTCGATCCAAGACTCAGACTCCGAAGGATTCGACGATACACAAACCGTGAGTAAGACGTCGAAAACCACACAAAGAAACATTTACAAGGCCCAGGGGACGCCACTGCCACCAGGCCATGGCTCAACCCATAAAATCGGTGACCGACCGTCGGCACCGAAAAAGGCCCAAACAGTGCCGAGATCGTCTGACTCCGGTCGAGACACCGGCACGCAGCCTTCTCGGGACCGAGAAAGTGCTGGAGACAAGCCTCGACACCGAGATGCCGGTGTGGACACGGCTCGACGCCGAGACAGCGGCACCGAAACAGATCGACGCCGAGAGGTTTCGGCCCCGAAAAGGAAAAAAGTCACCTCGGAGCCGAAAAAACACGCAGACAAAGTTTCGATGCCGAAACAAACTGCAAGCGACCCAGCTTCAGGCTCTTATACAGAAGAGCACTCGCTAACCTCCCAAATGCAGAAGCATAGGTTTGAGGAAGAGCTACAAGCAACTGATGCGGACCATACGCAAAAGCGTATCTTCATTCAGCAGGGGACAGGAAAAATAAGCACCCTTCCCCCCATTAGGAGAAAGAGAAGGTTGGAGTTCCAGACGGAACAAGCACCACAACCAAAAGTGGTGAAAAGAGTTACACCACCACCCTCTCCTCCGCCCGTGATTAACGTTTCACCAGCACAAACGCCATCACACTCCCCAGCTCACACCACCATGAGCCAGGGTTACCAAGACCAGGACGCATGGGACCTATACGACGCCCCAGTGTCAGATAACAGCCCAGAGGCATACCCTACAAAACCATCTCCACCAGAAGACAGCACCGCGTACTCTCAGGTGGTGGCTAGAGCAGCACAATTTCACAACGTAAGCCTCCACTCAGAACAGGTCGAGGATGATTTCTTGTTCAACACACTCTCCTCCACCCACAGCTCCTACCAAAGCCTGCCTATGCTCCCTGGTATGCTCCGGCACGCAAAAGACATATTTAAGGACCCGGTCAAAAGTAGGGCAATCACACCAAGGGTGGAAAAAAAGTATAAGCCGCCTCCTACGGACCCGGCTTTCATCACAACACAGCTGCCACCAGACTCTGTTGTTGTAGGAGCAGCTAGGAAAAGGGCCAACTCTCACACATCTGGAGATGCACCACCCCCAGATAAAGAAAGCCGCAAGTTTGATGCAGCTGGTAAGAGAGTCGCAGCACAAGCTGCAAACCAGTGGCGCATCGCGAACTCCCAGGCACTACTTGCGCGCTATGACAGAGCCCACTGGGACGAGATGCAACATCTCATTGAACATCTGCCCAAAGACTTCCAAAATAGGGCAAAACAAGTGGTTGAGGAGGGACAGGCCATCTCCAACAACCAGATCCGCTCCTCCATGGACGCTGCAGATACAGCTGCACGGACAATTAATACATCTGTAACTATCAGAAGGCATGCATGGCTCCGAACGTCTGGATTTAAACCAGAGATTCAACAAGCAGTTCTCAATATGCCTTTTAATGAAAAAGAACTGTTCGGTCCAGAAGTGGACACAGCGATTGAGAAACTCAAAAAAGATACGGACACTGCCAAAGCCATGGGCGCACTCTACTCCCCGCAGAGCAGAGGGAATTACAGCTCATTCCGTAAAACGCCCTTTCGAGGGGGGTTTCGGGGTCAAAGCACACAAGCCAGCACCTCACAAGCCACACCGTCCAGTTACCAAGGACAGTATAGAGGAGGTTTTCGGGGACAATATAGAGGAGGGCAATTCCCTAGAAATAGAGGAAGATTCCAAAGCCCCAAAACCCCTACTACTAAACAGTGACTCACATGTCACTCACCCCCTCCACACAACACCAGTGGGGGGACGAATAGGTCATTATTACAGAGCATGGGAGAAAATCACTACAGACACTTGGGTTCTAGCAATTATCCAACATGGTTACTGCATAGAATTTCTACAGTTCCCTCCAAACATACCACCAAAAGCACAAAATTTAACAACACACCATTCCAATCTCCTAGAGATAGAAGTGCAGGCACTATTGCAAAAGAATGCAATCGAATTAGTGCCAAACACACAAATAAACACAGGAGTTTACTCACTGTACTTTCTGATACCAAAGAAGGACAAAACACTGAGACCAATCCTAGACCTCAGAGTAGTCAACACTTTCATCAAATCAGACCACTTCCACATGGTCACACTACAAGAAGTATTGCCATTGCTAAAGCTGCACGACTACATGGCAACTTTAGACCTCAAGGATGCTTATTTCCATATACCAATACACCCATCGCACAGGAAATACCTAAGGTTTGTATTCAAAGGAATACATTACCAATTCAAGGTACTGCCTTTCGGATTAACAACCGCACCAAGAGTCTTTACCAAATGTCTAGCGGTAGTCGCTGCACACATCAGAAGACAGCAAATACATGTGTTCCCATATCTAGACGACTGGCTAATCAAGGCCCATTCGTTAATAGAGTGCTCAAATCACACAAATCATATCATACAAACCCTCTTCAAACTAGGGTTCACCGTCAATTTCACAAAATCCAAAATTCTGCCACGCAAGGTACAACAATACCTGGGAGCCATAATAGACACATCAAAAGGAGTAGCCACTCCAAGTCCACAAAGAATTCAAAATTTCAACACCATCATACAACGCATGTATCCAACACAAAAGATACAAGCAAAGATGGTATTACAACTCCTAGGCATGATGTCATCATGCATAGCCATTGTCCCAAACGCAAGACTGCACATGAGGCCCTTACAACAATGCCTAGCATCACAGTGGTCTCAAGCACAGGGTCACCTTCTAGATCTGGTGTTAATAGACCGCCAAACTTACCTCTCGCTTCTGTGGTGGAACAACATAAATTTAAACAAGGGGCGGCCTTTCCAAGACCCAGTGCCACAATACGTAATAACAACAGATGCTTCCATGACAGGGTGGGGAGCACACCTCGATCAACACAGCATACAAGGACAATGGAACGTACATCAAACAAAACTGCATATCAATCACCTAGAACTTCTTGCAGTTTTTCAAGCACTAAAAGCTTTCCAACCAATAATAGTTCACAAATACATTCTCGTCAAAACAGACAACATGACAACAATGTATTATCTAAACAAGCAGGGAGGGACGCACTCCACGCAGTTAAGCCTGTTAGCACAAAAAATTTGGCATTGGGCAATTCACAACCAAATTCGCCTAATTGCACAGTTTATACCAGGGATACAAAATCAACTCGCAGACAATCTCTCTCGAGATCACCAACAGGTCCACGAATGGGAAATTCACCCCCAAATACTGAACACTTATTTCAAACTCTGGGGAACACCTCAGATAGACTTGTTTGCGACAAGGGAGAACGCAAAATGCCAAAACTTCGCATCCAGATACCCACACAAACAATCCCAAGGCAATGCCCTATGGATGAACTGGTCAGGGATATTTGCTTATGCTTTTCCTCCTCTCCCTCTCCTTCCTTACCTGGTAAACAAACTCAGTCAAAGCAAACTCAAACTCATATTGATAGCACCAACTTGGGCAAGGCAACCCTGGTACACAACGCTGCTAGACCTATCAGTGGTACCCTGCATCAAATTGCCCAACAGGCCAGATCTGTTGACACAGCACAACCAAAAGATCAGACACCCAGATCCAGCATCGCTGAATCTAGCAATCTGGCTCCTGAAATCCTAGAATTCGGGCACTTACAACTTACCCAAGAATGTATGGAAGTCATAAAACAAGCAAGAAGGCCATCCACCAGGCACTGCTATGCAAGTAAATGGAAGAGGTTTGTTTGCTACTGCCATATTAATCAAATACAACCATTACACACAACTCCAGAACATGTAGTGGGTTACTTGCTTCACTTACAAAAATCTAACCTAGCTTTCTCTTCCATTAAGATTCACCTTGCAGCAATATCTGCATACCTGCAGACTACCTATTCAACTTCCCTATATAAAATACCAGTCATTAAAGCATTCATGGAGGGCCTTAGGAGAATTATACCACCAAGAACACTACCTGTTCCTTCATGGAACCTAAATGTTGTCCTAACTAGACTTATGGGTCCACCTTTTGAACCCATGCACTCCTGCGACATACAGTTCCTAACCTGGAAGGTGGCATTTCTCATCGCCATTACTTCCCTGAGAAGAGTAAGCGAGATTCAGGCGTTTACTATACAGGAACCTTTTATACAACTACACAAAAATAAAGTCGTCCTAAGGACCAATCCTAAATTTTTGCCAAAGGTTATTTCACCGTTCCATCTAAATCAAACAGTGGAACTTCCGGTGTTCTTTCCACAGCCAGATACCGTAGCTGAAAGGGCACTACATACATTAGATGTCAAAAGAGCATTAATGTATTACATTGACAGAACAAAGAACATCAGAAAGACTAAACAACTCTTTATTGCATTTCAAAAACCTCATGCAGGAAACCCAATTTCAAAACAAGGTATAGCCAGATGGATAGTTAAATGCATCCAAATCTGCTACCTTAAAGCTAAACGACAGCTGCCCATTACACCAAGGGCACACTCAACCAGAAAGAAAGGTGCTACCATGGCCTTTCTAGGAAACATCCCAATGCAAGAAATATGTAAGGCAGCCACATGGTCTACGCCTCACACATTCACCAAGCACTACTGTGTACACGTGTTATCCGCACAACAAGCCACAGTAGGTCAAGCTGTATTAAGGACATTATTTCAGACTACTTCCACTCCTACAGGCTGATCCACCGCTTTTGGGGAAATAACTGCTTACTAGTCTATTGCAGAACATGCGTATCTACAGCGACAGATGCCATCGAACTGAAAATGTCACTTACCCAGTGTACATCTGTTCGTGGCATCAGTCGCAGTAGATTCGCATGTGCCCACCCGCCTCCCCGGGAGCCTGTAGCAGTTTGGAAGTTACCTTCAATTATTTATATATGTATCATCTCAACCTTAAATAAGTGCATACTTAGTCACTCCATTGCATGGGCACTATTACTACAATTCAACTCCTACCTCACCCTCTGCGGGGAAAAACAATCGAAGATGGAGTCGACGCCCATGCGCAATGGAGACAAAAGGAGGAGTCACTCGGTCCCGTGACTCGAAAGACTTCTTCGAAGAAAAACAACTTGTAACACTCCGGCCCAACACCAGATGGCGAGCTATTGCAGAACATGCGAATCTACTGCGACTGATGCCACGAACAGATGTACACTGGGTAAGTGACATTTTCATTATGCTGCAGAGCAGTTTCTGTGCATAAGTTTTGCTTAATGCTTCAGCTTTCACCTACTACTGCTGTCTACGGAGGTTTCCAAGTGTGGGTTGCTAGTGGGTGCAAGTGCCTAGAGCCACAATTGCTGACTCAAGCAGTTTCCATTTCCTATCATGGCTGCTTTTGTTTTTCTGTTTCACCATTTCTCTTTCTCTTTCTCTTCTCTCTTCTTTCATCTGTATTTCACCTCTACTCGCCAGGTTGTCTGACATTTTCAGTTCAGTAAAACAGGCCCCTTCTGCCCCAGAAGCTGGGGGCCTACCGCCTGCCTTCGCCCATCACCTTCACCGCATGCAAATTCTCTGCTGGCCCATTATAATTCTCTGCTGGCCACAGGGGCCCCCTGCACTGCCTATGCACTTGGCATGGGCAAACCAGGGACCCCCCTGCCCTGCACCCTCACAGTCTTCACTGTCTGCTCTGCAGACATTAAGCATTGCGAGGGTGCTGATACACCCTGCAGGTTACAGCATTGCCACCGGCTCGATTACAAGCCAGAGACAATACTATAGCCTGTTTCTCGCTAGTCTAACGGGCGGAAACCTATGATTCGACCCACCCGCCTAGCAGGAAACTCTTAAAAGGTCCAGCGGGGAGGTAGCGAGTGTGGCGGCAACCTCCCCGTAGGAAGTTCCAAACTCCTAATGAGACCAATAATGTTTGAAAGAGAGACTGCCCAAGGACCCCAGAGACAGGTGTATCTATATTCATGATAGAGACATCTTGTGTGTATGAATGGGTGCCTAATTTCCTGCACATATAGGTCTGTCTATATTTAGACTAGAAACATAAGGTGTAGGGAATTCACCTGGCAGCCCAAGTGAAAGAGTGGTTGTGGGATGAGTGCTATGATGCAACTCTCACTTAACCTTATCAGGGAGACACGACCAAGTAAACTACTTTTTCCCTTGAGGATATCCTCTGCTTCACCTTAAGTTGCTTTGACCAGCACATGGATTTAGAGATATGTGTGAGGTGTGTGATGTTGCACCAGTTCACACAAACATATAAAAGGTGATAGTAGGAATGTTTGCAATAAGTCTAACCACAGGGTATTTTTCCCACAATGTCACCTCAGATTAGACCCAGCCATATGCAAATCATTCATCAACCTGCTCCAGTTGGAACAGTCCAGCCCCAACTGCCATGCCAGGTCCTCTCTGAACCAGAAGACAAGCATCCAAAGACCGATGTCTGCTTGATTGGCTTCTTCAGTCTGGTGTGACTTGGTTCTAGTGTCACAGTGATCAAGGACTTACTCTTGGCCACTTAATGCGTTACATCAAACACACAAAAGGTGATTTAAGTAATGCTTGCAATAAGTCTAATAACTGGCAGTTGCTGAGGTAGCATTCCAACCCATCATTCTTTTGTCTGCCATGAAACCGCAACAGTTCACACAACTTTTCAGTTAAGAGATTAAGAACCTAAAGATTGAAACTAAGTTTAATTACAAGAATCCAAGAGTAAAAATCCACTAGGTCAGAGCCTATAAAACATTGACTTAAAAACATTGTGTGTCCATAATATTGCTGTAAAAATATTGGGACCCCCAAAAATATTGAAGTTAAGTATATTATTGTTATACTTTAAAAAAAATGAAGTTAAAATATTGTTTACTATAATATTTTTTTATTATATTGTTTTTGTGTATTGTATTATGTTTGTATTTCATTGTTTATGTAACTGTGAAATTTATGTTTAAATAATATAGTGTTGTTTGATTTTTAAGGTTATTATGTTCATTTAAGGATGAGTGGTTTGTTTTTATATAATTACATGTTATTTGTATTTGAATAATTTGGTATTTTTTATTTTTTATTTATTTATTTTCATTTTTGATAATATTACAAACTAATAAATTTAAATAGTTACATTTCTGGCTGTGTTTGGGGAGTGCATCTGTGTTTTTTAAATTCTATATTATTGCATGTTAATTGATTATTATGATAATTTTCATTATTATTTGTTAATGATTTGTTTACAGCTCAATTTTCCAATTATTTATTATTCATTAATTTCAGGTTGTGGAGTTCATTGTTATATATATATATATATATATATAATTTCTTAAAATAATTGTTTACATATTTTAAGCAATTTTCTGTTGTTTATGCATGGGGAATGGCGTTGTTATTGTTAAAATGTTTAATAATGATTAATCGTTTATTATGTTTGTTTTGTGATTTTTGTACTTTTACATGTTTGAATATTTTATAATTCTCTATTTTTGTTTTTGGAATGTAAGGTATATTGTGAGAATGTGCGGATGGTGTTTTTAATAGTTCCATCATAATTTATTATGTATTAAAATAGATTACATACATTTTCTGTCATTTTTGTTTGTTGTATAGGGAAGTTGAGGCATCCAACCTTTAAATTTTATTTAATATATTGACATTTATTTTGTGCAATTCTAATATATTTGGTACTTCGTAGGAATTCTTTTAATGTATTTTAAATTGTATACATAGGATTTTCAATGTTTTTATTTAAATTAATTTTTAAAAAAGTGTATTTATTTTAATAAGGTATAGGGAACATTAAACTACCAATGTATGCACTTTCCTCAATATTTGTTGAACTGAAGTTAGAATAGTAAATTTGTGCCCCCACCCGCAGTTGCCTTCCTGGTATAGTTTGACTTCAGTGTTTGTTAGAAGGAAGTTGAGATTGTAAATATGACCTTCCACAATATGTGTTGGAAGGAGTTAGCATAGTTAATCTGACACCTCTCTCTAAAAAAAGTATTCATTTTCTACAGTGTTTGTGAGACTGAAGTTAGATTGATATTTGATCCCTCCCCTAACGCTGTTTGGCACTATAAATAAATTTCCCTCCGTTCATAGGATTTAAGTTAAAATAGGTATAAAATAGGGTATTTCAGCTGATTCTGTTTGCTTTCTTAATGATTTTGGAATTAGATCACTACATGTTACTTTATTATAGAATATTTCGAAGTATATGTAATTTAAAAGTACATATATCTGTGTATTTTAAATTATTTTATTTCTTTTAATCATTTTTCTATTTTGTATAACTTCTATTTCAGTTGTGTAGTGTTACAGAAATAATTTTGTTCATACATTTTCAAACATAAAGGTTGAATAAATGTTTTATTTTTTAAAATCCATAATAATTATGTCCACGTTTTGTTTCTGTTGGTTTTATTAGTTAATAATATAAATTACTAATATGACCTTTTAAGAGTTACTTGTAAAATACAGGTATTGTATTTTATAATGCAATATCACAATTTATTTCTATTGATATATGCATTTTAAAATGTTTTTAAAGTTAATTCATTATGGTTTATGTTATTGTTATATATACGTATTGTCATAATTGTAATATTTATTTTATATATGGATATTTTAATAGTAATGTTGGAAACAAATAACGTAACTTTTATTTTAAATAAAATCCTATGAATTGCAATTAAGTAGATACACTTACCATTACAAAGCAGATATTTTGGACTGTGATATTTGATAGTCAGTATTGTCACACTTCACATTGTGTGTTTGTAAATTCCATATTTTTCTGATATGTTTTGGTCACAATTCTTTTATTTTGTGACACAACCCATACCAGCATGATTTATCTGAAGAGGAATCCATACTGCTTTACTGTAGTTGATGGAGCGCCACACTGAATAGCCTTTGCAGACTTAGATTTCCTCAGAGAAGGACAAAGATGTTGCTCATTCCAACAAGGTTGTGTCTTTGTGCAGTTGGGGATATAGGTGTATCCTAAGTGCTAGTCTGAATGTCCACTAATATTTCCACTTTCCTCTGGCAGCAAAACGTGTGCACAGGTGTGATGTGATGTAGGTAGGTGAAAGGTTCACATTGGATTTTAAGGACCCAATCCACTTGGGCATCTCATCTGTGGTATCACAACAGTGTGACCAGCTGGCCCTGAAGCAGAAGACCTCTATTCTGTGAACTGCAATCTCCTGGCTGCATGCTTTTCTGTACCAGGCAGTTCCAAGCTTTGGAGGTAGGCTTTACGTAGCAGGTAGCAGCCACCACAGCAGACTAGAGATTCTACTGGGCCTGGGATTCAATCAGGAGGCTAGCTGTACTAGTGTCCATATTAAATCATTAGTCCAATAGAGACTGCTGACCTGCAATTAAGACCTCACCTAAATGTCCTGATAGGGGCCACTATAACCCTCCTCTAATCATCATATTGTGGAAGAAATTGTTTAAGTTCAGAACAGCACATTCCTCCCAGAGAAGTACGTCTTTAGTCTCATTTAAGTGCCCTAGCCATACACTTTTGTGAATCCGTCTTTATCATCGAGTGTCTGTAAACCTTTAACCTTTCATGACGATAGTGATAATATAATTCTGTTTGCAGATTTGTTAATTTGTTCCAAAACCTACAAGGTTTTCTAATAAGAATTCAAAATCCTGCACCATTCCTTCAGGCACAGTTGTCTGTCTGAAGATCAGATTCTGTAGGTGAGAAGGATATTGTCAATGCAGAATCGACAAGTTTGTAAGTATAGAGAAAAGGTGCATTGGGCCATGAATGAAATGACCAGAGAAAATAAAAAACTGTTAAACGTTAGATGTCAGATGTAAGGTAGTGACTGTTTAGTTGTCACTGAGGTAGATGTATAAATTCTGTTTCTGAAAAGTAGTGCTCCTAGTAACAGTGATGAAAGACTTATTATATACATCTGCATACTCACAAATTTACAGTAAATGTAAGTTTTGCTAAATTAAAATATGTTTCCTCCCTAGAATTTGGCGATTGTACTATGATGACTCCATAGGATCTTTATCTGTATGATTCTACAGAGTTCCATAGATGATGATTGTGGGGTGTGTCAAGTGATTTGTTGTAGGGAGCTAGGATACCTAATGGTGTCTGGGGTGGCTTTCATATGTGGGCACGAGTTGAGGCTGCAACCTCAAACCATCTCATACGCATGTCAGGAACAGATTCCACTGAATTCGTTACTGCCAAGACTTAATGCTGCCTGTGGTGGTATCCATGTGTGAGTCACTGGTTGCTACCAGTAGGAAAAGCCACTCTACATTGTCTTGCCAATATATTCCCAAGTGGGCAACCGTTTGATGTCAGGATCCCAGAACACCCTGTGCTGTTGGATGTTGTTTTCTTTACCTGTCCTTATTTCTGCTACTTTTCTCTTTCACTGTTTCCTATTCTCGTCTTCCTCCTTTCATCACTTTTTCATTGCCAGCTGCCAGGTTCTCTGATATTTTCAGTTCAGTAAAAAGGATCGCACCACCCCCAGACGCTGGGGGCCAATCGCCTGCAGTCACCCCATCATCTCCATCTCCATCAAATTCTGTGCCAGCCCAATGTGAGTAGCTCCTTGTAGTTTGTGACCCTTTCTAACAGATCCTATCCCTGCTTGCCTGTTGTTACTGCTCTTAGAATTAGTGTGTGCAGAGCATGCACAGTTTGTTGAAATCCAAAACAATGCAAACCTTGCTGCACAAAGCACTGCACGTGTTTTACTGTTGCAGCTTGAAACACTTAAACCTTTACATAATATCTACAACCTGCCTAATACTGTAATTCTTTAAGGAGCATGTAATGAAAACTAAATATTGACATCAAATGCCTAGATTCATTTGATGATCTGTAAGTTCTTTTGTAAAAATGTGAACCTCGATGACCTTGTAATATTACTAAATAACTAAAAACAGGTCAATAGTCACATCGACGGTAATGTCATGGCATGCTTAGCATTGAGAAGCAGCTCTTCGATTGCTGTACCTGTTTTGCCACAGTTTGCCCTGCATCCTAGAGAGTGTGTTTAGGTGACTACACATTATATTCATATTATAGATTATATCATATCACAGAGAGTTTGGAAAGAAGCTCTTAACTTAGTGAAGCTAAAAAGCATTTTCATGTTGCAGATTGTACACATGAAAAATGGAGCAGATCAATAGTCAGTCTTCTTGTGGGTATTTTCACAAATTTAGGTTGGAACTAAAAAGAGTTTTTGGAATGCTCTTCATATTATATTTTGCCTTTAAAGACATTCTTCTGTATATCACAGTCACCACACACAAAACATTAAACTGTCTTCAGAAGACGGGCACTGCTCTTCACATAACCAATACTACACACCATTAGCTCCCACCTCACCTTTGCCAACTCCCAGTACCTCATCTTGTTGGATTATTTCATCTCTAAATGAGCCTAGAAAGAGGCATTTGGACTTGGTCTCTAAAATCTCAGTTTAGAGTACTAGACTGGCTTCCATTAAAAGTCCTACGAATGCATCCAAGTGAGAACCACGACATATCTAAGCAGCAAGCTATACGACCACATGCACCAGTGATATCTCAGACACCTTTTGTTCTTATTTGAACCTACTCCACTTTCTCATAAAAGTTCTTTCAACCAAAGGCTATTCTCAAATCCACTCAGCATATCACTGAACCATAACCAACTCCACAAACCCCGTTTTGTGAAAGGGTTTAAAAAATATATATTATCAAGTTTGAGCTGGCAGCAGTGAAATCTGACAGTATCCAAATCCTCCTTCAATCCACATCTGGATTAAAACCACAGTGCACAGCTAAACCCCCAAGGGGAAAAAATTGAGCAGAAGATAAAGAGAGAACACTGCTGACACAATTGCCTGTCTAAACCCTCAGAGAGGTTGGTCAACAGTATCACAGACTATGGAGGTCACTGGCTTCTGAATTCAGTAGACTGAAACTGGTTCCCTGGAACAAACAATTGAGTCTAATAAAGCGTGCAAAGAAAAGGACACAAATAGGGGATAAAAACAAACTACAAACAGTAAATTATAAGAAAGATAAAGGAAACCCTGACATAAGGGACCAGAAAGGAGTTAAGCAAAATAAAAGCTGAGAGATGGAAAACGAGTGCAAACTGGGCATGGCAGCAAGAGCCCGTACACCAGCTTAAGTTGCCAGAAATAGTTATTTTTGCGACTGCATCTTGGTGACCATGGTGACCCGGAAGTGCAAGCTTAGCTTGGAAGTGCAAGCATGACGCACACGTGTTACTTGTCTGAGCCCTGCCTTCTCCTGTGCCCTAACCATAATTGTTTGAGCTGCCACTTTCTCCTTCCATGTCTAGTAAGGTGCTTTGTGATACTAGTATGTTTGTCTGTATTCAGATATCTAAAGTGTTGGTCTTAATTGAGTATATATGCCCTAGTTTTCCTAACAACTACATCTCCTGCATCACCAATAAAACGTGCCGGATCACCGATAAAGCAGTAGCAGTCAGCACATGAGAATACCTACCACAAGAACTCACCATCTAAAGAGGCTATTACCTGCAAGGAGACAAG
This sequence comes from Pleurodeles waltl, assembly GCF_031143425.1. NCBI lineage: Eukaryota > Metazoa > Chordata > Amphibia > Caudata > Salamandridae > Pleurodeles > Pleurodeles waltl. Next base: position 704,908,107 of record NC_090450.1, read on the forward strand.
ACATCAACAGAATCGAAAATAAGAAATGTGGGAGTTATACAAAAAGGAGACTAGCCTTCCAGTACATGCTCTAATGATATGGAACAGCATTCCACAGTGTCCAGCTCACTACATCCGTCGTCTAGTTCACTTCAAGGGGCATCTTATTAATCATTGATGTTGAACCCCAGCTTTACAAGCCGATAAGTTTCACATTTAATGTATAGTTCATTGCTCCCTAGTTAGATTTCAGTGTGAAAAGTATCAGCATGAACATTCAAACATATCCAGGAAAACCTCATCTGATGAATGCTTGCCTCATCTTTGCAAACAACAAGTGTGCCATGTCTAACTTCTTGAACATCTATGCAGCCAAAGGCCTACGTCCTCATTCAGTCATGGCCTATGCTGTTCATCCAATCGACTAATACAATCAGACAGCTTTACATCCAACAAACACCCATCCAAGCAAACCTCACTCCCCGTTCTGCCTTCCCAGCAGTAAATGCAACACAATTCTATTCCATATCCTCCCATCCCTACGAATACAACTACTCAAAGCGTAAGACACTTTCTCAGGAAAAGTAGACAGCCAACACATACTTCATATTCTATGTCTAAAACACTATATCATTCAATCCCAATCAACTATCAGCTGATCCAGCCAAAGCCCACATCGCATAACCCATTCTCAGAAAATCTCATCCCAAAAAAACCTACACCATTTTTCCTATCCCCCATGCATCATACCACCCTCACTTGAAGATCACAGGAGAGCCCCCACCTATCCATGACTCTCACCAAGATAGCCAATACCTCACCTTGATCACATCAGAGCTACCACCACCACACCCATATCATGACCAGGAAAGAGAAAGCCTCACTCTCAACATTACCAAGACAGTCACCTCAAAACTCCTCAGAACTCTGAACTTCAACATGACTGTTAACCTCCTGCCCTTCAACGTCACAATAACAACTATCTTACTATGAATCTTCCCAGGTCAGCAAACTCCTACCATATATCTCACCATAACCACCGCCACCTTATAATGAATGCAAACTGAACCTTGGCAGGGCAACTACCCTTCACCATGACTCTTACCAGGACGGCTTCCACCGCACCATGTGCCTCAAATCCATCACATAACCTTTCACTACTCTTTGGAACGCTGTCCCAGGTTGTAAAAACTGGCACCTAACTAAAGCATTGCACTTCAGTCAGAACCATCAGTGTACATAAACCTACCACTCCAGTCGAATTGACAAGTTAATATATGAATATGTATTAGTGTAACACTCCAAATACTCACAGATCAACAATACACAAATAGAAATGAAAGCTCACTGTATAGCAAATTGAATCCCCACACTATTCCTTCCCCCTTTAAGAATGTTGCTGTAATGAAATATATCGAAGCAACCAGAACACGGCCATGATAAGATTTGAAGCACTGTAACGTGATATCTAGAATCAAACACTCTTACTGTATCTGAACAGCTACATACCTCGAGCTCCTGATGCATACTATTTTGGGATATGTATTCTTTGACCAGAAGAGTCCTCCTAAACCTGCTATAGAAAGCAAAATAAAGCAGAGCTCCTTTACCACCTGGTTAGGTTCTTCCTCGGAGGAGCTTTGCCACCCTGGATAAACATCACCTCTTAGCCTGGTATGGACCAGTGGCATAGGGTAGTCCATCCAGGGATTCAACAGTGCCCAGAAACTCACAGTGATCGCTCATGGGCCCTGTTAGACGTACAGTGTTTTTGTTCCTTCAAGGGGGGGCGTTTCTCACTGTAGCCCACCCTAGCTTCCATCTTAAGATTCTAGTGGGAAGCGTTGCAGTTGGGATCGATACAAATTCCAGAGGACCCCGGCGTAAAGCTAGATCTGGAGGCCGTGGAGTTGCATAGCTCTCTTGCAAAATAATTCCAGATTATATACTTTTTTGGTAATCGCCTACTTATGCAATTTAGCACACTCGTTTAGGCTTCAAAAAGAACCTGAATTACCAAACCACTTTTAAAACCAGCTGACTGAGACTTAGAAAGAAATGGTATAAAAAAGATATTATCACTTTCAGTTCCGTGAGCTACTACTAATTTAATGACTTTTGAGAAAAATAGACGGATAGACAGGAACTGTAGAAATATCTAGCACTTATTTTTTTTCTTCACTGTAAAAAGTCCCACATTAGATCCGCTACTCCTGGACTTGAAGTCGACTTTAACTCCCCTACTGTCTCCTTCGTGTCAAGGTCTATGTCTTTCCCTCGTCACTTTTTAGGCACTCTGTGCTTTCACTGGTTTATCCCCGTGCCATCTTTTTGTTTTATTTCCCCCTCCTTATGACTTCTGTATCATTCACCACAGTTTTCCCTCAATCCCTGTCAGGGCCCTCTGTACCTTATTTCCTTGCTGTCTGCTTTTCTGTTTCGTCCCTCTTGCCCTTAGTATTAATATGTGACTTGTCCATTCATTTGCTTTTGTGTGATTTACTCCCATTAGTTAGTACTTGGGTGGGTGCCTTAGCACTTTAATAGAACATAGCTGTCTAGTGTTGGAAGTCTGAGTGGGTGGGTCCACTTACTCTCATGCTTAGTCCCCTTCCCAGCCGGGTAGTTCCTGTCAGGCCAATCATCTTTTTTCAACGACCTGAAGTGCAAGAGGTTCTTTCTTGTGATGCATTTTCTGGTGTGAAACTACTTACTGCTGGATATAGGACTCCTGATATGACTGCGAGTTATAAACTTTCTTTGGACTACAGGTTCCTTAATCTGAAGGCTCATGCTTCCCAGGATTCTCAGAAAATCATAGTATCATCAATCACGAATTCAAGAGATGCTCCACAAATGTGTGCTTCCTCTCCAGAAGCAGAAGAAACAGAAGTATTCTTTTTTTCTGTTTCTTGTTTTGAAGTACAGCGCTTAAATGTGCCCTGAAAGTGGCACACATCCACGTGTGAACTATTTAAAGAAAGAGGCAGTCCTGAAAAAACTTTTGCAGGTGACTTCAGATGAACATTTGTCATCCATGGACTTTTAAGATCCAGATTTCGACGTCCCAGTTTGTCGTCAACATTAGCTGTTTTCTAGCTGGAGTTTGTCATAACCAGATCTAGGTTTTGCCATTAGTGCGGAGGTCCAACCTCCTGCGTGTTTAAAATAGTCTTAGTGCCACTTCTGGGGCTGTTACATGCTAAAAATGTTCAAGTCCAACCATACTTCCATTGCTGACTAATGCACGCTCCTCCTTCGTAAGAAGCACTGATGGTCACTCTGAACGCGTTAAAGCTCTTCATAGCCCTCAGACGGACAGTCTACAAGTTGTCAAGTTTTAATTTATTTACAGGAATGGCTTCCACCACACCACAGTCACAAGCTTTAGTCTTAGCTGACGACCGTGCTACTATGCTACTAGCCAGCAGTAATACCTTCAGGAGACATCACATCATGGCAGTTGCTTTCATGGTCCCCCAGTGGGGTTACTTTCAAAGCCAATTGTGTATCTTGTTTCCCAGCACTACTGTCCTAATTCCACGGAATTAGACTCTCCTGTTCTTATGTCTCCACAGCTGACAGTTTTCCTGTAGTAGCAAATATTTGCCCCTGTTCTTACACTTAGAATGTGAGCCCTAGTTGGGGTCGTTTTGTAGTCTAGCTATGAAGGAAAGTGTTTCTCACTTTTAGAAAAGAAGCAAGACTTCTGTGTATTGGATCCAAGACTTTAAGGTCTCACACCTCATGTGCCTTGATCAGAGCGATGACCAGTGGTTCTAGCAAGGTCTAATGAAATTGTTTTCATTTACAAGCAGCTCAAATTCTGCATTGGATATGAATGTGGTTCTAAATGGTCTACCGCATTACCAGCGGCGGTTGCTATTAATAAGTGGTTGGGCGGGGGGCTCTGGGGAGCCAGGGGGGTGGGGGTAAATAACAAAAATAAAAAGTGCCTACCTGCTGCTGCTGGCCACCATCTCAGTCTTCATCCACTCCAGTCCCGACTCCCGATTCCCCAAGAGCTGATACACACTGCGCAGGTTTCAAGACGCCAATGAAGACACTGCTGTCATGCGGGTAATACTGTTTCCCAGCATGAGAGCAGCACCGTGATTGGCCTGAGCGGGCTGGTTTAACGCTCACTCGGGGCCTGGGAGCCTGTGCCTCTTCTCCACCTGCCTGCTCAGCACAGCCGGGTGGAGAAATCTAAGTCACATGTCGGTTTGTCCGTCCTTGGACAGCCAGCCAAACCAACAGGCTCACCTGCTGTCATCATGCCCCCCTGAGCCCCCCGCCCTAGACTCAACTGGCTCTAGCATGAGAAAAATAAAATGATAATAAAATTGTTTTATTATCATTTTTTTCACGTTTCCCTCTGCAAGGTCAGAGCCGGGGGTGTGACGATCCTCCGCCATAACAGAGGAGCAGTCGCTGCGCATAACCCTTTCAAACCACTGGTGTCTGCTTATATTAAGCATGCTCACTAAATACCAACAAGTAGTTAATCTTTTTGGATGTCAGTAAACCCAGACATATTTGCCATGATCTTGTAATAATGAAATCAGGTTACTTGCCTCTTTGATCAACTGGACTACTACTGGGCGCTTTTCTAAAATGAGCCATGCTGTAGTTTACTTGCCATTCACTATACCTACTACAAGCCTTAGTTGTTATCAGACATTTGGAAGATCCAGTGAGATTATTTACACCAATAAGTAACTCCTATCCTGCACTGGCCATGAATATGCTCTGCTGCACAAGTCGTTCAAACCTGTGATACCAGTTTATATCAAGTAATGCCCAATAAATAGCAAGAAAATGTTATTCACGCTGGATGTCAATACGCCCAAGTATAGTGATCACGATCCAGTAAAAATTAAAACATGTTACTCATCTCAACCCTCCACCTATCTCTTCTGTAAAATAAGCCTTCTTGTAATTTACCAGCCATTAACTATACTTGTTACCAGTCAAGGTTCACATTTGAAAGGCCAATCAATATTGTTTGCCCCATTAAGTACCTCTCATCCTGCACTGGGAAAGAATGTGGTTCTAAATACGCCCATCACACAACCCTTTGAGCGCTTATATCAATTTAGTGACTCAGAGAACTGTCTTCTTATTAATTAATCTCATAGAGTAAGGGAGCTGGAGGCTCATATGTCCCAGGAGCCGTTTCCTGTTTAAAAGAATAAAAATAAATAAAGAAAAGCTACTTTTTAATTTTTTTGGACAGAATAATTGTTTTCACCACCTTTTTTGCAAAATAATCTTCTGGATTAAAAGAACTCTTCATAATTCAGAGATACCTACAGGCATGGACTGAAAGGTAAAAGCAGACCCAAAAATTCAGTACCAGCATTATATACACTGGGTGAGTGGAGGGAATGAGTACCCAGAAAGAGATTAAAAAAAAAAAAAAGTCCTAAACTAATTCATTTAGAGTACAGTTTTCCAACTTAACTGGCTAAAAAACAAAGCTTTAGAAGCGTTACTTTGCATAAAAACAGTGATATTGCCCTCCATCTCAGGAATTGTTGTAGTACATAAAAGCATTTTGATTTCAGCACAACTCTTTTATGTGCCCATGCAAGCATTGTCTTCTACTCCTTAGCGTCTGCTTTCAAAGATGAATGGATCCAGGGTTGACACCCATTTAAGTCAGGACCTGCTTAATAATATTTTAGGTTAAGACCGTAGGCTTAAGTTTATCAAATAGCTCGATATTATTTGAGGCACCATTTTCGATTCCAGTGGATTTTTTTCTGTAATCTCAAACTTTAGTCTAATTCATTCAATTGAGATGAAGCAACTTCAATTCCCAGAATGCACTGTATTTTAAATGACAACCGAGAGCTGGAACATGATGTCTCTGATTACATAGAACATCTGGTATGTCTATGTATGCTGGATGTAAGCCAGGCTGTATTCCATTACATTTCATGAATGGGAATAATCCTTAAAATGACTGTGATTTAAGATTAGATAAAAGTTACTCACTGTCGTAACTCCTGTATTCTTAGACCATCAGCCTCTTTATTCATACAAGGCATTATTGGTCACATCTGCTCTAGCATGTCTATAATGTATACTTCACTCCCTAGCAAAGAAGAGTAGTTTTGCAAAAGACAGGAAAAGGAAGTAGTGTGTATGTCCCACACATATGGCTGAAGGGGCTAATATTACACAGGTTACCAATCTAATATTTGCTTGCCGCTTAGCCTGCCCTCGTATCTGCTGTGTTTTCTGAGTCCACTCTCGTGCCTTCTGATTCTTACTTCCGCTACTTGTTCTTACCTTCCTTTTTTTATTCCAGCTGCCAGGTTAAGTGATGTTCTAAACCTGGCCAAAAGAGCAACCCCCGAGGCAGAAGCAACCAGGCCTGTTGCCCCCAGATCTATCACCCCTCTGGTTCCCTCTGTCCCAAACTCTGTACCTTCCCAATGTGAGTAGCCTGCCAGGATAATGGCACAACAGTGTGAGTAACTGGCTTGGCTAACAGTCATGAAGAGTTTGTGTGTGCATACAACCTGCTTGTCTGAAAGCTACACACTGTTAAACGGCCTGGCTAGGACTCGTTGTTTGTGGGTAAAAAGCATGGCTAACAGCTCTGAGTTATGGGTTACCAACCTGTCTAACAGCTCAATGAAGTGCAAAATTAGCCTGGGTAAGTCAGCTGAGCTCTGCTGGTAACCAGCTTGTTTGTCATGCATTGTTTGAATCTGACATGTTTAACTGATATACGCATGTCCATGCACCCTTACAGTTTTACAACCCAACTGTGCTAGATGTTAGGCTTTGGGGACATGTAGGCTGCCTTATAAATTATAAAAATGTAAGCCTGGATAACTGCTAATCATTGGGGCTAGCTACTTGCCACAAAAGCTAAGCATTGTGACGCTATTATCAGTTGTGTAAGTGTTTTGATTGTGTCAAGCCTGTAATAGAGGTAAGCAACTTCAGCAGCCTGCCATTTCTATATTTAATTAGATTAACAATCTGTGCTGGCCTACAGAACAGTAGTTTATGTAGCCCTTTTAGCTGCAGATTGCTGACTGAGAGGCAGTGCTGGTCTATTTTAGTCATTTAATATGGTACTTATTTTAAAAACTCTTTCCCAAGAATGTTTGCCAAACTGTGACCTAGAACACAAATGCACTTTCTCTATTTTTGCTTCTTAGTGAGTCACTGCCAGCTCATCCCACAAGAAGCCACTTCACATAACTAAAGTAATAAATAAATATAACGGATTCTGCTGTGTTGCCCCTTTCTTAACTCTTTGTAAACTTTGACTGCTGTGTCACAGCTACATTAGCATGTTTTGCTGTTTTTTATTTTAGTATTTTTTTATTTATAGCGTATGAACCACGAGACATATTGGTGGTCATTTGGACTTTGGTGGTAAAAACTGCCTACCAACGCAATGATGGCCGCCAAAATACTGTCTCGGTGGCTACCATCCGTCCGCCTTATTATGATCACTGCCGGACTTCCGCCACAAGAAGGGCGATAATACGGCAGTGATCATGCTGGCGGATGGTGGTAAGCTGGCACTGCTACCATCAGCACCACCACGTCACGCCAGTAGAACGCCGCCAGCCTTATTATGACAATTCATAGGGCCTGGCGGTGTTCTGCTAGCGGGGCGCTGCTGGCGGCAGCATTTCCCCTTCTCATTCCCTGCCGGACGACCGCCTCGCCGAACAAGGCAAGTCGGATGTCTGACAGAAGAGGGGGTGGGAGGGTGATGGTGTTATGTGTGTGTGTGTGTGTCTGAGTGTGTGAGTGCATGTGCGAATGTGTTTGTGTGTTGTGTAGTTTGCATGTTTGTATGTGTGTGAGTGAATGCATGTAAGAATGGTGAAGTGAGTGTGTGTCTGCATGTCAGTGTGAATGTGTAAGAATGTGTGTCAGTAAGTATGCATGTATGCAGTGTGTGTATGAATGAGTGTATGGCAGTCTTAGTGAATGGGTGTATGCGTGGTGCGTGTGAGTGTCTGCGTGTATGCGGGGAGGTGGGTGTGGGGTGAGGGGCGCTGTGACTGGTGGGGGTGGGGGCAGGGGGGTGATGTGTTCGTGTTTGGCTGTGGGGTCAGTTGTGTGTGTGTCTGTGGGTGTGTGCGTGTATGGGGGTGGGGGGTGTTTGTGGATGGAGGGGGTGGGGTGTGCTTGTGGATCGGAGGGCGTGTTTGTGGAGGGGTGTTTGTGGATCGGAGGGGCTGGGGGTGTGTGTGTGTTGATCGGAGGGGGTGTTTGTGGCCCCGAGGGGGTGGAGGGGGTTTTTGGATGGAGGGGGGCTTCTGGTGAGTGTTTGGGGGTGTGGGGGAGCCACCTACCGGTGACAGGAACGGAATTCCCTGTCACCGATAGGGCCTACCACCAACCCCACGAAAACCATGGTGGTAGGCAGACTCATAATGCTGCCGGTAGTACTGTGCCGTCTGCCAGGCTGGAGATTGACATCTCTGGCCCGGCGGCTGATACCGCCATGGCGGTATGAGTGGGGAAGTGTCGGTTGGCTGCAGCCATCCCACCGTTCTCATAATGTGGCGGGATGTACCGCCAGCCTGTTGGCGGAACTATTGCCACATTAATACTCACCGTTGGGGTCATAATGGCCCCCATTATGTTGCTCCAGTCAATACAAAATATCCATGGCAGGCCCTGGGTGCAGAGTCTGGCCTACAGCCAGGCTCTGAACCCAGCTCCTTTGACCCTAGCAACTGCTCCATACAGTATTTAACATTGAGTTCTAGGCTGAGTGCAGATTCTGGCCATGTGCTTAGCCACCATGCCCCCAGACCCTTCTGTTAAACATACCCAAGCCTTGGGCTGTGTGAATTGACTGAGGATAACCGTGTCTTCTTCCCATTGGTGCCCATTTTAGCACTGTGGCTTTGCTTTGTTTACTATCATTAGTATTATTATTATTATTATTATTATTATTATTGTTGTTACTATACACAGACTCCTTTGATTTGCAGTGGTCCTTTTAGAGCCATAGATCTTGTGTGTAATTATTGATGAACTATATGTTTTCATCTTAAAACAAACGTCCTTCCCGGCATTGGGGAATGTGCTCCTAGCACGAGCTTATCCACTCAACCGTCCTTTTCTTATTTATTTTTTATGTGCTGAATCTGTAACCATCCATGGGTCTGGAGCCTCACAAAATGGCAGCCATGAGTATTTGCACATTTTACGCAAGAATCAATAAATCAAGAGATGCACAGCAAATTTTTCACCCATCTGAAGGTTCTGCCCTTTGACATCTTATCACATCCTGTCATGTGTTCAAGGATGTCCTGCCCTCAGCTGGTATCCTTCCAAATTTGTTTAACACTGTGGGATTTAGACAGTCGCGGCTCGGTGCGCGGTGAAAGTGCAGGCTGGCGCAAGGCAGGGATGGACAAAATAAACAAACATTACATTAAAAAAAAAATTTACCTGCCTGCCCGCCGTGCCGCTCCTCTTTTCTCAATCACTGCAGGCTCCCAGCCTGCCCTGTGGCCAATCCTAACGCTGCATGAAAGCAATGTTAAGATTGACTGGAGCGCCCTGGCTTGGTGCTCCCAGGCAAACTGGGAGCCTGTGCCTGCTCTCTTCAACCCTGCAACACAGTGCCGGGTTGGAGAGAGCACAGTGCGCATGTGTGTTCTGGTGGCCCGATACGGTCAACAAAACACACAGGTGCACTGAGGGGAGTGCACACCACTCCCCTCCATGCTATCATCCCTCCATGGTCCTTCCCCTTTAAAAATAAAAAGATAATAAACTGTTTATTATCGCTTTTTTTTTTTAAAGCTTTGCCACTGCTGCTGGCGGAGGGGGGGGACGACATTCCTCTGCCATAGCGGAGGAGCCGCCACTGGATTTAGAGACAAGTGTGGAACCCTTGCAACATGTAATAGGGCCCACAACACGTACTGCTTGGGTCTGTTGATCCAGATAATGAACTTGGCAAGATGAAAAAATACTGCATCATGCATATATATTTTATTTTAATTTTAATGGCATGATGCTTTTTAAATCCAAACACATTGATAGCCTGTGAATAAACGTTCACTATATATGAAAGATTAATCCTTGGAAGTAAATATCTCAACAACTACTTAGTGGAGTTTCGTCCCACCACAATTATGAGTAAAGCGTTACATTATTGTCAAATTTGTTGTAAGCCCATTCAGCAGTTTTTGCTGTAGCTAGGGCAGTCATTTGAAGGGGACTGGGAACCATAACTTTTAAAACACCTTGAATTGTTTCCCGATTGACCAATCTGCATGACACCTAATATAAAGAATATAATCTGTATGAATCAAACGTCTGTCAAATTTCTTGCCGATTTGTTAAACAGTGGTAAAATTATTAGCTACATTTCACAATGAGGAGCAAGAAGCCGAAAAAATCTGGGTACCCTCGGCCTCCCAAATGTTAGACCATACAATGAAATTCGTACACAGAGGAAGGGATAACCCTTCAATTTTCTTTGTTAAATTATTAGCAAATCAAACACGCCATTTCTTATAGGAAGTGTTACTTGCCATAGTCAGTGTCAACTTTGTAATATTTATATGTGTGTATATTACATGTTTGGTAGCTTTTCATTCGCAAAACGAAGTGGTTTCAGTGTCCACGTTTCACAGCAATGTCATAACCGTAAATTCATTTCCATAACTTGTGGATGTGACATCCTTCCTGTGAACTATTGATATCATACAATAGGAACACTAAGAAGCATTTTTTAGAGTCTGGTATAGCAGGATTCTCTCTGTAAACTGATAGAGCTCCCGCTCCACTAAACTCACAGTTCGTCTGCCTCGTTTGGAGGTGGGGGAAGCACCTCGTTTACACTGGTGAAGCCTCAGGTGGCTCCGCAGACGTAAGCCTTGGAACTGATGGCCTGTCCCCCACTGGGCCACCAAGTCATAGTGAAGGTCACCCCACCATATTCAGGGAGGGGCAATGTGACTAGATTCCCCTGCCCCAGAAGGCGGACAGGGAACTCAAACAATGGTCTTGACACTCTGCATCACGACCATTGTCTTTTTGTTTTCAAGAAACAAACTCCCACCTTGGCAGTTTGTTTCTTGATAACGAAAACATTTGTCGAGCAGATGCAACAAACCTAGGTCTTGCTTACTCTGCACAGTTAGGCACCTTAATTGGAGCCACCAGACCGGCAGCTCCTCTGAAGTCACAGAGAGCCCTGCTTGCTTGCTGATATTTCTAAATTTGACGAGTGGTTCTCCTCCAGGACAGCAGAAGCCTAGACTTCCGCCAACCTGGCAAGCCGGTGGACTAGCCGCAAGGTCAAAATTACTCTGTTAGTCTCAGTCTTATTTCATTCCCTCCAACTAAATAGTATATTATGCATAAAACTGCATTTAGCTAAAGGCAGCTCCAAACCACACTGCTGATCTTCAGTATTATACTTTGATTAACATCCTCTTAATGAAAGATAAACAAGACCTGATCATTCTAATTGCAGCCAGCGTCCATTGCTAGCTGTAGCTTGCAGACACTAGCTTGACAAACCTCATTTCCACATCTCTTTACACCAGACCCCATTTTTGAATGAATCTACTTAAAGATGTTGTTTTTACTTCAGACATCCGAAAATCATTTTTATGTAAGCTGCATCAAGATAAACATGCAACATAAACCGTACATAGCAGGTATCATGTGTATTATGATCTAATGCCACTTTCAGTGTATGGTAGCATTTTGTCACCGGATCCCTGGAATGGCATAACGTAACCATAATTCACTCGTTATTATTCCGCATCCTCAATGTAGGCACCACAATCAGCGCTAAAAAATAACAAATAAAATGCCAAAAACATAATACTTTGAAAGCAGCTGAAATAATCATTCACATTAGAGCCATGCTGAGTATAATTTAGTTTCATAAGTAAGTCAGGTTTTCTGAGTTCCATAAACACACTTCATCCACATAGCAAGGGATACATGAGAGAAACCTGAAATATTTTCACAAATGGACAATGGAAGAAAACATTTTAAAATTATAACTACAGAGCTAATATGTGGCTTTCCACATCACAGTGCCAGCACCTCATCTCACCCAGCCCTGTCTCAAGTTTGAAGGGGATTATTTTATATGGAGTCACCAGTTTATTTGCCATCACAAAATAAGATTGAATATCCATGTGCTCAAAATAAAAGTTGCTTATATTAAACACAATCTTACTAAATTGATATCAGTTCAGTAGATTGTGAAGTGTGCATCGCTTAACTAAGCTATGTTTTTTGTTTTTTTTGTTTTAATTTAGTTTCTAAAAAATGTTTGTGTCCTGGCCTATCCAGAAACCACCAAAGCCTAGGTAATCTCTCTTGGGTTAATACAGGAATTTGAAGTTGTTATCTCCTTAAAAGGTGCCAACAAAACGTAACAGAGTCTACATACAAGATCAAATGTAGTTCAATATGAGAAACCCAAGCCAGCCCCCAACCTGATTGACTTTAGAGACATGTAAGGTGCCAGCCCCCCCCACCCCCCAATGTTTCCATAGGAGTCCATCAGTCTTATCAAGGTCAAATATACATGTAGGTAACCATCAAACATAAATTTGGAAAACAGTGTCACAGTTCTAGAAAGTGAATCGTGGTACGGGGTGCTTTCCATTCGCCTCGCCCTCCAAAATCGATCCAGGCCATTCATAACATAAGTGATTGATGAGTTCTGAGCCTAAAATAGTGGTATCCATGTTATCTTTTAAATAACCAAGATATCGAAATTCACTCTTCATCTTCGTTTTTGTTCACCCTAAAGACTACCATTTCTTTCTTTACATGTCCAAACCATATCATGAGGTTTACTCAGGTTGGTTAGTATGTGATTATCAGCTTTTCCGAAAAGCATCTCATTGTACCGTGCAGCTAGAGGAATACTACAGATTGTCATGTTTTTAACATGAGATAATGTCAGGACATGCTCACACCTTTTTTTAAGGAAAATATTTTTCTCGACTTATTATTATCTTCATGGCGTCACTTAAAGAGATCTCAAACAGACGAAGGGCAGTTAAGGAACCCTGCCTTTGTGCTTCAGGAAATACGTTTCGTGGCCTTAGTGCATTTAGTTACCTTCATTCTGATTGTAGTATCATTCCACGTTCCGCAGTGAGGATCTGCCTGCATCTTAGGCCACAATATAGCTTGATATACTTTATCAAACTCCTGCCACTTCAATACTGCTTGGCATTTTAAAATGCTCATAAATTGCGCCATGTCTTCTGTCACAGATTGTATCACATTCTAGAGCGGCAGCGTCCTGCATCACAGATTGCGTCAAATCTTGAAAAGGCGCGAAGGAACGTAGCTGCTGCTCCATTACTAACTGTGCATTCTGAAAAAGCTCTTACATCACCATGCTTCCTGTTTCATAGCTTACGTGGTGCTTTAGAAAAGGTCACTGTAACTTCTACATCACAACTTATTCTTCATTCTAAAAGGAATTTACAGTTTACTTTACCTTCTAGTGACAGCTTGCTCAGTGTTCTAGGAACATTAACAGCAAAGGCGCAGGCTCTGATTTTTAGGACTGTATTTCATGGTGGACCCCTTGCGATGTAGAAAAACAAATGTGAAAGAGGTAGGGAGCACTCATAATTAAATCTGGAACGGCCATTCATTCGTACAAAAAGGGGTGATAAAATAGCTGTGACCGAGAGAATTTTGTTTTTTGTTGTAATTGTTTTTCAATAAAGCATTATTTATTGCAGAGAAAAGAACACGGGTCTGAGTAGTTGACAGGAGGTAGATCTGGCCATATGTGCCTTATGTGTTAAGTGAAAGTATGTTGCCCCTTTTATTTAAAGTCTTTGTCATTATTTGGAGTCCGAGTCTGAAAATGTTCACCTGCCCATTGGGTCACATGTTTGCAGGAAACGGATGTTCTTGTTCCAGTCCCACTAGGATTCTGGGATCTGTAGCCCAGACCAGGCCCAGGACTACAACTCCCAAAATGCCTTTGCGGATAGACTAAACAAAATCCAGAACCGTTTTGGCCTGACCCGGTGCCTCACGGTTCCCCTGTCTCCCACCGTCCTCACTGACCATTTTTTTGGTTGCTATGTACGTGTAGGGTGGCCTTATGGCTCCATGTCGCCTGGACTCGTATACAGTCCCTGCTTTACCTTTAGCAAGCCACTGTATTTTGGTGCCTCTAGTCGAAATGGTTTTATTCTAAGCCAAAAGCAAAACTCCCAAAATACCTTGGTTTTTTTAAACGAAACGCCTGGACTGGAAGCGTGGCATCCCACTGATGTGAAGCCATATGGTCACACTACGTAAGTGTACGTATGCTTGTTCGTCCGTGTTTTTAGCTCTCATTTTTTTCATTCTGTTGTTGTTTTTTCTTTGTTCCTCTCTCTCTCCTCGTTCCCTTTTCTCTCCGTCTGCTTTCCTCAGCTGCCAGGTTCACTGACATATTTAACACAGTAAGAAGGGGCTCAGAAGTGGATGGGGCACAGTACGCCAACACCCAACACCGGCTCTCCCAACCGCACGTTAACTCTCCGTTTATCCAGCGTAAGTAGCAAGTCCACCGAGCCACGCTCCCTCGCCACCCAGGAGCACCCCATACTCTGGACACATTGTTTGTTTGTTCTTCATACATGTATGTCTGTCTGCTTGTTGACTTCATTCACCTCAGTCATAATCACAGTGGCATCTGCCTAGGAGTGCACCAGAGTCCAGGCCGCTTGGCAGACTAGTTCTGCGAAGCTGCAGCAACTGGGGGGTGGCTGGTGTTCAGTGGTTCTACACCAGAGCTACAGGAGAGGAGAAACTGTCGTTTTTCCAGACATACCTCTCAGCTAGTGGTCACTAGTGGAAGATGCTGGGGTTTTCCAGAGCTACTGCAGAGTTCCAGGCCATTGCAAGATACTACAGATACCGCAGAGCTCCAAGACTTTAGGGCACAAAGAGGGGTTTGTCATGGGCGGCCACAGATCCCCTAGAGATCCCTAGTATGCATCCTGGAACTAGGATCTCTGTAGTCCCCTTGCAGAATATCCAGGTGGATTGGGTTTCTGAAGTCATCCTGTGGCACAGCCGTCTTTTAACGTTGTGTTTGACAACTGGGGTCACATAGGAAAGCCACACAATGAGACCTGACTTATAATGTAGAAAGTTTTATCTGAAATTCAATAAGGAACCCATGGGACATGGGGAAGGAGACTGCTTCAGGGCACAAGAAGGTAGAACGGGAGCTGCATCCAGATTTTCAGTGACCACTGTAATATTGGTTAAGAAGAAAGGCCACCATATTCTGCTCTGTAAACCTATGACTATGAAGTATGCACGTAATGTTAATACCTAGGGGTTAATATATGACTCAGTTTTAAATGTATGTGAACGAAATATCTTTGAGTTCCACTATCTAGTTCTCAGTTCTATGGTGTGAGCAATTTCCCTCAGACTGCCTCCTCCCCCTTGGAGTCGAGGATCCTCCAGGCTCAGCCAAAGGCAGTGACAAGAGCAGGTCTGTAAGTAAGCAGATTTAAAACTTGTCTGCGCTCTGAGTTCACATTGCTGCTATTTGTACCATAAGAAGGCAAGTGAATAACAGGATACGTTAGTATAATTAGCTGGTTTACACATTTTAATCCAAGTTGAAGATCCGTCATTGAGGGACACTAGCAGGGTCCTAAGTTTCCAGGTACTCAAGATTGCACTGAACCGTATACAGACCATCACAGACTATCTTATGAAAGCTTTCCTAGTCCTACTCTGCTTATCTGCATGTAGAAACTGGGGTTTTGTGGATATTCGTGTTTTTTGGAGGTCTGAAGAGAAAACAAGGCTTATATTACTTTACTACCTTTTGCGATGACACACGTAAAGGCCCCCTATGATGTACGAGAGCAACCATTAGGTTTATGGAAAAGTAGGGCAAGGTAATAAGAGGAGCATGGGCTGACTAAGCTAGAAAAGAGATTATGAAGAGCTCATGCTTAGACCCGATAAGTCCTAATTAAATGGAAAGCTCACATAGCGCAATAAAAATTTTAAAATCATTTATGGAACACAATTTGACTCAGACGTACAGCTGTACAAATCTCAGTGTTCATTATACAGACAGGCTCTGCCTTTAAAGTATCCACTTTACTTACTCCAATAATATGGACAATCTTGCCTCCAATTCAGCAAAATAAAACACATTTGAGCCGGTCGGAAAGAAAGTCGAACTCCACCCATCCCTCTTAATGGCCGGACCCAGGGTAAATTGCCACTGCCCCACCCAATTAGCCATGTTGATAACATACATTATTAATAAGGGGCTGGTGGATAGCACTCATTCTGGGGTATAGTGAGAGCCGAAAAAGATAAAGGCCCAGGTCATGCTGGCTTCCTAAAGGGTGCAGGTGTGAGGTGGGATATGTTACCCTCCTTCAACTCTCTGCTTTCCATGCCCAGACAGACGCTCTTGCATTATTCACACTTACAAAACCAAAAGTTATAAAAGTGAGCCTCTGTGGCTCCGCCATCCCTTCTGCAACCCTCAAAGACAGTATAAGGGCAGCTCATTGAGTTCAAACAGATTGTCCACAGTTTCCACCAAATGAATTGAAAAGAGTAACCTTTACATTGAGTTATTGTCTCATAGGGTTATCTTTCATTTACTTTGTGGGTAAAAACTGTCAAAAAAGTCCAAGACAGATTTTCCTGGGGCAAGTGGTATAGTTCCAGTGTTCTAAGGTAGTTGTTGATTTATCTTTAGACATAATACTGTTAGTACCAACAATGGTTGTAGGACTGGTAGTACTACTTGTAGTACTAGTACTGATACTGATTCTATGCCTGGAAGTGGAGTGGTATTAGTAGTATTAAGCAAAGTAGTATTTTGATTCCAGTAAACATAATGAACTATCGGCACCAGGTTGAATATTTTAATTTGAGAAACATTCCATCTTTATATTGGATTAAACTCTAGGTTTTTTCATTTTTCAAGTAAATGAAAAGGGTCCTTTAATGCACAAGTACGAAAAAGGAGATGTAATTGAATTGCTTCGTTTAAAATGAGGCAAATTTGGACTGTAAGAAAATATTTAGGGCTGCTTGCCGAAAGCCATTTTGCAATCCCAAACCATGTAGTTAACAAAACCATAGGATTTGCAACAATAAAATATCCTTTTGGTGTATATATTGAACCCATTTTGGCATGTACCAAAACCATTTTGAGGGTTGGAAAAGCATTTCCAACTTGCAAAATGGGGCTACCAACCCATACTGAATCAAACCCATACTGAATAGAAGGAACTGGAAAATGTCTTCCCCTCCTAAATATGATTTGGTATTGTATGTATAAATGGTTTGTAACCACAATTGCAGTTGCAAATCATTGATCAGTTACCAGCACCTCAAAAGAGGTGGGAAATTAGTCACAGGAAAAAATGTGTCCTTTGAGGCACCTTTATCTTTGTGAAATAGGTTGGCAGACTCGGGAGAGTAGGGAGTGGTCCAACTTTAAATATAATAATGCTTTTTGTGACCAAGAATCTCCGTATCATTTAACAAACCAGTACAACAGTGCAAAAAATATAAAAAATGTGTGGAGATATATATATATATATATATATATATACCTATACGATAATGGATCCAACTACATTTCTGTATTCCAGTTGTAACTCCAGTAATTGCTCTTACAGCTTTTGCAAGATAAAGCTATTAAATACAGAATCATGTATCTCAGAATCGAAAGAAGCTAACAAACAAAGACAGTAAATCAAAAAGTATTTCAATAAGTTTTCAATATAGGCCATACTCTTTTAGGAAGACTGGCCTAAGCTTGTCAACAGAGAAAGCATATTTCATTTCTCACTAATAAATGTGAAATCTGAGCCAACAGTGTTTAAACTTGTCACTGACAGTAGTAAACTAAACTAGTAAACTAAGCTGAGGATATTCTCTAGAGGCATGAAATAATGACTGAACTTTTGAAAATGACTTTTGGGTAGTGCATTTCTTTCATTTAGTGATGTACATAGGTCATCATCCTTTTTCCTTTTTTTTATCATATCTCTTTCAGTTCAGTATATTCATTAACATTCATAAATTAGTGTGGAGTATACATGGATCACATCCTCTGAGTTGGGTTACAATTGATGTTGAGATGTGTGGCAGATTAAGTCAAAAGAGTTAGCTGTATATATGGTTAAATAGAGGGGACACATAAATAAACTAGTGTCCATGGCAACATTTAAACAGTGATCATAATGAATCCCGGTAACATAAATTGATTCAGCAGGAAAACAGAATAGTATTAGGACTTATGACAGATCTTTCAAACATGATGAAATTTGTTTATACAAGAAGCATACAGGCATGTAGGTACTAACACTTTTTCCGATTGACACAGAGTGGATAAAACCATTTGATACATCAGGTCCATATTGAATAAGGGTAGAGGTATAGTAAAAAAAAATAGTGACATGGAAAACCTACTCATCTTCATTAGCAGTTTCTATCCCTGGGTAGCTTTGCAAATCTACTATACAAGTTGGTAAATCGGGAAAAAAAGGTTTCCTCATACCAGTTTCAGCTTCATAAGCGGTTTCAATCACAATGGTGATTTTACACATTTACTATACTAGTTTGAAAACCACAGGGAAATACATGTTTCTTCAAATTCTTCAAGGTCACCCAAATAATGATGAAACTGGCATATGATCTACATTTCAATCCAAGCTTCTTACACTGGGGAAGGCGAAATGGTATTATGTAGCTATTCCAGTATTACTATTTACCAGCGTATGGATCTTAACAAAACTGTGGCTTAAATGTAGAAAGTTTATGGCATTTGAATGCATAATTGGCAAATTTGAATCACCTAAATTTCATAAATCAGAACAATAGTGTCTTAGATTAAACATTAAAAAAACCTGAGATACTTCATGACTTATATTTAACCCATAGTGGTTCACTTGCCTCTTACACGCAACATAAATTCCTCTTACTGTACTCTAAATTCATGGATATGCTACAAGGGAAAGTGGCTGCACGGTCCAGGTCACTTAGAGATCAATTATTTGAGCATGGGCAATATATAAGGACAATTATTTTATAACCCGCTAAAATATGTGACACAAAAAGTAAAATCTCAAAATGAAGGCTGTGGATGGGAACTGTTAGACCTGTCAGCCTTAGGGTGGTCTTCCCCCAAACTTTTTGCCTACTTACCTCCAGTTGTTTCTGACTATCGTTTTTGTTGGCTTTAGGAATCTGTGCACTTTCCCACTGCTTAAGTGCATTTGCTCACTCCCCTAAACATGGCTTGATTGGCATATACCTGATAGGCAAATGTAATTTACTTATAAGTCCCTTGTAGAGCAGCAAACCATATACCTGTGGCCTGTAAATTAAATGCTATCACTGGGCTTTCAACACGTGTTGTGCCACCCAATTAAGTAGCCCTCCAAAACATGTCCGAGGCCTGCCATTGCAGCCTGAATGCACTGTCACACTGCCAAGTCAGCTTAGCATTTAAACCCTCTTGCCAAGCTTTAAACTCTCCTTTTATTACATATAAACCACTCCTGAGGTAGACCCTAGGTAGCCCATAAGACAGGGTGGTGTGGAATTAAAAGGTTGAACATGTACTTTTAAGGTCTACGTGTCCTGGTAGTGAAAAACTCCTAAATTAGTTTTTTACTACTGTGTGGCCTACCCCTTGCATTTAATAAGCTGCAATTTCCAATTGTGAGCATGTAGTTAAGTCATGATTGGCATCTCTGAAATGTAAAGATAAACCCCCTTTAATGTTTAAGTCAGATTTTTAATTTCAATTTTGAAAATGCCACTTTTAGAAAACTAGCATTGTCCTGCCCTTAGTCTTTTGTGCCTACAACCTGCTTGGGTCATATAACTGGGTGTAGCTGACAGCCTATGTAAATTCCACCCAGACAGTCACACGAGAAAGGGATTAGGTGTGCCTGAATGGGCAATCTGCTGACTGAATGGGGGGTGGGTGGGGGTCGCACAAAGCACCTAATGACCCTGTATTGTCACTGCAGCCAGCCTGGAGCAACGGCTGGGGAGTCAGGAAATTCCACACACTTCAAAGAACCTTTCCTGAAGCTTTTCACACTTTCCAGAAGAAGGGCACCAGGGGATAAAACTAGGACCTTCAGACCCACTTTTCAGTTTACTATTGGACCTGCGTAATGACTCTCAGAAGACTGCCTGCTGCTCCGACCTGCTGAGCTCTCAGTCAGACTGCTGCTGTACCTCGAAGGACTGCATTGTTGTCTGGAGCCTGCCTTGATCCCTCAAAGGCCACTCTTGCTGTTTAGCCCTGCATCTACACCTGTATCCAGAACTACCAGCAGTGACTCCAAGGGGTAGTTTTGCTGGCCTCCTGTTCCGAGCCACTGGGACAAAACAGGCTCCCACCATTTAGAACTCCCACCTGGACTCAGCCTGAGTGACTCCCAGGAGTTGTCCCGCCAGTCCTTGACCCTTGGTTGTGGTGATAAAGGTGCCCAGATGGCCAATTTCTAAAACTGAGGACTTAAACAAAATTTGGCCAAAAAGCACTTTGAGAACCAGGAGGAGACAGAGAATAACCTGCTCTCCTATCCGCCCGAGATGCATCACCAGTCGGATTGACTTTGTGGCTTCTCCCGCTACATTCTTCTCCGCAGCAGCAAATCCATTTCAGCAGTAGTTTGCCAAAGTGGTATCCAACCTCGTGGAACTGTCTTCGGCTACAGCTGTCTGTCTCGCCCCGCTGGAGATTTTCGACTTTCATTTCAGCAACTAAGTCCGAATGTAGTAATCCTCACCGCAGCTTTGACCCAAGGCCAATGGACGATGAAGCTCCTTCCTCAGATACCTCCTGTAGCCTTGCCCCACTGACCTTTACCTTCTCAGACATTTTTCTTCAAGAATTTTTCAAAGTCCGAAGGTAAGCGCTGACCGAATAAGAAATAATATAGGTGCCTGGGAGAGTGGTGCACATAATAGCGCTGTACATTCATTAGTTCATAAAATATCTTCAGTCTCTAAGTTTATGATGGGTGCTTGAAATACAGGAGAGACACCTGCTCCTCTGGAGCTGGAAAGTCCGCCAAATAGAAGATTATAATTTAAGCACTGAACAAGCCCAATCCACTTCTTGTATCCAAACTGTGCCCCATTGCATTCGGCTTTAACTTTCGGTTTTGACGAAGTTTCGCTCAACTAGATGCCCGCAGTTGACGCTTTGATCTTTTAGGCACTAGAGTTCACTTAAAACGTTTTAAAAAACATACATCAGGTTCAACTGATTGGATATTTGTTGTTTTGGTGCCAAATAATGTATTATAATTTACTCTATTTTTCTGAATTGCTTTGGGATTTTTCTTGTGTTTTCACGTTATTACTGTTTGTATGCTGCATACATACTTTACACATTTCCTCTAAGTTAAGCATGATTGCTTTCTGTGCCAGGCTACCCATGGTTAAGCACAGAATCATTTAGTGACTTTATGTGGTTCACCCTGCAAGGGATTGTGGATGCTGTGGGACCAGGGATCACAGCCCAGTCAACCAGCAACTCATTTTCTCACAGGAACATTATGAATACAGCAGAAAAGTTTCACAAAATATTTCTGGGGTTCTGTTAACTCCCTATAAAATCAAAACACCAGATTTGGAAGCTAGAAAACAATCTTGTCAGGTTAACCAAATAGCAAAAGAAGATACTGTAACTCCATTTACATAGGATGGAATTAAATAGATGATATATTCTGTAATATGGCAGGGAGTTCGGATGACGTGTCTTGTGAATTTTATAAACAGCTTAGTTACCAATTGGTACCTATGATTTAAGTGTTCATAATTGAAAGTGTCTAAGAATATTGTTTTACTTAACCCAAGCTGAGTTGACCATCTAGCCTAAAAATTACAGGGACAGAACTAGGTGCTTCTCCAATATTCCTGTTGTATAGTGATGGAAGTGACTAAGCTAGGTTCCTAGCAAAGAGTCTTGTTAGAATGGAGGGAATACTTGTGAGTGTAGAACTGCATGGGTTCCCCCCTCTTTCCCCATATAGATAAGGTTGACTATACCAATCTATTGCTCCACGCTAATTAAGTTATGTAGTAACAGCCTTAGCAGAAAATGCCATTCAAAGCTGTGATAATTAAAAACGGCATTTCAGAGTCAATTAAAAATGTTGAAGGCAAGGTAAGGTGAAGCAGCTCCTTTAGTCTTTAACTTATGGAACAAACAAATATATAGCACGCTATTAGCCATTGTATAATTTTATGAAACTGCTACATAACCTTTAAGATTGTCAGGGCAATGCGACATGCCTGCCCACTCTTCAGAGTAATCTTTGCTTTGTCTCTTGAGGTCTGCTTCTTTTGTCTTAATAAAGCAGAAAGCATAAAACCAGTAACTCTAGGTTGTAATGCGCTCATCATATTGGCTATTGTGGACAATACTTCTGTCTTTGCCTCTTTCTCTATTGAGGTGCTTGCCTCTCTTGAAAACATAACTGAAAACTTGTGACCTTGGATACATTTTTCTGTGTTCTTTTCTACATGTGCTGTATAAGCATTAGTCTACCTAGGAGTTAATCGTGCTGCCAAAATTGATATAATTGTCAAAATCAATCTTGATTACTTATACCAAACATTATCCAATAACATTAAACGAGAGAAGGACTTGCTGTTGCCATTTATTGACTGTATAAGTGTGATTACAGTGTTGTTGCTGTCCATATATCAATATATGTATATTTAGGGATATTCCATTAAATGTACCTTCAACCTACTTTAAGGACTTGTAGTAGAGTTTTGTTTAGAATTATAAAAACGTGGGCAGTCTTGCAATCTTCCTAATCATGGGTAATCACTTACAGATTTTCTTCTTTATTGCTGAGCAGTGATAGGAGCAAAATTAATAAAAATGGTAAACTGTGCTTGTCCAGGATGTCATCTTGGCCATTATGTCATCTCCTAGAATTAGTTATCAGTGAGAAAAGATATGGCTATCTAAAAACGGTTCAAGAGCCAATTAATATGCGTGTGGTTGGTCTACAAGTAATAAGCTCATTAATCAGAGTCTGGCAGGACAACTTTATATTTGCACATGCACCTTTCCTCTTATGTTACGCTCCACTTTTGGGTTTTGCTAATGTCCTTTAGATCCATGCATATGTCACACCACAATTGTGGCTTAATACTGCCATTTGGATTGTAATTAGTATCATGGGCTCTGGTGGACTCCTTTCATTTGTGGGGGCATAAGGCAAGTTTCATATCCCTTGATGTAGATTCCTCAAGTATTTACAAATATGGGAACCAGCAGGAAATTATGAATAGGCTGATAGACATTTAGCCTATTAATAAAAGTGTAAGTCAAGTATAATCACCCATTCTTAATTTCCTTGATTTGCTCACAACAGATTTAACAGTTACAAGTGAAATATGAGGCATTTGAAACAGTCATCTCTGGGCAACACGTGATGGCCATCAGAACCTCAAAAACAATGGATTAAGACAATGTTGTGCATAATATACACTTTCTGATGAATACTTTTAATGAACATTCCTCACCTTGTGAGTATCCCCAGGTACAAGACTGGATCTGGAAATGTTGAAAGCAGTTCTCTTGTGAGCCAGTATATGGTGTCATATGACTCTGCGTCAATGTCATTCCACTCCGGAAGTGATGAGGGTTCCTCAACACTGGCACAAATGCAGCTGGAGAAGGATTTGTGGCTAATCGATCTGTTTGACTCCGAGCTGGCATCAGCTCGACCTCGACTGAGGCTACACCCAGAACGTGACATACAGCATCTTACTGTAAGCCCATCACCATGTGGCCGAGCACATACTTTGCACCAACTATTTTGCCTCTGACTATGACCAGAGCTAGCCTTATGGAGAGGACATTGGAGGGAACGAGGAAGACTGCTCTCCTTATGATACCGGTGACTGCTGTATGAATGTGCATGAAGCCAGGGTAGAGGACAACTCACCTGATACTTGACTAGTGGCTCTACTTGGACCACCACCTTCTCCGCCTGGACCACCAACGGAAGAGAGTACATCTTTTGCCACAGTAATTAAGAGGGCGGCCGAGGCCCTGAAACTCCATCTCCCTACAATGGAGTCAAAACAATTGTCCTCACAGAGGTCTAATAGCCTGAACAGGCTCTTACTTAACCTTTATTGCCCTCAGTTGAGGCCCTTATAGATACACTGTTTGGCACTTTGGATAACCCATACCCCTCTTTCCCCCAACAAGTCACCCACTGCGATAGACCTGCCCCAGGTGATTCTGATTTTTTGGCCCAGCATTCAATGCCTGAGAGCTTGATTGTTCATGCATCCTCCTGGAAAGTGAACCCAAATGCCTTTTCGACCTTTCCACCACTAGGGAGTCAAAAAAGAGTGCATTCCTTTGGCAGTCTCATGTTCTCTTGGGCTAGTCTTGCTCTGAGATCTGTCGTACCAGTTGTCTCCTTGGGCATTATACCCACATATGGCTTAGATGTGCATTGGATGTGATGGGTTAGATTCTGCCTGCAGTCCCATGAGAACTGCAGCCTTCACTGGGCCACACTATTCAGGGTGCAGCCAAATTTGTTATTCGACTGGGCTGGGATACCACTGACTGCCTGATTGAGCAGAGCTATGGGAACTTGTGTGGTGCTTTTGCGCCGTGCATGTCTGAGGTCTACGGCTTCTCCGGGAAGCCTAAGTGTATTTAATGAACATGCCGTTCCACGGCTCCAGCCAGTTTGATGAGAAAGTGGACTTTGCCCTGGAGCAGTTAAGGAAAGCCAAGCAACAGCACCCTCTCTGGGCCTTTCAGCCCCAGTCCTGTACTCCCACAGCAATTTCATCCTTTTCTGGGATATTCTGGCGGCCTGGCTTATAGACAGCCATCAGCCCCCACACCACAGGCTTCCCAGCCCTTTTGCGTTCAAGGCCATGAGTCTGGCAGGCAGCAGCCTGTTCATCAGGGGAAGCTTTCTGTCCAATCCTCTGCCCCCCAGCGACTGCTGCAAAACTTCTTTAGTGCACCCTTACAGGCACCCACTCACATAGTCAAGGGCCGGCCACTTTTTGCAGGGGTGGCAAAATATCATATCCAACAGGCTACAGACTTCCATTCGTTTCCAATCCACTGTGCCTACCACCTGCAGTAGGGAGCCTAATGGAGGACCATCTGTCTATCCTATGCCATAATGTGCAGGCTATTTGGGCCAAAGGAGCCATACAAAGGGCCCTGGCATCGGAGGTGGGGACTAGTTGATATTTCTGTTAGTGGCTTGTGCACAGAGCAATTTCAGATGATGATGAACCTCTTGATGTCTATGGAGTTCTCAACCAGTTTGCTAAAGCCACACCTGGTTCCTTTGCCCAGGGTTTCAGGTCTTTTTTCCAGAACGGGTGAAGGTAATTTGCGCTATGATCCTTATGTTTCAACCTCAGGCCGGGGTCTCAGTGATGATGGCTCTGAGGTCTATTGGCCTGTTTGTCTCTTGCAGTCTGCTTTCCAACCATGCCATGTTTCACATGCAAGCTTTGCAGTGGGACCTAAAGTCTCAGTGGGCCCAGCACTGCGGTAAACTGTTGGACTCCAAACATGTGTCATAGGAGATTGCAAAAGGTCTGCAGTGGTGGGAACTCAACCTCAGCTGGACCAGCGCCAGGCTGTCTCGCTGCCTAGGTGGAGTTTACTGTGGTAAAAGATGTGTCACTACTGGGTTGGGAAGATGAGAGGACTTTGATCTCTGGTGGAGACTTGTTTGCACATCAATCTACTGGAGCTGTGGGCAATTCGATTGGTGCTGAAAGCCTTCCCACCGTCAAGGGACTGCTGTTTCAGCTTCTCGTTGACATCACCACAGCCATGTGGTACTGCAATAAGAAGGGCATAGTGGAGTCCTGAATGCTGTGTAGAGAGGCTGTCCATCTCTGAAAATGGCTGCCTAATCACAGAATTTCTCTGCTTGCACTACTTGGCTAGATCTTTCAATGTCAAGGTAGACAAGTTCATCAGTAGCACTTAGACGATCACTAATGGCAAGTGCATCTGAAGGTTGTGCAGTGCACAGTCCAGCAATGGGGAGAACCGTTGCTGGATCTTTTTGTCACTGCAGAGAGCGTGCAATGTCAGCACCTTTGAGTGCTGAAGTTTCCTAAAAGGCCCTCTCTCTTTTGCTGCCTCTCCTGCCCCTATTTTTGAAGAAGACCAGGGACAATCAGGCCAAGGTCATCCTAGTGGCTCCGGATAGGGCCAGGAAAGTGTGGTAACCAGACCTTCTGTACCTGAGCATCTATCCTCCAATCCAGCATCTACCAAGGGAGGACCTCCTGTTGCAGCAGCAGGGCTCAGTCTTAGATCCAAACTTGCACAATCTGCACCTCCATGTCTGGAGATTGAATGGTGGCAGTTGAGTTCTTTTGATCTTCCTCCCAAAGTCACTGTTGTCATCTTGGTGGCCAGGCGTCCTGCCACAAAATCTGTTTATATGCTGAGCAGTGGGACAAGTTTGTCAAGCATCGGTCAGTTAGACCCAATGCCGGCAAAGTTGTTGAATATGTTGTTTGCTTTGTTTTTGGTCCAGCAAGGTCGTGCTCTGGTAAATGGTAAAGGTTACCTCTCTGCTCTGTCATCCTTTTTACATTTGCCGAGCACTCATCATTGTTCAGATCACCAGTGGTGATGCATTTTATAAAAGGTTTGCAGCAGATGTTTCCACCATCAACCCCTTTTTGTGATGCCACAGTGGACTAGAACGAGAACGTAGTCCTCACTTTGCTCATGTGCACCACTTTCGAGCCCATGCACAAGTTATTCATTAAGTGTGCTTACTTTGAAGACAGCCTTCCTGGTGGCCCTAATATCCATATGATGGATGAGTGAACTGCAGGCTCTCTCGGTCCAGCCTCCTTACCCAACCAACTCAGACAAGCTTGTCCTCAGAACCTAAGCACCCTTTCTACAAGGTGGTGATGACTTTTCTTGTCAGTCAAGCCATTACGCTTACAGACTTTTTTGCTCCGCCATGGCCCTAAAAAGAGTAAGAGAGAATCCATTGGGGGACCCCAAGAGAGCAATCAGCTTATACACTTTTTGGACCAAAGAACATTGAATGGACGATTGGCTCTTTGTAGGGTTCTTGGGGGAAACAAGGCAAGTCAGCGCAGACGCAGACCTCCAAACCTCCCTGTTCAGTGACATGGCCTTTTCTATTTTAAAAGATCCAAATCTAGTAACCTGCACTCTTGGTCTTTCAATTTGCTTATATGCTATGTGTAGGAGGGAGGGGAAGAGTTCCTGAAAGAAACTGATGTCAGCTCGCATGCATGGCACTTATACTCAGCTCCACTCCTCACTCCCACAGTGGAATGACATGGACTTGCAGCCACATGCTGCCACCTACAGGCCTGCAGGAGCACTGCATTCACAATTTCTAGAGCCAGGCTTGCCCTGGGGATACTCAAAAGGTGAGGAATCTGCAGTTAGGTAAAGTATCCACCAGAAAGAGCATTACCAAATGTAAATACATTGTTTGTTTAAATTTCATAACTGTGATTACCCCATCACGAACATGACAAATACCCTGCCATCCTTATTACAAATCCATTTTATCCTATGACACTTTTAATAAGCCAGACGGGACAGCGATACATTTGTGAAGGAGTGTCTGTTTGCCAAATTCTAAATGAAGTCCTGAGTTCTTGTGATTAGGGGTTTCTAAGTTCCGAGAGTGGAGGTGGTCTGTCACTTCTTTGTAATGTAGTGGTCTTCAGAGAGGTATGTCTCCAGCTCTTTGCTAAGACAGAGCAAGGTCGGTCCTGCCTTGATGGATACTGGGATGTCATACCAGATCCTAGATGCATAAGTGGGTAACACCTGTTGCCTTGCTTATTTTCTTTGCACGTCTTCATTTCCAGTGTGATGGTGTCCTTGCACCTGGGTATGCCAGATGAGCCACCAGAGGAGATGAGCTTCTTTGCCGTAGGTGGGGGAGCCGATAATGATGGCTTTATAGATGATGCAGCTGGTATTAACGATGGTACAGGTCGACAATGGGAGTCAATGGAGTTTCATCCGAGTGGGCATTGTGTTGTCATTTTTCTAGGGTACCTGTTGAGGCATGCTGCTGTGTGTAGGATGTCTTTAAGAATGGACAGCGTGGAGTCTGGAGTGCCATGGAGCAAGGCAGTGCCACTGTCCATATGCACGAGTATGAGTGCTTGAATAGCAGTTGAAGCTGTTTTCTGGGAGAAATTGTTTCACTTTCTTTTAGGGGAGATTGCTGGTACCAGGCCATCTTGGGTTTCATTGGATGTGTTCCTCGAGGGTAAGGTCACTATCTAAGGTGAGTCCAAGCACCTTGCCGTAGGATGAAAGGTGTGGTTCAGGTCCATTTTGAGATCAAGTCATTAAGCCAACTTTGAAGTAGTTATTGCTTGGTGTTTTTAGCCAATAGTAGAAATTCTGTTTCGGTGAGGTTGTGCTTCAAGTAGGTGTTGAACATCCAGGTCTGCAGGTACTGTTTGAAATGACTCCACATTTTATTTAATACAGCTACTACTGAAAGCATTCCCCCTGCTGAGTATATGGTTACATCCTTATGCTCATTTGGCTCTACACATATGTCCAAAACCAGTGTTTAACTTGTAAAATACTGAGTGCTGGTGCCCAAAGCTCTGCACAGAACTCAGTGGCCGGTGCAATTAAACATTGGCGCAATGAAGTCTAATGCTGCGTAGACTTGAATTCACCCAGGCCTTTTTAATCCACTGCCAGACACCCCTTGCCCCTTCATCTCACTTTTGCAGGATTTCGCTTCCTCCCTTTGTGACAGGTTTTCCGACTTTCTCTTGCTCCTTCTTTCCCCTTTGTACTTTTCCTTCACTTGCTCTCGGGAAACGTTTGAAGGCGAAGAATAAGTGTCGGTCCCCAAAAATTAGGCCCAGAGGGCCCTACCGGCAACCACCGGCGGAAATTAAACACTGTCCAAAACACTTGTAAATGGAATCAAGGGCCATATTACAGAAATTATGCTAGAAAACAAACACAGTTAAATGGCAAAACTGATAAACTGCAGGTTTTTTATTTATTTTCCAGGGTCATTTTGTATTTTAGAAGGGACCGCATGGCTCCTTCTGTAATGGTGGATATGCAGTCACTGTACAAGTGCCAGGACATTCATGAGTGGGTGCGTCTTTATTGCTGTGACTGTGGTCCCCCGTCAAATAATGACGTTCCCATTGTCCATGTGCGTTTCCCATTAGGCATTTTCTGCAGGGACAACCACCCTCTAAGGGACGATCAGAGTTTAGTTTTGGTCAGGTCCTCAGAGTGGACCGAGTCTGTGAGAGGTGGCAAGAAAGGTCGCAAATACCACTGGTGGGAAGTAGAGTCCACTCATGCACTGCATTTGGGCTCTAGACCTTTCCAAAGCCAGCAAAATACGGGATACCTGGTCCCCTTAGTATAACTGTGACAATACACCTTTGTCATTTCCTTGTGACACTGCAGTCCTAGGAGAGAGCATTTTGAATTGGCGGGATTTTAGAAGCAAGTTTGTTTTCTGAAAATTAATAATTAAATGCTCAAAAACTATTACCACTAGAGAGCAATACGGTATTAAATTCTCAATCGGGCAAAGCATGGTATGTAATTTTAACTTTCCATACATTAAGTAGCGCTGTATTTCCAACAGGTATGCATATTTTTAAATGGGGGTCTGCTAAGTCTCAAAGTTTTCCCCACGCACACTTCGCAAGGATAGCAAATGTTGCTTCACTTTTCCAAAAATCCCAAAAATTCTGATAAAAGTAGGGTTTTGCAGAAAAAAAACTGTTTTAGCTGGAGAATTCTGCTGCAGGAGTGTTTCTGGGGAACTTTGTTATACAAAAAACTAATTTTACCAGAATTGTTGCCGGTAGCTGCGAGGTTTGTAAAGTTTGCAATACTTTCTAAACACAGTTTAAATTTCACCCACGCCTACACCCCTACTGTAAAGGCCGATTGTTGGTCAGGGCAAAGATATGAAAAATAATACACATTTACTTGGCTCTGAAGCTTATTTGTACCCTCAGCTGTTGCACACAAGGGACCCATTCCTCAGCATGAGTTTTCTTTCCCATTTGCCGGTCAATTACCAGTCCTCAGTACCAACAGAGGGACTAAACTTGATGGACCCGGAATTAAGGGGTCTAATACTGCAAATGTCTCCCAGTTTCAGTCCTGTTTCTGCATACCTTTTTCTCCTGCTGCAAACAGCAGAGAGGTACACTTGCTTCTCGTGTAAGGTTTACTTCTTTTTCAAAACACACCCACGTCCTTCCTGTAGTCCAGAACTTTTCATTACGTTTTTTGAAGTTTATATAAAATTAGATAACCAATACACCAACAAACTTTAAAAGACAATAATATTTATCAGCAGTTAAAACAACTACTTGTCACTGCATTATACTCAGGAAAATAAACAAAGTCCACAAATGTTGTTTATATAGAATTATAGATGAGTAACAGTGAATATCGGGGAAGTGTTTCACTGAGGTGGTATGAGTGATGTCATATAGACAACAAAAGCAAAGATCTGGTTGTCTGTGGTGTCACTCAGAACTCTGAGGTGAAAGACATCCCAGTTAGTTGTTGTTTCCTATCTATAATTTTATGTTATGTGTGGCGCCCAAGTTCCTCTGACCTTGTTCTCAACTGCAGCAAAGGGGCATCGGAGTAATGGGAAGCCATGCATCACATTGTGTCTCCTCCTTGTCACTAAACATAACTGGCCTCCAGCCACCCAACCCACCACCTTCTGTGCTGCCTCCCCCTTTCTCTCCTATCCCGAAATTGGGTCCTCCACCTTTGTACCAGGGCGCAGTACTAACGCGTTGCTCACAGGCTCTTAGACAGCCCTGTCAGAGCAGCCTGGAATTCCTCTATGACGTAGAAACAGTGGGCCAGACAGTCATTATTTTCCACAAAGAGCTGCAAGAACTGACTTTGTAGAAATTTACCTGGAAAACTGACCAATAGTTGCCAGAAGGATGTAAAGGCAAGTTTTCAATGGAGGGGCTACTTCTTAATTGACTTTTAAAGGGCCTTCACTGTGATTCACAGCATGCATTTATAGTATGTTGTACTTTCCCACCATTTAGCCGCTGGGTTACCAATTGCTTGTAGAGATGTGAAAGGACTAAGGGCCTGATTTAGATTTTGGCGGATGAGATACACCATCACAAACGTGAGGGACATCATGTGTGCTGTATTACAAGTCCCAAAGAATATAATATACTTGTAATACAGCAGACAGGATATCTGTAAAATTTGTAGTGGAGTATCACATGTGCAAACTCTTGGGATCTAGAGACCAGTTGTATCAGTATACTGTCAGGAAAAGTGGTTACAATTTGCAACATATCAAAGTGGGTTGCAGTCAAGCCTACATTATTCATAATGAAGATGGCAAATTGTGACTCATTCCAATTGGAGGCAATCACAGGGATGGTGGCCTGCAAGGGTCAGCAGACAACCACATCAGTGTTGCTTTTTAATAAAGATTTTATTTTAAAGCAGCCCGATGCCTTAAAGGAATCAGGGCTGTTTTTAAAAACAATATTTTTATAAAAAAGCTTCTGTGCAAGTTGGCAGTAGTTCCGTGGGCCACTGGTTACTCGCCCTTAGACTTTTTGCACAGTCCAAAAAGTGGAAGCGACCCCTTCACTTTTGCAAACAAGTTACCATCCCATTTTTGGAATCAGTACATTTTCAATGGTGACCAGACATCTGGTCGCAAACCATTAATACATCTGGTACTGATTCAGTATTTGGAAGCAATGCCCCTTCCCAATACCGAATTGGTAGCCAGTCACTATCTCATTTTAGGAGTCGGTCAAACTTTACAAATTCCTAAAGTGGGTAAGAAAAAATGCCAAAACAGTTTTGCAGTCACAAACTCCAAATCAGAGTGTTTCCAAATGCAAAAAATGTTCACACACCTAGCCCTATATTTTTTGTAGGAACGTATCGCAACATTTTATAGTGTGCTTGAGCTGGTACAGAGGTAAAAAAAATACACTTGTGTTAGGCTAGGAGTATTCTTTTGGGATTTTAGGGAAAAGTATATTTGATAGTTGCACTGAAATGGAAGAATAGTGTTGTTGCGTGCGGATATGTTGTGGAAATCTATGATAGTTTTAAATATCTTCTAAATATTTGCACCCCATCACAATTTTAGTCAATATTGATCGTTTTTAACCAGCTGAATTATTCAATGATGGTTGAGCATTGAAGATAACATTACATATTAGGAGAGTGTCGGTAGAGTAACTTGCTCTCCATTTTTGTTCTGAAGCACGCTTATGAGATTTAGGGCCATATGTATGAACACATTTTCCCATAGACACAAAATGGGTAAAACCCTTTGATACATCTGGCCCTAAGTCCTTGTGAGTTCTGGATAAAGCTGAGATGTTTTCTTTATCCCGGATACCTGCTTTTGTCTTCTGTAAATAATATTGTAGATGTTTAAACAACAATAGCAAGAGTATGGAGTCCTTAAAGACATCACAGTTAAGATCTCTCTTCTACTTTATACAGAGGGAGAGCTCTCATCTGTGTTCAGTGTTTGAAAAATGGGGACAGCAGTTCCAAAGCTTTGGCTGTTGTACCATTGGCAAGTAATCTGGACGCCATGAGAGAATGGTCATGGGTTTCAAATGCTGCAGGCACATCTACTTAACACCAGCATGCCAGGCCCACCCTTAAAAAATGGAGCAGAGAGATCGGGCGATTATTGCCCAGTGTTTGGGGATCAAGATTAGCCTTCTTCAGGAGAAGCTTGACTATAGCCTTTTTCCAATTCAAAGGGGCTCAACCGTTTTCTAAGGAAGACTCAAAAACTTGCAGAAATACATTAGGGCTGCCTAACAAAAGGTTTTTTATCCAGCTAGCCGGACACTGATAATTGGACGAACCAGAAGCATGCATGTTGTTGATCTGTGATTGACTGGGATTGGGTGACTGAGTTGGTTGTCTTAACTATTACAGGGCAGTTTGTCACACAGTTGGGTTTTGATATGTTTTCTCTTCCTATCTGTACTCCAATTTTGGGATTTTTTTTTAAAGTAAGCTAATTTCTTGCAAAACTTCAAAGACTGCTTCCTAGTACAAAAACACTTTAAAGGTGACTGAAGTCCTTGGAGAATCCTAAAGAAGTTCTTTATTGATATTAGGGGCTTTTATTATCCACTAAAAAAATATACCCTCTTCGAAACTCTAATTTCTTCTTGCTAAAACTAAAGTTGACTGCTGGTATCAGTCTTAGATGTAAGGTTGTTATTTCCCCACCTCCTACCTGCAAGTTGCCTTACCTTTAATTTAGATCCACATAGGTATTCTGTATAGTATGATGGATTGGATCTGTTTTGCTCTTCTGAATGTATATGTGAAGAATTTTAGTTAAGAAGGCACTTAAGTTATTCAACATTTCATTTGAAGCAGCGACTGAGCACATTTGATTATTGCAATTGAGCTCATGAACAAACAGCAATAAATTCAGATGTGCATTGTTTTCCAGTTTCGACCCAAATATGTTTAATTACATTTTGCAGTTTTTAGGATTTCCGAGAGTGGAATTTCGAACAGGAGAGCTAAGTGATCACTTCAGCATTACGTGAGATGGTTCTTTATCACAACTTCATTAACTGAGGAATAAATAGGTTTGAGAAGATGCCTTGTTGTGTTAATTGAGAGGTTACTGATAAGGTCCAGACTGTAGGTTTTCAGACAGTGTTTAAATAGTAAAGACGGGTCAGCAGGAATAAACCAGAGATTTAGGTCCCTTAGAAGAGTGATATTGTTTGTGCACAGGGCTGTTTGGCCAGTATCTGCTATTAGATTGTTTAAAAATCTAGGAGAGTTTGGGCGATGGGATGTAAGTATATAATAGACACTGTCTTATTTAGTTTTGCAGAAGACACCTATATCTTTTTCTGTTTCAAAAGTCTGTTCCTGAATATTAATACATAATCGATCTAAATCTGCCCTCACCCTTTCCAGGCTTACATGTCCGATCTGTTTGAAAGATCGAATAATTTCCCATAATGCTGTTCATCAAGAACATCATTATTATAATCTTTAAGCTGGGTTCCAGTCTAATTGTCTAATTGATGTTGCTCAATTAAATCACAAATGTGGTGGCAATGTGCTGCGTCAGGTCTAACATTACAAAAGATAGCCTTTAATTTTAAGTTATCTGTATTACTATCTTTGTGAATATGCAAATGGCCTCCAGAAACTGTACATGCCCCATTTATAGACAATGTAAAGATCTCCTTTTCCATTATGATTATTCTCAAGGGGAGCTTTATTATGCACTCAGTTCGGAACCACAGCAGCAGTACTGGGGAGTTAGATTAACTGTTCCATTGCTACTAGGTTTTTGGTGGCAAACATTTGTCACAGAGCATGGCATTTAATGTGTGAATAGCTCCCATTGCTAAATAAAATGTACATCAAGATATTGCATTAAGTCGGCTACACTGCAAGATAACCTTACTTTGTACTTTATTTATATAGTCCTGCATTTTTGCAAGCTTGGTCATCTTTTGCCTTCTTGTGTGGGGCCCTCCGGAAGCACCCAATCGTCCTATTATTTCTTTAATTTATTTTTTTAATTGGGGAAACCCCTAATGCTCGTTTGCATCCCCACTGTTTTCGTTTCCTTCTATATGTGCTTTACTGGTACACTTGCTTCAGTTCTGGACTTTCTCCTTCTGGTTACAAACCATTTGGGCTGTGCCAAATTATTCTCACTTCCACTCTCCTCTTCCTCTTTCTTTCTATTTTGCACAGAGCAACAAATGCCTTTGTTTACAGCACGAGTAAACAAATACAGGACTTGGGAACTGTTGGTTGTTAAAGCTCATCCTCTCAGAGCATGCCTATTTCCGCCTCCATTCCATTAAACGTGCAGTTGTAATCAAAGTTACTATTTGAGGGTCTCTATTACAGCCTTTATTCAGATGCTGGGACTCATCTCGACCAGCACACTGGTTTTCATCCAATCCAGGGCAGCTTATTCTTTCCCCAAGCTGGTCTTCATCTGCCCCTGTATTATGCCACAAAATGATTTTGTTAAGTACTCTCCAGACTGACTGACTCAAAATATGGGCATGAATGAGAACTACACCAAAACCTTTTATCTGTTTTGGCATTTTACAATAGTTGCATCAAACTAAAATGAACTAATCTGTACTGGGAATGGGTCAGAGAAGAGGTAGGACCCATGTAGAATAAGGACATTTATCCAACATGGGTTCCTCAGTTTGGTCTGATGTTTAGAATATCCACAGCAGTTTTATACAGAATCTCTGAATACTTAAAAGTAGACTCATCTTAGTTTCCTGACTTTTTGAAGGCAAAGAACTCATAATGTTTCTCACCACATTTGCTTACATGAAGACATATTTTCTTCTCTTGTAGCTCACAAATTTCATAATGGAAACTGATGTTACTGCATCCAGAGGACATTAGAATCAGTACTATATGGCTTGTTTTAAATCAAGAGTGTTATTTACCCAGTTTGTCGCCAAATGCTTTAGTGAGAAAAGCATATATCAGTTTCATATGTCTGGTATGACAGCCAATCACAAATTGGATCTGCGCCTGCGATTGTTGTGGTCATTATATTTTATAGCGTCCGAGGCTCCGTTTCCACCCTCAGAACATGGTTATGACTATGACCCAGTACAATAGTTACCCTTGCACACATTTTTCAATGCAGTTGGCAGGCTTACTTCTTACAGTCGAAACTTATGATTTGGGACATGTAAATATATATACCCGCCCACTAATTGCCATTGCAGAAACTACTTTCTTGTTAATCTGAGCACGTTACATGTGCACCTCCTCTCAGTCTTGAATGCACATCCTTTCAGGACTTTAGAAAGGCAATTAACTTTTCATTATATGATTTCACTAGAAGTTAGCTGTAATGCCACAATTCAAGTCAATTGAGTTATTGTATTATCATTACTGTTAATTATGTTAGCACAGTAAGTTTATCCTGAAATATGGATAAAGTGATAGTAATACCACATCACATCAAATTGCAGACCTAATGTTACTGTAAAGTATTTGCTGACCTCACACTGAATGTGACTTTTAAGCATTTCCAACTAACTTTAAATGGGTGTACCAATGTCTGGCTTTTTGTATGACTAGCATTCTCAACGGATATGGCTTGTTTTGTTCCATGCCGTCTTGATTAGACCAGACACTGTTGTATGTCTGTGCAGCAAGAACAGTGTTTGTTACATAATTGAGTTGAGTAACATGTAGCTCAGGAAATGAGGGGGATCTTGCCGTATCCGTTTCCAACAGGTATATCTTTGAGCCGGATAGGGCATCCGGCCGAAAGAGTGAAATATGCTGAGTTTGTTGTGGAGTAATTTTCCGACAGCAAGATAACTAAGCACTACCTCCACGATCTCCGCTTTCTGTTGGGTGTAGCAACCTGTAGGTGGTGAGAGGGCTTTCTTATTTTTACCTCAGCTGGGCCTAAAACAAGGACCTCATTTAAAGGGTCATTAACCCTTCTTTTGTTCAAATTTCTCCTGGCTGGAAGCTATCTGTGTCTATCGCATAGGTGCCAGTGAGATGGAGGGGAGCAAAGGCCCACAGCTTCGTGTTAGTTCACAAGCACTTAAGAGAAATAGAGAAACTGATTTGGAGGCAGGTTTTTTACCTTATTGAACCCCGCCATCCCCAAACATAGTCCCCTGTAAGAGATGTGCATGCACTGTACTGTAAGAATGCTAGATGTATCAGCATATATATGAGTTAGTAAACAAATAGCAATTTATATAGCACTTATTAATTTATTTGTTATAAATATTTTGTAGAGCTATTCACCCCAGTGAAGGGAGTCAGAGAGCTTTACATCACACACACAGATAGAGTCAATAATTCATATCAGTCTGTAAATTAATGTACAAGAAATGTTACATAAGACAATAAGGGTTATGAGGTGTAGGGGTCATATATTGTCCATAGTAGTCAAGAATATCTGTTAAAAGTGCATGGTCGGGAAAAACACAAAATCAGGATTTAAAATGTAACATAGTGATTGGGGTTGCCTTGCCTTTACTAACTAGACTTTAGTACCACACAAAGTTACCCTACTTGGCAAAATTAGAATAACAATAGATTGATCAAAAACAATAAGGATCTCTTTTAATCCCATGACTTACAGTTTGCATGCAACTCCTGGATGCAATTTCCTAACTCACTGTGCTATAATAGAAGGATTGTAATTTATGAAGGGGGAGTAACAATAGCAGCTGTGTGTCAAAAGCAATAACCCACATACCTATTCAAATAAAATACAAATCTGTGATCTGGATGTTACACAATGTGCTTTGCAGAATGCACATTAATCCTCTGTGCTAATTTATGAGTCAAAACTGGACAAAACAAGGAACTCCATTAACGACCAGACTTTTCTTACCATTATTATACTCCACTTAAAATTGCTGGGCACACAACAATCTCTGCAGCAGATGCCTTAACCCTGTAAGATATTTTTTTAAAACAGCCTCTTTTTGGCCAGTTAAGCCAGCACAGATTTACTGTCACATTTGTCCTTTCTTTGCAGCCTTTTTACAAAAATAAAGTATAGGTTGATTGTCAGACTCTGCTTTTTGTGACTCCGCCCCTCGTGACTTCACCCCCCTATCTCTGCCACACCTTGACCTCTAATCTATGGGTTCCCGGAGTAAACTTTTTCCAAAACATTGCACTTGCTTAGAAAATTAAACAAACCTTATTTATTTATTTAAAAAAGATGCACCTAACTTCATAAAGTATAGGATAATGTTGTTTATTTTATTAGTAACGATTTTCTGGGAAAAAATGTGATTCCAGAATTTGTTGTTTTATATCTATTCCCTTCAATTGATATTAATTTTTTATTTTAATTCAAACCATACAGTGTTAAGAACAGAAACGGCTAACACATTCTTTGTAGCTAAATGCTGCTTCCTCTGGACTTAAAAATTTCATCCACAAAGTGCAAAATAACTTGCTCCAAAGGTGTGGGATCTAGTTAAAAAGTTAAAAAGCCAAAACATGCCCATGACCCAGTATCTTTCCAATACGCCGAGGGAACTTCCTTGCACCTTTGTGATTCTTTATGATACAGCATTATTAAACTTTCCCGTGTAGGCCTTCCATCGATAGGGCCAATTGAATCAGCCAGTGAGAAGCAGCTACAGGATATCATCCCAAAATAAGATGCATACAAGGCTGATTCAAGGCTTTGTAGGCAAAGTGACTTTTTGCCACTCCCCGTAACCTACAAATTATTGCTTGGGTGGCCAGTCTGGCGATCTCAGCTTGGGAGTAGCATCTCAGTAAATATTGACTTCACTCGTAGGGGATTTCCATTTATAGGCATAAACACTGAATAGCCCCTCCCACATGCAGGGACCGTGGAGCATTTTTTCACAATATCTCTTCTTAATTGTAATGTTCGCCTTTCTTTGGGAAGGCCTGCAGAGTCACTTAGGACAGTGGTTCCCAACCTGTGCTCCGGGGACCCATGGGAGTCCGCAAAGCCTTCTCAGGGGGTACGCGAGAGCCTAGAAAATTAAGAAATATTAACAAATATCAAAAAATTAGGTCCCCAGCTTCCTGTAATGACTCAGGCGGGGGTTCCCGGATTCCCATGATGATTCAGTGGCGGTCCCTGGGTTCCATTAATGTTAAAGTGGTGGTCCACAGAAATCAAAAGGTTGGGAACCACTGACTTAGGAGATAAAGTTATTATGCAGCCTTTAGGATTAGGCTACAATGCCACAGTTATTCATCTTAAAGTTAAAAAAGGGGACAGAAGAATTATATATGTATATTATAATTACATACATTTCACAAACCCTTTTTGAAGGAGCGGAGAGATGAAGTAAAGCAGGACAGGGTTCCCTATATGCTTTCATTATGTGAATAAAATGTTTTTTTACAAAACTGTGCCTTTAAGGACCCGTGGACCACCAGTAACCCATCATGCTGAGCAGGAGGCAGTTGCTTCAGTTCTTTTTGAGGCGATGCATGATATAGTTTCCATGGTTACTTTTGTCCACTCCACCGGGGAGGGTTAGTTATGACTATAATGGAAATTCCCCTAAAAGAGAACTGGAGTTACAGTTAAGAAACTATTCCTCCCCTTGTAGGGGTTTCCATTTATAGTCATAAGAACTGAATGAAGTAGAAAGCCCATCCCTACTTAGCACGGTGGAGAGGGGAGAGAATGAAGTATGGTAGAGCTTTTAAGCAAATAGATTCCTAAAGGAGGCCTGTCCTACTTTAGCGTCTGCTCTAGCATCAGAGTCTAGGCAGTAATGTTTGCTAAATGTATAGACAGATCTCCATGTGTCTGCTTTGCAAATATCTGGAATACGGATATTCCTCAATAAAGCAGCAGTAGCTGTTTTACCTCTAGTGTAGTGTGCTTTTGTTTTAGCTGATAGTGTCTTGTTAGCTTTTTAATAGCACAGTAGGATACAGGAAACTATCCTTCGGGAGAACGGATTGCTTGGAAGTCGCTAAACCCATACAAACCGGACCACAGTTGACTTGACGTTGATCTGGATCTCGACAGCAACCATCTTGATGGCCTCATAGTCAATGAGCTTCTTGATGTCGAACAAGGTCTGCAGGTCGACGGTGGTGTTATCGAAGTCGATAATCCTTGTCTCAAATGCTGATCTGCGGGGCTTCCTTGACACCAACCCATTGACAGACTGCAAATGGGTAGGAGCCGTGCCACTCCTCGACTTCGGCTCTCCCGACGTTGACTGGGACCGATGGCAGTTTTTTGCTGTTTTCTTCCTGGCATGCCTAAGACAGAGGTAGCATGGAGGCAAATCTTGCATGACTGTCTGGTAGGCACACACTACACACCTCATGGGAGACTGTTTTAGCCTCTTGTCTCCCACAGGCTTGGCACTTAACAGAGAAAGAAGGCATTTCTCAGTGAAAATACCTATATTTTCTGTCAAGAAATAACAGAAAAAAAACGGGAGAGACAAAAAACGTCAAATGAAATAGTTGTCACTAGTTTTAGCTGTACATTTTTTACGGAAAACACCAAAATTGGATCAGCTCAATGCTCCATGGTCCTGTCAGCAGGAGCCAGAAGAAAGAACTGAATCAACTGCCTCCTACCCAACATGATGGTATAATGGTGATCCCTGGGTCCTTAAAGGCACAGTGCCTTATTTTAAATCATATAATGACAGCCTGTGGGACTACACTGTTCTGATTTACTTCATCTCCCTGCTCCTTCAGAAAAGGGTTTGTGAAATACATGTATGCTGTTTTACCAAAACATCATGACATAATATACATATATCATTCTTCTGCCCCCTTTTTTGAATTTACGATGAATAATTGGGCCATTGTAGCCCACTCCTATAGGCTGCATAATCATTTTCTCTCTTAAGTAACTCTGCTGGCCTTCCCGAAGGATTATGACTATAATGAAAATTCCCATATGAGAGAACTGGATTTAAAGGTAAGAAACAATTCCTTACTCTATGACAACCCTGCATACACACATTGTTGTAAACATGAAATCATCATAACAGTTAGAGAAGATTAGGCTGACCACACCAACATGGATGCTGCTAGACTCTGCCTTCCACTTGCTTGTCAAAGATGAGATCAGTGTAAGGCATATGAGTGCATTTTCCCCCCTTTAAGGATCAGTCGAGAAGGGGAGCCTTGTACGCAGTAGTGCCTTGCTGGGGCCAACTGCTTGCACTACCAAGGCTCAAACTGACTGCACAGTACACACCTTGCATGGATCCAGTTCATACAGAGAGTTCAGCATGCTTACCATTATTGCCCAACACTACCCCAGCAATTCTGCCTGTCATTCACTTATTAGCATAGACATCATTTATTTGGATCTAGAGCAGTTAAGCTGATTAAGTTGAAAATATGCAACTGTTTGATGTAGTCTTAACACTCCAACATCCACATGTTTCAGATTGTTTCAACTTTGCCAAGTTCAACAGTCTTCGTCCTAGTGATTCTAGTCTCCTCTCTAACTTTGATGCAGAAAGCATGCTGCATCCTTTTAAATGATTTGATTCCATACCATTTGACTTCTATACCGAGTTTGGAACCAAAATGCCCATACATCAGCTCAGAAAGCACCCTGTGCTTCTACAATGCTAGAAATAACATTTGATATCCATCTTCCATGAAGCCGTGCCCCCAATAACTGTGTCTTTTAAGAGAGGAAAATCCATTAATACTCCTTTTGAAAAAGACTTTTACTCCTCTCAGCATCACAGAAGAAAAAGCAATATGATAGCTAAGTGAGTTGAGTGATCATTGCTGAGCTATATGTGTAACTTGCTGGTCTCAGATGCAAATCTCCTTATATGCAACCTTTTTATTCTTCCAAGGTCGAGACATTGATTGTTGTTGAGTTGAGTAAAATCATAGAACCGTGGTTCCCAACCTTTTGACTTCTGTGGACCCACATGGTATCATTACTGGATCCTGGGGACCCCCACTGAATCATTATTGGAATCCGGGGACCTGTCACTGAGTCAGTACTGAAAGCCGGGGGCATAATATGTTAAATCTTATTTACGTTTCTAAGCAGTTACGGACCGCTGAGGAGCCTTTGCGGACCCCCAAGGGTCCCCGAACCACAGGTTGGGAACCACTGGTGTAGAGTTCTACCAAATGGCAGAAATGCAATAACAAGCTCTTTATAAAAACACATTTTAGATTGTGGACTCACCTTTTCCATTACACCTCAGCAGAAAACAAGAGCCTGTTGGAGGGCCAAAGAAGTTAGAAGGGTATATTGTCATCAATAGTGAAGGATGCATGATGTCCTTTCAACTACCTGTGCATTATTTTGGTGAATTAACATTCTGGTTGCCAGCCCAGCATTCTTTGGCCTTTTCACTGACAACTCATATCCATCCCTACTATTACCAACAATTGTAGAAATGTGCTTGTTCTCAGCTCTTTCTTCTCTCTTCCCAGCTCGTAAGCAAGAGATCATCAAGATCACAGAGCAGCTGATCGAAGCTGTGAATAATGGAGACTTTGAAGCCTACGCGTAAGTCTTGAGGTCTCAGTCAGTAAATGAAGATACCTATGCCTTTTGTTTATGTGTAGGTCTATCAGCGGAATGATTCAAATTTTTTCTACACCCTTTACTTTACTCTGAGCATATGATCACTCGAGATGTCACTGCAGAGTTTAAGACACATATCTTGACCACCCTGCGAAACTCAAGATGGTATTCTCATTGTAACACAAATAACACAAGACAGTGTGTTCCAGACCTTAAGCTCCAAAACCAATAAATCCATGCCTCTTTCCTTATTCTTTTGAAAATGTTTTTACCTTAAAGAATGCCTCTTGAAAGATTTGTGTGAACGTGGCTTAGAATTTGTCAGCCAGGAGAAGGGGCTCTAGGAACAAAAGGCTCTGAGGATGGGAAAGAAACATAAAATGGCACCTCTTGCTGGAGGATGTCAGCTGGGTCACCCTGAATTCCAGTCGCGAGGTCACTCTGCGCCAGGTCATACTGATAAAAACTGGTGCATTAATCATGGCTGTACACTGAGTCAGAAATGCATAAACACCCACAAAAGATAAGGGCTCACTGTACATCAATCTTCTTATGTGTTTGCTCTCTTTGATATACCGGCCACTATCCTGGCCTTGCTCTTTGCTTTCACATTATTTTCCAGTTTCTTTCCTATACATGTGCTGTATGTAGATGTACAAGGCGCACATGCTCCCTCCCAATATTTGAAAGAGTTTGCACTAGGACTGGTGCTAAGTAAAGCAAGGTACTTACCATAACACTACCACTTGGAGGCATTGGATGGGGCCTAGTCAGTGCAACTAAAGCTGTGTGCAGGGTCTGGAGAACGAATGTCACTTCACATGTGACACCACAAATCCTCGTGCTGGGATCTAGGAAGGTGGCAGGGCTGTAGTAGTGGTGCCTTTGATGGCACCAAACTTGGGTTACCTTAGGCCTCAATATGAGTTTCAGAAACTAAGGTTTGACAGTCTAGGTAGTGGTCGCTCCATGATTTAAATAATTCTTTCTCACCGGAATGCAACTGTGAAGGTACTACATTTAACAAATGGGAAATATTTTTATTCTTATTCGTCAGTCCGTGGAGGTTATTTGTCAAAATAGTAGGTATTTATAGCAAATCATAGTGATTCTTTTTTTTGGTTCTAGAGATGTCGGCAGGCCGAGATTTGCTTATAAAATGGAACACAGAGCATAAATCACCCTACCTTCAAGTTCTTCAGCACGGGATTCTGTCTGATATTCATAAAAAGTAAAATATCCCAACATGTGCGAGATCCCTGGAAAAATAGTGTGTGTGTGTTTTTCAAATAAAATGAACATGAAACATGGCCAAGAAGGCCCCATTTATGAATTTTTATACCAGCTAGCCAAAATACAAGCTAAACATT
This sequence comes from Pleurodeles waltl, assembly GCF_031143425.1. Classification (NCBI taxonomy): domain Eukaryota; kingdom Metazoa; phylum Chordata; class Amphibia; order Caudata; family Salamandridae; genus Pleurodeles; species Pleurodeles waltl. Next base: position 704,951,620 of record NC_090450.1, read on the forward strand.
GCACTTGAGCATAAAAGCAAGGAAGTAGGCGGCACTGCAATGCAAAGCATACACATAATTCACCACTACTCCTATAAGAACCATGGAGGGCTGCACTAACCCTCCAGGCCCAGCAGCTTGTCAGTTAGTTAGTTTTTTCCACTTTGCAAGGAAGTTCCTGAACAGAAACCTGGTTTTGCCTAATTACACCGTATTTCGAGTGCTTTGGCTTTCATTCGACCTCAGGACGTTTCGTATCTTTGTAATCATTATGTGGTGGAAAAAAGGTTTTCCCATCACTTTCTTTTGTGGTGGGTCATCATCCTGTTCTTTTCTTTTGCTAAATAAATATCCACCTTGTGTAGGGACCTGTCAAAGAATGATGACTATGATGTATGTGGTGTTTGTCTTCCTGACACTACTCAATTCAAGATTGTGGGATTTGTCAAAAGATGTGATATGCCGATGAAGAGAGCAAGAGGGAAAGAGGGCGTGTCTCAGATCTAAGACGGGGAATATTGGTCACATGTCATCACCTGCACAGCCTTCACTTCTACCTCGGAGAGGAAAGGTCATCAATGCTCTCTATTACTCCCCCGATACCACCTCTGCCACTTCCGGAGATAAGTGGTGAGCTACTATTGTCAGAGCTTCTGACCTCCTTAGACATTGAAACAGTCAACAACAGGCCATTGAACATCAAGAAGCAAAGGTCAGTGTCGATGCATGCCCATGTTTCAAAGCTGAGAGGTTCAGAGTAGGCCTGGTTGAGGCACTTGTTGACATTGAGAGACATTTCAATGTTGAGGGGCTCCTGATTTCTCCCTTTTACTCAGAAAATGAGGCCCATTCAATCCGGAACATCTAGAAGAGGATAGTCCCACCTTCCCCATCTCCTTTAGATACAGACAAAGCTGTGATCACCATTACAAGGAAAGATGATGACCAATCCTATCAAGAGAAGTGCCAAGTTCTCCTTAGAGAGTGAGCCACAGGAACCTCGTCAGCCTTCTTCAGAAGCCTCAGCTACACCTCTTCTGGAAAGTTCTATTACTCAGCCTTCCAGGATGATGTGGTGTCTCCAGTTGAACACCGTTGCTGTTCCATGGATACATCACCATCTTTGTGTTTCTGCATGAGATTCAGGGAAGACGAGTCGGAACATGTCTCCCTATGCTGACATGGTGTGCACTGTTCTGAGTCACCTAATCCAAGAGAAGAATCATGGTGGAAATCTTCACCTCAAGATTTAATCTCTGTATATAGGTCATCATCTGGTTGCCGCGATTTGTTTAACCCCTCCCTTCCCCCCCTCGATTCATTTCCATCTAAGTGGCTGATCTGGTGGCTTATCAAGAGCTCTCAAACAGAACTGGAAAGAAGTTCAATCTACAGATAACCACACTGAAGTCAGTTCTTCCATCATTTTTAAAACCCTCCATAGAAAGCCTCAAGCTTTCTATATTGTGCCTTTGGTTCCTTGTCTCCTGCAACCTAAGATGGATACCTTTACACAGCTTTCCTGTACTCAGGCTGGCAAGCAAAGTCAGGAGAAGGTCAGATCAGCAGATTCTGACTTCAAGTTTCTGAAGGAGATAGTCCAGAAGATTCTTTGGGGGAAGTGACTGCGACAACATTGTTTAGTGCAGCTTACCTGCAACCCTTAAACCCACCAGAGAAGAAAAGCAGAAAATTGAATGTTTAGAGAAGAAAAGGGAGTCAAAGAGGTCAGCTGTTCCACCCTCTTGAGCCATTATGAGCAATCTCTTTGGGATTCAACCCACTTCCTGAAATATCTTCCAAAGGAAAAAAGAAGAGATTGTCTAGAGTTTGTTAAAGAAAGAATGTTAACTTCAGATAAACTGATCAGGACCACGAGAAATACTGTGGTCTCCTCTACTGCAGACATTTGTCATGTAGTTTTTGATCATACACTATTCCTGTCTCATGCTAAATTTGTTTACCTCACAAGCAGAGCCTCCGGGTTTGTGGGTCTACAGAAGAGGACAATTTGTTAATCATATATTTTTTTCAAACCAAACATCTTCAGGACTTAGGCAATTAAGAGTAGACCTACTTTTTGTGCTGGGACTTCCCCTAGATATAAAGAAACGTTGGTTCCAACACAGATAATTCCATACTGAGGAGTGGCCCTGGACATGGTAAAGGGAACCATGTCTCTTTTTCACAATAGATTTCTTACATGTATCCCAAATGTGTACAGCTTCACATGTCAGTCTCTTTCAGTTCAGCAAATGCCCCCTCTTCTGGGATCCATGCCCTGTCCATCTCTCAAGTATGGTATGCGAGTGTCAATAAGCCAACATCAAAGATGGCATACACATTCTGTAACACAGTGAACCTCAGAAGACACAGATTAGTATCCTGGTGGTTATAGAAGAAGAGACGTTGGCATACTAGGGCTTGGTACTGGGGGTGATTCATCAGGAGATCGAGCTAGTCACTTCATTGTCAGATACAAGAGAATTTCTGCTGCATGAAGATTAGAGATAGGATCAGAAGTCCCAATCCCACAAGCCTAGTACCCGGCAACAACAGTTAATGGGCTTTCCTTACAAATTCATTAAGCTCGCACCACTTCTGGCGACTCTACAGATTTGTTTTTTTTTTCTGTAGGTGGTTTCTCTGTTTAGGGTTCTTTGTGTATTGTCTTCTTGCTTTTCTTGCTCAATACCTCTGCTCAGTGTGTTACATTTCAGATTTACATCTCCTTCCATGTAGCAGCTTCGCAGCAGTAGTACAGTTCAGAGTTTCTATTTACTGTCTGCCTTCATCCTGCTAATTTCTCTGACTGTTTCCATGGCACATACTATCATGGTCATTTGTATTTACTCACAGTAGTGGCGTTTTGTTTCCTTTAATGTCTTGTCACTTACCTTTGCTCCTCTTTACTTTAAATTGCCTGTGATCGCTGAGATCTTGAAAACGCCAGTCCAGTCCTATAATCTGAAGCTCCTGAGGGGTTGCCTGCTAAATCCTGTGTTGTTTCTCTCTTTTTGCATACCTTTTTTCCTGCCATGAGTTTTCCTATTACCTTGAATTACCAAGCATAGGGTGCTACCATCCTGTGGAGAGAGCAGAATTAACATCCACAACCAGAACTAATGTGCTAGTTAGGTTACATATGAGACCTCTACAGGACTGTTTGGAGGGTGGGTGGTGTCAAACTTCAGCAAATTGGGATAACAAAGTACAACTGTTGGTGCACACTGTTCAGTCCCCAAGATGTTGGTGCAATAAGAAGAACCTCCTGGCCGGAGTTCCCATTCATCCTCTGAATCCTCACAAACAATAGTAACAAACATCTCGCTGGAGGACTGCGGTTCTCATGGACAGTCTAACCACTCAAGAATTGTGGTTCCCTGTGAAGGGATGCCACTTCAACGTGTTTGTGTTGAGGAGGCTTCACATAGCTCTGAAGTGATATTTTTTGTACCTGTGATGTAAGTAGTCCCTCAGGCCCTCTTCAACATCAGAAGGATAACATAACCACTATGTATTATCTGAACATGTGGGAAGGGACGAAGTCCAGGGTGCTCTCCCAAGAAACTTAAGCAATTTGCATTTATTTTGCTGGGGAGGGGCATTCAGTTGATGGTGGAACCAATTCCTGGTCTGCAAAACACAAAGGCGGGTGACTTGAGTTGCAGCTTGTTAAACTAACACAAATGGGTTTTCAACAAAGTACTGCTAATAGACATCTTGCTTCCAGAAATGAAATTGATAAATACAGAAGAAAACTCAAAATGCCCTTCTTATGCCTTCAGTTTTCTATAAACTCGGTCCCTCTATAAAATACTTTCACTGAGTTCCTCAAGAGAATTTCTCTACAATTTTCCTTGGGTCCCACTTTTGTGAAGTTTAAGACCAAGTTCAACCAGGCAGCGCAAAGATGATTCTTATTATCCAAGATTGGCCTTACTAATGGGCCATCTTCAGGCATCTTCAGATATCCCTTCTGCCACAATACAGGCAGACGATCAAGCCAGATCTATATTCCAGAATGCTGGAGCAGAATATTCTTCCCAGCCATCCATTGCTCAGCTTGAACTCCATGCTGCTGAGGTCCTGTGATATTGACATTTGAAATTCCTTATGTCTTCCTGGCCAGTCTAAGAGAGGTGAAGTGTCTTCAGGCAAATTCAGGAGGAAGAAGTTCTGCTTATGGTATCAGTAAGCAGAATCACCAGAGAATATGCCAGGAAGAAACAGTGCTACATTATCTTCTTTATCTAGCTGATTTGCTGAACTCTTTTATTAGAGTGTATTAGGCTGTTATCACTTCTTAACGTAAAACTCTTCAGGCATTGTCCTACACATTTTTCCAGGTCCACTCCCAAATTTCTACACTGTTTCCATGATTAAGTATTCCCTTGGGGGGCTTAGGAAGACCTTTATTCTAATTAAATCGCCTTCTCTTTCCTTTGAATTGAAAGTGGTACTCGTAAATTGATGATCCTCCTTTTGAACCTATGCACAAGACAGATTTACAAACCTTTCCATGGACTGCTCCTTTTTTTAGTGGCTACTACCTCTGCTAGAAGGGTGAATGGGCTTAAGATTCCTCGTACCAATGTTCTTCTTCAAAGCAAAGGGTCTCTAAGAAATCATCCTTCTTTCTTCCGAAAGCTTTTTCTCATTTTAATATACATCAGACAACTGCCTTGTCTGCTTTCTTTCCAAATCAAACATCCCTGGTAGAGAGGTCTTTGCATACCCTCAGTCAAAAGGAAATTACGTTAATTTTTTTATATTGCTAAAAGGATTCATGAATTGTCAGTTATGGTACTTTACAAACAGGCCTGGTTTCCTGTAAACAGATGGATAGTTTCTTGCATTGTTATTTGTTATGGAAAAAGTTAATAGGTCCTTATCGGATAGCTATGGGGCTGGCTATTCCATAAGAAGGAAAGCAGTGACTGCTGTTCTGATGAGAAACATTCTTATTCCTCTCTCTGATATTAATAAAAGGTAAAAGAGAGTAGCAAGCTAACCCCACCTTAAACACACATTCTTGGCAACAGAAATATACTCTTTAGGCAAATAAATTACAAAGCAGGGCCTGGCCCAGCAAAGTGTCTTTTTTGGAGTTTGAGTCCAGACAATTACGTTTTGCAAAATTATGGGCTGGCCTCAGCCACAATGCCAGAATGGCCTCCTCTCTTTCAGTGTTGGACGGTGGAATCATATCCAAGATCCATGAGTTCCTTCAGGGGTCAATCAGTGCTTGTCTCTCCCCCTAACTTTATTTTGATTCTTCCTTTCCCAAGAATCCTTTCAGATTTGACTGCCCAGATGCATAAGTTGCATACGTTCCGTTTTCAGACCGATTAAGTGTCTCAAAATTACAAAAAAGAAAAATAATATTGTTCCAGAGTCTTCGTAGTGAAGAGGTTGTGCTGGGGCTGCCCTGGGGCCTATTCAGGGTCCCGGATCTCATCTAGTTGAAAGATATACTTTCTGATTGATTATTGAATTTATAGAGTGCAAATGCAAACTGTTCCCTGGGGTGTGCTGGTGTACAATTCAGCTAAAAGGTCTAAAAGTAGCAACAGAGCAGCAGAACTAGATTACAAAATGTCATGTTCTAAGATATCTTTGTGAAACACCAAAGGAGCAGAGGAAGGGAGACTGTTCAAAAACTTTCAACAAACAGGAGCACCTCCTTAAGCCAGTACATCACTGTATTATATATATTTATTGTGAGGTTAGTTATAAACCATTACAATTTTAGCAAAAACAAAGATAAGTTAAAAACAACAAATCAGATATAAAACACGGATAGTTAACACAACAAGACCAGTGCGCAAAAGGCTTATTACACATACGTAAAAACAAGTGCATTGATATAAATTACAGTCATATTAGGTCAAACATAAAGGTGAAAACATCAGAAGCATTATTACTAGTTTGCAGGCATATGAGAGCAGGCATCCGGTTAAGAAAAAGAGAAATGGGAAAGGGTGTGTTGGTTCAAGACAAAGTGCGAGTCCAATAGCAGCAATTTTTTCACTGTCAGATCTGCAAGCAGTGAACCATTAGGGCATGTCCCGCAAGTTCTCACCCTATCCCAGTGTTCAAACTGCACTACATCAAAGGAAATAAGAAGTGCATTGTAAGGAATGGAACTGGGCGATGGCAAACAAAGGCAATGCCAGTAGTAAAATTTTGGCCAGAGGTGTTTGACACAAAACACAAATGCAGCATTAAAGTAACAAAGACTAAGCTCAAAGCACTAGGATGAAGAAGATAATACAATGAGATTCCTTTGGTGGACGTGAAAGTAGTCAGATGAGAGGCAGAGCCTTGCTGCATCCAATGACTAAGGTTTCATAAATACATACAATGGTTAGAAAACAGCGCTCTGCCCAGGGGCGTGCACAGTGCTCATTTTAACCATCCAATAGTTCTGAAAGAAATAAGTGGGCTTTTATGATCCAGGTCCCGGCGAAGACTGCACTAGGATGGAAGAACCTGAGTCATTCCACAGAACACTCAAGCAGCAGAGTTTCTTAGCAGCTAAGGCAACAAACTTGGCTAGCAAAATAGTTAGGGCAGTGTTGTTGAGATTGAGAGAGGCAATAATGGCCCACCGGCATGAGCGAATGCCCAGTTTTTTCCATTCCCGCTTCAGGAGAGATTTACGTTTCTCAAGCAGAACTGGGAAGCTGCAAACAATATTTTGAAAGGATTCCTCACACAGTCCACAACCCCTACATGTTATTGTTTCTGAGGGCCGGCACCATCTGGCAAAGTGTTTGAGGAAAGGCTATTCCTCGAGCCAAAGGGCCATAGATCTTGCCTTCTGGTGTTTTGAATAGGTGAGTACTAGGAACGGGGAGAAAGACCTCAGTGTGAGCCAGAAGGAGTGTCAGCTTGGAAGCCATTGTGTAGAAACAGAGTGTTACCATTTTGAAGTTTGATTGAAACAAAATGACATAGGGTAGTAACCCTCAAGTTATTCCAAAGGTACCAACATTATTTCATCTAATGAAAAAGAAATAATTTAAGAAGTTTGTTTCCAACAGCTTTCAACCAGAGCAGAGCGCTTGTTGCAATCCTTGAAAGATGTTATATTGACAGAACTAAGTATCTTAGAAAGACCGATCAGTTGTTTATATCTTACAGAAATATCCACAAAAGCGGCCAGCTGTCAAAACAGGGCATAGACCAATGAATAACATCCTGAAACTGTTACAGCCATGTTAAAGCAGGTAGACCTTTGAGACATAGAGTTGGATACATAGGGGGTTATTCTAACTTTGGAGGAGGTGTTAATCCGTCCCAAAAGTGACGGAAAAGTGACGGATTTACCACCAGCCGTATTACGAGTCCATTATATCCTATGGAACTCGTAATACGGCTGGTGTTATATCCGTCACTTTACCGTCACTTTTGGGACGGATTAACACTCCTCCAAAGTTAGAATAACCCCCTAAGTAGCCAGAGCAGTTCTTTTCTTTTCACTAGATTGCCCTCTTAAGTTATCTGCAGAGCGTCAACATGCTTTACAACCCATATCTTCACTAGACACTACTACCTCAGTGTACCGTCACCAATTGAGACAGCAGTAGGTGTTTCATGAAGGTAAGCCTCATTTCCACTTATTATTCCCTATTTCAGTGCTTCTTTAGCAATCTGAATTTAAGCATGTGAGTCTATCAAAGATCTAATGCTGCAGACAAAAAAAGTTACTTATCTGCAACTACTGTTCAGCAACATTAGTTTCTTTCATGGATTCAAATGGTCCTATCCTCTCCCCTGTCATGCAGCTGCTAAGTACTCCATAGCAAGCTATGAAAATTGTGATAGGTGGAGCTATGAAAATTATGATAGGTGGAGCCTCAGGATAGGGTTGGAACCCTTATCCCCTCCACCTGATTGGCTGTACTTCGGGTCATATAATGAGGTAAATGTGCTATTCATTGCCAATTCAGGTTTTCTATTTGTTTTCATTGCCAGCTGCTGTATTGAAACACTGCTATGATACCATTGACCACCAAAGATTCCCAGCTTGGTGTTGGTTAACAATTCAAGCATGCAACTCTATGAAAGATACCAATGCTGCAAAACTGAAGTTAAAGGTAAGTAACTTTTGCTTATCACCATTTCAAATATAAGGTGATATGAACCAGAGGTTCACAACAATCAGATGTAGTGAAAATCACCTTATATCTTATGTGTCCTGTAGTTCGAATTGCCTGTATTTCCAGATCGAAAATTGCACAAGCCATCTAGCCTGTCAACAGGCTGAAGAAAAATAACTCCCTTCTGAAAGCATTCTGATTTCCAGCACCCTTCGGAAATATTGTCTTGGTGGTCCTTCACTACTCCGTCCCTCAAACGTCAAATCAAGCCCTAATCCAGTCCGTAACTTTATTTTGGAGGTTGGTGATTGACTTACCGCCCAGACCTATGTCATGACTTTTAGTTCTAGGGTTTCGGTACTCTATCCCCAAATTATAAGTCACAGCATGAGTGTTTTCTGTGAGGATTCTGGTGATAGGTAAATCGGAGAAAAGGACTATAGTAAAAGATAGAAACCTGTGGGCAAAGCAGTACATCTGATACCTAAAATTGCAAAAGTAAACCAAGACTAGATCGATGCAGGATTTCATGTTATAAATAGTAAAAAGGATCCCTGCTGTGCTCACAGGAACTGGATGGCATCAACAGAGTTCTGGTTGACATGTAAGCTGCAGAACTACCAGTCAGTGTTGATAGTGTATTGGTGACCCGCAAGCACTAAGAGACATGGTTATGCAGAATAATATGTTTTCATGATAGTTTAACATGTCTTTTCCTCTTTTAGAAAGATCTGCGATCCGGGGCTGACGTCATTCGAACCTGAAGCTCTGGGCAATCTAGTGGAGGGGATGGACTTTCATCGATTTTACTTTGAGAACTGTGAGTTGTCTATTTTGTTCTTCCCATATATGCCCCAGGGGTAGTTGTGAGCCTTTATACCATTTCCAGAATATATACCAACAGGAAAATGCTCCCTTCATTAATGACCCAATCCTGCAAAAAGTATTCTGTGAATAGAGCAGGTAGTAAGCCTGAGGTTTGTCATTAATTATTTTTTAATTTAGTCATTGCTACCTACTGTACTCACTGCTAATTATTTCTAGAGAGTGGCAGGAAAAAGAATAGGTGCTTCCAGCTCTAAGTATTTCGAGTTACAATAACGTTTCTACACCGCTCTGAACTGACCTAAGGTTTTCCAGCTGCGGAGAAAGCCTGTTCTCTGAATTTGAGTGATGATGTTTTAAGGATTCCTATAACTCCCCTGAAAATGTTACCTTCCGTCTGTTGTTTTACATCGGCTAGCAATATATACATCCATTTGCTCTGTGTTTGTCTAGATTGAATCTGCATTTAACATATCGCCATTATCTTGTCTAACTTTATTGCTGTCTATACTATCCTATCCTAATATATCCATCTGTTTATTTATCCATCAACAAGACTGTCAAGCCTAACCACCTATAATGATATCAATTTTAGCTGTTGATCAATTGATGAATTTTAACTACTTACCTCCTCCGTGTAATCTTGTTTCTCAATGATTAATACATGTGTGCAGTTCACTCTATCTAAGTTAATGCTGGTGTTACCTACACTAAATCACAACTCACCAAATTCAAGTGAGACAGCTATTTGTGATACAGCGAAGTCCAACCTGATGAGATGGGACAAACTTAAGGAAGTGTAATATACCAATAATATACCAGATGCACTTACGGTTGTATTCAAATACCGAAATGGTCCTGTTGTTAAGCATATTTACTGCAACCGTACCCGTAAAAAGATGGGAGGCATTTCTTTACTGCACGTGGAACTGCAGAGCAGCGAGACCCAAAAGACTACTTTGGGGGTCATTCTGACCCTGGCGGCCGGTGGCCGCCAGGGCCACCGACCACGGGAGCACCGCCAACAGGCTGGCGGTGTTCCCACGAGCATTCTGACCGCGGCGGTTCAGTCGCGGTCAGAAGCGGAAAGTCGGCGGTCTCCCGCCGACTTCCCGCTGCTCGGGGGAATCCTCCATGGCGGCGGAGCGCGCTCCGCCGCCATGGGGATTCTGACACCCCCTACCGCCATCCTGTTCCTGGCAACAGGGTGGCGGTAGGGGGTGCCGCGGGGCCCCTGGGGGCCCCTGCAGTGCCCATGCCAATGGCATGGGCACTGCAGGGGCCCCCGTAAGAGGGCCCCACTGTGTATTTCAGTGTCTGCAATGCAGACACTGAAATACGCGACGGGTGCAAACTGCACCCGTCGCACCCCTGCAACTACGCCGGCTCAATTCTGAGCCGGCGTCCTCGTTGCAGGGGCATTTCCTCTGGGCCGGCGGGCGCTCTTTTGGAGAGCGCCCGCCGGCCCAGAGGAAATGTCTGAATGCCCGCCGCGGTCTTTTGACCGCGGTGCGGTCATTTGGCGGCTCCCTCCAGGCGGGCGGCTCCCGCCGCCCGCCGGGCTCAGAATGAGCCCCTATGTTCCTTGTTGAGGCCGAATATTGGTTAACGGCTCACATTTGGGCCTGAACCCTCCTTTTTGTGGTATGTTTTGCCAGAATATGTATCTTTAGTACTTGTGATATGAGTCGGTGCAGTTCAAAGTCTTCAAGTCTGAAAGGAGAAACAATAGTTCACATCCAGCACTCTATGGCGTATGAACTCTCAAATGAGTGTGTGAATTTGTGATAGCATATTTTGCATGTGTATTTTACGTACCTAGCCACCAGGAGTTTAACTTGTACCCCAGTCTGCTATTAACTGAGCAAAGGATGAGTAGTTATGTGAGACTTTGCTGCAGCTTTTTAATTATTCAGTCCTCCAGCAGAGTTGCACAGCTTCACTCTAATGCATTTCCGAAAAGAGGTCCGACTACAGGCAGTCACTTTAAAGAGTCCCATGCAGCTCAAACTGATACCAACATGTATTTATGGTTCTCCCTTTTCCCTCCTTTTTCTCTGCAGTGCTATCAAAAAACAACAAGCCAATCCACACAACCATCCTAAACCCCCATGTTCATGTGGTGGGTGAAGATGCTGCCTGCATTGCCTACATTCGGCTGACGCAATATATCGACACACAGGGACGCCCTCGCACCAGTCAGTCCGAGGAGACCCGGGTCTGGCACCGCCGCGACGGAAAGTGGCAGAATGTGCACTTTCATTGTTCAGGGGCACCAGTGGCACCACTACAGTGAAGGTACGTCTAGTTCGAATATCCTTCCTCCAGTGACCAAGCACCTAAAATCCCTAGTCACCTGTTTGATTTCTCATGATAGCCTCTTCTACTTTCCATTATGTTATAAATAACTTAATTTTATGAGGCCCTTATTTTGAGGCCACGTTTTCAGTATGCCACACAAGGTGTGACAAATGAGCTACAATAATGTTGTGGACTGTTTTGGATTTTAGATCATAGAAGTTTATTTAGCCACAGGCGGCAGGCAACTGAGCCAAAAGGGCAACCCACCTGTCTTATGTAGAGATCTCACTGGGTTTGCAGAGATTTTTTTCCAGGAATGCCTCCTTCAAGATAGTGGGATTACTTTTGGGGGAAACTGTAATACAAGTTAGCTTGCGTTGTACCGTTTATTTTAATTTTAAAAACTGCTAAAGCGTTGGTGTGTTTAAAAAAAAAAACAGCAGTGTCCCGGGCATGATGGTAGCTGTGAGAAAATTATTACTAATTTGTGTTAGCAACTTGGAAAAACAGTTCCGGGGATCCTTCTGGTGCCATGACAGTGACATTCCTGTGGCACATAAATCAGTTATTGACGGACAACTGTAGCCTATCCTGCTCCACTATCCAAAATGCTTCCTCCTTAATACATTTATTGCCAACCTCCTAAGGCTGTTATCTGTGACCCCAAAATATAGTCCTAAACAATATGGAGGCGAAGCAATTTAAAGTCCCATTCAAACAGTTCATTTTCAATATTTAGAAATTTCCATGAGGAAAAAATCTGATGCTTGAGTTCGTGAGAACTTGCTCTTTATTTAATTTCAAAAACTTGAAGCAAACAATAAAATGACAGCCAATGCATTTCTTTCTTACAAAACATAGAGCTTCTTCGTTGTTGTGGACCAGGATTTACACAAATTAAGACATCTTATATAAAAAGTACATAAAACGACTGTATTCAATAAAAGTACATATGAGGACAAAAAAACACAACATAGTCCAATACACACTCTATAGTAGGGTAGCAACAGAAATGAATAACACAGTTAAAACAAGAGTCACTGTTTGCCTAATTGATCTGGTTTCATGAAACAATAGACTATTTTAACACTTTAAATTGGTAATAATTGCATCTTGCTTTCGTAGGGAGGAAACCTTGATCTGTCAAATAATACAGTGGTCTATTTCTGTGTAGACGAAGGGATACAAACATCATTTCGTAATACCACACCTCTCATCATTTTCAGGAAAGTCAAATTAAACAGTAGGACACTCTAAACCATGAAATAATAACCAAAAGTATCCTACCTAGAGTTATAGAAATGTTCACTTGTACAATAAAGGGGTTTGATGCATTTATATTACGGATACTGTAACACACAAAGGATTTTATGTCAATTCTGGTTTAAAACATAGGCTTGTTACAGAAGGAGGGGATGATAATAGTGAGCGTATCTGGAACAGTTGGGTTACTAACAGGGGTATCTGACAGCAGAGCCATCAGAGGCTTCACTGCCTCAAACATATCAGCTCCCCGTCTGTAAATGAAGTGATAGGACCTAGAGGTTGATGGACAGGGCATTCTGATTTTTTACGGATATCTCATTACGCTTAACCTCTAAATTAACCCCAAAAATATTTACAATAGGAAAGTACTACAGCTTTCTTCATATTTCATTGCTGCTACAACGAAACAGCGTTTTCTTCTATACAGGATTACTTTGTTGTAACTGCTAAGTCACAATTAGTACAAAAGCATTTGACAGTGAACTAATGTAGGAGTCTGGCCTTGTTTGTAGTGGGCACCTTGGGTACTTACACCTTATACCAGGTCCAGTTATCCCTTATTAGTGAAGTAGTAGTGTTCTAGCAGCTTAGGCTGATAGAGGTAGCTATAGCAGAGCAGCTTAGGCTGAACTAGGAGATATGTAAAGCTCATGCCATACCACTTATAGTTACACAGTACTTATACACAAGTAAAGACAATACTCAGTGTTACCAAAAATAAAGGTATTTATTTGGGTGACACAGTACCAAAAATATCTTACACACAATACTCCTTCTGGAGGTAAGTATTATACACAATATATACACTAGACACCAAAGTTAGACAAGTAATTAGTCATAGGATAGTGCAAACAATAGGAAATGCTATAGAATGCAATGGGAGAAAATAGGTCTAGGGGCAACACAAACCATATATTAAGAAAGTGGAATGCGAATTACGAATTCCCCCCTAGACATGTGTAGTGTGTGCAGAATCACTGGGAGAGTAAGAATACAGTAAAGGTAAGTAAATTACCCCACCCCAGAGCCCAGAAAAGCAGGAGTAAAGTACTGCAAGTTTCCTTAGGACACACTACACCTTGTGATATGGATTATTACAATAACCAACCAAGTCTGCAAACAACAACTGCTGGATTTCTGGACCTGAAGACGTGCAAAAGAAGGGGACCAAGTCCAGAAGTCAAAAGAAGTTCCAGGAAGGACAGGAGCCCCTGCCAACCCAGAAGAGGGTGCAAAAGAAGAGTCCCCGGTTAGTTGACGACTGCAGGTATGCATGTGAATATGGATGCAGACGTGATTTCGTGTTGGAAGTCACCAACAAGCCTTGGTTACAACAAATATGCGTTTTGCATCAAAAGGGCGCTGGCTGGACCCAGGAGGCACCTGGGGGCCTCAACTCTGTGTGAGGAGGAAGAGGGGGCTCTCAGCACTTTAGAGAGCCCTCAGGATGCCAGACAGCACCCACAGGAGTCCCAGGACAAAGGGACAAAGGAGGTGCAAAACACGGTTGGTGCAGCACAACAAAGGAAGTTCCCACGCCACCGAGAACAACTCGAACAACTTGAAAATGGCTGTGAAATAACGTGCGCGTTATTTCATACAGGCTGCAATGGCAGGCCTGATCAAGGGTTTGTGTGAGCTCCCTGTGGGTGGCAAAAGAAATGCTACAGCCCATATGGATCTCCTGTGGAACCTCAATGCCCTGGTTACCTAGGTACCATGTACTAGGGACTTATAAGGGGGGTCCAGTGTGCCAATTGAAATTGGTGAATGAAGTCACTAGCCTACAGTGACAAATTTAAAAGCAGAGAGAGCATAAGCACTGAGGTTCTGATTAGCAGAGCCTCAGTGACACAGTCAAGCACCATACAGACACACACATTAGGCCATAAACTATGAGCACTGGGGTCCTGACCAGCAGGATCCAGTGAGACAGGCAAAAACATACTGACATACAGGTAAAAATGGGGGTAACATGCCAAGGAAGATGGTACTTTCCTACAACTACTGATCATGAGTATTGCTATAAGCATTTTTGTTGGACTCTACTTGCTTTGTACACAGGCAGAGTTATGTTCCTGAATCTAGGATCTTAACGTACAAGTGTGTCCACTTTAAAAGAGGTTTCTAGAGCTACCAGCTTAAGGCCTCCTACTTTTCCGATGATTGATCTCTGCTTGTTCCCAAAAGACAATGTAAAAGTTGCCTAAAGTCACTGAGTCTTGTCCTTCCACTATAAAGACACAAAAAAAACACTTTTCTGGTAGAAAGGGGGTGCCTCTCTTTCTACCTGCAGATTCCCCATCTGTAGAATCTCCATGCATTAGACTGGAACAGGAAAACTTCAAAGCAACAAGGTCACAAGTAGAAGGCGCTGGACTCAGTTTGCGCCAGAAGTGACATCAGGTGACGCCATTGAGACCATAAAGTGCCCGCACCGACACATCAATGTCATTTCACTTTTTTCCACATCTTCCACATGGATTCAGAGCTTCACTCTCTTAGGAAGTTTCCTCACAAAATTATTTTGCTGTACCATGTCTCCTCCCAAGAAGTCTGAGTTTAAACTCTGTAGGGATTGTGAGGGACAGATGTACATTACAGACCCTCACGCAGTCTGTCTGTCATGTTTAGGGTCCAACCATGACTTGAAGACGTGCTTCTCATGCCTCAGCATGCATCCCAAGGCCATTAAGGAGCAGAAGGCCAAACTCTTTGTGGCCGGGGCAAAGGACGAACACCAATGCTGGGAATGTTCCCTGCTTGTTCCCAGTCTCCATCTTCATCTTCGGCAAAGAAAAGGAAATATATTAGGAAGGAGAAAAAGCGTTCCAGGGGTAATTCTCCTTGTTGATCTTCGGTTCCGACTGTACCTTCGTCCTCAGAACCGGAGCTTGTCGACCTAACACCAGTGGATTATCCGCTCAGCCCTGTTCCTCCTCTGGACCTGGCTCAGGAAAAACCCCCACTCCTGAAGCTTTCAGCGCCAGCATTTTACCATTTGAGTCTCCTATGCAAGTGCCGGCCTTTCCAGTGTTCCAGACTCCTGGATTGGACCCAGCAGCACCTAGGCATGCTGGCCTCATGCTTCGCTGTAGTGCACAATGCCAGGTCACACATGTGTCCATCGCAAGAGTGCTTAGCGCACCAACGATCTAAAGCTGTGGGTCAGTGTTCAGATCTAGTGTTCGTTGACCATCAAACTTGCCACTCTGTAATAGTGGAACACCACAACTTGTTAAAGGAATGGCCGTTCCTAGACCCAGTTCCACAGAGGACCATAATAACAGATGCCTCTCTTAGGGGATTCACAGAATTTGACTGTCCAAGGTCAGTGGAGTCCCAGTCAACAAACTCTCCACATAAATCACCTACAGCTACTCGCTGTTCACTTTGGATTGAAAGCATTCCTTCCTCACCTAATTGGCAATGTAGTCCTCATCAAGACAGACAACATGATAGCCAGGTATTACCTTCAGAAGCAAGGGGGCAGCAGATCCCCTCATCTCTGTCACCTAGCCCAGAACATTTGGAAGTAGTCTCTCCATCATTAGATCCAATCTTTGTTGAATACTTGCCAGAAGTGGTCAAACAACTTTGCCAACCTCCTCAGCAGGATTCAGCAACAAGTCCATGAGTAGAAAAGAAGCCATCCACAAGTCCTCCACCATTACGTCTAACTTTGGGGACTACCAGAGATAGACTTCTTCGCAAAGGAGAAAATGCCAAATGCCCAAACTTCGCTTCCAGGTTCCCACAGTCCAAAGGCAATGCACTGTGAATGAGCTGGTCAGGGATATTTGCTTACGCTTTTCCTCCTCACCCTCTGCTTCTATTTGTGGTTGACAGACTTCAGTAGACATCTCTCACCCACCTCCTGGTGGCACCCACATGGGCATGACAACCATGGTTCTACACCCTCTCAAACTCTCTGTGGTCCCACTTGAGACACTTCCCAACAGGTAAGACCTCATGCAGAACCATGAAGACATCAGACACCCAGATCCCAGGTCTCTCAACCTTGAAATCTGGCTCCAGATGTCCTAGAATTTGGGTACCTTAATCTCTCACTAGAATGCAAGGACATTCTTAAAGAAGTGCACAGGCCTACTACTCGTGCCTGTTACGCTGCTAAATGGAAGAGATTTGTTCACTATTGTTATTCCAAACATATTGATCCCTTAGCAGCCAAGGTACAAGATAGTGTCTTCTACTTCTTACACCTACAAACTTCTGGTTTAACTTTCACGTTCATAAGAGTACACCTAGCGGCTGTAGCTGCTTATCTTCAGAACAAGCAACACGTTTCCCTCTTACGAATCCTGTCATTAAAGCCTTCATGGAAGGTCTCAAAAGAGTCATTCCTCCTCAGGTCCAACTAGCCCGACATGAAATCTTAACATTTTATTGACAAGATTAATGGGCCCTCCAGTCGAGCCCCCGTCAGTCCTGCCCCCTCGAGTTTCTGTCCTGGAAGGTAACTTTACTGGTTCCCATCACTTCCCTTAGACGCGTTAGTGAACTTCAGACACTGACCTTGGAAGAACCCTTCTTCCAAATTCACAGAGATAGGGTTGTACTCTGCACCAACCCTAAATTTCTTCCAAAGATGGTTTCACAATTTCATCTCAGTCAATCTATTGAACTTCCTGTATTTTTTCCCTCAATCTGACTTGTTTGCAGAACTGGCCTTCCAAACATTAGATGTTAAACAAGCCCTCAAGTATTATATTGGCAGAACTACATCTTTTAGAAAAACACAACAGTTTTTTGTTGCTTTCTCGAAACCCCATAAATGTAAAGTCATTTCTAATTCAGGCATTACTAGATGAATTATTAAATGCAGCTAGTCAATGCTAAAGCTAAAAGGACCTTAATTATGCCTCCCAGAGCCTATTCCATTAGGGAAAAATAGCCTTAATTGCCTTTCATGGGAATATTCCTATTGCTGATATTTGTAAGGCAGCTACATGGTCCACACCACATACTTTTACAAAACATTGTGTGGATGTGCTAGCTCGTTAATAAAGCCAATGTCGATCAAGCAGTTCTGTGTACACTATTCCAAACCACTGCAGCTTCCACAGGCTAGCCACCACTTTCTTTGGAAGACTGCTATACAGTCTGTGCACAGCATGTGGATCTACATCTACACATGCCTCAAACTGAAGATGTTACTTACACAGTAAGCATCTGTTTCTGGCATGTAGTGCTGTAGATTCACATACCCAGATGCCTGTTAGTTGCTGTCAATTTAATATTTTCTACTTTCCTCTTTGCATGGGCATCTCTCCATACAACGATTCGCTTCACCTTCCATCCTCATCCTCTATGCAGGAAAACAATCTTAACAATGGAGTTGATGACCATGCGCATATTACCAGCAAGAGGAGGAGTCACAATACCGCATGACTCAAAAGACTTTCTTCAAAGAAAAACAACTTGCACACATCCAAGCCCAACACTAGATGGCAGGATTATGCGCAACATGTGAATCTACAGCTCTACATGCCACCAACAGATGCTTACTGGGGAAGTAACATTTTCCTCCTGAGGGACACTGTCTACCTGCATATTCCTCATCGATCTGCCTGCCTTCTCGTTTGATGGATGGGTTATAGGGAAAGTTAATCCCATGTTGCCATCTTTTGGTACTGCATTCCTTCAGCGATGTAATTCTGCCCTCTTACCTTGAAAGGTTGGTAGAAACGGAGGGAAACTGACATAAAAACGCCAGGGTGGGAAATGATGGACCTGTGGCGTTGCCCGATTTCACTTCCAGCACCCACTGAGTCCAACACCCTCTACCAGCGACCTTATTCCTCTGAAGATTTCCGGACCCTTTCTTACGCATGGAAATCGTTCTACGTGTGAGGAACCTGCAAGTAGTGTATCCACCAGAAAGATAGTTACTGCAGGTAAGTAACTTTCTTTTCGGCCCGAGTTCTGTTTTCTTGCATTACATGTTCTGGGCCTCTGTTTTTAGGCGCCAGGCCAGAGTTTCCTCTTTCTCCTAAACACTGCTTTGCCTCCGAGCTGTTGAGAGCAATGTGTTGCCTGCATCTCAGCACGCTGGGAAAGGCGCAGACACAGGCAGGTATTTCCTTCGCAAAGAAAAGTGGAAGAACAGCTAAGACATGGATGAATGGAGCTCTGCAAAGTAACACGGCCCGTGCCCGCTGCTTGAAGCACTTTTTTATTAGCTGTCAGTATAGTATCTTGTCAGATTGACTGTGAAGCGTGGCAAGGGTAGTATTATGTGGGTAGCTTCTTCCTCTGTCATGTCACGCCCAGTACGGATGAATAGCTCGTTAGCAGTCCTGCACTTGAAAGTATTTTATCACCTCGTTCCTTGTTCTTTCTTTGTTGCAGGTTGCGCTGCCGTTCGCCCTGGCTTCATCCGGAGAAAGCAGGATGATGGTGTTTTAAGCTGAAGCCGTTGCTTCGGAGAGCAGCTGCAGTGACAAGCATGTGTCAGCATGCTCATGTCTTGTCTTTTCCCTCCCTCCGTCCTCTTCTTTAGTTCCAGTGCCTGTGGGGGTGTTTATTTTTCCCTAGAAGATTAACAGCAGGGAAAATATCTAAAAGACGAGATGGCGATTATTTTCCTTTTTTTTGGAGGGAAGGATTTTTGTGATTTTTTTTGTCCTGAACAGAGAAAAAGAACTTTAAATAACCTCTCACACGCACGTGTGGGGCTTGGAAAAGGATTGAAGGGAACGGCGCCGTTTCTTCGTGTCTGTCAGACGTCAGTGATGGGGATGTGGAAACGAGTTAAAGAAACAAAAAAAGACAAAAAAATGAAAGAATATGTTGTTAATTTTTCGAAAAGGCTCCACCTTCCTCCGTTGTAGTCTCATTGTTTGATAGTGTTAGATTTTGTTAGATGAAATGATTTAAAAAAAATGAAAAAAAAATAGCACGGTAGACCTGCATTCTCAATGCCAAAGCATGGACTTTTGAAACCGTGTGAGCCGTCAGTGGTTGTAACTTTGCGCTTCTAAGTCTGTCGCCCGTTTTTACCGTTGAACAAACGGATGCAGTTCTGGATATTTGAAATGTGATTTTTCTTGCTTTCTGTTTGTTTCAGTTCCTTTCTCTCTCTGGCTGTGGGTAACTTTGTGCCTCTGTCACTGGGGTCCAGGTCCGTTTTTTAGCTGGACTCTCATCTTCTTGGGTATGGGGGTATGCAGTCCCTTTGCTTTGCCTGATGTGAAAGGAAGGAACCAGGCAGGTCTCGGGCCACCTAAGGGAAACCATAGAGTTTCTTGTAACCTAGCAGGGTCTAGTCAGCCTCGTGAAAGTAGTCACCTGGACATCTTCGCTTACTAGAAAGAGCAGTCCTTTGTTTCGAATGGTCTAGAGGTCTAAAGAACTGTTCAGGTGTTTCCGTCTTTCCATTAGCCTGATGTTCCAGGTTACAGAGGCAGGGACTGCTTTTTTTTTTTTTTTTTTTTAGTAATAAAGGAGTCATCTTGAGGGTAAAATGCTTTTTTCTTGTCGTCTAAGCTTCACTGGTCAAATTAAAAAAGATCTCCATGTTCCTTAGTACATTGGCAACCTGGAGAGTGGCACCAAGTTTATTGTTTGTGACCATCTATTGGGTCTAAAATAGCCAGCCTTTTCCAGCAGTCTATCACCTTGATGAGGACCAGCCTATAAGGTAGAACTCAAGGTAACCTTAGAAAGAACTAACCTTTCTGTACAGACTTGAATGTCTGTATTGACTCCATAGAATACTCGATGTGTCCACTCAGCTCTACGGTTTGATTCTGTGATCACACTGCTTAATATATTGATAATTGGGGGTGGCTGGTGGACGTCATCAGAGGTGTGAACAGATAATGGCTTCATTCTTTCCCAGTGCGATGAATACCTGATCAGAGGGAAAACTGATAGCATGGTCTTTCAACTGAATTTGTATTGAGCAAGGTTCCGGCTATGGCAGTAAGTTCCAAAGTGAAGTTTTAAAACCTCCCCATCTTCCTGTGTAAGTGCCAACACCGGAAGCCTCCTCCATCGTGATTTGCCTTTCCACATCGTACTGCATACTGCAAACAGGCAAGTAGAGTGCATGAGGTTTCTCAAAAATATGCTGCCTCAAGCCAGATAGCACCCTTTTCAAGGTCTTATCATGTTGCCAAAAAAGCGGGTGCACACACTATCCAAAAGACTTTTTGGACCCAAATTATCTGCTGCCTCTGTAAATATTTATAAAAATTGAGAATACAAATGAGACTGTTCCATCCTGCATAGACAGCAGTAGCAGAGGTTTGGCAGTCATCTTGGGCAAAACAAATCTTGTTTTACACTGGCGAGGCTATGAGGCACAATTCAATTTTTTCACGAATACTCCATTTATACGAAAGAAACACCCTGTTTAAAAACATTTTTGTAAAACAAAAATAATTCTCCATTAAAAATGAATAATTGTGTTTCTAGGACTTCTAAATGATTTGCTAAAGATAGCCTTTAACTGCTCAACATTTTATTGAGTTGATTGTAATTTGGTATGCTTGATGTGCAATTCCAAACTACCTGATGTTCTTACTGATTTTACTAGCAACCTTGATTAACTTCAGGGTCTGCTTAAATAGCAGGAAACTGGAAAGTGTTTTATTCCAAACCTGCCATTCTTTTCATATGCAGCATTACGTTTGGTGGGTTGGTTTGTACTCATTCCACATCCCCACCCACATGTGTAATAATCTCCCTATGTTAACGTCAACACATGAATAGACTGTATCTGGGTCATTTAACTTCCTTCTTTATAGGGATGCAAGCCGCTTATTTGGTATTTCACGCCCACTATTATTTGTTTGGCTGGTCTGTTGAGGTCAGAAGGAGCGCTAACCTTATTTTTGCTTACTGGGCCCCTTAAAAAGCTTTATCATTAAGAATGTATGTTACACGCACAGATTGTGGTCAGGCACTGACCTTAACAAATTTTGTGTAACTGCAGGAGAACCAGAAAAGGATATCAGTGTATGATTAACTCCCCTTGGCAATGGGAGGCATATGGTATCAGTGTAAAATTCCTTCTAGTGGTAGGTTGACTAGTATGGGCTTTCAGTGCATGATTGACACTCCTTAGCGGTTGGAGAATTGAAATAGGAACTCATTGTTTGATAGACTCCTCAGTTGGCCATGATTTTGACTGCTTCGGCCGGTAGAACTGTGCAACATTGCACTTCTCTTTCTTCCCCCAGCTCCTTTACATTAGTACCAGAATTTTTGCAGAAAATAGCGTTCTTCCGCACCCATGTTAGATGGTTAAGTTATGTCTTCCTGAATAATTCATTAGCAACAAGGACGGACCAGCCTTGTCAGAGGCTGGAGAGAAGGCAGATGGCTCCTCAGCTGACCAAATAATAGATCTCCTTGTTACTAGGGTGCTCTAGAGGGTTATTATTCTGTTCCTAGTCCGACCCAGACCTCCTGAATTGTTCTTGTTTTAGCATGGATCCTTTCATGACCGGAGAGAGAAGCAGTAGACAGGGACAGGACCAAGGAAAAATGATTAGAACTGTGCAGTCAGAACCAGGGGTTACCAATGCCCTCTTCAATCATAATCTTTAGATTCGTGAGCAAAAACTGGTTGGAGACTGGGAGTTTACAGGTTAGATTGTGGATGTCTACCAAGGAGCTCGGAGTCAACAGCCAAGCATGTTCTAACTGATGTATTTAATAAAACATTCACGTGGCTTAGTTTGTTCTTCATGGAAATACCCCAGTTGGTGGTGGATTAGGGGAGGGGGCAAAGGGTTCAAACAAGTGTTGTTATCCTTTTTAAAGTATTCATTATTTGTCTGGTTTGGTGGGAGGGAGGTAATTTTGGGGTGTTTTCTTTTTCTGCATGATCTTAAAAAACAGAAAATATATAAATATATATAAATATATATATATATATAAGATAAACAGAAAGGCCTGTTTGTTTGTTTACATGAATGACAGTGGATTTGCTTTGTATCCTTTCTTTTTCTCTTTTTCCTTGCTCTTTTACCTTTCCTTTCTCCCTTGGTTTCACTGCCTTTTCTTTCCGAGCCTTGTCAGTGTAAAAAGGATTCTGATTTTGTTCTGTCTCGGGGATACTGCAAATAAAAAAAATAAATAAAAACAAAGACTTGTTTTTTTTTGCTTCATTTCAGTTTATTTTTAAAAACATCACAGTACTTTTTAAATCGTTTTTAGTATCAGGCTTTAGCCAAGACCTTTTGATTTTACTAAAATTATATGCATAACATACTTACTTCCAGGGGGCTTTCAGCCATTCCTTTTCATCCATTGGTTTATTATGTCATTCACATTTTATTTCTGCCTACTATAGAATTCTACCTGGGGCAATGGGTAATTCCCACTTCACCTATTGGCCAGTTTCACCGTGAGTGATGAAATTCTACTCTATCGCAAGGAGTACATCCACATGCAGAGTAGTTACTTTAAGTGCCAAGGACAGTGTGCTTTTTGAGACCAAAAAATAATTTTGTTTTTAGCCACTTTTTTAAATTGGTGAGGGCTCGGCTGCGTCTGCTGCAATAACGTTTTACAAAAATAAGACAAGAAAATCACTGACAAAGACAAAAGGCTGGTTGCCGACACCAGACCCATTAGGTTCACCAATACCCATTTCCAATTGTTACTGCTACCTCTGGAGATACTTTAACAATGAAATATCCCAGCCACATGCTGTCAGTCTACTGGGTCGCATCACTTGCATCCCAGTTAACTCACTGATTGTGTGCAATGCTACCAGACATGATGGCACTGAGTATATAAGTGTGCCTGCCTTAGCCTGAACACCTTCAGTTCCCTTTTCCTTTACACAGACTCTACCCGCAGATCCTCACCTTTTGAATATCCCCGAGGCCAGACTGGATCTGGAAACTTTCAATAGCTTTCTAATGCTGGTGAAGTGCACCAGCGCCACAATGGCACAGGAAGTGACACCATTGTGATGTCACTGGTGCCATAAAACACCCACACCGGCTTCCTGATGTCATTTTCTTTTTTTCCATGCCTTTGACCCAGATCCGGAGCTTGCTCTCTCACAATGGTTACCTTTTCTCACACTAGATTTTGGGACAGAGCTACGGATGTCTCCCCCTAAAAATTTGAGATTTAAGCCTTTCCGGGATTGTGATAGACAAATGCCCATCCCAGACCCTCATTCCATCTGCCTGTAGTGCTTGGAATCGGATCACAACACACATATCTGTGACTCCTACCTCTGAAGCTCTCTTAGACAATAAAAGTGAGGTAGGACAAGTAGATCATGGCCTGGGCCCAGGATGATCATCTGAGCTGCTGTCGACCAAGGGCTTGTTCAATTCTCCCTCTTCCTCTAAATCTTCAAGGAAGAAACAGAACTGTGCTCCACAATCAGGTAGGTCACCTCATCGCTCCTCGCCGTGTGGGTACTCGCCCTCAGAGCTGAAGATACCCTATCACTCCCCCAGATCCGGCACTGTGAGAGCCACTGGGCCCTCTTTAGAGCCAATCCTTTCAGCACAGATGCAGCTACTGCCCTACCCAGTTCCCCACTCCAGGTAGTGACCCTGTAGTGTTTCAAAATTTGATTTTCGATCTCTTGTGTCGAGTGGAAGTCTCCTCTGAAGTGCGTTTAGGACATTACGGGATTCCCTCTTTATGCTGAGGCTTCTTTATTGGTGCTGTATGACCTTTTACCCAAAGCGGGCCCTGAGGTCAGGCAGAGGTTGACATTCTGCCCGGTGCATGTATATACAGGACCACCTCTGTGGTTCAACATGTCCACCACTATTGCTGACACAGCATTGAGTGCTGTTGCTGAGGCAAAGACGCTGCGTCAAGACAGGACTCCTCTGGAACCAACTTAGATGCTGTCAACGCTGATTCTGCAAGCTTCGGCTCCAGCATTGTAAGCACAGCCTCCACCAAACTATCTTATTTTCTGCTCAAGAAGGGAAGCATAATGTCTTGGGGAGGAGGAGGGCTATGAAAATTAATATAAAGTTCCCAAAGTCCAGCACTGGCAAACTTTGCATGAACTCTTCCGTTTGGATACAGACCCAGTGGAGATTCATGACACGAAAGAGAGTGGCGAGGGACAGTTCCTTCCACCTTTACAGTATGACACTACTGACCTTTTAGCCTTAGGAAAAGAAAGTGGTCGAGATATATCACCAGAGCTGGAGATGGAATTTCAATCTGGTCCTTTCGTCTTTCCATGCAGTCACTCACAAGGCTGCTGACGTATTAGAATTGCCCCTCCCTACCGTAGAGACAAAAAATGGCCTTCTTACTGTGGTCGTTTAGCCAACAAAACAAACCATTGAACCCTTACTACCAGTTAACAAGGCTTTGCTGGACCCCTTTAAGGCAGCCTGAGAGAAATCAACTTCATCAACAGATATGTGACACCGATGTAGTGGCCAGCTCCTCGGGTCCCTTCTTTTTGTCATCCCATCAATCTCCTTGGCAGTTCAAACTTCTTGCTGTTTGAAATATGCTTCATGGGCGTTCTTCTCCATTCCGGCAGATAGGCATGTACTTTGTGACGTGGCCCAATAAGTCATCCCCCATTTACTAGACCACCTTAAGGACCATTTTTGGTGGATACTTCTAACTGCAGATTCCTCCCCTTTAGAATATCCCCCAGACGCCAAGCTGGATCCGAAAGTTCTGATAGTGCTCCTGTGAGCCAATACATGGTGCTTTGCAGCTTTATGTTAACTTCATTCTGCCCTAGAAGTGAAGGTATGGAGCCGCATATAAGTGCCACCCCAGCTTGTCATTGTCAGTTCCTTTCTTTCCACACCCCCTGATCACAGATCCGGCGCTCTGCTCCCTTTTTGTCCACTTAATGAGTTTTTTAAACTGAATTCCAGTGTGCAAGAGAACAATGTCCCTATCTAAATCTACATGGTTAAACCATGCTGTAAATAGATGTTGATGTGCTACTGGAGTTTGGGCTCGGGGCATAACTCAAGGTCATGTGATGAATGTGCCCCCATGCACTCAAAGGCAATCTGGAGCTGTCTGTCACCAAACATCGAAAGAAGTCACACAAGCCCTGCTCCCAGATCCATTCGTGCTCTCAAGGCCGATCCTGCAACGCTTCAGGTTGAGGATATTTGGTCAGTTAAAATTAAAATTGAAGAGGAAACACAAGAAGGTAAAGTGGGACTCAAATCCTCCTGTCACACTCGATCTAAAGAGAAGTTGCAAGACCATCAAGGTGCAGTTCAAACTTGCTCCAAATCTTAAATTGAGGAGCCCATTCCACAGTTGATCTCAGCACACCCCGACTTCCTCCAGGCCATCAGCGACAACACAGCAGATGGAGGCTTTTAAGTAGACCAAGCTGCATATTTTTGGAAGTCTTCTGGCTTCTACTGACTTGCCTTCAGGTCCCAAAGATCCACAGGGTCCTCTAGTTAGGTTACCACAGGCAATCCGTCCTTAGTGCTGTCTCAGCCCCTGTAACCTGCTTCAGGTTCTGCACTGACTAAGTTGCTAGCTTCTTTTCCGGCACCAAGACACTCTCCGGTCCCGAGATTGCTGGTATCGAAGGAGGATTGTCTGTTGACTCAAGTGTCTCAGCCTCCGCCCAATCTGTCTTGACCCAGGCCATCACATGGAGAAGACAGTGGTGATGATGAGAATGATTTTTCTCCACATTTTGACAATGACAGTTTATACATGGATTTGCAGGAGGCCACTGGGCTTGATAACTCCCTTAATGCAAGGTTGTAATCCCTGTTTGGGCCTTCAGCTGAAGAAAGTGCTTCCTTTGCTGAAGTTATCAGACATGTTGCTGAGTTCCTGTACCTACAACAATCTTGGGCTCTTATGTGTCTGTGCACTGCCATGTGTGGTTAAAATCGTCTAGGTGATGGCAGTGCTAGTGGCCCATTCCCATACCTGGATGACTGGCTGCATAAAACCAAGGAACATATTTAAGAGCCCCTAGCGCCACCAGAGCGTCACTTTTCGTGATGCTCCAGTGGCACTAAGCACTGCTCCATATTTACACGGAGGTGTAATGCCACTTTTTGTGTAAATATGGGGCCTTCCGACACAGTTTTCTGTGTTAAAGGGGCATGCAATGGGTTTTGATGCTGCCTCAGATTTACGAGTTGTATGGCAAAATGAGAAGCAATGCTTTTAATCCTCCTCGTTTGTTGCTTTTTCTATGTGTGCTGCATTATGCAGCACACATGGAAGAAGCAAAATGCAATGGGTGATTATTTACATGCAGGAAGGGACACCTTCCTGCACATAAACAATCTATCCCCTCAACGCAGACACTCTGGCACTATGGTGCCAGGAAGCCGGCATTGGCGCTAAGCAGCTTAATTCAATGCCAGCGCAGGGGGAAATGCAGGGGTGCCTCATATCCCTCTAAATACGGTGCACCCCTGCATTTCAAAAGTGGCGCAGCGCTATTTTTAGCACCGCGCTGCGCCACTTTAGCATAAATCTGGGCCTGAGTTACTTGTGAATCTCAACCTAGTGGACGTTTGGCATCAACAACATCCAGTCGAACAGGCCTACGCATTCTTTTCCCATGTCCATAGAACGCAATTCCCAGAAAGATTACTTTCTGTTATTATGTGACCTGGTACCGGCCTGTCTTTCCACAAACATTGAACATGAGACTTCAGCGGATCATGCAACAGTCAAATCAGAGCTTTAGATGCTTGTCACACAACCACATTTGACACCTGGGAAAGCAGAAAATCAGGACCTAGAGAAAGAAATAAAGCGTCTTGAGGATCAGCACAAAATATACACCTCGCTAAGGACACATAGGGCCCTCAGAAAGGCGAGGGGGAGCTGGAGCACTTAGTAATGAGGGAGGCTACTAAAAAGTATTGTACACTAAACAGAAGTATTATGAAAAGGGTGATACAAACTTAGGCAACGTGGCATACAAACTCAGGCAATTCCGCTCCTGAAACCATACTGGGGCAATAAAAGATGATGAGAAGGGTGACTCATACTAATTCAGAAGACATCTTCACGGTCTTCACATAATATTATAGTTCCTTTTTACTGAGCTGGGCTTTAACCTAGATGCTCAGGATAACTACTTGGGAAGCTTCAATTGTCAGCTATCGAGACAGGACTGTTTCGAGCTGGAGGAAGACATCTCAGAGGAAGAGGTCTTAAAAACAATTAAATGTATCCCTAGCCAGAAGCTTCTGGGACTTGACAGTTTTCTGACATCGTTTTACAAATTGATAGTAACCCTGAACATATTCAGGGTTACTAGCGGCTCCGTTGGCCAAGGTCTTTAATCATATATTTACCACAGACTCTGCCACTCCTACCCTTTAGATCTGAAAGCCGGAAAAGGACCCCTTATGCTCCTCGTAGCAACCAATTGCCTTACTGAACACTCATGTAAAACGTTTCATGCCATCACAGTTTCCAGACTTCAAGCGATCTGGCCAAAATTAATATCACAACAACAGAGTGGGTTTATAAAATCCCAACATGCAGGGGTGATTGCTAGGCTTGCTGCCCTCTTGGTAGAGGTGGCTGAGCAACAGGGATAAACCATGGTTCTTCTTTTGCTCGATGTGGAGAAGGCCTTCGATAGAGTCAACTAGTCCTTTGTGGCTAAGGTCCTCCAGAAAAAACACCGTTAGGACCCAAGATGACTAAATGGATCATGGCTTATTATAAGTTCCCCAAGATCAGGTTAAAAGTAAACAGGGCTTTATCCTCGATTTTAAGGCTGACTAGAGGCATACAACATGGATGTCCGCTGCTGACATCTATGTTCACTCTCGCAATGGAACCCCCTCACAGAAAAAATACAAAATGACCAAGTAATACAAGGTATAATGGTGGGCAACCAAGAATTCATGCTGGCCCTATATGCAGATGATATCCTCTGCTTCTTAATGAATCCATTGACCTTCACCCCCGCCCTCAAGGAGGAACTGGAGGCTTTATCCGCCATATCAGGATTAGGGTGAACCTATCTAATCTGAGGGAATACGTGTGGCAGGTCTTCATTAAGAGGCCTGCACCTCATTGGTCCAGAGTGGCTTTAGATAGTCTGCAAACCCCCGCAAATATGTAAGGACTATCTGCTACAGTGATCAGCACATTTATATAGAGCCAGTGTTCTCCTGATGCTACACACATCATTTAAGGGTCTCTCTAGGTGGGGGAAGCTGAACATCCCATGGCTCTGGTGTATGACAAGTGTAAAAATGTTTTTTCCATGTTTCCTCCGTATTTTAAAATGCCTGCCACTTGGGATGCACGATTACTTTTATTAAAAAAAAATCTTTTCATATTTTTGGGAGGAACCATTCCCAGAGTTCCACAGACTATCCTTTAGAAGCCAGTTGGTCAAGGGGGACTGGGATTCCCAAATGTGAAAACATATGTACAGGCGTCCCAGCTATGCTGGAATCATGTTGGCATCTGGGGGAAAGGGGGGGGGGATGGTTTGAGCAAAGCTTCTCAGATAATCCTCTCCGTTTGCTTTTGCAGGATTACTTCACCCCTCTCCTCCATGACTATTCTCCTCGAATACTGGCATCAGGTTGTGAGGAAGCAAAGCTTCTCAATATCCCTTTTCGTTGTTTGCTTTGGCAGGATTTCTTCTTCCCTCCTCCATGACAATTCTCCTAGAATACTGGCATCAGGCTATGAGGAAGATTGGTCCTTTGCCCTTCCCTGCCGAATTACCCTTGTCACCCATAACCCAGCTTTCCTACCGGGTCAGCAGGACCCAGGTTTTGAAGCATTGAAGACGGAGTGCTCACACACACTGGTGGATATGTTTGTGGAGAGGACTCTAGTTACTACGGAGGAGCTAATGGAAAATTGAAACTTAGATTGGCGTGATCACTATTGAATAAGCTCCGACACTAGGTGGGCTTCAGGGAGGTGTCTTGGCTGATGGGATGGGAAAAAACACCACAAGAACATTTTTGCAAACAATATCATACACCTGGCTCAAACGTTCCCTTTGGATCTATACATGAAAGGCAAACATACATATATCACAATGGGTGCAAGACCTGGAGAGGGAGATTTGGGTCAAAATCTGGGATAGGGCGGCAAAGGCCTCTATTAGTGTGTCTCATAAGGAGAATGCATATAAACTGCTAACGAGATGGTATATGTTGCCCACTCAGCTTCACAACATTGTCGAGTGCTCGGAACTTTGCCGGAAGGGATGTAGAAAGAGAGGCACCTTAATTTACATGTGGTGGCCTTGCGCCCACATACAGACATACTGGGGGGAAATTTTAACACATATTTGTCACATCATGGACACTCAGCTGCCCCTTGATCCTCTTGTGATACTTTTAGGTGAACGTGGCAATGACTATATTCCCACTAGTTACTGAAGGTGGACAAACTAATCTCATAGCTCCTTCTGGCTGCAGAATGTCCCTAGCACATGTATGGAAACAACAAAAAACACCACCCTATCTCTGGTGGAGCACAATTTGGTCAATTTACGTAATGGAGAAACTTTCGACCATTATTCATGACACACATTTTGACAAAGTATTGAGATCGCTTCAAACCTAAGTGTCAAGAGATTAAGAAGGGGGTGGCATATAGGCTACTCATCCACCTGAAATGATTTGCACTACCAGTTTTCACATCAGCACACTGGAGACCCGAGAGCCACCACATACCACTGATTCACTACAAATGACTTCATCAGAGTCATTCTTTTTGGGGAGTGGGGGTGGTGGGACTGTGCCGGGGTGTATGACAGACACAAAGAACTGCTGCCTGAGAGGAGGGGAATGTTGACAATTGCATTGCATATTTTTATAAGGGCGATGTTGATCTTGTCTCTGTGGGATGTGCTATACCTGTGCAGGAACTAAAACCCATAAATAAAGTGTTAAAAAAAGCGAGTTACTGCAGATGATTTTGTTCACTTTCATTCAACAGAATCCCTGCTGTTTGAGCTTGTCTTCTCTATCAATGTGCCCAAATCCCACCTGTAGCCCTCATAGTGCCTCCTATTCAATAGGACAGTTTTGCCCAGAATATTGCTTTGAGCCTATCCTCCTCTCCAAAGGATATGAGATATTCAGGGTATGATTCTGATGCTTTGGGAGAGAGCTCATATCCCAGTTCAGATGGTCTTACACCTGCTATGTCTGCTGGCTTCCTGTATGTTCCTGGTCATGCATGCAAGCTGGCACATGATGGGTCTGCAATGGTGCCTTCACAGGCAGTGATTCCAGCATGGGAGAGACCTGTTGGATTACACAGTACTCTCCCTGAATGCTTTGGGTAATCTTTTCTTCAAGTTGATAGAGGAGAGCCAACTTCAAAGGATGACCTTCTGCCTTCCACTGTCTGTGACCACAATTTCTCTACATTGGATGGGGTGCTCATCTAGAGGAACTGGAGATCAGAGTCCTTTGGTCTCCAAAGAAGCAGGTACTGCACATCAGCAGGCTAGAACTGAGAGTATTCCAGCTGGTGCCTAAGGCCTTTCTCCTTTTATTTCGTGCTCAGTCTGTCAAGATCATGACAGCCAATACAACTGCAATGTGGTATATCAACAAATTGGGAGCTTAAGGGTCTCAACTCCACCATCATGACACAGGGGTTATGGGCTTGGGCACAGGGGCAAGGGATTTGGTTAACTGCCAGTCACCTAGCTGGGTTCCTGAATGTCAGGGCTGATAGTGCGAGCCAGGGTCATCTTCCTTGCATTCATCTGGAATTGATGCAGGACATCTTTTCTCTGTAAGGCACACACCTCTGGTAGATGTTTTCACTGCGCAATGTAAAGCTCAGTGCCCTCAGTTTTGTGTCCTCCAGTGTCCATTGAGGAAGTCTTGGGGCACGTGTTTCAGTTGAGGCACAGCCTTTTCTACACTTTCCTCCCATATCTAAGGAAGGTTAGCGAAGACTAGGCCCAAGTCACTCTCATCGCTGTGGTTTGACCTAGAAGGGTGTGATACGTTGACCTTCTGGACCTCTCCTTGTGCCCACTACTTTATCTATGTCTCAGGGTGGACCTCCTCTCCCAGAGGATGGGCGGGTCCTAAAATCAAACCTCCAGAGACCTAATTTCTTACCTGAAGATTGAGCAGGGGCACTTGAACTCCGTTCATCAACCATTGGAGATGGTGGATGTCATTCTGTTTGTACATCGCGCCTCCATCTAAAGGGTCTACTCTTGAAGGTGAAGCAGGTTTGTCACCTGGAGTGCTGAGAACAAGGTGGATCCCTTACAGTCATGTCTGTTTGAGGTTCTTCATTCTTTACTCTGTCTGGCTCAGTTGAGTTTTGTGGTATGCATTGCTGTGCCTTCCACACAACCATGTTTAAATCTCCCATTGTCAAGAGGTTCCTAAAAGGGCTGACTAATTTGTATCCATCGACCCCCATTCATGCCTCAACAGGATTTTAATTTAGTAATAATAATTTTGATGGAGTCGCAGTCCGAGCCCCGTCACAGTATTGAGTTGAAGCTATTGACATTGAAGACTGTAGTTTTGGTTGCCATCAAGCACTGAGCGTCCGACCCCTGTTTACTACTCTTTAGCTACAGGTAAGTGAACACAACTCAACTCAAAGTGCAAACAGTACAAACAATAAATAAATATGCAGCCAAATACTTGCCATGGTAATAAAAAGTACTATTTTATTTCAAACTCTACACTGGCAAAGAAATGCTACATTCAGATGCAGAAAACGTAATCCTGCTTGAGGTCGGGAATATACTAGTTTTCAGGCAAATCCCTGCCCTACCCTCTTTCATGTAACATGTTTAGGGGTATTCCTCATTCACTGGTGGCCACATGAAGGAATGCAAACTATTAGGCTGCCCATTCTCAAGAGTTCTCCCTTTTGACCATTTAGGAATTTAGGGCCCGATTTAGATGATGGCAGACGGGTTACTCCATCACAACGGTGACGGATATCCCATCTGCTGAAGTCTAAATCCCTTAGGAAATATTGGGATTTGGATTTCGGTGGATGGGATATCGATCACTGTTGTGATAGAGTAACCCGTCCGCCAACATCTAAATCAGGCCCTTAGTCAAAAGTGTCTGTGTTTGTTGGAAATAGTCCTTTCTGCAGGGTCGCCCCCAGACTTTTTTTTCCTCTTCCTCCTCCTCTTTTTCTGATCCTGTTTTTGTTGGCTTTATGAGTCTGTGCACTTTACCACTGCTATCCAGTGCTAAAGTGCATGTGCTCTGTGTCTAAAACATGGTAACATTGGCTTCTCCATGATTGTCATATTTGATTTGCTAGTAAGGTCCTAGTAAAGCGAACTGTGTGTGCCCAGGGTCTGTAAGTCAAATGCTACTAGTGGGTCTGCAGCACTTGTTGTGCCAACCACCACGTAGCCTTTCAAACATGCCTCAGGCATACCATTGCAGAGCCTGTGTGTGCAGTTTAAACTGACATTTCGACCTGGCAAGTGTACCCACTTGCCATGCCCAAACCTTCCTTTTTAACTCATGTAAGACACCCCTAAGGTAGGCCCTGGTTAGCCCCAAGGGCAGGGTGCTGGGCATTTAAAAAGTTGGACATGTACAAGTAGTGAAAAAATCGTACATTTGTTTTTCACTATTGCAAGGACTATCTCTCCCATAGGCTAGTATGGGGGTTGCCTTAAAACATCTTTTAAGTGTAATTTCAGATTGGGAAAAGATAGAAAAATTGAGTTTGGTGTCTCTGGACTCACAATTTAAAAACACAACTTGTGGTAAAAGTGGTTTTTAAATTGCAGGTCTGAACATGCCACTTTTAGAAAGTTGTCATTTTCTTACTTTAACCATCCTGTGTCTTAGCCTGCCTCCAATCCACATCTGGTCTGTGTAAGGTT
This sequence comes from Pleurodeles waltl, assembly GCF_031143425.1. Lineage (NCBI taxonomy): Eukaryota > Metazoa > Chordata > Amphibia > Caudata > Salamandridae > Pleurodeles > Pleurodeles waltl. The sequence goes on from NC_090450.1 coordinate 704,984,926, forward strand.
AGGTGACAGCAACCTTTGTGCATTCCATCCAGACAGCCATAAATATAGGATAGTCAACTTCCCTTGCATTCTAGCTGCATACTGATGGGTTTTCATGGGCAGGAAGGGAGGAGGGGCTCTCACATTTCTAAGGGTAGTGGCCTGGTCCCACACAAAGGACTGATCACCTCCACACAATCCTCCTGGCAGACAGGACTGGGCTGAAAGGGAACTGGAGCACTTCAAAACTACTCTTCAAAGGCAGATTTCGGTATAGTACTGGGCCTCTGACACCATATACTCAGAACACTTCTGGACTGAGGAAATCCTACCAGGAAGAAGGACCGCAGGCTGTCAGGAGGGACTGCCACTTTGCTGTTTGCTCTGCTGTGTTGGCCTGCTACTTCTTGCCTGGGAGTGAGAGGACTGGATCTAATACTCTACATCCTGTAATCTAACGTTTCTACAAGGGTCTGACTGAGCTTGCCTCCTGTTTCTCAAGTCTCAGGGATATTATAGACTTCACCTGTAACTTGCTACCAGCACCTGGGCTCCTCTGCTGTGAGTTCTGGGCCCTTGGAGGTGAGTATGGTACTGCAGCACAAGAACTGGTGCAACAACACCGGCACGTCACTTGGAACTGACGCATCCCGCTGCAGAAATGCCACTTTGTCACTGCCTGCACCAAAGCCGCAGACACTGCTCACCAACTGTGCAACATAACTATCCCAACTTACAATGCAGCCTCGGCTTGGCCGACACAGCACCAACGCATTGGAACCAGTACTCATCGCCTCTGGACATCAGTCCATCATTGACATTGCCCGATCAGGAAAAGACGCATCGCCTGCAAGGAGACACATCCTCTCCTCTTGATCAACGCATCATCACTGAGCATTGACGCAACAAAGGTACTGTCAGTGAGTCTGCATGACTCCGGTATCCGGCCCACACTTTATCGCGGTCGGACTGCACTTTTGAATTTGTCCCAGTCCAGCACGACCAGATAGATCCGGTTGGAGCTATTGGCTTCCAAGCACTGCATTTTGGTCTAACCTTTAAAAATTCATAACTTGACTTGTGTATGTTAAATTTTTGTTGCTGTGACCTTGTTTGACTCAGATAAATAATGGCTATTTTTCTAAACTGGTATGGAGTCATTTTGTGGTGTTTCCACTGTGTTACTGTGTGTGTGCACAAATACTTTACACATTGCCTCTTTAGTTTAGCCTGAGTGCTCTGTGCCAAGCTACCCGAGGGTGAGCACAGGTAAACATTTAGTGGGTATCTTACTTGTCCTGAAAAGGATTGTGGTCCCTATTGGACAGAGTGCAAACCTCTGTCAACTAGAGTCCCGATTTCTAACAATGGTGCTGCAACATCGTTAGCAGTGAGTTTCCCCCGGGGCCCAACTGGCCCAGTTCACATCTTACCGTCTCTCGCATCACAGAAGAGCTCAGCGATGCAGCAGGCGCCTTCAAACGGTCACCCACGAGTCCTGGTCAGTGGGGAGAGGTCGGACTGCTCGGGCCCCCCGCTTCAGCACCCGGTGGAGTAGGCTGTCTCTCCTGAGCAGTGCTGAGGTGGTCTCGCAGATTTTAGAGCAGCTCCCTGCTCACAAATACCCAGTAAGTTGTCTTTGCTCACAGGGGTGGGAAGGTATCCTTTCTTAGTCTTGAGCCAGCAAGGGTGTAATGTTGTCCACTGTGTCTCTGGCAATCCTCAGTGGTGAGTCAGAGGCAGTTCCCTTGCTGTGCAGGTACAACCCGCCATGACAGTACATAGTTTCTCCTTCAGGTGTCAGCCTGAATCCTTTGGCAACATTGGCAATACAGGCGTATTAAAAGCCACACACGGCAGAGTCTGCAGCAGACCTCTCCTGTCATACAGGGGTCACAGAAAACAATTTTGCACAGGGGTGACAGCCCTATCGGTGCTCAGCCAACTCCTCACACCCTGCACTGGGAGTCTTCATGGTAGCTACCACCATTGGACCATGCTCTCTCCAGCGTTGTCCTCTTCCTCACAGAGCATACTGGTCTTGGCAAGCAGGCAGAGGCTGTTGCTCCAAGCTCCAGGGCAGGCGGCCTTGGTTTCCCTGGGTGATGTCTTCTCACTCAACAGGAAGACTATCAGGTCTTGGCTCACAGTCCTGAGCACAGCCAGAAGTCTTGCAGAGCTTCCCCTTCACACACAGCCTGCCTGACTTTTTGGGGAGTCAGCCTTCCTGTCTTGTAGTCCTTTTCCAGACACCAAATGTGATTTAGGGTCTGGGTCTTTGATGTTTTGGGTTGAGGTTCTGCTTCTTTTGAAGTGGGTACTTCTCCTTTTTAATGTCCTTCATGAAAGAGGTCTGCCACACCAGGCACAGCTCAGAAGTACAACACAATTCATGGGAGTGGCCAGAGTTCATACCTGGATGTCAGCCACAGTGATATGTGCATCTAAAGGTTGATCTCAGACCTCAAGCCCTACTCTTTATGATTCTCTTATCTGCTCCATCTCCCTTCCTGAGATGAGTCCAGGCCCCTTCCTTGTGATCTATCACTGAATCAAAGAGCAGTCTTTTGAAATGTAAAGGGAGTATTTTCCCTGCAGTGTGGCCCCACCTAGCTCATAGGAATGCAACAATACACAAATCTGTCTGAGGGTATTCCTCTCCTCCTCATATCTTTAGCAGGTAGGCCTTGGCTTTCAAAAATGGAACCCAGAGTCCTCCATACAATGTACCACTGCAGAGATGCTCACTTGGTGTACTTTCACAGCACACTTTCAGTCTAGCACTGATCTCAATGCATTGTACCTTTACATGTACCCATGCACCCAGCACACACAAAGAGTCTGTACAAACTGTTCAGCACTGAAGTTTTTCTAAATGTAACTAGGGTGTGCCTTAACAAACACACACACTGCCAGCACACAGACTCACTATATGTGCACTGCATAACAGCTCAACCTTCATATTGTACTCCACGCAAGCACACATTCACTCAGCACATGCTTTATCCACACATGCAATGCACAGCACTACATCTTTCATACCATGTACTTCTCTCTGCATCTACAAACCCAGTATGTGTACTAACCACATATGCACTACATAGTACTGCTCCATCCTTGTACTGTACCCTTCCCAGGCACACATACAATTAATGCAGAGTCACTACTCCTGCGTTATGCAGCACTCCACAACTTATCTGCAGCATAACTTTTAAAAAATGTGAGTGAGCCTGTAGGCCTTTCTCCAGTGATACAGGGTACAAAGGTCCTGTTCACTACTACTGATCACTATACACTATGCTGCCACCACCTCTGCTTAGCTCCCGGTGAAGGCAGTATCCTTCCAACGTTATCATGGTAGCACTTTGGGCACCCCTCCCTGGCCAACAAGACCACAATCCATGAGACAGGCCTATGTTATGGTGCACATGCACAATCCTTATTCGTCTATGACAAAATAATCAGCATTATGGATCCATGCAACGGTACAGTTGGGCACTCAGGGCAGGGGTACACATCTTTACCACACAGTGGACTTTTCCGTCCAACTCATGACATCCAGCATTCTGCCCCTACCTGAGACAAGAGTGAGGATTAGGTCACTTCAGTAGTAGCATTATCTTGTGACTTACATATCTCCCATTGGTGAAGTAGAGTGTTTGCCAGCATTAGTCTGGTGTAGTTGACGAACATTTGGAGGGCCAGTACATGTCTATTCTATACAGTCAGATTCAGGAGGCTTCCAAATGTGGGGCACATTTGGAGGCCTCTGAAAGGGAATGGGTATACCAAATTACTGTCCTTTGGGCTATCACATTGGCTTTGACAGCTTTTCCCTGCCTGGTGCAGGGCAGGCAGTTTCAGATGTTGACAGACAAAACCACTGCCTTGTAAGTGTGATGGAGTTGGTTCATAGAAGTTGTGTATGTAAGCAAGGAAGCTCTGGCAGTGGGCAACCCCAGAGGTGCTCATGTTTAAACTGATCATTCTACAAGAAGCCAGTCTCCAAGAAAACACCCTCTGCCAACTTCAGACATCCATGAGTGTACAGACTAGTAGATCTCTTTGCAACTTTCCAGGACATGAATGACCATAGTGCTGCTCTTGTGAATTATGTAAACGGTGTGCTGTGGTGGATGTGTTACTGTTCTCATGGAATAATGATAATATATTTCATGCATTCTCACTATTTCATGTAAGTCAGATATTCTTGACCAGAGTCAGGAAGTTTCAGAGGATAATAATTTTGGTGGCTCGACACTGGACGAGAAGCATCTGGTAGATCTCCAGCTTCTCGGGGAAGTTGGTCAGATTTCTTGACTTTCCATCATTTCTGTCACAGAGAGGATAATTAACCTCTAATTTCATCTTTTGTTCCTGAGATGTTCAGATTTGTTGGATATGGCCTCCCTAATAGCCAAATGGAGATGTACTAGGTATCTATAAATGTAGGTTGTTGGGGTTCTTTAAAAGGTGCAATCATAAACATCTGGATTCACGTACATGTTTTTTCAACCAGAGGATACGTCCTTTTGAGATACGGATGGTCTCTGACTTTTTGCTGGCTTCGATGTAGAGATTCTCTCACCAAATGATATTACTGCACATCAACCTAAACTTAGTGAAAGCTTAGTGGCTGCGCTTTTTCATTACATCCATAATTCTGGTGCCAAGTATGTTGCTGGTTTCTGGGTGAAAATAGCTTCAGTGAGTATGTTTGCACAGTCAGAAGCTAGCACTTTACGAAGCAAACAATACATATACAAGGGTGAGGTATAGCCTTGTTGGCAAATGTGCAAAACACTGTCTTTTATCAAAGTCAAAGAGACTTTGAGACTGAGGTTATCCAGCCTTCCTTTGGTGGTAATGGCATTTTACCTTAACCTGGCTTTTCAGTTGTCTGCTTTCATTGTGCCTATCTTAAGTAGGGACAAGGCTGCACTCTTCTAATCTGAAAAGATCTCTCAGTCATGACTTTTCAAGGTGCGACAATTACTGAATGAACTGGTTGTATGTGATTTTGTAGAAAAAATGATTTCATAGAATATCATTACCGATTATCCATTTCACCTAAACTGTTTAATGGAAATCTGCAGGATGAATAGCATTTACCATTTCATAGAAACCAATTCATAGAATGTCTATTTTTTTTAATTGGCTTTGGCATTCTTGTTTTTTAAGGCGTAAATGCAATGGTTGCGGGTCTCAGTACTAGAAACATTTTTATCCAAGGTACATATATCAGTGCTTTACTTCTGGTGGCATTATTTTGCATTTATATAATGTACATTGTCAAACAATTATTCTGGAGGCTTTTAATCTGCCCCTAAACTCAACCCATCGCCGAACCCCCAAAACCCCTCACCAAACCTAAACTGCACACATCCCTCACCCCTAAACTCCACCCATCCCTGAACCCTAAAAGACCTTTCTACCCTTAAACACCACCCATCCTTGAACATCTAAACTCCACTTATTCCTGAACTCTAAAAACCCTTCCTATGCATAAACACCACCCATCCCTGGCCCCTAAAATAACCCTCACCACCCCTAAAGTTTATCCTTCCCCAAACCCTAAACACCCATTTCTATGTCTAAAGTCCACCCAACCATGCACCCCCGCCACCCTAGACTCCACCCATTCCTTAACCCTAAAACCTTTTCTGCCCATATACTCTACCCACTGCTAACCACTACAACCAACCATCACTGCTACATTCCTGAATCATAAAAACCCTTCACCACACCTAGGCTCTACCAATCACTGAACCTTAAAAAACATAAGCAGCTTTAAACTCCAGCCATCAATGAACCCTAGAAAACCTTCAACACCCCTAAACTCCACCCATCCCTGTACTTTAAAATCCCCTTTCTACGCATGAAATCCATCCTGACCACCCAAAAAATTTCATCACCTATCCCTGAACAAAAAAACCCTCACTACCCCTAAACTTCACCCAATCATAATGTAATTTTAGATTTCTCCTTTAAATTATGTTTCATTTCAAATGCTTCCTTTAATTTATTTGTATTTTCTTAAAATTGTCTTCCCTTAAAATTGTTTTTCAATGGTTTTGTTGAATCAAATTTGATTTCTCTGGTTTTGTTTTTCCATTGATTCACATACATCAGAATGGACCTTTTGTCACTTATGGGAACACTACGATGTTTTAGCTGTAACATAACAATCACTAGTTAATGATGAATAGTCACATGCACCAATAAAATTAGGAGGCATCCAAAAGGACTCTGCCTGAAGGATAACTGCACATTGTACGAGAAGCAGTGACCATTGCTGCTTTCATGAGAGGGTGTCTTTCAGCTGCTGCTCCTCCGTTAGAGTGGAGGAGCGTCACCCCCGCCAGGAGCAGTCACTGCAAATCCTTTAACAAACAAAATGATAATAAACCATGTTTATTATCGTTTCATTTGTTAAACGGTCAGGGCACTGGGGATGTCGAGGATGAGGGGAGTGCAGAGTGCACTCCCCTCAGTGTGCATGTATGTTTGGCCGTCCGTCTCGGGCCGACTAAACACATGCGCAGTAGGCTGTCTCCAGCCCGGCACTGTGTTGCCCTACAGTGGAACTTAATAGTCCAAGTGGGTCCATCATCAAGGCCACCTTACTGGTACTGTCCAAGTCTCAGGGAAGACAGCCCATGATCTACACTGGTTACCTGCTGCGCATACTCTGTCCTGCAGCAGGATTCTGTCCTTTTGCCACCCAGAACTGACAGTGATAACGGACACATCACTACTGGATTTGAAGGGGGGGGCTATATGGTGGAGGTAGAGATTAAAGGTCCCTGAAGTCCAGTGGAGGAGTGGCTTCACATCAACCTTTCTGAGATACAAGCCATTAGTCGGGCCCTGAAGCCATTCCTTCAAGCTATGTGAGGGAGGCTGTAACAGGTTCACAAGGACAACACTCCTGCCGTGTGGTACTGCAACAAGCAGGGTGATGTAGGATCCTGGATCAAGTGCCAAGTGGTGGTGCATCTCTGGAGTGGGCTGGAGCACCAGGACATCTTCTTGGTCGTCAACCACATGCTGGGGGTCCTTGAATGCCAGAGAGGCAAACTAAGCAGACATCGTCTGGCAGATCACAAGTGGAGCCAACATCTTGAGGTGCTGTACAGCATGTTTTACAAGTGTGGAGAACCTTAACAACATCTAATCTCCACTGTTGAGAACGTGCAGGGTCAACAATTGTTTGCATTGGAGTTTCTGCCAGAAGAATAACAAGATGCATTTTGACTGGACTGGAACAAGGGACTCCTGCATGCCTTTCCACCACTACCTCTTGTGCCAAGCATTCAGAAGAAGATCAAGACTGACTGACCCAAGTCATCTTTGTGGCCCCAGATTGTGCTAGGATTGGTAGTACCCGGAACTCCTAAATATAAGCATCTGTCCCCTGACCAGGCTACTGCTTCAGGAGGACCTTCTGCCTCAGCATCAGGGCAGGGTCTTCCATCCGAACCTCCACTACTTACACCTCCATGCATGGAGATTAATCAGCTGCAATTGACTGCTTTCAATCTGCCACCTGAAGTGGTGGACATCATCCTCCCAGCCCCCCAGTCATCCATCCTTGAAATGTTACTGTGCTGTGAGCTGGGATAAATTTGTTACATGGTGTTGTGCCCCTGACATTCACCTATTACAGGCAAAGCTGTTGGATGTCCTTTTGCTTGTTTTGTCATTAGCCCAACAAGTCCGTGCAGTGAACACCATAAAAGGGTTATTTGTCATCCTTTTTAACCCTTCTACAATTGACAGACTAACTGTCCTTGTTTAAATCACCTGTTGTGATGAGGCTTATTAAAGGTTTGACACACATGTTTACTCTTGTCATTTGTGATGCCACATATGGGGCCAGATTCACAAAGGTAAATGTAGACGTTTGGTTTAAGATCCGCCCTGAGTGTGGACCTAAAGATACTACTCATAAATGCCCTTTGTGGATTCCTAAAGTCGTAAACCTAGATGTTTGGTCTAAGTTTAGACCCAGTGTCTAAGTTTACCTTTGTGAATCGGGCCCATGGACTTTAACTTGGTCTTGACATGCCTCATGTGTATGCCTTTCATGCCTGTGCATAGCTTCATGATGTGTCTCTAGACCTTGAAGTCTGTCTTTGTCATTGCAATTACGTCAGCTAGTTGTGTGAGTGAAGTACAAGCACATTCAGTGTAACCGCCCTACAGCACCATCTTTCCAGACAAGTTTGTGCTGCTGACTCTACCGGCCTTCTTACTGAACGTCATCACTTCACTCCACATTGGGCTATCAATCACTCACTCTACCATTCTTTGTCAGTCCTCTCAGCCTTTGAAAGAGGAGGAGAGGCTCTATTGGTTGGATCCAAAAGGGCTTTAAGCTTTTACACAGATTTTAGCAAGAACCATTGCATGGGCAATCAACTATTTGTGGGGTTGTTCAAAGCATAAAGGGAAGGGTGTACAGAAGAGGACCCTATTGAGGGGAATAGTCCTCTGCTTTAAGATTTGCTACGCACTGGGCAAGAAACAGTCCCTGGAATGTCTGACCGCCCATTCCACCATGGCAAAGGCTGCTTCCACTGCTTTGGCACAAGGGGTTCATGTCCTTGTCAGTTCCCACAGGGAACTACACAATGCTAGAAAATCATTACTCAAACTCCTATTACAAGTCAGCTTGATTACAGCAATGCCTTCTAAGCGGGCATGGCTGCATGCCTGTTTTCTCTCTTTCAAACTATTTAAAACTCCTCTGTTAGCATGGTTTGCAACCTTCCTATGAGACATCCGTCCTCTCCTATGCAGAAGACACCTCATTGCCTGCTAGTTCGTAAGCGTGTCATTTTCAAGCTTCTTTGGGCCTACTATTTCTCAGTTCCCTCTTATTTTTACAGCAGAGTCCCATTTTACTGACCAACAAGTCTTAAAATCTGCAAATCAAGCTTTAGTACTAACTCAACATATCAATCTTGCCAGAAATGGAGGCCACTGCTTCTCTCATTTGGCAGCCCATTCCTAGAACACTCTTGCTCAGAATATTTACTTAACCTGAAGTTGTCCAGCTTTCATGAAACTTCTCACACTTGGTTGTTGTAATTCTGCTATGCTTCCTTAGGGCTTCTCAATTTTGCTCATTCAGTATTTTTGGCCTGACCTGCTCCAGGATTCCTCTCCAGGGGTGAGTCAGCGCATAAGAAATTCACTTAACATAACATCTGTCAGGCTGCGACATAGGAGACGGTGCATATGTTCATGCAAGCACTACTGTCTTGTTAGTCAGGTCTTGTGGGAAGGACACTTCACCCATTTGGTTCTTTGGGGCTTTTTGGTCTGAGCGCACTCAAGAGACCCTCCACTATTGGTGGGTAGTGCTTTGGTATCTATTCTAAGCTGAGGAATTTGTGTTTAGAAGTATTCATCAGAAGAACAAATTACTTGTGTTAAGTATCCTGATAGTGGTTTTCCTAAAAGTCCGTCATAGTTGCGATCCTCTTTGACCTATGTTGGGCACCCAAGGGTTTGCCTGATACCGTTGATCCAAATTTATGCTAATGTTAACTTTTTCTTAAATACAGGATAGTGTTTAATGCTTCAGCAGACATTCTTGGCATTATTTGTGAATTTTCAGCCTGTGAGCTCATTAATACAACACTTTCTGTTAATGGATTAATAACCATTTTTGCTTGTAATGTTTTCCATAATCAACTGTTGAACGTTTTAATACACTAGTTAGCTGTAAGTGAATCAACGACCACTAATGATGACCGTGTTTACTAATAATGGATCAATAGTCACTGTGCTTGGCACCATATTTTTTTTATTGGCAAACTTTTGACTATGAAGCAAATACATAACCCTGAATTCTGAAAGGATCCTTGAGAAGAACACCTTGTGACTTTTCATGTAAGTCTGGCTCTTCATTGGATCTGGATCCGCCTCACGTTTTGAGGCAGATTGTAGATTCTAACTGCCAAGTCTATCTTGACATGTTCACTGCCTTTCTGCAGGTGGGGATTGTACCTTATTCTAAATCTTGGTAAAGCGCAAATGTCATCCCCATTTAAAAAAAATTAATGCTGACATCGAGTTTCTCTCAAACTTTAGACAGATTTCCCTTCTACCACCTGCCTCAAAATTCACAGAAAAAATTGTCAACACACAACTTTCAGAGTTTATAAAGACTTCTAATCTTCTACATCCGTAACAAACTGGTTATAGAGCAAGCCATAGCACAGAAACATCCATGTTGGAAATTTCAGAATCGATCAAGTGGAATCCTGACCTTGACCACAACGTTGCTTTGATTCTGTTAGATCTCTTTCCGTCTTTTGATACTGTCTATTTGACATTTTGCTCCAACGACTTGCAACGATTGTGGTCAATGAATTAGCTCTGATGTGGTTCAGTTTTTTTCTGAACCTCAGAGAACAGGCAGTGTGGATGAAGCCTCACTACTCTGATGTAAAGACATTAAAATGTGGAGTGACACAGGGATCAGCATTGAGTCCCACTTTCCCTAAATCTGTATGGCCCCCCCTCACTTTCTTACTGAAATCCTATGGCATCAAAATTATCTCATGCGGACAACACTCAGTTATTGCTCTCTTCAAGGGTGATTTTGCTGCAGCTGAGGAGACCTTTTAACTATGCATGAAGACAGTTATGAGATGCTTGAGAGACAATAACCATCAATATTATCCACAAAAATCAGAAATTCTGCTGTTTGGTTCCAACCCACTACCAGGATGGTCAGGTTGCTGGCCAAGTGATTGTGTGGAAAATAAATCTCTCTCTCTCTCTCTCTCTTTCTCTCGTCCTCTTCCTCTTCCTCTCCAGTGAAATCCTGTTTCTGGACACTAAAATCGCTAAAAACGCTCTTATACTTCAGAAAATAGTGGTCCAAGCACTGATTTTATCCGGAACGGACGACTCCGGTGCCTTTTACTTGGGCCTACCACAGTATCTAATACATTGGCTCCAAGTGGTACAGAACACGGCAGTGTGCATTCTGTGCAGACTCACGTGGTGGGCCCCTTTTCTCTGTACCGAGGCTGCACTGGTTGCTGGTGAGCAAAAGAGTCGCATTTAAATCTCTAGCAATTGCTTATCAAGATTTCCATGGAGTGGACCTAACACCCCAACACCAGAATCTGAGAATATTCAGGGCTTGCGCTTGGGGATGCAGGGCTGCTAGCGGTACCATGCTTTAATAAAAACAAGAGACAGGGATGCTCCATGGATGTCATTTAGGGATCGGCAGATGTCGCGGTTGTGACCCCTGGCTTGCCCTTTGCGACCCCTTGTTTCAGAGGAGGCAAATTCAGTGCTAGGAACACAGTGGCAGCTCCTCGGTTCGTCGACGTCAATTGGAACTCCACGCTCTTTGTTTTATGTCAATTTTTATTATACTAATAGTGAATAATAAAAGATTAGAAACGATTATTCACTTTTATTGTAATAAAAATGGGGTACAATTAGCTGGAATATGCCCTTCCATGGCAGCTAAGGTAAGTAAAAATGGTTTTAAATGTATGGTGTGTGCGTGCTTGCGGCTGAGATTGTGTTTATGTGAGAGAGTGTTGTTAAAGTGTGAATTTGCATGTATGTGTAAGTATGTGGGTGCGATTGAAAGTGGAGGTTAAAGGGTGCGTGATGTCACTTCCGCTGCCCCTGGCATTTTGGTGAATAGGTGTCCATGGGAGGCTCCTTCTCTGTACGAGCCACATTGATCTGGAATCAACTCCCACTACAACTCAGAAATATGCCTGATGAGACGTCCCTCCAGAAGTTGTTGAAAGCCCATATATTTACCCTATAACATTCTACATTTGACCTGTACTTACACCTTTGAATACCCGCACGCCTTACAAATCTTGTTGTAGTGTTGGGTGCCCTAAGCCCTCATGCTACTAAATAAGGTGACACAGACAAAGTGGTAGTGGGTTACATAACTTGCCCCCCCGGTACGTGCGCCCAGACTTTTTTATTAGCAGGGACACCTGACTGGTGGCGTCTGTGATGGATGGGTGTGGAGTGAGTGTAGAAGCCAGCCCTCAGCAGAGTGCCTGCTGGAAACACTAGAACGTGTCCAGCAGGACACTACGCTCGTCATGTCTCCAATTAACATGATTCATTAAATCATCTTCAAAATGTTCCATACCTTTTGTGTTTTATGGGCAGTCTTCCATGGTGTACAGAAGCCTCCGTTATCAGATACCTACCTGTACCACAACACTGCAACACCCAGTGATCTTTTCCATTATTTTGCTATGTCTTGCAAAAGCAAATCAGTTTTAATTTGCATTTTCTTGCCCAAGGCTGTATGTCAGTCATCTAGTAAACCAAGAAATGTATTTTTTGGGTCGCTTTTAGCTGCCACCCCACTACTGACGCTGGAACTCTGGCAACTTCCCCTAGAATGTTTGCAGTGTGCCATATCCTTCATAACATGTGTAGCAAATGACCCCTTTAAGTAAGGCATCTCAGGTTAGCGGTTCAACTTATGATGCAAAATGTTTTCTCTGGTGCAAACATCGCTGATTTCCTAACGACTATAGTAGCACTATTTAGGAACAAATATGAAAATCATAACTGGAATGCTTCAGAAAAGGAATAGTTACTTCTTCTTCAGGGGATCCCTATTGATAGTCATGACCCCTGCATTCAAACCCCCTGCGCTCCACTAGGCAGGCAGCCACCATTCACAAGGTTAAAGCTGTCTTCTGGGGGACCCATATCGAGTGTTAATATCTCTCCAATGGTTTGCAACACAATTGTGGTTGCAAACCATTGACACATTTCATTACAAATGGCAATGAAGAGAGGGTACCTCTTTAGTACCTCTTCTTTTGGATATTCAAAATGAGTTGTAAACGACACTTCGTGAGTCTGCAAAACTTTAGTAGACCACAACACACACTGAGCAGGTTTCTGACTTTAATGAAGATTTCCATGGAGAAGGACTAGGAGTCCAGGTAAGGAATGGTTTCTTACCTGTAATCCTAGTTCTCGTTCAGGAGAATTTCCATTGTCAGTCAAACAATGTTCATTCGGTTTTTTAAAAAACAGAAATGAATACACAAAATTAATAAATTTGCATAATACAGAGCACATCGCAAGCCACAATCCATCACATATATAACATGTTACCAGCAAAACCCAAGGACAAAAGTCATTATTGTAGAATAAGGTGCAAAAGTGCAAAGAAGAATAAGGATTACCATTTTTCCAATTATTATCAGCAAATCATAAAGCACTTTGCACTTGTCTAAGGAAACTAATTATATGAGCAGCTAGTAATCACCTTGTTCCTCAATCTTCCTTCAGCAAAAATAAATGTGTAAATCAATATACATACAAATTAGAACTGGCGTAATTGCAAGTGCAACAGGGCAGGTCTTCATTTCCTTTTGTTAAGAGACATTAATAAAGGAATTAAAAACAATTTCCGACAAACATAATATTGTCTGCTGCATGATTAGTTGTGGTTCTGATTCTGAATGGGCATTCTGCCATGAAGGGATGGACCATAGGTCAAGTTGAGGCTCAACTAGTATGAGGCAGGTGGGAGACTGTACCGAATATATGGTTTATATGTATCATAAGAAGGTAATGGCTGCTACGAAGAATAGTTACTGTACCTCTCTTGGCAGTTTTTCAGAGAAAAGAAACTTAATGGACAGCAACTTTTGCTTAGCTGGCAGGACTTCCAGTGGTAACTAGTGCTTGGCAGCATGGCTGATATTGTTTGCAACAAATAAAATGGAAAGTCAGCAGTTAGCTCAAATTAAGGTCATTAAAACATACATTTTAGCTATACAAAAGAGTACCTTGAGTGAGGTCCTTGGTCAACTTAGGCTACTCCAATATTGCATCTTCTTCTACAAAGGCAAAAATCACATTGGCCCAGCCAACTCATAATAGGACAATCTGACAAAGGCCACACAGTGGTTCCCTCTGAGCACGAACAGATACATTAATAAGCGTAAGACACAACACCCCAACTCAATCAACTCTCAAGCTCAAGTTTACGTATGATCCACACAGCCCAATACATTGCAAGGCAATACCATTGGCAAATTAGCACTATGCAAATAACATCGAAAGAGTGCAATGAAGCTAGAACTGTTGTTGCTGGAAATGCTGGCACATTATGAGTATCACAGTACTTAAGGGTTGTGACTGCTTCTTTACACTTCGTATATTAAAATCATGATTTTACCTTCCCTATTCCAAAAACAGTTTGGGAACCAATAAGAGAGAGCAGGTGAGAATAAAGAAGAAATGTGAAATACAGCCAGTGAGAGGGGAATGGGTGCATCATCACATCTGAGAACAGCTAAAAAGAAAAGAAAAAGAGAAGAACAAGAAAACAGAGAGAAGAAATGATAGTCACAAGTGGAAAATAGTGAAAGAGGTCAAAGTAAGAAAGGTGAGTGAGGAAGCTGTAAAAGGAAGATAAATGAAGGTGGAAAAAGGAAAACGGTAGAGGTAAAAAAACAGTCATGAACAAAGGAGAAAAGAAAGAGAGTGTTTGAAAAGGTAAATGAGAGACTGAGATAAAGAAGGAGAATGGGTGAAATAGAAAGACTGGGAGCTATCAGCCTAAGGAGAGGGAAAACTGGCAGAGAGGAGTTTCAGAAACTAAAACAGATGGACAAACAAGGAGTGGAGTACAGCAGAGAAAATGGAGAAAAAAGAAACAGGAAGGGATAAGAAACAGAAAGGAGCCCAAAATTCTTAGAACACGCATGAGAGAAAAGGGGAGAAAGCTACAAAACAACAAAAAACAGAGAGGACGAAGAAAGAAAAGTTGGGGTGCATGGAAAGAGGAGCTGAAAACATCAGACAGGGAAGCTGGGAATGAAAGGGGAGAGAAAAAGCAGGAAAAGAATGGCTGAAACAGACTGATATAACATTACCCAGTTAAGGACCTGCACATCCAATGTTTTTGTACCTATAGTCCCATGTTGTAAAAGGAAGCAAAAGGATATAGTTACTTTTTTGGAATGTGAACTGGTATGTTTTCCTCTACATTAATTATGCTGCTTGAGGTTTTCAGACGTGGGTCTGGGAGAGGGCAGGCCTAGAAAAATCAGCAAAATGTTATCAGACCTGCAGGTCTAGCGACTGAATAATCTACTTCTAACTGTAATATGTCCGACCTTACACTTGTCTCAAGTTGTGTGATCCTAGGCAAATATTTTATTTCACCCAGTCAACTTTTTCTTCATTATCACATACAAAGGCACCTTCAAATATGTGGGTTCAGAATGCCTGCTGTAAAAAAGCTCATTTGTTTAATTTAATGGGCTAAACATTTGCTCCATGTAAAATATAAATGTAGCCCACACAAAGGGTAAACATGAACCCTGACTTGTCTCTTAGTTCACTAACGGCAGCATTGTCATGATGGCACAGACAGGAATGTTTCTCAGTCCATATTTAAAAACTCTCACTTTTAATAAATGTATTACTAAAGCATGATGCGCTACTGTACTGTCATTTAGGAACAGACACATTCCAATTGAAACGGCCAAAACGCTTCACACTGAAATGCAGTTTTACTGATAAAACTATATAACGTATAAACAATAATGTGTGGAAATAGGATTTCAGCAAATAGTTATCATTTGCTTATCATTAAGTAAAGCATTCTGGTTGGTTATGATCCTATTAAAATCTTCATTTACATTTCACTTCAGAATTACAAGAAAGTGCAATTGAACTACTGAAATATATTTTGAAATATTTATACAGCTCATTTACAAGCTAATTAATTATTGTATGCTGAGCACCATTGGCAGACGGTTTACTTTACAAAATCCTCTAACCTTGCAGTCAGAGAAATACAACTAAACACCAATCTCCATAATAAAATAAGTAACAACTTGTAAGAAGACATAAGCTGACGTTTGACCTCTATCTTTGAACTCACAGCAAATGTGACAAGACAAAAACACAATGTAAATGCATCTGTATTGCTCATTCACTTTCTGGATGAACAGAACCCCTGTCCTTTGGCAGCTCGAGCTCTCTCACCAGACTAGACCAGTAGGCTCTAAAAATACCTCGCCCTGATAAAATCTGACTCACCAAAGCAAGTAGGTGAGTACATTTCACAAGCCCCAGGGGCGGATTAGGAGGAGGGGGCATTTATTTTTGTATTTGATGCAGACACACCTATTCTCTCCACCATTACCTAAGGCATCGTTTGTAACACCCATACACTGCAGAGAACCTTCAATAGGTAAAAATCTGAATTCTCCATTCAAAGACAATACATCTGAAAAGGCAGGAATGGATAATGGATGACAACTAAACAAATGTCTTGTTAGTGCTCACAAACAATTCAATGTCTTGAAGTGAATGAGTTTAAACATCACCGTAGTGAAAAATGATTCCCAAATAAAATCAATACGTAATTATTAAGGTCTTTAAGCACTCAGAGGTGGTCTGGCAGATGGAGAAATAACTGGATGTTTTTGCTGAGCTGTGCCCGGTGGGAGTCAGAAGTTTTACAACTTTTAGAAAGGGACAGGTACTGGGCTCCGCTTCAGGTGCTTGGTTCGGTCTGAGATGAGTGGTAAGAGAGCAGGACAGTAATTGCCCTTATGCACAACAATTCTTTGCTATTGTCCCCAGCACTGGAAAGCCATTGTCAAGCCTGAAACTGCAGATTCTTTTTGAAGGGAAATGTTGCTTTCTCCCCAAGCTCCCTTTGTCAAACCTATTGTTTTAAACCATAGTTGTGGGCCCAGTGCACCCTGCATGGCGCTATGAACTGAGGCTCCGGAGAGGAGACTGAACAGAGCAGATGTTTGCACGCTACTGCCTTGATCTGGCACACACCAAGAAACCAGCCTGTCCATAACAGTGTTCCAAACTACTATGATCCAACAAAGCAAACAGACATGAGGTAGCCTTTGAGGCCAACATGTTTAAATTGTTCTGGATTATAATTGGTCTATGTGCGATCCTCGACCCCATCCTCTTATTTGTGAACAGGAGACAACAACTATTCTATTTGTGTTGTCATTTTTAACCACCATTTGCACACCTTTCAATTCTTCATCAGAAAGCATTTTTTTCATTGTACAATACGCTGATGTTAGGTGAGTGCACTAGCAAACAGTTCTTTAAGTGGGATTAAAAAGGACCGGGGAGAGGGGACTCTCTGAGTTTTTTGTTATTGCATTTAAACACATGCGACAACAATGGATCTACGGCTAAAATAAGCTAGACCTCTTGCCTTTGCCAAATGCTTTTTAGCAGTATGAAAACATGAGTAAAATAAATGACTTGTGAATAATTAGTCTTTAAATGTTTACATTCTGAAAATATGGCTGTATAGATTAAGCATTACTAAATTCTGTGGAAGGGGTATTGTCTCACTCATTCCCAGTCTCCCACATACACCACCTTTTTCCTCAGCAGTCTTTCGCCCTGCTATTAGACACCAACAAACTTTTTCTGTTACACCTTTTTTTAAATCCTTTATCTGCACATCTCACATGGCATCTCTGTCCTCTCCAGCAATGTCTTTCACTCTCTCCTTCTGTATGTACACAATACAGCCACCCACCCACCCCCCTCCCTGCACTGCCTTTGTTTTCCTTTGGTACTGTCCATAATTCTACAGCTGTGTACTTCTTTCACACTTTCCAACATGTACAACTGGCACATATATGTCCATCTCTTTGCAGAGAGACCATGCATTGGGTGTGCATGTAGCCTGTATACCATTTTGGACCACTTACAGGCACCATCAGAATCTTGAGCTGCAGTCAGCCTCCCCTCCATGGCATTTACCCCTCCATGGCATTTACCCTGACTCGGACTCAAACAGCTAGTAACGACACCCACTCACGCCGCTGGACACACGCTTGACCCCATCTTCTCCGCAAGCCCCCACGTCTCCTTCAACCACACCACCGAACCACACTGGACCGACCACAGATGCGTCCACTTCACCTTCAGAAAACCCACCACACACCACCGCACCCAACAGCTACCACGCCGCTGCTGGGGCAAGGTCACCGGGGACCAACTGACTACCGCCCTCGCCCTGAGACCACCCACCGACCCAGACACTGCCGCGACCAACCTCACACAGTGGATCAACGACTGCGCCAACACCCTCGCCCCTCTCAAGACCTTTACAACCAACCACACCAACAAGAAAGCCGCCTGGTTCACCGAGGACCTCCGGATCTCCAAGCACACCTGTCGGAAGCTGGAGAAGAAATGGCTCCACGACCGAGCACCAGACAACCACACAGCCCTCAAGAGTGCCACCCGCAGACATCACCAACTCATCAGGACCGCCAAGAAGACCGCCTTCAAGGACCGCCTAGACAACAACGCACACAACACCAAAGAGCTCTTCAGCATCGTGAAAGAACTCTCCAACCCCAGCTCCATCACCAACGACATCCCGCCATCTCAAGATCTGTGCGACTCCCTGGCCACCTTCTTCCACCGCAAGATCACCAACATCCACGACAGCTTCAACCCCGACCCCCCCTCACCCACCACCGAGTCCACCACCCCTGCGACTACCACTCGCACCAGTCGCCTGACCGTCTGGTCCAGCGTCAGCGACGAAGACACCATCAAAACCATGAACTCCATCCACTCCGGATCCCCATCGGACCCCTGCCCTCACCACGTCTTCAACAAAGCCAGCGCAGCCATCGCGCCCCACCTCCGGAAAACAATCAACTGTTCCTTCGAGAAAGCAACCTTCCCAGAAAGCTGGAAGCACGCAGAGATCAACGCCCTTCTGAAGAAGCCCAAGGCGGACCCCAAGGACCTCAAGAACTTCCGTCCCATCTCCCTGCTCCCTTTCCCGGCAAAAGTGACCGAGAAAATTGTCAACAAACAGCTGACCCGCTACCTCGAAGTCAACAACATCCTGGACCCGTCCCAATCTGGTTTTCGCAGTAACCACAGCACCGAGACCGCCCTTATCGCCGCCACTGACGACATCCGGACCCTGATGGACAAAGGAGAAACAGCTGCCCTCATCCTCCTGGACCTATCAGCAGCCTTTGACACGGTCTGCCACCGCACCCTATCAGCACGCCTCCATGACGCCGGTATCCAAGAGAAGGCCCTGGCCTGGACCACATCCTTCCTCTCCGGCAGAACCCAGAGCGTCCGCCTCCCACCCTTCCGCTCCAAAACCACTGAGATCATCTGCGGCGTCCCACAGGGATCCTCCCTCAGCCCGACACTGTTCAATATCTACATGGCCCCCCTCGCCCACGTCGCACGACAACACAACCTCAACATCATCTCCTACGCCGACGACACCCAGCTGATCATATCCCTCACCGAAGATCCCGACACCGCCAAAGCTAACTTCCACCGAGGAATGAAGGCCATAGCCGACTGGATGAAGGACAGCAGACTGAAGCTGAACTCAGACAAGACGGAGGTCCTCATTCTCGGACCCACCCCATCAGCCTGGGACGACTCTTAGTGGCCCACGTCACTAGGCACAGCCCCGGAACACACGGACCACGCACGCAACCTGGGGGTCATCCTCGACTCCACTCTCTCCATGACCAGGCAAGTCAACGCCGTCTCCGCGTCCTGCTTCAACACCCTCCGTATGCTCAGCAGGATCTTCAAATGGATCCCCCTTGACACGAGAAAAACCGTTACCCAGGCCCTCATCACCAACAGACTCGACTACGGGAACGCCCTCTACTCAGGAACTACAAACAAGCTCCTGAGACGACGCCAACGCATCCAGAACGCCTCGGCCCGACTCATCCTCGATGTCCCCCGCCGCAGCCACATCACACTCCACCTGAGAGGCTGCACTGGCTCCCCATCAACAAAAGGATCACCTTCAAGCTCCTGATCCACGCACACAAACCACTGCACAACACCGGACCCACCTACCTCAACAACCGACTCAGCTTCCACACCCCCACCCGAAGCCTCCGCTCAGCCAACCTCGCCCTCGCCACAGTCCCCCGCATCCGAAAAACCACCACCGCCGGCAGATCCTTCTCCTACCTCGCCGCCAAGACCTGGAACACTCTCCCCACCATCCTACGACAGACCCAGGACCTGCTGGCCTTCAGAAGACTCCTCAAGACCTGGCTCTTCGACCAGTAGCACCCCCCCTCCCCAGCGCCTTGAGACCCTTGCGGGTATGTAGCGCGCTTTACAAATGCAGTGATTGATTGATTGATTGACATGTAAAAGTGACTCAGTTCTAAGTATGTACTACACAAAAGCTAAATGCTGCATGAAAAAACAACAGAAATACGGCAGCTGAAGAAAGCAAACACCTTTAAAGAATGGTGCAGGCAGGATGGAGTAAAACATGTGAACAGGAACAGCGTCTCTGACATTAATTAATTGACAGGTTGTTACAGTCACTATTATGAAATCCATCAATCCCTCCTTTTGCCTCTAAACATAATGATATGGAAAGGGGGGCGCCTAGGAGCCTGATTGCAAGATGGCTGCCGCTCTGAGAGGCTCTACAAGCCGAGGACATTTATCCTTTATTTATCCCCTTAAACTGAGAGCATTTGCGCCCAGCTAGGGCAGAATACCATGCACGCATTGCTCCCTTGCAGGACACTGTGTTTATTTCCCTAGTGCTTGCTGCTGTGGGCCCTGTTACCAAGGCAGGCTGTAGGCTGCTGGAAACGAGGCAGTGCAACCTAGTCCATGGATGCAGCCTACGCCGTGCAATCAAGAACTTTGGCGGTCCTGATAGCAATGGAGGAGCGGCGTTGGCAACTTTCTGCACCAGCTTCGGTGCAAGGAGGGCGCAGGCCACAGCCAGGATCGCCAGCCGTGTGTTTGAGAACCCCGGAGTGGCTAATGGGAAGAGGCTGCCCGCGCACGTGGTACGGCTCGGCTGCGGCACGCATTGGCCCCTCAGTTTTACATACTCGCTCGCGCTGGAGACCTTGCCATGCTAATAGTCATTAGGGGTGAAACGGTTGGGGCCTAGAAGGACCCTGGAGCCCTGCTGGCAATAACTGACCCTGCTTGTAAGCGGTGTCACATTAGAGACGGCTATTTGGCTGCACTGACCTGAACGCTGAGACAAGCACCTTGGTGGATCGTCCCTGTGCGAGCAATGTGACCTTTGCACTTCTGATACCGCTTTCGGCACCGGGCCTCCCTGGCCTGACTACCCCGCAGGCCCCTTACAGATATTAAAACTGTGTTGATACACACCGCCGTGCAGGCTGTGGGGGAGAAAGTTTGAACATTTGGCAAGGAAGTCTGTCTTCATTGTAAACTGTTTGGACTTGCAAGTACCGGTGGCAGCTGCTACAAGAGGTGCCTGCAGCCTACGGCGCATTCTGATCATTGTGAACTCGGCACCCAGTTGGAGGTGCCTGCTGGGACTAGCCTGCTCGTGCCCCTCGTTAGTGTCCCTTGGGGCGAGGTGGGGCCTCTGTGGGGGTGTGTTTTTGCCACTAACTACCTTGCGGCCCCGTCTCTCAATTGGCAGCCACTTGTGGCTCTACTGTGGGCTGCCTCCAGCCACTGGAAGATGGTGGCTTCTGGTGTGGTTGGTCTGCTTGTGCCCTCCTGAAAGGAACGTTGTTTGGGAGAAGGAGGGACCGACCCCAACGTCATTCTTCATCTGATCCACTGCTGCCGTGAAACGACCCACTGAGATGGGGAAGGCAGACACCAAATAGTCCAAACTCACTTTTGACGGACTGGAAAGCTCTCTTGAGGATGTGTGTACTGAACCCTCTGTAGATGATGATCCCATGCAATCATCCTCCATTCGTTCAGTGTTTCTGGACCTTAAACAGAGTCTTACCTCCACTGACTCTGTAATCAATCAGCTGGCCGACTGCATGGATCGCCCGAAGGAGAAGATGGATGGACACGGAAGCTGGATTGAGCAACTGGAGTGCACTACAGATTTGGACAACAGCCCTCTGCAGGTGAAAAGATTTTGCAGATGGAAATGGTCCTGGAAGTTATTGCCAACAAAAACTAAGATTTGGAAGCACAATCGAGGAGGAATAATCTGCACATCATTGGGGTCCCTGAGTCCACCTCCATGGAATGCTTGAAAGATATTGTGGAGAATATGTTGAGGACACTATTCAGAGAAACACTATCTGCTCTTCTGGTAGTTGAGAGGACGCATCGGTCCCTGGGTCTGGAGCCTCCCCTGGGTGTGCCGGCTCACCCTATCATTGCCTAAAGTTATAGAGATCATGATACTGTTCTTTGCCTGTCCCGGGAACATAAAACCTTTAACTATCAAAATAACACACTCACCAACTACCTGAACTACACCCTGGCTCTCAAGGCTGCTCGGAGAAACTTTCTGCCTGTAAAATGCTCCCTACTTAAATCGGACGCTACCTTCACTCTGATATATCCTGCCAAATTTTGTATACGCCATCGGGCAAGATTCACTATTTCACTAACCCTAAGGTGGCAGCTAAATTTGTTAAAATTATCTCTAAGTCTGGAAGTGACATCTCTCCTGAAGAACGTGCCGAGGCAAATGCACTGCTACGTGACAATGAATTAGGTTGTAGACCGCCCAGTTAAACTCCTTATTCCATTTTAGCTCCTTTGTCTGGAACACTCTCAGATAACTGTGCCATGTCTGGTCGGGTTACTGGCCCTCTCCTCTTCGCTCCTGCGCCCACCTGATGTTTTATATAGGTTGTGAATGCTTGGCCTCCAGGCGCCCCCCCCTTCCCCGGGATGACTCTGCTGTCCATTTCTCTATTCCCTGTGGCCTTTGCTGTGTTCCCTACCTTTCTTTTTTTCTACACTCAGGCATATCCCCACTCTTTTGTGCTTTAGCCCCTCCGTAGGAGCATTCGTTGAGGCCACCATATCACCACCTCCTACTATGAACACACTCACCTGTTTAACTTAGAATGTTCGAGGCCTCGATGCATGCAAGGTAAGACATGTAGCCGCATATATGCAAAGCCATAAGGTAGATATACGTATTCTCCAGGGATTGCACCTCACTGAAGATACCTGGATGTGGTTGCAGGCAGACGGTTTGATGACTGCCATGTTGAACTGTAGCTACGCCTGGAGGTTGTGATTATTATGCATATGGGTCTTTCTGGCATACCAGGACTACGCTATATTATCCCTAGGTTTGCTATATGAATTTTGTCTGGCATGCTTTATGACCGCCCTTTCCGTCTCCTGTCACCGTATGAACCCACCTCAGACTGTCCTGACTTCTTTGCGGAGGTTTGGTACTTGCCTGGGACACTGGGTCTGGAAGCTATTTTTTGGGGTCTATATTTTGATACTATACTGCACCCAACAGCTGACTGCAGTAGCACAACTAGACCTCCACATTCCAATGCAGCTGACTGGTGCATTCACTCATGTTAGATGACAGCTCTAAAAACAGGTTGGCGAGGGAAGGCACATGTATAACCACCACACATAACACTTGGTCCCCCATTGATCTGTGGATTGCAACGGGAGATGTAAACGCATGAACTTATCGAGTCGATCATTGCCCCACACGCTCTCTGATCACACCCTTGTAAGACTAGAATTGTACATCCCCGGGGGAGGTCCAAAATGCATTCACCTGGCGCTTTGCTAGCAGAGCTCTCAGAGAACAGGCCTTTTGAGAAGAGATTAGAGAAGCAATAGTCGACTATTTTGATCGTAACAAGGAATCTGTTCAATCCCGCTCTGTCCTCTCAGAGGAGTTCAAGGTGGTTATTAGGGGGGTCTGTATTGATAAATAATCTTGGATTCTACGGACACTATGGTGCAAGCTCACCACATTAGAGAAGGTGCTGCAAGATATTGAATGCCACTACTATGCTGTGAGTGATCAGATTAGGTCTAAGCTTGTTCAAAATGGGAAGGTAATGAAGTGAGAAGTGTGCTATTTGGGCACAAAGCTCGAGCCCGGCGTAATGGAGAAGGCAACAGAGCAGGGAAGATGCTAGTGCACGCCCTGGGCTAGTGACTATGTGGTAGAACTCAAGGACCACCAACCAAACCTCAGGGTTGGTACAGAGGTGGTCCTGCTAACAATGACTGCCTTCTTCACCTTGCTTTATTCCTCCACTCACACTACCTCTGCAGAAACTTATACAGGCTATTTTGAAACACTCCAATTACAGGTGCTTTTTTGGAATCTCTGTTTATGGTTGAATATATTGGACATGTCATCCAGGGGTTGCCTGGGCAAAAGGCACCTGGACTTGACGGGCTCACAACTGCCTTATATAAAAAAATGTGTTGAGCTTTTAGCATCCCACCTTCTTTATATGTCTGCAGAATTTAAAGAGGCTGGATCTCTCCCACTGTCATTCTGCAAGTCGTTGATTGTGACTATTCCTAAACTGCGTAAAGATCTGCACAAATGGAACTCTTATCACCCGCTTTCTATGATAAATATTGATAACAAAATCCTGGCTAAATTGATTGCCTCCAGATTGCTCCCTCTTCAGCCGCTCATAACCCACCTGGACCAATCCAGATTTGTACCAGGCAGATCCACAGCTCACACCTTATGCACTTTCTTTGCTGTATCACAGTCGGTAGACCCATTCTATAAGGCAGCTGCAGAATTTTTAGATGCCACCAAGGTGTTTGATTCACTGGAGTGGCCCTTTCTATTTGCACTGCTGGCCCACCTTGGAGTAAGCACTAAGGGCCTGATTTAGATAAAGGGGGAGGAGAATATTCCATCACAAATGTGACAGATATCCCGTCCGCCGTATTACGACCCCATAATATCCTATGGAGATCATAATATGGCAGATGGGATATCCATCACGTTTGTGACGGAGTATTCCATCTGTCCATATCTAAATCAGGCCCTAAGTTTCTCCGACTTATAGGGGTTCTATATGAGAAGCCTGCTGCCTGTTTGCGTATTAATGGTAACATCTCACGCCCTTCTCATTGATGAGGGGCACCTGTCAGGGTTGCCCTCTCTCACCTTTATTATTTGCGATAGATATGGAGCCACTGGCCGCACGCTGATGACAACATCATACACATAGAGAGGCCTTGTGTTCACGCTGTGGTTGATACTGGTTTCCATATACATGAATGTCATACTGCTCTATGTGAGAGATCCACAGGACAACCTTGATGTTCTAATCAGGGAGTTTGTTTGTTTTGGCGGTCTATGAGGAATCCCGATCAACTGGGCCAAATCTATTATTTTCCCCTGACAGAGGTTACCAACCAATATGTTTCTGCATTCCTGCTTTGCTGGGCATTGGAACTAGGCGCTAATTCGGGATCTGGGTTAGCAGGGACCTTGATGAACTCTAGCGAGCTAACTATGGACAGGCAATCTCCTGGCAAGAAGATAGACTGGAGTGCTAGCATTCACCACCACTTTCACTCACAGGAAGGCTGGGGATAGCTAAGATAGTGGTGTTTCCCAAATTCCTTTATTTGTTTGGGAACTTGCCCTTACTCCTATCATGCAGCTTTCACAAAAGCTTGCGTTCACATCTGATCTCTCTTGCTGGGGCAAGGAAACAGCCCAGGGTGTCCTGGGAGTTGCTCACCCTCCCCTTTGAACAGGGTGGACTTGTTGGCCCGGACATGGACCTTTAGTACAACTGTGCACATTCACAATATGAACATTTTTGGGTTCATCCCATACAATATCAGTCACACATAGTTCCGGAACACTACCACGTCCATCCATGCCCACTGTCAATGGTGCTGTACTTGCCCTCAAGTCACCCACACGCATGATTAAACACTGTTGCTTGTATGATATGGGCGTGAAATGAACTTCGGGGCAGAGCTTATGTGGACCACCGCTTCGCTGCCTCTGTACCTATTCTTGGAAATGCAGTATTGCCTTTTACTAGTGAGGAAGGCACACGCATACGACTCCACATACTGCAACTGGCTAGTATGGGAGCACTATACTAATATGGTAATTTTATTGAACCTGAGCAGGTCTTGCAAGATCCCTCTAACACCTTTTTGCACAAACTTACCTATTACCAGCTGCGCCCTGCTGTCCGCTCACAACTTGACTCCTTCCCGAAAGCCCCCAACACGTTTCAAAGATTGGAATTGCTGATTCCCCTCGTTCCCCATGCTGCCTGATTATGAAATTATATTTTACAATGCAGGTAACTGACCCTGTGACGGTTGTCGTTTCTCAGGAAATGTGGGAGTATGACTTGGGCAGTGTTATATCGTCTGAATGCTCGAAGAACTGCTGCACGCATATTCGTACTCTTGCCCCTAATTATAGATTATGTCAGATCCACTTTCAAGTTTCTGTACCGATTGTACTATTCACCTGCGCAGCTGCATAGACTTGGCCTCAGGGCAGACGCGCACTGTCAGCGACGTTCTATACGCGGACGGATTTTCCCCGCTTTTAGCATGGACCTATCCTACGGTGACCAGATGTCCCGGATTTCTCCACACAGTCCCGGTTTTTAGAGGACTGTCCCGGTGTCCCGACGCTGCTCTTCATTGTAAATATATGTCCCGGTTTTTTGGGACAAAGATCAGATTATCTAGGGAAGCATAAGTTAAAGAGGCCTACAAATATGACATAATTAAAGTATTTTATCTGTTACTGTCAGGCAACACAGTCCCCTGTCTGCTCCCAGCAGAGAGAGGTGGTTGGGGGTGCAGGGTGGGAGGTCAAGACATAGCTATTTTTATATATGTAGTCTTGTAAATGTGTGTTTGTCTATATATATATATATATATATATGCGTGTGTGTGTGTGTCTATATATATACACACACACACATGTGTAGGCACACAGTCACAAAGCTACGCAAAAAAACGGGACAGGCCAGATATAAAAGTGACAGTAATGTCTTTAGTCCTTCTTTTATGTCTGACCTGTCCCGGTTTTTGCTACTCAAAATCTGGTCACCCTAACCTGTCCTGTTGTGCAGAGCTTTTGGTTGGAAGTGTTTGATGTTATTGATGCCATTTTGGGAAATGTTGTATCCCGAACTCCACTCATTGCACTGCTGGGTTATGTTAAGGATATTTCTGATGAAGGGCGGACACTGGCAGGTATGGTGCAACTTCTGGCCAAGTGCAGTCACAAAGTGCTGGGGAAGGTGCAGAGTACCCCGTGGAACAGACTGGTTTCATGGCGCGGCATACTACCAGGAACAATTGCAAACCTACTGGGATCTGATGCCAGCTGGTTCACGCCCTTATGATATTTGGTCTCCACTGGTGACTTACCTGAGTACGAACACTAAACTCTCCAAGAACCTCTACGAGCTCTACAATTGAGCGATAATGCTGAAAACGATACTTCTGCCTGTGATGCATTGAAACACTGTCTTTCATAATGCATGTTATTTGCTTAGTCAGTGGCCTAAGTGTCCCCCGCCCCCTTTCCTCTCTTAATGCCTCCTCCTCCCTTCTGCCTTCCCTACCACCTCCTCCTCTCCTTTCCTTCCCCCTCCCATTATTTCCCATTATTCGTCCTTCTCTTCTCTCCTAAAATTGTTAGTCATGACGCTATATACGAGGATTTGTTCTCTCTGCATAATGTGTCCTCTATGCTTGACTTTGTCGACTTCCACTTCCTGACCCCTTTGCCCCTTGTTTCTCTATGTATCTTTTGCAAACTCAATTCATAAACAAGCATTTGCAATGCAACGGGTCTCACGTTTGCTCGTGTTAGAGCTGATAGCGTTGTAACCTCCTAACCGAACTTTTCACCTATCGGCAAAAGTGCATTTATGTACGTAACCCAAAAAAGTGCAATTAACTGTGTAAAGCGCTCGACTTCTGCAAAGCGAAATCGCGCTAGGAAAATAGAGAAAAAGTAGTCCATGAGCCAGACAGAAAACAGCGAGCCTCGCATGTAATACTGTACTTGGTCGATGCGCTCGAGGAGGGCTAGCCACCGGAAAAGGCATGACGTATGCATGCCTTCGACTAATGAAAGCAAGCAGATTTTAATAGGCAAGCCCACGAACCAATGAAAAACACTGACGTGACGTCGACAGGGCTCCGAGCCCTTTTCTAATACCTAAAGCATCTCGCGAGCGCATGCGACGCAGGCTCGACCCTAATAAAAAAACAACATAATGACATGGAAATAGAGCCTAATGTGGACAAATTTCAAAGTCACCCCACTTAAAGCCCTGCTGGCAGGAACCAGGCATGTGAAAAGGGACGCCATGTACTGCAACACGTTCCTGACTTTTACACCCGGGCCTCCTGCACTATGTGCAGCACAACCCTTGAGTTTGAACAGAGGTAAATGTACTCACAAAGACCAACCGCATAAGCCCACATGGACCTGGGTATACCTATAATAATAATCACAATGGTCCTTTGGGACTCTTTCAGATACTGGTACCTGCACTAACTGAATTAGAGGGACCCTGTTTAAAACGATCTCTTTAACTCTTGTAATTAATACGATGTGCAGGCCTTCATTATACAGTCTGTCATCTTTATATACATTCAAAAACATCAAGTAGGTGAAGAACAAACATTTGTCATATAACTCCACAAAGTTCAGACGACAGAATGAAAGTGAAACGCACACTGGATTATTTACAGTTATTATTCAGCATTGGATAATAATCCCAGGTCTTCTCTATATAGACAAGTAGAATCCTGAATTGAAAGTAGTGGTACTTAATAGATCGTTTTAATCAGGGTACCTCCAATTGGGTTAGTGCAGGTACCAGCACCTGAAAGAGTTCCATGGGACCACTGTGATTGTTATGATCTGAACAGAGGTAATATGTGTTGAGGAGAAATGGTCTGCTTTATGTGTGCAGGCTTAGGCCTTCCTTTTAAAAGGAACATGCTTAACAAGCATGCACACTCAAGAATAAAGTAACCGCGCATTTTGGAACTAAGTAAATCATTTTATTTATATTTTCGTCATACGTTACTAACGAACTCGCACTGATGAGCTGGCCTGGGCATCCGGCCCTGACATGCCTTTGTTGTGAGGTGCTCCTCAGGCTTAATTGCAAATTCTACACCAAATTACTCCTTTAAACGTCCTCAAATGGCATAACGCATCAGCCTCAACGATGAAGTGAATGCTAATCCAACCTGAAGTCACCATTAGAAATTATAAGGGATAAAGGTGTTAATGTGCCAAAATGAATACAAATTTTGTTTTAATTAAAGAAGAAATGAAAATCTAGGCGCGGTATTTAATGTAAGGCAATTTCAGCTCCGCAATTTCCAGCATAAGAGCGAGCACTATCCCATGTACACATGTAATCAGGCTTGTAACTACTAAATTCTCCACATGTAAAACAGCTTTGTTTACTGACTCGAGCTAGGCATTATAAGCATTTCTGACAGCAGGACATTCAAACGCGCAGGAATGGGTTTCATCTTTGTGCATTATGTTCTTCCTGAGCCACGGCCAACCTGCATGCGTGTTAGCAATCAATCAATCAATCAGTTATTGTAAAGAGCGTCTACTCACCTGTGAGGGTCTCAAGGTGCTGGGGGGGGGGGCCTCATCCGAAAAGCCATGTCTTTAGGTTCTTCCTGAAAATGGTGAGCGAAGGGCTTTGTCTGAGTTGCAGGGGGAGGTTGTTCCAGCTCTTTGCTGCAATATAGGTGAAGGATTGTCCTCCGGTGGTGGTTTTGCAGATGCGAGGGATGGTGGCCAGGGCCATCTAGGTGGAGCGGAGGGATCTGGTGGGGGTGTGGAAGGAGATGTGGTGGTTCAGGTAGGCTGGTCCTGCGTTGTGTATGGACATGTACGTGTGGGTGAGTAGCTTGAAGGTGATTCGCTTTTTGACCGGTAGCCAATGGAGGGTCCTCTGGTGTTGAGAGACGTGTTCTCAGCGAGGGAGGTCCAGAATGAGTCTGTCGGTGGTGTTCTGGGTAAGTTGTAGTTTTTTGATGTTTCTAGTTGAGGTGCTGGCTCAGAGGGCGTTGACATAGTCAAGCTTGCCAGTGACTAAGGCGTGGGTGACTGTCCTGCAACAGTCTGCTAGGATCCATCTGAAGATCTTCTGAAGTTTGCGGAGTGTGTCCCAGCAGGAGGAGGCCACTGAGTTCATCTGACGGGTCATGGATAGGGAGGAGTTGAGGATGATTCCTAGGTTGCGGGCATACTCAGTCGGTGCAGGGAGGCGCTGAGGGATGTGGGCCTCCAGGAGCCGTCCCAAGCTGAGATGGTGTGTCCGAAGATAATGAGCTCAGTGTGAGACTCAGTGAGGATCCTTGTGGGACTCCTCAGATGACTCCTTTGGGACTGGAAGTGTAGGGCAGGAGTCTGACCTTCTGCATCCTCCCGGAGAGGAAGGAGTGGATCCATTCCAGGGCTCTTCTGCGGATTCCTCTGTCGTGGAGTCTGGTGCGCAAAGTGCTGTGAGACACCGTGTCGAATGCTGCTGAGAGGTCGAGGAGTATGAGCGCTGCAGTGTGGCTATGGTATAGGAGTAATCGGATGTCATCGGTGGCTGCTAGGAGGGCTGTCTCCATGCTGTGGTTGCTGTGGAAGCCAGACTTGGAGCTGTCCAGGGAGTTGTTGGCCTCAATGAAATTCCGTATTTGTACGTTGATTGCTTTCTCCAGTACTTTGGCTTAGGGTAGCAACAAGATGGGCTGGAAATTCTTTAGTTCTGATGGGTCGGCTGAAGGTTTCTTCAGGAGAGGGCGCATTTCAGCGTCTTTCCAGTCTTCGGGGAAGGTGCCAGTGTTGATGGAGCAGTTGATTGTGTTCTGGAGATCAGGGGCAATGGATGCGCTGGCTCTGATGTATATGTGATGCAGGCAGGGGGTCAGTGGGGGCTCCGGAGTGGGTGCTGTTCATTATGCTGACAGTTTCCTCTGTGGTGAGCATGGACCAGCTGTGGAAGGTCTGGGTGAGTTCTGGGGGGGGTGGGGGGCAGTCACAGGTTGCGGTGCCAGGATTTTCCGGGAAGAAGCTGTTGTAGCACCATGGCGTGAACTTCCAGGGCTCGGTGCAGGGACACAGCTTCAAAGCCAGAATGGGAACCACACCATCCTCCAGTTGTAATAGTGGGTCTGAAAATCATAAATACAGATGGCAACTGCAGCAGCACTACCCTCTGCTCACTGGCAGCAACATTCAAAGTACGCACTTAGCTAAAGATGATCCGGCGGCCACCATGCCCTTATTCGCACATGCGCACAAGTAAGTGCGTGTTGCAAGTCCACAACGCGGCAACGCCATACTCTTGCCGGTGCACCAGCTGCCTTCTGAGTTCAAGGCTATCTTACACAACAATTTTTATTTAGGGCAAAGAAGTAGGCATTATGCACAGTATTTTAATTAGGTCAATAAACTTACTGGTGTCCCGACAAACGTCAGTTGGAGACAGGGGTCACAAGCAAATCACCAGGGGTTGCAACAGGCTGCTTAGTGGCCCCTGGTGACCCCTAAGAGACGTCCATGCATGAAATAAATGTTGAGTACTGAACAGAAAAGAACATTAGGAGCCTGAGGTCAGTAACACAAACAATGTCAACAATAGGAAATATCAACATCAGTTTTATTAAATCTTCTCTATGAAAGTTAAAGAAGAAAAGTTTGTAGTTGAAGTACAAACCTACATGTAATTACAGAGGAGCTAAGTGATAGGTCTAGCCTAGTCGTTTGGAACCAATATCGAAATGCATCAGGTGTATGGGTGCCATGGAAAATGGAACCTGCCCAGCCAAACATGTAACAACATGATATGACATTATATATGTCAGGAAGAATTCAAAGTCAAAGCAGTGTGCGAGTCGAACAAGTGTTCCATAACAAACAGACTAATACAGTGTCAGTAAATGCTAGAAATTCCACAGGTCCCTTCAATAAGTACGGCACTGTATCATCCCTGTCATGTCAGTTATGTTTGTCACTTCCAGCTTGAGCCACAGAAACAATGACCAATAAAATAGGCATGCCTGGCAGTTAGTCATGAAGAGACCGTGAGGTGTTCCAGGCATCACTCACTTCCATCACCTGGAGCGTGCTATTTGCATCCCTGATCGAGTCTCAGTACTATTTGGGTAGTAAGAGGCACTGGATAGGTGCGCCCTTGTGATTTAGCGTTTTGGGATTATGGGGGTCATTACGACCTCGGCGGTCTTTTTGCAAGACCACCGAGGGACCGCCGTGCGGAAGACCGCCTGTGCGTATTATGACTGTTGGCTATTCCGACGGAGAGCCGCCAACAGCCATACTTGCGGGCGGCGGGGAAGTGGAGGTTGCTCCACCTCCACCGCCACGCCAACAGAACACCGCCCAGCGAATCACGTCCTGTGATTCGCCGTGGCGGTGTTCTGTTGGCGGTGTGGTGTCGGCAGAGCTGCCCCCATGGCTCCCGTCCCCTCCCGGAGGATCAACGGAACAGGTAAGTCGATCGTCCATTAGGGGAGGGGGGCGGGGGGGTGTTGTGTGTTGTGTGGGTGCATGGGGGTGTGTGTATGTAGAGGGGGTGTGTGAGTGAGTGTATGCTTGCGCGGGTGTTGTGTGTATGGGAATGAGTGCGTGTATGTCTATGGGTATGTCTGTATGGATGTGTGCGTGTATGTTTGAATGTGGGTGTGCGTGTCTGACTGTGTGTGTGGATGTAGGCATGTATGTCGGGGTGTGTGCGTTTGTGTGTTGGTGCCTGCATACGTGTCGGGTGTGTGTGAGTAAGGTTATGTTGGGGGTTGGGGTGGGGAGGGGGGCCCTGCCACCTTTGGGGAGTGGCAGGGGTGGTGGGTGGTGTAGGGGAGGGAGTCGGGGTGAGGGTGGGTGGTGGGGGAGACCCCTATCAGTGCCAGGGAAGGAATTCCCTGGCACTGATAGTGCTTACCGCCATGGATTTCATGGCGGTGGAAACCGCTGGAAATCCATGGCGGTAAGCCGGGTCCAAATACCGCCGGCGGTATACTGACGGCCGCCGGGCTGGAGACCCAGGTCTCCAGCCCGGCGGACGTCTCCGCCCTGGCGGGCGGGGCGGAGAACCGGCGGTTGACCATGGCGGTAACCGACATGGTCATAATACACCAAGGTAAGACCGCCAGCCTGTTGGCGGTCTTACCGCCGGTTCTCCGCCATCCGCCAGGGTTGTATTGACCCCCATAGTGTTATCCACAGTGTCACTGTAGGAACAAAAGGGCGAGTGCTTGAGGGTGAGTTACTTAAAAAGAGTAATAAAGTTATGAGACCTGTGTGTAGCATGTTTAGTCTGAGAAGAGTCTTACCAGCTTACTTGGCCCTCCAGGACACAACAACTTTGCAACAAGGACGTGAACAGGAGCCTAATGAGCCGCACCACCGACGTGAGCAGACCATGCCCTGGGTCATCTTGTGGGCAACACGTGCTGGAAGTGGGCCTGGGTCGGTGTGAAGACACACAGTGAAGATGAAGAGGCAGCAGTAAGGAGACCCCGCAAAAAGTGCTGTTCACAGGCACAACAGGATGTGGCCCAATGAGCCCTGCCACTGCAACAAGAGCTGAGGCCACCCACTAGGCCATGTGACACAGTCACAAAACATATAAACCAAGTAACATCATGGCCAACATTTCAGTATTGGAACCTTAGGTCATTCAGGGCCTGCCCTCAGCTCAAGTGCCTAAATGGAAGTTGTGGGTGGAGTGCCTGAACATGTAATTTGTTGTCACAGCTGTAGAAGAAGAAGGATGGCACCCACGTCTCCACCTAGAGGGCTGGTAGACATTTACAAATTAGTGAGAACACTGCTGAAGGTGGGACTTCCCCAGCACCACACGTACGAATGATTTTAGCAGTGCTCAATGCCCAATCTGAGCAAACCTGGGCTATGAGAAGCTCATACTGTGGCAGGCTAAGCAAAATCCTGAAGAATCAATCAATGCTTTTTGTACCTGGATTAAGGAGTTGACCTGCATGTGTAACAATCCAGGAAGAGAACAAGGAAATCCGATCACAGATAATTCAAGGGTGAGCCTCGGCAAAGCTGCACAAACAGATTCTACAGGAAATTGGAAAGTCACTCACATTCCTTGCTGGGGCGAACCCAGGAGCTTTCTAATGTTGGGTGTCACAAAGGGAGGCAGTGCTCAATTATCCCATAAAAAATGTGCCAGTGAACACTGTTACAAGAGGAGCCAACCCGAAAAAGATGGGAGAAAGTCCCAGGAGGACCTCCTGGCTATGTGGGTGATGTGGAGGGTCAGCTCTCCATCCTAGGGAATGTCCAGCCATAAGAAAGAAGAGCAGTGCCTGCAGTAAGGTGAACAATTTCGGAAAAGAGTGCAGATCAAAGTGACCGTTACAGAAACCACCAGAACAGCAGTGAGAGTTATTGCCCACACCGAGGATGACCCAGACACCACAGACATGGATGGTGATGAAAGTGAAAAACCCATCCATATTTTGCACGCACTAGGGCAAGAAAGTGGGAAGCCAAGGACCACTCTTAAGTGCCGTGCCAATCTGGCAGAAGCCCATCATGGCTCTCATCATTGACACACTGGTGTTGAATAATGAGATGGCCTGCAAGCTGTTTCACTAACTTGAAAGCCCACCCAGCCTGTGGCCCACCAAAGTCTAAGTGTGTCCTTACGGACATTCTAACCTCCTATCGTTAGCCGGGGTATTCAAAGCGGACACTGATCATCAAGAAATGACCACCAAACTAAGGTGTATGTGATGCAAAACACCCCAAGAAAGCTTTTAAGTTGCCAGACTGCCCAAGAACTGCAACTGGTCCAATTTACATTTCAGGTCCACACAAATGAACTGGACAGCCTCCTCAATGAATTTCACAACTTATTTCAAAACATTGGTTGCCTAAAAGGGAGGCAAATGCAAATTCAAATAGAATCAACTGTATTGCCCGCAGCATTAAGACATCGGAGGGTGGAATTCTATCTGCACCTAACGGTTGAACTAAAACAAATTTGAGGCCTCCAGCATTGCTGAGGTGGTGGAGGGGCTGACTCCATGGGTGTCCCTAATAGTGGAGACAAAGAAGCCCAAGCAACCAAGAGATGTACGGCGTGTGCGTAGACATGCACCTTCCGGATGTGTATGCCGTGTGCGTAGACATGCACTTTGCGGATGTGGCCATCTGACAAGAGCGACAAAACAATATCATTGTTAATAACATTGTGGGGGAGCTAGGTGGAGTGTGCTGGTTCCCTAAAATTGATCTACGCTTTGAATATCACCAAATCCTCATTGCCCCGAGACCCGCAACATCACCACCTTCTTCATCACCTTCACATGGGACTCTGCCATTACACACAGCTAATTTTCAGGATATCAAGTACTGCAAGTGAATCCGGTCAAGGCTAAGACATGTTCTCAATGTGAATGATGACACCTATTCACTTGCCAGGGACACCACACAAGACTAATCAAAATGCTACAATGACTTTTAGATAGTGGCATGACTCTTCACGGAGTCAAATGTGAGTTCCTGAGGTCATCCCTCTGTCTGCTGAAAAACGTGGGGCAAAAAAACGGAGTGGTCCCTGAACCAGAGAAGGTGAAAACATTAATGTTGCCAGTGCCCCATTAACAATTGCTGAGGTCCAGTTTTTTCTGGATGGTTAATTATTGTGAGTGGTTCATATATTTGTGGGCAGTTCATTCATAATCTCACAACCCTCACCACCCCATTAAGGGAGTTGACCAAGTCATCAACTCCCTGATTATGTGGTCCAACCCAAGAGGAAGCTTTTCACCAGACCAAAGATGCACTTTTGTCTGAAACCATGTTATTGTACTTTGATGCTGTAAAGGAAACATACATGTCAGTAGACACCACCCCCATTAGACTCGGAGGTGTACTATCGCAATGACAGCCATGTGGGGGGAGTGGGCACCTACAGTGTATGCCAGTCAGGCTCTCTCCTCGACCTAACAAAGGTACTCTGAAATAAAAAACAAGACCTTCACCATGCACTGGTGGTGTCGACATTTCCACCCCTATGGCCTCATTTTCACTGTGGCTGCAGGCAACAAACCACTGATTCAGCAGATGGCTGCAAAACCTCCTCCCCGTATAGAAAAGTCAGCCCTGCAGTACTCTTTTTGCCTAATCTACAAACCTGGGGACAAACACCCCTGTCTATGTCCGTAAAATTATCAAAAGATACCAGCCCCCTCCTGTATTTCTAGTGGTATTACCCAGGGCACTGCCCAGGATGAGTGCCTCTAACTGGCTCTGGATGTAGTACAGTCTGGTAATTGGGGTTAGCTCAAGTGGAACACTGGTTCAATGTTTGGCATGAACTAGCATCCTCTGAAGAAGGCTGCCGGCTGAAAGGGCATCACCTGGTCATTCAAGAGAGTTTGGTGGTGCATGCCATCCAGCTGGCTCAGGGGGGTCACCAAGGGGTGGTGTAGACAATTGACCCTGCAGAGCAACAAAGTGTGGATCACGCTGCTCAACGATGGGATGGAAAGCCTGGTCCAAGCCTGTTCCATGTCCCAAGTGGTGAGGGCAGCGGATCCGGCAGCTTGCTTCATTACTCAAGATATATCTCAACAATTATAGGGTGCAAGTAAGTGCAGATTTTGGCAGCTTTCCCGTTGGCAGGTATGTGTTAGTAGCCATTAACAATTTCTCCAGGCCCACCAAAGTAGAGGTTGTAATGAGCGTGGGGGATGATGAGTTAATCCCCAAGTTAGAGAACATTCTAACCACTCATCACTTAGTGAAAGAACCATGCACTGGCAATGAGCTGCCATTCTGAGGTCATGAGATGGCAGACAATTTGAAGTCCATGGGAATCCAACATCTGAAAGTCATCCCCTTGTGGCACCAAGCCACATAGGGATGTGGATCATAGGCAAAGCAATTTGCATAGCCCATTTGTGTGCACCATAGGCAAAGCAATTGGCATAGCCCATTCACATCAGTAAAACTTGGAATGGATCCTGTTTGTGGGACAGTATCAGCATACAATGCATGTCATCATGGGGCAGGCATCCAGCAAGCTGTGTTGACCAGTCCAGGATGTAGTCCCTCATTATCCCCCTTGGTGCCCTGCACCTTTTGATGAATGGCCCGTGGCTGCTCATCGAATGCAGAGCAATGATATTTTGTGACAGTACATTAGGGATGTGTTTTTTGCAAGCAGGCGACCTGGTCATGGTGCGAGATTGCAACCCTGGCTGCAAGTTTAAGCTTCCTTTTGAACATGAACCATGGAAGGTGGTGGGGGTGAAAGGCATTATGTTGACTGCTTGTAGGGACACCAGAGTCACCCAAAATGTGTCCTTATACAAAACGTCTGTGATACCTACTTTTCAGGAGGCAAAGGAGGTGGTACCAGGGTGTGAAGACCTCCCTGCTGCTAAAGAGGTGGACGAACCTCCCACAGCTGGCTGGGCATTAGGTCAAAAGGTGGAGGGGCAGGAATTCTGGAGGTTGGGGAACATGGTGGCTAGCTGAGGAGCTGGCTGGGTGCACCCCTCTGGTGCCGGCAGTGCTTGGGATGCGGCGCTGGTTCTAGGCTTACTTACGCATAGAATGATAGACAGGGCATTGACGCAACTTCAGTGGAAGTGGGAGCTTTGGGAGTGGCACAAATGAACCAGAGGCGAGGGGCAGGCAGAGTACTTTGGGGAAGGTTTATTGGTGGTGTTGTCATGTGGAGAGAAGCTGTGCCGGGCCTCCGCAGAGATTGTCAGACTGCTGTACAGATTCCCCTCTGGGGCTTGCAGGTAGAATCAGCACAAGTCACAAGAACTGGCAGCAGAGAGTACCAGCTTAGGATGAGGTAAGACCAGCGACAGCAGCAGTGAGGGGCATAAATTACCACATATCCACAACATGTGGGCTGGGAAAGAAGATAATGCCAAGGGAGTGCAGGGAACATCATCATCTAAACCTGTATTACCAGCAAAGCTGAAGAAACCCAAAGGTAAAAGGTTAGTGCACTCTGCTGCAGTGAGTGTCAGACCAGGAGGGGTCGGGGAGATATTCTTTGAGGAATAACAAACTAATTTCTGAGATCCCAGCAGTGTTGGAAGGTGGCATAAGGCATCAGAGAATGGATGAGTCAGTATCCGTGGTACTTGTAACCACATGTTTTGCGGGTAGAGACCTTTGTAATCGGGACATCCACACTCTGGAGCCAATACTCGATTTAGTAGTGCTACCCCCTCCCGATAGCAGAATTAAGGCAAACAGAATAACTGAGGGGGGGAGTGGGAAGAATCCCACAAAGCAAAAAGGTCTCTCCCTCCTTGAGATCCTTTTTTAAGGTTCAATCAACAAAGGAGGTGAATAAGCCAGCTCCCTCTTACAAAGACTTCAGTCATTGAACACAGACTCACCATGGGGCCAGGAAGAGAGGAAATGCAAGAGGCTGCAAACATGCAGGAGACCACAGAGGCAGTACCCAGTGAACAGATATCAGGTGCTGGAAAAAAGGGGGCCTGACTCTGATCAGGATAAAGAGCCACAGTTGCACCGCTTTGGCAAAGAAGAGGGTGCACCTCATTAATTGGGACAGCAGGGGTCGAAATGCTCTTAACAAAATTAATGGAAGTAATTAAAAAAAGTTTGCAATTTCAGAGAGGAATCAGGCAATCATACAAAGCACCGGTGGAAGGAAAAATAGACATGTTAGTGCTAAGGGCTAACTCATTGGCGACCTCGTTGGAGGAGTTGAAGATGAGATCAATTGTGGAGAGATTCAGCTATTAAGGGCAGGCGAGAAGGAACTGTGAGACAAGCTAGAGGCGTTAGAGAATAGTGCAAGACGTAACAATGTAAGATTGCTGAATGTTCCTGAATGGGTCGAAGGGGAAGATCTGAAAGGGTTTGTGGTTAACCTGATTAAAATATTCATTCCGCCTATATATTCCACTGAGCTGGATGCAGGCATACAGAGAGTGCATCGAGACCCTTTTAAGAGAAACCCAAATAGGAAAAATGCAAGGAAGATATTGAGCAATTTTAAGTCCTATTTCCTGAAAGAAAAGGCCCTCTCTTTTGTCTTGAAAGCAGGTACCTTTAAGAATGATGACAGTTTTTTTTCGTATCAGATAAGATATATCAAAAGCTACATCAGAACGGCAATGGGAGTTGGCTACTGCCCAGGTAAGGGTTCCTGCAACCATTAAAGTTATGTAGAGTAACAGCATACACAACTTGAGAGATCCAGGGGAGGTAGGGAATCTAATTAAACAGATCAAGGCATATAAGACGTGATGCTGGCACCCGAGGAGGGGTGCAAATTGGTAAAGCAGATTACCAAAATGATAGTAGGGAGGGTTCCCCAGAGAGGGTTGGGTGAGTTGGGTAGGAGATTGTCACAGGTGAATGGTGTGAGATGGTGGAGGCATTGGGTGGGGAGCATTGGGGGATTTTTTTTTAAAAAGGTCCTTGTTTGCTGCTAATTTTAACACAAGGCATGAGTATGCAGGGTGGCGGGCGTTCCTATTGCGAACCCTCCTTGGATTCGGGAGAAATAAGGTAACTCAGAAAAAAATGATAGGTACTAATCAAGGCCACTCTTTGAGAATTTTGTCATGGAACGTGAATGGCCTTAGGGTAAAGCATAGAAGAAGGAATATCTTGGAATATTTGAAACAATCAGACGCTGGGGTAGTTAAACTTCAGAAGACACATTAATTGAAGAAGTTTGAGGAAATGATAGGGGAGAGATCCATCCAGGAATTTGTATCTACTGACCAGTCATATTGCACATAGCGGGTGGCTATTGTGATTAAGATCTCTGCGCATGCTGCCTTGGGACATTATGAGGTGGACCATGGTGGGAGATGGTTGATAGCCAAAATTCAGGTACACAGCGGATAGTATGCAATAGCAGGGGCTTTTGTCCCCAACATTAATGATCCGGGACTTCTTCAGGCCCTGTACTGCAAATTGTTGCAGGTAGTAGAATCAAACATAATAGAGTGAGACTTTAATGTTTCACTGGAATCTCTAGTTGATAAATCACCCATTAGGAAAATGGCTAATTCTACAAAGATGTCTGCATTAGTGAGGCAGACGATGAAGGATCTGATCTATGTGATGTGCGTAGACAAAGGCACAGCAGTAATAAAAGCTTCACCTTCCATAATAAGAAGTACTGTCACTTCTAGAGAATTAACTTTTTCCTCCTGAATGTTAGATTGATTAGAAGAGTGAAAGAGGTAAGACATTTCCCTGAACATTTGTCTGATTATTCTGCATTTGTCATTGATCTACTCTTCACAAAGAGATTTGTTCCTCGTAGATGGACTCTAGATAGGACCTTATTGCTGGATCACATAGTGATCACTCAGCTAAAGCAGGACACATCATGTTTCGTCGAAGGGAATGTTGGATCAGCTCCCCTGCACATACAGTAGTCTGAGATACTTTTAAAGCTTTTATGAGGAGGAGGCTCATCAGTGTAGCAGCAGGTAAGCAAAAGGTGTCCAGGCACAAACTCACTGAGCTGGCGGAGGAAATCGAAAAGGCACATGGAGATCAGGATACTAATCAGGGGCAGCAAGACTTGGGTACCCTTAAAATAAGATCAGAGAGGCAAAGAATAAACTGGCTGAGGACTTGGAAGGCTTTGATGTAGAAAGTGTGAGGCCGGCAAGCTCATTATGAAGATGGTGAGGGGTGTGGAAAGTTATTAGCCTGGAAAACAAAGGTGAAAAATGCAAGAAGTGTTATCAGGGGGATTGAAGACAGAGAAACAGGAAAATGGTGTACAGATAAGACAGAGATAGAAAAGGCTTTCTTCAATTTCTTCCAGGAGCTATACATGAAGGATTTGGTGATGGCAGAGAGCCAAATAGAGGGCTGGTTTAGAAAGGTCCCACTCCCGAAGCTTGGGTTAGACTCAAGATGGGTCTTAAATCAGGAGGAGGGGAGAGTGGCAATCAGAGGACTAAAAAAGGGGAAAGTGTTGGACCCCATTGGCCTCCCGAATGAGCTACACATAGCTCTGTCAGATGAGTTAACCCCGGTTTTGAGTAGATTACTGGGAGAAAGTTTTTCAAGAGGAAACACTGTACTGCATTCATGAGAAGAAACCACAATCAGCGTGATTTTAAACCCAATAAAGATCCAAAACTCTGTGAATCCTATAGACCAATCTTGTTGCTGAATTGCGATTATAAGATATATAAATGCATTTTAGCACACAGATTACACGAGGTGATTGTGAACCTCGTTCAAAAGGATCAAAAGGGCGTTATTAGAGGACAGCAGCTACATGAGATTATACATGGCCTGGTGGGAGCAGTGGACATGGCAGGAGAGGGGGGAAAACCACTAGCAGGTTTAACGTGTGATGCTGCCAAAGCATTTGATACAGTTAGCTGGCCTTTTTAAAATAAAGTGATAAAACATAATGATCTGTGGGAGGCATTTTAAGAGCTATTCAGTCATTCTACAGTGAGCCAACTACTAGATTTGCTGTGAATGGGAAACTGGTCTGGCAGGTTTCAATAAAGTGGGGGACTCATCAAGGGTGTACATTATAACCTCAGAGACTAGGTAGAAAGCACTATGTTGTGCAATGTGGGTTACAGTATGGTATTCTTGTCACACAAAGACTAATTCAAAGCACTAAGGGGTAGCAAGAGAAAAACTAAGGTCTGTCATTTGGAATGTAGAATGATAACTGGCTGTCTCTGAGACAGAAGTGATGGTTGGGCACTGGTTTAAAGTAAATGCTGTGAGTTAAACAAACCACTCTCTCACAAATGGAGTCTCAAATTCAACCCCATTGGTATACAAGAATG
Source organism: Pleurodeles waltl (assembly GCF_031143425.1). NCBI lineage: Eukaryota > Metazoa > Chordata > Amphibia > Caudata > Salamandridae > Pleurodeles > Pleurodeles waltl. Next base: position 705,026,575 of record NC_090450.1, read on the forward strand.
GACCTTTTATTTCAATTTGTATGTGTTAACAAGTCCCTGTGGAACTGAGAAAGTTATTTTGATAATGCGAATTATCTGCATTAGTCTGAATTATTTGCTGGTCATTATTTTCATTTGGTGAACCATTTGATCTAAATGGAATTTTACTACTGTGTGGAAAGGCAGGGGAACAGTGATTTAGGGAAAGAGTTTGGAGCATAACACCAAGGTGCCTTCTTTCTTGAATAAAGAATCATGTATATTGGCAGGCTTAAGTACACAGTGAACATTTTCCATGGCTGTAAGGATGCTCTTTAATTATTGACTACCTATATATTTCTTGTGTTTGCCTACTTAGCAAACCTCTTCTTTGCTTATACTTGATATCCACATTTCTTAAGTAAAATAATTGTGGAGCTTTTTTCATACATGTATTGAGTTGAATATAAATATTTCTGATTGTCCCCTCCCCTTTTTCTTTGAATGCCCCTCCATCCTCTTTCAGTGTCCTTCCTTCCATTCTCTGCTTGCCTCCTTTCTCCAAGTGCAGCCTACTCTAAATCACGTGCATGTCCGCATTATTCTCTATCACTATATTTTGGCAAATTCCCAGTACCTCATCTTAAAGATCATAACCGGACCAAGTTTGAAAGTCATAACCTGCAACCTATAAATACTTTTATCTGCGAATCCCAGCAACCAGCTGCATGAACTCATATCCCCTCTTCCCCATTAAGAATCACCACTAATTTAATCCACCCAACACAGACACTTGAGTAAACACATGGAATGGTCCCCCTCAAGGCACAAGATTAATCCCAATAACCAACAACAACTAATAACCACTGGATTAATCACTAACTGTGGGCTCCAGGGAAGCATCCTGACATAAAGCGCTTCAGTGTCTTATCAGGAACACTAACCGCCAAACACATACAATTACAATAATAATGGTAAGATAAACCTGGTGTTAATGCATCCACTACAAAGATCTGTTTTGTCTAGTCAAGTCATCTCCAAGGAGTAGCTTGTAATCTAATGGTAGCTCTCCAGCTAGCTATGGTTAGCTCTTCTATATGCAGCCCAACCTACTAAATTAGAGGCTATTGCTTGATGAATTAACATATGTATACTAAAATTGAAAATTGTGTATTCAAGATGAAATTGGGTGTATTTTCAGAGTTCATAAGATGATGTTTGGAGGAAAAAAAGGTTACATTTCCAAAATATATGTACAGTCAAAGTTGATAAAACCTTTCTTGCATTACTACTGCAACCCTACCTTATTCACTGAGATAATCACCACTGGCAGTCTTGTAAGGGGTAGCCTCTAACATAATGTTGACTATACTAATAGTAGTAGGTCGGCATGATTTTCACTGAACATAACTAGCTCTTATTACAGAAAATGTTGGAGATTCCTGATCTACTCATGATTTTGACTCATCATAAAGTAGCCTGATTCAAAGCAGACCTCTTTTGTTACTTGAATTTTCAGTGTTACAGTTCTGCTAATCCAGCATCCAGGAGCTCCATACGGCAATGCATACATTTGGAACCTTACTGTTATTCCAATCTTTTGTTAATATAGGTTTGCTAAAACAGGTTTCTTTGGATAGTAATGAAGTCTTTGGTATACAGACAGTCCCAACCACTGCATTGTGATAATCCAAACGTTATGTATCTCCAGACCAGGCACTCTAAACACCAGTATGGATGACATGTGATTCCTGCGCCTTGCACTCCTCAATGTCTTATGTTACGTTCATTGTATACTGATTTACACACTTTTGTGATTCGTTGTATAATATGTATGTGTGTGATATAAAGCACTCTGACACCCTATCCTCACCCTTGGATACGTAACATTAAAAAATAAATTAAATTCAAAAAGTACTATTATAATGATTGCTGTGTAATTACTCATACATCAGACATTCCTAGAATGCATGCGTATCCCACATACGCTGGTTGAACAAAGTCAAAAACATTCCTCCAAATCATAGTTTCTCTTGAGCACTTATGAAGTGTTAACAAGCTGAATGAGTGTTTCCCTCTGGCAGTTGGTTTTAGGCTCCAGATAGCTCCCAGCAGGATGAGAATCCAGTAAATGACATTTATGTTGGTCCCAGCTGAAAGTGAAAATAAGAAGCACTCCCTTTACAGGTTGCTGCTCTGAAAGGAAAGCAAACAAGTTGTGTCTGCTGCTAGATGAATCCTAGTGTTGACAAATTACAATGGGACCAGTTCAGCATGTTTCGCTGATGCTGGCCCGGAACCAGCCGGATCTGGCTGGGTCTCCCTCAAATCCTTCACTGATGAGAGTGAACACAAAGGACAGACTAAAAAGCTTGCCCTGAAGAGCAAGGTAATGGTGTGAGATATGCTGATGAAGGATTTCAGAAAGATGTGGGTGAGAAATTGGGCTGTATAGCCCTCGCCTCACTATCCATGTTGGGCATTTTAAACTCACTGTCAAGCACCTTCCAGCTGCAAGGGTGAAATTTACACGTACCATCATTCTGCAGGCAGGACAAGGATCAGGTGTAGTTTAAACCCCTTAATGGCACACTGGCAGTCACCGTGAGAAAGTCATAATACTTTAAATAGTGCCCCATCATCAACACCCCCACCGTCAACCAGAAATTCTATGAGGTCTATTAAGCATACTGTTCAAGGAGTCACATTACTTAAAGAGTTACAATGTTTCCTCACTTGGAATTCATTAAGATTGGCTAGAATCTGCTTTTATAAAGATCATTCATCAGGTTCAGATTTGTGGTGACTGAAGTACCTGTTAGAAGGTCCTGCTAGAAGGTCATAGTATACTCATCTTCAAAATAAGCAGTTAATAATAGAATATAGGCATGATTGCAATTGTGCATAGGTGCCCATTCAACCTCCTCCTATTATACGAATATTAAATAGAAATTAGAATTATGCTTAAAATGTTTCCTGATTGCTGTTTTTGCATATTTGACGGTTGCAACTTTGGTGGCTGCATTTGGACAGCTTTGGGCTTGGGACTAGTGGTCAAAGTGGGCGGGATCAACAGGGGACGGCGTGTCCCTACTTTTTCGATTAAATACAATCTGTTCCTCTACTTCTTTATTTTAAAAACGTGTCCCAGGACGACAGGAATGGTCCTTGCTTAAATGTGATTACATAATCATCAAGCCATGTGTGGTGTACATCGAAGATGTCCTCAGCATTGGCCACGACCTCCTCTCCCTCCCCATCTGTATCTAGGGGCAGAGGCCTTCGCAACAACACTGTAGGAACCGTCAACCTTAGGTTAACATGTGAAAATGGCTACCTATGATGGCCCTGCAGTGATTTACACCTCATCTAGTGACGCTACCAGCCTGCCACCACTGTGACCAATACAATGGTCACATGAGGATGCCTTGGAGGCTCTGTCCTTACCTCTTCTGCCCTTTATTTTGAGGGTCACTCAGACTGACAATGACAACAGGAAAAGAAGATGACCTCAGTGTGGAATTTCTGGCTGACTGTGCCTACCAGCTCTCCACCCTGCTAGACCTGGAAAATAGGAGGAAAGGAGGCTGCAATAGAACAGGCCCTCCACTGGTCTCTGTACAAAGTGCAGACCCAGACCCACCAACCTCTCCTGGAAATTGTTCTTCGTGGCCTGCCAGGTCCCCAGCCCCACCTTTACAGCTCTGCTCCTTTCTCAGCACTGGGACCTGTGAGAGAAGCCTGGACTGCCATGAGCTGAACTCTGTGCTCTATAAAAGCAAACATCAAGCAAGTTGGGAAAACAGAAGAACCCTTGGCACCTTTTTTTTAATAACTGTGGAAGGCATTTAATGTGATCCTATTTTAGTTTATAAAATGTGCACCGAGGCCCTGTCTGTGTTCAGGGATGTGGTTTTAAAACCATACTGCTTACCTTTTGTAAGGATATAAGCAGCCCAAGGTGTCCAGTTCTGTGACCCCCAGCACCACAGCCCCTTTTGGACCCCATTAAGGGTCAGACTGGGAAAACAAATAGGCCCTGGCACCAAACTAAAAGTGACCCCTTTAGCAAATGAGATATCTACACAAGCATTGGCAAAGCCAATAGGTGTTGCCTTTGGGACCTACTAGCTACATTTTACAGCATCACTAGTTAGATGTATCCTTCACTTCTCAAAGGAAAATACCATCTTGCCTTTTATTCTCCAGTTTGTTGTAGGTAGGAGAGTTAGCCAAGCCAGACAGTTCAAAAGGTACGCTTTGCAGGACACACGATAGAGAACACCGATGTCTGAGCAGCTAGCTGGCTGACAGGAATGTCGAACAGCCCGTGTGGGTTCTGCATGAGTCAGATCAGTCTCTGCTGAAAAGTCCCATTCTCTTCTGAGCCCTGCTTAACCCCTTCTTTGCTATCTACGAGCGCAACAATGGCACATCTGTGACAGGAGGGTGCCCAGTGAAACACACTTCCAAACCCATAATCTGATTGTGCTAATATACCACAAGGTATTTGCTACAAGTATTAGTACCGTTTGCATTGACTTCATTGTAGTGAATCCAAGGACGCTGGGGCTATTAGTGTGTCAGGTGAATAAGGGAAGCCAAATGTGCATCAGAGGCTGTGTGGCACATGAATTGTACTTAAAAGTCTAGTGCCTGCAACCACAATATACACAAATGCCTGCAGCATCTCTTGCTTGCTTTTTTACTGTTGTTCTGATCAGATCACAAGCGTGTGAAAGTATTTATGGGATTAAAGATATTAAAAGGTCTTTAAGTGGGCCAGGTTGCCCTGGGTCTCAGAATTGGTAGTAATTAAAAACGGACATTGAAACAGGTCCCTTCCGGGCTCTGTATTCATGTAATTAACTTTTCAGACAAAATACAAATTAATTTCTGAACAATGAGTGTAAAAGCGTTACAGTAACCATATAGTTCCTGCTTACAGTTCTCATGCTTTATTTAATCTTGCATTGTAATATGGTGGATGGGATATCTGTCACATTTGTGATGGAGTATTCCTTCTGCCGAGATCTAAATCAGGCCCTACGAGTCTTTGTTTTTTCAAGGATATTGTTACTTTTTTTTCTCCAGGCAGCATATTACCGTTATCTAGTGCATAATTTGTAGTGAGTCACATCCAGGTGATTATAACAAGGCACAATTGGATTCTAGCTGAAGGCAGTGTGTGAATTTCTCTCAGTGGGGAAGGAAGATGTTCAGGGGAAGCGGGGGGAGAAAGGATGTTGCACTATTGCCATAACTGCCAAATTTGCAACTAGAGAACTAGGTTCAGCCTTCATGCCCAGTCCACCAGACCACTCTTCTGAGGAAGCGCATTCCCCTGCTAGATCTTAGAAGGCCAGCTAGACCCTAGCAGCCCTGGTCTGTAAGCACCGGCAGGAGGACCCTAGTAGTGGCCAGAGAGGGTTAACCTTGAAGGCCTTTTCACCACAATCCATACTGAGGTTCATCTCCAGTCTTGCAGGCAGGCCTACGAAATAGCACACCCTAGAGCAACAGTGACTCTGTCACTGAGGTCACAGTCCCTTTTTAGGCCAGTCTGCCTCACCCATTGATACCTCCATTGGCCTTGTTTCAGCAGCAGTAGTGAAGCTCATCAGGGATCGGCAATGCATGATTTGCTCCCACACCAAACTAAGTTTCCAAACTTCATGGTCTCTCCTTCATGTGCAAGGACCTTTAACATGTGCTGCCTGTTTTGGACCACTGAAATTATGCAGCAATGGAGGACAAAATTATTTTGCAGTGTTGATTAAATTATGCAGAGTACATCAAGCAACTCCTGTATACGTTAATTGTACTTTACATTTTACATGAAAGTGTGATGGAGGGACACACCACTGGTGAAATGTTAACAGCACCCAGTACTTAATTTGTGAAAGAGTGAGTGACAGTGCCTGAAGCTCTGCTAGGAAGCCAGAGGCAGGTGCAATTAAATGTCTACACGCGGAATACCAAGGCTGGTGTAGTAAAAATAGATTTGTTTGACCACTGACTTTGTGTTCACCACTGTGCATATTAGTTGTTCAGTGTTCACCAGTTACAGATTACATTTTGTATTCAGTTTAGCTGCCTACTGGCTTTATCGTGGCGTTAGACATTGCAGTTGAGACATTGCAGATGAGCTGTGTTTTTCCACATAGTAAACTAAGCTTGTGTTTTTCGTATTTTCTCTTACCGAACATGATAGCATGATAAGAAAGCACATATTTTTTGTTTTCTCCAGTGCAGGGAAAGGTCCGGCCTTGGAAGGAGAACCTTGAAAAGCTGGCCAGTTTTCAACGTTTTTCTTCCAACTCTGCCCTACAGTAGCCAGCATGTTTGAATATTTCCATTTGAGGGGAGGGGCTTTCTCCAGGAAGCCCTTTCGGTTTTTTAAACTATAAAAGAGATGGCCCTGCTCAGTAGCGATGGAATTTCCGAGACCTCGGTCAGGATTGGACATCAAATGCCTGACATTTTCTCATGACGGTGAGGATCTCTTTCTCGCAGTTGAACAGGGGCCGTCTTCTTGCTGGAATGAGAATGATGAAGAGCTTGGCAGGCCCTACTGTGATGAATTTTTACTTTTTCCTTTGCTTTGCAATTATGCTATAATATAATCACATATATTTGCTGTGTACATTGCAGTTGAGAATCATTTTGATATATTTTCCTTTCATTGCTGTGACTATTTTTAAACGTGTGCCTTCGACCTACTAATCTCCTTAATTTGTTTAGGAACCTCGTGGTGAAGTAATAATAAATGTCTTCTTTAAACTAAGAAGTGCATTCCAGAGATTTTTGTCAGCTCGGTCCTTAGTGAAAGCAAAACAGCTGGCAACCTATAATCCACTAACATACACTCCCTGCCTCTTTTTCTCGTTCTTGCAGGTTACTGCTTTCTTCCTTTGTGATAGTTTTGCTGTCTTTCTCTTCCTCCGTCTTTCCAGTTTGTGTGTTTTTCACTCTCTTCCACTCAGTAAATACCTGATGAGGGAAATAAGTGTTAGCCCCCAAAAATAGGTGCCGGTGGCCCCCACTGGCTCAAAGTAAGCACTGACAGCACCAATGGAAAGAGAGAGGTGATGCAAGGGAGTATAGGCAGTAGGAAAGCGTGAAAAGAAAGTGATGAAGAGGCTCAAGTTGGCATGTGAGAGAAGCAGATGTGGGATTTCAGAGAGATATGAGGACAGAAAGGTTGGTGGATTGCAGAGAGATGTGAGGAGAAAAAGGGTGAAGATGTCTAATGCTGATTGCAGTAGGCAGTAGTTTGAAGGGGTGAAAAGAACTGATTGAGATAATCTGAGCACCGCTACCTATTTCTGACCCTACCAATGTTTAATAGTCTTGTAGTTTCAGAATTTATACATTTTCAGTTCTAATTACTACTATGAGAAGTAATTACACAAACTACTAATATTATAGTTGTATGTCATTCATTGATACTGCTAAAAAGCATCTGCAAAAGCAACAAGTCTGGCTGTTTTTGGGCTATATATTTACTTTTGAGTGCTATGTTTAGATGCAATAACAGTAAACTAAGAGATATCTAATACGCTGGCCTTGTGGCATATTGCATCAAGCACATACAAAATGTAGGTATACAATTTTCTATTGACCGAGAGGCACAGAATGACATATTCAATAGTACTTCCCAACACAGAAAACATAGACACCGAGGCACAAGGGTTAATTAAGTGTAACTATTACACCCAGCATCACCTGTGCGAACTAAGATGCTTTATGCCCTATCTTAATAACTTATTATGATCTATGTCTGGTTTACCAGCTTCTGTAAAATGTGCACTGCAGTGAGATACCTAGGAGGTTTGCTTGTCCATTCAAGTAGTCCCTTCTTTCTTAGAAGGTGCAGGAATGGGCCGAATAGGTCAATTGTAAGAACAGTGGTCTTTAATCCAGGATTTACTGGTGTTTTGCAGTTTCTTATCCCTGAAACTCAACAGTGTTCACCAACACAGAAAAAAACAAGGCACAGGGGTTAATTAAATGTAACTATTATGCACAGCATCACCTGTGCTAACTAAAATGCAGTGGAGCACTCTTACGGTGTAATTTATACATTACAGTCCAGGAATATACATTAATGCAACCTTTGCTAGAAGTATAGTAATAACTGATGTAGATATTGAAGTAATATAAGAAAAACTTCTAAATGTTGTAATAGAAGATGTTCTTTTACTTGATAATATCTTCTTTTACATATATACTATAAACATGTCAACATTATATATACAACAGTACAAACAAGATTGTGATTGTGTTGACAGTATTTGATGTCGAGGGAATGAATAGAATGTTTACTGAATTCTGATGTGATATGGATGTTGAAATCATTTGTGTTGAGCTAGGTACAAAACTACACCAATGTTCAGTTAGGTGTGGGGGATCTTTGTGCCATAAGGTACATAGTTCAAAAAACCCATACAGGTTCCAGGCTAGACTGGAGACAAAGCAGTGTCACTGCATGGGCCGAAGAGCACAGTTGTCACAGAATCCCTGAAAGTAGGGGTGCTGCCCAAATCACCAGCTACCCTCCTGCCTGCCACATAAGGTGCTGCTAGTACAATCCAGAAGCAGAATTCGCCTTTCTTCAATTCAAGATCAAGTTTTAAAGAGGTAAGGAGTCACAGCCAGGTTCTGAGACTCTCCACTGTATTCCATAAAATATATTCAGACTTATTTGTTGATACAAACGATGTAGCATTCCATTCCCCCTTTATTTTATTGCGTAAATGCATTTAAACATATTTGTCAAGTAAATGTCTTTAAGTGTAAGGTTGTCACATTTTAATCTACACCTAAATTGTCATGATCAAATGGCTAAAATTCATTATAGTGTAAACTGAAGTATTAAAATGTGACATGGACTTTTTCTTAAATTGTGCTGCTGAAAATCCCCATTTATATCCAAAGCCAACATTTAAAATAAATTATGAGTTTTATTATAGTGTGTATTTTAAAACGTAGGTATTTACACAATTATTTATGTAGATGGTTCAGTGGCTGCAGAAGAAAAATGCTCCAGCCACATCTGGCAAAACACACAAGTCTCCAGGCTCCAGATCGTAAGGCTTAATGGCAAACATACATCAGAGTGTTGCAAGACAAACAAATAAAAGTGTTAGGCTGCCCAGGAAGAGGAGAAGAGTTGATTCTGATGATGAAGCGTTGTTAGATGATTGTGGCTCTAAAGACAGTCACATACTCCTCCATGGAAATGTGGTGGAGAGTATGGATCAAACTGATCACCCAACCAGCTGGTATTGGGAACAACTGGAAATTAAATTCAAAGAGTATCCATGGCTCTTATGTTCCAGTGGCAAGCTTGGATGTAAAATGTGCACAAAGGTAAACCTTGAAACAGAAATAAGTCAAGGTGTGCAATTTTCCATGGAATTAGTAGATTGCTTGGTCATCCTAATTGGCCCTTCTAAAGACAATGTTTTGCTTCACTAATTACAGAGATGAAATACTCATGCACTGGCAAAAATCTCTGGAATGCGCTTCTTAGTCTAAAGAAAACATTTATTAAATCACTTCGCAAGGTTCGTAAAAGAAGGTCAGTAGAATTTAAAGTGCACCTTTACATTGTGAACATGTACAAATAATCTTTAATCTATAAACAGCAAATATACACATGCAAAGATACAAATACCTATACTTGGATATATATATTCATACACAATGCAAAGCAAATAATTAGTAAAAATTAATCAACATGGGGCACAGTTGCTCCTTTATCCTTCTCCTGCCAGCAAGTCGTCGACCCCAGTTCAATTGCAACGAGAAAGAGAGATATACCCTCATGGGAAATATATCAGGCATTCAACGTCTCAGTCCTGATTGAGGTCTCTGAATCTCCCCACCATCGACCTGGGTCTCTTTTATACTTTTAACAAACAAAAGAGGAATTCCCTCCCACTCCATAAGTTTATTATTCAAAAAATGCTGGTTACTTTAGGTCAGCTTTGAAAAGAACAGGTTGTGAATTGGCCAAAGTCCCAAGGTGCCCTCTATCAAAACAAAACCTTTCCCTGCCGTCCTGGTACGTTTTTATCAGCCTAAGCCCTTGGTGAGAAAGAACACGCAAATATGCAGAATAAAAACATGAGCAAGAAGCACATTGTATTATGAAAAAATACTTGCAGATTTTAACGTGGCGGTGGCTAATGCTAAAATAAAGTCAATCTGCATAATGAAGCTGACGGTCACTAATGTGACAGTGTGCTGCTAGGCTAATTGCAACGTGCAGTCAGTGGTCAAAACACAAATATCATTACAGACAAGCAGCAAAATACTCTGCGTAAAAAAAAAAAATCACCATAAGAATAACTCCAGTAGTTTGAAGGCACTAGCTATTTTGGAAAAGGGTGATTGTGAAAGCATTCCACAGTACAACATGAAAATGGAAATCAAAGTACACGAAGACACATGCCGTGTAATGAGGACTGCATATAAAATAGGCAAACATGAGCTCCCTTTTTCTGATATGCTGGTGGATACAGATGTTCAAAGGATAAACGGTGTAGTCTTGGGCAGAGTCTTGCATTCCGATCACAGCTGCTCTGACATAATAGACCATATAGCTGCTACGATGAAGTCAAGGCTAAGTCACTGTATCTTGCAAAATGAATCAAAAACAAGCCTCAGGATCGACAAATCTACCACACTTAGTAAATTGACCACACTAATTATTTGTGTGAGAGCATGTATTGATAAACATGATGAGCCACTGACCTTTTTCTTGGCCCTTGTTGAGCTGCCAATCACAGGAGGAGATATAATCCTAGATACCTTACTGACATGTTTACACAGGCATGGTTTTACAGATGAGTATTTTAAAACGCATTTGGGTCAGCTTGTAGCAAATGGTGCTTCCAACATGATAGGTAGGAAAACCTGTGTGGCAACTCCTCTTAAACTGAAATATCCACAGTTGAGTGTTCAGCACTGTGTTAACCACAAGCTGGAGCTTGCCGTTGGTTATATTTGTAAGGAAATCACAGGCATTAATTAGCTCTATGTTTTTTTTATAAACTATATACCACCTACCACACCGCTGCCAAAAAACAGAGAGAGCTTGGGGAATGTGCTTTAGAGGTAGAAGTAAGGCTTTTGGCAAATGAAAAGGTGCTTGACGTTCTTTGGGTGTCCTCAATGAAAGATCTGTGCGAGTCGTTTGGAACAACTACAGAGCTCTTCGTAAACAATTCATGGAATCTTCCAAAGTCTCCACGAGGAATGATATTAAGCCGCAACAAATATGCTGGTTTAAACAGTTTATTAACCTCTCTGGTGTCTGTTGATAATATGTGCATATTATATGATTCTGTCATAGAATTAGGGACCACATGAACCAAAGTTTTTAGTGGTCACAAACAGTCCGATTTGCAGAATCGGGCCATTTGCGACTGCTAAAAAAACATTTTGGGATGTACAAATCCTAGTTTGCGATTCCCAGTAACCAATTATTGAATTGCAAAATAGCAATTATAATTGCAAAATAAGTTTGCGGAGAGTCTCAGAACCTGGCTGTGACTCTTTACCTTTTTAAAACTTGATTCAGTATTAGGAAGGGCTTGTTAAGGGTGTTCCTTCCTAATAGCGACTCGCAGTGGGATGTGAGAATGTTTTTCAACCGAAATGCGGCCACAAAACGTTTGGAGTTTATCACCAAGTTCAAGTTGGTGGTAACCCATTTGCAAATTGAAAGGGGTGCCCAAAGGACCATTTCTCCTTTGTGACTGTGGGTGCAACGGACCACTGCCTTCTCTTAAAAAATTAAAAAAACCTTTTCATTTTTATTTTTTAAATGCATCCCGTTTTCCTTTGAAAAAATTGGCGTCATTTTAAAAAAAAAATGCTTTATTTAAAAGGCAATCACAGACATGGTGGTCTGCTGACCCCAGAAGGCCTCCATCCCTGTGATTTTGGGCCTTTCCCAATGGGTTGCAAATTGTGACCGATCTCATGAATATTGATGAGATAGGTTAATTTGCGAACCACTATGAATTGCTAAATATGGCTGAGACACATTAGTACATTGCTGTTTGCGGTTCCCTAATTGCAAATTGCAAAGATTCGCAATTAGGCGATCGCAAACAGATTTCTTTGTACATGTGGCCTATGGTGACCTATCCAGAAGGCTGCAGCGGCGTGATATGACTAAATAGGAGGATGATCGTTGAATACAGATTTTAGTGTTTGAATCAATGGCTGTTTCACCTGGGCCATTTGCTAAAACTGCATTGAATGCTGCTGAACAGATGCAGTTTGATTGTGTAGGACTTCAACAGAACGAAGGCTGTGTTAGCAACAATAGGGCACAGTTCTTTAAGAGCTTAGCAAATAACCTGCGAAAAAGGATGACAATGATTAATGCATCAAATGTTTCTAGAAGCATAACCACAACTAATGATGAAATAGAATACAAAGAGTTGGTACATGAAATTAAACTCCTACAACCAATTTGTTCGCCAGATCCAGTAGCTGTCTGATACTGTGGGGGAGAATTACAAATCCTTTTTAGTAGGATGCACGTATTTGATACCAGGCAATACCTCATTGGTTTCAAAGAGTACAAATAAGATACAAATTGCATCCCTCAACAGCTGAATTCATTAGTACACCTTATGGCCACCGTTTCTACATCCGCTGCAGAATGTGAACGGGGCTTTAGTGTAATGAATGATGTGCTGACACCACCGGGGAAAGAATATGTCAATCGTCCATTATCTATAATGTTCATCAGCATTGTGGGGTCTACTGTCATAGAATTTAAACCATTTAAATCAGAATTTTATATTAAAAAATGGTTGGAAAAAGGGAGGAGAAGTGCTGATGACAGAAATTGCATGGCGCGGAGACAAATGGCTTATGATTCCACCTATAAGCTTATCCGGGACATTCTGTGTTTAGAAACATATCCCACTTTGTGAATGTACTTTAATGTAAATGACTCATATTGAACCTTAAATAAACGTGTACCCATTGGTTGAATTAAATAGCGTTATAAACTGTAACTGGTCAGTGAAATGCCAAATACTAAAAATTGTGATGTTCTGCTCTTTCTATCCCCACCTTTGCCTCCGCTCTCTGGCCCAAATCTCGGGTTATCATCCCCCCCGATTCTCCACGCACAGTTCCCCTACTTTTTCTCCCCACTTCAACTACTGCTCGGTCTTGTCAGATTGGGCTATTTACCACACAAATGGGTGACATTTTTCTCATTTGTGCAGGGATAAAAACACAATTGGCGCGTGCCTGATTATTGGACTTATATTTGACCTTTATGCAATAATTTTAAGGCTGGGGTGGCGCCCAGAAAGTAACAATAAACTAAAATTACTGTGTTCCATCAGTTGCATGACATTACCAAGCATGCCTTTAGAAAGCCCGTTTTTACATTACAGATTTTACCACGCATACCATTACTACGCATTTACATTCACTCACATTAAAAATACATTCACCATGCAGTCCACTACTACACACACTTTTACCACTCATACCGTTACTTTAAAAAAATATATATTAATTATATGAGTAATTTAAATGTGCAATGTTGATTAGACCACAACATTTAAATACGCTATGTGACTCTTCCTACCACCAAAGACAAGATAGCGCCTGTCCTCTAACCACCAATAACCTTGAAGAAGATATTCATCAGTCCTCTAAGCTTAACTGCAGGTATGAAAAATAAATAGGAGGTAGCCAAAAAGTGTGCCCAGAAGAGCAACTTCCCCATACTGCATTCCTGCAAAGAGCTGTCCTCCCCACGATGCACTGTCTACAGTGCGATGTCCTGACGCCATTCCAACCAGTAAGGACAGCCTCATCCACATTGGAGCCGGCCAGACTCTGTCACAGCCTCTCCTCATTACATGACGCAGGCTATCCTGCTCTGCCTTACAGATATGCAGAAACGGCCACCCACTGGCTGACTCTGCTCCACGTTCTGCCAGATGAAATTTAAGGTACACAATTTTCTTTTATTTCTCAAGAAGGGTCTTGCTATTGGTGTCTGGGAGGCAAGGTCTGTCCCTCACTAGTAATCAATCCAAGGTGAGGGAGGGACATGGGGATAGTGCGCACTTCTCACTTGTCCTTACTTTTCTTAAACCAAAATGGAGTGACTTTCAATGTAGACCCTTTAAAAAAAATTACCGGAATCTGGGCCCAAATCTGGACCGACAGCAGTGTGTTTTTGCCCTTAGCAGTACACAGGTTAGCAATGGTCAGAAGCCTTATTAAAAGGCGGTGTGGTCACGGTTTGAAGCAAGATACTGGTCGGCAGCACTCGTCGTCCCCCAAAAATGACTATTATGATCTTCCACTCACATCAGTAATCCAATGACTGACATGGGAGGGGTCTTGCAGTAAATCAGTCACAGGTGGTCTTCACTAAATATTAGAGAGACCAGCCTTGAGTGGGTAACCTGCTAAATCAGAGTTTCCCAAAATGAGGGTCACCTGCTTATTTCTGGTGGGTCGCAAAACAGCTATAAATAGGGATGCATTTACATTTTGTATTTATCTGATCACATTTGATGAGCTTTACAGACAGAGGCCAAATGTCAGGCTATATCGTCTGATAAATTGCTGTTTATCCCTTTAGTGTGGGGGATGGTATTTATTTTTCTTTCTCTGACAGACAAAAAGAGAGGTTTTTAAAGTTAACTATGTGACAATCTTGCTCCGGTACAGGAATGAATAAGGGAAGGTTGTAGGATGTCAACTTTTTAACACTTAACAAAATGTAAATACCTGTAAATGAACTGCACATATATTTTAGAATAATATAAATAACTGTAAATCAACTGCACAAATATTTAAGAATATATAAGCAGTTCCAAAAGCACAAATGAAGCACATTATTTGTAATTCTGACGAGTGATGGAAGCAAAGATTTTAATAGGCTCAAAAGAAATAAAGACACTTGGTAATGTGCAAATTATAAATTGTCACTGAAACCAGATTTCCACAAGCTATAATTTGTGTGCTATATAATTTTAGTGATGAAACTATATATCTGTGCAAATTTAGTATCCTTTTCAATGGCAAATGTGCTGTCTGTAAATGACAGTGTGCTACTGCACAATGCTTTAGTATTAATATTGCCAACAGTGTGCTCCAAAATGCACCGCCAGATACATACTATATCCTTACATCGCTTCTGCTGAATAGATTTGCTACACTTTGTGATGCTGGGATTTTTCACGATCCCTATGAATTCAGTGATGGAACATTGATGTGAACCCACCCACTCTGAAAATTGTCCCAGCACCACTGGAGCAAAAATGCTGTACTATATCCCTAAGTCCAGTTTTTTAACAAAGCAATGCAGGTATTCCCAAGCAAGAATCCGAATGAACCTTCTGTTCTTTGTTACTGTGTTTTTACTTCACAAATCCATTTCAAAAGAGAATGTGCTAATTATACATGATCACACACAAACACCTCAATGATGTATGGCTTTCACACATAAATTAAGAAAAAACAGGTGTGGCATAATGGGCAAACTACCTACTTTGGATCTGGTCAAAATGCTTTTCTGTAGCTTTGTGTTGCATGCAACATTAGAGCCTTGTAGAGAGCTCCCTGTAGGGCATGATTTAGAGCTCTACCGTTGAAGCCGAAACTAAAAGCAATGTAGGTTCTCCCTATCACTGTCATAAAGGGATCAACTACTCCTTGGCCTCTTTGGAGAGACAGTTTTTTAAATGCCAAATGTAATTTACGAGATGTAGTTCAGTAGTTTTCTTTTTCGTGCAACATTCTAAGTGTGTTGGTGAGTTCAGAGTGTGGATGGGTTTTTGTGATGGAGCATGATTGACTGTTGAAGCAGAAAAATTAGTGTTTTTTCAAAATGCATCTCACTGTCAAAAAGGTTTTCAAACGACATGCTCATGTAAACCTTGCAGAGCACACAGAGCAATGGTTATTTAACCGATAATTAAAATTTCCCCATACGTTTCTGTAGTTTTGTTTTTCGTGCAATATGCTAGTCTTGTAGACTGCATATTGTGAAACTAAAAAAATGACATAAATGTGTTCAAACAACGTGCTGATTTAATTTCTGGACTCTTTGCAGAGCTAGCTGAGAGATGGTCAAATAGGAAAGCACATGAAGGAAAAGAAAATACAACTTTCGTTGTGGCACGGGGTTGGCGTGATTTCACTCTCTTCCCCCATACACACAACAGGGTTCCACCCGCGTTACTCTGCCTCCCTTAGCCGCCGTTCTATTAAAAAAAGGCGGGGGGCGGAAGCCTAACTCAGGCAAATCAAACTGTCACCGTCTGGTCAGTGCCTGACTCCTTCGAAACGGGGATGAATCAGTTATTCCCCTTGACTGTTTCCCTTCAAATTGGGCAGTACGGAAGACAGATCGCGAACAAAAGAACAAAAGCGAAACCCACAGCAAATCAACACTTCGGACTAGAGCATAGCTCACCAGGATTGGTTGAAATTCTCCAGTACTCCAATAGTAGTGTACCTTATATATTAGCAGTACCGCCCACTCCCAGATGACTAGTTGGATATGTTTAGCTGTGGGATTGGTTCTTTTGTGTTTGTGACCCGGAAATGCTACAATAGCAGCATAAGTGATTTTTTTTTTTTTTTAAAGATCTCTAACTACCATCATGCTGAGGTCACGGACATTAGGTGTAAGTAGCGGACTTATGATCGTCATGGTGTGTAGATATCGGAATCTGTTCATTGGGGGTTTGGGTACAGGAGGTTCCGAGACATGTTGTTTTTATTCAATAGTAAGTAGGCTTACATTCCTCTAGGGTTGCCACCCTTCCTGGAGTAAATTAGAGGCAACTTGTTCACGTTTTAACATTCGGCAATGTTCCGGACTTGATGTTCAAGTACAGCTTTATACGAATTGGAAGAAATAACCGTATTTAGATGATTAGCTCACATTTGTATCGGCGGAACATTAAAATACCCGTTATGCTGGTACATTAGTATCCAGGTGGCAACCTCGATACACCCTCCTTTTATTTAGCCGCAGGATCTCTTTTAAAAGATAAGATCTGACTCTCCGTTAAGTTTATTTAGTGTGTTACTGTTTGCCTTTTTATCTGTGATCTTTTCACTATACCATATGCAGTAATTAGACTTGAATGCTCTATTTTGCTAGCCTCGCAGAGCCGCGAGTATAAAGGGGGGTGACTTTATTACTTTATTCACCCTAATGAAATAATATGTTTGGACCTGATATACTAATGGTAAACTACTGTATCCACCATGGATTGAGCACAGTAACACCACGTGCACAAGACCTAGAAAAAGACTTCATTCATAATCGCCTTCGGTTCATATTCTCTTATCTGCAAACGATGGGGACTGGTGGAAACAGACACAATTCAGGTAGCTGGTGGTATAAAAAAATACCCTTGACCGGATCTTCACCAAGCCAGGTAATTCAGGGGGATGGGCAGATACCACCACTAGATGTTCGTCAATGGATAATTTTAGCCAAGGAGTTAATTGAATCGACATCTAATTGCACTTACACCACTTTACCAAATTATGCTGGCACTAGACACTGCATTAAAAATCTGAGCAAGGCTCCAGATCAGGTGCATTTCTCTTGGAATAGCAATTCACGGCCTCTTGATTAGCGCTCCTCTTCTGGTAGTAACCTCGTACGGAAGTTAAAATCCTGGTTTCCCATTTGACCAAATTGAATATTCTTGGGCAGTCGTTTTCAAACTCATTCTTTGGTTCTAGTTTCCTGCCAAGATTGAAAGAACTTACAATTGGGCCAAAAGCTGTTCGCAGTTTGTATGATGTATCTGTTCGCAGTCTGTATGACAGCAGGGCTGTAATCCAATGCACATTTTGGAAGATCTTCACTCCAAGTGTTAAAGTCTGTCCTTATTAGCATCTGAATAGGTAAAAACTGATTTCTGAAACTGCATTTCAGTGTAAACAACCGGTGGCTTCTTAAAGGCTCATTTTCAGTGTATGGGTTGAAAAAGACACATTGCCACCTTCTGCTTTCAGGGATGAAAAGGAAAAATTATGTCTCAATCAGAACCCACTCACGCACTTAAATCATGGAGCAAACATGCACAAAAAGGGGACTTTTGATCAAACCCCTCCCCACATGAACCCTCATCCCCCCAGTCAAGTCTGCTGCTCACCAGCTGATAGAGCAGAGGGATTGCTTCTCGGCCTCTGTCCTGAAACTCCAGCGATTGATCTTGCTGCCCGTGTTCTTCTAGCCCCTTGTCTAATACTGCGTGTAAGGAAATGCCACCTTGGCATGGTTACCCCCTAACTTTTTGCCTTTGCTGATGCTAAGTTATGATTTGAAAGTGTGCTGGGACCCTGCTAACCAGGCCCCAGCACCAGTGTTCACTCCCTAAACTGTACCTTCGTCTCCACAATTGGAACAACCTTGGCACTCAGGTAAGTCCCTTGTAACTGGTGCCCCTGGTACCAAGGGCCCTGATACCAGGGAAGGTCTCTAAGGGCTGCAGCAGGTCTTATGCCACCCTAGGGACCCCTCACTAAGCACATGCACACTGCTTCACAGCTTGTGTGTGCTGGTGGGGAGAAAATGACTAAGTCGAGATGGCACGCCCCTCAGAGTGCCATGCCAACCTCACACTGCCTGTGGCATATGTAAGTCACTCCTCTAGCAGGCCTTACAGCCCTAAGGCAGGGTGCACTATACCACAGGTGAGGGCATAGGTGCATGAGCACTATGCCCCTACAGTGTCTAAGCAAAACCTTAAACATTGTAAGTGCAGGGTAGCCATAAGAGTATATGGTCTGGGAGTTTGTCAAACACAAACTCCACAGTTCCATAATGGCTACACTGAAAACTGGGACGTTTGGTATCAAACTTCTCAGCACAATAAATGCACACTGATGCCAGTGTGCAATTTATTGTAAAATACACCCAGAGGGCATCTTAGAGATGCCCCCTGAAAACATACCGACTTCTAGTGTAGGCTGACCAGTTCCTGCCAGCCTGCCACACACCAGACATGTTGCTGGACACATGGGGAGAGTGCCTTTGTCACTCTTTGGCCAGGAACAAAGCCTGTACTGGGTGGAGGTGCTTCTCACCTCAAAGGCTCACCCCTTTTGTTAAAGCGCCCCAGTGCATCCCAGCTACTGGAGATGCCCGCCCCTCCGCCCACTGCCCCCACTTTTGGTGGCAAGGCTGGAGGAGATAATGAGAAAAACAAGGAGGAGTCACCCACCAGTCAGGACAGCCCTTAAGGTGTCCTGAGCAGAGGTGACCCCTGCCTTGAGAAATCCTCCATCTTGAGTTTGGAGGATTCCCCAATAGGATTAGGGATGTGCTCCCCTCCCCACAGGGAGGAGGCACAAAGAGGATGTAGCCACCCTCAATGACAGTAGCCATTGGCTACTGCCCTCCCAGACCTAAATACACACCCCTAAATTCAGTATCTAGGAGCTCCCCAGATCCCAGGAAATCGGATTCCTGCAACCTGAAGAAAGAAGAAGGACTGCTGACCTACAAGCCTGCAGAGAAGGAGGAAGACGACAACTGATTTGGCCCCAGCCCTACCGGCCTGTCTCCAGCTTTGAAAACCTGCTCCAGCGACGCATCCGACAGGGACCAGCGACCTCTGAAGCCTCAGAGGACTGCCCTGGACTACAGGACCAAGAAACTCCCATGAACAGCGGCCCTGCTCAAAACCTGCAACTTCTTTGCAACAAAGAAGCAACTTCCAAAGACTACACGTTTCCCGCCGGAAGCGTGAGACTTCACACACTGCACCTGACACTCCTGGCTCGACCTGCAGAAAACCAACACCTCAGGGAGGACTCCCCGGCGACTGCGACCCCGTGAGTAACCTCAGATGACCCCCCTGAGCCCCCACAGGGACGCCTGCAGAGAGAATCCAGAGGCTCCCCATGACCGCGACTGCCTGTAACAGGGGGCCCGACGCCTGGAACCAACACTGCACCCGCAGCCCCCAGGACCCGAAGGAACCAAACTTCAGTGCAAGAGTGACCCCCAGGCGACCCTCTGCCTAGCCCAGGTGGTGGCTGTCCCAAGAAGCCCCCCCTGACCTGCCTGCAACGCTAGAGTGACCCCCAGGTCCCTCTATTGTTTTCAATCTAAAACCAGACGCCTGCTTTGCACACTGCCCCCGGCCGCCCCTGTGCCGCTGAGGGTGTACTTTGTGTGCCTTCTTGTGTCCCCCCCAGTGCTCTACAAAACCCCCCTGGTCTGCCCCCAGAGGATGCAAGTACTTACCTGCTGGCAGACTGGAACCGGAGCACCCCTGTTCCCCATAGGCGCCTATGTGTTTTGGGCACCTCTTTGACGTCTGCACCTGACCGGTCCTGAGCTGCTGGTGTGGTAACTTTGGGGTTGCCTTGAACCCCCAACGGTGGGCTGCCTATGCCCCAAACTTGAGACTTGTAAGTGTTTTACTTACCTTCAAAACTAACCTTTACTTACCTCCCCCAGGAACTGTTGATTTTTGCACTGTGTCCACTTTGAAAATAGCTTATTGCCATTTTTACAAAGACTGTACATGGTATTGTTTTCATTCAAAGTTCCTAAAGTATCTAAGTGAAGTACCTTACATTTAAAGTATTAACTGTAAATCTTGAACCTGTGGTTCTTAAAATAAACTAAGAAAATATATTTTTCAATATAAAAACCTATTGCCCTGGAGTAAGTCTTTGAGTGTGTGTTCCTCATTTATTGCCTGTGTGTGTACAACAAATGCTTAACACTACCCTCTGATAAGCCTACTGCTCGACCACACTACCACAAAAATAGAGCATTAGAAGTATCTACTTTTGCCACTATCTTACCTCTAAGGGGGAACCCTTGGACTCTGTGCACACTATTTCTTACTTTGAAATAGTATATACAGAGCCAACTTCCTACACTGCATGACTCCCACAGTTTGGTCCATGTCTGTATTTGTCTCTTCGTTTCTCTGTTTTTTTTTCTTTTTAAGTATAATCTGTAGTTGTACTTTGTTCCTCGTTTTTTGTCTTTGTGCATGTCACTATATTTTGTTCTGGCTCTCTGTTTCGTGCTGGTTTTCCCGCTTCTGTCCTTTTCCCCCTTCCTTCCCTTCCCCTCCCAGGACTACTTATGGAGGCCGCTGTGTGGCTCCAGTAGTAGCCTTTGAGCCCCCTGGTCAAGTCCGCTGCTGACTGAAAGAGCAGAGATACTGCATCTCAGTCTCTAGCCACCTTGTCTCCTACTGTGTGACTCCTGCAGTTTTGCTTGTGTCTGTATTTGCGTTTGTCTCTTGGTTTCTCTCTTTGTAATTTTTTTTTTTAATATAATTTGTATTTGTTCTTCGTTCCTTGTTTTTTGTTTGTGTGCACGTCACTGTATTTTGTCCAGTTTTCGCTCTTTTTGTGCTGCTTTTTTTCAGCTCCCGCCCTTTCCCACCCTGGTAGCCCCTCCAGGCCTATGTATGGAGTCTGCAGTTGCGTCGCTGGGGTTTCAAAGGCAAGCCCATCTGCGCCCGTAGGTGTGTGGACCGCGCCCAGGGCCAGGAATCCTGGCTCTTCCATCATCCACTAATACTCCAAAGCAGAACTCATCTCCCTCAATGCCCAACCACCCAACATGATGTGGTGCCTCAGCTCTCCTCGTTTCACAGCTGGCCCCTTCAACTACCTTTAATACCATTTCTCCTGCTCCTCCAATCTACCAGTACACCCCACCGAACAACCACTTTCACCCACCACTTTCACTTGCCAACCACACTAGACACTAATGAATGTCTGAGCCCTTGCCAAACACCACTGAGTTATAGGACATCATCACCACCCGCCCAAGTCTTCCTCACAGAAACCTGGTTCAACGCCGTCTCTGCACCCAACATCACCACAGCCTTACCCGAGGACTATAAGATTGTGCACTGCGACTGCACCAACAAGCTCGGAGGATGCATTGCCATAATCCAGAAAGAATCAATCCACTGCACAACCACGGAAGAGACAAGCACGCCAATCATGTGGCACCTCATTTCCTGCTCAACATCAACACCACCACCATCTAATGCACACTTGCCCACCCCTAGATTCTGCAATGCAATATCAGAGGTCATCGGCCTGCAAGCCATCAACAACGAACACTACATCTTCCTCAGAGACCTAAATATCCACTCAGAGGAGACCTACAATACCCACACAGCCAACCTCCTAGACAGCATGGGAATAATTGGCCTCCGACAGATAAGTCACAGACCCCATGCACACCGTTGGACACACCCGCAACCACATTTTCACTTCCAGCAACAGAATGAAATAGTCATACCACCAAGCTCACCTGGACTGACCAGGCCATCGTCCATTTTAATTACCTGTTCACACCTAACACCCAGACCTCTTTCCATTTCACATTGAAGTTGGAGCAAGATATCTGAGAACCAGTGGACCTATACTCTCAATTCCTACCCGCTTGCGCTACTCACCAGTCGCCTGACTTCACCACAGACCTCAACAGAGACGTCAAACACTTCACTGCCTGGATATCGCACTGCGCAGACATTGTCGTCCCTAACAAAACCTTCAAACAAGCAAGCTGGTGCACACCAGATCTCCGCACTGCAAAACACACCTGCAAGCAACTTGAAAGGAAATAGTGCCGTTCCAAACTCCCCAACATTTGTATCTCGCTCAAGGAGGCTCCTAAACCTTACCATAGACTCATAAAAAGCATCAGAAAGCAAGCCTTAGCCTCTTGCATTCAAGACAGCACCAACCGCAGCAATGAACTCTTCACTATCGTCAAATAGTTCGGCAACCCCTTGGCACTAGAGAAAAACATACACCTTTCACAGGAACTGTGCCACTCCCTCGCCGCCTACTTTCATGACAAAATCTCTACCATCTACAGGAACTTCACGCCCCAGCCCACTGCAGCAGACAACATCAACCTCCTTAACCTCCCAGACACCCTTTCCAGACTCTGACTCTACAAGTGGAATAAGCTCACCACCCAGAAGACCGCAGACATCATGAAATCCATTCACTCAGGATATTTCACAGACCCATGCCACATCACATGTTCACCCTCGGCAGCAACAGCATTGGCAGCAGACTCACAGACATCCTCAACATATCCATCAATACAGCCCCATACCCTGACGACTGGAAACATGCTAGAATCGAGCCCCTCAAGAAGCTCTCCGCCAACCCCAATAACCTCAAAAACTACCGCCCAATCTCTCCACTCCTTTTCCCAGCAAAGATACTAGAGAAGCCATCAACCAGCAACTGGCGACTTAACTAGAAGACAACAAACTGCTGGATTCAACGCAGTCTGGATTCTGCTCCAATCACACCCCTGAAACTGCCCTGATTGCCGCTATGGACAATATTAGAATCCTCTTAGACCAAAGGCACTCAGCCACCTTCATCGCCTAGACCTCTCGGCAGCATTCAACAAATTCTCCTGCCACACTCTACTCAAAAGACCCTACCAGATCCAAGGAGCCACCCTGAAATGGATTGCTTCCTTTCGCTCTCGCCGGACACAGACTATCCACTTCCCTCTGCTCACCTCAACCCGAGCCCACCGTCTGCGGATTCCCCCAAGGAACTTCTTCAGCCCAACATTATTCAATGCCTACATGACCCCCTGGCAAACATCGAACGAAACCAAGGATTGAACATCATCTCCTACACCTATGACACGCAGTTCATCCTCTCGCTAACCAAAGACAACTACAAGTCTAAGAACAACTTCTTCTCTGCATGAGCAGCATAGCCGACTGAATGAAGGACAGCTGCCTCAAACCTAACACAAGAAAACCAAAATCCTGCTACTTGGAAACTCCACCTCACCTTGGGACAACGTCTGGTAGCTGTTACACTTAGTGTCCCCCACCCACCCCAACAGAACACGCCTGCAACCTAGGGGTCATCATCATCAACAACAAAGAAAGAATCAGGTCAACTGTTTCCTTCGCCTGCTTCCACACCCTCCCCCTCCTCCGCAAGATCTTCAAGTGGCTTCCCTCCGACACCAGCACAGTGTCACTCAAGCCCTCGTCACCAGCTGCCTGGACTGTGGTAACGCCCTTTACACCGGACTTCCGATACAATGCACAAAAAAATTCCTAAGCGTTTGGAACGCAGCAGCAAGGCTCATACTCGAGCTCCTAAGATGCATGCACATATCCCCACTACTTAGGAACCTATACTGGTTCTCCGTACACAAGTGATGTCAATTCAAGCTGCTGACCCTCTTCTACAAAGCTCTACGCAACCAACGACTGGCCTGCTTCAGCCATCGCCGGAACTTTCACCACCCCACCAGACACCTCCAATCCACCGCCATCTTCCTCGCCCCCACACCCCTCAGGAGTAACCACAGAGGATGCAGCATCTCCTACCTAGCAGCAAAAGCATGGAACAACCTCCCCTTCCATCTCAGGTCCTCCCCCCTCCATCCTGGAGTTCAGAAGACAGCTCAAGACCTGACTGGACCCCATGCAGCTGACAGAGCGCCTGGATGCCCTCACATGTGATCAGTGCATCCTACAAATCCACTGATCGATTGAATGTTAACATATTGAAGTAACAAGACATCTTAAAAACATGAAAGTTGAGTCCAGATCAAATGCAGCCATTTGTCAAAAATGAATCCTCCTATAAACACTACACAGGGCCACCTAGAAACCACCATGAAAGTTACAAATCATGTAGAGAACATTACAGACACAGAACCATCCACAAATAGAGCTCAGACCAGATTACATAAGTTTGTCCGTTGTTTATTGATGCTCTTTTTGTAATAGTATGCATACTTTTTAGATTCTTCTGCTTGTTGGAAATTCTGTATAATCTAAAAAAAAAAGCAATAGTGCACATGCTAAATCCTCAGTGTGAAGACAAATTCTTAAAGTGTCCTGCCGATACATAAGTCCGTACAGCACTCCACAGAACATTACAAGCAGAATAATAAAAATAAAATGCATGCATTTATTTTAAGTTCTGTTGTAGAGTTGTTCAACCTGACTCAAGTGTTAGTACGATTTACAGTGAATAACTGAGCGAGATACCTTACTACACAAAAGTACTACTACTTGGCAGGGCACATTATTGAAATCAACATTTTTGTTTACCTTATATCAGTATTCTTGTTTAGTTTACATTTTCGTATTATTCGTACATGGAGAAACAGAATGCAGCAAGAGTACATGACATAGCTCTCTATATACTCAATATTACCAGGTTTGGGGATAGCTTAACAGGACTATCAGTGGAAATTGTTTTCTCCATGTGATATGAACAGCAGATGAAGTCATACATGAAATACAATAAATGGTGTGTCATAAATGTAACAACAAAATAACGAAACAATACATGAAATGTAGATGTATAGTCATCAGATGAAAATAGGAATAATCTAGAGACGTTATTAGTAAGGAAAAACCCTTACTTGCTTTTATTAAGAACAAAAGTAGAATACCCATATTTGAGCTAATTTCTATATAATGAGTATCGCTAACAGAGGTATGCAGCAGTCATTTTCTTGCTAGACTAGATAAACTGTACATACATAGTGAAGCAAATCCACAGCCGCCATGTATGGAAATAAAGTTGCTTAGTGGTTGTTCCCTTTTGATAAATTAGATTTGATCCCAATAGTTATCATAATATCTAATAGGCATTGGTTCTCTTGGCTTAGAGTTGCTGTAAGAGTGGAGGCAAAGGCACCAAGGGAAATTCAAGGGAAGTTGGGTTCCCATTGTATGTTTAAAATGTTCAATATGTGTAATTCCGCATACTTCTAAAGCAAGATAATTTAATTCTACAATGTTATTTCATATTGAATTTGCATGTTGACTAACTCGAGTTGTGGATTACCAAGCTCCTACAGATGATGCAATCCATGACGGTTGATTAAAAGTTAAAAGCTTTGCAGAAAGCGCTAATATTAGTAGAGTCAATTAGTCATTAGGCATGTAAAAAATGAAGCTCAGAATGAAATGCAAATCATGAAATTGCATAACAAAGTATAATGCAGCTCATTCTCATTAAATAGGTCATAAATGATAGATTAGTCTGACAGCCTGCTAAAAAATGAGGGGAAGTGAACCTAACACCCTCTAGGTGAAGCCCATTTTATAGGGTAAAATACAGTAAGCTCTATACATTTTGTTGTGAACATGCATAGGCCCAATATCCCAACACATCATATTAGAGAAAGAACAATACAGTTAAAAATCACATTTGTCAGCACTGTCCCACAGACCCTTACAATGCAGATCTCATCACTGGTGCTCTTGTGACACCTTTGACACCTTATGGTTAGTACCAATTCTAACAGTCCAGAATAAGATCTCATGAGTAATTATATTGCGGTCCAGAGAGGTGAGGCCTTGACAAAGCAACCATTATGCTAACATGACTTGATAAAGAAGATTTAGAATGTAAACATCTTTTTGTACATACGAAAATGAGATTGTGTTAAAAAACATTGTTTCCATTGTGTTCTAAGTGCATGGTGTCGAAAGACAGATGGCTGTGTGAAGAAATAAGATGGCAACAGGCAGCAACATCCATTTTGAAATCAAGGCCTACATTATTCCTGCTCATATAAACACAGGTCACTAAAATACCTCAAATTAATTATGCGAATCACTTTGTATTAATACAAATGTGTATTTTTGTAACCATTATACCACACTCTGTGGATTACCCTAGATACCACCTCCTTGACTCTGCATGTGAGATCACAGAACCTTTCTTATTCCACAGATTTCTGTTTGCAACATTGTTGAAGTTGGTGGTAGGGTTTTCATAAGAATGTGGAGCCTCTCAAGTAGGCTGTAAGTTATTTATTTCATCTCAAGGCCCTAGGTTACAGCAACAGCAGATAGGACCCATCGGGGCTCCATCCTCCCTCAACCTACCCATTGCCTAGCTTCCATTCCATGCCACACTCCAACATTCTGTTACATCATTCATTCTCATTATTCCAAACACCAGCTCAGACAGGCAGGGAATGGAAACAGGTTACAACACAGCTCCCTTTCTTACAAACAACAATTCCAGACACTATTTCTTGTAACAATTCCATACACCAGCCTCAAACATGCACGGAATTGGAACAAACAGGATACTACACACCTCCCTTTCTTACAAACCTCAAAACAAAGAATGGCTGTTCCCTTCCATTTAAAGTACAAGCACAGTCACTCAATCTCCAACATATCTAGTATACATTTTCACCCAACAACTACCTGTTAAAGACTCATGTACCCAGAAATATAAGACAACAAATAGCAGCCACAGAAACTCGACATCAGTTCAAGAAATAAGGCTCCTCACACCCCATGTCAAACAAAGAAACAAGACCACTAAATTGACTACTATTGCACCACATGAAAATCTTGCAAGCTCATCAGAGATGAGGCCCTTCCCTGTACAACATATTAATACTTGCAGAACTTGTTGTCAATGGTACTCAGCCACTTGACATCCAGGGCACAGAAACTGTTGGCTTCCTTTGACAGAGGGTTTCTCTATAATCCCTAAAGCCTACACACTCAAGCCATGAACAAAACCGAAATGGAAGGTTTAAGCATACATCACTTTAACTCAAAACTTCCTTGGTCAGAGTCCATCACAAAACATATCCTCTCATCAACACACATATAATTCAGCAGACTTCTACATCGCACTACTAATCTATGCATGTGATACAGGCACGAAAAACTCACACTTTCTCCATCTTCCACAAATACACACAATCACAGAAGAACAACACTCCACTAAACACTCTCATACAGGTGCAATGCAACTCCCCAACATTCAATCGTGCTAGCAGGCCAGACTAACTTTACCAAGTGCCAGGATGAAGAAAACTTTCACTCTGCAGCCATTGATCACACCCTATGAAAACTGCACTTGAAAAAGTCTGGACATCTTATAAACATGAAGATGAGTCTCCAGTGTACACATACTGAAAAATTAACACAGCACAGCCGTCAAACACGAGCGGTATGGCAATACAAGTTATCACCAAACAGTGTCCGCCGGTAAATACTTACTCTTCTTCAACACACTAGAACCACCTTAAACACTACCACTCAAGCACAGCACTGACACTCCATTATACACAACTGAATAAAATATATCACAAAACAATCACACTCACACCCTGCCTCCTGTACTACACTCCACTTAAATCTTCATATTTGTACAGAAAGACAACTGATAACGGAGTACACTTTATGTGATACTTATGGAGGTCACGCCCATAACACCACATTACTACATTTCCTCACATTTTCATTCCACAGGAACCTTCACACATACAGTCTCTCTTAACATGGTACTTCTGTTCTCCAATATTGCACACTGTGGGGTACTGCCCCCACGGGGTGCAACTTCTACCCCAACTTCTCACACAACAGGTACTCCCCCCCATGTAACTTCTTACAACAGTGTAGTACACTTCCCAAACAGCTCGTCCCCACGAAAGACACAGATGGGTACTTCACCCGCTTCCACAAGCTGCCTACTAGATTCCAAATAGTGTTGAAAGTAAATGGTAACACAGCACTCCCGAAACAACCTACAGGTGGATCATTTAAACTTTTCAACCTCTATAACAGTACGAGGCAATCCTCACATTGGAACCATTAACACAAACTGCAGTTCCCAAAAACAGAAGTAAATTTTCATGGAAACTTACTAAACTGACAAATGCATTACAATAAAGATGTGTATTGCACGTGTCAATGTGCAGGAATTGCCAGCCAAAGTGTTCCCCAACTAAAAAACACCAATTAGAGGGAAAGTGGGTACATTTCTTGACAGAAGCATGTATAATACAAACTCCTTGAATACCAATAAACACTCTGATTAGTCAACTGAATACCCTATTTAACTTCATACTTGGAGAAATGCCAGACCGGTGTTTCTAGTGTACTGGGAGATAGTCCTGCTTCTCTTTCTAAATTAACCAGGGGGCCTTGAGTAGTCTTCTTTAACTTCTCCAGACCTGACACAATCAGACCTTAGCTCACTACCCTCTTTGATGACGTCAGTCTTATAGCCACTGCCTCTACTCTGGCATTCAAGTCTGGAATCCAAGATATTGGTGCGTCTATCTCGCAAGGAAGCTGCGCTGCAATGCTCCCAGACACCACATTCTCTTCCAGCACTCACTAGCTTGCACTGCACAGGAAAGTCTCCATGTACTCTGTACTGCACATAGTCATAAGACCTAATTTCATTGCCTTGACCCCAACACTTGCAGGAGCTGCGTTATCTCCTTTGGTCACATTGTGCTAGGTATTATAAAATATACATTATGTAGGCCTGACCCTCCAAAGGTATTTATGCTTACTGAAAAGCAAACTTCCTGCCTCTTACCCTTGTCTGCAGAGCACTGTTTCAACAGTGCTGTCCTTAAAACATGTTCTTATAGATTTGTCTTTATGCTTAGGACTATTACTGGAACACATCTCTTCAGTTTATAACTCTTCAGCTAGTTTGCTAGTGGATTTGAGGGTGGACAGCACCAAACTAGTCTACGTGGTCACAGGGCCATTTTCCTTCAAACGACCGGCCACCTCCACTGCCAGAAATAGATCCCAAATGCCACCAGAGGCTTGCTACAATTTGTCAGCAAAATGTTGACATTAGAGGGTATGGTTGTCATGCAAGAGAATGGGGACCCACAGGATACTACAATAATGTCTGTCTGTTTTAGCTTTCTGGATCACGTTGTGAAGATCTGCTAGTCTATGAAGGTTTGCAATCATAGAGGTCCCTGTGTAGGATTTACCTTTGATAGAGGATTGAGGGAAAGGAGGCTCCGATATAATCAATTTCCAGCCCACATTCGCTTGTTTTATGTTCTTTGGGACCACCATTGTAAATATGTGCCACTATGAAGAGGGGAATCAATTTCTTTGTATTTGGCACCACACATACACTTCAAAGTCCCTGTAGCAGTCGCATTATAGTTGCAGACTGAGTTGGCAGCATCTTCTTTAAAGTGTTAGATTATGGCAAGATGACGTAATTTTCTCTGTGTGCCTATCAAGAGTTGGTTGAAAATATATGTGGACCGCATTTTAGCTGTGTATTTTGGAATCGGAGCTTGGAATTGGCGAGTTCAAAATATTAAGCTTTGGATATGATTGAAGCCTATATTGGGCTCTGTTGAATTTTGATCTCACAATGGTAAGGACATTTCTGTTACGCAGATTGAGCACTGAACAGTCTGTATCCTAATAATTTAATGTGCTTACTAATGAATAAGAGGTTGCACCATCGTGCCATTCATTAATATTCCCCCATGTTTTTCATTGTTGAATGTGTTATTTTTGAGTGTGGAGTTCCTTCTCGCATTCAGTGGAAAGGGAGGAGTGTGGAGTTAAGATAATGGCAGAATAGACCTTTTTTTCTGCTTTGAAGACCATCATCTTTATGTCTGAGGTCTTCCAGTAGAGACATTCTTGAGGAGGAGGTCTCTTCTGCCAGTGAATGAGGTACAACTTGCTGACAGTTGATTTGGTTTTACGTTGGAAATTGACTTCACTCCTTAGCAGGACCAGTCAGGAAAATATGATCAGCCCTGGCAAAAAGTTAAAACCAGCCTCATGCAGGAAGCCGCGACTAGAACAGGGCCATGTGGCATTGCTGTGGTCATAGAAGTCCATTCGGCTGTAATAGCAGCCCCTAGCGTTCAACTCACTGGGAAAATGCCAGAGTGGCAGATTGACCACTTCAGGCCTTCTGATATTTTTTGCCTCCTTAGATTTTGGTGTACAAACTAAGGTGAATGAGGTTTTTGATATCTCTTACTCTTTGAAACGATATTTTTCAGTTTTAGAAATATTTTTTAATTGGGCTGACTCATGCTGTTTGAGTCCAATTTGGATCTTGCCTAGAGCCACTGAAGAATTACATTTGCTTGTAGTTGTAGTATGACCAGATTTGTGTTCTAGCCAGTTTGTTGGGCACAGCAGTGCTGTGGCCACGGATGCTTTAATGGCTTTTGTGGCTCATGCCACTGAACTGTAAAGGCAAGACAAGTCAGCCCCATAAAAGGGGACCGGCCCTTGCTTTCTGATTTTGGTTTATGCTCGGAGGTCATGCTATGATCATTTTCAGTTTTTGTCTGGACAAGGGGTATGCAAGCCTCTAGGAGACTGTGTCCATGATCTTTTGCATCGTCACAGGAACTGGCATCTCGCACCCGCTCTGTAGCATGTTCAGGACTGATGAAGGTCATGGTATCACAGCTAAATAGGACATACTTGGTAATCGGTGCCTTGCCATTCTGCTCACCAATGACTCTACTTCAGTAGATGAGTGTACTACCAGAATATCAACTTTCTAGTCAGAAACTAAAAAAATATGTACTCCAGAATAACGACTAATAATATATTCTCAAGGTAAATATATGCAGGTAAGTGGAGATTTAGTATTCTTCATTTCACATCTATGTATCTTGACATTGTCGATATAAATGTGTGTGTAGATATCTTCAAGGGAAGTAGATGTGGAATTACTATGGTAAATCTTCATTCATCTATATATTGATACCTTGACAGTTTAGTGGTAGTCAATATTATGGAGTCAATAACTTGACATACCACCTGTAGGTGACCATCGCAGGATAACTCCTCACTTCCACTTCTATATGAACCTCATCCATGTTGGTTAGTACTTTGCCATCTATTAATAATGGAAAGCAATTGGAGTGGGGTTCTGCATCAGCCATAGTATGAGCATGCCAGAAAACATGCAGTACGAAATAACTTGTGCTGCTAGTCCTAACCCATCCTAAGGAACCATGCTTCAAGTGCTGTAAATGCCATGCAGCAAGACAATTGCTTGACTGCAGCCTTATATAGTTATTGCCGTCTTTTATAGTTATCTAGAACATAAAGCTTTATAAAAAATATATATAATTCAACTCTGTGATCCTTAAAGAGAAACAGAGTGTACAGAAAGAACTGTCTATCTCAGATAAAGGTCTTCTACTCTAAGGTGTCCAGGTCAATATTCTTAAATGATTGGCCTGCCGAACAGCACTGGTGGTTAACGAAGACCTTTCGAATTTTACATACGCTAATTCCATAGAAAGTATAGTACCCTGGAGCAGAAAAAACGGTAGAGGAAGAAACTACTATTGTGTTTGGCATGCTACGGAGTATAGAATATCAAACTCCAGTCATGTCACAGGACCAACTTGAGAAACCATAACAAACTAGCAGGGTCTCACTTTTTTAACCTATTTGCTTTGCCAAAGCTATGTGCAGGAGCTCAACAGAATTGGAAAAATAAAAGTAGGAAAGGGAGTGTAGGGACTTGAACATGCTCGCGTGTCACGATGCAGCTATATCTCCGAACACTGAGATATGCTCACCATGCATGCACGTGCAAACAGCAAAACACAGACACCATTTTATTTACCATTCAGATGGAGGATGCTAATCTTGGAGTGGTAGATTAAAAAAACAATTTCAATGTGCTCAAAAGCTGACCTGCCACAGTCGGCTCTGACTAATGAACAGCACATGAAAACTGCGTGAAGAAAGGATAAAATCATGGAGGATCTTACTGAATGGGCGTAAATGTTAAAACAATCTGATCCTCTAAATAACAAGGGGTTTGAGATAAATACATGCTATGCTCTGTTTGAGAGGACGGCTTGATAAATCCTGATGTGAGAATTGGGGTATTGATATGGCTATGATTTCTTCGATTTGTGGTGGTAATGAGTGCTTGTAATGTGATTTACCTTTCCGAATTGTTGTGGCAATGTTTTGTTACATGATAAAAACGTAATAAAAATAATGTTTAACAAATTGCTCAAAAGTTCATTTTATTAAAGTGGTCCTATAGCAAATGGCAACTGCTGAGTATTTTATTATTATTTTTAATTTTACACAGCCACGGGAGGGACGGGGTAGCAACAACTGAGTACTGCTTTGGAAATAAGTGAATGCAGGGGGAATAATAGGGAGGAGGCGGTGGAGCAATGGAGGTGCTTGAGGTGGGGAAGGAGGGAGAAAAAGCTAGTGTGGAGCAGAACGGCAGTGGACAAGCTGGGGGGTAGGATGAGGAAGAGAGCAACACGGAGCATACCTATCGAGGCTTAGTTGGGGGTGGGAGGAGTAGCACACGATAGAGAGTAAGAAAATATATGCAGTTTCATGGAGTACTAAAAGAAAAAGAAAATAGTTCTTTGATGGAAGGATGCAAGTCATCCAATCAAAAGAATGGTAAAGAAGCTATGCTTTCAGGGGAGGGACAGATGAAAGAAGTACATCAAATAAGAGGCAAGCAATTGAGTGACAAGGAAACGAGCCTATGATAAGCAGTGGGCAGGCTTAGGTCCACTGCAAGTTTTTGGCATGGTCCCCAAGATGCCTTTTGATAAAAGGCAGCTAAAATCTGTCTGTTGGCAAAAACTATAAATGGGCAGTGATTGAAGGTTATAGATTAGTGTTCCTTGTACTGGTAAGAATTGGTGGTGCACACAATGTCAACTAATCTCATGATAACCCAAACTGAAAAAAATGCTGCTCTTGATCCACTTAAGCAAGTAAGACAATAGTCCACCATTGCAAAGATTAGAATTTTAGGAGTTTCTGGCGTACTTATTATGAATTTATCTTTGCCAAATATGTGAAACTTTTTGAGACCTTTTACCAAAATGAGGACAATAGACGAATAACTGATACCCGGCCAGAAGTGCACATTAAATTGCACTTTGAGTATTGGACCACACCCAACTGGATATTCTCTGGTGGCAATGGTCTATGAAGGGCAATGAATCCCAGCATACCTACGTATCCTGCAGGGTGCCCATCTCCTCCAAGAGAGGTTTGCAGTAAAGTTAGATGAAGGATAATTAACAAGGCAAATACGGTTAAGTGGAGATGCTCAGGCAGATCTCTTGTGTTTATCAGACATGGGAATCCACAAGCACAGTTTTGAGTACTGTTTGAAACACGACTATAAGCCTTTCATGGAGAGTTGCAAAGTACTGGGTGGGACATAAAACTCAGATGCGACTTTACTGTTTGGTAAATCTGTCCAGAACCATGCAATTACCAGTTAAACCCATTTCATAGGGAAATTGCAGTGTGGGTCTGATTTATTTAGTTAACAGTCTTAAAACCAAATGGAATTCAAAAATCAGTGGGATTTAATTGATTAATTTACCACTTTTTATCAGTAGGTGGTAAATGTATGTGGTGGTTCTCTGAGTAGGGTGAGGTGTAAGCGAGGGGGTGGATGGAAGTGGAAAGTATTTTCTAGCAGAGGGTTGGGGGCACTGTAAACCCCTTTCAGAAAAAAGACTGCCAATGAGGCTTGGCTGCAGCCAAAGCCTCATGAGCTTTTACTGGCAGAAGGGCTGCACAGTAGTCTGATCTGGTTCTCTCACGCCTGGAAAATACAGGTGTGAAGAAGCCAACCTACTTGGAATCAGACTCCTACTGAGCCCTAATGTGGGCTTTGGTGATCACACTCTGACCCCAATAGCAATGACTGTAATCCAAGGAGACTAAATCGCTACCAGAACAGTTCAGAAATTCTTCGAAAGGTTATCAGAATCGGTTCTGAACTGTCAAATTACCTGTATAACTTCAATCACGAATAAGCCAATAAAGCCTGAGGAAAATGACAAACTATTACCCCTGGACAGATGCTCCGATCAATATTCATCCTACTGTAGACATCTTCCCATCTCTTCTTCATCGAACCAGACGTCAGCGCACCATTTCCCACTTAAATGTATCCCATGGTGAATTGGATCCCGATTCAACAATCGGGGACACTTACTAGACTGCATGACTAACTAAAGAACTGGGCGGTGGGTCCATTGGGATGTGATGATCTGAAGAGATAAATCCTCTTGCTTCCTTTTTGAGGACCATGGTTGCATTCTCTTTTCCTGCATGCCCCCACGATGCGCAGCACCATTCGATGTAGTAATGTTAGCGCGCTATTGAGCATGAACTGGCAGAGCATGCACAGCAGACCTCTCTGCAAAACCTCATTAGTATGCCATTTTGATGATCCCTCACAGTTTAACCGCTCCATCATCCACTTGCAATAGCTGCCGGATCATGGAGAGTGGTGTATGTTAGGAATGTTGGCATAGAAAACAGAAGTATTAATTAATTACCTTGGCTATGATTTGATATGTTTTTCAGTAAAATATAAAGGTCAGGCTATCCAACAGTTATTTTTTTGATAGGTTGTAAGTGACTTTGGTGTTTCCTGTGGTGATGTTTAAGCACCACTAGATGTAAAGTATTACATAGTAGGACTGATGCATTCATGGGGACCTCTTTTGGGCTTCACTGTGGGCTTCGGCTTCCCCTCTTCCACCACAGAGTTTAGGGAGTCAGAGCGCATCACATGCTCCAAAAGTAATAGAGCAGGTGTGTAGTGTGGATGCCAGTAGTGATTCCAGGCACTACCGCCGGTGTTTGCTGCACAAAGGGAGGCCATGTTTGGCTTTGCACTCTTGAGAAGGGCTTTTCAGCTCCAGGCCCCCTTTCAGGGTCCTCTGTCAATCAATCAATCAGGAATTTGTAAAGCGCACTACTCACCCGTGAGGGTCTCAAGGTGCTGAAGAGGGAAGGGGGGGGTGGGGATGCTGCTACTGCTTGAACAGCCAGGTCTTGAGAAGTTTCCTGAAGGTAAGGCATTCTTTGGTCTGGCGCAGGTGGGTGGGGAGATTATTCCTCGTTTTGGCGGCGAGGTGCGAGAATGATCTACCACCGGTTGTAGTTCGGCAGACGCGTGGGACGGTTGTGAGGTCGGTGGAGCGGAAATGCCGGGTCGGGGTGTAGAAGGAGAGTCGCCTGTTGAGGTATTCTGGTCCGGTGTTGTGCAGTCCGGTGTTGTGCAGTCCTCTGTCCTCTTTGCTTTCTCTTTCCTGTCCCTCTCTGCACCCCTTCCTAGTTCCACGCCACCCCTGCCAGCATCTTACAGCAGGCGGTGGGCTGCTGCTCACATTCCAGCTGCACAGGGCTGTCTCTTCTGCTGCTCGATTAGAAGTCACCGGACAATGGTGCAGCGCCTGTAGCACTTTCACTACTTTTGTGCCTGGAGGACAAAGAAGTAGATTTGCGTTCTTGTTTGAGAGGAAAGGGCTGTTGCCTGCACACACTCGCACTCCGCTTGACATTGTTATGAGTTCAACCTGTTCTGGATGTTGTTTAAAAGGGCCCCTAGTGCCCAGTTTCCAATTTAAATGACGCAGATTGTATGGTGTGGAGAGGAGAACGGGATCAACCTCGGCTTGCCGAGCCGTTTGAGAATGTTATAGAATGCATACGTTAACGATTTTTTTTATTTTTTTTAAACATTCCTCTTTCAACATAGCGCCTCCGCCTTGCCTATTGAACTACTCAACTAATGTATGAGTTAAAGACGGATGAAGACATTCTAGCAGTTGTAGTTGGCGCATACTGTAGTGTGCACAGTGATGGATGGAATGCCTGAATTAACCTCAGCCACTGGTAATCACTCAGGGCAGCATCAAAATCCATTGTTATTTTGCATATTGTGCCACCTCGGTTTAAACCCAGCTATATGCTAAGTAGTTTGAACATAGCCATCAGTCAAAATTATATCCTGTCCATCCCAAATTGGTTGTATAACGTTATATTTCTTAATTGCGTTGACCATTAAAGTATGTGTATATTTGTTACAGAATCTATAATGAACTTTTAACTGTCATTGACCGCATTCTATCTTTGTCATGAATATTTATGAATTGCTTTGTGGATATCATCTCAACCATAGATTTGTTTGCATACGAATGTATAGCCTTCCACACTATGTGCTGTTTATAACTTACAAGCAGAGGCTGCAACTGAGAAGACGATAGAACATTAAGGGCCCAGGAAAATTTTTAAAGTAGCAATTGGAAATATGGAAACTGTAGTCTTCATACTCGTGGAAGGGGTCCTGCTGATGAGAGAAAGATCATTTTTCCTATTAATGTTAAGAACAACTTTCCAAATTGACTACTTCAAAATGATACCTTTGAACAAAATGTATCTCTGATCCTGTTGAGGATCTCACAGACTTCTCCTTCAACCCATTAACCCTACAAATGTTACCTTTTTCTTCACAAACCCGTTTTGAACTTAGGATCCCTGTTTGACTGGAAACTCGCTTTCATCACTCGTACTGTGACATGCTGCATCGTGGTACATTAACAGCGCACTAATACAAACCATCACATATTATAAAATGTTTGAGTACCTATTGGTCAGAAAATGATTCATAAAATAATGTATGTACCATATGACTTCAGTGATCCTCAGTTACTGGAAAGCACGGACCCCTGCGTGTGGCCCTTTTCCATTATAAGTGTTTTCAACTGACTTTCTCCCCAGAGGTAATATGTGACCTCTGACAGCTGAACAGTGCAATTCCGTTGCTTATTCATCTACACGGTCGTACTTGCACTCTTCGCGTTAGCATCAGTAAACTCCTTCCCTCTGGTGGTATCACAATGATGGAAGCATTGTGTACTCTTAAGAGCAGCGTGTGCAGAGTAGACAGGGCTAGGTGACCTCCTTTAGAGACCCATAAAAGGTCCTGGCATTTCTATACCATGCCATACTGGTGTGATTTTGTATTTATTTATTTCTATTTGAGAGTTAATCGATGATGAGCACAAAATTCATGTTTTGTGAATTCCTAGCTGGAATCTGTCCTAGAAACCGAAACCATCTTTAAGAGTGAAAAAACTTGGGCAGAGCAGCGCACAAAGTAGGTGAGAAGACCAGTAATTGAATGTATGGCAGGCGAGTGACCTATGTGCCCTTTTACCTCTGTAATAGTCTTCTCACATATATTCAAGAGCAGCGTTAAACCATACGTCCTCGTGACGTGATAGTGAAAAAAGGAAAATTCGAAAAAGTGACGCAGGTTTCTCTCACATTTAAAATAACTTTCTATTCTTTTTACTCTTTAGCTTTTGCTGTCGACACCAAGAAGATTCCCCTTGGTCCTACCAAGCAGCCGGAATATCCAGACCACTGCTGTATGCCTAAAGGTATTACCGGAGAACCATTGCACCTACCTGTAGCAAGCAGAAGCAGGCCACCCAAGTTGGAAAACTGTATTTTCAGATAAGCTGGTGGCTGTCAAAGGGCTGAGGTGGAGTCTCGCTAACACAGACAAACCTTTTCCCTGGTTGCTAAAAGGTTTACATTATATTGAGCAAAAGATGATCTAATTTCCTTAAAACTGATGATTATTCACCATTTGACTTCTACTACAGAAAGTAATAAGGCCCTACGATAAACAAGCATTGGCAAAGCTAATAGATCTCATCTTTGCGACTGCTTTTAAGCCAGTGTTTTTTTTTAGCTATGCACCACAGCATCCCCGGTACTCCTGTACAAAATAACTCTGATACTTTTTTTGTTACCGATCCAAAATGGAGCAGTACCTAAAATAAAACAAGCAAAAGCTTTTTATTTATTTTTTAAAGTGGACGGATCTGGCGAGGTAACAGAAGCAACAGGGGCAGTAGCAACACATGGGGAGTGTGTATGCAACACGGGAGAGGATCGGAGGTGATGGTGTGGAAACAGCATGGTGGATGGGTAAAGTAACATGGTGGGTCTGAGTGGAGGGGAAGCAACAACGTGGAGAGAGGTGGGGCGCACAGTTGGGGAGAAGCAGAGGAGTGAGCGCAACAGAATGGGGATGGGGAGAAGCACATGTATAGTAGAGAACATCACTGAGTAAAGGGAGAGAGATGTACACGAGGGAAAGAGCTCGAACACGTGCTGTCATGTGCAAAGCATGCAGACAAATCGGAAGATGGCAGCCAATCAAGAGCTGCTAAAGAGAAAACGCTCCGTGTCTGAATTTATTTCTGATATTTTTATAGTGTAGTAAATATATTTTGAGGTACATTGTTTCAGCATTTTGCCAAGGTTTGGCAAATGTGCAAAGAGCATAATAATTGAATGTGTTGTAAAGTAACACAAGGCGAAATGCTGAGTAAGGTTACCATGTTGTAAGACAAAAGTACCCGTAAATTTATGGCAAGGAAGGGTGCAGTATATATTTAAGAGACAAAGATACGAACTGTTTTGCGCTCTTATGGCCTTTTGGTATCGTCTTCAGACGAGGCCAAAATGGTGAACTTCTGCTTGGACGCAATATAGTGAAACTTTTTTTTAGTGAAGGCAGAGCGTATATTATATGTACTACTTAGTATACCATAGTAAGAAAAGACATCACCGGCCCTTGTGGTTAGCGCTGGCTTTTTTCTTTCAGCTATGCTGCGACACTACTTGCCTTTGTATCATGGTTTAGCCTCATGGATTTGAATGCGCCCTTAGACACTTCCGTCTAGTTGGAGGAGTTAGATATTTTACCCAACCGATAGCCCCCTCTTTTCTTTCCCTACCCTAACCTTTACTCTTACCTTGGTACCCTAACCTTTACTCTTACCTTGGTACCCTAACCTTTACTCTTACCTTGGTGAATCCTTGCGCAACAGTCCTGGTCCCCCGTTTTCTTTGAGTCCTGCTTGTACACTTTGCATAACTCAGAGGATCCACCGAGGAAGACAGGAACCGTTTGCCAAACTTGTATGGAAAATTGTGGGAGAGTGAGCCAAAGTAAAGGATATGTGATACACAGGAGGAGCGTGCCTGGGAAAGGTAGTTATTCTCCCTTTTTCTTCCCTTTAAAACTCTTAATGGGCGTGAGTTATGTCTGAGGACTTCATCCTGGTGGCCCGGGGCGAGTGCTGGCCTACAGAAACAGGAAAAAGAGACAAATGCGCATTAGTTGGGGTTCAAAATAGGTTTGTTTATTTTTTTCGTGGGGAGATGGGCAGATTGTTGATAACAACGTGGACTAGGTGTCAATTGACCTCAAAAGCAGTGAGAATGGAGTGAAAGTGCAGCATATTTTTGTTGGGTGAAAGGGTGATGGTTGGACTGGTATTTCATTCTGTATGTAACTTGATGTCTGGGGATGCAGAGTACTGAATGGACCATTCAAACAAGGCTCTTGCCTTTTCGCTTCCTTTAACAAATAGCAGGACACCACCCCTTCCTTGTTCGGAGAGTGCTATTTATTGTAAACGCCTCCAACAGTGGTATCCTGAGTCAAAATAAGTTTTTTTTTTTTCTTTGTTGTTTTTTTTTTTCTTTTTAA
Source organism: Pleurodeles waltl (assembly GCF_031143425.1). Classification (NCBI taxonomy): domain Eukaryota; kingdom Metazoa; phylum Chordata; class Amphibia; order Caudata; family Salamandridae; genus Pleurodeles; species Pleurodeles waltl. Next base: position 705,066,745 of record NC_090450.1, read on the forward strand.
GGAATGTTGTGCGGCTGTTTTCTCTAGATCCTAAACATCTATAACAAAGCCTCTGTATTTACAAGCAGTGAGGGATTGACATCCTATAGTTAATTTGGGAAGGGACGCAAAATGTTGGTCAAATGTAACTTACAATTGCAAATTATGTAAAACGTAATTGAGTTAAAGAGAAAAGGAAAATCAAGCTTCTGAGTTCTTTTTAGTCACCTTCTGCCATGATGATTTTAGGTTGGTATTTTTGGCAAGCATTTTGGCTCGTTTTTCAAATGTACCAGTATCCATAGTTATTATAAATTCTGAAAAAGGGATGTCGGGTTATGACTAGAACAGGTGTTTTAAATTCTGTGCAAAAATAAACATAAAAACAATTAAAATCATTTTATAATTATTACAACAAGAAAATGGGTTAGGCTTTAATACTTTTTCTAAACTATTTATTGTATTTGCACAAACATCCAGGGTTTTAAGTGAAAGAAGAACCAAGTGGGGCTTGCAAATCTCACATCGCACTGTAATTGCCACACATTTTTTTTAATAACAAATTTTATTGGGTTTTGACCAAACAAAGGAGCCAGACCAGCCCGTAAACAGGAGAGAGTGGTAAATGAAGGGAAAGTGTGCGTGAACAACAAAGATACATATATAGAACACTGCACAGTCCCCCCCCCTTCGGTCAAGTGCCACACTTTTTGTGTCACCACACGTGTGTTGGCACGAGAGATCAGAATACTCGGCCTTTATCGCAAAATACTCTTCCAAATGTTTTGTAATGCGATCTTTTATATCTTTTCTCTTTGGCAAACCTGTGCAGAATCGAGCTGCTCGTGTGCGGGTGGGAAAAGGAGACAAACCTGTAACCTACGAAGAAGCTCTTGCTCCTCACCATATTGCTCACCGAAAAGGCTGGCTCTCGCAACACACCAGTGAGTACCTCATTCCTTTTTTCCATTCACTTATGTCTTACTCTGCATACGAGACACATAGGGTGTGTGTGTCAGGCAAGGCTTTCCTTGCTTTCTCTAGCCTTGATTGCACACGGTTTGTATGTGACTTGCTGCCCAACCTGTCTACGAACAAGGGTGTAGACTGAGTTGCAATGCTGCCTAGAGCACCACTGAAAGGCAGTTATTGCTGGGCCAGTGTCACTGACATGGCAGATGGTAGTCTGACATTGCAAAGCCTTCAACAACTTAACAGGGATGTATTTGGGGTGATCATGTTGCAAGAGGTCTGCTTTAGTGGCCAGAAATAGGATGTTTTTCTACCTCAGCTTTGCTATGACTGCTCAGGTGTGGCCCTTAGACCTATTGGAAGGGAGAAAACATAATTATCCAGTACCTGGTAGAGCTACGTTTCCTAGCATGACTTTCAAGTAATTCTTTTAAACTGCTGAAAAAGTACTGAAATATATCAGGATTTTCACTTCAACATACCACATCATAGCAGTGTCAAAAATCTTAAATCACCAGCACTCCAAACAACAATAGGCAAGACGTGTAACTGATAACTCTGTGCAAGTTATATCTTAAGTGTAGTACTTTGGTATGAATTTGAAAACTGCATGCTTACCTGATGTATTTCAGTGTGTTGAAGGATTTGGGCTGCTCCACAAAGAAGTCTGAAATCGCTGTAGTGATAGGTCTACTTCTACAGATTCCGATTCCTAACCCTTTTTGCATCAGCCACTGGGGCCTCTACTATGCACCTGTACTTCATGACAGATTGATTGTGAGTTTATACACCACAGTTACACCCCAGAAGTACCCTGGCGTTGGTATTCCAACTGTCCAGGGAGAAGGAGGTTACATAGAGGAACAAGCATTTGCAATGCAATGGTTCTTGCGTTTGCTTGAGATCGAGCTATTAGCACTGTATATTCCTAACTGGACTTTTCTTGCCACATAAATTGAAAATGAAAAGTAAAACACTTGGCAGAAGCAAGTCAGTTCAGAGCGCAACGGCCACCACGAGGGTGAGCGCAGGAGTTATTGGCTCCCTACGTGAATGTCTAGAAAGGATCACGGCTGGGATGAAAGGCAAACCGAAACCAGAGGAGGGGCCTTCACACGCTGTAACTGGAGAAAGTGTGACGGCCAACAAAAATGTTCACTTAGTGAACTCGCCTGGGAGGGAACTGAACACACAAAGGAGAGTCATTTCACCAAATGAACCAATAAAATGAAGCATTTAAGACAAGCACAACAAAGAATGAATACCAAGAGTGGGAGTAGTTAAAAGCCCACAGAGAGATTACAACAGGCTAGGGCGCTTGCACGCTCGACCCTAACAAGCATTTGCAATGTAGTGCTCAACTCTAAATATAGATTTTCTGGAAATTAGATGATAATGCCTCTAATTCTTCCTACTTAATGTGGTCTTATTTTGATTCAGTTCACCACTTGCAGTGGTTTATTTTGCACCTTGATGAAATAAAATTATCTGCGTTAATCAAACAAAAAAAACTATGGGGAAAAAAATGGATGTGTAGGCTTAGGTTCAAAAGTGCATGAACCTGCCTGCCTCGAAGATGGCCATCTAAATGAGTAGCTCCTCTGACTGCATCTAAAACACTTAAGATGCTGCAACCAGGCGGCACCCCAGCTTGGACGAAAAAAGGACTGAAAGTGGCAGCACGCTGGAACCAAGGAGTCCTGTGCACCCGGGGACTCCTGTCACTGCAGTTCTGCAGATCGCGCAAAGACAGACGCACACACAAAATAGCAGCCTGAAGCGGGGAACTGCTCTGGACGAACTGGGGTCTGATGCAAATGAAAGGGTCTGTGTGCGTTGTTCTCTCTCGGCACCTGGCCTGCAACAGTAATTGAGCCTCACAAAAATGGAAATGCAGAGGGCCATGACCCACAGCGAGATGAGGGCACAGACTGGACAGGCACTTTGCATATGAAAAGCATTGCCGCATGGAGATCGCATACAGCGCAGACCCTGGGCCCTGCGCACCTAAATGGAGTGCTTAAGGTGGCCACCTGGCATACCATATGCTGCAACTGTCAAGTAGGTGCATAAAAGCTACTCACTTGTCCGTTTTCAGGAGAACTACCTAGAAAGGCTGTGTAGACCACAAGCAAGGCTTACTTAATGCCAGACATCATACTGTGAATGACTAATCCATTGTGCAGGCAAGTGTTGCGCCAAGAGAAGCAAACTGGTGAAATTAACAGGGGTACAGGAAACTGAAAACCAATTACTGGGTTGCCTGAAGTGAGCGCCAGTTCAAATGCTAGTTGAGTGAGTGTACACTGTAAAATGTGGGCCTGTGGTTAAACAAATTGGATTATTGCAATTGGAAACACACAGGAATGACCATTCAGTGGCGAGACAGAATTCAGCGGGCTAAGAGTGTCACTTCAAATCCAACAGCAGGCACCACAAAGGTGACTGTGTAATTTTGAGGAAGCAACTTAAATAAGGTGAGGGAATCAGACAAAATGCAACTCAGAATGTCTTTCGATCCCAGAAGATCTGCTTGTGGAAAAGAGGATGAAGGCACCTCTGAGCAACCGGGAGGCTTGCAGAGACACACAGGAAACAATGATATTGTAGCACTTCTGAAGGATATGCGCCACAGCTTGAAAACTCTAGATAGCAAAATAGACGCTCTAGCATAGTTAACTGTGAGGATGTCAGAGACGCTGGGCATTCATGCAATCAGAATAACCTGGTTGAATACAGAGTATCTGAAGTTGAGAGTAAAAATGTGGCAGGAAAAGCACACAAGACTACAACAGCCAAAACTCTATCTGCAGTCCAAGACAAAAATGAAGATCTGGAGGCCCGCTCACGACACAAGTTTTTCATTCTGGTTTTTCCTAGGACAAAAAAAACACACAGATAATATGAAGCTTTTTGTGAAAAAGCTACTACTTGAACTTTTGGGTCGGGATGCCTTTTTGGAGTATCTTTGTACTGGACCTCGCCGGTTGTTCATTGGCACCCCGACCGGTACCAGAAGCTACCTACGTCCTATAATAGCCTAAATACTAAATTATAGAGATTGCAACTCCGCTGTAAGGAAAGCAAGAGAAGTAAAGATCTTATAATATGCTGCTGCCAATATATCCTGGCTTCATATTATAAGTAGAGGAGGCACTGAGGACATTCCTTCTAGCTAAAAAGAAGCAACAGGAAATATATATTGTACACAGTATACTACATGCAGGCCGCCTTAGAGCAGATCGTGATGGCAAGCCCTTTATTTGTAATGGCTCACAGGGAATGTTGAAGGGACTCCAGAACCAAAATACACTATCCAAAACTAGACAGCTGTTGCTGAGGAGACAGACTCCAGATCATCACTTTGCCTTGAGGAAAATGGCTAAACTCGCACAATCATTCTATTTGTCAAGATCCGTCTGAGCCTGATACACATACTTGGATAGCAACACCGGCAAGAGAGTTAAACCGTGCGAACACCGGAGCCCTCAAAAATAAGGGACAGAATCATAAGAAGCAAAGAGTAAACTATAAAATGAAGTATCAAGTACTCCGATTATACGTATACAGTGACCCCAACAATGGTAAATAAGTGCGTTGTATGAACCTGGGCTAGATTTTCGTAATTGTCTCTAAGATTCATACATATCGCCCGAGCAGACCGCTGCTACCATTGTGCTGTGAGCGGGATCCTGCCCCTGTGTGTGATCCACTACGGGTCGAAGTTATGCTTTATTTTTTAGTGGGTTTGGGAGGAGGGAAAGGGGGTCGAGAAATCACTGCAAGTTGGGGGCTGGGGTGGGGGAGTGTGGGATGGTACATACTGAAATTAAATTTGTGATCTTGGGCTGCAGGAGGGGTACCGATTGGACTTGCATAGCCATAGAAATGTGCATGAAGCTTGCAGAATAAGCCAGTGCAGCACCTATGGCCCCTGATGCCAATACATAGTGGCCTACCCTACATGGAATGTCGGAGGCATCAATGGCGATACAGAAGTTGCAGCCTGCTTAGAGACATGCAGGAGATATTTCTTTTTTTACAGGAAACGCAAATGGCCCAAACATCACATTGGAAATGTGACGCGAGTTGAAAGGGGAGTGCTATGTTGCTTTATTGAGAACACATGCTAGGGGCATCCTGATACGGGTGTGATGAGGGTACGGAATGAAAATACAGGGCACAGTCATAGACTCGGGTGGCACATACGTGATAGTGAGGGCACTTATGGGACAGCAAAATATCATAGCAAGGTATATCTATGGGCTGAACTATGTGATGAGTGGTGTGACTTCGCATTGTTCGTGCCATAGGAAAATATGATAGGGAAGAGTAAGGGGAGATCGGAATAGCGCATTGAATACAGACAGTGATTGCTCTGAAGATTGTCCTAGGCACACATCTGCCACATCCCTTGCACTGACAATGATAAAGCACCAGGAAAGTCTGGAGGAATTCTGGTGACAGCGCAAACCTAATGGAGCAGAATACACATATTACCCTGCTGTACACAATATGCACTCTAATAGATTACTGGTTAGCATCAAAGGTCATTGTACCTGGGGTACAGGGATGTGAGAACCTAGCATGCATATACTCTGACTACTCTCCAATTACCATAGACCTTGTGATACCTAGCACACAACACAATAGCTTTGCATGGCCACCATCATTGCTGAACACTTCAGACATGATGTAGGGACTGTATCTTGCTTTCAGACAGTTTGGGAAGGCTTACATCAAGGGTGAGCATATCTAAACATGCGGGAGTACTAAAATCATTTATCTAGACTAGAAGCTGAATTGGCACAACTGGAAAGGCAACACAAAAAAACACAAGAACAAGCCATACTAAGCAAGATACAAACTGAATTAAGTGAATATCAAGAGTTAGCAGATAGATTAAATGCATGGGAAAACTAGACTCACAGGTGGACGAGGTGGCAGAGTTTCTCAATGCTGAAAATGCATTCCAGTTACTGTAAGAATTTATACTTACAGTTCTGTCTAAGGTTGGGGTGGGTGAAATCTGTTTAAAGCTAGTGCACTTATTATTTACCCAGAAGTTGAGAGGGGTGCCCGTTGTCCCTGTTACTATGCACACTGATTGTGGAACCATTAGCATGCACATTGAGAGGGCACCCTGGGAAAAGAGGCTTATGATTTTCTGGGTACAAACTTGTTCTATCCACAAATGTGAACAATATGTTGCTATAGCAGGGATGTGGAATTTAATAAAAAATCTAATTGTCCAAAGGACCTGTTCCTTAATAAATCTACCTGTCCTGTAAAAAAAATCTACTTGTCCCTTGGGCTGGAGGGAGCGGTAAACAGGGGTTCCAGGGTTGAAATGTCCTTTTGACTCTGTGCAAACCTACTAACTTGCATGTTTTGTTGGTTTTCACAAGCTCTTCTCTAATCTTTTCACATACTGGAAATGGTGGAATGTTTACTCCTGATGAGGGCAGAAATAAAACTTCTTCCAGGGTGGGGAAAAAAGTGGTTGGAGGGAAAGTGAACCTGTAAACACACAACATATTTTCAAATGATCAAATCTACATATGCATCTTTGCTCATGAACACAGTTCACAAATATCTAGGAGTACGATCTCCTGGTCTACGTCTGTAAATTCTTGTGAGTTCATGAAATAGGTAAATCTGCACTAATGTAAAAACATATACCATGGGTGCTCAATTTTGACTTTTGTTAACAATTGGTCGCCTAATTAGGTCTGGCTCTTTCACAAGGAACATATCGGCACACAAAGGAGTTTTGTTCAGTGCCAAGAACTACTGTGGCAATATGTGCTTTTCAAGACCAAAACATATTTTTGTGTTTTGCCAACGTTTTACAGTGGTGAAGGCCTGCAGGTCCCACAACAATAAAGTTTTACAAAAGTCACGTCAAAATAAGACATGCATTGACAAAACCAAAAGACTGACCACTAATGTCAGAACTATTGACTTTGCCAATGCTTATGTATTTTCATGTTTGCCATAATCTTGTTGAAACTGGTTTCACTGATTTTCCATTATTAATATTTTTGGAAATACTAGCATGCATCAAAACATTTTACTGAATGATGCAACAAAGAAATAGTACCTAAAATTTCATAGTAATTTAGCAAAACTTTTTTCCTAGTTGCATTTTTTGTGAACATTTTATTTTGAATGCAAAGAATTATCACTCTTGCTTTCAAGCTTCTGCAAATATTTGCATCTAATTAGAGAGCATTCTGCGAGCATTACATGTAGATTCATATTGTTAAACTTTGCGAACGTGTGTACATTTTTTTTTTTTTTTTACTAGAACCACTGGCAGTAGTGCATTTCTAGCTTACAACATGTATTTAGAGTGCTCACCCTAATAATAAAGGGTTTGCATTAATGAGCCATAAATTCAAGCACGAACATCATAAACATATGGACACAAATATTACTTCAATAGTAGATAATTATCTTCCCTGCTCTATAAGGTGGTAGTGTAAACTGACAGCCATAGGGTTTATGCTGCAGGGGGTTGGGCCTACTTGTCCCAAGTACAAAATCAACATCAAACTGTGTTGGGTCCAGGCCCCATCACTTAACCTAACAAAAATACTTTCTGTACGATTTGGGAGACGTGCTGCTCTCTGAGTTAACTTGGTCAAATCATTGATGTTCTTCCTCACTGCATCTACTGGGTGGTGTACAGCATAATTCTCCCTAGAATGGACAGAGAAAACACAGTGCAATTTAAGGATACATGTACACACTAACCCCTCTAAAATTATACCGAGCAGTTATGTTTTGCCATGAATAAACTAGAAGAACATTAATAGGTAGATCAAATTAGCGCTATAGCTTGCAGGGAGTATTGCAGCAATGAAATGGCGGTGCCGCTCTTCCTATTTCTCAGTATACCCATGGCGCTACCTAGGGCACATTGCAGACATTAGTAATTGGACCGGCGTGGGCATGCGAGCTGCTCTGAATTAGATGGACGACACTCACGCTGACATAAATTGGGTGGGCTGGCAGCCCCGGATTTTGAGATATGTTATAATATTGCACCTGCCTATTACACACATTATTGGATTCACAATCCCACACTTCTGCCACATTTGTGGTTGGAGAAGGATACTGCCACTCCATTGACACTTGCGACGATGTTGTTGAATTCCCCACTTTAAAAATACAGCACCATTGATCCAGACTGTTATAAGATACATGAACGGCATTGTTACCCAAAAAATACACATGGGGAAATTATATATTCCCTAACGGGAAAGTGAAATAGTGCACATTCCTCCCAGTCTGCCTGGAGAAAGTTGTTCCAGAACAGCTGAGAAAGCTACAGATCGACACTATGGGCAACATCTTAACTGACCCCAGATTTATTACACTTGGCCAGTTGAAAGAGGAGGTAGGTTGGTGGCTGGCACTACACCTTTGGCTATGTTTCTCTGCTGTAGAATTCGTCACATCTTCATATTTCAGACACCTCATTGACAGAGTCTGATCCACTTAGCATTTGAACATACATAATACAAAGTACTATCCCTAAAGCCCTTATCTCACAACTGTATCTCCTCACTAGGTGGGCTGCAGCTCCACAAATCCAAAATAGCCAATAGAAACGGGCAACCGATTTATAAAGATATACCACAGACGAGCAGTGATGATACTGCTGCTCGTCATCAAAACGTTTTTCACTAACCAACAGGCACAGGTTGGTTCAATTTAAATATGTGCAGAGATAATATTATATCCCCGCTAGACCACAAATATAGTCTCTGAGATAATTCAGATTGTGCTAGACGCCAGGCAGCTGGAGCAGACTTTCTTAACCTTGCGTGAGAATGTCATGGTAGAACAGCCTACTGGGACATGCTATTCAGACATAGGTAAAATAGTATGACACCTAATAATGCCTGACCCGATGGGTGCTCTGCTGAGATGTCTAGGACATACCAGCTTCTACAAGGAAGCTCACTTCACTGACACTACTACTGGGTAAAAGACACGTGGTGATGAGGTGGGGCGGGGACCACTCCCAGCAATGAGTGAATGGCAGCAAGACCAAGTCTATTGCAGTGGCGCCACTGATGATTGCAGTTTACTGATTCCTCCCAGGTTCAGACCTTGAAACACATGGAGATCTTATCAGACCTACTTGGCTCAATCGCAGTGCACTGTAGAAAGGACCGACAGGGAAGAGGCGCCGGATCATGAGTAAGTGGTGGACTTAAAGGGGCTGTAAGGTGGATTTGGCTGATGGCACCCGTACTAGGCCAAAGATTCACGATAACTTAAAAGAATCCACACCAAACTGTATACTTTCTGCAGGGGGTCGTGCCCGCCTTCCTACCTCAATATTGATTTTAATTACATAGCACGGTATGTAATGCAACATGTAGAAACGTGTCTCTAATCTCACAAAGCCTGTCACTGTCCCACTAATAATGTACTAAGATCACTGGTTGTGATGTTCATATTAACAAAACAGCAAAATAAAATAATAATAAACAAAAACAAAGTTCGTAAATTCCCACAAAGGTCAAGCTTTGTAGGTGTTCACAAAATTTGGACTGCTCCCACGAATACACGTGTTACGTTGCCCCCCTTTACAACTTGTGACTAGTGGGGAATTTCTTAACTCCTCATTGAGCTCTCTGCATGGAGAAAATGCAGATTATGATATGAGTTAGGATTCTGCATGGAGTTCACAATTTTTCCACACATCTCAGATTTGATAGAATTTTTTTTTATATTAAGCCTAAGATGTTTTTTTAATTGTAGTTAGCTCTTACTATAACCTTAACTTCATTTCAATGTGTTGTGTTTGTAGCATGTCTTGCAGTAGATGCACATTCTCTGCATACTCCTGCTGTCTAGTATTGGGCTTGGATGTTTGCAAGTTTTCTTTTTTTCGAAGAAAGACGTTCATGTCATGGGGTGCAGCGTGACACTACCCTTACTTGGCATAGAGTATGGGCACCAACTTCATGGTAGAGTGTTTTTTCTTTTCTGCCATTGGGTTCGGACCTGTACAGTCGCGGCTCAGAGACTTTGTTCTCCATGTTTCCTTCAGGCCCACACTGTCAAAGTCAACACCTATGATCAGGACAAACCCTTCTTCATTCTTGCTCTTCTTGCTGACACCCTTCACAGACAGACGCCTGTCGAGTGACTGACTGGGCTCCAGGCCCTCTTCAGGCCACATACCTCCTTTTCTATGACATTTTTTTAGGAGAATGCTCATAGCTGATATAATGGACACCTTTTCAGTACTGTCCCTACGGCCACCCAAAATACTTATGGTCTGACCATCACGAGGTCTGTTACCTCTGCCTCTCCCGTGATTGTGAGAACAGCGCCTGTGAAGCCAGCCTCACCTTATGGTTAAAGAAGGCCTCTGTCACCGATGAGAGATGCATCGGGCACATTAGAAGATGCAACAGCAATCCGAGGACAACATGCATGGCATGTCCCACCCGACTTCCTGGTTGTCCACTCTGCGTGGCAGCAGGTTTCCATTTAAGCTATGGGTGACGCTCCCCCACCCATCAAGGAGAGCAAGGAGTTTGACACTTCCTGAAAAAGGACAGCAATATGGGCCACCACCCATTGGGGAATGGCCAACTCCTTGGGGCTCCACTCCAGCTATGGCAGGGCACAGTGGGATGCGATGTGGGAGTTAAGCATCACTTAGAGGAGTTCAGGAAGATAAGGTGGAAATAGTTTCAGAGATGCAAGACTATATCCAACATTACCATGTGCTGCACTCTGCAGAGGACACAGTTTTCTGTGGGGGGGTGTAGGGACAACACCAGCATTCTTGTTAAACCATCACACCTGACTCCATATTTCAGGATTCAAGTCTGAGGGCCTTAAGCATCTTCCTAACCTGCCCTTCCATGGAGAACACCTATTTGAGCCACAGGTTGATGCCAGTGAAAATAAAGGACACAACATTTCTAAATCCTTGCTTTCAGGGGCTCTTTTCAGTTGCAGCAGCCCAGGAGAAACTCCCATGCCACTTTCCCCATTTTTACTTCCTCGTTCCCAAGAAGAAGAGCTCCCTTTGGGTGATCTCGGACTTTAGGTGCCTCTATCACTACATCTTTGTGGAACATTTCCACATGGTAACCTTGCAGGATAACATCCCTCTGCTTCAACAAGGCGACTACATGACCGCGTTAGACCTCAAGGGGTCCTGCTTCCACATCTGATCCCACCCTCCAGTGCCACCTCTGCTTCATGCTAAGTGGCTATCATTGGCAATTCAAAGTACTTCAGTTCGGGGTCACCAATGCTCCAACGGTCTTCAGAAGGTGGCCTAAGTGCTAGCTACCCACTTAAAAAGGTGTGTGTAAGAAATTGGGTTATTGGTTGAGGGGGTGGAAGCTCCACTTAAGCAACAATCACAATCCTTGTCAAGGTGAACCACAAAAAGTCACTAAATTAACCTGTGCTTAACCCTCTGGTAGATTGGCACAGAATCAGTCAAGCTTAATGTAGAGGTATTGTGTAAGGTATTTATGCAACACACAAACAGTAATAAAGTGAAAACACAAGACAATAAAACAAATTAAATCCAATCAGTTAAACCAAAGTTATGAATTGTTGAGGTTTTTAGTGAAGTTAGCTCCTAAAAAATCAAAGCACCAACACCAGATATTTGGTTGCACAAGACCGGGACAATGTGAAAAGTTAATGCTGACCACGATGGACCGCGGGCCAGATACACCAGGTGGATTAGGCCAGGTCTGAAAAGTCCCAGAGAAGGTAGAGTTTAGTCAGTGGGACAAGACAGCAGGCTGTGTCCGAGAAGGCGTCGTCACCACTGGGGAGTGCTGGACGATGTCTCGGAGAAGCCGTCAATGATGGCAGTAACTGGTTTCCAGGCCAAGAAGGTTTTTGTTGATGTGGAGCCAGTCGCTTTTACCTTTTTTTGTGTATTTTTACCTTTGAACTATGTTTTGGAAGTCGAAACACTCCAGTAGGATGAAGCTGCAAGCCGAAGAGGGCTCCACAAGGCCAGATTCCATTGCGTAGAGGTCCCGCTGCACAGGATTTGCTGCGGCGGAGAACGTAGCGAGAGCTACAGCAAAGTCAGGCCAACTGGTGATGCACCTGGGGCTGATCAGCTGGAAGGGAGGCCCCCCAATCTTCTGTTGGTTCTGCTGGCACTTGTTTGTGAAAACCTTTCAAAGTCAAAACTTTTAGGGTTAGGCAGGAGCAACACTTCTAATACCACTCCCTAGTGCCAGGATCTGGGGGCCATCACTTGGGTGGAAGTTAGACCTCACTTCATTAGAGACCAGGTGCAGGGTTATGGTCCTGTAACTCACACAGGAGGCCAGGCAAATAGCCCTTGCAGTCACTTAGGTAGTCCCGGGTTCAAGCAGCAAGGCAGACCTCTAGCAGCAGGGCAGTCCTCTGGGGGTCTAAGCAGTCCTTCTGAAGACTTCCACAGATCCAGGAGTGTACTCGAGTAGTTCTAAATGTCCAATATTTATACCCAGCACTATCTCCCAAATCTGGTTCTGGAAAGTTCTTCGCTTCCCCGGCCAAGGCTCCAAGATGTCTACAGTGCCAAAGACTAGTTTCATGTTCCGTTGTGTGTGCTAGAGACGAGCCTTTTGAAATGTAAGTGGAGTAGGAAACTGCTCCGCCCACAGCCATCTTGGCATGATGACGCATCCTGCCAACACCTAGTCCCCTTTTGTCTCATTACCTGGAAGGAAAACACAAAGCCCAGCAGCTAGGTTATTTAGTCAAGTGACGCAGGACACTAGCAGCAGGCAGCAAATGGTTAGGGCAAGAAAATCCCAACTTTTAAAAAGTAGCACTTTCAGAATTGTGACCTAAAATCCAACTTTACCTTCAAAGTGGATTTTAATTTAAAATTCATTTGAGTCCAAACATGATATTTCTACCTGTCCCCAATCAAACACTAGCACTTATTAACTGCAGTAAGGTAACAAGTGTTATCCAATGGAAAAGATAGGCCATACAGTAATGAAAAACACATTTAGGAGTTTTTCACTACCAGGACATGTAAAGCCTGCAAACATATGTCCAACATATTAAATACAATTCACACTGCCCTAATGGCATTTAGGGCCTACCCTTGGGTTGACTTATATGTTTTAAAAAGGAAGGTTTAGGCCTGGCAAAAGGTCTATTTTGCCAGGTCGAAATGGCAGTGTTGAAACTGCATTGCAGGTTGCAATGACGTGCCTAAGACATGTTTCAAAATGCTACTTAAGTGGGTGGCACAATGAGTGCTGCAGGCCCACTAGTAGTACAAACAAAGGCAACCCAGTATTCCCTTTTAGTGATAATATTTATATTACACTGTGATGTCCTAATCAATTATACTTTCATACAAAATAACTGAAAATATTAGAAAAATGATGAATAAATCTCATGGGCAGGTGTATATGCTTTTTCAAAATTGTATTGAGAGTCAAACAACTCTGGATTGAAGGGGTTCAACAAATGATAATACGTAGTACATTGACAATTTGTTGTCTATAACACAGCTGGCATCGAAACACTTTGTAACATATGACAATGTACTAAAAAACAAAACACACTCTTATGACAATGTACTAAAAACCCACTCTTACTACAACATAGCAATGTCCATCTTAGTATTTATGACAAGTCTCGTCGTGGTGACATGTGGTCCAAGAGAGAGATAGGTTGAGCGTTTATGTTTCAGAATCAAGACGGTAAGTATCCGCAAGACCATCTTCAGGACTGAAATACTCAAGTGATAAACAGGCGACCCCATTCTGAGCAGTAAGAAAGGATCATTCTTATTAGAGGTCAAACAATTGTTTGTTAATCGCATGATACACCTGTGGTGATTAGAACAGCAAGGAGAGTGCTGTTCTGATTATATAGTATCTAAAGACAGAAACTACCACCATAGATTAAAAAAAGGATAAAAACAGTATGCCATTTAGAAAAGATTCCAAAAATGGGAGAAAGTTGCGCACGGAGAGTGAGAGAGAAATGTAGAAAGAGGGTCAAACCTCTCCCTTGCACATTGTTAAAAAGCCTAATGCACCAGACTGCTGGCATGTGAAGTGAATCACAAAGATACCTGTTCCCGGTGTTGTATAGAAGGCTATCACTAAAGCGAGGGCTTTTACGTACTAGAAGGACTATGAAGTCAGGCAGCCATAAGTCCTGAAATGTTGTTTATAGCACAGCACGGAATATCAAGTGCATTCAGTGCTGAAAATTATTCGGTCAAAATCTAATGGAAATGAAGAAATAGATTATTAAAAATAGTATCACTTACTTCTGAAATGAGACCTTGTGATTAAAACGTAGTAACTTGTTATTTGGATGTACTTATGGAAAAAATATATATGCGCGCCGTCGGAATCAAAAACAAAATCAAAAGCGTGCCTGGTTGTTGCACTTTTAACTTACCTACATCTGGCCCTTAGCGATTCGCACCGTTTGCGAGTGCAAAATATTTTCATACATCTGGCCCTTAGTTTTGAAGAAAGTGCTGCTTCTTTTCTACAGGTTCAAAGGTCCAGCGTTCTGCAGAATCGCAGTACTGACTACGTGCGCAGAACGCTCATTTAAATACCTCAGCACTTGAGTGCTGATTGGTGTCGGCCATATTGGGCATGAGGCAATAAAAGAGGTAAATGGGAAGAGTGCTTAGAAAGGAAGGAGTGCCAACACTTAAACGAAATTATGTGAGTTTGAGGATGCATAATGCCCTATCAGTATGTCATCAATCAATATTTATCCCAACACATTATAATTACTTATTGATGATTAGAAAGGCTCATTGAATACATTATTACAAAATAATGTAGGGCATTGTGAATACAAAGTTAGGATGCCCTTCTCCATACACACTAAAAGTGTACATCATCATGAAGAGAATTTAACAATTGGTAAGTGGGTCCTATAATTTATATAGAGCAACCTTTACAGCCAAGTCCTTCCACAAGGCTGACAAGTCATTTGTAGCTTTCGCTAAATCCAACAGGGGCCAGTCTATTTCCAGAGCCAGTATTGCCGTCTGGATAGTAAAGTGTATTCAAACTTGCTATTATAAAGCCAAAAGAGTCATGGTTGTCATTCTCCAGGGTGCACTCTACATGCAAGAAAGCAGCAACCATGGCCTCTATGTGGAATATCATTTTAGCTGTCTATGTAGGGGCTCCACTTGGTCAACACCACACACTTTTGCCAAAAACAGATGTGTGAATGTCTTAACTAGACAATAGGCAATGGTTGGCTAGACAGACCTAAGAACTTTATGTTCGATGGCATCTGTCGCTGTAGATACGCATGTTCTGCAATAGCTCGCCATCTGGTGTTGGGCCGGAGTGTTACAAGTTGTTTTTCTTCGAAGAAGTCTTTCGAGTCACGGGACCGAGTGACTCCTCCTTTTGTCTCCATTGCGCATGGGCGTCGACTCCATCTTCGATTGTTTTTTTTCCGCCATCGGGTTCGGACGTGTTCCTGTCGCTCCGAGTTTCGGAACGGAAAATTAGCTAATTTCGGAAGATTTTCGTCGGTATTGTTGCGTTCGGGATCGGCGTACTTAGATTCCACACCGCATCGAAGAGCTCCGGTGCCCTTCGGGGTAGTTTTTCGATCCTCCGTCAGGGCCTGGTCGGCCCGACCGCGTGCTGAAGAACGCCGATGGAACGGACCCCGTTCCGTTTCTGCCCCAAATGCCACAATAAATACCCCTACACAGACCAACACTTGGTCTGCAACCTGTGCCTGTCACCTGAGCACAGCGAAGACACCTGCGAGGCCTGTCGTGCGTTCCGGTCCCGAAAAACACTCCGAGACCGTCGAGCCAGAAGACTTCAAATGGCGTCCGCACCGACAGCCCAACGGGAGTTCGAGGAACAGGAAGAAGAAGGTACCTTCTCGATCCAAGACTCAGACTCCGAAGGATTCGACGATACACAAACCGTGAGTAAGACGTCGAAAACCACACAAAGAAACATTTACAAGGCCCAGGGGACGCCACTGCCACCAGGCCATGGCTCGACCCATAAATTCGGTGACCGACCATCGGCACCGAAAAAGGCCCAAACAGTGCCGAGATCGTCCGACTCCGGTCGAGACACCGGCACGCAGCCTTCTCGGGACCGAGAAAGTGCTGGAGACAAGCCTCGACACCGAGATGCCGGTGTGGACATGGCACGACGCCGAGACAGCGGCACCGAAACAGATCGACGCCGAGAGGTTTCGGCCCCGAAAAGGAAAAAAGTCACCTCGGAGCCGAAAAAACACGCAGACAAAGTTTCGATGCCGAAACAAACTGCAAGCGACCCAGCTTCAGGCTCTTATACAGAAGAGCACTCGCTAACCTCCCAAATGCAAAAGCATAGGTTTGAGGAAGAGCTACAAGCAACTGATGTGGACCATTCGCAAAAGCGTATCTTCATTCAGCAGGGGACAGGAAAAATAAGCACCCTTCCCCCCATTAGGAGAAAGAGAAGGTTGGAGTTCCAGACGGAACAAGCACCACAACCAAAAGTGGTGAAAAGAGTTACACCACCACCCTCTCCTCCGCCCGTGATTAACGTTTCACCAGCACAAACTCCATCACACTCCCCAGCTCACACCACCATGAGCCAGGGTGACCAAGATCAGGACGCATGGGACCTATACGACGCCCCAGTGTCAGATAACAGCCCGGAGGCATACCCTACAAAGCCATCTCCACCAGAAGACAGCACCGCGTACTCTCAGGTGGTGGCTAGAGCAGCACAATTTCACAACGTAAGCCTCCACTCAGAACAGGTCGAGGATGATTTCTTGTTCAACACACTCTCCTCCACCCACAGCTCCTACCAAAGCCTGCCTATGCTCCCTGGTATGCTCCGGCACGCAAAAGACATATTTAAGGAGCCGGTCAAAAGTAGGGCAATCACACCAAGGGTGGAAAAAAGTATAAGCCGCCTCCTACGGACCCGGTTTTCATCACTACACAGCTGCCACCAGACTCTGTTGTTGTAGGAGCAGCTAGGAAAAGGGCCAACTCTCACACATCTGGAGATGCACCACCCCCAGATAAAGAAAGCCGCAAGTTCGATGCAGCTGGTAAGAGAGTCGCAGCACAAGCTGCAAACCAGTGGCGCATCGCGAACTCCCAGGCACTACTTGCGCGCTATAACAGAGCCCACTGGGACGAGATGCAACATCTCATTGAACATCTGCCCAAGGACTTCCAAAATAGGGCAAAACAAGTGGTTGAGGAGGGACAGACCATCTCCAACAACCAGATACGTTCCTCCATGGACGCTGCAGATTCAGCTGCACGGACAATTAATACATCTGTAACTATCAGAAGGCATGCATGGCTCCGAACGTCTGGATTTAAACCAGAGATTCAACAAGCAGTTCTCAATATGCCTTTTAATGAAAAAGAACTGTTCGGTCCAGAAGTGGACACAGCGATTGAGAAACTCAAAAAAGATACGGACACTGCCAAAGCCATGGGCGCACTCTACTCCCCGCAGAGCAGAGGGAATTACAGCACATTCCGTAAAACGCCCTTTCGAGGGGGGTTTCGGGGTCAAAGCACACAAGCCAGCACCTCACAAGCAACACCGTCCACTTACCAGGGACAGTATAGAGGAGGTTTTCGGGGACAATATAGAGGAGGGCAATTCCCTAGAAATAGAGGGAGATTTCAAAGCCCCAAAACCCCTACTACTAAACAATGACTCACATGTCACTCACCCCCTCCACACAACACCAGTGGGGGGAAGAATAGGTCATTATTACAAAGCATGGGAGGAAATCACTACAGACACTTGGGTTCTAGCAATTATCCAACATGGTTATTGCATAGAATTTCTACAATTCCCTCCAAACATACCACCAAAAGCACAAAATTTAACAACACACCATTCCAATCTCCTGGAGATAAAAGTGCAGGCACTATTGCAAAAGAATGCAATCGAATTAGTGCCAAACACACAAATAAACACAGGAGTTTACTCACTGTACTTTCTGATACCAAAGAAGGACAAAACGCTGAGACCAATCCTAGACCTCAGAGTAGTGAACACTTTCATCAAATCAGACCACTTCCACATGGTCACACTACAAGAAGTATTGCCATTGCTAAAACTGCACGACTACATGGCAACTTTAGACCTCAAGGATGCTTATTTCCATATACCAATACACCCATCGCACAGGAAATACCTAAGGTTTGTATTCAAAGGAATACATTACCAATTCAAGGTACTGCCTTTCGGATTAACAACCGCACCAAGAGTCTTTACCAAATGTCTAGCAGTAGTCGCAGCACACATAAGAAGGCAGCAAATACATGTGTTCCCATATCTAGACGACTGGCTAATCAAGGCCCATTCGTTAATAGAGTGCTCAAATCACACAAATCATATCATACAAACCCTCTTCAAACTAGGGTTCACCGTCAATTTCACAAAATCCAAAATTCTGCCACGCAAGGTACAACAATACCTGGGAGCCATAATAGACACATCAAAAGGAGTAGCCACTCCAAGTCCACAAAGAATTCAAAATTTCAACACCATCATACAACGCATGTATCCAACACAAAAGATACAGGCAAAGATGGTATTACAACTCCTAGGCATGATGTCATCATGCATAGCCATTGTCCCAAACGCAAAACTGCACATGAGGCCCTTACAACAATGCCTAGCATCACAGTGGTCTCAAGCACAGGGTCACCTTCTAGATCTGGTGTTAATAGACCGCCAAACTTACCTCTCGCTTCTGTGGTGGAACAACATAAATTTAAACAAGGGGCGGCCTTTCCAAGACCCAGTGCCACAATACGTAATAACAACAGATGCTTCCATGACAGGGTGGGGAGCACACCTCGATCAACACAGCATACAAGGACAATGGAACGTACATCAAACAAAACTGCATATCAATCACCTAGAACTTCTAGCAGTTTTTCAAGCACTAAAAGCTTTCCAACCAATAATAGTTCACAAATACATTCTCGTCAAAACAGACAACATGACAACAATGTATTATCTAAACAAGCAGGGAGGGACGCACTCCACGCAGTTAAGCCTGCTAGCACAAAAAATTTGGCATTGGGCAATTCACAACCAAATTCGCCTAATTGCACAGTTTATACCAGGGATACAAAATCAACTCGCAGACAATCTCTCTCGAGATCACCAACAGGTCCACGAATGGGAAATTCACCCCCAAATTCTGAACACTTATTTCAAACTCTGGGGAACACCTCAGATAGACTTGTTTGCGACAAGGGAGAACGCAAAATGCCAAAACTTCGCATCCAGATACCCACACAAACAATCCCAAGGCAATGCCCTATGGATGAACTGGTCAGGGATATTTGCTTACGCTTTTCCTCCTCTCCCTCTCCTTCCTTACCTGGTAAACAAACTCAGTCAAAGCAAACTCAAACTCATATTGATAGCACCAACTTGGGCAAGGCAACCCTGGTACACAACGCTGCTAGACCTATCAGTGGTACCCTGCATCAAATTGCCCAACAGGCCAGATCTGTTGACACAGCACAACCAAAAGATCAGACACCCAGATCCAGCATCGCTGAATCTAGCAATCTGGCTCCTGAAATCCTAGAATTCGGGCACTTACAACTTACCCAAGAATGTATGGAAGTCATAAAACAAGCAAGAAGGCCATCCACCAGGCACTGCTATGCAAGTAAATGGAAGAGGTTTGTTTGCTACTGCCATATTAATCAAATACAACCATTACACACAACAGAACATGTAGTGGGTTACTTGCTTCACTTACAAAAATCTAACCTAGCTTTCTCTTCCATTAAGATTCACCTTGCAGCAATATCTGCATACCTGCACACTACCTATTCAACTTCCCTATATAAAATACCAGTCATTAAAGCATTCATGGAGGGCCTTAGGAGAATTATACCACCAAGAACACTACCTGTTCCTTCATGGAACCTAAATGTTGTCCTAACTAGACTTATGGGTCCACCTTTTGAACCCATGCACTCCTGCGACATACAGTTCCTAACCTGGAAGGTGGCATTTCTCATCGCCATTACTTCCCTGAGAAGAGTAAGCGAGATTCAGGCGTTTACTATACAGGAACCTTTTATACAACTACACAAAAATAAAGTCGTCCTAAGGACCAATCCTAAATTTTTGCCAAAGGTTATTTCACCGTTCCATCTAAATCAAACAGTGGAACTTCCAGTGTTCTTTCCACAGCCAGATACCGTAGCTGAAAGGACACTACATACATTAGATGTCAAAAGAGCATTGATGTATTACATTGACAGAACAAAGAACATCAGAAAGACTAAACAACTCTTTATTGCATTTCAAAAACCTCATGCAGGAAACCCAATTTCAAAACAAGGTATAGCCAGATGGATAGTTAAATGCATCCAAATCTGCTACCTTAAAGCTTAAAGCTAAACGACAGCTGCCCATTACACCAAGGGCACACTCAACCAGAAAGAAAGGTGCTACCATGGCCTTTCTAGGAAACATCCCAATGCAAGAAATATGTAAGGCAGCCACATGGTCTACGCCTCACACATTCACCAAGCACTACTGTGTAGACGTGTTATCCGCACAACAAGCCACAGTAGGTCAAGCTGTATTAAGGACATTATTTCAGACTACTTCCACTCCTACAGGCTGATCCACCGCTTTTGGGGAAATAACTGCTTACTAGTCTATGCAGAACATGCGTATCTACAGCGACAGATGCCATCGAACTGAAAATGTCACTTACCCAGTGTACATCTGTTCGTGGCATCAGTCGCAGTAGATTCGCATGTGCCCACCCGCCTCCCCGGGAGCCTGTAGCAGTTTGGAAGTTACCTTCAATTATTTATATATGTATCATCTCAACCTTAAATAGGTGCATACTTAGTCACTCCATTGCATGGGCACTGTTACTACAATTCAACTCCTACCTCACCCTCTGCGGGGAAAAACAATCGAAGATGGAGTCGACGCCCATGCGCAATGGAGACAAAAGGAGGAGTCACTCGGTCCCGTGACTCGAAAGACTTCTTCGAAGAAAAACAACTTGTAACACTCCGGCCCAACACCAGATGGCGAGCTATTGCAGAACATGCGAATCTACTGCGACTGATGCCACGAACAGATGTACACTGGGTAAGTGACATTTTCATTCAGACATATACAACACAGTAGTCACTACTTGTAGTGGAGTATTGCTTTAAGGTTCATGCTGGGCATGTGTATCTACAGCAACACATGCTACGTGTAAGCATCTCTTTGTAGTGTGTAGTGCTGGAAGTGTGTGGTCTACTTGCAGATCTCTTCTTTATTAACAAACTTCCTTTCACAGTACACGTGCACCATAATGTGTTCGGTTGCTGCTCCATACTACCCTCACCAATGTGCAAAAACAGCCTAATATGGAATTGGTACCCATGCACATTGACAACTAAGGGTGAAATCACAGTGCATCCTATGATTTGGAAGCCTTTTTCAAAGAAAAACAACTTGCTAACGTCCAAACCCAACAGTAGATAGTAGGAGTATGCAGAGCATGTGAATCTACAGCACTACACACTATGAACAGATGCTTACCAGTAACATGTTCCCTTTTCACTGCATCTGTGTATGTTGTGCATATGTGTGCATGTGTATTTACTGGGTAGTTATAATTAGGACCACATCTCCATAGGAAAAGCATTTTTTGGTTTGCTTCTCACTTTGGTGCTTTTTGATTACACTTCACAAAACTTTCTGAAAAGAGTCTCCTCCACCTCAACTCCTTTGGGGTGATCTGCCAATCAGGGGCTGAAAAAAATGGGTGCTTTTTGAAAGTGCCTTTCCACTTCATTTTTCATAGGAAAATTAGACTCAGATACCCCCAAAGCATCCAAATTGAATTACACCAAATTTGGCAGAAAGTAAAAACTTGGTCCAGTGAGCGTGCCTTTTTTGATTCGGTGTAATGCCGTTCGTATTTTTTGAGACATTGGGGTTAAAAAAATATATAGATATTTATTGCCACAGAGGATTTGCGGAGCCAATAGATCTTAATATAGGGTCGACTTGGCTGCCATCTCATCCACATTTAGGAGTCCCCTGTTCTATTAAAATGTAAAAGCATAAAGAGGGGCAGGGTAGGGATACTCCTCCCCTAGGCCTGGAGGGGCAGCACATACATTTTAATAAGGTGAAGCGGGCATGTGCAACCCCTCCCCAAACCTTCAGTAGGTCTTGAGAACCCCCTCCCCTGGTACCAGTACATTAGTAATATGGGGAGGGGGCTGCCTCCATAAGTCTTGAACAGGCCCTGGGGGACCCAGTCCCCTCGGGCTGATAATTCACAAATTGGAGGGGGGGGGGCACACCTTGAGCCAGTGAGCAGCCTGAGGAACCTATTCCACAGGGTCCGATACAGGTGCGGTGCACTGGGGGCCCCATCCCCAAGGACACTGCTATTTTCTGCCCAGTAGAGCTATTTTCTACTCGTCCTGAGCTCAGCCGGGCAGAAAACAGAACTTTGCCCGTGCCTGGCAGAAGCAGTGAAAAATGCTGCTCCTGCCCTGGCGAGAGAAAAGTTAATGAGCCGGCTCCTGCTAGCACCCAGTATGGTGCTGGCCATGGGACAAAAGTTGGCTTGTGTGTGCCCCATGTGGGCACTGGGGAACTCAACTCATTTTAAAATTGGTCAACTCCTGCCAGGGGTTCTTGCAGGGGGCACCCACCAAAAACTGAAAACATGGCTGGCTCTTTTCTCAGTGGTGGCTGTGGAGCTCTGGGGCTCCCATGCAGCTCCCACCATAAAAGAAAAAATATATAATGGGTGTTCAGGGTAGATTTAAAAAAAATCAAAAAAGGAAAATAAATAAGTGGCAGGAGCTGCTCATTTATTATTCACTGCTCCAAACTAGGAGGGCCCCATAATGCTCTACAAGGGCTATTTGTTTATATTTTCGGGTCCTGGTAGTGCCGCTAAAAGGGATAAGGGCGCCAACAAACATTTTATATTACATGTTTTTTGGGGCTGAAGGGAATGCAGTAACAGCAGCCCCCCTCCTCTCACAACATTAACAAAAAAAAAATCTCCTGGGTCATTAAATCCATGACCCCAGGTGACCTTACCATATTTTGTAAATATGGAACTGTATGCTCTTAAGCTGCAGTGCATGGGGTCCCCGGGGCCAAAATCAGCCCGGGGAGAGGGGGCTGCGTGGCCCCTCTAACCTATTAAATGGAAGGCCGGGCCATGGGGGATGGGGTCCCCGGGGAAAATTTGGCCCGGGGAGGGGGCCGCGTGGCCCACCTTCTTCCATTTTATTTATGCCCAACCCCTGGAAAATGGGACCCTCAGGCCATAATTGGCCCGGGTAGGGGGGCCATAAGGCCTCCTTCCTCAGCTTTATTTATGGCGGGGCCCAGGGGATGCAGTTTCCAGGGCCAAAATCAGGCATGGGGAGGGAGGCTGTGCATATGGTTGGGTGGTGATAGGGGTTGACCACAGGACCAGGCCTCAGTAACTATAACTCCCCTGCTATTACAGCACTCATGCCAACTTTTTTAACGTCAATAAAAGTATCAATGAAACATTAAAAGTTAAATTATTGAAGGAAAAACTGTGCCTGGTGGGGGCACGAGTTATAGTTAGTTGAAATAACTCTAACTGCTGAATTTCTCTCGTTTTGTGAAAGCAAATGCAGAACCTAACTATAACGTCCCTGTAACCTTTGTATTTTTTAAGTGACTATATATGTATATGAAATTTAGTTGCACTGGGGCCTTAACTACTTAACTAAGCCCATTTGGACCCCATTTCATGAAAAATTCAAAGATCAAGAATTGCACTTTACCAAATGTATGTAAACACTGAGTTACTCGATAAGCATATGTAATCCTATAAAATAGTGTTGATTTAAGGCACAGTTTGAAACCTCTCCATTTTACAGTTGGTTTGTGTTCCATGCAGCACCTTTCACCTTCAGCGGGCCACAAGAATTGATTGCATTTTTTTGATCTACTTATCAATACGCATTAATGCCCTTTGCCCCTCTTGGTCTTTTAAAAGGCTAGTAGGCAGTGGTCTGTCAGCATAGCGACTGGCAAGAAGATAATCCTTCAAGAATAGAATGTTTATCAAGGCACGTTTTAGAGGCCTATTCTAATTATTGCAGCCATTACTATTTGATGTGACCTTTGTGTGCAGTCATTCTCCAGATATGTGAATTTCTACTTTTTCAAAGAAAAATGCCTAGATGTATGCATGTGTTTTATGTAAAATACATAATTTACATACGATTTAAAGTGTATCTAAACAGTGAATCAAGTTAAATTAGAGTATTAGTAAATACATGTATCATGAAGAATGTTGGCTATAGTGAACAGTTAAAATAGGTACAGCAGTGTAAATAATAAAAATCTGTTGCCCTAGGGCGACCCTCGTAGTCTTCATACTTCAATTGATAATATGAATCTTCACAGGGCAAAGAATTCATATTTATCCCTAGCTGAATTTACATTGAAATACGTTGAAACATCTAAAATGGAAAAAAGCTGCACATAAATTGAAAATTGTATATTCCTTTTTTAGGTAACCTCGATGGGGAAGAAGGAGCAGCTGAACGAACTGTGGAGGATGTCTTCATCCGCAAGTTCATATTTGGGACTTTTCATGGCTGCTTAGCCAACGAGATTGTGATAAAGCGTCGGGCCAATCTTATCATCATCTGTCCGGTCTTTATCCAGAAGATACCACCTCAAAAGTTCTACTTCCTAATTGGATACACAGAGACACTGCTTTCCTACCTCTATAAGTGTCCGGTAAAAATGGAGGTGCAGACTGTGGAAGAGAAAGTCATCTACAAGTATTTGTAACTACAGTGGTTTGTTTAGAAGCTGAAGGGGGGAAGTGTGGACGGAAGAGAGCAGTATGTTCATTTGAAATGCTTGATCATCGTGTCTGGAAAACATGCATCAGAATGTCTTTGTAAATATTTCCTGATTAATTAAAATGGACTATCGGTATTGCCTCTTGTGTATTAATCATAATAGGACATGGCGGAACTTAAACTGCAAACTAAGCCACTTGCCTTCAAGAACGCCCTTGAATGCTGGGGATTTCAAGGTGCAGACACTCTGTTGTGAACTGTTTTCGTTTTCATTTCGTGTTCAAATGGTGGTGCATTCACCCTTCTTGGATGTCCCTACTTGGGACCCAGCCTTAGTTTTGTGTTGGGTGTTGCCAATGACCATTGGGAATCCTTTTTAACTATCATACCGACAATTTGGATATGAAACGCATTTTGTTTTTACCATTGCATATAACTGGACACGTCCCCAGATTCCCTGATGAGGGCCTAGTATACCCAACCACGTTTTGACTTAAAAATCACAAGTGCGCAGTCTGATGTCTGAATGGCGGGCTTAGATTTTTCACCACACTGTTTGTTGGAAGACCAATAAAGGAAGCTGTTTCTTCCACTCTGAAAGTGGGAGCAGAAACAGCCATTCTCTACTGTTACAAAAAGATATATGGTGTTTTGGAGCCCATGGTGAATTGTGGAAAGCAGCGGCATGCCACATATCCACCTGCAACATTTCAACATTTGCAGCTATGTGAACAGCTTGATGTTCTCCCCTTAAAATAGAAGCAGCAAAAACTAGAAAAATAAAGGATATTTGTGGTACCCAAGAATGGGTGTCCTTTGTAAAGCTGTATACACGTTTCATCTTTTCATGCCATATACCAGCAGCTCAGCATTTAACTAAAGCACTTCCATTTACCTCTGCCTCAATCTTAAAACATATATAATTATCATATAAACCTTTATCAGAAATAAACTTTTGGCATTAGAGTGTAATGCTCAAAACACCATAACAAAAATATAATTTGGGACGGATTAGGGGGTGAAAGGCAAGAGAGAGTCTGGAGTAAAGATGGAGATGACAGGTGGCGTAGTATCAGTGTCATGGGCCCTGGGGTAAGAAAGGAATATGGTTGACCGCAATTTTGGTAGGAAAATACAGCAGTAATTAGAGTTGAGTGAGGGCCATAGGTCTCTGGGCCCCGGTGCCACTGCACCTGTTGCTCCATTGATAACTAGGCCTCAGGAGAAAAAGTGGATGGAGCAGAAAAAGAGAACCGAAAGGAATACAACAGGCAAAAGGAAGAAAAAGGAGGGGTCGCAAAGAAATAAAAGAAAGAATGAGAAAATGAAAACACAACAAAGAGAAGAAATGGAATAAAAGTAATACAAAAAAAAAAAAGGGAAGGAAGCTAGCGAGCACAAGATAAAGAGGAAAAAATAATCAAAGGAGTGTGAAGAGAAAGAAAAATGAACATTAGAGAAAAAAAAGAGAGATGTTGAGGGAAACAAGCAGCAAAAGAACCAGGGCATGTATGTACAGACACATTTCCCACAGACACAGAATGGGAAAACCACTTTGACACTTCAGGTCCTGACAATTAACTTGTGGTTTCCACATACAGACAGGAAAAAGAGGGATTTATAGTAAAACGTGAATTGACAGATAAAGATAAGAAATACACCAGAGGAAGGAAGGAAGAAAGAAAGATCTTTAAAAAACATGAAAGGATGCATACTGAGTCATAGGGAAGAGAAAATAAAAAAAGAAAGAAAGAATGAAGGGGACACGTGATGAAAAAAAGAGAGGACTGAAACAAGGAAAGACATAACCAAGTTTTCTCACGTTTGAAGGAGGAGGTGGCAAGAGGAAGACAGAAATTTTCAAAAAAGGAAGGGGAGTAGAAATAAACAGTTGAAAGAGCAAAACTGTTAACGTGTGGATTTTAAGAGCTGGAAAGAGAAAAGTGGGGGAGAAAGAAAACATTGAGAGTAAACATAGTGAAGTAAAGAACGTAGTGAGATAGGTGCAAGAGACCCTCCCAAATAAAGATGGCAGCTAAGAATAGATTTCATTGGCTCCCCCCCCCCCCCCCCCCCCCCCCCCATCCTCAAACAGACGTCAGAGTGTGGAACAGCAGGGGGTGCTGCAGAACATCAGGAGATGCATTAGCAGAATTTTATGTGAACCCTAATAAAGCAATATTAGGGTGCTTCAGATCAGGACTGAGGGTATAGACAGCTGTATCCTGGCCCAGTGCTGGAATAAAAAAGAAAGGCAGCAGGTGAGGAATGAGAAACAGAGCGCCATGTAATTTCTGGTATTGGAATAATGGGGCGCTGCAGGTTAGGGTTGAGGTGCACTGGCAGAGTTGTATGTCAGCTGCAGTACTGGAATAGTAACGGGCACACAAGTTCAGAAGTGAGTTATGTTAACGGAGCTATGTGTGGTACCTAGCATTGGCATGCCAGTGCTGCCAAGTGTTAGCCTGGAGGTGCCCTGGTGAAGCTGTGAATGGGGCCCAGTATGCGAGTTGCATTGCATCTGAACCACAGAAGTGAGGAGTCCTGAAGGGCGTGTGTGTCAGCCTTAGTACTGAGAAGAAATGTGCACTGAATGTTAGAATTGATGCATTCTGGTGGAGTTGTAGTGGTTCCCATCACAGTGGCATTGGATGTTAGACTTGAGGTACACTGGCTGAGCTGTGTTTTGCTCTTTTGGGTCCAGTGTTGGCTTGGCAGTGGGACTGACTATTAGAAATGAGCTGTTGTAATGGAACTGTATGTGAGCATGGTCCCAGTATAGGAAAGGAAGTGACCTTGCCGGGGTAGAATTGAGGGGCACTGATGGAGCTGTGCCAGAGGTCCCAGTACTGGAACAGCAGAGTGTACAGACTGTAAGATCTGAGGTTCTCTGGCAGATGGTGCGTGTGGGGTTCTGGCACTGGCACAGCCGAGGGCTTGGAGTGTGTGAACTGTGGTGCACTGATAGAGCTGCGCCCAAGATCCCAGTACTGGAGCAGCAGAGAGTACTGACTGCAAGAACTGAGGTGCCCTGGCAGACAGTGTGTGTGGGGTTCCTGGCACTGGCATGGCTGAGGGCTTGGAGTGTGTGAACTGCGGTGCACTGTTGGAGGTGCACCCAAGGTCCCAGTACTACAGCAGAGTGTACTGACTGCAAGAACTGAGGTGCTCTGGCAGACCGCGTGTGTGCGGTTCCTGGCACTGGCACGGATGATGGCTTAGAGTGTGTGAACTGAGGTGCACTGATGGAGCTGCGAGTGGGATCCCAGTACGGGGCAGAAGTGGGCACTGTCTCTAAGGACTGCGTAGCCCTGGTAGAGCTGGGTACGTAGGCTGTAAGCAATTACAAGCGATCCTCTGCCCTTGCTCTCTGCACACAGGCAGGCACACTTGGTAAAGAAATCTAAACCAAAGAAAGGCGGGAGCCAGGCAGCTGAGAGAGGGTGCAGAGAGCCCACAAAGACCAAATGGGACCAAGATAGCCTGATTTATAGCCTTGTTTTCAGCTAAGCTCAGAGGGGGAATGCTCTGCACATGAAAAGGGAAGCTTACCCGGACAGGACCAGGAAACAAAGTAAAAAAAAAAAAAAAAAAAGTCCTCTGCAGACCAGATAAGCAGGACAAAGCATAATTATACAGTAATTGGTCCCTGCTCCCACACAGAAGGAGGCGGGGCAAAGAGGCATGACTGACCACTAGCAAGCAAGGATGTTTAAATTAAACTGAAACTAGCAAATGAAATAGCTAGAAGCCCACAGAAGAAGTATACAAGTGGTTGTACGCTTAAGCTCGACCTAAAAATGTGTTTACCTTTGCCTTGCCGCTTCAGAGTCTATACTTTTGCCCCTGTTCTAACACACAGCTCAGCTGCCTACAGCTTAGCTTCCTTAAGTCATGTCTAAGGGCCAAGCCAATGGAGTATCCTTTTTACACTGTCTGCCTGCCTCACTTTGAGTTGGGCAGACTTTCATATGTCCATGCTTAAATACACATCAGACTGCCTAACAGTAAGGGCCATCATAGTTTTGGCCATTTGACCACCTGCTCAATTTAAAGTGGGCGGTCAAATGGCCAGATTCAGTCTGTCATCACTAGGTAAAACCTGGTGGTAAGGGCCAGTGAAAACTTGTAAATGACTTCCACAGCATGGAAGAAAACTCCCATTATGAGGGGAGGTCAATGCTTTTTTTTTTTCCTCAAAAACAATCCTGATTTGGAATTTCTGTTTGACAATAAATAAAGAAATTGGAAGTGTGCAGTACTTCTCTGTCATTTTGATGAAGCTACATCATAGACCAGTGGTCGGCAAACCGCAGCTCTTTGGCTCCTTGAGCGTGGCTCTTCCACAAAATACCACGTGCGGGCGCGCAGGTGCCGTGCGATTGAAACTTCGTGATGACTGGTTTTCTTATTTCTATTTTTACATACTTAGCTGGTGTTTATGTGTCTTTATCTTTAGGCGAGTGCTCTGAAGCGACCTATTGAGAAAACATTTCCAGAAAGATAAAATGTCAACGCGTATTGTCAAGTCACATCTTTGCGTCGTGTTCTAAAATGTATTACTTCCGAGCGCGTGTCCCCGCAGGAAGGACTAGAATTGTAGTTAAAATCCGCACCCCTGCAGTTGGTAATTCCACCTACCTCTGTCCGAAGCGCTTTGCCTCCCCTCCAAGGTTCCCCCACCAGCTGCACTTTCCCCTCCACTTGTTGCCGTTCTGTGCATTTAGGGGCCACGAAGTTTCAATTGGCCTGTACGCGCGGTGGAGGCGCGTGTGTTTCATGCACGAATTGAGTGAGCCAGTCAGCAGTCTCATTGTGCAGTGGTTAGTGTTAGTCGCGTCCGCAAATCGCGCGTGGGTGCCAAAAGTACCTTCTCGAAGCAGAAAGATACCTATATTTTTCCACCCAGCTGCAAATCCTACAGGTATTTTGTCATCAATTTAAGAATTGTAATTATTTTGTGTTGGTGGCTTTATTATTATAAAATGAATAATTTTTTTTAGGTGCCCTGTTTGACATGGCTACAATTAAGAAGCAAAGAACAACAGAAGACGAAAACCGTGAATTTAAAGTTGAATGGGCCGTGACTTTCGCGTTTATTCAAAACTTAAATGGCCTTCTGACTTGTCTTATTTGTCAGGAAAAATTGGCCCATATCAAGAAACCAAATTTGGAGAGCCACTTTACAACTAAACATGTGTCATTTAGTACTAAATATCCTGTCGGTGATGCAAGGAAGAAAGCAGTTGAAGAACTTCAGAAGCGTCAAGAAAAATCAAGTTCTGTATTTAATTATTGGACGCAATCTTCCAACAATGTTACTATTGCAAGTTTTGTGGTTAGTCAAGAGATTGCTAAGAGAGGAAACCCAGATGCAGACTGCGAATACATAAAAAGTTGTTTTATAAATGCATCCGAAGAGCTATTTCGGGATTTTCAAGAACAAAGTAGATATTCTAAAAAAAATTAAAGAGTTACCATTGTCTGCTAAAACAGTGAAAGATAGAATAGTCAAAATGTCTTCGAATATAACCAACCAGCAAGTCGAAGATCAAGTTTCAGCTTTATCAATAGCAGTTGACGAGTCTTGTAACATAAATGATACAGCACAAGTTTCACTTTTTGTACGATTTATTTCATCTACAGGTCCTAAAGAAGAACTTTTAGGATTATTGCCACTCAAAGGTCAAACACGTGGAGCGAATATAGCAAATGCTGTAATTGAGTGCATTGAAAAACATCATATTCCACTCGATGAAACTGTCTCAATTTCAACAGACAGGGCGAAAAGTATGACCGGTGTAAGAAACGGGTTTGTTGCTATTTCAAAAGAAAAAATTAATCACGAGATACTTACATACCATTGCATCATTCATCAAGAAGCGCTTTGTGTGCAGACATTTCCACAACTAATTTGCAAAGTCATGGAATTGGTGATTAGGATTATCAACTCCATTATAGCTAAAGCTCTTAATCATCGCCAATTTAAAGATTTTTTAGTTGAAATGGAGAGTGAGTACGCAGATCTTCTGCTGCATAACAAGGTACGTGGTTATCAAGAGGAAACTTTTTGAAATGTTTCGCTTCCTTATTAACAGAAATTAAAGCATTTCCCCTTGAGAAGGGTGTTCACTATCCAGAACTAACGAACAATCAGTGGATCCAAAAATGTGATTTCATGGTAGACGTTACGTCTCATCTAAATCAACTTAATCATAAACTACAGGGGAAAGGAAACACAATGTTTTTGATGTTAGAAGAAGTTATTGCATTCGAAAACAAATTATCTCTTTTTGCTCAAGATTTTGAAAGAGAAACTTTGATTCACTTTCCAAGCCTGTTGAAACATCGGCAAGAAAATAATTCTGATATTGACATTTGCTATTTCAAAACAACACTTTTAAATATGAAGGAAGATTTTCTCAACAGGTTTCAGGAATTCAGAAACAGCAAAGCGACGTTAGCCTTTGTTAAAAACCCTCTTAATGCTACTGTAACAGAATTAAAATTTTCTCCCTTTAATATTGACACTGGCAACTTTGAAATGCAATTGCTGGATTTAAAAAATAAATAATTGTGGAGATCTAAATTTGAACGTCTTTCTGCTGATATAGAAATATTGGAGAAAAACAAATGTGAACTTAGTTCACAGCATAAGGGGTCTGCTTTGAAAGACCTGGAGAAGGAAGTTATGTTGATTTTTAACACCTGTTAAGTATTCCTGACTCATGTAATCAGCTGAAAAAACTAGCATTTGCTGTTCTTTCCTTATTCGGGTCTACATATTCATGCGAACAATCATTTTCAAGAATGAACCTTATCAAGAGTAAATTGAGAAGTCGTCTTATTGATGAGAACCTGGAATCGTGCTTAAAATTAAAAACAACATACAAACCTGACTTACCCAAACTTTCCAAGGAGATGCAAGGCCATTGTTCACTTTAAGTAAAGTTTATTAAGTTAATTTTTGGGAGCGTTGTCGAGTGAAAGAAGATGTAGTGTCGAGGATTGAGAAAGGTATGTTGAGATGGTTTGGACATATAGAGAGGATGAACTGAAGGAGATAGACTATACAAGACAAGTGTGGATGTGAGAGTTGGAAGGGGTCGACCTCCGCGAA
Organism: Pleurodeles waltl; assembly: GCF_031143425.1. Lineage (NCBI taxonomy): Eukaryota > Metazoa > Chordata > Amphibia > Caudata > Salamandridae > Pleurodeles > Pleurodeles waltl. The sequence goes on from NC_090450.1 coordinate 705,098,703, forward strand.
CGTACCTCAATCAGATTGAGGACGTTTTTAGCAAAGGCCAGCTTAGAAGTACCCTAATTAAGTTAATAACAATGTACCTACCTATATAGTTTGTTTAAAAGATTTGGCTCTCAAAAGAAATTTCAATTGTTGTACTGTTGATATTTGGCTCTGTTGACTATTGAGTTTGCCGACCACTGCCCTAGACTTTCAGTGCATTGAAGGGAACCACTGAGATGGCGGTTCTTGGGTGCTGGTCCAGCGGACATCTCTAAATATGGCAAGCCAGTACTCTGCCAGGGTGAAGGAGTATTTTATTTCGTCACGCTGACAGAATAAAGCCCATCTGCTGTATTGTAATCAGGCCCTAGACCTCTGCTTATGTTTTCATCGGCTTCAGTTTGCATATAATTGTACATAGCATTGTGGGTTTTTTGGCAGACTTCTCTTGCTTCGTGCAATTTCGGCATAAAATTGATAGGAATGCCTATAGAAAGACATAGTACAAATTAACTTGTTTGAATTTATTAGGCATTATATTTAAAAACAAATTGGGGCTCCACAGTCTACCTGCATTTAAAGTTGGAAGTGTGTGCATTCCAGCTGGCGACTAACTTTAAATAATGTACTCAAAACAAAACTAAGTGTAGCTTGAGTGCCAGTGTCCTCCGTTGCACTGTTTATCGTTTGCCACACTGCAAATCGGGAGACTTTTGCTGGATTTTTTTTTTATAAAGAAATTTTTATTGATTTTGTATGAAAACAGTAATAAATACAAATCAACATGATGCCAACGGGCATTTAAACAATAATGGTCGAGTCCTAGGTCCCCCCCACACCTTGTTGATACATACAATATACAATCTTTAAACCTAAAAGCCTGCCGTGCCCTCCCACCTCCCCCATATCTTGTTATGCTTATTTAAGCAACCTCTGGCCTCATATATAAGTTTCTCACGCTGCGCACACCAATCCACCCCCCGTCTCCACTTAATCAGTGTCGGCGCATTCTTTGCCTTCCATTCTGTCATTATATCCCTCTTGGCCACCAGGCATGCCACCCCTAAAAAGGTCCGGTCTGATCTTCGCAGCCCAATGTCACCCATGACCCCCAGGAGGAGGGGCACTGGCAACCTCTCCACCTCCTCTTGTAAGACCCCTGAAATCTCCTGCACAACCGCACCCCAATAGGCCGCTATTATCGGGCATGCCCATACCATGTGGAAGAAGTCAGCTGTGGGGCTCCCACAACGTGTGCATTCCGCCGAGGAGCGGAGGCCCGCTCTGTGTAGTTTGTCGGGCGTGAGATATGCGGCATGCAGAAAGTAGGTTTGTATTAATCGGAGGCGAGTGGCCATTGTAAGAGAGCGCGGGGCCATCAGTGCTTCTGTCCAATCCATGTCCTCCATGGGACCCACCCAATCCTCCCACCTCTTGCGAAGTCCTCCCAGGGGGCCCGCCACGACGGTAGTTAGGGTGCGATATATCTGGGAAACCCCTCCTCTGCCCAGGTTTCCCATCAGAGCCTTGGCTTCCATGGGGCTATGCTCGGGGATGATGTCTCCAGTCTGTACGTGGACTAGTAGGGCATGGCGCAACTGAAGATATCGGTAGAACTGTGTCTTGTTCAAGGCGTATTGTTTCTGGAGGTCCTGAAAGGACCGCATATGTGACCCTTCCCAGATATCACCCAGAGTGGAGATACCTATGTTGTCCCAGGTCTGAAGGCCCTCCAGGCCTGCCACATGTTCCAGTTGCCTCCCGTGCCATAGCGGGGTCTGTTGGGTAAGGCGTCCCCACCACCCCGTCACTTTCTGAGCCGTCCGCCATCCCTGTAGTACCACTTTGGTTACATCTGGGGTATCTCAAGGGATCGGATTCCCATAAAGGGTGCCGAAGATCTGTGGGTAGCCCATTGTTGGTAGTTCTAGTTTGTATGCGGGGTCTGACCAACCACCTACCACCCAGTCATTAATTACAAGTGTATGCATCGCTAGATAGTAGTATTGGATATTAGACATGCCTAAGCCCCCCTCGTGTATGTCCCTCTGACATGTTTTAAGCGACAATCGTGCGTGAGTTCCGCCCCATATGAATTGGCGCGCTAAGGAATCCATCTCTCTGAACCATTTCGTGGGGACGGGAAGTGGGAAGTTCTGTAGGAGGTATAGGAGCCTGGGGAGGATCATCATCTTGTACAGCGCTATTCTGCCAAGTAGATTCAGGGGGAGCACCTTCCAGCGCAGGAGGTCGAGCTTGATTTTCTTTGTTAGTGGCGTGATATTAAGTTCCCACGCTAACTCGGGAAGAAGTGAGATATGTATTCCTAGGTATTTGAAGCTGTTTCTCCGAACTGGGATGTTTCGTTGCCAGTCTATACAGTCGCGAGAGCGGTGTAGGGGGACTAGCAGGGACTTGGCTGGGTTCAGGATCAGTCCTGAGGCTTCTGCGAAAAGTCTCAGGATTTCTAGGACGCGTGGGCCGCTTTTGGGTGGGTTGGAGATATACAGGAGAACATCGTCTGCGTACAATGCCACTCGGTCTTCCGAACCGATGGGCCAGTGCCAGCCCTCAATCAATGGGTCGCTTCTCAGTAGTATCGCCAAGGGTTCTATTACTAGCGCAAAAAGTAGAGGGGATAGCGGGCATCCCTGTCGCGTTCCACGGCCAATGGGGAACGGGTCGGAGACTACTCTGTTCACCCGGACTCGGGCAGTCGGATTAGAGTATAGGAGTTTCACTAATCCTCTGAATTTCGGTCCGAGCCCATTTTTATGCAGGACCTGTTCGAGGTAAGACCAATCCACCGTATCAAAGGCCTTTTCAAAATCAAGTAGAAGTAGTGCCAAGTATTTGTGTGACAGAGTTTTGCGGTGCGCCAAAGCCAGATGTAACCGCCTGATGCAGTGCCTAGTACTACGGGTAGGCATGAAGCCACATTGGTCAGGGTGAACCAGAGTGGGCATTACCTCCTTTAGTCTGGAGGCAAGGATCGAGGAGAGTACCTTAATTTCGACATTTAGGAGCGAGATGGGCCTTTACGCTGAGCAGTGTCGTGAAGGGGGCTGGGTTTTGGGGATCACCACAATTGTCGCTTGGTCAATCTCAGTGGGGAAGCGGCCTTGGTTTTCAGCTTCGTGGTACATGTTAAGTAGGTGGGGACCCAGGATGTCCCTGCATTTACTATATAGTTCTGCTGGGAAGCCGTCCGGGCCTGGGGTTTTGCCCGTTGCCAGGCTGGATATTGCACTGCCAATCTCTGCAAGGGTAATGGCCTCCTCCAATCTATTTCTCGCCTCTGGGGACACCCTCGGAAGGGTAATATCGTTTATTAGTGGGGTCTCTCTCTCAATGGGGGGGCGTGGGTGCTTGGCATATAGACGCATATAGTAAGAGGCGAAACTATGTGCAATTTCTGCAGATGTTTTAACAAGGGAGCCCGAGTCCTCTAGGATCTCGGGTATAATTCTGTCAGCCATGGGGCGGGTGGCTAGCCAGTGCAGCAGTTTCCCGTTTTTATCCCCCCATCCATATATTCGGGCTGCTGAGGCTCTCCACATGTGTTTGGCCGACTCCAGCATCATATGTTTGATATCCTCCCTCACCCTAGTCAGTCGCCTCATGGTAGAGGCCGAAGCCGAGTTTACATGCTGGCGGTCCAGTCTTAGGGCCTCGGTTTCCATTACAGAGATCTGGGAGTTCTGGTCTCGCTCACGGGACCAAAGAATGTGTTTGGCGTGCCCTCTAAGAGTAGCCTTACAAGCGGCCCATATTATTCCCGGGGATTGAACCGAACCTACGTTAAGTTCAAAATATTGACTGAGGTGATTCCTGAGCTCCTGCGTGTAATCTTTATCCTGCAGGTGCCAAGCGTTCAGGCGCCACATAGGCCGCTTGGTGGGGTCTACTCCGCCTAGTCGGATACGTATTGGCGCATGGTCTGAAACCCCTCGGGGGAGAATCTCTGCCCCGGTGATGTTTAAGAAGTCCAGAGCGGGCATAAACACAAGGTCTATTCTGGATTGCGTCTGGTGGGCCGCGGACGTGTGCGTGTACTGGCGCTCTCTGGGGTGCCAGGTGCGCCACACCTCGCACAGGCCGAGGCTTTCCGCCCAATTGCTTAGGGCTGAAGCCCTCTGAGATCTATTGGTGGTGATTTCCCCAGATATGTCCAGAGTTGGGTCAAGGACCGCATTGAAGTCGCCTCCCAGTAGGGTGGTCCCTTGGGGAAGTCCTGAGGTCACTCGGTGGAGCGAAAGTAGGAAGGTGTCAAGCCCCGCTGGAGGGGCGTAGGCACATACAAGGTTTAACGGGTGCCCCTGAAGAGTCCCTGTGACTACTACGAATCTACCCTGTGGGTCGGACTGCGTGGCTGTGTTCACCATGGGTAAAGATCGGTGTAGCAGGATAGCCACCCCTCTAGAGCCTCTAGAGAACCCTGCGTGGTATACTCTATCATATCCTCCTCGCGTGAGCATAGGGCATCTGGATCCTAGGAGGTGGGTCTCCTGGAGGAGGACCACAGAGGGGGAATATCTACGGAGAGTGTGGAATACTGCTGATCTCTTGATCTTGTCTAATAGGCCATTTACATTCCAGGAAAGGACTTGGGTCATCGAGGGCCAAGCGTGAGGTGTGTAGGTGTTACGCAAGATTTAGTGTGCGGGTGTAAACCCAGGGACGACCATTTCAAACAATTTGGCGAAATCTTAAAGTTACAAACCAGGCTGACTAACTCGTAGCCCTTTAAACCCAACTCAAACTCCCCCCCCCCCCCCGAAACTCCCCCCCCTCCCCATACTCCCACCCCGGAAGCATCTGTCGCCCAAAAACCCAACCAAAACCAGACAGCCAGCATTGCTGTCGTTGGGGTGGAGTGGTGGACCCCTCCTTTCTTTCGGATCAATTGCAATTAGCGGTCGCAAAACGAGCATTCAACACCATACTTTAGAAGGTCTCCGGTGTCGTCAACGGCAGTCCCACCGGGGCCTGCCCGAGCACATCAGGCGCGGCCAGTCTCTTCCCGCGTCCAACGAGGGGGCCGCACACGACTTGTCAGCCGAGCACCGGAGATTGACTCAGGCGACCATCTTCTGTCACTAGGGCCGGTGTCTGAGGCCCCGGAAGAGCGTCTGCTGTGATCTCAGTCTGTGAGCCTGAGTCTTGGGCCGTCTCACCGTCCGCAGGAGTGTTCAGGTCTTTCCGCCTACCTCTCCGAGATCTGGTGCGTCGCCTGCTCCTCCGGGGCCCCTCTGAAGAGGGGGGTACGTTACAAGGGGTTTTCCCGGGGGACCCCTCCGGGTCCCGATGCCCTCCTCCGTCAGTGTGAGAAAGTAGCCTCTTTCTAGCCTTGTTACCCCCACTTTGGGCCTGTTTGTGAGTGTATGTCAGGGTGTTTTCACTGTCTCACTGGTATCCTGCTTGCCAGGGCCCAGTGCTCATAGTGAAAACCCTATGTTTTCAGTATGTTTGTTATGTGTCACTGGGACCCTGCTAGTCAGGACCCCAGTGCTCATAAGTTTGTGGCCTATATGTATGTGTTCCCTGTGTGGTGCCTAACTGTCTCACTGAGGCTCTGCTAACCAGAACCTCAGTGGTTATGCTCTCATTTATTTCAAATTGTCACTAACAGGCTAGTGACCATTTTTACCAATTTACATTGGCTTACTGGAACACCCTTATAATTCCCTAGTATATGGTACTGAGGTACCCAGGGTATTGGGGTTCCAGGAGATCCCTATGGGCTGCAGCATTTCTTTTGCCACCCATAGGGAGCTCTGACAATTCTTACACAGGCCTGCCACTGCAGCCTGAGTGAAATAACGTCCACGTTATTTCACAGCCATTTTTCACTGCACTTAAGTAACTTATAAGTCACCTATATGTCTAACCTTTACCTGGTAAAGGTTAGGTGCAAAGTTACTTAGTGTGAGGGCACCCTGGCACTAGCCAAGGTGCCCCCACATTGTTCAGAGCCAATTCCCTGAACTTTGTGAGTGCGGGGACACCATTACACGTGTGCACTACATATAGGTCACTACCTATATGTAGCTTCACAATGGTAACTCCGAATATGGCCATGTAACATGTCTATGATCATGGAATTGCCCCCTCTATGCCATCCTGGCATAGCTGGCATGATCCCAGTGGTCTGTAGCACAGACCCTGGTACTGCCAAACTGCCCTTCCTGGGGTTTCACTGCAGCTGCTGCTGCTGCCAACCCCTCAGACAGGCATCTTCCCTCCTGGGGTCCAGCCAGGCCTGGCCCAGGATGGCAGAACAAAGGACTTCCTCTGAGAGAGGGTGTTACACCCTCTCCCTTTGGAAAATGGTGTGAAGGCAGGGGAGGAGTAGCCTCCCCCAGCCTCTGGAAATGCTTTCTTGGGCACAGATGTGCCCAATTCTGCATAAGCCAGTCTACACCGGTTCAGGGGACCCCTTAGCCCTGCTCTGGCGCGAAACTGGACAAAGGAAAGGGGAGTGACCACTCCCCTGACCTGTACCTCCCCTGGGAGGTGCCCAGAGCTCCTCCAGTGTGCTCCAGACCTCTGCCATCTTGGAAACAGAGGTGCTGCTGGCACACTGGACTGCTCTGAGTGGCCAGTGCCACCAGGTGACGTCAGAGACTCCTTGTGATAGGCTCCTTCAGGTGTTGCTAGCCTATCCTCTCTCCTAAGTAGCCAAACCCTCTTTTCTGGCTATTTAGGGTCTCTGTCTCTTGGGATTCCTTAAATAACGAATGCAAGAGCTCAGCCGAGTTCCTCTGCATCTCTCTCTTCACCTTCTGATAAGGAATCGACTGCTGACCGCGCTGGAAGCCTGCAAAACTGCAACAAAGTAGCTAAGACGACTACTGCAACTCTGTAACGCTGATCCTGCCGCCTTCTCGACTGTTTTCCTGTTTGTGCATGCTGTGGGGGTAGTCTGCCTCCTCTCTGCACCAGAAGCTCCGAAGAAATCTCCTGTGGGTCGACGGAATCTTCCCCCTGCAACCGCAGGCACCAAAAAGCTGCATTACCGGTCCCTTGGGTCTCCTCTCAGCACGACGAGCGAGGTCCCTCGAATCCAGCAACTCTGTCCAAGTGACTCCCACAGTCCAGTGACTCTTCAGTCCAAGTTTGGTGGAGGTAAGTCCTTGCCTCACCTCGCTGGGCTGCATTGCTGGGAACCGCGACTTTTGCAGCTACTCCGGCCCCTGTGCACTTCCGGCGGAAATCCTTCGTGCACAGCCAAGCCTGGGTCCACGGCACTCTAACCTGCATTGCACGACTTTCTAAGTTGGTCTCCGGCGACGTGGGACTCCTTTGTGTAACTTCGGGTGAGCACCGTTTCACGCATCCTCGTAGTGCCTGTGTCTGGCACTTCTCCGGGTGCTACCTGCTGCTGAGAGGGCTCCTTGTCTTGCTCGACGTCCCCTCTCTCTCCTGGTCCAATTTGCGACCTCCTGGTCCCTCCAGGGCCACAGCAGCGTCCAAAAACGCTAACTGCACGATTTGCAGCTAGCAAGGCTTGTTGGCGTTCTTTCGGCGGGAAAACACTTCTGCACGACTCTCCATGGCGAGAGGGATCCGTCCACCAAAGGGGAAGTCTCTAGCCCTTTTCGTTCCTGCAGAAACCTCAGCTTCTTCTGTCCTGTAGAAGCTTCTTTGCACCCGCAGCTGGCATTTCCTGGGCATCTGCCCATCTCCGACTTGCTTGTGACTTTTGGACTTGGTCCCCTTGTTCCACAGGTACCCTAGATTGGAAATCCACAGTTGTTGCATTGTTGGTTTGTGTCTTTCCTGCATTATTCCTCTAACACGACTTCTTTGTCCTTAGGGGAACTTTAGTGCACTTTGCACTCACTTTTCAGGGTCTTGGGGAGGGTTATTTTTCTAACTCTCACTATTTTCTAATAGTCCCAGCGACCCTCTACAAGGTCACATAGGTTTGGGGTCCATTCGTGGTTCGCATTCCACTTTTGGAGTATATGGTTTGTGTTGCCCCTATCCCTATGTTTCCCCATTGCATCCTATTGTAACTATACATTGTTTGCACTGTTTTCTAAGACTATACTGCATATTTTTGCTATTGTGTATATATATCTTGTGTATATTTCCTATCCTCTCACTGAGGGTACACTCTAAGATACTTTGGCATATTGTCATAAAAATAAAGTACCTTTATTTTTAGTATAACTGTGTATTGTGTTTTCTTGTGATATTGTGCATATGACACTAAGTGGTACTGTAGTAGCTTCACACGTCTCCTAGTTCAGCCTAAGCTGCTCTGCTAAGCTACCATTATCTATCAGCCTAAGCTGCTAGACACCCTATACACTAATAAGGGATAACTGGGCCTGGTGCAAGGTGCAAGTACCCCTTGGTACTCACTACAAGCCAATCCAGCCTCCTACAGTCAGCCAGTCCCACGCCTCCTCAGGTGATTCAAAGAAGTATGATTTCCCAGCCATGAGAACTTTGAGGCGAGCAGGGAAGAGGAGCATGTACGAAAGCTGCATTGCCCTGAGTTTTTGCTTAACCTGCTCATACGACCTGCGGCGGGTTTGGACCTCTCTGGTGTAGTCCGGAAAAATTAGGATTTTGTGATTTTCCCATTGAAGATCTTCCAACCTCCTCGCTTCTTTAAGGATGTTGTCTCTGTCTTTAAAATTAAGAAATCGCGCGATCATTGGGCGCTTCGGGCCGCCCAGAGGGGGGCGAGGTGCGAGTGCCCTGTGGGCTCGTTCAACTGCGAACAGGGGCGAGAGGGATTGGTCTGGCATCCACGTTTTGATCCATCTCTCTAGGAACTCGGAGGCCTTGTCATCTTCTACACCCTCGGGGAAGCCGATAAAGCGTAAGTTGTTGCGTCTTGCCCGGTTTTCAGCATCCTCTGCACGGCGGTGTAGCTCGTTGGTTCCGGTCTGCAGTTGGGCCACTTTGATTTTGAGGTCAGACAGATCAGTATCATTCTGGGAAACTCGGGATTCCACCTCAGTGATTCAGTTTACTGCATTTCTAAGGTCTTGTCTGATGAGGCCCATATCCACTCGTACTTCTCCGATCTTGGTTTCTACGGCTACCTGCGATGATTGAATAGCTTGGAGAATGGCGTTCACTCCGTCCAGGGTCGGACCCCCGCTGGCTGTGTCTCCCCCTACCCGCTGGCCCGTCGTCGTCGTGAACTGATCGATTTTTTGTTGGGAGGGTGGAGGCTGTTTGTTCGCCTTGTCTTTTCCCATCGTGGTGCCCGGGCGGGGGCCGGGTGTGTCACACTCCCCGTATTTATGTTTTCAAGCCCAGGTTTTCAATTTGTTTTCCGGTGTCTTGGACCAGGGAAGGTATCGCTGTGCCACTCCGCGCAGGGACGGTGGGGTGTCACTGTCTCAGGGGCGTCGTCTGGACTAATTTACTCTCTCTTGGGCCCTGTGGAAGCATCTTTTGCCGGTACCGTTGAAAGACCTGGTCGTTGGCTCCCATCCGGTAGCTCCCCTCCTCTCACCCTCTGCCTAGGCGAAAGGGACTCACTATAGATCCAGGCTCAAGTCTCACCACACCCAGGATCTGGTGTTTCCGTAAAGGGCCCCGTTTCGCCACACGCTGGCCTCTACTTCTCAGATCTGTCTCGACAAGGATCAATTGTCTGTAGGTCGAGGCCTTAAAGTTCAGACTGTTTTGGGGTGTGTGTCTCCACTTCTCGGATCCTGGTCTGCTACCAGCTCTTGGTGTGGGCCTTGGCAAACCCCCTCTGGACGGAGATCTGAATGGGATCCGGAGGTGGGCCACTGCCTGTCCCCTTCACCGTAGCAATGACAGGGGAGGGGGGGGTTTCACGACTCGTCGACCCCCTCTCCTTCCTTCTCCTCCACTCCTGGGCCCCGGGTATTGTCTTCGTCCTCCCTGGCGGACCCGCCCGACCTCCAGTCGAATCCCGACCCCCCGCGCGGCCCCAGCCCCTATTACGTACCAGGAGGGGGCCGGCGGGGGGAACAAGCAGCGGCGGCGATCTTCCCGTCCTCGCCCGGCCGCTTCACTTCCGTCTCGCGGGCCAGGCAGGATGGATGGGGGGTCCAGGCCTCCCGGCCTGCACCCGCAGGTCAGTGCACAGGGCGGGCCGCTCACCTGGTGCCTTCTTCCTCGGCCGCCCGGCCACAGGGATCCGCCGCCGGGGCCCGGTCCAGGCCCCCCCAGGGACTCTCTCCGTTCTTTCAGCCTGCCGCGCACGCCATCAGCTCAGCTATCGGCCTGGCCTCGGCCCAGCCGGGCGCGTCGCGGTCGCCATCTTGTTTTCCCTTCCCGGGATCGGCCCGATCTCCGCGCGGGCATAAAAAGGAAGGTTCTCAGTTTTTTTTGCCGTGCGCGAGCCCCGCTAGACCCAGGGTCACAGGGGTGTCCGAAACGGCGTCTTTCAGCTCCCTTGGACTGCGCTAACTATGGGCGGATGACGGAGGGGTCCAGAGCACTCTCAGAGTGCGACCGCCATCTTGACGCCCGAAGCCACGCCCCCGACTTTTGCTGGATTTTAATTTGCAAAACGGTTATTTTCAAAGAAATTATTCGTTTTGTAAACGAAGAATGTCTATTTCACTAATTCATTTACCTTGACTTTTTTTTTTTTTTAAGGCAGAACCATTTGACGAAACCAGCGTTTGCGTTCGTAGCCAAAAAGTGAAATAGTTCAAAATATGTTTTTTAAATTTATTATATAGTGCGAACTCCGCCCAAGGGACTTGGAGCCCTTTACTTAAGCACCAGTTAAATTATTCTAGTTCAGATTATGTTTTTTAGGCACAGGGAGAGTAAGTGAGTTGCCCAAGATCACACAATGGTGAGTCAACACCGAGACCCGACCCTGCTTACCCATTTCCAAAGTCGTCGGCTCTGGCCCAAGGCCACATTCTCTCACATCTGATTTATGCTTTAAAAAAAATATCCCGCCCTATGGATAATAATGTTACTGTTGCAATATAACAGGTGGGTCCATGATTGCTGATTAAAAAATAAACGCTGACAACATAATTCACAAGTCCATGTTCACTGGGAATATAATCAAGGAAGGCATGATGCTGACACTAGACCTGCCCATTCATACCGTGCCTACGCGTGAGAGTAGTGCAGAGGCGCAGATGGAGAGCTGGAAACACCCGCACATAAGGTGGATCCAGTTCACGTGTGAACGTTTCGCACAGTTAGACTCCAAGTCAAATGAATGGAACTGGTGCAAAATGAATTGTGTATTGCTATTGGAGAGGGTGGCTGTGTCTGTTTAGGCAGAGCAGGATGTCCAAAGCACCACTCACCATGGTCCTGCCCCTTGGTCGAGGCCAGGCCCCCTTATTCTCCCTGTACACTCACATTGTGGGGGGGAAAAAAAATCTTCAAAAACGTTAAATGTATTTTTCTACAAAGGATTTTCTTAAAATCAACGCGCTTTAGGTACCTTAGGCGCATATTAAAAAATTTATTAATTCCTAAAGTGGTACGTTTTGTGCATGTATATATCAGAACTTGATGCGTGAACCCAGCTAGGGAGTGACCGAGCACTCTGCATATTGCCTAGAAAGGAAGTTGCACGTCTCTTCTATTCAGGGGCAGAGGATTCCACATCCGAGGCCCACGAGTTGCGTCTCAGAAAAACTTTCAGCTGCTTTCTAAAGAGTAGTAATCCGTGGTCCGGGTGTTGTTTCAGACCCGGGTTGTGTGGCTTCTCTTTTACTTTTTCTCATTTTCCACCTTGTGACATCCAGTCCCGTGAAGTAACAGTGCGACATACTGATGAGCAGTGAGTTGCTGTCACCAGCATGGGAGAAGACAAAGGCCTGGATAGTGACTCTGAAGCCTCAAAGGTTGTGCTTCTCTTTTGTACAGAAGGGACAGATAATACCAGGCAGTCTGACTTTATTTCATAATATTGGTTTTAAGTGAAAGGTTACTTTTAAAGGTGAATCTGTGTGATTTTTGCCTGTGTGGCCAGTTTAGGGCTTGAACCTGTTGGAAGGCTTAAGAAGTAGTTAGATCAAATGCAACTTACTGTTCGCAAATTTGGGTGGGGATAGATTCTATTCTCCAGAGGTCAGCTGAGAATGGCAAAAGTATGACTAAAAGCATAAAACAACAATTAAAACTACTAAGGCTTCATACTATGCTCAGAAAACCCTTTCTGCTCCTAACATTTCTAAAGTTCTATTCTCAGGGGGAGTGGCCAAGATGGCGGCGTGAGCGGACGCACTGGTCCGATCTCCGCCACCCAGGCCTCTCAAATCACCTCGGGACTCCCGACCTGGAGAGTCGCGGGGCCCGGTCGTGGTGCCGGACGTGAGGGGACCCCGAGGCGCCTTAAAGAATCGGGAGCGCCTGTGGCTGGATTGTTGTGCGCACTGTGTGGCACGTCCTGAGCTGGTGCCTGCAGCCGGCACGGGAGGAGTGCCACGGCCCTGCTGCGGCGCGAGCCTGGGGTCCGGCGACTTGCTGCTCGGCCGCGGGGCGCACTGGCGCACTGGGCTGAGAGCGTTTGGAGAGGAGGGTTTGAGTGGAGAGCGCAACGCTACGCCTGGAGATGGACCTGGGAGTGGATCCATCTGTCTGCTGGGCCTATTGGAAAGGAGCCTGAGAGGACGGAGAGGACCGAGGTGCAGCTGTCCTGCAGGGCGCTGTGTTTGAGGAGCTGGCGGGCACTTGGTGGGCCTAGGCCTTTGGTCAGCGGTGCGGTCGGCCCGCGAAGGCCTAACATAAAGCTAAGTTGGACGGCTGTGTGAAGAAGACAGTGGGGCTCCCCGCAGCGTGAAAGGCAGACGGTCACTGGCTGGAGCGCACAACTGGGAGCACACGACCCCTGGGGGCGACCCGCAGGGGTTCGGCTGCTATACCTGTGACTCCCGCAGTCCGAGGGCAGGGGTGATGGCGACCTCCAAGGCAAAGAGGGACCGGACGGTAAGGGACATGCTCACTGGGCGACGTCCGGTTCCGGGAGAGGCTCATGGGGAGCCGCCGTTCACGAAGGGACCGGAGACCTGGAGGGAGACAGCAGAGGATGAAGCAGCACCAGTTACAAAAGGTTTTCTTACCTCCCTGTTTGAATCTCTCCGCAGCGACTTACAGGAACTCCGAAAGGACATATCTCAGGAGGTGAAGGAGGTACGGGCAGAGCTTACCTCCCTGGGCGAGCGGATAACACAGGTTGAAGATGATGAAACGGCACGGGGTGAGGAGGTAGTGGGCCTACAACAGGAGGTTCTTCATTTGCGGGAGCAGCAGGACCTCCTTCAGATGGCGATGGAGGACCTGGAGAACCGATCACGCCGGCATAATATCCGCATTAGAGGGATACCGATCGGCACTGAGAAGGAGGACATCGGTGACTTTGTGGTGGTGTTGTTCCGCTCAGTCCTCGATCCGGAGGAACCTCGAGAGATCGTCCTGGACAGAGTCCATCGTGTGCGTCGTCCCGGGGGAACTGGGGACCGTCCACCGGATAATTTGGCGTGTGTCCACAACTTTGGGCTGAAAGAAAGCATTTTGCAGAGAACGCACAACCTCCCATAGGTCCACTTTAGAGGTCATCAACTCCAATTCTTTCAGGACCTTTCGGTTCGGACTTTGCAGCGGCGGCGTGAGTTTAAACCTATTACAGAGCACCTGCGAGCACATGCGGTGTCGTACTCGTGGGGTCACCCGTTTCGCCTTGTCTTCCGTTGGGAGGAGCAGCTTTGCCAGGTGAAATCGTTGACGGAGGCGAAACGGATCCTGGGTCTGGAGGAGGATACCCAGGGCTTGGCCTCGGGGCTGGGGGCGGCCGACGGATCCCGTCCGCAGTGGCAGAGGAAGGAGAGACGGGGAAATCGCCGACGCCCTACTGTGTCGGAGCAGATCTCAGAACGTCAATCGGCAGTCAGCAGTGTGGCGGCTGGGACAAGTGCCTAGGAGACGGGAGCCGAGGAGCTGTTGGTCGGCTGTGGGCTGCCTGTTACGAGCCTACGATCCTTTGAGCGAGGCCTGGGCGGCGGAGTCGATGGACTTGGTGGACGATTTGGTGTGGTTCTGCGGCCCCATTGTGACTTTTCCTCTTCGTGATGTGTGTGAGAGGACTTTACTGCTCTGAGCACCTGTAGTGCGTTATAGTTATATGTTGGTATGCTTCCCTGCGAGTCTGGTGTTTATGGGTTACTATGGGGTGGCCGTGCGACTGGGAGTGACTGAGGTTTTGTGCTGGGCCTTGGCCGCCCCGTGGATCCCCTCCCCCTCCTGGCAACTTTTTCGCTGAGACCCATGGCAGTTAAGTGCTTAAGCCTGAATGTCCGAGGGCTTAACAGCCCGACCAAGCGGCTGGCGATCTTGTCAGGGCTAGAGAAATCTGGGAGTCATATCTGTTTATTACAGGAGACACACTTGCTGCACAGAGACACATTCCGCATGCGCTCGCGTTGGTTCCCTAGACAACTTTGGCCTTCAGCAGCCACGAAGCATTCTGGGGTGGCAATTCTGCACTCAAGGACTTTTCCCGGGGAAATAGTAGGGAAGGTACACGAAGTGCAAGGCAGGTTTCTGGCTATTAGAGTAAGACTGGGGTCTTTTTTCTTTACCGTTGCCTCTCTCTATGCTCCAAATGCCCAGCAGGAGGCATTCCTTAGACAGGTGGTTTCCCCGACACTTAGCTCGCCAGATAGCGCCATTTTGGTGGGCGGAGATTTTAACCTAGTGATGGACAACGAGCTTGACCGTTCGGGCCAACGCTTTGGGCAGGGAGGGGCGTTATCGGAGGCGGGACGCCAGTGGCTGGCTGAATGTGGGTTGGAGAATTTGTGGAGGAAGCTCCATCCTATGCAGCAAGATTATTCCTTCTATTCAGCAGCATCCAAGACCTATGCACGGCTTGATCTTTTCCTGGCCTCACATGAGTTTCTGCCCCGAGTCAGGGAGGCCACGATTGAACCGAGGGCCTTGACTGATCATGCTCTGGTTACCGTAGAGCTTACCATGGAGGTGGGCCGAGTGGGTACACCGACCTGGCGTTTTAGGTACTCCTTGCTGAAGAGCGAGACAGTGGTAGCGTCGCTCCGGCGCGCGATCGTGGACTACATTAGCTTTAATGACGATGGTAGTACTTCTGTGGCGACGGTTTGGGAGGCCCTGAAGGCTGTAGTGAGGGGCGAGGTAATGGCACTATCCGCAAGAGACAATAAGGCACGGAGGGGGATAAGGGAGAAGTTGGAGCAGAGGGTGGCTATACTGGAGTGTTCTCATAAATCCACTGGTGCACCGAGAACTTGGCGGGAGCTAGAGAAGGTGAGGCAGCAGTTGAAACGACTGGATTGGGACAGGGCGGAGTATGCAGTAGTGTGACTTAAGCATAAGTATTATGTTGGCAGCAACAGGTGCGGAAAGCTCTTAGTGCACCGATTACAAGCGCAATGGGCGGCGTCGGCGATAAAGCTAATCCGTTCCCCTTCGGGGGAGGCCCACTCGAGTGACCAGATTGCAGAGGCTTTCGCAGACTTCTACCGGGGATGGTATGCGGCGGATGTACGGGACGACGCGGCTCTGGAATCTTATTCAGAGGACATAGCAGTTACCCCTCTTGGGGAGAGGGAGGCATCTCTGCTGGATCAGCCGATAAGAGCAGATGAGGTTATATCGGCTATTTCGCGCTTAAAGGCCGGGAAGTCCCCGGTTCCCGATGGGTTCACAGCGTTATTCTATAAGACCTTCTGCGCGGAGCTCGTTCCGCTCCTTGTGCGCCTTTTTAATTCCTTTCAGGCGACGGGCACCCTGACGCCTAGTATGTTAGATGCTACCATCGCTGTTATACATAAGTCGGGTAAAGACCCAGAAGAGTGCGCTTCATATAGACCGATCTCGCTCCTGAACATTGATGCCAAGCTGTTCACTGGGATTCTTGCATGTCGCCTCAATCCTTATATGCCGGGTCTTATTGATCCGGATCAGTCAGGTTTTATCCCGCACCGACAATGTGGCGATAACACGAAGCGGCTTCTGTACTTGTTAGATAAAATAGATCGATCTCGTAGGGCAACGCTCTTTTTAGCTATAGACGCCGAAAAGGCATTCGACAGAGTTCACTGGCCATACCTTTTTCAGGTATTGAAGCGCTTTGGCCTGGGCCCCGGGTTTAGGTCTTGGATACGATGCGCCTATCAGTCCCCTAGGGCGGCGGTTCGGGTTAATGGCGTGCTTTCTCTGCCATTCCCAGTTAGGCGTAGGACCAGACAGGGATGTCCGCTCTCCCCCCTCTTGTTTGCGCTATATATGGAGCCCCTCGTGCAGCGCTTGCAGGACAGTCCTCTGGTCTCCGGTGTGAAATTTGCTGGAGACCATCATCTCATTACTCTTTATGCAGACTATATTATCCTTACAGTGGCGGAGCCTCTGAACTCGCTGCCCGCGCTTGTGGGGATACTAGATGAGTTTAGCCAGGTTTCGGGATTTAAGGTGAATATGCAGAAATCTCAGATTATGAGTCTATCGGTGAACCCAGATCACGAGGAAGACTTGAGAGCTAGATACCCCTTCCTGTGGTCGTCTTCACGCCTTTCCTACTTGGGGGTAGAGCTGGCGACCTCTGCAGCGAAGACAGCGAGCTTGAATTATAAGAAACTGGTCCGCGAGGTACAGTGGGATCTGGAGTCGTGGGGGAGACACAAGCTGTCTTGGCTGGGCAGAGTGGCGGCGGTTAAGATGACTGTCCTACCGCGTATACTCTATGTATTCCAAGCGCTCCCACTGACCCCACCTCCCCGGACGATAGCTACTCTTCAATCGGCGGTTCTGAGGTTTATCTGGGAGGGCCGACCTATGCGTTTGCCGCAACAGGTTTTGTATCGCCCTAAGAGCGGGGGGGATTGGTGATTCCGTGTCTTCTGCGTTATTTCCAGGCAACGCAACTGCGTTTTCTTTTAGAGTGGAGTCGCCCGCTCACAGAGAAACATTGGTGCTTTATGGACCAAGCGGTGGCGGGCTCCCATATATGGAAGGAGCCTTGGATCCTACGTCGGCACAGAGCGGGGGACTTAATTCTTCCCCAGTTACGGGAGCAACTTTGCGAATATGGGACACCGTGGCTTGTCGGTCGGGGTTGACGTCCTTTTCGTCCCCGATGACCCTCATTGTCGCTAATCCGGACTTTGAGGCTGGACTCAATCTAGAGGGACTAAGGCGCTGGTACGAGGGGGGCTGTAAGAGAGTGGGAAGCCTCTTTGATGAACATGGGGTTCTGTCCTTTGACCAGATGAAGGAGATATACGGCTTACGGGAGGCAGATAGGCTGATGTATTATCAGGTCCAGCATTGGGCCCTACTACCGGCTAATAGAGCATTAATAGATAGGCCTCTTACACCATTTGAGAAATGGCTGCTGCTAAAGAAGGGGGGAGAAGCGGCTGCCCAAGTCAAAGGGGCAGCTGAGATGGGAGAGAGAACTGGAGAGGGAATTTACAGACGAGGAGTGTGACAGCATATTCTATAGAACACACCACACAGCCTATAATGCAGCAGGGACAGAGACATCATACAAGGTGGCCTCCTACTGGTATTATACTCCAGCGCGCATCCATGTGTGGAGCCCTGGTAAGTCGGACCTGTGTTGGAGGGGTTGTGGAGCCACAGGTACATTGGTGCATTTACTCTGGCACTGTCCCAAGCTGCATCTTTATTGGGAAAGCATACTAGACGATATAGATACAGCATTTCACACTGAGATCCCAAGGTTCCCATTGTATATTGTGCTGGGGTTACCCAATCCCCTTACTTTCCCCCTAAGATCGCTAAAGGGGAGGCAGATGGCTCTGGCGCTTAATGCTGCGTTACAACAGATTCTAGCTTTCTGGGGTACAGACAGGGTCCCGACACGGGCGGCATGGCTACAGAAGCTGTGGTTTATCCTGGCTATGGAGAAACTCACCTTAGCCTCGCAGCAGCGAATGAGTGATTTAAATGTACTATGGGAACCATTTCTTCAGATTCTATCCTCAGAGTTCACGGAACTGACATGCCCGGTCTATTTGAGAGTTTTGAGATTGACTTGAACTGGGTGCAGGATATCAGGAGGGGAGACTTTGGAGAACTGGAATTGGAGGGGGAAGGGGATAGGAGCCGGGAGAGACAGGGAGATGACTTAGCTCTAGAGGGAAGCATTGTTAGTTTGGTTTATCTATTTGTCTGGGTGGTTCACATTAGCAGGACTCGCAATCTGGAAGCTTACTGTATGCTGCTTGCCTACTCTCTGGGTTACGATATTAGGGGATGGCGAGGAGGCTGTTTTTGGTACGGTCCAGAGAGTAAGAGCTTAACGGGAGGATCACTGCAGCCGGAGTGAAATAACGTCCACGTTATTTCACAGCCATTTTTCACTGCACTTAAGTAACTTATAAGTCACCTATATGTCTAACCTTTACCTGGTAAAGGTTAGGTGCAAAGTTACTTAGTGTGAGGGCACCCTGGCACTAGCCAAGGTGCCCCCACATTGTTCAGAGCCAATTCCCTGAACTTTGTGAGTGCGGGGACACCATTACACGTGTGCACTACATATAGGTCACTACCTATATGTAGCTTCACAATGGTAACTCCGAATATGGCCATGTAACATGTCTATGATCATGGAATTGCCCCCTCTATGCCATCCTGGCATAGCTGGCATGATCCCAGTGGTCTGTAGCACAGACCCTGGTACTGCCAAACTGCCCTTCCTGGGGTTTCACTGCAGCTGCTGCTGCTGCCAACCCCTCAGATAGGCATCTTCCCTCCTGGGGTCCAGCCAGGCCTGGCCCAGGATGGCAGAACAAAGGACTTCCTCTGAGAGAGGGTGTTACACCCTCTCCCTTTGGAAAATGGTGTGAAGGCAGGGGAGGAGTAGCCTCCCCCAGCCTCTGGAAATGCTTTCTTGGGCACAGATGTGCCCAATTCTGCATAAGCCAGTCTACACCGCTTCAGGGGACCCCTTAGACCTGCTCTGGCGCAAAACTGGACAAAGGAAAGGGGAGTGACCACTCCCCTGACCTGTACCTCCCCTGGGAGGTGCCCAGAGCTCCTCCAGTGTGCTCCAGACCTCTGCCATCTTGGAAACAGAGGTGCTGCTGGCACACTGGACTGCTCTGAGTGGCCAGTGCCACCAGGTGACGTCAGAGACTCCTTGTGATAGGCTCCTTCAGGTGTTGCTAGCCTATCCTCTCTCCTAAGTAGCCAAACCCTCTTTTCTGGCTATTTAGGGTCTCTGTCTCTTGGGATTCCTTAGATAACGAATGCAAGAGCTCAGCCGAGTTCCTCTGCATCTCTCTCTTCACCTTCTGATAAGGAATCGACTGCTGACCGCGCTGGAAGCCTGCAAAACTGCAACAAAGTAGCTAAGACGACTACTGCAACTCTGTAACGCTGATCCTGCCGCCTTCTCGACTGTTTTCCTGTTTGTGCATGCTGTGGGGGTAGTCTGCCTCCTCTCTGCACCAGAAGCTCCGAAGAAATCTCCCGTGGGTCGACGGAATCTTCCCCCTGCAACCGCAGGCACCAAAAAGCTGCATTACCGGTCCCTTGGGTCTCCTCTCAGCACGACGAGCGAGGTCCCTCGAATCCAGCAACTCTGTCCAAGTGACTCCCACAGTCCAGTGACTCTTCAGTCCAAGTTTGGTGGAGGTAAGTCCTTGCCTCACCTCGCTGGGCTGCATTGCTGGGAACCGCGACTTTTGCAGCTACTCCGGCCCCTGTGCACTTCCGGCGGAAATCCTTCGTGCACAGCCAAGCCTGGGTCCACGGCACTCTAACCTGCATTGCACGACTTTCTAAGTTGGTCTCCGGCGACGTGGGACTCCTTTGTGTAACTTCGGGTGAGCACCGTTTCACGCATCCTCGTAGTGCCTGTGTCTGGCACTTCTCCGGGTGCTACCTGCTGCTGAGAGGGCTCCTTGTCTTGCTCGACGTCCCCTCTCTCTCCTGGTCCAATTTGCGACCTCCTGGTCCCTCCAGGGCCACAGCAGCATCCAAAAACGCTAACCGCACGATTTGCAGCTAGCAAGGCTTGTTGGCGTTCTTCCGGCGGGAAAACACTTCTGCACGACTCTCCACGGCGAGAGGGATCCGTCCACCAAAGGGGAAGTCTCTAGCCCTTTTCGTTCCTGCAGAAACCTCAGCTTCTTCTGTCCAGTAGAAGCTTCTTTGCACCCGCAGCTGGCATTTCCTGGGCATCTGCCCATCTCCGACTTGCTTGTGACTTTTGGACTTGGTCCCCTTGTTCCACAGGTACCCTAGATTGGAAATCCACAGTTGTTGCATTGTTGGTTTGTGTCTTTCCTGCATTATTCCTCTAACACGACTTCTTTGTCCTTAGGGGAACTTTAGTGCACTTTGCACTCACTTTTCAGGGTCTTGGGGAGGGTTATTTTTCTAACTCTCACTATTTTCTAATAGTCCCAGCGACCCTCTACAAGGTCACATAGGTTTGGGGTCCATTCGTGGTTCGCATTCCACTTTTGGAGTATATGGTTTGTGTTGCCCCTATCCCTATGTTTCCCCATTGCATCCTATTGTAACTATACATTGTTTGCACTGTTTTCTAAGACTATACTGCATATGTTTGCTATTGTGTATATATATCTTGTGTATATTTCCTATCCTCTCACTGAGGGTACACTCTAAGATACTTTGGCATATTGTCATAAAAATAAAGTACCTTTATTTTTAGTATAACTGTGTATTGTGTTTTCTTGTGATATTGTGCATATGACACTAAGTGGTACTGTAGTAGCTTCACACGTCTCCTAGTTCAGCCTAAGCTGCTCTGCTAAGCTACTATTATCTATCAGCCTAAGCTGCTAGACACCCTATACACTAATAAGGGATAACTGGGCCTGGTGCAAGGTGCAAGTACCCCTTGGTACTCACTACAAGCCAGTCCAGCCTCCTACAGTCAGCCAGTCCCACGCCTCCTCAGGTGATTCAAAGAAGTATGATTTCCCAGCCATGAGAACTTTGAGGCGAGCAGGGAAGAGGAGCATGTACGAAAGTTGCATTGCCCTGAGTTTTTGCTTAACCTGCTCATACGACCTGCGGCGGGTTTGGACCTCTCTGGTGTAGTCCGGAAAAATTAGGATTTTGTGATTTTCCCATTAAAGATCTTCCAACCTCCTCGCTTCTTTAAGGATGTTGTCTCTGTCTTTAAAATTAAGAAATCGCGCGATCATTGGGCGCTTCGGGCCGCCCGGAGGGGGGCGAGGTGCGAGTGCCCTGTGGGCTCGTTCAACTGCGAACAGGGGCGAGAGGGATTGGTCCGGCATCCACGTTTTGATCCATCTCTCTAGGAACTCGGAGGCCTTGTCATCTTCTACACCCTCGGGGAAGCCGATAAAGCGTAAGTTGTTGCGTCTTGCCCGGTTTTCAGCATCCTCTGCACGGCGGTGTAGCTCGTTGGTTCGGGTCTGCAGTTGGGCCACTTTTATTTTGAGGTCAGACAGATCAGTATCATTCTGGGAAACTCGGGATTCCACCTCAGTGATTCGGTTTACTGCATTTCTAAGGTCTTGTCTGATGAGGCCCATATCCACTCGTACTTCTCCGATCTTGGTTTCTACGGCTACCTGCGATGATTGAATAGCTTGGAGAATGGCGCTCACTCCGTCCAGGGTCGGACCCCCGCTGGCTGTGTCTCCCCCTACCCACTGGCCCGTCGTCGTCGTGAACTGATCGATTTTTTGTTGGGAGGGTGGAGGCTGTTTGTTCGCCTTATCTTTTCCCATCGTGGTGCCCGGGCGGGGGCCGGGTGTGTCACACTCCCCGTATTTATGTTTTCAAGCCCAGGTTTTCAATTTGTTTTCCGGTGTCTTGGACCAGGGAAGGTATCGCTGTGCCGCTCCGCGCAGGGACGGTGGGGTGTCGCTGTCTCAGGGGCGTCGTCTGGACTAATTTACTCTCTCTTGGGCCCTGTGGAAGCATCTTTTGCCGGTACTGTTGAAAGACCTGGTCGTTGGCTCCCATCCGGTAGCTCCCCTCCTCTCACCCTCTGCCTAGGCGAAAGGGACTCACTATAGATCCAGGCTCAAGTCTCACCACACCCAGGATCTGGTGTTTCCGTAAAGGGCCCCGTTTCGCCACACGCTGGCCTCTACTTCTCAGATCTGTCTCGACAAGGATCAATTGTCTATAGGTCGAGGCCTTAAAGTTCAGACTGTTTTGGGGTGTGTGTCTCCACTTCTCGGATCCTGGTCTGCTACCAGCTCTTGGTGTGGGCCTTGGCAAACCCCCTCTGGACGGAGATCTGAATGGGATCCGGAGGTGGGCCACTGCCTGTCCCCTTCACCGTAGCAATGACAGGGGAGGGGGGGGTTTCACGACTCGTCGACCCCCTCTCCTTCCTTCTCCTCCACTCCTGGGCCCCGGGTAGTGTCTTCGTCCTCCCGGGCGGACCCGCCCGACCTCCAGTCGAGTCCCGACCCCCCGCGCGGCCCCAGCCCCTATTACGTACCAGGAGGGGGCCGCGGGGGGAACAAGCAGCGGCGGCGACCTTCCCGTCCTCGCCCGGCCGCTTCACTTCCGTCTCGCGGGCCAGGCAGGATGGATGGGGGGTCCAGGCCTCCCGGCCTGCACCCGCAGGTCAGTGCACAGGGCGGGCCGCTCACCTGGTGCCTTCTTCCTCGGCCGCCCGGCCACAGGGATCCGCCGCCGGGGCCCGGTCCAGGCCCCCCCAGGGACTCTCTCCGTTCTTTCAGCCTGCCGCGCACGCCATCAGCTCAGCTATCGGCCTGGCCTCGGCCCAGCCGGGCGCGTCGCGGTCGCCATCTTGTTTTCCCTTCCCGGGATCGGCCCGATCTCCGCGCGGGCATAAAATGCAGGATCTCTGTTTTTTTTGCCGTGCGCGAGCCCCGCTAGACCCAGGGTCACAGGGGTGTCCGAAACGGCGTCTTTCAGCTCCCTTGGACCGCGCTAACTATGGGCGGATGACGGAGGGGTCCAGAGCACTCTCAGAGTGCGATCGCCATCTTGACGCCCGAAGCCACGCCCCCCGACTTTTGCTGGATTTTAATTTGCAAAACGGTTATTTTCACAGAAATTATTCGTTTTGTAAACGAAGAATGTCTATTTCACTAATTCATTTACCTTGACTTTTTTTTTTTTTTTAAGGCAGAACCATTTGACGAAACCAGCGTTTGCGTTCGTAGCCAAAAAGTGAAATAGTTCAAAATATGTTTTTTAAATTTATTATATAGTGCGAACTCCGCCCAAGGGACTTGGAGCCCTTTACTTAAGCACCAGTTAAATTATTCTAGTTCAGATTACGTTTTTTAGGCACAGGGAGAGTAAGTGAGTTGCCCAAGATCACACAATGGTGAGTCAACACCGAGACTCGACCCTGCTTACCCATTTCCAAAGTCGTCGGCTCTGGCCCAAGGCCACATTCTCTCACATCTGATTTATGCTTTAAAAAAAATATCCCGCCCTATGGATAATAATGTTACTGTTGCAATATAACAGGTGGGTCCATGATTGCTGATTAAAATATAAACGCTGACAACATAATTCACAAGTCCATGTTCACTGGGAATATAATCAAGGAAGGCATGATGCTGACACTAGACCTGCCCATCCATACCGTGCCTACGCGTGAGAGTAGTGCAGAGGCGCAGATGGAGAGCTGGAAACACCCGCACATAAGGTGGATCCAGTTCACGTGTGAACGTTTCGCACAGTTAGACTCCAAGTCAAATGAATGGAACTGGTGCAAAATGAATTGTGTATTGCTATTGGAGAGGGTGGCTGTGTCTGTTTAGGCAGAGCAGGATGTCCAAAGCACCACTCACCATGGTCCTGCCCCTTGGTCGAGGCCAGGCCCCCTTATTCTCCCTGTACACTCACATTGTGGGGGGAAAAAAAAATCTTCAAAAACTTTAAATGTATTTTTCTACAAAGGATTTTCTTAAAATCAACGCGCTTTAGGTACCTTAGGCGCATATTAAAAAATGTATTAATTCCTAAAGTGGTACGTTTTGTGCATGTATATATCAGAACTTGATGCGTGAACCCAGCTAGGGAGTGACCGAGCACTCTGCATATTGCCTAGAAAGGAAGTTGCACGTCTCTTCTATTCAGGGGCAGAGGATTCCACATCCGAGGCCCACGAGTTGCGTCTCAGAAAAACTTTCAGCTGCTTTCTAAAGAGTAGTAATCCGTGGTCCGGGTGTTGTTTCAGACCCGGGTTGTGTGGCTTCTCTTTTACTTTTTCTCATTTTCCACCTTGTGACATCCAGTCCCGTGAAGTAACAGTGCGACATACTGATGAGCAGTGAGTTGCTGTCACCAGCATGGGAGAAGACAAAGGCCTGGATAGTGACTCTGAAGCCTCAAAGGTTGTGCTTCTCTTTTGTACAGAAGGGACAGATAATACCAGGCAGTCTGACTTTATTTCATAATATTGGTTTTAAGTGAAAGGTTACTTTTAAAGGTGAATCTGTGTGATTTTTGCCTGTGTGGCCAGTTTAGGGCTTGAACCTGTTGGAAGGCTTAAGAAGTAGTTAGATCAAATGCAACTTACTGTTCGCAAATTTGGGTGGGGATAGATTCTATTCTCCAGAGGTCAGCTGTGAATGGCAAAAGTATGACTAAAAGCATAAAACAACAATTAAAACTACTAAGGCTTCATACTATGCTCAGAAAACCCTTTCTGCTCCTAACATTTCTAAAGTTCTATTCTCAGGGGGAGTGGCCAAGATGGCGGCGTGAGCGGACGCACTGGTCCGATCTCCGCCACCCAGGCCTCTCAAATCGCCTCGGGACTCCCGACCTGGAGAGCCGCGGGGCCCGGTCGTGGTGCCGGACGTGAGGGGACCCCGAGGCGCCTTAAAGAATCGGGAGCGCCTGTGGCTGGATTGTTGTGCGCGCGGTGTGGCACGTCCTGAGCTGGTGCCTGCAGCCGGCATGGGAGGAGTGCCACGGCCCTGCTGCGGCGCGAGCCTGGGGTCCGGCGACTTGCTGCTCGGCCGCGGGGCGCACTGGCGCACTGGGCTGAGAGCGTTTGGAGAGGAGGGTTTGAGTGGAGAGCGCAACGCTACGCCTGGAGCTGGACCTGGGAGTGGATCCATCTGTCTGCTGGGCCTATTGGAAAGGAGCCTGAGAGGACGGAGAGGACCGAGGTGCAGCTGTCCTGCAGGGCGCTGTGTTTGAGGAGCTGGCGGGCACTTGGTGGGCCTAGGCCTTTGGTCGGCGGTGCGGTCGGCCCGCGAAGGCCTAACATAAAGCTAAGTTGGACGGCTGTGTGAAGAAGACAGTGGGGCTCCCCGCAGCGTGAAAGGCAGACGGCCACTGGCTGGAGCGCACAACTGGGAGCACACGACCCCTGGGGGCGACCCGCAGGGGTTCGGCTGCTATACCTGTGACTCCCGCAGTCCGAGGGCAGGGGTGATGGCGACCTCCAAGGCAAAGAGGGACCGGACGGTAAGGGACATGCTCACTGGGCGACGTCCGGTTCCGGGAGAGGCTCATGGGGAGCCGCCGTTCACGAAGGGACCGGAGACCTGGAGGGAGACAGCAGAGGATGAAGCAGCACCAGTTACAAAAGGTTTTCTTACCTCCCTGTTTGAATCTCTCCGCAGCGACTTACAGGAACTCCGAAAGGACATATCTCAGGAGGTGAAGGAGGTACGGGCAGAGCTTACCTCCCTGGGCGAGCGGATAACACAGGTTGAAGATGATGAAACGGCCCGGGGTGAGGAGGTAGCGGGCCTACAACAGGAGGTTCTTCATTTGCGGGAGCAGCAGGACCTCCTTCAGATGGCGATGGAGGACCTGGAGAACCGATCACGCCGGCATAATATCCGCATTAGAGGGATACCGATCGGCACTGAGAAGGAGGACATCGGTGACTTTGTGGTGGTGTTGTTCCGCTCAGTCCTCGATCCGGAGGAACCTCGAGAGATCGTCCTGGACAGAGTCCATCGTGTGCGTCGTCCCGGGGGAACTGGGGACCGTCCACCGGATATTTTGGCGTGTGTCCACAACTTTGGGCTGAAAGAAAGCATTTTGCAGAGAACGCGCAACCTCCCGTAGGTCCACTTTAGAGGTCATCAACTCCAATTCTTTCAGGACCTTTCGGTTCGGACTTTGCAGCGGCGGCGTGAGTTTAAACCTATTACAGAGCACCTGCGAGCACATGCGGTGTCGTACTCGTGGGGTCACCCGTTTCGCCTTGTCTTCCGTTGGGAGGAGCAGCTTTGCCAGGTGAAATCGTTGACGGAGGTGAACCGGATCCTGGGTCTGGAGGAGGATACCCAGGGCTTGGCCTCGGGGCTGGGGGCGGCCGACGGATCCCGTCCGCAGTGGCAGAGGAAGGAGAGACGGAGAAATCGCCGACACCCTACTGTGTCGGAGCAAATCTCAGAACGTCAATCGGCAGTCAGCAGTGTGGCGGCTGGGACAAGTGCCTAGGAGACGGGAGCCGAGGAGCTGTTGGTCGGCTGTGGGCTGCCTGTTACGAGCCTACGATCCTTTGAGCGAGGCCTGGGCGGCGGAGTCGATGGACTTGGTGGACGATTTGGTGTGGTTCTGCGGCCCCATTGTGACTTTTCCTCTTCGTGATGTGTGTGAGAGGACTTTACTGCTCTGAGCACCTGTAGTGCGTTATAGTTATATGTTGGTATGCTTCCCTGCGAGTCTGGTGTTTATGGGTTACTATGGGGTGGCCGTGCGACTGGGAGTGACTGAGGTTTTGTGCTGGGCCTTGGCCGCCCCGTGGATCCCCTCCCCCTCCTGGCAACTTTTTCGCTGAGACCCATGGCAGTTAAGTGCTTAAGCCTGAATGTCCGAGGGCTTAACAGCCCGACCAAGCGGCTGGCGATCTTGTCAGGGCTAGAGAAATCTGGGAGTCATATCTGTTTATTACAGGAGACACACTTGCTGCACAGAGACACATTCCGCATGCGCTCGCGTTGGTTCCCTAGACAACTTTGGCCCTCAGCAGCCACGAAGCATGCTGGGGTGGCAATTCTGCACTCAAGGACTTTTCCCGGGGAAATAGTAGGGAAGGTACACGAAGTGCAAGGCAGGTTTCTGGCTATTAGAGTAAGACTGGGGTCTTTTTTCTTTACCGTTGCCTCTCTCTATGCTCCAAATGCCCAGCAGGAGGCATTCCTTAGACAGGTGGTTTCCCCGACACTTAGCTCGCCAGATAGCGCCATTTTGGTGGGCGGAGATTTTAACCTAGTGATGGACAACGAGCTTGACCGTTCGGGCCAACGCTTTGGGCAGGGAGGGGCGTTATCGGAGGCGGGACGCCAGTGGCTGGCTGAATGTGGGTTGGAGAATTTGTGGAGGAAGCTCCATCCTATGCAGCAAGATTATTCCTTCTATTCAGCAGCATCCAAGACCTATGCACGGCTTGATCTTTTCCTGGCCTCACATGAGTTTCTGCCCCGAGTCAGGGAGGCCACGATTGAACCGAGGGCCTTGACTGATCATGCTCTGGTTACCGTAGAGCTTACCATGGAGGTGGGCCGAGTGGGTACACCGACCTGGCGTTTTAGGGACTCCTTGCTGAAGAGCGAGACAGTGGTAGCGTCGCTCCGGCGCGCGATCGTGGACTACATTAGCTTTAATGACAATGGTAGTACTTCTGTGGCAACGGTTTGGGAGGCCCTGAAGGCTGTAGTGAGGGGCGAGGTAATGGCACTATCCGCAAGAGACAATAAGGCACGGAGGGGGATAAGGGAGAAGTTGGAGCAGAGGGTGGCTATACTGGAGTGTTCTCATAAATCCACTGGTGCACCGAGAACTTGGCGGGAGCTAGAGAAGGTGAGGCAGCAGTTGAAACGACTGGATTGGGACAGGGCGGAGTATGCAGTAGTGTGACTTAAGCATAAGTATTATGTTGGCAGCAACAGGTGCGGAAAGCTCTTAGTGCACCGATTACAAGCGCAATGGGCGGCGTCGGCGATAAAGCTAATCCGTTCCCCTTCGGGGGGAGGCCCACTCGAGTGACCAGATTGCAGAGGCTTTCGCAGACTTCTACCGGGGATGGTATGCGGTGGATGTACGGGACGACGCGGCTCTGGAATCTTATTCAGAGGACATAGCAGTTACCCCTCTTGGGGAGAGGGAGGCATCTCTGCTGGATCAGCCGATAAGAGCAGATGAGGTTATATCGGCTATTTCGCGCTTAAAGGCCGGGAAGTCCCCGGTTCCCGATGGGTTCACAGCGTTATTCTATAAGACCTTCTGCGCGGAGCTCGTTCCGCTCCTTGTGCGCCTTTTTAATTCCTTTCAGGCGACGGGCACCCTGACGCCTAGTATGTTAGATGCTACCATCGCTGTTATACATAAGTCGGGTAAAGACCCAGAAGTGTGCGCTTCATATAGACCGATCTCGCTCCTGAACATTGATGCCAAGCTGTTCACTGGGATTCTTGCATGTCGCCTCAATCCTTATATGCCGGGTCTTATTGATCCGGATCAGTCAGGTTTTATCCCGCACCGACAATGTGGCGATAACACGAAGCGGCTTCTGTACTTGTTAGATAAAATAGATCGATCTCGTAGGGCAACGCTCTTTTTAGCTATAGACGCCGAAAAGGCATTCGACAGAGTTCACTGGCCATACATTTTTCAGGTATTGAAGCGCTTTGGCCTGGGCCCCGGGTTTAGGTCTTGGATACGATGCGCCTATCAGTCCCCTAGGGCGGCGGTTCGGGTTAATGGCGTGCTTTCTCTGCCATTCCCAGTTAGGCGTGGGACCAGACAGGGATGTCCGCTCTCCCCCCTCTTGTTTGCGCTATATATGGAGCCCCTCGTGCAGCGCTTGCAGGACAGTCCTCTGGTCTCCGGTGTGAAATTTGCTGGAGACCATCATCTCATTACTCTTTATGCAGACTATATTATCCTTACAGTGGCGGAGCCTCTGAACTCGCTGCCCGTGCTTGTGGGGATACTAGATGAGTTTAGCCAGGTTTCGGGATTTAAGGTGAATATGCAGAAATCTCAGATTATGAGTCTATCGGTGAACCCAGATCACGAGGAAGACTTGAGAGCTAGATACCCCTTCCTGTGGTCGTCTTCACGCCTTTCCTACTTGGGGGTAGAGCTGGCGACCTCTGCAGCGAAGACAGCGAGCTTGAATTATAAGAAACTGGTCCGCGAGGTACAGTGGGATCTGGAGTCGTGGGGGAGACACAAGCTGTCTTGGCTGGGCAGAGTGGCGGCGGTTAAGATGACTGTCCTACCGCGTATACTCTATGTATTCCAAGCGCTCCCACTGACCCCACCTCCCCGGACGATAGCTACTCTTCAATCGGCGGTTCTGAGGTTTATCTGGGAGGGCCGACCTATGCGTTTGCCGCAACAGGTTTTGTATCGCCCTAAGAGCGGGGGGATTGGTGATTCCGTGTCTTCTGCGTTATTTCCAGGCAACGCAACTGCGTTTTCTTTTAGAGTGGAGTCGCCCGCTCACAGAGAAACATTGGTGCTTTATGGACCAAGCGGTGGCGGGCTCCCATAGATGGAAGGAGCCTTGGATCCTACGTCGGCACAGAGCGGGGGACTTTATTCTTCCCCAGTTACGGGAGCAACTTTGCGAATATGGGACACCGTGGCTTGTCGGTCGGGGTTGACGTCCTTTCCGTCCCCGATGACCCTCATTGTCGCTAATCCGGACTTTGAGGCTGGACTCAATCTAGAGCGACTGAGGCGCTGGTACGAGGGGGGCTGTAAGAGAGTGGGAAGCCTCTTTGATGAACATGGGGTTCTGTCCTTTGACCAGATGAAGGAGATGTACGGCTTACGGGAGGCAGATAGGCTGATGTATTATCAGGTCCAGCATTGGGCCCTACTACCGGCTAATAGAGCATTAATAGATAGGCCTCTTACACCATTTGAGAAATGGCTGCTGCTAAAGAAGGGGGAGAAGCGGCTGCCCAAGTCAAAGGGGCAGCTGAGATGGGAGAGAGAACTGGAGAGGGAATTTACAGACGAGGAGTGTGACAGCATATTCTATAGAACACACCACACAGCCTATAATGCAGCAGGGACAGAGACATCATGCAAGGTGGCCTCCTACTGGTATTATACTCCAGCGCGCATCCATGTGTGGAGCCCTGGTAAGTCGGACCTGTGTTGGAGGGGTTGTGGAGCCACAGGTACATTGGTGCATTTACTCTGGCACTGTCCCAAGCTGCATCGTTATTGGGAAAGCATACTAGACGATATAGATACAGCATTTCACACTGAGATCCCAAGGTTCCCATTGTATATTGTGCTGGGGTTACCCAATCCACTTACTTTCCCCCTAAGATCGCTAAAGGGGAGGCAGATGGCTCTGGCGCTTAATGCTGCGTTACAACAGATTCTAGCTTTCTGGGGTACAGACAGGGTCCCGACACGGGCGGCATGGCTACAGAAGCTGTGGTTTATCCTGGCTATGAAGAAACTCACCTTAGCCTCGCAGCAGCGAATGAGTGATTTAAATGTACTATGGGAACCATTTCTTCAGATTCTATCCTCAGAGTTCACGGAACTGACATGCCCGGTCTATTTGAGAGTTTTGAGATTGACTTGAACTGGGTGCAGGATATCAGGAGGGGAGACTTTGGAGAACTGGAATTGGAGGGGGAAGGGGATAGGAGCCGGGAGAGACAGGGAGATGACTTAGCTCTAGAGGGAAGCATTGTTAGTTTGGTTTATCTATTTGTCTGGGTGGTTCACATTAGCAGGACTCGCAATCTGGAAGCTTACTGTATGCTGCTTGCCTACTCTCTGGGTTACGATATTAGGGGATGGCGAGGAGGCTGTTTTTGGTACGGTCCAGAGAGTAAGAGCTTAACGGGAGGATCTTCTGTTGACAGAATTGTGGTCTTTGCTGGAGCTATATATTTCATTTACTGTCCTGAGTTGTGTTGTATTTTGTATGTTTATACTCGCAAAATAATAATAAACAGATTTGATCCATAAAGTTATATTCTCTGCTGTTAAAGAACTGCAGGGTTACCCGTTGGCCCCGCAAGCTCCTGTGCCTTTAAATAGATGTAATGATTTTGCTATTGTGAAAAAAAAATGGTCTTACTAGATCTAATTTCCATAAATCTGATGAGTCTATCACCTGGTGCAAACCTGCATACAGTTCAAGTTTGGCCCCTTGATGACAATAAATATATTCCTACTGGAAATAAGTGCCATTTCTCAATTCCAGTTACTGAATACAGAAAAAAACATTTTCTTTAGTGCTGAAGTGTAAACCTACTGGTTCATAGACATCTTGCCTCCAAAACTGCTCAAGAATATTTTGCTATTGAGTCGGACATATATCTAATTTATCTTTAATGCATCACTAAAAACTGGTATTAGCCCTAGCGAGTGGAAATTGTCCCATATTGTTTTGCTGTTGAAGTAATCCCCCGTTGATCCTGTATCATTGGAAAATTACCAACCAATATCACAAGCTTCCTACCTGTTGAAGCTGCTAGAGCGCGCGGTTTACAATCAACTGCACAACTGTGTAGAAAACAACAACTTACTCCATCCTTTGCAAGCAGGCTTTCATATGGGCTTCAGTACAGATAGTTGTTAGGGCTGTGTTGGATGAACTGCGCAGCTCAACTGATTGTGGTATCCCTATAGCCCTAATTTTGTTAGATCTTTCCACAGCTTTCGCACCGTGAAACATCAGTTACTTTTAAATGGCCCACATCTTTTTGGAATTAAAGCCCACTTTTGAATGTTTCAGAATTAATGTTATAGTAGTAGTAATAGTTAACGTTATCCAAGTGCCTTTGTTATCGGAAACAAATCCTTAAAATGTGGAATCCCTCAGGGATGCCTGTTTTCCTATTTGCTATTTAATGACCACTTGGCCACGTTAGCCTTTTTTGTTTTTTTTCCTTTTTCATTCATGCCAATGATACACACATTTTTTTCAGATCACTGGAGACCTCAATATATCTGCAAATATTGCATAATTGCCTACAAAAAGTCACTAAACTGGTATATTCTCATCAGTTAAAACTAAATGCCCGGAAAACTCAAATCTTATTCCCTTTTAGATCCACTTAAATTTGGGACCGCTCTTTCTGGCTTTTCGGTCTGGGTGAAAAACCCATTCCAGTCATGTATAAAGAAAGTGTCTCTCATGGACTGCAGCACTTATCATGCCGCAGTGAGTGTGACAAAGCCAAGTATGACTTCCAGCCCACCACTGTTAGCTGGCACAGCAGTTTTAAACAGCTAACTAAGTCACCCCTAAGGAAGGCCTACCGAGCCCTAAAGGCAAGGGGCATTATATTAAAACATTGAAAACATAGTTGTTAACCTTGCATATCCTGGCAGTAAAAATTCTGCATTATTGTTTTTACTGTGGAAAGGCTAGTAGCCTCATTGATGAGTACAGGGTTACACGTTGACAACTCAGCAGTCAGTGGCGGCCGGTAATTTTAGGAGGGAGGGGGGCAGGCGGGAAGCACACTCACACTTATTCATCCCCACACTCACACATGCACATCCATTCACAACACTCATCAACATTCAAACATACACACATGCACCAAACATTCATTAAAAAAAAAAAACACACACACACACTCACTTACCTTCAGTTCTGCCTTGGAGGTCCCAGGAGGGCTGGGTCTGCTGCCTTCCCTCACTGGCTGACCTTAAGTCAGCCAGTGAGGGAAGACAGCAGTTCCAACTTCGTCACAGAGGGGGATGGGGTCAGTGAGAACTCTGACCCCACCCCACTCTGTGACGAGGTGTCACTGATTGACACTTGCCCTGGGTGCTTCAGGGCTTAAACCTGAATCGCCCAGGTCGAAGTCAATGGGTGACGCTTCCCCAAGCTACCAAGGGGAAGGGCCTAGAGGCACCTTTGCTGAGCCGAGGAGGTCACGCCCATAGGAGCTGTGACCTCTTCAGCCCAGCAAACTTCAGCTCAGGCAGCCAGGAGTTTGCACAAGCATGTCTCGCTCCTGGCTGCTTGAGCTGAACATGAAGCGTGTCTGTTAGGCTGACCTTTGCTCAGCCTGACAGACACTCTTCAAGGGGGGCAAAAGGTGGGGGGAGGGGCGTGGCCCCTCCACCCTAAAGGACGATCTGCGGCTGTCAGCAGTGCTAACGTCTGAATAGGAATACTAAAAAAATGATACTTCAAGGTATCAAAGGAATTGCTGCATTAAACCGGACTTAATGCTCAAGGCAAATTTAATTTATCTTATGCACAAGTGCTAACTTTAGCAAGTAGACACTTTTGTTGCCTAAAGTTTTCCAATTACTGTTTACAGTTGCTGGCCAGGAGGCAGCCTTCTGCTCTCCTGAGGCAGGTCTGAATACTTTTCAGGAAGGAACACAAAGGATATGCTGTTGCGAGAGGAGTGACTTGTTCCTGGCTGCAATGCCAAACAGGGTGTAAGCCCAAAAGGTGAGCTTCAAAGGGGAAGCCACCTTTAAAGGGAAAATTATGGACACACACACGAGAGGGGCTGCTTTTTTGTTCTTGCAGTCAGGTTGGCGTTGAGGACAGAGAGGTGGAAGCCGTTGACAAACTTGTTTACCCGTGTGCATGCAGCCCCCAGGTAGGCACACCTGTAGGGTGGACTAGAAGCTCCACACTCCAAGAGAAGTATTATGCCATTTGGGAGTGGGCAGAACATATTCATCATCACGGTGAAAAAACAAAAAGATGTCAGAAAAACAGCTCTCTCGCGGGGCCCGTTGGGCATTGCACCGCCAGCCTGATGAGGAGCTAGCAGTATGATGAAGCATGACACCCAATTGGGTGTGTGAGGGCACCTAATTTGATCATAAGGATTTCCTTTAGCCTCCAATCACTTTAAATTTCTTTTCTGTCTATAGGAACAGTACCTTTTTGACTTATTATGATTTAGGAATGTGGGTGCTGGACCTTTATCAGATCCTTGTCCTCCCTCTAGTGTTTAAATTGGTGCAGCCTTGGAGACAGAGATCCAACCCCCAAAAGCTGCACCAAAGTCTGGTGGACCCGGGAGAGCCATCAGAGTGCAGTTTGGACGCCCAAGAAGGAAGTTACCACCAGTTAAATGAAACCACTGGTTTCGCTGTAACCGGAGACCAGTAGGCCAATGGTAACTGGGTTGCCTGGACTTCAGCTGGACTTTGGGGGACACTGAACCCCCATGGCCAAGTGGCCCCACTGTGTTAATGGGTTAGCCCCAGAAAGACCCTTGTCATCGGATCAGCATCCTTCTGCATCTTGTATCCCTTCCATCAGAAACACTCCTTTGAAGTTTATGGTGGTTTGCCTATAGAGCCTGGAAGTGGACTGGAAACTGCTTTGACTTTGATGTAACTGTTCAAGCAAGCCTCTTTGGCCTCTGTGACTCACTCCCTGCCGAAATTGGTCGCAAAGTGGGCCAGAGTAGTAGTTTACAACTTTATAAATAAAGTTTTCAAAAGTTTGCAAAATTTGACCCTGTACGTGGTCCATTACAATGATGTATAATGTTAAATGAAGAAGCAGTTATTTATTGTTCCTATAAAAAATTCATATCTCCCGAACCCACTGGTGAATTTGTTTGCTTAGGTGTAATTTTGAAGAAGAAAATAAAACGTATTTTTATAAATAGGTGTTGATTTTCATTGAGTCTTCTTTTCTTCTTACTCAAGTGTTTTGATACTCAGGCTCATATTTTTACTATATTAGCGCCGCATTTGTGCCATATTTTTGAGGCAAAAGCAGTTCAAACTTACAAAATATAATTGTATTCTGTAAGTTTGCGCTGCTTTTGAAAAAGCCTGACTGCTCAAAGCCACAGCTACCCAGGGAGGAACTGAGGGGCATATTTATACTCCGTTTGCGCCGAATTTGCGTCGTTTTTTTCGACGCAAATTCGACGCAAAACTAACTCCATATTTATACTTTGGCGTTAGACGCGTCTAGCGCCAAAGTTCATGGAGTTAGCGTCATTTTTTGGCGTGAACACCTTCCTTGCGTTAATGAGATGCAAGGTAGGCGTTCCCGTCTTAAAAAATGACTCCCAGGCATGTGCGTGGTATTTATACTCCCGGGCAAAAATGATGCCCGGGAGTGGGCGGGGCAAAAAACCCCGCATTTGCGCCTCTTTTTAACGCCTGGGTCAGGGCAGGCGTTAAGGGACCTGTGGTCTCAGAATGAGCCCAGAGGTGCCCTCCCCTGCCCCCAGGGACACCCCCTGCCACCCTAGCCCACCCCATGAGGACACCCAAGGATGGAGGGATCCAACCCAGGGAAGAAAAGGTAAGTTGTGGTAAGTATTTTTTAAATTTTTTTTTGTGGCATAGGGGGGCCTGATTTGTGCCCCCCTACATGCCACTATGCCCAATGACCATGCCCAGGGGACATAAGTCACCTGTGCATGGCCATTGGGCAAGGGGGCATGACTCCTGTCTTTGCTAAGACAGTAGTCATGTTAATGGCGTCTGGGCGCCCCCAAAAAATGGCGCAAATCGGGTTAAGACGATTTTTTTGCCTCAGCCTGACTTGCCCCATTTTGGGACGCCCAAACGCCATTTTTCCCTACGCCGGCGCTGCCTGGTGTACGTCGTTTTTTTTCACGCACACCTGGCAGCGCCGGTCGGCTAACGCCGGCTAACGCCATTCAATAAATACGGCGCCCGCATGGCGCTTCAGAATGGCGTTAGCCGGCGCTAATTTTTTTGGCGCAAAACTGCGTTAGCGCAGTTTTGCGTCAAAAAGTATAAATATGGCCCTAAGATTTTTCAAACAAACCTGATTGTGCCCAGTACGGGTAGTGAGTTTATTACACGGCGAGGACTCACTACCATACCATATAATAAACCACTTACCTCACAATATCATATTTAAATCTCTCTGGCTGGTCCCTGAAGCTTTGTTTGGTGATTGGTCATCTGTTCTAACTCAGAAATTTCAGCTTTAGCAAGCTAGACTGATATTACGGCCTATGCATTCATATTGTGTCGATCCCAATTTTAAACATACTACTATCCTGTGGCTGCAAACGCTGGCATGTGTTACTAGCTGATATAAAAAATAATATTAATATCTTAGTTTCAGGAAACTCCGAAAACCTGGCTATTTTCCAGATAGGTTTAATGATGGCACTTGCACTGCTGTCTCTAATTCTCACCTCAGCTTTCTTATCTGAAAAGTATAGCATCAAGGTTCCATCTGGTGATAGTTGCTGTTTAGGAACTCATATAAATAAATAAAACTTCTCAATAGACAGCCATTTATGGGGCTGGGCTTGGTCAGTACTGTTAACGATGAATACAGTGTTAGTTGGGCTTCAGTAGAAGATAGGCACTTGACATAAAAGCTTGAGTGAGAGCAAGACAGTTGTTGGCCTTACTTGGGTAGATGTTTAGATAGAGTTGTGATCAGTGCTGATCTTGTGGTTTGCCAGGAGGTTTAAAGAAGCTTTTCACAGAAAAGAAAGGGATGTATATCCTTTGGTATTAGATTTGCCTTACTGGATAAGTTGATTTTATTTGAAGAGGTAGCTACATGATCTGAACCAAACAATTATGGCGCTAGGTCTTGGGGTGCAATCAGATGTCTTTGCATCTGCTAGCAAAATAAATGCTTGCTAATTTTCCCCAGTCTAAAATTCATAAAGCTATTTCCATCCATCTCCTGACAATGTCCCCAAAAACAACTGATAATGAACCTGCTATTGAGTGAATATTACTTCATTATTAATAATCAGAGGATATTTAATTTCTGTTTAAATCCAGTATAATAGACTGGTAGCTCGTAGCTAAGCGGAAACTTAATATGAAGATTGAGAACTGGTCAGTGCTTTCCATTGGAAATTGTACACCTTTGGTCTTCTCAGATACATTTGTTTCAGTAATCCACTTGCTTCTTACATTTGCTACACACCTCGACAGGCGAAATTTATTTTTGGGGATGGGTTGCATCAGTAGATGATGCTTGGACTATGGTGGACGGGCCAGTAGACAAACTAGTTTTCACTATCTGGTTAATGTCTCACAAAGGCAGATGAGGGTGAAGGCTACTAGGCCTTCAGGAACGGATTCAGGAGACACCTACAGCACACCTTGAAGGGCAAGTAAAGAATTTTCAATTTGCCTCTGCATTCTCTTCAAGCTCTGCAGATTACCCAAGAGGTGTATCAAAAGAGTGCAAGTGAAGAGAAAAAAGACAATATTCCCCCACGTCCATGTCGAGGAGAGGTACTGTAGCCATATGTCTTCCATTGTGTCAAAGCTGATTCTACCATTGACTTTGAGACCATCATTGATGTCAGAGCCACCATTGTTGATGCTGAAAATCCTTCCCAATCTATGTCGAGACCTCCATTATCTGCATCTCTGACAGAAAGGCATGCAGTAGATTGTCTCCATTGTCCTAACAGGAGAAGACTCATCAGATTCTAGAGGCTCGAGAGCATACCCACCTGCTGGAGATGTAATGCCTGTGGTCAGTCTGTCACTCACGCCTTATCCCGTGAGATCTGTTACTCTGTGCTTCTCACCAGTTGCTCCCACTTTACTAAAGTCAACACAGTGGCCTAGGTCACCAGTGATTCACCAAGAACCACCTAGGCCTATGCCTAAAGAGGAGTGCCAAGAAAAAGGGGGACGTAGTAGATCTAGATCCTCAAGTTCTCACACCCCTTCAAGATGCCATAGTCCGTTGTGGACCCTCAACTTCCAAAAAAGTCTCTAGGTGACGTCACCCCTCTCTATCAACACACCACAGCTCACCCCTTCATCAGAGATTATGCTATGACCGTTTCAGCCTTGCCACCGGTAAGCGTATCACCAGTAGATGATCTTAATACTTACACTGAAATATTAGTTATGGGAACAAACTTAAAATTCCTATACCGATGCCTACTATTATTTATAGCACCAACTCTTCAGCCTCAAGTCAGCACTTCACATATTTTCAAAGTGCATGGCATTGGTAGCTGCCTCTCTATGAAAGTATAAGTTCTTCGTCTACCCTTATCTGGACAACTGGTGGATAAACGAATCATCCCTAGATCTAGTACAAAAACCTTTTCATCTAGCAGCGAACATCTGGCAGACATTGGGATTGAGAATCAACTTTCAAAAGTTAACAATGATCCCAGTGCAGAGAATTCACTCCTTGGGAGCGACATTTTGACACCATTGCCACAACGTGTACCCTTGGGTAGGGAGACTCAAATCTATCCAACAGAAGTGTCACAGTCTGAAACAAGCACTCCATCCAAAGGCACAACAGATTTCCTCATTACTGGGATCAAGAGCATCATTCATATGTCTAACTTCAAATACCAGGCTCCACAGGAGACTTTTACAACAATGTTTGTAAGATCAATGGAACCAGAAATCGAGAAGCTGGGAGAACACGTTGACATTATCCCAAGCTGCCCTCCAACCACTTCCTTTGTGATGCCAATTGGGTTATTCTTTAGAAAACTATAGTGACAGATGCTTCTCTTCTAGGATGGGGTGCTCACAAGGACAATCTACAGAGCAAAGGGTTATAGGCAGAAACTGAGAAGCCCTACCACATCAATCTGTTAGTTGAGGGCTGTCCATCTAGCTCCGAAGTCATTCTTCACTTCAGTTAGAATGCATTCACTTCTTGTGCAGACAGATAATACAACTACAATGTACTGTCTGAACAAGCAAAGATGAATACTATTGAGACACATGACCGAAAGCTCAAACCGTTTTGAAATGACTATTGGCAAGAAGCCTAACTATTACAGTGGTCCATCTACCAATAATACGAAATGCTCAAGTGGATACCCTGAGTTGATTAATACAACTCACGATTGGAATCTCAACGAACAATAGTGCAAAGCATCTTATGCTTTTAAGTGGAAATGTTTCTCCATCTGGTGTATTCAGAAAAACAATAACCCTATTGCATTCCAAGAGAATGTGGTTGTTCCATGTCCTTTTCACTTAGCAAGATCTGGCCTTTCCTGTTCTTCCACAAAGGTTCACCTTAGAGCTGTTACTGCATATAGAAAAAGTCCTTTCTTCCAAACAGCAGTACTGAAGGATTTCTAAACGGTATGAAGAAGGTTTTTCCTCCCATTCAGGTCCCATGAGAATTCATTTTGTGCTTTCAAAATTCATGCGTCCACTTTTTACACATACACACAAAGCGACTGCAGTATTTATCGTAGAAGACAACCTTCCTCATAGTTATTACTCTTGTAAGGAAGGTAAGCAAAATTCTGCCTTCTATTCTAAAGACCCTCATACAGTTTTTCATAAGACAAGAGTTTTAATGAGTTTTCATGTAAATCAAACAATATATGTCGAATTTTTCCCCAAACTCGTAGAATCCAGCAGAAAGAGCTCTTCATTCGCTCAATGTCAAAAGGTTACTAAAATTCTATGTAGACAAACCATAAAAGATCAGACAAACTGACAACCTATTTGTGAAATATGGTCCTCTTAAGACTGGTCCCGCCACCTCTAAGCAATCCATTTCCAGGTGGATTTTGTTCATGCATCATGGTCCGTTAACAGCGAAGAATTCCCTTCTTAGTAAAGCTAAAGCTCAATCAACTGGGACAAAAGCAGAGACCGTGACTCTGTTAAAAAAAAAAGTACCCATTTCAGAGATAGGTAAAGCTAGCTGCTAAATGCAAGTCAATACATACCTTTATAAGGTATTACTGTTTGGATTCAGATTCAAGATCATATGCCCAACTATGTCAGGCCTCTTTAAGAAATCTTTTGGGTAAATGTGAGGACACTTTTGCTTGTTTCTTGTCCTAATGTCTTGTAGTGGGATAACCTTGCTATTCTGTTCAGTGCTTATGACTTAATGAGAATCCCTTAAAAGCACATGAAAAGTTTCTCACCTGGAATCCCAGTTCTCCTCCAGAGGAATCCTCATCAAAGCCATAAACAACCCTCCAACCTCCACAGACAAGAGTTTAAAGTAATTGTTTGTATTCAGTGCCCATTATCTTTATCTCCCTAAAAATTAACAAACCTAACTGTTATTCATGAACAGTTGAACGCATTCTGACTGGAAAATATATCAAAATCCAATGAGAAAATGGTGAAAATCTCTGTAGTCCAAAGAGGTGTTGCATGAGGTTGGTTGGATCAGGTTTCAAAGTGATTTTATTAAGACACAGCCCAACCTCAGTGATCCGGGTCCTGTTGCCAGCAGCCGGAAAAATGACCTGACCTAACTATCACCCCAGTTGCATGATGAGACACTGGAGTAAGGGTGAAACCCTAAAAGGCACTATGCCAGTTTTAATGCTGTAGCTGGGCAGGCTATGTGCTAGCAATGCCCTTCATTCCCTTTATTTTTTATTTTAAAAAAAGGTTTGTGACTGATATTTCTAGTCACTTTAGATTCAGTGACCATATTACTGCAATTGGAGATATTGTTTAAAAAATAAACAAATTATATTTGGGTATTTCCAGCCCATTTTGGGCTGCAAAGGCTATTGTTTTCAATGTATATGCCTTTTTTGTCTTCCAAAGGGCTGATGCAGATATAGATATATATTTTGCAAAGTGTTCAAGTGCTTATGAGTTTGATGAGGTTTTCCCTGAAAGAGAACCAGTATTACAGGTAAGAAACCTTTCTTCTACTAGGTTTTCTCCATCTCCTAATGAAGACAATGAGGCCCATATTTATACTTTTTTAGCACCGCATTTGCACCATTTTTTTATGCAAAAGCTGCGCAAATTTCCAAAATACTATTGTATTTTGTATGTTTGCTGCAATTTTGCGTAAAAAAACGACGCAAATGCGTCACTAAAAAGTATAAATATGGGCCTGAGTGTGCAAACCTTTCACACAAAGCAGCCAGACCAGTAGCTGACCCAGGGCTTATTAATAGCATGTATCCTCTGAAAATTAGATGTGCAATAGGTTTCAGAGATATTCTTTTTAATTGCCCTCGAAGGCATAATTTGCACAGACCTCTCATGACAGGGCAGCAAATTATTTGTTATGCTTACAATTTATCTTGCTCAATCATTACAATACATTTGTAAAACTTAAACAAATGTGCATTCCATCATATTTATGAGTCCAGGAACAAGCTTTTCAGTGTGCCCTGCTATCAGACTGCTTCTCACATACTATACTCATGTGGTTCCATTGTGACTTCAGCTCTTCCTTGAGTTTTCAACTGTGTAACGTTAGCTTGATGATGCCATGAGAACTATTTTTTTTCACTGAGCGCATGGGCGATGATGTGACACAAAGGCTACCTCCGAGTTTGGTGCTGGCATGTGGCAGAGACACAAGACAGTAGAAATGCTTTTCATACGGTCCTTCTGCGATGAAGCCTAGGGTGGGGGATCTGCTCTTTGTAGTCATAAGTCTGACTTTTAGCTATGCGTTGCGGCTTACACTGATTTTGGCGATCACTTAACAGGAAAACTTGCTTTGAAAGATTGTACAACTTTTAGTCTACTTTTAACAAGTCTGTGTGTGAACAGTTGAAGTTTGGTGGTCCTTTCGCAGGAAGTTCAACTGGGGGAAAATTCTGTATGTCTAGATTTTGTGTGATCCTATTGTCCACTGGAAGTCAAACTGGGAAAACACTGGAACAGATCGTCTGTGATCATGTGATCAGAACCAGTGTGCAGAACTGCTGAAGATCAGTAGACTTTAAAGGAAGTGTAGTTTCAAAAGGGTGTCAATATTGGAACTGTCATGAATTCTTGCTGTCTTAGCAAATGTTGAAGGATCATGAGGTAGACTTTTACAGAACTGCTGTTTGTGTATTTTGTTGCAGGAAGGACATAGCCCAAATGTAAGCTTCTCTGTGGTCGTGTGACAGGCAGTCTACCTGTAGGAGATGGTATGAAAGTGGATCCCTGTGATCGTCGATAAGACGTTTACCTAGTAGAAAACACAGAGCCCGATCAGCTGTTGTCTGATAATGCTTCCTGACCGCCTGCACTGTGTTTTCAACCTTTGCCTGTAAATTGCTTTCTCAATTGCCACAAAATATTCTTCATTGGAAGTTGTCCTGCTAAATGGCGCGAGGAACCACAACCTCGTACGTTGGTTGGCAGTCTGGACACAGGGGGACCGGCGTTCTCATCTCCCTTGTCACGAGCTTGCTTAGGCAGAAGGTGGCACCGAGCACTTGTTCATATTTAGTTTCCTAAAGTCTTTAGTTTACCACGTGGCAGTAAGACTTGCTTAGTAGGATGAGCACCAAAGGAAATCCTGTAACGGAAAGGTAGCCCCACATGAAGAGGCGGCATCACTGCCGGAGCAGCTGCTGAATGCTGCGGTGAATATGACACAGGAAGTCCTTGTAGGAGGCGCCGCCATTCGGGCTTTTGTCCTCTTCAAGGAACATCTTGAAAAGCTTTTCCATCTCGTCTCCTGGCTTCACCACGAACAGCTGCAGAAACATTTGTAAAGGA
This sequence comes from Pleurodeles waltl, assembly GCF_031143425.1. Lineage (NCBI taxonomy): Eukaryota > Metazoa > Chordata > Amphibia > Caudata > Salamandridae > Pleurodeles > Pleurodeles waltl. Next base: position 705,141,009 of record NC_090450.1, read on the forward strand.
AATTTTTGTTATAGTTAACTTTGAACTCAGTAGAAAATTATTTTTACTGATTTAAGACAAAACACATTTGGTAGTTTTTAAGAATCACACAATAACTTTTGGGGGGTGTGGGTGACCCATACTGTTAATTATATTTCATCCAAAATACTTCACATGTTATCCAGTTAAAAAGCTCTCTCATTCCTTGGCCTATCTTCTCTTTTGGGATATGTAACTGTTTGTTTATTAACAGTAGCATGAGACCACCAGAGTCATTCAGTCCAGCCATTTCCCTGCTTATTGCTGACAAATTGGTCTCCACTTTCTATCTTATCCCCGTTGTTCAACTAGCGTGTCACAGTTTTAATTACAAAATACTTTAGGATTGTTTCCATTTCTTTTTAAACCTGTTACTTGAGTGAGATTAGCCACCATGGTATGCAGTGTTTTCGACATGAATAGAATGCAGATTGGGAAGCCTTTGTGCTATTACAAGTAGTCTAACCTTGTAAGTATCTGTCTTTTCTACCTTTGAGTCTGGTGACTGCAAGGCTGCAAACAGCCTGGATGCTCTCTGGTAGTGTGTGTTTGTGTTTATGGCCTCTGGTTGTACCCACATGAATCTCTGTTGTTGACTTGTGGTTGCGCCAGGTCAGTGTACGAAGAGGAAACCTAAGAATTTCATTGCAGTTCACGCAACTAGGTTTCAGAGATATTCTTTTTAATTGCACTCATAGGCATAATTCGCAAAGACCTCTCATGTCAGGGCAGCAAAATATTTGTAATATTGACAATTTATCTCGCTCAATCATTACAATACATTTGTTAAACTTAAACAAATGTGCATTCCATCATATTAATGGGTCCAGGAACAAGCTTCTCAGTCTGCCCTGCTGTCATACTGCTTCTCACAGACTATACTTGTGTGGTCCCATTGAGACCTCAGCTATTCCTTGAGTATTGAACTGGGTAACGTTAGCTTGGTGATGCAATGAGAAAGTTTTTTTCACTGAGTACATGGGTGATGATGTGACACGCAGGCTACCTCTGAGTTTGGTGCTGGCATGTCTCAGAGACAAGACAGTAGGGATGCTTTTCATGCAGTGCTTCTATGATAATGGGAGATGGAGCCTAGAGTGAAGGATCTGCTCTTTGTAGTTTGAAGACAGACTTTTAGCTGGGCATTGCGGCTTGCCCTCATTTTGGCGATCACTTAACAGGAAAACTAAATATGAAGGATTGTACAGCTTTTTGTCTTCTTTTAACAAGTCTGTGAAAAGTTGCAGGTTGGTGGCCATTTCACAGAAGTTTAACTAGGGTAAACATTCTGTTTGTCTAGATTTTGTGTGATCGTATTGTCCACTGGAAGTCAAACTGGGAAAACACTGGAATGGATAAGTCTTCACAAATATATTTCTAATATGATTCCCATCCATTTGAATCGGCACAGTAACTGGCATGCAAAGAGCAATGGTGTTTTCCATTGTGAAAATACCCAAGCACATCACCTCCTCCACTTGGCTCATCAAAGAGGCTGAGGAGGGAAAGGAGTTGACTGGTATCTGTGTGCAACTATGGTGGGATGTTGTGCTCCAACTTGCCCCCTGTGTCTCACAATGATAGGCACTGCCTTGTCCACTCATGCCAGGAGTGCTGGCTCCACATTTCCTGAACAGATCTCTATTTGGAAGGCAAGACCGCACCCCTGGATAGGCTAGTTTCCATAATCTCTGAGGGCCCAATATCGTATCTCTCCAAAAATATTTGTACACAAAGTCTGTAGTTGGATACCTCCATAAGTAATTCAGTTGGCACCTGAGCTCAGAACCAAGGGAGACACTGGCAGCTTCTGCTACAAGGTTTCCCATTAGACGGATGTAGTCGCCCTGCAGTAATACCCCTCTGCAGCTAGGAGCAGAAGTGACACTTGTACACTCCCCCGGGGGCTATGTTGGTTACCGCTCTCACAAGGGACAGGTGAGAGCCCTGGAAAGGACTGTGGTCAGTCATATAGTGACTGCAAGAACTGGCCACCATGTTTAAAACTTTAGATGCTTTGGATACTGTCTGGAAGAAAACGGTTCTGCACTAAAATAGTTTCAGTCTTTGAGGGGTTCATCCCAAGAAGACAGGGAAAGATTAAGATATATACTTTTTTATGACTATTTGTTACATTTTACGAAACTTGACCTATCTTAAAGAAGCCGGATTTAACAGGATTTATGGTAGAAAGTGTGCTTTGTTAGAAGGATGGGGTTTAGTGTTTTTGAGATTAAAATCTTGAGCTGTCCATTGATGTGTACATCCTGCACACATCCAGAAAAGGTGCTTTGTCCTTGATTTACTGCAATAGGGAGGGAAAAGAGTTCTCTTAGAGTAACCATGCACAATATGTGTGCAGGATTACTTCTGCATTTTGCAGGAGACATGAACAAGAGTTTACAAACCTAGATCAGCCCTCCTAAAAGCTGATTTTAAACTTCAAACCCAGTAAATAAATTCACCTTTGCAGTGCGGGCTCCTTCCTTTTGCAGCCTCTCGATGATTCTCCTTGCTTGAGCAGAGAGAGGATTGTCCAGCACAGGCAACACACACTAAACAAATCAAAAGTGACAAATGTAAATTTTGACAGAAATTTGGGTTAACGTTTCTCGCTCGATGAGAACTTGAAGCCAACAAACTCATAAGGTGAATCTTTTTCTTTTGATCCACCTATGCTTAAAACCTGAACTACCTATAACAGTGATTCACAACCTTTTGACTTCTGTGTACCCCCACTTTATCATTACTGGAACCCGGAGACCCCCCACTGAATCATTATTGGAATCCAGGTACCCCCACTGTGCCATTACTGAAAGCCAGGTGCCCTGGCCTAAACATTTTTGATGATTTGAAACGCAAAACAATACACAATAAATACAGAAACATGCATTCATCAAACATATAAACAAATGATAACACATTTTATTTAATTTGCAAACAAATATAAATGAAAAAATAATTTTAATAGAAAGTTCAGAGCATTTCTAAATTCAGTTGAAGCCCCACATTGTCCATACTCTATTCTGTTTGATGCACCTGCACCGCTCCCACGAATCAATCTTAGGATCCTAATTACATTTGTAGCCTCCAATTTCAAATCCCTTGACATTTAGAGTACGTTTTAATATTTTCAATTGTACATTTAGACACTTTATTTATATAAACTTTATTAATCTGTTTATATTATTTTATTTTATTTTCTAAGCAGTCATGAACCCCCTGAGGAGGCTTTGCGGACACCCAGGGGTCCCCGGGCCACAGGTTGGGAACCACTGACCTAGAACGTTAAGCAGCTTCTGACACCAGTGAGAGTTACATTTTTTTGGTGACTCCTGGGGAGACAGTAAGGTGACAGAGTCAGACTGAGTCAACAACATTGCTGCCCTCCTGTAACGCTCTTCTCTATGGAGAAAGATTTCAACTTTTCTACCTGCACTATGCCCATCGTACCAGATACTAATACCACCGTCAACTTCTTCACCAGGATGGCTGAATCTTAGTTCTAACCCTTTATAAATTCCTCACCACCATCTTCAAACTTGCAACACCCACTATTTCATACTAATGGTTTTCCATTACTCCTCCTTCTTTGCTCACAAAAGACACGGCGCCACCCACAAGCCCTCCTATGCAGACTCCAACCTCTGGCTCTTTTAGGGCCCTGACCTGGAGCAAGGGTCACTGTGGCCTATCGTCCACCACCTATAATCCCACCTTTAGACTTGCTTTGAGCCCCCTCTTTGTCAGGAGCTCCATAAAGAAACCTCAGCCATTCCAGTTCAACAGCGCAAACACTGTTCCCTGGAGTACCATGGAAGAAGTAGGTTCTAGCTACCTGATGACCCAATAGTAAAACCATGTTGTGTTCTTCCTGATCTGGACATTACTGGGAAAAGGCCTAGCTGCATCCAGACTCCTTGAAGAACTGGGCAGCGCTACAAAGATCCAGTGCAGTACTTTGCCTATAAAAACAGTCTGATGTTTGTCTCTGTAGGTGTCTAGTGCTAGCATCATATCAAATGTGAACTGCTTTATGTTGTCTGCCTGGCATCCGCTGGTCCCCTTCGACTAGTATTATGTATACTTGATCTTTTCGCAGGTTCATACATAGCAATTATCTGCAGCGTTTCCTCCTGTTGGGATATTCCATTAACAAATAAATACAAGTCCTGCCAAATTATTCTTAAAATGAGCGACTCAGTGGTTATCAGGAAAGAGTTTTGCATCACTTAGAGTTCAGAGTAACAATGCAAATTCTGCAGGAGATTCAGCGTGCTTGTGTTTTCAGAGTTTCATTCTTTACTGCTGAGCACTCACCGCACCGCAGCAGACTGCCGGAAATCCAGGGACCCCGAGAAGGTTCTGAATGGCTTTAGGGTCTGCTTGAGGCCCGACCCACAAAAACAGCGTCAGGCGGTTATCTGCCAGGTATATTCCGCTGGCGGACAGTGCTCGCTCCGAACAGCGCACAGCGGTAGGCAGCAGGGTACCTCTGGGCTGTAACTGGTGCTGAAAATTTGGAAAACCCAAAAAGAAAGAAGCGTGACTTAAAAAGACTGACAGAGTTGGTAAGTTATTTTTATTACATAAAAGATTTTTGTCAAGTTAACCAACATCGTTGAAGCACAAATCTACCTCTTGTAAAGCTTTTTACCAACGTCTTCTATACAAAAACATACCTAGTTCACGTGGCAGATTAATTGCTATGTTTGCCTACCGTTGTTTTATTAAAATCAAGGATGTCCTTTTCATTGCGGCACAAGGAGACACAACCTTTGGCAACACACTTAGGGCCAGATTTATGCTGGCCTTGCGCCGTCCCAACGCCACATTAGCGTCATTTTTTAATGCTGATGTGGCGTTGGAAGGGAAAAACGCCACGCCATATTTATAAAGTGGCGCAATGCAAGCATTGCCCCACTTTGTAACCCCTTGCGACATATTATGCCTGCACCAGACATAATGTATGCAAGGGGGTCGTTCTGGCACTGGGGGGGCGTGTAAAAATGGCGCAAAGGAATCTCATTAGCACCATTTTTATCTGCATTTTTAATGCCTGCTAAGTGCAGGCAATATTAAGAGGCTCCCATTGATTACAATGGGCCTCTGGGTGCTTTGCAGGATTAGCGTCCTCATTTTTGATGCTAATCCTTCAAAGCGCCGGACTAGTGTAACAAATTAAGACACTAGTCACCCAAATTACCGCCATGGTCCGCCGTATTTTAAATATGGTGCTACCATAGTGGCGTTAGGGGTTATGGGTGCAGGAAAAGTGGCGCTGCACTAGGTGCAGCACCACTCTTCATAAGTCTGCCCCATAGGGCCTCATTTACAAGCTTTTGGCACAGAGCAGTGCCACAAGCCTCCGCTGCCCTGCATCAAAAGCAAAGAGTAGGAATGCGCCGAATCTACGAGATATGGCGCATTTCTATCCTTGTCCCCTGCGCTGGTGCACAAATTGATGCCAAGAGCCAACACAGGCACGCTTGCACCGTGGTGCAAGGATCCCTGCGTTGTGGGGTGATTGTTTTTGTGCAGGAAGGGACACCTTCCTACACAAAAACAATCAGGAGAGATGTTTTCTACCTATGCAGCACACAAAGAAAGAGAAAAAACGGGGAGAAATAATGTTATTTTTCCCTGTTGCATCACCCTTACCCCACCCATGGGGAGGCGTAGGCTTTTGATGCATTCCCAGGTTTACAAAACCTTATAAAATCTGTGATTGTGTCAAAATCCAAGGGTGTTGCATGGGAACAGAACACCTCTCTGACACCAAGTAAGGCAACGCAGCGACTTGCAGCGACTTGCCTTACTCCAAATCTGCAAGTCCATGTAAAGCCATGCAGAGTGGCTTTGCGTGGCCTTGCAGATGAGGGTCAGCATCCTGCGCCGCCAGACCGCCACAAAAAGTGACGCACCGGCGGTGCAGGCTGCTTCTAAATAAGCCCCTTAGAATTTTGGATATAATTATTAGGTTTGTGTTTTGACTGTGCAGCTGTCAAAGAGACCTATTACTTACAACATATGTAGAATGGGTTTCGGGTCCTCCTCCTTCAACCATCGGGTTTTCTCAACCACCCTCTATTACCCATTGGTTTGAGACTTTGTCAATCATGTCTTTGCCAAGCCCAATGGAATATTCATTCTTTGCCACCTAATGCTATGGGCTGTTTCAGTGCATCCTTCCGCCTCCACGCCAGTGTTTACATCACATTTTGTGAAGGAGTAGTTTATAACTAAAGCCCTCTGCTTCTTCTAAATTCTTAGGAATTCTCACGTAAGAATTAGAAAGGTCTACTTTTGTGCTGTGTCGTGGAATGTCAGACACAACAACTCATGTAATGCACATACGCAGTGAATGGACAGGAATAATCCGTATATGAAACATGTAATACTACTGTAAAATTATTATGAGTTTTCTTGTAAAGTATCCACTAAAGATGGAATGGCTTGGAGGTTTGGTGCATTAGGAGTGTGACCTCATGCTTTTGAAAGGTAGTGGATTATCAAGCTGTCACTACTAGGTTAGGTGAGGCCTTACCATGATATTGCTGTATTGTCCATATAACAATACAGCAAACTATTACTGAAGTCTTGCCTAAGTCCACAATGTTGCTGTTATCTTAGTTTAACTGCAGCTTTAGTGGACTGGTGGGTGTAAATTGTCATAGTGGTATCAATCTTGGTGCCCTAAGATTGTACTATGGTGGGCAGTTTGAAAATACCAAGACCATGCTGAGCGAGTATGCAAAGGAAACTGAATGTCTCAAAACTCAAAACATTCCTTCTCGAGTAAGAACATCATGACTGCACCAATCAATGAAAATGTAACATATTGGCAACAGCTTCCAAATCAACTATGCTCTTTTTTGCAGCCATCAGATGAGCACTCAAAAGATGCGCACTCTAGACTTGATTGATTGTTTATCTGGCATTAGAATTCATGACTCTGTTTATAACATTAATTAGACTGCAGAAAACAGCAAATAAGCTCACAATATTTTGGTCTTATACATGGTGCTCTGCATATTTGTTTAATCACACTTCTGAAGGAGCCAAGTGGCAGATATTATGTTACCATATAGAATGTTGTAGGTGACCTCAAATAACCTCGAATTGAGTAAAAAAACATTCAGTCCCCGTAATTGGTTTATAGTACTCTGGGAACAAACTTAGATAGCTAGATATCTAACGGTGATCCAGTCACCTCTAGAAAAAGCCAAGAAGACAGCAGGGAAGGTCTGTTAGTTTATAGATTACATCAGCTCTTATCCCCAAATGCATTGCAGATGAGCGCCAAGAAATATCTGTCCGTGGGGTGTAGTCCTCTATTGATGAGTTAAAGTATTCTCAAGGTGCGGTACCATAAATGTATTCAATCTGGTTAGCATTTCTGAGGTCAACGTGATTGAGGCTAATAAAAACCTGGTATGAACCTGTAGGCGAACACCTTGAACACTGGAGATGACCAGGGTGAGATCCTTGACACTGGAAAATAGTAATTATTTTGGACTTCAGAAATCTGACGCTAAGCATCAAGTAGATTGTAAATGGAACTGAAGTTGTTCTTCAGTGGTACTTTTTAAGGATCTTGCTCGGTAATGGAGGGTTTGACCTTTCCTTGTAGTCCCAAGGTACATTTCCACCCAAGATGTTTTTGGAAGAAGGGGCAGCAAGAACATGAAAAAGTGACACTGAAGTAAGACCGAGATTGGCAAGATCAGCAGGCCTTAATGCTCCATAGTGGAGTGATTTCAATGTCTTTATCATGTACAGATGAGAAAATACTTTGGGGTACTAAAGATGCTGAAAGGCTGAGTTTAGTTGTCTAATCCTGAGTGTGAGAGGTTACTGAGACAGGACTGGCTGCATGCCATATCCTCCAGTGTCCATGTCGTCTCTATGCTTTTGCCCTTCGGGACCTATGTGTCCTACTGTCGACGCCAGCAATGATCCAGATCTCTATCTCTCACCTTGCATTTGTCTTCATCTGTCTATTTTTCCATTCAACTTGGTGTCTGTCTTTTTTTTAATACTCGATTATTTCTGCATCACCATGTGTTTTTCATCACTTGTCTCCCTTTGATCTTGCCTTCTAATGTTCACCCAGATTTTTATGATGTGTTCATGCTTCTTTATTACTTAACTCATGTGTACCTAGGTAAATATGTGTTTGTGCCAAGTGCGTTTTCCCTATCTCCTTGTGTCAGCGTTTTAATTTACTGGTGCCATCCGGCATATATCTGTCTTATGCAGCGCTTAATTTGAAAACACATAGGTGCTAGGGACCAATATATTTCTCAGGAGGCCAGTGCTGCCTGCATCACCTACAGACCCTGCCAGTGCAGCTAAATAACAGTACCAATGCCACCTAAAAACTATTACAATCCTAGAAAGACCATTTGAGCAACAGCGGGAACACAAAGATATCCGAATGGCTTGGACTTGCTGGTATTCACTTTTAATTTTTTATCATATATTGAATTCTTACATGTGTTACTGCTGTGCTCTTTTAAAAATGGACTGACAGTGCCCCCATACGGTGATTGTCATAAATATACAGAATCGTTGTAAAATAGGTGCAAGTACTGAGCAGAGGCAAACACCAGCACAAATTAAGCACAGGTCTTGAGATTTCTAGTGTCTGTCTTTTTCAGGATTTGTATCTCCTTATAATTTCGTCTGTAAGTGAGTACTGTGCTGATGTGTGTGGTTTTATTGTCCTCATGTTAGCATTTATTTTAGTAAAGGCACAGTGTTTAACCCCTTGGGTGCGGGCGTCGGCCACTGGCTCTATTATCCAATATTATTCTCAATAGCTTCCATTTGGAATTCAGACCATGGTGATGGGTGCAGTCTGTCTTGTTGCCTATCCTTAGTGATCTAAGGATAGTGGTGGATACGGTTGGTGCTTGATCACTTCACGTGATCGATGCAATTTACATCTGGTGTTTACACCTTGCCACTTTCAAAGTTTACCAGCCAACAATGGGTGTCAGTTATGCAGGTTCCACAGCATCTGTTGCTGTTTGTGCAACTGCAGCTACAGGTGTGGATGGCATGCAAGGTGCTGAGAAAAGCACTGCTGCAGGTGATGAAGTAGCATGGATGGAAGTGAACTTTAAAGTGATGTGGCATGTGCCAGTGTGATGGTTAGTGCTGCTGGCTAATGAGACGACTGATGAGAGGGATAATGATTTCAAGTTCACATGTGGTAAATTTGCATCGGTCATGGATACCTTATTCAGTCCATGTCTGTAAATGTTGGTCAGGTTCAAAATTTGGTTTGATACTGGTACTACCTTTCATCAGTAAATTAATTTATACCGTACTTATCTAGTCCATTCTTTATAAAACATCTAAAATAAAAATATAAACACAGTTTAGTAGTAAAGACATTGGGCCCCACTAAGTAGTTGTATCCAAAGTAAAATGTGCCTTGTGACTGAATATCTTCCTATTGGGGATGAGAAGCCTAGGTAGAAGTAAATGATAAGCAAGGCATGCAAATTCTGTTTGGGGTGTTGGAATGATCACAGTGGCACATATAGGAATTGTTTTAAGCTTGCATGAAAAGATGCAACCCAACATGATGATAATGTGAAAATGTGTCAGTCCAGGAGGTGATGAAATAACTTCGGGAGAAGCCTAACAAAAACATTTCTTTCATTGTAGGCCATAACATATTTTTCGATTAGCAGAGGGACAGTCATGTATGTTTATGAATAGCAATGAACTGTGAGATATTTCTATTAACATGTCCTGGTAGTTCAGGCTGGACTGTTCTCATGGGGAGCCGCACATGGCTGGGTCCAAACTGGAAGGGCATGGCGAGCAAAAAAACTGATGGTTTAAAGCCAGATTTGTGACTAGGGTTGAGTGTTTGATTTGTTCCGCATTCTGTCCATCATCTGTTCTTTTTGCATTTGTCGCCCTAAGTGGGAAAGGTATGTCCAGACATTGGTCCTGTGCTCGCTATGCCACTAGATTTAAGCTGGCCCTGGCTGATTAGGGGAGATACCCCTAGATGGTCCCAGGATGCTTGTTTCTTGTCCAGGGAGGACCTGGCCTGGCAGTTTGTCCTGGACTGTTCCCATAGGTAGCAGAGTCAAGACTGATTTACATATGGCTGGATCTAAACTGGAATGGTATTGTGAGGTAAACAAATTATGGATAAAATCCAGATCTGTGACTGGGGGTGAATGTTGGATTTGTTCTGTATTATGTCTATCATCTGTTCTTTTTGTATTAACATGTCTGGAGATTTCATGCTAGAACGCTCTGCGGTCTTTCAACACTGTTCGTCATTAAAATCTATGCAACAAATACTTCTATAGATGCCTTAGTGGTTCTTGAAGGTCAAATCTTTGAAGACCTAACCTGTGCTAATCACAAGTGACAATCAACAGCAATGTGTGCAGACATGACACTCAGCAGTTAACCTTCGTGGCTTTACCCTGCAGCTGGTCAACTCTGCTAAAAACCCTAGCATTCCACATAAACATAACTGTTGGTGTTAGATCGCACGTTTCCAAAAAGAGACAAACTCCCTGGCACCAACACATCATGCTTCGCAGACTAAGTTTTTCTCAGTGAACAGAATTCATAATAGCCATACAAGCTGTGGCACTATCTCATCCTGATAGAATCAATGTTCTGCTTGTTGTCCTCTAGTCTCTCATCTAACACCCCTAAATAGCATCCTTCATACAGCTTTCACACTGACAAGGAGTCTACATAAGTATGACAAAATCTCACACATAGTGATCAAAAGGTCAATATCTTTGGTGAGCTATGTAACACACACATAATGCTCAAGACAGTAAATTGCTGGAAGCAGAAGGGTGTCTGGATTACAGGCAGGATTGTTTTTGTGCAGGAAGGGACACCTTCCGGCAAGAAAACAATGGCAGTCCATAGATGTATTTTCCTCTTTCCACGTTTCTCCAGAGGAAAATGCCTGTAAGGACTGTTAGAGGCATAGAAAGCAAAGAAAGACAAAGTAACAAGGAGAAATAAAGATATTTCTTTTGCAGTGGCTCCTTATCAAGTCATAAGCACTGAATAGTCCGGCCCACGCAAGGGAATCCCGGAGCACTGTTAAAATTATACCTTAATATATAACAAACTTTGTACCATAGTACCATACATATGTCTACAGCCTAAAGAAAGGCAAATGGGCAGATTTCATTGAATTTTCATTTTAAAAAGAAGAAAATGACATAGAAATGTGTCACTAATAAAAGGTGACCATAGACAATCTTTCAGAAACCTTTTCAAAAGGAAAAACAAAATGGAATATGAGACATTGTTAGCCAATGGGCTGCAATGCAAAGGATAGTAAAGGAAAAAATGGCAATGTGCCTTTAATAACCTCACAGTACACCCTGTATCCCATCATGCCTCACAGCTGACAGTTAGGCAGGGACGGCTCCTTCGCCCCCCTGGCTAAGCCAGGAGATGAAAGCTAAAACAATATTTAATTATTGTTTTATCTTTCATCTGCTGGCTAAGCCAACACCTTGTTAAGAGTGGGGCAGGGCTGGGCCATGGGAGGTGGAAAGGGGAGGAGTGGAGTGCACTAAGTGCACCTGTGTGTTTGGTTGGCCGGCTCAGGCCGGACAAACACATATGTGCACTTAGGCCCATATTTAAGAAAACTGAGGCAAAACTGTGCTAGTGCAGTTGTGCGTAGTTTTTCTTATTGTGAGCTAACGCCATTTCCTAATTCCATCCGTGCACCATATTTAAGAAATGACGCATAATGGCGCTAAAGAATGGCTAGCATCTAAAAAAAAGATGCTAGCCAGTGACGGATGGTGATAAGGGAAATGGCGCTAGTGGGTCTAAAATGACGGGAGGGTGATTAGCGGCAAAATATCTACCGCTAGTCAGCCTCGTGTAATTTTTTGATGCACAGGCAGCCCCAAAAATTACTCCTATCTAAGTATAAACAGGAGTCAATAAAACTACCCCAATGCCCACCATAGGGGACCAGTGTCCCCAGGGCAAGCCCACCATACCCAGTGCCAGGCAGGGGGCCCCCAAGTGGCACACCACAAACATACACATATGCTTTTGGGATGGGCTCCTTCCTCAAGTAGTGTCCCAGTGATGTGGGTGGTGGTGATGCTTTGGGTTGGGGTGGGCATCTATGTGCCGATTTCACAGTATTTCCTCATGGAAATTTGCCTAGCAGCACTTGAACGCCTGGTCTAACCAGGTGTTAAATAATGACGGTAATGGGGCTTAGCGCCATTATTTAGGTCTGCCTCCGAGTTGCGTGTAGTTTCAGCGTTGGGAGTTAAATATGGCACTGGGGGACAGCGTTGTTTTTAGTAAGGGAACGCCTACTTTGCTTGTCTTTGACACAAGGTGGGTTGGCACTTCCTACAAATGACGCTTACTCCAATATTTTGATGCTAGACAGGTCTAGTGTCAAAATATAAATATGGAGTTAAGTTAGCGCCGCTTTACCGTCAAAATAAATTACGCTAAGGCGACGCTAACGTTCCTTAAATATGGACGTTAGTTTTCTCCAGCCCGGCTGTATGCACAGCCGGGCTGGAGAAACTGCATAGACCCCAAGGTTGTGTCTGATCAGCAGTCCAAGCCACTCAGACCAATCCTGGTGCTGCTTTCATGCTAGGTTTAACATGAAAGCAGAGCCAGGATTGCTGGAGAGCCTGTGCTGAGAGCAACACGGCAGGAGGTGGCGACGGGAAAAGGTACGTTTAAAAAAAATTATTATAATTTTTTTCTTATTTGCCACCACCCGTCCCACACATGACACCAAAACATATTTCTACATCGAAAACAACGCAGAAAACAACATTGACGTTGAAAGACAAACATTTGATGTTGATGCATACAACACAGTCTTTACCAGCAAATTTACCATCTGCCATTGTTAGTCTAGATCGCACTCTAAATCAAGTGCTAGAGCCCCATCAACATTAAAAATATCATCACTCTAGCTTCAGAGTTTAGGACACAGGAGTGTGCCACATACATCTGACTCTGAGTACTCTCAAACATATTCACCATTGCGAGTCACGCCTGAGATTCAAATATCAAGTACTCCATTTCCCAGGAGATCAATGTTGGCTCATTTTTCTCCAGGCATACCATCAGCACAACAGACTCCCTCTACTACTCCTGCAGGACCCGCGAGAATCCTACAACTCATGACTTCTCTGCATAGATGTCCAAAAAGATTTAGGAGTTCAAGAGGTCGTCATTCCAGATCTAGAACTATATCTAGGAGAAAATCAAAAACCAGAACGAGATGCTCTAGAAGATCAAGCAGGAGGTCAAGATTTCAATAGGCAAGGCAGCAAAATGATATAAAAACCCCTACTACATCATTATCTGTAATCTTTGAGTCATTACATCAGAGAACAACAGCAAGGCCATTAATACGTCTAGTTCCCAGACTACTGGAAACTGCAATGCAGTTATTTCTCATGCCTGCATCAGTGAATTCTGCTCCATCTAAACTTCTTAAAACATATAGGCCACCTGATCAGGACCCACCGTTCCTTAGAGCAGACCCTCCGCCAGATTTGGTCATTGTAGCAGCAGCAAAAAAGTCTCACACTGTTGCTCCTTCCTCTTCTGTCCCACAAGATAAAGAAAGCAAACAGAGTGATGCGCTGGGAAAAAAGAGGTGTGGAATATCAGCATTAACAATGAAAGTTGCCAGTGCTTCTGCTCTGTTAGATCTCTGTGGGATTATCTACAAAGATTTACAGAAAAACTCTGAAAAGAAGACAGGCAACATTTTCAGGGGATTTAAAATGAAGGCCGACTGTTATCAAACCAGATAATAGGTGCAGCAGCTATCATTCCAGATCTGGCTGCTCATTGATATTGTCATGAGATCTGGACACATAGAACCTCTTGGGTCATACTAACAGGACTCAAATGAATAGCAAATCACATTCTGAATTTGCTATTTTCTAGGCTCATACTATTTGGGTCCGATGCAGTCAACAAGATGCCCCGAATAAGGGTAGTGATGGACAGCCTAAAGACTATTGGTTTGGAAAAGCAAAAGGAATACCGTAGTAGGTAATGGCCCTACGATAGGAGACATTTCCATCAGAGGGTTCAAACCTCTCACTGGTCTCACATCACAGACAAACCGACCATCCTCATAAATCATCCAAAGTTAGGGGGACTCAACAGCAACAATCTGCGTCTACAAGAAAATGTCAGGCTAAACAATGAGTTGTTACTTCCTCCTTTTCTGTTAGTCACTCCGGTGAGGGAAGTATTGTCAAAAATCTGGAAGAGTTGCATTTAATAACAACAGATGATTGGGTCTTAGATATTGTTCAGAATGGATTTTCTTTTCGCTTCAGGTCCCCTTATCATTCAATTCCACCGGCCAAAACATTGGCATAGCAGAAAGACCTACTGCAAAAGGAAGTCCACAATCGATTGCAGAAACATGCTGTGGAGGAGGTTCCTCCAACCAGAGAGGAATGTGAATTTATTACTGGTATTTTTTGGTGCGAAATAAAAGGCCAAAAGAATAATTCAGACCCATTCTTGATCTTTCAGGACTAAACAAGTACATAAAGAAAAAAATACAGAATGTTGGCATTACACTAGATCTATCCTCAACTACACCAAGGAGTCCAGATGTGTTCAAAAGACCTCCAGGACTCCTGCTTTCACATTTGGATAATAGCAAAACATCGAAACTTTCTTTGATTTATAGAGAGCTCAAACATTACCAATACAAAGTCCTTCCTTTAGGAATAAAATCAGTTTCTCGCGCATTTGCAAAATGTATGGCAATCATCACAGCCCATCTAAGAAACTAAAAATCTTCATCTATCCATACCTAGACGTCTGGCTAATAAAAGGCATGTCATCAACGGAGACATGCAAGCATTTCCACATTTGTCTCAGAAGTTTATCCAGTACAAAAAATACAGTACCTTGGATCAATACTGGAAACACAGTCTGCTAAAGTGTATCTTTTGGAGGGGAGATTATCATCAATTTGTCTGACATATCACAATCTCTTACACACTCTTCATCCAACGGTGAGACAAATCTCATCCCTACTGGGTTCGATGGCGCATGTGCATTTTTCTGGTTCCACATGCAAGACTTCACATGAGACCCTGCAAAAATGCCCGGGGGACCAGTGGATCCAGTCCCCAGGCCACTAGGAAAAGAAACTGACCGTCTCCCAGAATGCAATTCACTCTCATCCATGGTTGAAACAATCAAATAATCTGTACATAGGAATACTGTCCCATCAGGATGTTCCAGTTTAAACACTGATAACATACGCATGTCTCCAGGGATGGGGAGCTCATATGGGACACTAGCACACCCAAGGGGTATGGTCTGACAAAGTAAAGACCTTTTAAATCAATCTTCTAGAACTAGGAGCTGTTTATCTGGCTCTGAAGTATTTTCTTCCATCAGTAGAAACAAACTCCCTTCTTGTTCACACTGACAATATATTATCTGCACATACAGGAAAGAACTATTTTGAGTCCTGTATCTCTCAAAGCTCAAGCTCCATGGAAATACTAAATAGCCAGGAATTTAACAGTAACAGCTATCCACCTTTGAGGTGTTCAGAACATACAAGCAGATTCGCTCATCTGAGTATTTCAAGATAACCACAAATGGGTTCTATGACAACAAGGTTGTGCAAGACGTTTTTCAAGACTGGGGCTACCCACAAATACATTTATTGGGGACGCAAACAACAAAAAAAGCTAATATTACGCTTCTAGATTCTACCAACCAGTGTAAAAAAGGAACGCCCTTTTGATAGATTGGTCATGGAAATTTCTTTACACATTTCCCCCATTTCCTCCCATTCTCATCAAATTCTATAAGTCCAAAACCAGAATGAAATTGATAGCACAGGAATGACCTTGGCAATGGTGGTTCACAGATCTTCTCAAAAAACAAAACAAGAGGGCTTGGGTATTGGGAGGTTTAAGACACAACAACTGGTCCTGTGTACGGTACTCCTATCAAGATTACAGTAAAAAAGAAGTACACAGTTCCAGTACGAAATAGAAAGAAATACTAACATAACATATAAAGGACTGTCCCTGTGAATATGATCTAGCTGGAACAAGAGCCCTCGCTCACCAACTGGTGACATGCTTCATCATTGGGCTTTGCTCCTCGTCAGGCCGGTGCTGCAATGCTTGACGGGCCCATCAAGGGGGCTCTTTGCCGGAGATCTTTTAATGTAGAAATGCCGGATGATGAATGCTAGAATGTGGGATTGGTACAAAAATAAGTGATGTTAAAAATGACTAGAGGTATAAAGGGTCAATGTTTAATAGAGATTAAATCTCTGTCATGGTTAAAAATTAGTAATATAGGGGGAGAAAGATTAGTTGTAATGTCTAATCAACCCTAATAAAAGAAATAATGGAAAAATACAGTCCCTATAGTCAGAGAGTGTGTGGACTGCAAGTACAGTGATCCCTATACTGCCTCAAAAGAAAGGTCAACATGTTTCTCGCATTTAAAGTCAGTAAAGATCAGTGCGATTCGTCAGGACCAAACCTACCTAATCCTCATATTTCATTATACCTATAGTTTGGTTACTCACAGGAACCTAAAAAATAAAAAAGAAAGAAAAGCATATAATGCAATATCACGAACGAAGTTGCGTGCACTGTGAAAGGGTAGGGAGGTTTGGACCACACTGGTGACTTATACCCTACGTGAAGTGCACAAAAAAAGGAAAACAAACACAGACAACACATACAATCCTCTTAATTTAGAGGAAATATCCTTACCCTCCCTATATTAAAGGATGGGCCCCATCGGGATAGCGACAAGCATCAGTGGTCCAAGCTGGTCTAGATATCTAAGTATATATAGGTATAAAAAGTTACAGACAAGCCATCTCAAAGAGGAAGCTCACAGACAAAACAGATAAACAGATCACTAATAAATACAAATACACTGCACAATGTAGAGCTAGGTGCAGCAATTTCATAAACCTATCAAGTGTTGCAGGTAACGAGAGAAAAAAGGGTTGGTGCCCCGTAGTGGCAAAGTGCTCACCACCATGAACGGTATTGACAGCTCCCACCAAGGGCGTGGAATCATCATGAGGGCTTAATCCTCAAAAAGTTCATATTTGTAAAGTGTCATATGGATCCCACACATGGAGTTGAAATCTGAGGCCCCGTGCGTAGGTACCAATGTAACCAGCCAATCTAACAGTGAATGAAACGTACATTCCGCCACCTTAGACAGCTAAGAAAAAGGTCTAAATCACTTAGCAGCCAAGCGTGTCCACTCACTGGTGAACACCTACCCCTGCTCCGTCATCCCGGATAAATGGTGCGAGGACGCAGGGCTGGTAGATAAGGGTGCAGGCGGTAATGGGGACATTAAGATAGAAAGAGGACTACTATTCCAATTCGAAATTGGTGGCCATCTAAGGTGGCATGTAGTACTGAAAATAGAAAAAGGAAAAAGGGACTAAATAGTCCACAGACGGCCGCGGCCATCTTAAAGGGACCGCAAGCGTCCCAACTTATTGGATACTACAAAAAGGGGCATACTAAAGACAAAAGAGGGTACAAATTGAATTCTACCCATGGATAAAAAAATATATATAATAATATTTGGTAGAAAATACGTAAACCTCAGACTGGGAACTTAAATAGAGACAAAGTGCATATCCCCAGGTATCACAGAGATCTGTAATGGAAGATGCTCTTAACGCAGAAATATGCACTAACGGGACTATAAGAGCTAGATATTTACTTCTAAGTGGGGAACTTAGCGGGGGTGAATTCTAGCCAGGGAATATCATTGTTTAATCCTGTCCGATGTGTCCCCAGTCTGTACACCCAGCGTTGTTCCTTTTCAAATAGTCTTTTGGTGCAGCCTTTATTGTCTGTCACACGCTCCAACACTACCCATCTAAGGTCATCAGGTGTATGGTGGAACTCGATATAATGTTTAGTCAATTTTGTGGAGGATCGCTGACATCTTATAGTACTGCGATGTTCATTGATCCGTGTCTTAACCATCCTAGTGTTCATCCCAATATAACGGAGACCACACAGACAGGTGATCATGTAAAGGCAATTCTTAGTGCGACTGTTCGTATGTGTCAGTAACTGCCATTTTGTAGTTTCTCCTAGATCTAATTCCTGAGTATTGATAGACAAGGGACAGACATTACAACCACCACAGGGATGATGTCCTGTGACTCCTAACCAAGACACAAGGAGGGTGGTGTCACGATTCTTAAGGGGTGCAGGTCTAGTGTGTACAACAAGATCTCTAATGTTTTGTGTGCGTTTAAAGGCAAATAAAGGGCATGCTTAAGTCCCCCTGAACTATTCAGAATAGACCAATGTTTCTATAATTTTCTTCACACAGTTGCTTTATGGTGTGAAAGTGGTAACACAGGTCAGTCTGGTGTGGGGTTCACGTGTGGTTTCACTCAAAAGAACATCTCTGGGTATATTATGAGCTCTTTTTTGGGCCTGCCCGATGATCCGTTGGGGATAATTGCGATTCCTCAACTTTTGACTGAGAAGTTCTGCTTGACTATGAAAGTCAGAAATTTCTGTACAGTTACGTCTCAGTCTCACAAACCGACCGAAAGGTAAATTCATCTGTAAAGATTTCATATGATGAATGTCAAATAACAATAGGCTGTTCCTATCTGGGTTTATGGAAGATGGATGAGTGTAAAAATCTGTCAGTCAATATGATGAGTAAATCTCGAAAGGAGACCTCTTCAGTGGAAAGATTGGCACTGAAACTTAAATGGCCGTCCAGGGTGTTAATCCAGTTGATAAATGCCTTAGCCTGGTCAGTGTCACCCTTCCAAAGCCCACACCAGATCATTCTCCTACCAATCCACCAAATCCTGGAACTACCTCCCCCAACACATCAGGGCCTCCTCCTCACTTCTTGAATTCCACAAGAAGCTGAAGATCTGGCTCTTCAATTAGTATTCTTGCAAGATCATTGAAACTGCCTCTACTTAGGCCCAGCCTCACATCACGCCTACACTCACCTACTCAGCGCATGCATACCCTCATGAGTGACAAGTACGGCTCTACAAATCCACCTTACATTTTTGTGGGATGGGCTTGCTATTCTATTCAGTGCTTATGCATATTGATGAGGATTCTCTGGAAGAGAAGGAAAAGTTGCTCACCTGTAATCCTAGTTCTCGTCCAGGGGAGTCCTCATCAAAGTTATAAGCAACCCTCCCACCTCCCGGGATGGAAACTATCAACAATTGTTTCACTCAGGATTCCTAATTTTTGTAAAAATGACCTGATCTAATTGTCACCTGTGAGCCATGATGGGGCACAGGAAGTACTGTGAGATTCTTAAAGGCACAGTGCCAGTGTTTCTCTACTGTGCTTTGTATTGCAACCTACTGGTGTGGGGGTGCATGTCTAAAATCGCACGCAAGTAGGAGCACCCTTCAGGAGCTCTGCTGCCTGCATCCTGAATCGGAGCTGATCTGGTCTTGCTAGACCAAACCTCCCTGCACACCTCTCCTAACATGAGGACCAGACTTTAAGGGGCCCCCAAGCTTAAAAATGGACGCTGCATGACTCACAGTCTGATGGGGAGAGAGGGCAGCATTTCCAATATGGCTGGTTCTCCTGGCCCGATTCTAGATGCCTCCCCATCGGCCTGCTAGCATCAGAGGCTGATCATCGGCCCTGGCGTGACACAAGACCGGCAGTGGTGACTGTGAGCATCTGCGGATGTTTCTCCCCAGTAGCGACCGACCACCATGATAACGGCAGCAGCTCGCGTATCCTGCCTAACCACATACAGAGGAAGGTAGGTGGCCAAGCAGCCTAAAAAGAAACCCAGCAAGCTGCAAATTGCTTCCTGCGGTGCGTGGAGCACGGCTTGCTATCCCTACATCCCAGCATTTAGATGATGCCTGTGACCTGATTCAGGGGTCAGGTGGAGACCTGCGGGTACCGATTACAGATGGGCCTGCCTGGGGAACGAGTAGAGCCCTGGTGAGGTGTAGAGGGAGAAACTAGCCACCACTGCCTCACTGAAGTGGAGGGCACAAAGAGGGTGCCACAAGTGACTACTGCCTGCCCGACGGGCTAAGTGCACTGGGAACCTGTGTGTCGAGCGGTGAGACCGGCTCGCACTTTGTATGACTCTCTGCTACTGGGGGCGGCTGGAGGGATCCAGGGACAGAGGTGTGACTTAGAGGCGTCCTCCCCTCAGCAGTGATAAGTGTTTAAGGTGGGGAGGCTGTGCCGCCCATTCTGTGCCTTTCCTTGACATTGGGATTGGCCCTGATCCCTCCCCTGTGGACCCCCATTGGATAAAGACCTGGTACATTAGACCCTTGCATTTGACATCTTTAATATCAGAGCCCCTCTCACCCTCGATGAAGGGGCTGCCAAGCTTGACGAGGGCGCTGTATGCCCTGTACCATGAGTGATAATGCTGTGAGTAGCAGCCTGGGTCCTCTATCACCACCAAGAGGCCGCCACAAGGCTTTCTTGATGACTGAAGGCATGCTCAGTATTCCCGTCAAGAGGAACGGATACCTACTGACGAGAACTACTGGAACTATGAGATAAAAACCAGGGACTACACTATCAGTTGGAGGACTTTTTAGAACAGATCCCGCCGTTCCAACATCCTAATTAAATGAGTTCCTTTACAGGCGATAACTGAGAAACCTGAGGACTTCGTTATCCATCTCTTCTGCCATGTGGCCCCGGAGCTGAAGGACCAAGACTTAATTCTCAACTGAACTCACAAGGCTAGGCGCCCCACATGCTCATCAGGCCAGGCGCAGGATATTCTTACCTGTTTGTACTATTACAAACAAAAAGAGATCATACGATCTGCAGTACGTGATAAACCTACACTAGACTCTGAAGGTCACAAGATAGGGTTGTATCAGGACATTTCATCTATGATGCTGCAACGCTGTCCGTCCCTCAGACCACTGATAGACTTTCTCCACAGGAAAGGATCAAATACAGATGGGATATCCCTTCTGTCTTTAATTTGTGTGGAATAATGAGATACAGAGCTTCCGCACACTGGACAAGGCCCGATTACTGACGGATATGCCATCCAACTCTGGTGACCTGCCGGACCAGCTGACCACAGAATCTGGATCCCCCCTAAGTGGCCCAGCGCCGCTCGGCTTGCCCAAAAAAAGAAAACTGCACAAGCCCTCGGAGACAGAAAGTCGTAAGGAGCAGGCTGCATTGATACACCTGAATGCGCCTTGGAGGTAGACAGTGACCACTGATGTACTTGCACCTCAGAAGTTACCTGGTGGGAATTCACCTGCAGCCCAAACACCTCAATATGGAGACTTTTCTTCTTCCTCTGCCAATGGTCTTTGGTCCTGGAGGGTGATCCCCTCACACTCTTAGCAGGGAGTTCCTCTCCCCTTCGACATTCTGCGACGAGATGTAGAGACCTCGGACCAATGACATGGATCCCCTAAGATTGAATGTGTGTCTTCCCAGGAGGGGAACTGTTTTGTTTCTCTGTTTACCCCTTTCACCCTCCCTATGACGACTAATATGTGCTTGTACCACTCATCAGCTGTTAGCAATTACACCAGAGATCCCGTGTTTACTCACAGGCCTGGACGACACTCATTAATCCCTCTTTACCACCAAATCCATGGTTAACATAATTAGTATAAATGTTAGAGGACTTAATGCCCCGTGAAACGACTAGCCCTCCTCTCCCTCATCAGAGAGGCCAAATATTACAGTTGTCTTTTACAAGAAATGCATCTGCTCAAGTCAGATTGGAAGTAGCTGTGATCCCGATGGTTTGACTACCAGTATCTCTCATCAGGTCCTGGAAAAAGGATTAGGGTGGCAATACTCTTAGCAACACACTTTCTGAGGAAAGTGACGCAAACACATTCTGAAATACCTAGTAGACTCCTATCACTGCAAATTGACATAAAGGGGAACAGGCGCACATTGGCTACCCTTAATGCCCCCAATGGCCATCAGGAGATCTTCCTTCGAGAGGCACTCTCACTGCACCAGACATGAATATTATTGTAGGCGGGGACTTCAACATTGTCACTGACCAACAGTTAGATAGATCTATCCTGAGACATGGTCAGACTGGTGCACCATCCCTAGCCTTTTTACAATGGTTGAAAGGGATGGGATTGACAGATGCCTGGCAGCAGGCGCATCCAATGGAGTGAGATTACACTTTTGTTTATGCAGCACATCAAACGTATGTATAGGAGGCTGGCTCAGTTTATGGTGTACATCTATGGTGTGGCACCCTATACTGAGTCCAGGCAACCCTTAGTGATAGTGTTTAGGTGACCAGATCGCAGAAGCTCTCTAGGGGTAGCTGTGGTGAGCAGCTAAAGCTTATCTAGGAGGAGTGCAAAGCACTTGCAATACCACAATAGTCAGTCAGTAACTCTCACACAAGAAAGAACCACACCAGGTGTTGCAAAAAGAAAGTATTCTTTATACCAACACTACTACTAACATTGGTATAGCTCCACTTGGCAATATCTACACAGAAAATATACACTTAGCAACAAGCAGGAAATGCATAGAAATACATGGGACCCTATCGGGGGGCGGGCAAACCATATACTAAGAAACTTAGCAACAAGCAGGGAAAGCATGGAAATACATGGGACCCTTTGGCGGGGGGCAAACCATATACTATGAAAGTAGTATAAGAATGCAAGTGCACAACCAAGGTAAGTGTGTTAGAATACCAGGGGCTGGGGGAGTAAGAAATTACCAGAGGTAAGTACCAGAAATCCCACAGGCGCCTGGGTGCAGAGTAGTTATCAAGCCGGGTGTCCCATAGGCTAACACAGGACCGTTGTGGTTGGATTTTTATGGATTCAGGACCCTTCACAGTGGACCCTGAGGAAACCAGTTGTCACAAAAAGGGTTGGATAGTGCCCCCACCTATGGATACCCAGAAGATTGGAGCACCTACACCAGGGAGTCCAGGTGCATGGAGGTTAAGTGAGATCAGAAACCTTTGTTGGAGTCAGAGGAAGCCTCAGTTGTCCAGTTGCTGTTGCGACAAGTGAACCAGGTCGGTGGAACCCAAGGGTGGATTCTGGATGTGAAGAACCTTAGGAAGAAGGGGACAATGTCCAGACCACTCTGGGATGTCCAGGCAGTGCAGGTAGGCAATGCCCACCCTCTTGGAGGTGAAGTTCCTGCAGGACGCTGAAGGAAAATGTCCAGCTGCGGAGTCCAGGGGATGCAGGACATCCTTGGAGTCACCCATGAGCAGTCCCACGTTGGTCGCCAGATCGCAGGAGTGTCTGTCCAGCAGGGCCACCAACAAGGCTTGGCCTCAGCAACACAACAAAACAGAAGTCCCACGTCACAGGAGCTGTAGAGTGGGAGCTGCTCTTCAAACTGCAGAGTGCTGTAGTTTAGGGTATCTTGGAGCCTGAAAATCTCCTGGAGGAGGAGTCAACAAGTGTTGGCAAGAGCGAAAGTCGTGGTTCACAGGGGTTCCTTTCCAGTGGCTGCAGCAAGGGCCCTCTGTCTTTCAAGTTGGTCAGAAGACAAGGGGGACTCAGAGAGGACCACGTAACCACGACCTGTGTTGCAGAGCCTTTCGGTGTCCATGGGACAACAGGGTCCACCAGCTGGTCGTTGTTGCCTTGAGTTGCATGTTGATGCAGGGGAGTGACTCAAAGAGAGATTCCTTCTTGCTTCTTTGATGCAAACAGAGTCCTTGTGATCCTGGAGGATGCACAGCCATAGGTGTTGCAGAAATCTTACAGGAGCTTTAGAAACAATGTTGCAGTGGGAGCCCTCCCAACTGGATACAATCTTGTTTCAGTTCCAAAAGCAGACTAGCAGGGGTTCCAGAGGCCAGGAGCAGCAGATGTCTTGCAGAGTGTTCCTTGTAGAGTCTGCTCAACAAATCTGAGGACCCACCCTCAGGGGAGCCCCTAAGTAACCCTAAAAGGGTGTTGGCCACCATCTGGAGTGACCCATCTACCACAGGGGGTCAGGAACACTATCTACCTGGCCTGACCAGTCAGCTGCTCCCAGGAGCCTCTGTATACCTTGTTTCTAAGATTACAGAATGAACTGGCCACCTGGCAGAGCTCTGTGCACCTCCCTGGGGGAGGAGCTGGCCATGGTGGTGGTCACCAGTGTTCCCTCTAATTATTTTAGTGTTTGTGTGGCAGTGACTTATTTCTGTGCACACATCAAAAATGATACTACTTTTTATTGAGACTAGAAGGAATACTTACCCAAACATTTAAGTAGTGAATTGAAACAGATCTGACTTTAATGTGTTTCACCCTGCACTTATACAGACACACCACGTATCCTGCGTTGGCAATACACTCTGAGAACTTGGACTCAGGCACTCACCCTGCACTTACAGCACATCACTCACCCTACACTTATAAAGACACACCACTTACCCTACAATCACACAAATTGTTTATCCTATTCAGGCACTTTGCTTACCTCACATAGATGTACTCATAAACACACTGAAGCTCTGCATTCAGGCACATTGTTTACTGTACTCACACAATAACACACCACTCATTCTACTCTCACACAGACCTGACTCACCATACACACACAAATGCACACCACGCAGTCTACACTACATAAGCAATCCCTTCACCCTGAACTCCCATTACAACCACTCATCCTGCACTCACATTACTCACACTGCATTCATATACTCATTTGATACTCAGAAAAGTACACATCAACCCCACACTCACATACACACCATTCAACCTGCACTCAAAATACACCTTTCTTACAGACTGGGCACTTTTCATTCTCACACAGGCAGACTGTTGATCCTAAAGTCACACAGATTACCCTGCAGTTATACAGACAATCCCTTCACCATGCAGTTCTACTGACTTGCACATCATCTAGTATGCACCATACACATCACTAACCCTGCACTAACTGTAAATTGACAAAGGCACACCTCTCACCGTCCACCCAAAAAGTTGCATCCCTCACCCTATACTCAAACAGGTATACTGCTCACCCTGCTCTCAAACAGTGCACAGTACTCATGCACTCACCAAGAAACAACTCTCTCTCTACGCTAATATAGACATACCCTTCCCCTCTGTATTCAGAGGTACAGACCTCACCTTGCACCCAGGCAAAGGTTGTGGTAAGAACTAGACACAAAATAGGACCTGTAAAGCCCAACCTGTAGGAAGTACTGCCAAGGAGAAGGCAATATCACCCCTTGAAATGAAAATATAGGGCAGCTTTAATATAACAGGCATAAGGAAATACAATGTCAGTGAGGCAGGCAGGAAGTTTGAAGCAAACCTACCAAACTATGGGAAGAAAACATTACACAAAAGAAGAGACTGTGCTGGGAGGGAGACTGCCTGGTGGGACACTGGTGACAGAGGGAATTGGGGCTGAGAGCTGCGCAGAGACGAAAGAAATTGCTCTGAGTGCATAACTGTCCCAGTAATCTGAAGTGCCGGGGGAACAAAAGATAACAGAACTTTAGCTGTGGGAGGCTGCTGCACAAAGAAAATGAGACTGCAAAGAAAAAAAGCATGCCAGCGAAGTAGCAGTGACAGAAAGAGAACGAGAGCTGAGACAACTGTAACTATGAAACACAGCTGTGCAAAGAAGAAAACACTGCTCAGCGGGGCGACCAGGAAAGACAGCAATTGACAGCAAAGGAATGGGACTGAGACAGCATTTGTTGTGAGAGAGTGTTGCGTGGAATAAAAAAGTGTCTTCCTAACTCAGCAATTTAAGAACTACCCACCATACAACTGATTTGCAGTGCATGGCACAATACTGAATAAATATGCAATGCTTCTGATATACCTAGAATCCTTCCTTCCTTGAATCATGACTTGTGCAGCCGGCTTTCCTTCAGTACTTTCATTCTAGTACTGTGCAGAACCCCATTCCTAGACCAACATCACTCTGCAGACCAGGCACCATAAAATATAACACCATGTTGTCCGCAGCAAGCATGGTCCTTTATAAAGTGGGGGAACAAGCAAGGTCCTCTATAAAGCAGGGGAAACAAAGAGGATACTGGTAAGAAGTAATGGGCAGAATTTAGATTCAAAACATATCAGACAAGTATGCCAGTATTTTGGGCCACTCACATACAAAATGTGTACCAGACAGAGTTATACATGTATTTCTGAAACACGCGTTCATCCAAGAGTTTGCTGGCGCTATATTGCAGATGCTTGTTTCCAAACTCAATGGTACGCTATTCTCCTCACTTTACTTATTGTGCTTAGGGGCCTTATTTTTAACTATTACTCCGATTCACTTCTGCTCCTATTCAGCAGTCTTGGTCACAATAACTGTTTTTCGAGTATTTGTTTTATGTAGAGGTGGGGAAGCCACTGAAAACTCAAGCCAGGCTTGAGTCTAAAGCCTGGCTGAGCTCGAGGTCCTGTTGTAACCACCAGCCCATAGTAAGCCGATCTTCCATGTGACTTCTGCATGCCTCCCTCTACCCAGGATGTGGCATTACAGTCAGAGCTGCTGCCTTTGGAACTAGGGAACCAGGTTTGCGTCTCCATGCTGGCTCAACGGCCTATGATCTGGGTAAATCACTTAATTTGCCTGAGTTTCTAAACAATGAATATGAACTGGAGCTCATGTAAAGTGCGCCCATACATTTGGGTTGAGGCCCTCTATATAAGAAGTGCAGAAAAATGCACAAAGAGGAAAGGCAAATAGATACCCATTTATTGGCTGATTTTTACAAAGTGAACCAGAAAACCTAGCTAAATCATGGCTTCCCCTCTTAAATTGTGTGACCTTAGGCAAATATTTTATTTCCTCATACTTTTTTTCTTCATTATTCCATATGCAAACACTTTGAAATATGTGAGTTCAGACTATCAGTTGCGCAAAAATATATTTTGTTTGATTGAATAGACTACAATGTTTCCATACAACAGTCTTACCCACATACAGTGGTTACATAACAACAGTTCTTGCCTCATAGTTCACTAATGGTCCATGTTTAAAAACCATCACTTTTAATAAGTACTTCTCAATGTATTGTTGTTACGTGAACATTAATATCAAAGGTTCCACATGTTTAAGAATGAAAATGTCACTTACCCAGTGTACATCTGTTCGTGGCATCAGTCGCTGTAGATTCGCATGTTTTGCATAGCTCGCCATCTGGTGTTGGGCCGGAGTGTTACAAGTTGTTTTTCTTCGAAGAAGTCTTTCGAGTCACGGGACCGAGTGACTCCTCCTTTTGTCTCCATTGCGCATGGGCGTCGACTCCATCTTCGATTGTTTTTTCCCCCGCAGAGGGTGAGGTAGGAGTTGAATTGTAGTAATAGTGCCCATGCAGTGGAGTGACTAAGTATGTACTTATTTAAGGTTGAAATGATATATATACAAATAGTTGAAGGTAACTTCCGAACTGCTACAGGCTCCCGGGGAGGCGGGTGGGCACATGCGAATCTACAGCGACTGATGCCACAAACAGATGTACACTGGGTAAGTGACATTTTCAGTTCGATGGCATCTGTCGCTGTAGATACGCATGTTTTGCATAGACTAGTAAGCAGTTATCTCCCCAAAAGCGGTGGCTCAGCCTGTAGGAGTGGAAGTAGTCTGAAACAATGTTCTTAATACGGCTTGACCTACTGTGGCTTGTTGTGCGGATAACACGTCTACACAGTAGTGCTTGGTGAATGTGTGAGGCGTAGACCATGTGGCTGCCTTACATATTTCTTGCATTGGGATGTTTCCTAGAAAGGCCATGGTAGCACCTTTCTTTCTGGTTGAGTGTGCCCTTGGTGTAATGGGCAGCTGTCGTTTAGCTTTAAGGTAGCAGATTTGGATGCATTTAACTATCCATCTGGCTATACCTTGTTTTGATATTGGGTTTCCTGCATGAGGTTTTTGAAATGCAATAAATAGTTGTTTAGTCTTTCTGATGTTCTTTGTTCTGTCAATGTAATACATTAATGCTCTTTTGACATCTAATGTATGTAGTGCCCTCTCAGCTACGGTATCTGGCTGTGGAAAGAACACTGGAAGTTCCACTGTTTGATTTAGATGGAACGGTGAAATAACCTTTGGTAAAAATTTAGGATTAGTCCTTAGGACGACCTTATTCTTGTGTAGTTGTATAAAAGGTTCTTGTATTGTAAACGCCTGAATCTCGCTTACTCTTCTTAGGGAAGTAATGGCGATGAGAAATGCAACCTTACAGGTTAGGAACTGTATTTCGCAGGAGTGCATGGGTTCAAAAGGTGGACCCATAAGTCTAGTTAGGACAACATTTAGGTTCCATGAAGGAACAGGTGGTGTTCTTGGTGGTATAATTCTCTTAAGGCCCTCCATGAATGCTTTAATGACTGGTATCCTATATAGGGAAGTTGAATAGGTAGTCTGCAGGTATGCAGATATTGCTGCAAGGTGTATTTTAATGGAAGAGAAAGGCAGGTTAGATTTTTGTAAGTGAAGCAAGTAACCCACTACATGTTTTGGAGTCGTGTGTAATGGTTGTATTTGATTAATATGGCAGTAGCAAACAAACCTCTTCCATTTACTTGCATAGCAGTGCCTGGTGGATGGCCTTCTGGCTTGCTTTATGACTTCCATACATTCTTGGGTAAGTTGTAAGTGCCCGAATTCTAGGATTTCAGGAGCCAAATTGCTAGATTCAGCGATGCTGGATCTGGGTGTCTGATCTTTTGGTTGTGTTGTGTCAATAGATCTGGCCTGTTGGGCAATTTGATGTGGGGTACTACTGATAGGTCTAGC
Organism: Pleurodeles waltl; assembly: GCF_031143425.1. Classification (NCBI taxonomy): domain Eukaryota; kingdom Metazoa; phylum Chordata; class Amphibia; order Caudata; family Salamandridae; genus Pleurodeles; species Pleurodeles waltl. The sequence continues at coordinate 705,169,832 of NC_090450.1, forward strand.
AGCGTTGTGTACCAGGGTTGCCTTGCCCAAGTTGGTGCTATTAATATGAGTTTGAGTTTGTTTTGACTGAGTTTGTTTACCAGATAAGGAAGGAGAGGGAGAGGAGGAAAAGCGTAAGCAAATATCCCTGACCAGTTCATCCATAGGGCATTGCCTTGGGACTGCTTGTGTGGGTATCTGGATGCAAAGTTTTGGCATTTTGCGTTCTCCTTCGTCACAAACAAGTCTATTTGAGGTGTTCCCCAGAGTTTGAAATAGGTGTTCAGAATTTGGGGGTGAATGTCCCATTCGTGGACCTGTTGGTGATCTCGAGAGAGATTGTCTGCGAGTTGATTCTGAATCCCTGGTATAAATTGTGCTATTAGGCGAATTTGGTTGTGAATTGCCCAACGCCAAATTTTTTGTGCTAGCAGGCTTAACTGCGTGGAGTGTGTCCCCCCTTGTTTGTTTAGATAATACATTGTTGTCATGTTGTCTGTTTTGACAAGAATGTATTTGTGAACTATTATTGGTTGGAAAGCTTTTAGTGCTTGAAAAACTGCTAGCAGTTCTAGGTGATTTATATGCAGTTTTCGTTGATGTACGTTCCATTGTCCTTGTATGCTGTGTTGATCGAGGTGTGCTCCCCACCCTGTCATGGAAGCATCTGTTGTTATTACGTATTGTGGCACTGGGTCTTGGAAAGGCCGCCCTTTGTTTAAATTTATGTTGTTCCACCATAGAAGCGAGAGGTAAGTTTGGCGGTCTATTAACACCAGATCTAGAAGATGACCCTGTGCTTGTGACCACTGTGATGCTAGGCACTGTTGTAAGGGCCTCATGTGCAGTCTTGCGTTTGGGAGAATGGCTATGCATGAAGACATCATGCCTAGGAGTTGTAATATCATCTTTGCTTGTATCTTTTGTGTTGGATACATGCGTTGTATGATGTTGTTGAAATTTTGAATTCTTTGGGGACTTGGAGTGGCTACTCCTTTTGTTGAGTCTATTATGGCTCCTAGGTATTGTTGTACCTTGCACGGCAGAATGTTGGATTTCGTGAAGTTGACGGTGAACCCTAGTTTGAAGAGGGTTTGTATGATCTGATTTGTGTGGTTTGAGCACTCTATTAACGAATGGGCCTTGATTAGCCAGTCGTCTAGATATGGGAACACATGTATTTGCTGCCTTCTGATGTGTGCAGCGACTACTGCTAGACATTTGGTAAAGACTCTTGGTGCGGTTGTTAATCCGAAAGGCAATACCTTGAATTGGTAATGTATTCCTTTGAATACAAACCTTAGGTATTTCCTGTGCGATGGGTGTATTGGTATATGGAAATACGCGTCTTTGAGGTCTAAAGTTGTCATGTAGTCGTGTAGTTTTAGCAATGGTAACACTTCTTGTAGTGTGACCATGTGAAAGTGGTCTGATTTGATGAATGTGTTTACTATTCTGAGGTCTAGGATTGGTCTCAGCGTTTTGTCCTTCTTTGGTATCAGAAAGTACAGTGAGTAAACTCCTGTGTTTATTTGTGTGTTTGGTACTAATTCGATTGCATTCTTCTGCAATAGTGCCTGCACTTCTATCTCCAGGAGATTGGAATGATGTTTTGTCAAATTTTGTGCTTTTGGTGGTATGTTTGGAGGGAATTGTAGAAATTCTATGCAATAACCATGTTGGATAATTGCTAGAACCCAAGTGTCTGTAGTGATTTCCTCCCATGCTTTGTAATAATGACCTATTCTTCCCCCCACTGGTGTTGTGTGGAGGGGGTGAGTGACATGTGAGTCACTGCTTAGTAGTAGGGGTTTTGGGGCTTTGAAATTTTCCCCTATTCCTAGGGAATTGCCCTCCTCTATATTGTCCCCGAAAACCTCCTCTGTACTATCCCTGGTAACTGGACGGTGTTGCCTGTGAGGTGCTGGCTTGTGTGCCCTGACCCCGAAAACCCCCTCTAAACGGTGTTTTACGGAATGTGCTGTAATTCCCTCTGCTCTGCGGGGAGTAGAGTGCGCCCATGGCTTTAGCAGTGTCCGTGTCCTTTTTGAGTTTCTCAATCGCTGTGTCCACTTCTGGACCGAACAGTTCTTTTTCGTTAAAAGGCATATTGAGAACTGCTTGCTGAATCTCTGGTTTAAATCCAGACGTTCGTAGCCATGCATGCCTTCTGATAGTTACAGATGTATTAATTGTCCGTGCAGCTGTTTCTGCAGCGTCCATGGAGGAGCGTATTTGGTTGTTTGAAATGTTCTGTCCCTCCTCAACCACTTGTTTTGCCCTCTTTTGTAGGTCCTTGGGCAGATGTTCAATGAGATGTTGCATCTCATCCCAATGGGCTCTGTCATAGCGCGCAAGTAGTGCCTGAGAGTTAGCGATGCGCCACTGGTTTGCAGCTTGTGCTGCGACTCTCTTACCAGCTGCATCGAATTTGCGGCTTTCTTTATCTGGGGGTGGTGCATCTCCAGATGTGTGGGAGTTGGCCCTTTTCCTAGCTGCTCCTACAACGACAGAGTCTGGTGGCAGCTGTGTAGTGATGAAAACCGGGTCTGTAGGAGGCGCCTTATACTTTTTTTCCACTCTTGGTGTGATTGCCCTACTTTTGACCGGCTCCTTAAAGATTTCTTTTGCGTGCCGGAGCATACCAGGGAGCATAGGCAGGCTTTGGTAGGAGCTGTGGGTGGAGGAGAGGGTGTTGAATAAAAAGTCATCCTCGACCTGTTCTGAGTGGAGGCTTACATTGTGAAATTGTGCTGCTCTAGCCACCACTTGAGAATACGCAGTGCTGTCCTCTGTTGGAGATGGCTTCGTAGGGTATGCCTCCGGGCTGTTATCTGACACTGGGGCGTCGTATAAGTCCCATGCGTCCTGATCTTGGTCACCCTGGCTCATGGTGGTGTGAGCTGGGGAATGTGATGGAGTTTGTGCTGGTGAGACGTTAATTACAGGAGGAGGAGAGGGTGGTGGAGTAACCTTTTTCACCACCTTTGTTTGTGGTGTTTGTTCAGTTTGGAACTCCAATCTTCTCTTTCTTCTAATAGGGGGAAGGGTGCTTATTTTTCCTGTCCCCTCCTGTATGAAAATACGCTTTTGCGTATGGTCTACATCAGTTGATTGTAGCTCTTCCTCAAACCTATGCTTTCGCATTTGGGAGGTTAGCGATTGCTCTTCTGTATAAGAGCCTGAAACTGGGTCGGTTGCAGTTTGTTTTGGCACCGAAACCCTGTCTGCATCTTTTTTCGGCTCCGAGGTGACTTTTTTCTTTTTCGGGGCCGAAACCTCTCGGCGTCGATCTTCGTCGGTGCCGCTGTCTCGGCGTCGAGCCGTGTCTACACCGGTATCTCGGTGTCGATGCTTGTCTCCAGCACTTTCTCGGTCCCGAGAAGGCTGCGTGCCGGTGTCTCGACCGGAGTCGGACGATCTCGGCACTGTTTGGGCCTTTTTCGGTGCCGACGGTCGGTCACCGAATTTATGGGTCGAGCCATGGCCTGGTGGCAGTGGCGTCCCCTGGGCCTTGTAAATCTTCTTCTGAGTGGTTTTCAACGTCTTACTCACGGTTTGTGTATCGTCGAATCCTTCGGAGTCCGATCCGTGGATCGAAAAGGTTCCTTCCTCTTCTTGTTCCTCGAACTCTCAGTGGGCTGTCGGCGCGGACGCCATCTGAAGTCTTCTGGCTCGACGGTCTCGGAGTGTTTTTCGGGACCGGAACGCACGACAGGCCTCGCAGGTGTCTTCACTGTGCTCAGGTGACAGGCACAGGTTACAGACCAAGTATTGGTCTGTATAGGGGTATTTATTGTGGCATTTGGGACAGAAGCGGAACGGGGTCCGTTCCATCGGCGTTCTTCTGCACGCGGTCGGGCTGACCAGGCCCCGACGGGGGATCGAAAAACTACCCCGAAGGGCACCGGAGCTCTTCGATCTTTCGACGCGGTGTTGAATCTAACTACGCCGATCCCGAACGCAACAATACCGACGAAAATCTTCCGAAATTAGCTATCTTTCCGTTCCGAAACTCGGAGCGACAGGAACACGTCCGAACCCGATGGCGGAAAAAAAACAATCGAAGATGGAGTCGACGCCCATGCGCAATGGAGACAAAAGGAGGAGTCACTCGGTCCCGTGACTCGAAAGACTTCTTCGAAGAAAAACAACTTGTAACACTCCGGCCCAACACCAGATGGCGAGCTATGCAAAACATGCGTATCTACAGCGACAGATGCCATCGAACATACACGTTTTTAAATGTCAATGAGGTTTCATTGTACTTTGTGATATTTGTTGTATGATTTACACAGCAAACATTTTCAGGGTTCGGCTGGTGCATGGGCCCTAAGATCTGAGCTAGATTCTTGGCTTGGCTCTAGCTCAGCTCTCCCTCTCAATTGTAGGCTCGCCCATCTCTAGTTTTATGTGATTTGTTTTCACAAAGTGTTTGTAGTAACCCCTGCAGGGGCCCTGACAGTTCCTATAATTATTAAGAATAACTTGGTTTAGAAATCACTATGTGCTTAAAAGAACAGGAGTGCAGCTTTCAAATTGCATATAGAGAAGAATAAGTTGTCCCATTTAATTCATATTAAGAAAGTAAACCAGGAAATGTTCTTCCTAGCCACGGACAGCGGACAGCGTGTCACAGAGAGGCACATTTCTTATGGCCTTTATATTCAGCTGGGCTTACTTTTCTTTTTCATCTCTGCGTTTCTCTACCTCTCTAAACAAGTTAGCTGTTTTCTTGGAACATCGTGGGCTTTTATATTAATCGTATTTCAAATACAAAAAATGGTTTTACCAAAACAGCTTGTTCATTGGCTGTACTTTTATCATACAAATTGCGGTACCCACCCAAATGTTTCCCGTTTTCACAGATTCAAAGTGTGTGAATCCTATGGGCTGCTGATGCGAGGTGAGGGAGTCACACCTTAAACAATAAAAGTCAGGAGGGAGGAAGAAAAATATCAAGGCCCTCTTTTTGCCTTCATTAACAGCTCGTTGAGAACTATTCTCGTATCAGCCAGAGATCCCTTTATTTTGTGCACTCCTTAAAGCCCCCTGTGCAATGAAAATTCACAATGTGCGCGGCCGCTCAGGTGCACAGCTTAGAGGGAATACTGTTGGTCACTCCCCTGTCCTTTGTGTGGTTTCGCGCCAGAGCGACGGGCCTGCCAGAGGGGTGACTTACAGCGTCCAAGTGCAGTGATCGCGATATAAGGCAAGGCAGGCCTGCAGACATAGTTTGCATGGGCTCCCATGGGTGGCATAATACATGCTGCAGCCCATGGGAGACCCCTGGTGTACAAATGCCCAGGATATCTACGTACCGTATACTAGGGAGTTACATGGGTGCACCAGTATGCCAATTATGGGGTATAAAAGTTACCAAACAACCATTTTCTTTAGGAAAGAGCATATACACTGGGGTTCTGGTTAGCAGGATCCCAGTGTACTGCAGTCTAAACATATTGACACCAGACAAAAAGTGGGGGTAACAATGCCAGAAAGATGCTACTTTCCTAGAATATGCATGCATAGAATTCTTTTTCGCCTCCCCACGCATCACTAAAGCAACATCCGCTATAGACATTGGGGTAGTTGCCCTCTCGGATCACTCACCTATTACTCTACGATTCACACCACCTAGGATCCACTCCCTCTCCTCGAACTTGGTCCCTTAATGCTAAGCTCCTCTCCTGTGAAAACACACTCTTAGAAATTAAAGCCACGATAGAGGCCTTCTTTGCAACAAATGACACACTGACTACATACACCACACTATTATGAGATACCCTAAGAGCAGTGGTCAGTTCACTGCTATCACAGCGCGCCTCAACACAGACAGACATAATAAAAGAATGCAACTAGAGACCATGGTTAGGGATCTTGAAGTCACATATATAAGCTGGCTCGCTGGCAGACTGACGACAACTCAATGAGGCTCCTAAGCAACTGAGGGCAATAGATTTGGACAGAGCGGAGTACCCCCTGTTACGTGTCAAACAAAAATATTATACGGGAGGGAACAAGGCCATGTGTCTTCTGGCTCATCATCTCTGCTCACAAGCTGTACAGCAAGGAGTAGAAGAGCTGATGATGGCAGACGGTACCCTGACTCACCAAGAGGAATTGATCATTTCGAAGTTTGAAACATTTCATGCCAACCTATACTACGCCAAAACTCTCGATTCCAACTGTATCAATATGTTTTTGGACTCGGTCCCCCTGCTCAGTATCCCCCAGGCAAATGTTGCTTGCTTAGATAAGGATTTCACCAAAACAGGTTCCTCACGGTAATACAATGCCTCCAGACTGGTAAAGCACCTGGGCATGACAGGTAGAGTGTGGAGTTTTATAAAGCCTTTGGGACTGTCCTGGCCCCCATTTTATTAAATCTATATAGTGATTTTAGTACAACTGGCTCCCTAACTCCCACGATGCAGCTACCAACAATCACACTTATCCCCAAACCGAGGAAGGACCCCAGATACTACTCCTCGTACCGCCCCACATCTTTATTAAATGTGGATGCAAAGATTTTTACAAGCACCCTAGCTAACAGACTAGCTCCCTTCATGCAGAGGCTATTGCACCCTGACCAGACTGGGTTTATCTCAGAGAGAAATTGTAGCGATAACACCAATCGTCTCTGCCATCTTCTGGATAAGACACAATGGTCTCGCACGCCTGCCTGGCTCCTGTCCATTGACACGGAGGAGGCATTTGACTGGGTTCACTGGACATACCTATATGCAGTGTTGGAGTATTTTGATTTGGGCCCAAGGCTTTGCAGGTAGATCCAATGCAGCTATGCATCACCCAAAGCTATGCTACAAGGTGATTGCCTCTTGTCATGGCTCTTTAATATTGCTAGGGGCACACAACAGGGTTGCCCCCGATCACCCTTGTTGCTTGCGTTGTACATGGAACCCTTCGCTGAACGGATGTGCAGTCATCTGCAAATCTCTGGCATTACCATGGGAGGCGGGTCACACAAGATCGCACTTTATGCCGATGATGTTTTACTTCTTTTATGGAATCCGCATGTCCCTGTGGCACCAGTTATGAGGGAGTTGGCGCACTTTGGGGATGTCTCAGGAATTAAAACTAACCTTCAAAAATCATTCATTTTGAATCTCACCATTCCCAAAGCAGACCAAGCCCCACCGGAGACGAACTTCCCATTCACCTGGGCCAAGCAAGGAGTGAGATACCTGGGCCTGCAGATACATCCCACCCCAGCCTCAATGGCAGCACATAAATATGCAGCACTCATCTCGACCGCTCAATAAGACCTATCTAAATGGTGTTATATGTCACGCAGACATTTCCACTCTAACCGCCCCCACAAATGCTAGATAAATTGCAGTCTTATATGGGAGTTCCTTTGGGGCGGTAAGAAGGCCAGGATGGCAAAGACACAGGCTTATCTGCCCCAGGCGAATGGAGGGCTGGGAGTTCCCCACCTAATGAGTTACTATCATGCAGCACAATTGCCCTACATGGTTGAGTGGTCCCACCCAAGCACTGAAAAACATTGGTGCTTTATTGACCAAGCAGTGGCAGGTATACACATTTGGAAAATTCTGTGGTTACCAAAGGCGCACCGACCTCCTGGAGTATCCATATCCCCCATACTACGTACCAACAAGGGGGCGTGGGACAAGGTGCAAACACAGAAGGGTCTCTCCACTCCTATTTCCCCTCAGACACCAATACTAGGGAACCCAGACTTTCCTCCCGCACTGTCCAATCCCCTCCTATAAGACATGGGAATAGGTTCATTGTAAAAGGATAGATCTTTTTGATGCTTTCGGCCTTATGGAGTTCTCCCAGCTTCAGACAGACTATAGAGTCCCATCAATGGTGCAAAGGCAATACATAGCTGTCTAACAATTGGTGTCCCTACACTCGATTCGTCCTCATGCCAGTAGACTCGGTTTGAGAAGTGGCTTCTCACCCGCACATCAGACAAACACCACCTTTCTGACATATCCCTTTCTTGTCACACCACCAAAACTACCTAATACACCTGCACGGTATAGATGGCAGGTGGAGTGTGAATGCACTTTTACATAGATGGGAGGTGGAGTGTGAATGCACTTTTACAGACAGTGTGTCGTGAGATACTACATCCTGCCCGGCTTCTACCCATACCTTGTCTAGTGAAGAAATGTTACTCAAAATAGCCCTCTACTGGTACTACACCCCAGCACTGGAAGGTGGGTGAGGACGACACATACTGGTGACGGGCACTATCACTCATATCCTATGGCAATATCGTAAAATAAGCCCCTTTTGGAAGGATGTATTAGCCAAGAAAGATGAACTACACAACACAGACATTCCTAGACTCCCCAGCTACATCCTATTGGGACTCCCAAACACACTAACCTACACTCTAAGATCTCCCGAGGGCCATGCAATCACTCTGGCACTGGGGGCTGCCAAGCAGCTCTTGCTCTTTTGGTGGGCTCAGAATTGATCGCAAACCTTCGCAGACTGGCTCCACAAACTATGGGACTTATCGGGGATGGAGAAGATGAAGGTGGTGGTAACACACATGCTGCCATTATTCGACAAGACATGGGGACCCTGCATTTCCTGTGTCTCAGACGAATTCTGAGAATTGATGTGTTGAATATATTTGGAAATCCTTCGCTTAATGCACAATGACAGGAACCAGGTCTAATCGGAGGACAATCGATCGGTTGCGGCCTAGCCATGATGCCCTCTCTGTGCTCGTATCTCCCTTCCCTCTTAGTATAATTGTGATGTCTCCTTATCTGCATTGGTTGTAACTACATCCCCAACCTAGAACTGCTCCAACCCCTATTATACCTCTTGCTCTCCCACCTTCCCCTTCCCAGTGGAAGTTAATTGCTATTCCACCGGCCACTGGATGTAGGTGGGATGATTGATGTATTGTTGACTTTACTCTTAAGATAATAAAAAAAGAGATATTAAACCTAAAAAGATTTGTGAAAGATTGTCTATGCTCACCTTTTATTATTGAGACATTTCTTTGTAATTGGCTTTTTTAACATGAAAATTCAATAAAATCTGGCTATTTTTGCCTTTCTCTAGGCTGCAGACATATATGTGAAGTACTATGGTACAAGGTTGCTTTTACACATATGTATAATTTTAAAAGTGCTCTTAGACCACCACACGTGAGCAGGACTATTCAGTGTTTATGACTTTGATAAGGATTTTCCTGGAAGAGAACTAGGATTAGAGGTGAGTAACTTTTCCTTCTCCTCATTCCGCATGGTTCAGGGAGGCGCAGCATTTTGACATATTCCCAGATTCCCTCACCTTGGCAAATCTGGGAATGCGCCAAAAACCATGGGTGGATATATGGGAACTTCCATGTTCCACTCATGGAATGCCTCCCTGACGCTAAGTAGCACAAGGGATCTCTAGGCGCTGCCTTGTGTTACTTTGTATTTGGCTTTGGTGGTATAGTAAATCTCTAAAATGATTTTGCGTCAGGACTATGCCATAAAAGTAGTGCAACCCTGATACAAAATATTGGTAAAATTGGCCTAGAATGTTTTAAGTGTATGGCTAATTACTGTTAGTAAAACAAAAGTATATAATATAAAGATTCTACAATTGATAAAATGTAAATAGAAAATATGAAAAGTTAAGCCACTATAGTCTTTTTATGACAATTGTTAAAAGTACTAGTGACACATTTTAAGTCACTATTTAGTAGCTTTCTTATCTATAAGTTAATTGAAAACTAATTACTTTAATACGTATGTACATTAGATAGTTTTCCGTATATGAAATTCCAAAATACTTTAGACGAATGAAAATGGACAAGTTGCTTTCTAACCAATAGGAGAATATGAAATCATAAGATTTCAAGAAGTATGCTTCATAGAAGCTATACGATCCTATGTCCCATGAAACTGTTTTGACTGGAAAAGAGAGATTGGAAAAAGGGAGTGTTTTAGTATATAGATGATTCCAGAAATAAGATAGGAAGATTCAGCTTCAAAGAGGAAATACCAGGGATACAAAACAGATTAGACCATAGTGCTGGATTATCCTGACTCCCAGTGCCACTGAAATGTGGACATTTTAGAACCAATTATTAGGCTAGATTAAATGTATTCCTACAGTTCCGTTACCTTTAACCCTAGCATTGTAAAACTAATTTCAGAACTTAATTTGTAGCATCTCCATTTGCCAAACTAAATTATATTTTGCAACAACCACTGTAAAGGTTCTATGTGTAAATGTTATTTCATGCTAAAACGCAACACAGGTCTTGCAAAAATTGACTTTAGAAGGACATCTTATGGACGAAAAGCTTCCTGAACAGCCTTTGGCTCTGCTCCATCTCCCTGTGGAATCAAGCAGTACATGAAAACCTGCAAATTTAATACCATAAAGTCAAAGGTAAATGTTATTTTGGATTGTTTTGTTATAAATATGTGTTAATTGTGTGAACCTAGAACGACGTAAGTGCATGTCCACAATACATAGTTAACTAAAAGTATACCAGGATGCCAGTGGTGTGAAAAATGCTCTCTCAGAGCCTGTTTCACGAACATTTAAGAAATATAAGCTTGCTTTTTTCATCCTATAATTTGCGTTGGTGTCTGTGTTTTCCCAGGTAGTTCTCCAGGGAACTGATGTCACAGTTTTCTAGGCATACTTCTACTCACCTGCAATACATCTTATGGTTGTCCATAGTGCATAAAAGCCATAAAATTAACTATTGCAAAAATGTTCATTTGTGAGTGTATACATTACTTAGCTTTTCTCCCTTGTAAAGTAACGTTCTCAGAGGCATCCCTAGAAAATAGGGGAAGTTGTGGGAACTGTTCACACCAACTTACGTCCTTACTCTAGCATTTTTGTGCATTAAATTAAGTGTGCAGAAACAATGTGAAGCCTTACACAAACATACCTGTGGTACATGCCTACCCAGTCCCCTGGAACACCAATATTATGATCTTGCTGCTCCTAACCCTAAAATTGCCGTGAAGAAAATATTTAATGCTGACAAATGTTCTGTTGCAATAAGTTGCGTCTTTGGACACATATGTATACCGTTCTGTCAATCAGGATCTGTGATATGTGGGCAATGACAACACTTTATGCATTGATGTGCTGCCTATGGGTGCAAACAATTTTGTAAATTGGTTCCTAGAGGTCGATGGCAATTTTGCCTGCATTGCAGGAAATTGTATTTTTGTGTTACCACATCACTGCACAGAAAGGCAGGATATGTTGGTAAGAGGTTATCTTGCATCCCTCTGTCCATTCGTCCCACTGCCAACAAAAAACATGACTGAGATGGAAACAGATGAGACTTGTACAAAGCAATATGCAACATAGTTGAAGCTCTATTTATAATTCTAATGTCTTTATACAATAATTTATCTAGCACAAACATAGCTGAGGGGTATTAAAGCACTTTAGAGAAAAAAGAGAGTCCATTCACTGAACATTATCCCCAGTGAGTGACAGACTATGGAATGTTTACTGTGTTAACCTGATACAGGTGCTTTGAAAAAGTGCGTCTTCATTTTCTTGGAGAATGATGAGGAGTAGGGAAAATCTTAATTTAAACTACAGAAGTATACCAGGGCTGAGCCTTTTTCGAATGAGAATCTGGATATCTAAGAGAAAAAGTAAAAAGTTAAAACTAGATTCCCAAGCCTTTAATTAAAGAAAGTGTGTTTGTCTGTCTCTCAGTAATGCCGCATGACAACATACATGGTGTTGAAGGAGAAAATAAACACTTAAATGAGTTATCTATCTAGACTCTTAATTAAGTAGTATAAAGGAACAGACCGAGAGTCAATGCATTTTCACATAATTCATTATATTCATTCAAAGATATATACATTTCAGCAATAAAGGTACATGATAAATAGAGTTGAAGGTACAGTGTACATTGACTGCTGATTGAATCCATATAAAGGCCCCGACTCACAAAGGTAAATTTACTCATGTGTATGTTTTTTCCTAGACTTAGGTGTAGCTCTCCACTTTTTTTTTGCTATTTGCAAGTTGTAAATTTACACCTAGATGTAGACTTATATGTCGACTACTAATCAGCATTGTAAGCAGCCTTGCCAAGTTTCGGAGGTCCATAAGTGATGCGCTGCTTCATTCTGGGTTTTTCTTTGAATTCTGGGACTTGTAGTCTTATTAACTCATATATAAAACAGAACTGCGAGTCCCAGAAATCAAAAGAAAAAACTTTGGTGCAGAATCTTACGCATGGGCCTGAGAAATGTGGCAGCTATGTGCAGTGTTACTACTGGAAACTTTTTACTTCTTCTTAGAGGTCATCACCACCTGGGTAGGCATCTCCCTATGGGATAATACAGGGAAATGTAATGAAGTTTATTATTTAAAAAAAAATGTATTTTAAACAATTTTACAGTATTTTATTTAAATATGTTAAACTAATATTAACCTGCAACTAATAAAATGATACATCAAATTAGTTAATAAAATAAATTACATGTCTGTTAAATAGTGGTAATATATTAAGTTATAAATATTAATAATTATAAATCATTAAAAAAAATACCCAATCTCACTAACGTATTTTTATTGTTAGTAGATCAAGCTAAAGTGTATGTATTTATTTGATTTACATACTTTTTCCATTTTTTAAAGTTTGACCACTTTTTTTTATTTTTTAAGTATATGATTAAAATAATAAGCAATTATTCATATGTTTGTATCACTACACACCTAGGTGCAGACTTACATATTGAGTCCTACAACAGAACTGTAGGCAACCTTGCTTAGTTTCCCAGGTCCATGAGTGATGGGCGTTGCTTTAATTCCCTTTCTTCATTATTTTGTATGGAAGTGTGTTTTTGGCACTATCAGCAGTTGACTATGCGTGGTGATTGATTTACTTGAAGTCTGGACTGGGTTACAGTTGTCCTTTTTTTTTTTTTACCCTTTTTTAGGCTAGTTGCTTTAGAAGTGTGTTTTGTGAATTGCCAGGCTCTTTCTGTTTTTTGTGTGTTTTTTATTAGTATGGCCCTCCCAAGCCCTTCCTTGAACTTCCCCTAAACCTTTACAGTTTTTGAGTAATCATTTCGGATTTTCCCACCACCAGTCATTCCAAAATGTACTACACAGTGGTATACTTAAGTGTGCAAAGCTCTCTGCCACGGTGGTGGCGTGCTCTGCATAGATAGGAGAGGCGGAGGTCTTGGCTGTTGATTTGTAAATTGTCTGCTGTAGTACACCGTAGTGCTACTGTATTGCTACTTTTATGTACTACAAAATGCAGTTTGATAATCAGCACCATAGAGTCCAAAAGAACAACTAGGAACCATTATTTCCTGTCTTTTCATTTAAACCAAGGCTGTGCAAAACTGAAAAGTTTTTTTTCTCATGACCTACATTTCTTGTAGAAACAAATGGAAAATATGCAGAATAGGCACATTTTATGTGTTTGAGCTTTCATGCGAAAATCGGAACTGTCCCAAAACTTTGAATATCTTATATTCCCATTGGTTTCACAAAAAAAGTTTTGCCCTTTCTGGAAAATGCTGCAAGAGACATTTTATTCAGTGTATCTGTCGCAAGTGTTGGTTAGCTATCTATCTAAATTGCAAATTAGTTTGCCTAAGAATGTGTTTTATAACTTTGACGCAATCACACATGTAATCGGGAAGCATTGTAAACACATTAGAGTCATTTCATATGTAAACAAATAGATCACGCAGCCAAGAACCATTTGAGCACAACCAATTCAGGATTTTTTATTGATTAATGACAGGTTTCTTCATATGTAAATATGTCTTATTTAAAATTAACTAAATCAGTGTGTGCACATTTTTGAAACAGCGTTAATTTGATTTACATGGCACAAACAATTAAAGGCTCACGACCTATGTATCTGAAATGTTACACGTTAATCATTAAAGTGTATATATGGAAAATTTCACTTACCCAGTGTACATCTGTTTGTGGCATTAGTCGCTGCAGATTCACATGCTGTGCACATCCCGCCATCTGGTGTTGGGCTCGGAGTGTTACAAGTTGTTTTTCTTCAAAGAAGTCTTTTCGAGTCACGAGACCGAGGGACTCCTCCCATTTCGACTCCATTGCGCATGGGCGTCGACTCCATCTTAGATTGTTTTGCCCGCAGAGGGTGAGGTAGGAGTTGTGTATGCTAGTAATAGTGCCCATGCAATGGAGTGAATGCGTATGTACATAATAAAGTTTTAAGTAATATATTTACAAATGTACAAATGTTTAAGATCTACTTATAAACGGCTACAGGCTCCAGGGGAGGCGGGTGGGCGCATGTGAATCTGCAGGGACTAATGCCACGAACAGATGTACACTGGGTAAGTGACATTTTCCGTTCGATGGCATGTGTAGCTGCAGATACACATGCTGTGGATAGACTAGTAAGCAGTTATATCCCCAAAAGCGGTGGTTCAGCCTGTAGGAGTTGAAGTAGTTTGAAATAATGTTCTTAATACAGCTTGACCTACTGTTGCTTGTTGTGCAGTTAGCACATCTACACAGTAGTGCTTGGTAAATGTATGAGGCGTAGACCATGTTGCTGCCTTACATATTTCGTTAATTGGAATATTTCCTAGAAAGGCCATGGTAGCACCTTTCTTTCTGGTTGAGTGTGCCTTTGGTGTAATAGGCAGTTCTCTTTTAGCTTTAAGATAGCAGGTTTGAATGCACTTAACTATCCATCTAGCAATGCCTTGTTTTGAAATTGGATTTCCTGTATGAGGTTTTTGAAAGGCGATAAATAGTTGTTTTGTCTTTCGAATTAGTTTTGTTCTGTCAATGTAGTACATTAGTGCTCTTTTGATGTCTAATGTATGTAGTGCTCTTTCGGCTACAGAATCTGGCTGTGGGAAGAACACTGGTAATTCTACCGTTTGATTTAAGTGGAACGGTGAGATTACTTTTGGTAAAAATTTAGGATTGGTCCGTAGAACAACTTTATTTTTGTGTATTTGAATAAATGGTTCTTGAATGGTAAATGCTTGAATTTCACTCACTCTTCTTAGAGATGTGATGGCAATTAAAAAAGCAACTTTCCACGTTAAGTATTGCATTTCACAAGAGTGCATGGGCTCAAAAGGTGGACCCATGAGTCGTGTTAGGACAATGTTGAGGTTCCATGAAGGAACTGGTGGTGTTCTTGGTGGTATAATTCTCTTTAGGCCTTCCATAAACGCCTTTATGACTGGTATCTTAAACAATGAAATTGAGTGCGTAATTTGTAGGTAAGCAGAAATTGCCGTAAGATGTATTTTAATGGAAGAGAAAGCTAGGTTAGATTTTTGCAAATGTAGTAAGTATCCTACTATTTCTTTTGCAGATGCGTGTAAAGGTTGAATTTGATTATTATGGCAGTAATAAACAAATCTTTTCCACTTATTTGCATAGCAGTGTCTAGTGGTAGGTTTTCTAGCTTGTTTTATGACCTCCATACATTCCTGTGTGAGGTCTAACCTTTTTTACTTTCGGCGTCGGGCTCTCTCGGTGCCGACCCGTTTCGGTGCCGCTGTCTCGGTGCCGAATCTTCTCTGAGCCACTATCTCGGGCCCGAGATTGCTGTGTGCCAGTATCTCGACCGGAGTCGGATGACTTCGACACCAGCTCGCCCTTTTTCGGTGCCGATGAACGGTCACCTACTTTTCGGGTTAAGCCATGGCCTGTTGGCGGTGGCGTCCCCTGGGCTTAAGTGCTTTTCTCGTGAGTTTTTGTTTTCGACGTCTTACTCACGGTTTTCGGCGTTTCCTCGGGATCGATCTCCTCAGAGTCCGACTCCTGGGTGGAGAATGTTTCTTCCTCCTCCTCGAAACGCTCTTGTCCTGTCGGCGCCGACGCCATTTGCAGTCTTCTTGCTCTTCGGTCCCTGAGTGTCTTCCTGGACCGAAACGCTCGACAGGCCTCACAAGTATCCTCCTTGTGTTCTGGTGACAAACACAAGTTACAGACCAGATGTTGATCTGTATATGGATACTTGTTATGGCATTCTGGACAGAAGTGGAATGGGGTCCGTTCCATCAGCCTTGAAGAGACACGTGGCTGGGCCGACCAGGCCCCGACGGGGATGGAAGAAAACCCCGAAGGGCCACCGGAGCTCTTCTTAATTCGGTGTCGATCTGTTGTAACTAACCCAATACCGAACGCAAACAATACCGACGATTTTTCCGAGATTCTAACTAACTTTCCGACCCGAAACACGGAGCGAAAAGGAACACATCCGAACCCGATGGTGGAAAAAAAACAATCTAAGATGGAGTCGACGCCCATGCGCAATGGAGTCGAAATGGGAGGAGTCCCTCGGTCTCGTGACTCAAAAAGACTTCTTCGAAGAAAAACAACTTGTAACACTCCGAGCCCAACACCAGATGGCGGGATGTGCACAGCATGTGTATCTGCAGCTACACATGCCATCGAACATATATATATATATATGGAACATGTCACTTACCCAGTGTACATCTGTTCGTGGCATGAGACGCTGCAGATTCACATGCTGCACATCCCGCCATCTAGTGTTGGGCTCGGAGTGTTACAAGTTGTTTTTCTCCGAAGAAGTCTTTTCGAGTCACGAGATCGAGGGACTCCTCCCCTTTCGGCTCCATTGCGCATGGGCGTCGACTCCATCTTAGATTGTTTTCCCCGCAGAGGGTGAAGTAGGAGTTGTGTATATAGTAATAGTGCCCATGCAATGGAGTAAATATGTATGTACATATTATGGTTAAAAGTGATATATTTACAAATTTACAAATGTTCAAGACCTTTTCTCAACTACAGGCTCCCGGGGAGGTGGGAGGGCGCATGTGAATCTGCAGCGTCTCATGCCACGAACAGATGTACACTGGGTAAGTGACATTTTTCGTTCAATGGCATGTGTAGCTGCAGATACACATGCTGTGCATAGACTAGTAAGCAGATATCTCCCCAAAAGCGGTGGTTCAGCCTGTAGGAGTTGAAGTTGTTTGAAATAAAGTCTGTAATACTGCTTGTCCTGCTGTGACTTGCTGTGTTAACACATCCACGCAGTAATGCTTGGTAAATGTATGAGGCGTAGACCATGTGGCTGCCTTACAGATTTCCGTCATTGGTATGTTTCCTAGAAAGGCCATGGTAGCACCTTTCTTTCTAGTTGAGTGTGCCTTTGGTGTAATAGGCAGTTCTCTTTTTGCTTTTATATAACGGGTTTGAATACATTTAGCTATCCATCTGGCAATGCCTTGTTTGGATATTGGATTCCCTGTATGAGGTTTTTGCAAAGCAACAAACAATTGTTTTGTTTTGCGAATTTGTTTTGTTCTATCAATGTAGTACATTAGTGCCCTTTTGATGTCTAATGTATGTAATGCTCTCTCAGCTACAGAATCTGGTTCTGGAAAGAACACTGGGAGTTCCACTGTTTGATTTAAGTGGAACGGTGATATGACCTTAGGTAAGAATTTTGGATTTGTTCGTAGAACTACTTTATGCTTGTGTATTTCAATAAAGGGTTCTTGTATGGTAAAGGCTTGTATTTCACTTACTCTTCTGAGAGATGTGATAGCTATTAGAAATGCTACTTTCCATGTTAAGTATTGTATCTCACATGAGTGCATGGATTTGGGTGTCTGATCTGTTGTTTGTGTTGAGTTAACAGATCTGGTCCGTTTGGCAGTTTGATATGAGGCACTGAGGTTGTCGTGCCCAAGTTGGTGCTATTAGTATGAGTTTGAGTTTGTTTTGACTCAATTTGTTTAGTAGATATGGAAGGAGTGGGAGAGGGGGAAAAGCGTATGCAAATATCCCTGACCAACTCATCCATAACGCATTGCCTTGAGAGTGAGCCTGTGGGTACCTGGATGCGAAGTTTCGGCATTTTGCGTTTTCTTTTGTTGCAAATAAGTCTATTTGCGGTGTTCCCCATCTTTGGAAGTAAGTCTTTAGTATTTGGGGATGAATTTCCCATTCGTGGATCTGTTGGTGATCCCGAGAAAGATTGTCGGCTAACTGGTTTTGAATTCCTGGTATGGACTGCGCTATTAGGCGAATGTGGTTGTGAATCGACCAATGCCATATCTTTTGTGCTAAGAGACACAACTGTGTCGAGTGGGTCCCTCCCTGTTTGTTCAGATAATACATTGTTGTCATGTTGTCTGTTTTGACAAGAATGTGTTTGTGGGTTATTATAGGTTGAAATGCTTTCAACGCTAGAAATACTGCTAGTAGTTCTAAGAGATTTATATGAAGCTGTCTCTGCTGAGTGTCCCATTGTCCTTGGATGCTGTGTTGGTTGAGGTGTGCTCCCCACCCTATCATGGAAGCATCTGTTGTGATTACGTATTGAGGCACTGGGTCTTGAAAAGGCCGCCCTCTGTTTAAGTTTATAGTGTTCCACCATTGAAGCGAGGTGTATGTTTGGCGGTCTATCAACACTAGATCTTGAAGTTGACCCAGTGCTTGTGACCATTGTGATGCTAGGCACTGCTGTAAGGGCCGCATGTGTAATCTTGCGTTTGGGACAATGGCTATGCATGAGGACATCATGCCTAGTAACTTCATCACTAATTTTACCTGGCACTTTTGTTTTGGGTGCATGGCTTGTATTACGTTTTGGAATGCCTGTACCCTTTGTGGACTTGGAGTGGCAATTCCTTTTGTTGTGTTGATTGTTGCTCCTAAGTACTGTTGTATCTGACACGGCTGTAGGTGTGATTTGTTGTAGTTGAGTGAGAAACCTAGCTTGTGAAGGGTTTCTATGACATACTTTGTGTGTTGTGAACACCGTTCTTGCGTATTGGTTTTGATTAACCAATCGTCTAGGTACGGGAACACATGTATTTGTTGCCTTCTGATATGGGCTGCCACTACGGCCAGGCATTTTGTAAAAACTCTTGGCGCTGTTGTTATTCCGAATGGCAACACTTTGAACTGGTAATGTACCCCTTGGATTACAAACCTTAAGTACGTTCTGTGAGAAAGATGTATAGGTATATGGAAATACGCACCCTTGAGGTCTAGTGTTGTCATGTAGTCTTGTTGTTTGAGCAATGGGATCACGTCTTGCAGTGTCACCATGTGAAAGTGATCTGATTTGATGTAGATGTTTAATGTTCTGAGATCTAATATGGGTCTTAGAGTTTTGTCTTTTTTGGGTCTGAGAAAGTACAGGGAGTAAACTCCTGTTCCTTTCTGATGAATTGGTACTAGCTCTATTGCATCTTTTTGTAACAACGCTTGGACCTCTAGTTGTAATAGATCCATGTGTTGTTTGGACATGGTGTGTGTTTTCGGTGGGACATTTGGAGGGAATTGTAGAAATTCTATGCAATAACCATGTTGGATAATGGCTAGGACCCACATGTCTGTTGTTATTTCCTCCCAGTTTTTGTAAAAATTGTTTAGTCTCCCCCCCACTGGTGTTATGTGTTGGGGATTTGTGACATTGAAGTCACTGTTTATTTTGTGGTGCTTTGGGACTCTGGAACTTCCCTCTATTTTTTGGGAAGTGTCCCCCTCTGTATTGCCCCCGAAAACGTCCCCTCTGATATTGACTCTGGTAAGTGGGTCTTGTTTGTGAGGTTGAGGGTTCTGTGCTTTTTCCCCGAAACCCCCCTCTAAACTGTGATTTACGAAATGTGCCTCTGCTCTGTGAGGAGTAGAGTGCGCCCATGGCTTTGGCCGTATCTGTGTCCTTTTTAAGTTTTTCGAAAGCAGTGTCCACCTCCGGCCCAAACAACTGCTGTCCGTTAAAAGGCATATTCAGCACCGCCTGTTGAATTTCCGGCTTGAATGCTGAGGTGCGTAGCCATGCGTGTCTCCGTATGGTGACTGCTGTATTTACAGTCCTAGCAGCTGTGTCTGATGCATCCATTGCTGACCGTATCTGATTGTTAGAGATACTCTGGCCTTCTTCCACCACTTGTTGTGCTCTCTTTTGGAACTCTTTGGGTAGGTGTTCTATGAAATGTTGCATTTCGTCCCAATGAGCCCTATCATATCTAGCCAGCAAGGCCTGTGAGTTGGCAATGTGCCATTGGTTGGCTGCCTGTGCCGCGACCCTTTTCCCCGCTGCGTCGAACTTGCAACTTTCCTTGTCTGGTGGTGGTGCATCTCCCGAGGTGTGTGAGTTCTCCCTTTTGCGAGCTGCCCCTACAACCACTGAGTCTGGTGTTAATTGCTGCATGATGTACACAGGGTCTGTTGGTGGAGGTTTGTACTTTTTCTCCACCCTTGGAGTAATGGCCCTGCCTTTCACAGTCTCCTGAAACACTTGTTTTGAGTGTTTCAGCATTCCCGGTAACATAGGGAGACTCTGGTACTGGCTATGTGTGCTCGACAGTGTATTAAACAGAAAGTCATCCTCTATTGGTTCTGCGTGCAGGGTGACATTGTGAAATGCAGCTGCTCTTGACACCACCTGTGTGTAGGCAGTACTGTCCTCAGGTGGTGACGGTCTCGCTGCATAACAGTCGGGACTGTTATCTGATACAGGCGCATCATAAAGATCCCATGCGTCAGGATCATCCTGACTCATTCCTGTATGAGTTGGAGACTGCATCATTGGTGGAGTGGCTACCGGTGATGGTTGTGGTGAGCGTTGTGGTGATGGTGGCGGAGTTATTTGTTTTGCCACCTTTGCTTGTGATTGCTTGTCTTTCTCTTGGAAGGCAAGTTTCCTTTTAATTCGTATTGGAGGGAGAGTACTGATCTTTCCTGTGTCCTTCTGAATGTGGAGCCTCCTTTGAGTGTAATCTGGCTCCCCTGCCTCTAGCTCCTGTCCGAATCTGTGTCCTTGCATCTGTGAGGACAGGCCCTGTTCCTCGGTGTAGGAACTTGGTTTCGGCTCCGAGGCCGGATGTTTCGGTATCGAAACCTTTTCGACTGTCTTTTTTGGCTCCGAAGACACTTTTTTGCCTTTCGGTGTTCCGATGTCTCGGTGCCGACTCATTTCGGTGCCGCCCTCTCGGTGTCGAGATTGCTCTGACCCAGTGTCTCGAGGTCGAGTCTGTTCTGTGCCGGTATCTCGAACGGAGTCGGATGACTTCGACACATGCGTGCCCTTTTTCGGTGCCGATGGTCGGTCACCTAATTTTCAGGTTAAACCATGGCCTGTTGGCAGTGGCGTCCCATGGGCTTTTGTGAATTTTCCGTGAGTTTTGTGCAGTGACGTCTTACTCACGGTTTTCGGCGTCTGTTCGGGATCGACCTCATCCGAGTCCGAATCCGCGATGGAGAAGGTTTCTTCTTCTTCCAAGTGTTGTTGTTGTCCTGCTGGCGCCGACGCCATTTGGAGTCTTCTTGCTCTTCGGTCTCTTAGCGTTTTCCTCGACCGAAATGCTCGACAGGCCTCACAGGTATCCTCTTTGTGTTCGGGAGACAAACACAAATTACATACCAGATGCTGCTCTGTGTAAGGATACTTGTTGTGACATTCGGGGCAGAAGTGGAATGGGGTCCGTTCCATTAGCCTTGAAGACGCACGAGGTCGGGCCGACCAGGCCCCGCCGGGGAATCGAAAACCCCAAAGGGCCACCGGAGCTCTTCAAAATTCGGTGTTGATCTGTTGTAACTAACCCGATACCGAACGCAAACAATACCGTCGAATTTTCCGAGATTTAACTAACTTTCCGAACCGAAACACAGAGCGAAGAGGAACACGTCCGAAACCGATGGCGGAAAGAAAACAATCTAAGATGAAGTCGACGCCCATGCGCAATGGAGCCGAAAGGGGAGGAGTCCCTCGGTCTCATGACTCAAAAATACTTCTTCGAAGAAAAACAACTTGTAACACTCCGAGCCCAACACTAGATGGCGGGATGTGCAGCATGTGTATCTGCAGCTACACATGCCATCGAACATATATATATATATATGTTTAATAGACATATTATACATAATTTGATTATATTTTAGAGCTTTGTATTACTCAGATAATTCCTGTAGGAACACTTTTATTGGTATGTAATTAGAATTTAATTTGATGCCCCCTCGCCATTACTCATTCAGGTTATGCAACGCTGACTCTCACTGTTCTGGCGTCCATTTATCTAACATTCATGTCCACTCAATGTTACAATCACAGGAGCACAATCTAACAGCCTTTTTCTATGAAGCTTACTTCTGACTTAAGTTTCCCTTACAATAAAGTTTCCAGGCATAAGATGCACTTACAGGATAACGCTTGGAAAATTGGGTCCAGTAGATCCGACACTAGTGCGCTTTTAGCGTTAGGCAGTAAATTCTGTGTATTAACACAAATTAAGGAATCAATATATGTAACCGTGGGAACTTAGATATATTTACGGTTTAAACAATGCCAGAGTTCTCTCACAGTTGCACTGCCATAAAGCAGCAAAGGGCGTCTAGATAATTTGTAAATCAGTCTTATGAATCCTGAACTTTCTTCCCGCTTGTAAGATGCATATATGTGAACCTAGTGCTGCTCTGTGGGTAGCCTGGTGGCGCCCCCCTCTTGTGTAACCCCTCCACACTCTGAGATACAAGGTCCTATCAGGTTACCATGGAGTGCTTGCCCTAGTTATAGAGTCAACGCATGAAGTCTTCTAGTGAACAACAGCATAACAGGCCGCTTTTACTGTCAGACCACTCTTACCAGAGGCAGGATACGCGGGTAGAAGTGTATGCTGCAGTCTGTTACGTCCATGGCCAGCACTGCTTGCCGCAGCCATGCACGCTCATCCACTGTGGTCAGCAGCCCCGGCAGCAGCACCTCACTCTTCCGTAAGGCATTCAGGCACACAGGCAAAGCCTTCAGGAACTGCGGCATCACCAGCTGGGGGTTAGGAGAGCAGAAGAGTGAGCACAAGAAATGGAACCATTAGGCTACCTCCCTTACAGAGACTACTCATTCCCGGTACCATTCGGCTTACTCACTGTGTGAGATGATGGCAGACAACCGAATTTGGAGTACTTCTAATTTTGAAAATATTAAAACCAAATCTGTAAATATGACACATTGGGCCTAATTACGACCTGGCAGTCAGACAACCGCCATTGTGGCGGTCCGACAGCCACATTACGACCATGGCAGTTGCACCACAGTCTGACCACCAGCAAGGCCAGTTCTCCTCCAATTGAGGGGCTGGCGGTACTGGTGGTCCTAATCCACGCTGCCCTGGGGATTACGAGTCCCTTCTCCTCCGGCAATTACATGGCTGTAGCCCCACCATGTAAAGGCTAGCAGAGATGAGGTGCAGGGTGCCCCGGGGGGGGGCCTGCACTTGGCATGGGCAGTACAGGGCCCCCCTGGCCAGCCCCGTCAAATTTTTCACTGTCTGCTTTGCAACAAGTGCTGGTGCATCCTACGCACTACAGCATTGCTGTCGGCTCTATTATGAGCCTGCATCAATGTTGTAGGCCGTTTCCCACTCGGCCAACAGACGGAAACTCTGTTTCCGCCCGCTGACCCAGCGCGAAACTCTTAATGGGGCCCGCAGGAAGGTGGTAGCCTGACCGTGAGAATTTGGCGGACGGCCCTTTCCGTCTGACAAACTCATAATGACCCCCAGTGTCTCCAATTGGCGTAAGTGAAAATTTAGAGGTTATTTATATCCAGACGCATGACTGGAAAAACCCTGTTGAAATGTTACACTGTATTGTATTATATTGTAGCAATTATGTGCACTTCATACTGCTGACTGGATTGTGGAGGACTCTCATTTTTATTTGGATCCTGAGCATCCTTTTTGATTGCTGGCTGATAAATGTTGTTAGTTGTAGTGTGGCCTATATAGGAGCGGTGGTTGAGGTGTGTGAGATTTGGAGAAGTGATGGTTTGAGTTTTTCTGAATGTTCTCCTTGTTATCTTTTTAGGTCTTTAGCTTTGTTGATGACGTGATCAGCAAGGAAGTCACATAGATCTTGTGTATGTTTTTTTTTGGAAGAGGGTCATTCTCAGTTCAGACAATGGATGATTATCTTGTGAAGTTTCTTGGCAGGACATGTAGCTTCATAAACGCAAATGGATAGTTCTAGCTTTTGTCTTTTTTTAATTCGAATGGTATTGAAATGTAAGATTGTCCATAGAGTTACTAGTCTTGCTTTTGCAAGGTATTTCCAGAATACAGCTCTTAAGCATCTACCAAGCTTTTTCAAGTTGATGGGAGGAATTGGTGGTCTGGACATACAGCAGTTAGATGTTGTGCAATGTGTTCACTTGAGCACAGAAGGTAGGATGCCACACTGCTTCAAAGGCCTTGTAGATCGTTTGGATTTTGTGACTAAAGATTTGACTGATGGGGTTAAAAGGTGAAAGCTGAACTGACTGTGGCATAATGGATACATTGCAACGTAATACTTGCAAGTAACTCTGTGGTAATACTGAAAGTCAAATATTGTGTCTAAGATCCAACCTGCTGTACAGCCCACAGACATTTGATTTAAAATCAGCATTTTTATATAGGACATCAGGTATTTGGGAATGCACAGTTTGGGTTTGTTAAACCATGTATGGTATTCCCCCACTTGCATAAACCGGGCATTTCTGTGTTATCTCAGAGGCACAGTATATGAAGAGATGTAGGAAATGATAATTGTAGGGGGACGTAATGATGATGCGATGATGGGAGCAATGGACAAGCAGCAACTTACTGTTAGGTGTGGTACAGTGTATAATTTCTTTTGTAGGTATTGAGGTGCTGTGGAAGATGGCTCCAATTCTTCTTAGTGTCGTTTTTCAGGAACAATTTGTACTTTGGAGGCATACCTTCATGTAGGATTGGTTCAGAGTCATCCCTTAGCTAGGTCTTAGTCATGAAGAACAGGTAAATGTCAGACTATGACAGCAGGCCGTAGACATGAATAAGGTTTTTGTTTTTGTTTAAGAATCTTGTTATAATGAGGACACCTGAGAATAGATGAGTCTATGGTGTCAGGCTGATTCTAATAGGTAAAGTGCTTAGTAATGATTGACTTGGAGCGGAGGTATTGTCATTCTCTGTATTAAGCCAGCTGAGGAATGACATTCCTAGATTGGGAAGAGGAGAGGGTGAGCTGACGAAAGATGTATTCTAAGGGTGTCTAAATGAGTGGAAGGAAGAAAAGGTCAGATGCTTAATGGGCAGCAGCAGAAAGAAATGGGTGAGATGAAAGGAAGAAGAGGTGTGTTTAGCCCCAAATGGATTGGTTCCATCAATTCAAGCGTCAATTTAGTTGTCTTGTACTTAATGCAATTTGATCTTATCTGTCTACAAGAAACCTGTTCGAGTGAAACTATTTCATTGGTAAGCTATTAATCGCTTATTGCCCCTGCATACAAAAGGGCTGCTAATGGACAGTCATCAGGTGGTCCCACAATCCAATGTCAAGTTTCTATGAACTGCAGAACAGAGAGAATAAGTTCAACAAATCATGGATTTTAAGGATCGAAATCAAATTCCTAAATAAATTCCGGCAGAATCTGCTCCTGTTCATTTTATATATCTAACTCATGATAGAAAACCTCTCCAAGCCAAAGCGGATTATTTTAGTAAATATCTTGATGAAACCACCACGCCTAATCTGCATGTAGAACTAACTATCACAGGTAACTTTAATCTGAACCTGCTCAATTTATGACAACTTTGAATCCACAAGGCAGATGGACCTAATCTGGAACATTCCACTTCCTGTTTCTCACCCACAATGACTAGATACAATAGGTGATAATTTAGTCAGGGCCTTCACTCACTTGGGCTCCATGCTCTGAATCGCCGTCAGCCTGGACCAACCTGTATCATTTACGCATGTTGCTCTCTAGTATGGTGCTGTGCTGGACTATACGTTTCTGTCATTGTCTCTATTTAAACAGTTGCTGGAGTTTCAAATAGATAACCGCCTAGAAAGCGATTACTTCCCATAGAAGTCAGGTTTCAAGATACAAGGCTAAAAGATCAATGAGGCCAATCTGATAGGAGATCCACTGACCGTTCCAAGAGCAGACTGAATTAACTGGACCTCCAATGCTGAAAAACTGCTGGCCGGTTGAAGGAATTGCTTTGGGGACATGCGTTCTAACTATCCAAACACAATCGCTGTTGAGAATCAGCCCCTTAAGGTGTTAACCTTTGACAGAGCAGTGGAACTAAGGGGATTGATACGCAAACAAGGTTTCTGCCCAGCAGCTCCTTCAAATGGTGGGAACCATGGTACACAACCAGTTTGCGCAATGAAAAGAGGAAAGTGACTAAATGGAATGCCCTACCTGAGACTCACACTGCACAGCTGAACTGCCCTGAACTGTCCTCCTGTGGTGGGACTACGTCCCCTAGCAGGCCTTGTGTGCATCACCTGGTTAGCGGCTGCTTGTGGAACAATTAAAAAGCACTGGCCATTACCGCGGCACGGGAATGCCGCTACCTGGGATTCACTCTACACAGCTGAACTGCCCTGAACTGAAATGCTGGGATGGGACTATGTCCCCCAGCAGGCTTCTGTGCATCAACTGGTTTGCGGCTGCTCATGGAGCGCTTAAAAAGCACTGTTCATTACCTCGGCCCAGGATGCACCTGGGTGCGTGCCCAGACGAAGACCGGGACAAGAGAGGGCCTGTCTATGCCCGTCCGCAGAGGCTGGGTTACACCACCCCTCTGATTTAGGAGTAAGGGTACTTTTTTTATCTTCATCCTTTTTCTACAGCACTATTTGGGAGAGCAATACATTGCTGCTGAATGGTTCTTTGGGATGGGGGAAAAAGTGGCATAACTTAAATACTCTCGTGGGGCCAGACCATGGAGGAGTGTGGGGAAGAAAAGGCTACTGGGAGCAACCCCAGCGCAGAATCCTGTGGCTCTTAAAATAATTTCATTGATCGAATGCTGGAGAGAGCAATTGCGGTGAGGAGATAAAATTGTCAGAGCAAAAGCTGTCCTTGGGTCTGGGGTCTGTCTCAACAGCTGCTCATACAGAAGGGGACAGTTCTTTATTAAAGTGCAGTCGCATGGTTTAAACAATTCCCTCCCTGTGCCCAACTCTTCTAGGAGCATGAATAGTCAGGTCTTGGACCCTACTGTGAGTCCACCAAAGGACAAAAAATTGTAGGAGCTTGACCAGAGGCAAAGCCAAAGAAAAGGCTAACAATGCACAGTAGGGTACTTCTCGGCAAAGGTTGGAGAAAGATATCACATTATCTTACTCAGATGACTCTGGATCTTGTCCCTTCAGTTTAGCAGTTTGATTTCTATTCTGATAAAGGTAAAGAAGTTCTTAGGGGTATAATTAAGCAGGAACTCGCACCTTTACTGTCCCGATTAGAGGAAGTGGTGCTTCAACTAACGGCCTTGAAGAACGTGATAATTGAAAGTCAGGGTACATGCAAAGGGGGTCCTGTGGTTCCACCCTAATCTAACAGGCCCTTGGAGGCGAGTGCTAAGGTTGTGGGAGGGCATAATAGCTGGGGGACTCGGGTGAAGAGACAGAACTTACATCTATATTGCCCGTAGGCTCCTTAAAGCACAATTGTAATATTAGGACGGGACTAGAGGAAAGAAGGATTGAAAAAGATCAACAATATGTCAAGGGTTATCCTCAACTTCCTCCCGAGTGTACCCCCATATGATCATTTTAAAGAATGTGCCACTTTTGTCAGAAGAGGCTAAGGGGGAATATACTAATTTGCACAACAAGACTGTATATTGGTTGAAATCAAATTCCGGATAGGAGGTGGATCTGTCCCATAAAAAGAATGCCATAGTTGGGCGCTCACCCAAAATAAACCATTGGGGACTGTATAATTATAAAGTTTAGAAGGCCATTAATTGTAGAGATCCTTTTACATCGTTTATCATGAGCACCTATCAGCTTTCATAGAATAGAAGCCCTCCTGTTAGGATATTTTTAAAGACCAGTTAGACCGGAGCAGATTTGATACCCTTTACGCATTCCTGGGTCTTCACAACACAGCCCACTCATTAGAAAGTTACTAAGCGTGGCAGAAGATATCTATAAATAAGCTATAGCTCCGATTGTTACAACAAACACTATCTCAGGTAGAGGATAAAGAGTGACAGAACAGGGACATGGTAGTAGCTAGTGGGAGTCAGTGCCTAGAGTTATATGGCCTGCAAGGGCATGCACAAAATGAGTTGGGCGTGGCCAATACAAAAGGAAATGTTATACAAGATCTCACTGTCAAATGTTGGAATGTGGCAGGGATAGAATCAAAGATCCATAACCCTGATTAGCTAGATATTATATGCTATGCCCAGGTAGTATGTTTACAGGAAACCTAGGTGCAAAGATGATTTTTATATTGATGGCTCTTCCTCCATCCGAACTCCTGCCATGCCTTCAAAAAATGGGTGGGCCAAAGGGGGGCTGGCTATACTTATTACAAACCAACTGCCCATTACTAGTAGGAAGACTTTAACAGTTTCACTCTTCTATCAGGTCGTACATCTAAACATAAATCAAAGGCATGATGTTCTATTAATACATTTTTATAATAATACTTTTAATAATACACATAGTAGAATTATTACCGAGTTGGGGAAGGATTTGGATAGGTTTGTGAGTAAAGTGGGTCTTGATTTTATGTGCCTCTGGGTTGGAGATTTTAATTTGGAGAAATGTCAGTGCAATAGTAGCTCAGTCTGTGGCTTTCGGACTGTTTTGGGGCTGACCAAGTGCATGTCTCACATGAACTGTATGGGAATTCATTAAATGAACGCTTATACAAATTAAATTTGGAATTTGTAGAACAGGATCCAATAGAATATGGCTCTGTATTGACAACCTTCCATGGAAATGGGCATCATTCTATTATTGATAATGTATTGATTTCAGTTAAAGATCTGAATCTGGTTAAGTGGTTTAAGCTTGAATATATTATGCTTAGCGGTCATGCCGTTTTAAGTTTTTCCTTAACATTATTTACAATTGTGAGACAAAAATGGAAAATGTGTCAGAAATTGAAATCTTGGGGAGGAAGGGTATCACCTTAAAATGGACAGGGATAAATGAATTGAAAATACTTGAATCTATTGTGCAAGAAAAATGGGAAGTCATGTGCACAGAGTGGGGGTGGATTATGACAAGCTGGTGAAGGCTTTCTCTCAAAGTTAAAGCCCTGGAAAGATAAGAAACAAAGCAGAATGATTTCATTCATAATGTACCACAGCAAATCAGGCACTTAGAAATGCCTTGCAGGAATCGCTAAGAAACAGGAATAACGTTAAGGAACTCTGAAATGTTTAGAGGTCAGTGTAGAAAAAGAGAAAAAAGGAATTACAGGAATTAGCTTGGGTGGATTTAGAACAGGCTGCTGAAACTGGAAATAATCGTTTATTTTTGGAAAATGATAAACTCTCCTTTTCTGAAACAGGGGGATAACCCTTCTTTGGAGATTTCTGTGCCACCCGATGATTGGATTAAACATTTCTCAGGTATTTTCAATTCAGATAACATTGCTATGGATGTGCCTTTGGGCCCCCAAACCCTTATTACCTTTGAGCCTTGGATCGAATTACTATGGAGGCGATCAGTGTAGCTTTAAAGAACAGTGCACAAGGAAAGGCTCCTGGGCCTGATGGGGTCCAGGTAGATGCCTTCAAGGCAAATGTATTATTATGGGTCACAAAACTAACTCAAATTTGTAACGTAGTTACAAATGGTTATCACCCAAAATCTTGCCGTGAAAGTGTGATAGTCCCCATTTTTAAGAAAGGGAATAGGGGGGGAGCTAGATGCTACCGACCCATTTCACTCTTGGACTCCTCAGTGAAAATTATGGGTGCGGTGGTCTTAGGTAGGTTGGAAGCCTGGGCCTAGGACAAAGGAATTTTGACGGAATCACAATTCGGGTTTAGAAAAGAAATAGGCACTGTGGAACAGGGAATACATTTACATCTTATTATTAGTAAATATACAGTAGCTTGGGTGGGACATATTCACCTGTGCTTTGCAGAACTCTCTAGCGTTTTTTGATTTGGTGAATCATGCTAAATTATGGCAAGTCTTGACAGGCATGGGGGCCCCAAAGAATATTGTAAGTTAACTTTCCCAGTTGTATGCCTCTCCCACTTGTATCCGTTGTGGAAAGAATGGGGATAGAACAGATACATTTCGGGTTACCCAGAGAATTAGGCAGGTTTAACTCCACTGTTATTTTATTTATATATCAGTGGGGTGGATGATTACCTTCAGAGTATTAATGCAGATGCCATCAGGGTGGGCTCTTGAATTACCCCTATTTTACTCCATGCCAGTGGTTCCCAACCTGTGGTCCAGGGACCCCTGGGGGTCCGCAAAGCCTCCTCAGGGGGTCCGTGACTGCTTAGAAATGTAAATAATATAAACAGATTAGGTCCCCAGCTTTCAGTAATGACTTAGTGGGAGGGTCCCAGGATTCCAATAATGATTCAGTGGGGTCCCTGGGTCCCAGTAATGATGAAGTGGGGGTCCACATAAGTCAAAAGGTTGGGAACCACTGCTCTATGCCAATGATGCAGTACTCCTATCTAGGACATCTACTGGTCTTCAGCAGCTGATAACCCACTTTGTTACCTTTATGGAGAGCAGGGATTTAAAATTGAATCTTACTAAGACTTATACCATGGTATGCGGGAAGAAGTTAAAAAAGGGGACACAATATTTTCGGAATAGTCAGATGCTTGAACAAGTAAAAACATTTAATTACCTGGGTATAGTCTTTTCCCAGAACGGTGACTGGACACCCCATGTAGTCGGCCAAGTTAAAATTTATAAGGGTTACAGCAGTGGTTCTAGGCTTTGTCATGAAGATAGGCAGCAAACCTTTAGAAGGAATTACTAAATTATATAGAAGTAAATGTCTTCCAGTGGCACTGTGTGGTTCTCCAGTTTGGGGTAAATATAAGTGTAAACTGTCACAGTTACAAGATAATTATTTTTTGATCTGACTTTTTGCCATGCCAAAGTCGATCCCCGCTTACTTAGTACATAAGAAATTGGGAACAGAGTATGTGGAGGATACTATTGATCTTAATATATTAATTAAAAGGCATAGTATCTGGACGAAACAAGGCACCAAGTATACAATAGAAATCATTAGGGACTGTTTGGGTCTGGATCACTGTATTAAAATTCCATGGTTTCAGCATATTAAAAGGTTGTTGTTAGAGATAGGGATGAACTTTAATCCTCTAGAACCTCACAACATTTTGAAATTAAGCAAAAGGGAAATAAAATCGTCCTCAATGGGAGTAAAGGAGGCTGTTAGGGAACACCAGGAAAAATGAAATCTACAGTAGATAGATACACCAAGGTTATAATTCATCAGGGGATATAAGGATACTTGATCCATGTGAAAAATGTCTACAATAGATTCTTGTTGACCAGGCTGCATTTGGAGCAGATTCATTATTTAACGGTCTTCCCAGATACATTTGGGTGCTGGTTAAACAAGAGGCAGTCAAGGTTTTTTGTCGAAAATTCACTCTCCCAAGTTTCACTGTAGAATCCCAGATAAGACTGGAATTCGGGCTCATTGAACAAACGTTGCCACAGAGTGACACTTTACTGAACTCAGGTGTAAACTAAAGAAGGCTGAAACTGGGAGCCTTAAATTTCGTCATGGTAAAGACCTCTTTACTTTGCCTGCATCGCCTTGGTAGGATGAGGTTCAGAAGTCTATGGAAGATCTTTCAATGAACCATCAATGGGACCTGAATATCTTGTAAGGGGCCTTTAAATCTATTCTAGGAAACACAGTAAAAATATACAGTAGGGGGCGTGGCTTGCCAGATCAAGATGATAGATGCAATTTGAGTGCGGTCCCGGCCATCCATACCATCCTGCACCACTCGGACCACTGTACGTTGCCTGATCACTGAGGGGTCCATGTAACGGCCCTGGGAGCCAACTGGGCAGTAATTGAGCTGCCTCCTAATACGCGGTGCGGCTCCGGTTGAGCTCCCAGTTGTCTGGCGATCTAGTGGTGGCCGAGCTCGCAGCTTGCTCACCTGGAGAGGTGAAGCATCCACGGGGCCGAGGCAGAGGGTTGCCAAGACCGGAAGGAGAGGCTCTTCCCTTGCTGTTGCCTAACAACCTTGGGGGATGCTGAGACTTACTCATTGGAAATTGGAGAGGCCCTCCCACCGCTGGGACCGACACTGCAGCCCGCTGCTCGTACCCGCAGGGAGAACTCAAGGTGGCATAGGTGCAGCACTGATCCCCCACCCTGGATACAGAGATTAGAGCAGCGGAGGTAGGCATGAGGTGTGCATGGGCCATAATACATTGTCACAGCTATTCGTGGTGCACTATGCTAATCAACGCATACATCACCTTTATTAGTGGGGACTTCTGGTACAAATAAAACCAATACTGGGATGGAATGCAGGCTAGACGGCCTAATCCACCCATGCTACGCCAACATGTTTCTGCCCTGTTCATAGCCAATTCAGGTCATAGGCATTCATACGGGCCAAGAGACCCCTAATGGACTGACCTATCTAACATCAGTAAGTGAAATGCAAAGACACTCATGACAAGGTGTGTCCTACCTTTTATGTAATTGGTTTTTCCCTCATTTAGGGAATACCATCTTTCCTGGTCTGTTCTTAGCAGTTGGCATTGGTTTCGTTACCACGTTCCTTCTGCATTACTGTTTCTTAGTGTGTGACTACAAGGATTTTTCCTATGAATCTCTCCATGGGAGCCTTCATTAGTCTACGCTAGGGTAAGGCATCATCTTGGTGTGTGAATAAATATGCTTGATCTGCACTATGTTCACAAGTTTGTAGTGGTTTGCTGTGCGCATTATTCACATGTGTAAAAAGATGTTTACAAAAAGTTATTACAAGTATGAAAAATTCTTGTTATGTTCTCATTTTCTATGAGTTTTTATCATTTATGTTCCGTTTATGTCTTCAATTATGTGTTTTAAGTTCTATCTATGTTATGTGTTTCACATACCCACAAAATCATAAAAAATATTTTGCATTTCCAGCTAAAGCTCTCTCACTGGACAATACTAATAGGTATAGTGTGCCTGTTGTTGATTGTATGACTGTATGTGTTTGTAAAAAAAAGAGTTTGAGGAATAGGGATCTGGGTCCAGAAAAAAGCCTAGGACTCTCTTTTCATCCCCCACATAGGCTGAAACGTGTTAACTCATTCAGATGCTGGGATAATAGACAATTCCAGGCATCATCGTAGGTTTTAATAATTTCCTAGACCTACCCCCATTAAAAGCAAATCTTTGGGTTAGGGTACAGGGATTTTTTAATTCTCTAGGTCCTGTCTCCAAATCTGCCCCCCCACCTTCGAAAGTACTCCTTACAAGAGCAAGGAGCCCACACACAACTAGAATTTTCTCTGGTGAATGAGGTGTGGCCAATGATGAAGCATGACACGCTCGTGGGTGTGTGATGCCACACCTGACAATTTCTTTGTATATCCCTTGTCCAACGCATATCAAGAGACAAAGGACAAGACAAGGGTCCCCTTTAAACAGGAGTATTTACCCATAAAATGGGTCTCTGTGTTAAGCGTGGTCACTTTTGATGTTTGTGGTTTACAGTGTAGCCAGGGAAGACTCAAAGTAGTGACCTCGCTTTTCGTCTCATTCCATAGGACTTCTGTCTAAAACTGGATACCCAGGTCTGCTAAATTACAATAGGGCCTCACCAACAAACAACTTAACCCTGTGAGGTATCCTACATGGATTTCACCCTGCAGGTTACACACATTGCTCTGCAGAACGCTCATACACTCTTTAAGCTATTTTATCATGATCTATTAAACTTATGCCAACAGATTACAGTAGTTCCCCACAAAAAATGCATTAAGTAACTGAAGTAGCTTACTAGTACTTTTTCATGAGACTTGTACAGTATACATTGTTCTTTGTAGCAGGTGCTTTAACACCCTAATCTTAACAAATGATCTGTCGCCAATATAGAAAGACGGTAGGGATGTATTACCACATGTACCTATGTTGTCAATTTGCTTGGGGGCAGAGTTTGTAAAAATAATAACAGGCCCTAGGCTGAGTATCACTGAATCTGTCCCCCATGGCTCTGCCCTTTCTTTCACCCGACCCCTATGCTAATTTGTGTCTCACAGGGTACAACTTTTCCATTTCCACTCCTGCTTTCATATGAACTTTATAACTCGGGTTCTCTGTACATTCTTAAGTATCCCATAGCTGTTTCCATGATAACATTTATTATCTCATATCACCATTTCCTATGCCCCTTCACTTCACATGATCGCTTTAAGGACAAACTTAACAATCATCCTGTTTTTGCATCCAAGCCATCAAAAGCTTTACAGGAGAGAAATCTCCAGACAGAAGGGTGGGAACCTAAGCACTGTGATAAGCAATTGAGAATTGAAGTCCTAATGATTACAGTTAAGTAATCCAGACATTTTCCCCTCACCTCAATCTTTACTTGCATAAAGTGTATGAAAGCTACATGTCTGCGTCTCAGTCCTACACTGATATTGCCAATGCAAATTAATACATCACCATCAAAGTGCATCACGTTTAACATCTGATGATCAATTGGTACCAGATAAAGCCTCTCCATCTCCACCATATCCAACATGTAATACAATACAAAGCTGAAGGATGCTGTCAGGTTGCTGCTGTGAAAATATCAAAAGGAATTGTGTCCCTAAACTCAGCTTATGAGGCTGCAAAGCACCTCTTGTTGATAGTCCCCGAGCACCTCCCAGCATGACTGTGCTCACCGGTTCATAGGCCTGGGAGATCACCATCTTGACCCATCAGATGACTTTTGTTTGCAATAGATCTCATTCCTTTTTTGTCAAAGCAAATGAATGAAGAAATGGTCTATACATGGAAGATTTCACCAATGGAACCACATCCATTATATGTGGAAACACCTGGTTCCTGACCAAATGCCAGAAAAGAACACTGGCAAAATGACATCCTGCTTCCTGTGAAAAGCCTAATTAACCAAGGTAAGGAAGACAAACTGGAACCTAAACACCATCCGATCCAAAGCAACAATTCTCCTACACCATGGCCTCCACAAAGAAGACTTTTGAGTATGAGAAATTTGATGGAACTCCCTGCACGGGTTCAAACAAGGGAAACTCTAATTCTGGGAAGACCAAAGGCCGGCCAAACTATAAGGTTTCAAAAGTCAACAAAAGTAATTCTCAGTAATAATATAACAGCTGAGGAGTTAATGGACGCCAGCTTTCCTCTCATCCCTCTTCCCTGACCAGACGAGCCTTTAAGGCATGGATAGTGACCCACTTAAAGTTCAGAATGGCACTAGTTCTAATCCATTTTGTAGGAACAGCAATATAACAATGGTCATTTGTTTATATTTCAGATTGAACCACTGCTTCCAATGGCTCTGCAAGGCCAATTGCTCGACTGTCTACTGCTTTTTGTCCCTCTTCATTACCTGCAGTGATCTGTTCCTATTGCTAGTATGCCAAGTGGGGTCTTTCCTTTTGTTCTATGCTCTTCATGTGCGACTGCACATACCTTTAGAACCTTCATCTATGCACACTGACGTCTGCATGATGTCAGCCAAATTCCATGCTACCACAGCTCAAGCCCTGCAGGTACTCCAAAAGCAACACTGAGGAAGGTGCGCCCAATGCCTGGATTTACCAAACACCAACTCACCTTTTTACATATTTTGTAACCAAAAAATTGGGGAGTACAGAAACTGGACATCACATTAGGCCATCCGAAAAGACACAACTATGACTAGCAGGAAAGAGTATGGAACAATGTCTCTAGCGTCAGCAGACAAATGCACCTCAATGCTAAAATAGATGTTCTTTCCAAGTTAAAAATTCAGCTTGGAGTGATCTGAAGAAAACCTAGGTCAACGGGAATAGGTGGATAAGGAAATAATTAAACTCATTTGATTAGGAGGGTAGGGTACGTTTACCTCTTTAAAGAGGTTACCAGACTAAACTATTTATCCACTGAGATTACAGCCTGGTGTGCTGTTATTTGTAGTAGGAGTCTGATAGGGATGGGATTTGATAGACAACGAAAAACCTACACAGTGTGGCACAGTTAAGAGGGAACAGAACAAACATGCACAATGGCAACCCAGTTAGCAAGATCATTTGGACACCTGCATACTTAGCAGCACAGCAGCAGAGATTGGTGGAAATATACACACACGTCGGCATGGTTAGCACAAGTCGGTAGGTACATACATTGGGTGGCTTTGAGAGGGTAGGATAGTGCACCCTAGTTTACCTGTCCATCAGACATACAGGAGGCAGCGCAGTGCTGGCGGTAGCAGGCCAGGATCCTAGTCAACCGGGTCACCAGGCCATCACGCACATCCTTCAGAGGTGTGTGCAGGATGGCACTGTAAGCTGTGGGGTCACAAAAAGGCACAACTGTGAGTTTACCTCACAAAACATCTTTCATGTAAGTGCATCCAGTAAACCAGATATTTCAGTTATGTGCAACCACCCATACCCACATCCCACGCTAGCCAAAATGGGCCTTTGGATCTCTGTGTTTTATGGCACTAATCTTCAAATGTTTATAGCCCGCCTCATTGTTGCTTCTGCAAAAAATCATCTGTTGTTGTGGCTCCTATTTTATGATTGGTTGGGCTGGCAGCTTTGCAAAAAGATGTAACAGAAGGTACATGCAGCAGGCAGCAGATTTAGTGATAAAAAGAATATTCTGACTCAGATTCTTGCATGTTTGGACTGTGAACCGTTAAAGTATGTAAGGATTTGCAAGTCACATTACTCTACAGTTCAGAAACTTTCCTTTAAACTTTAATCACTCCTCCCCTTCTGAAATATGACAACACTAGTTAAATATGCTAACCTCCTCTCTGGCAGTGGTGGTATGTCCTGGTAATATTTCTCCAGCACCCAGGCAGTTTAAGGATAGTTGTAGGTGGGCCAATTACCTCTTTGTTTGGGTGGTGAATACCTGTTGTTATCCTCTGCTGTCCTCCAGCTTTGTGAAGAGGACTCTTGCTATTCTTTATCTACCCATCACCTTCTCCTCAGCACTATGTGGTATCTCTTAGTGGTTCCTGCTCAGTGTCCTTGTGCTGAGGCTAGCCCCTTTCAGTATGTTCTCTTCTCACATCTTGGTAGTGACATGACAGCCCCCATGGACAAATTCTCACTTCATTAACAGTGTGGAATACCTTGTCATATTCCCTTAGAACATTTTATTGGTTGGAGGTCAGTTCTTGAAAGCCTCTCCTGTCCCTGACGACCACTCACCTGATTTAGAGAAGTAGTACAGCAGAGCCTCAGCCTGGCTCTGCTGGAATGTCTCCACCAGCCGCTCTGAGCAGTTCAAGTTGATGTTGTGCACACGAAGCCTTCGCTGACCTGTCTGATCGGTGTAGTACAAAGCAAACTATTGGAGAAAGAGACAGGAAGAAGATACCTTCAGACACAGCTAGAAAGTTACGTATATCAAGAGTGATGTGACCTAGCCCCATCAAGGAAGCTTTCTGAAAGAAACAATCGATGTAGCTTGTTAGTCACTATACTGATGGAGTGTAAATTGTGGGTTGTGGCTCTAGCAGGTGATCAGAAGTGGTGTGGGATTTTCTTGATGACTTTCCTAAAATGAGCTTGTTTATTTTTCAAAATTGGTACCATTAGTCGTGGTAGCAGATTGTCCCTTTGCATTATCAACAGTTGCCTGTATTTACCTTTTGGCAGGGCATCAGCAAAGGCCTCTGTGTCTGTGATTGGTTATCCGTAGTAATCTTGTATGGCTGTGGGAGCGGCTGGATTCCTGGTGCCCTTGTGTGTGTACCAGTAGTACTCTGGTATTGACCTGGTGATCTACTGAAGTGTATCGGAGTTGCCCTTATGTACAAGTTGTGGATATGACTTTGGAAGGAGAGTTCTAAGTTAGAGGAATTTCTCTCCTTGGGTCATCAGTGGGGTCAGGGTGGATGGACAACGTCCGGGTACTGTTATTGACATTGTAATGATGTATATATGTAGTTGTTAACATCAGTAGTGGACTAGGATTCAATTTTATTCACAGTAGTTTTGAGTTGTGAGTTAACTAGTAGGGTGGGGAAATGCGGTTGGGGGAACAGGGGTTGAAACCAGTTTGTTATTTCCATATTGGTGTTTCAGAAATAATCTTGCAGGTGGGGTTGGCTTGGTTAGGGGTATCAGAAGCCATCTAAAATGCTGTGATGGTAGTCTTGCCCTTTTGAGAATATTCAGCAGAGAATAGTGGTTTGCTCTAGAGATACTGGGCATATTTACTCCTGCTTACCTGAAGGTAAACACCTTCTTCTGGGTTGAGTTTGGTGCTAGGCTTGAACTCCACCATAAAAGACTGGTCACAATCTGTGTACGCCATCCTGATTTCACCCTGACTACTAATGCCAAATGGGTGTATTAAGCCGGATATTAAGAGACCTGACAAAGGAACAGGAAACCAGCATCAAATGCCATTTTATTAAAAACCGATGCACTGACTCCCTACATTGACACAGATCCCACTAACCTTGTATTGATCAGTCCCTTCCCTAGTCCACATCTCTGAGTGTTAAATCAATATTTTGGCAAGGTGTCTGAATACATCCCCAAAATATTGTCTGGGAAGTAGTTAAAATTACAACACTTAATTCACTCACACTCTGCATACATTCATCCAATGTATCATGTTCTATCAGAATAAAAGAAAAGTGCAGTGAGGGTAAAGGGCTGCATATGTACCAAAGTATATATGTGGGTTACAGTACTGCTCCCCAGGTGTGAGTCCCTGTAGAATGAGGTAAGACGTCTAGTAAATACCCTAGTGCCTGGGTTTGAAGCATCTCTAATGAGGTGAAAAGTGCAAATTAAATCTTATTTTGGTTCTTTGTGTGACTGCTCAGCATCTCACCTTTGCTGGTGTACATTTTCACCTGTGCATTGAATCCCATTTCTTTCTCCATTGCGTGATGGAAGTCTTGCAACAACCGGCAACCGTCTACCTCAGCCTGATAAAGAAAACAATGCCATCAGACTTGCCAAACAAGTCAAGCAGCCATTGACATACCCACCCCTTCTGTGAAAGGTATAAGAGTTCCAGACATCTGCTGAATCATACAGATCCTTACAGGAACAAAGCAATAGGACCCACCAATGGCATCCCCCATGAGTGCCACCATAATCATGCTATCCAGCAAACATTACAATCACATGTAAAAGCATATATGTAAAACATTACAAACAATTCTTAAAGAAGTAAATTACATGACATGCAGAAAGTAGTAGAAACACAAATAGTGAGTACTGGCCTCCATGCCTCTGCCAGCATTTCATATTTTTTACTTTATATTATATTTACACCACAAATTACACTATGAAATAAAATATGGCCTTGGTTGCCCCCTTGCGCAAAGTGTAGTGTTTGAATATTATATTGAATCATCAATGTCCTGAAACAAGAAATAAGGTGCCTCAGAAAAAAAGACTGTATTATAAAACATTTGAACAGATTCCTACACAGCTTGAAAAAACTACATTTGTGATTTTAAATTGGATCTTCTAGCCAGGAACCAATTTTACATCCAAGGTTCCTTTATATTTACACCGCGTGGAAAGGTACGCAGTTGATTGCTCATGAATGACCAGGTTTGGTGGGCTAGTTGACTTATTGTGAAAGTACCACCTAAGCAGAGAATTGCTTCCATCCCTCTGGCTATATGTATCAGAAACCCATGTAGGGCAAATTGTGATGGATCAATTTTAGAGACCTGCAAGTAGGGGTAAATATGTTTAATTGTATTTATTTGGGCACCTATATGGTAAGGCTGTTATGGGTGTATACTTTGGTGTGAGAGGGCCTCAAGTAAGCAATACTTATTCCCCAGAGATATAAATCCCAAGATTGAGTCCTTAACGTCCATTCCAGAGGCATGTTCTGTAATATTCAATTCAATTGTTTTTAATTATTCTGTATTTTTCTGTAAATACTCATCAGTGTTTTTTATCCTGTGGTGTTTTTTATATATTGTATGACATATTAATAAACTGAAATAATAATAATTCTGACTTTAGCTTTTGGAATCTTTACCCACACCAATTTCATTAGTTAACACAAACAAACAGTCAAGTGTACATTGTAAGAAAGCTTTTTGATATCAAAATGATATGTTAGCTATCTTCAAATATAGACTTAATCCCAAAATGTTCAAAGATACAGCCATTTTCCCCCACAGAGATAAAGGGCCTCATTATGAACCTGGTGGTCTAATGACAGCTAGGTTCCCGGTGCTCCGAGCACCATATTATGACCGTGGCGGTAGCGCTGTAGTCGGTACCACCAGCACCACCAGATTATGACCTCACAGCAGCCTGGCAGTGCTGCCCTGGGGATTACAACCCACTTCTCTGTCAGCGATTTCATGGCGGTAACACTACTATGAAAAGGCTGGTGGAAACAAGGTGCAGGTGGCCCCAGGGGGGCCTCTGCTCTGCCCTTGCACTTGGCACGGCCAGTGCAGGGCCCCCCTGGCCAGCACTGTTGCAATACTCACTGTCTGCTTTACAAACAGTGAACACTGTGACAGGTGCTAGTGCACTGTATGCATTACAGCATTGCACCAGCTCTATTACGAGCTGGAGACAATGCTGTAGGCTGTTTCCCGCTGGGCCAGTGGGTGGAAACTGAGGTTCCACCTGCTGACCCAGCCGAAAACTCATAATGGGCCCAGCAGGGAGGCTGCCACACTGGCGGCAACCTACCCATCTGGACTTTGGCGGACAGGCTTTTCCGTCCGTTGAAGTCATAATAAGGCCCATAGTCTTGTTAGAAAGTTTCTCCTTATAATTTCAGTCTAGGACATTCCATCAATATTTTCACTTGGCTCCTTTCTATGGTTAACCAAGTAAATCACATAACTTGTGTAAGTAAAATTTACAGAATTTAAATACTACAAACACATGTTTACTGGAGCTTTTCACATAGAAATTCAAAGAAGATGATGAGAACCCACAATGGAATTTTTAATATTGTAAATCTTGTCTAGGAATTGCCTTGCAGTTATCATCATTAGTCAGAGCTAATCTAAAGTCTTTAATTTCACTAGGATATAAAATGATTTAGAGCAGCAGCTCTAAACCTTTGGCATTCCAAGGACCGCCTGTGAATCACTACTGGAAGCCAGGGACCACAGCCTAAGCAATATCTATTATGTGAACCTCAAAACAATACAGAAACATTAAACAAATACACAAATTAAAAAATATTATGCTTATATAAGAAAGAACGTTTTTTTTTTTAAATCAAAATTTTAATCTCAAGGGTAGGGTGGAGCTTTTTCCAAAATCAGTTTTACTTCTAAAAGGCTAATTGATTTGCTAGAATTTAGCCCATTATTTTGACTTTTTTAATAATAGTGCATGCTCTCCTTTTGTTGGCACATACCAGTGCTTCCGTTGAGGTCACCAATCATCCACACTAGACTCTATTTGCTGTCCTGTGCTGCTGCCACTAATCAGGCAAAGGACATCAACATTCTTTTTAGGCTCCTATTTCACCTTACTTCATATTTACAGAGTGGTTTAAAGTTATGTATGAGCGTTTTTATGTATGCATATATAATTAATCTGCTAATGTGACTTTTGTTTTAAATAGTCGTAGACCCTCTCAGTAGGTGTCACAGACCCCCAGTAGTCCACCAACCCCATGTTAAGAACCGCTGATTTGGAGCAAAGAGAGAATTGAGTTGGCATAGTCGATATAGTTTAAACTTTCCTAAGGGCCTTCAAAAAGTAGGCATTATTAAACCCCCTAGGTGCTAATTGGCTTTGCATGATCTCTCTCGTGAATGCCACAGCCTTTATTTTCTATTATCTGAATATCAGCACCATGAGAAGGTGGTATTAAGTGTGGTACTTGAGTAAAGATACTTATGTAGGATTTCAGTTGTCTGTCCATCCACTTCACAGCAGGATGTATCATACAAATTATTTTAGTTTTAGTAAAGGCGATAGAATTTTGTTGACTTGCCATATTGAAGCAAAACATTTAAATACTTTTGGAGCTGTACTGGCTTGTGACCTAGGACACATATATAATTTTCATTGGTACCCATGGGCATACTGTGTGCCTCACCTAGATGATTGTTTGTGAATCATGTGAATTGTTTTTTAAAGTATTGTCTATGTATAATTAAAAAAACTACAGTGAAAGTAAGCCCCATTGCGGCTTGCTATTTGCCTTGTATGACCATAAGGATTAACTTATTGAATTGCAGTCCATGCTTCTGAATAGTGAAGTCTAATGCAAGCAAGAAGGCATCAGTCTATGTCTTGGGCCAATGTGCCCCACAGGAGCAATATTTCTACTGATGTAATATCCAATAAACAACATATAGACTGCTGGCTTCACTGCAGGTAGCCTTGTGAGCAAAAAGTGAGAGGAACATCAAATTGTTGTAGAAGAGGAAACTTATGGGCGTCCATCTGAAATAATACCCATAGCATTAGTCCAAGCTTCAAGATGGATTAATACCCTTTTCACAAATAGTTGATCGCAGACAGTTAGAAGGGCAGTAAACAGACAACTAGCTGTATTATTCTATATACCTTTTTATAGCTGAGACAAAATATGCTGCCTATCTATGTTACTGGTCTGATGTAATTGGTAAGTATTTTTCTAGCCAGAGGGAGAACTTAAAATAAGGCACACATATTCTAATTTGCTTCTAAGACATCCTTAGATATCCTATTATTACCTAGAGTGCTTGAGTTAATTTTGCATACTTGTCAGACTAATACTTTTAATACAAAATGAACACAGTACATAATCTAAGGTGAAGTGATTGGCTCTGTACCACACATTATACTGTAGAAGTCATCTAACCTCATGATATAACAAAATGTTGACACTTCAGTAACAAAGTCATGGAAGTTAAATCTACTTTCTGCCACAATCTTCGACAACTGGTATGTATCTTTTAGGGAAATGGTTAAGTGCATCACCTCCCAATTTTCCATTAAGCATTGCTTTCAATTATATATTTAGAGCCATTTAAAAAAACTTTACGTGGCATATCCTGTAACCTCTTGTCCGCTCAACATCCTGTAATGTTTGTGATAACTAAATTACTTGAATAAACTCCTGTTTCCTGCTCTGACTGAGGAACTGGGGGACCCTTTTTCTGTGGAATCTTCTGTTGCTTTTTTCTAAACCAGATGTCGTGGCTATATAGTATTTAAAATACTCCAATCAAGAGTGGATGTTGATCAAGTAGTCTCTCAACCATTCAGAGGACTCAGACACCAGAAGTAAACCTATTACTATCTTTTTTTTTTTTTAGTCCTCATACACCTCACAGAAACTCCTATATCAGCCCCGTAGTTGATCCTGGCACCACTTCCCAAAAAGAGCTGATCCTGCCGACGAGCCCCCAATTTCTTTCATATAGACTTCAAGCAGTAAATGGTATACCTGCGCCAGTCAGTCTAACGAGAGATGGGGAGAAGGAGAAATAATCATTGGACCTTGACAAACCAAACCATTTTTATACGCTCCCTATTAGACTACAACCATATTCATCTTCCTTGCCAACCAAGCAGGGGGGCCCACATTCCTCTTGCATAAGCCCCCTACCGCCAGGTCCATTTTTGCAAAATAGAGAAGGGCTTGCAGCCAGTCTCTGAACGAGGGAGGCGTATTCGCTGTCCATTTTCCCTCCTGGGCACTAAGATGGAGTAGAAAATTAAGTCCTTGTGTGCTTTACTGATGTTGTGCCTTCCTCCAGCTGCCCCTTGCGTCAGGCCAAAAATAATCAAAGGGAGAGTTACCAAAACCTCCCATCCCAACACATGAGAGAGATATTTACAAAGATCTTTCCAAAAAAGCTCCCCCCCTGGACACTCATAAAACATAGGAAGATCAGAGACAAGCTGTAAGTCACATTTGGGACACTTAAATGCCTTGTTACTGCCTATTCTAGAGAGTCTCCCTGGGGAAAGATATGTTCTATGAATCGTGAACAAATGATTCCTCCAAAGAAATGTCGGCTTGGCAATCCTAAACAGAGTTGACATAGA
Organism: Pleurodeles waltl; assembly: GCF_031143425.1. NCBI lineage: Eukaryota > Metazoa > Chordata > Amphibia > Caudata > Salamandridae > Pleurodeles > Pleurodeles waltl. The sequence goes on from NC_090450.1 coordinate 705,213,785, forward strand.
GGATTCCCACCACTGCATGACTTTTCCCTGTGGCATAATCTTCCCCCATAGGGAGGTGGGCAATGTAAATTCCCCATCCAGACCTTCTAGTATCTCCCAATACCAACTTGAGACCCGCTTAAGTCTGGTGGACTCAGATAACACAAATTCTTCCAAAAAGACGCCAGCCCCACATCACTCGTGATTCTCGTAACCAACCTTTTATTTGAGCATACGTCAATATAGAAAAGGTACACCCCAGCTTCACCTCAAGATCTTCCAGAGAAATTAGCACTCCATCGCTAAACAGATCCCCCCAGGACATTATCCCTGCCTTCTTCAATGGTAATGCTAAAACGTCCTTAAAACATTCAGGGGTACCAGGAGAGTCCCAAATTGGAGCATATGGACTGTAATAACTGACTCCTGCTGCCAGCCTCAAATAGTACCAGCTTGATGCGACATCGTGGAGGATTTTCAATTTTATTTTTTTAAAGAATTTTGGGTCTCCAAACTTAAAAAATATATCGCTTAACGGCTCCCTTAACCGAGCTCAACATAGCTTTAAACATTACACCGATTGCTGAGGCTTCAGGAATAGAAAACAGCATTTTTACAGAATTCAATTGAAATGCCCAGGCATAATAGTTCAAATCCGGGAGCACTAGCCCCCCTTTTTCCCTCTTTCTCCTCAGTTTTTTCCATGATATCCTAGATCCCTTTGATGCCCAAACAAAAGAGGTAATAGCCTGTTGAAGCTTTAACAAATACTGCTTATGCATTAACAAAGGTATAGAGCTATACAAAAAATTGAGTTTAGGCAGAATCAACATCTTCACCAAATTAACCCTCCCTACCAATGTCAGGGGAAGGTACATCCATCTCTGAAGGGGTCTGCACCCTTCCTCTATCACCGGCTTTAGATTTGTTATTTCAAGTAGCTGAATATTCTGAGTATATAGAATCCCTAAATATCTAATTTCTCTTCAATTGTATCTGTCCCACCGACAAATGATTCCAAGCCATAGCCTCTGTCTTCTCTGCATTGACCCGAAATCCCGAAACTTTACCAAAATCATCAGCTAAAGAGAAAAGCATAGGCAGGGCAAAAAAACAAGTCAGCCGTATAAATTAAAAGGTCATCAGCATACAGAGCCACCTTTTTCACCCAACCATTGCACTCAAAAGGAGCAATAACCGAATGCCTCTTATTTTCCTGGCTAGTGGCTATATATACAAATCAAACAACAATGGGGAGAGAGGACAACCTTACCTAGCGCCCCTCGTGATCTTCAAAGGCTCAGTAAGATTACCGTTTACTAAAACTCTGGCAAAGGGATCTCTATATATTAAATCTATAACTCCGCAAAAGTTTTCTCCTAAACCAGATGATCTCAGGATTAATGTTAAGTACCTCCAGTTCACCCTATCGAAGGCCTTCATTCCATCCAAGGTAACCACAGCCAGGGGCGTTTCAAAGGATGTAGCCATATCTCTTGCCCCCGCCAAGTTATAAGTCAATTCATAGAGAAACCTACACTTGATAAATCCCTTTTGATCAGGGTGAATTAGTTGACCCACCACTCTTCTGAGTCTATCAGCGAGAATTTTAGCAAATATCTTATAGTCGCAATTCAGCAAAGGGTTAGGCCTGTAAGATTCACACTTAACCGGACTCTTCCCCAATTTCTGAATTAAAGCAATCATAGCCTCATTCTATGAACCAGGGATAGGGGCCCTGTCTTCAAAGATCACAGCAAACAAGTCTACCAAAACTGTAATTATTGACTCCGCCATCGAGTTATAGAATTCCATAGGAATGCGGTCGGGCCCAGGTGCCTTACCATCTTTACTACCCATCAACACCTTCCTGATTTCCCCAGCTGAGATCAGACTGTTCAAAGCGGTTTGTTCTTCTTGTGACATAGTTGGGAGTGTGTCATCCACCAACCATTTACCAATATCCTCCTCGCCTACCTCAGCCTCTTCTTTATACAATTCAGAAAAGAAAGAGTGGAAAGCTACCTCCATTTCCTCCCTATTCGATGATCTCTCGCCTGCTTGATTTATCTCTACTTCCTTAATATAGTTCCTTGCTAGATCTCGCTTGCATTTCCAAGCTAGTAGCTTACCTGCACTCTGCCCATACTCAAAGTGAGCAAATTTGCTAGCCTCTACTCTTTTGGCGACTCTGGCTTGTAACATCTACTCCAACTGAAGTCTCAGCTCCTTCAACTTGGACCCCAAAGCCTCCACCTCCTCCTCCTTAGTGTTCCCTAAAAGTTGCATCCTCACTTTAAGCATTTCCTGTTCCAACTGGAGAATAGTAGCCCTATACTGCCTATTCTTATAGCTAGCTATATTCATAACATTACCTCTCGTGACTACTTTAAAGGTGTCCCATACCACTTCCAGAGAAGCCGAACCCAAATTAGTTTTAAAAAAGACCTCCGCCTCTGTTCGCAACTGGTCGAGAGCCTCCAAATCTTGCAGTAACATGCGGTCAAACATCCATCTGCTACCACCAGACCGTCCAACCACCTTTAACTCTAATACCACTGCTGCGTGATCTGAGAGATGGGCGGTAAATAAGTCATATTACCTACCAAACCTTCAAGCCTCCAGTCAATAAGAAAATAGTCTATACGAGAGGCGTGCTTATATTTCTGATTGTAAAAAGAGAACTCCCTTAATTCTCTCTTCCTCTGTCGCCATACCTCCCTTAACCCCCACTCTTTCATCACTCCTCTCAAAAAACGATGAGATTTAGGAGTCCCTAGTGACCTGCACTTCTCAGATCTATCCGGTTTATTATCTAGCACAACATTAAAATTCCCAGCAATTAGGACCGGATCAGGGAAGTTGATTAACTGTGAAAAGCATTTTTCAAGAGGGCCAGTATCGTCACAATTTGGACCATAAAACCCCACCACAGTAAATATTCTGTCATAAATTTGTAACTTAACTATGATCCATCTTCCCACTGGATCAGATCATACCTCTAACAATCCTGCCTTAATCCCATGCTTAACTAAGATGGCAACCCCCCCTAGTATTGAAATTATGCTCCGTACAGGCGAATGAGTGTACCTATGCTAGCTTTCTAAAGAGATCAACCCCCCACAACTCTAGTCAGATGTGTCCCTTGTAGAATTAAAATTTGAGCAGGGGAGTCTTTTAAATATTGTAAAAGTTTGTCTCTCCTACCCATTGTTCTTAATCCGTTCACATTCCAAGAGAGTAACTGAAAAGAAGAGGGGTCCCAGCTTTTACTACTCTCACCCGCCATTATCCCCTGGGTGCCACTTTGATTGAAGTGAATGAGGAAACCTTTTTTTAAATTTTTTCCCACATGCTCCCCACCCTGCGAGATGGACAGGTCTGTTAATCAATTTGAGTTCCTTAAGGACTCCTCCATATAATCAGGGTAGATTCGACATAGGTTCCAGTCCAAGCAGGGTAACACCTGAGACTCCGAGCCTAACATTACAGCAAGTGCCCGGTGTGAGTAATAACATTTCATTACAATGTTTGACAGCTCAGCAGTTAACTGAATGGTTGAGTAGCACCCAAGGAGATTCTAGCGGAGGAAGTGCACTGAATTTGATCAGGCTTAGACTAGAGGTAGAAGACCTAATGGAGGGAATGATGGGGTTGGATAGAATTGACTCATTCTGAGAAGACGAGTTCCGTTATGTGTGCAAACTGATTACCAACAAAGCAGGAATAGTACATCAGAAATTAGCAGACATGGCAGAGAAATATGACATACAAATTGAGAAAACAAAACATTTAAAGAGAAGTTACAGATCAGAATTTGACTGAAAGGACTTTGAAAACATGAGTACCAGTAATGAAAATTCACATTAGGGAATTAATACAGAACATTTAAACATGGGGAGTATTAGAGAAGTGGGAAGGGAGATGGGTGAAGAAAAGAGACAAAAAGACAAGGGATTCTGTGAATTTTACTGCAAATGGGCAGCAGGTTGAGAATCTGGTGAAAATCGTACCAATGAGAGAGATTCCCGGAGGGAATTTTGTCTATGTCCCTTGGACCAGAAGTGGCAATTTGTCCTTTACAAATGATTATCCCAGCTTGAGAGAAAAGTCAGTGGAATGGTACTAGCAAACAGATAGGCTTGTGAAACTCGCGAAATTTCCTGTGGGAAGATTTGAACACCCTGTTAGCAATAGTAGTTCCAGCAGACTTATGGGACAAGTGCAAAAGAAGTGTAGATTGGCTGACAAGAGTACCTCAGAGAGATCTAGCAACAGGTGCACCATCTCCTGACGTAATGAAATATTACTATAAGGTGATTGAATTTAAAAAAAGAGATTGTTGCAGGGATTTAACCATTACAGTGGGACAGAAACAATTGAGCCGAAGGACATGATTCATTTTGTGTTCAGGTTCATTCGAAGGATTGAGACCCGAAATTAGCCAGACGATTAAGAGTCATTTGATTTGTTGGCAAGCGAAGCCGAATGATGAGGTATTGCAGTATGCAAAGTACTGTAGTGACTAGATTGAGTTGAAACAGAGAAAGTTGAAAGAAAAGGCAATCGTGATGCAGGTTAAAGCAGCACAATCAGGAATGCAGAAATGGGAGTGTCTGGTGTTAGTGCAGGAAAGTGCTGTTCAGCAGACTAACAAAATGAATTCTTTCCGAAATATGAGAGGACCGAGAATGAGAGGTCAAAATCCAAATTTGAATCAGGTGCAAGATTTTCAGCCTATGCAACAAATGGAAATGCCACGTCTGCAGATGCCCCATTCGCAGCAAATGCCACCCGAGTTCAAATGGTACCTAGGCAGCAAATTCAAATATCTCAAGCCCTATTGGAGCAGCAGCAGGTGATGGTTCCTCAGCAGGTCACAAGTCAAAGGCTTAATCAGAGTAATAACACAATACAAAAAGACGGATGCACAGTTCTACGATAAGTGTGATTTCTCTCTATACGTCCGGGGAGGAGTCAATAGGTCCCTCTGAGTGTTCAAGATTGGGAACAAGAGCACTCATTCACTTTTCTTTGACATGCTTCATCATCGGGCTTTTCTCCTCGCCAGGCCGGCACTCCAATGCCTGACGGGCCCCTCAAATGGGCTCTTTGACAGAGATCTTTTAGAAATCATTGCCGATAGTGAATGTAGTAATGTAGGATTGGTGAAACTAAACAGCTAAAATTGACTAGGGGAACCAAATGATGGATCTTTTTTGAAAATGTGAGCCCCTGTCAAGGTTAAAAACAAAACCGGGGAGGGGGAAGTAAGAGTAATGACTATATTTCCCGACTCAGATATAGTTTTAGGGTTTTGACACACATCATCTAGGGTTTGGCTCACAGACGGCAGAGTTGAAAGTCCCTACACTGCCCATCATGGAATGGTCAACATGTTTCTTGCTGTGCTAGTCATAAAGATCTAGGTGCGATTCATTAGGACCTAGAAAAAAAAATCATACCTAATCCTCACTGTCATGTTAGACTATGTGGTATTTGGATAATATTTGTTATAGAACAGGAACCCTCCTCAAATTAAAGGATGGGCCCAATAGGGATAACAATGGGCATACGAGGTCCCTGAGGAAGCAAGCAGCATGGGTAGGTGCGGATGAGCTTGCGGTCCACAGACAAATTGGTGCGGATGAGCTTGTGGGTCCACAGACAAATTAATACATTTGTTGAACCACCTATGCCCGTCATTATCTCTATTGGGCCAATCCTTTAATTCGAGGAGGGTTCTTTGGTACATGCTGATAAGGAAGGTGACTGGGAGCTGTACGTGAAGACTGTGGTGACACTGATTACTGTGTTTCCCTAATTCGATTGCATAAACTACCTGAGATATGGGTCCTGATATTTGGAAAGAGTGAAGAAGTTAGAGGTGGAAAAGCCGTACCTCTACAGAAAGTTCATCCAAAGACATTTTGAGGTGAAAGACAGAGAGGGAAGGTTCAATGCTGGGGCTCCAGATATGAAACTGGAACAGACAATCCAGAGATCACAGAAAAGCTCCAAGGGAATTGTTGGTCAGACACGTAAAAGTGAATATGTTGCTCAATGGCAGCTGGTTTACCATCAAGTCCTTTCTATTTGCAATGTTTTCAGAGAGATGACAAATTCAAACTTAATGAACCATTGTGAAACTAGTCCTCACCACGAACCTGTGGGAAAGAGAGAGGAACATTTGAATAAACATGTTGACAACCTTCTTCATTTCATGCAGCAGCAAGGAAACCCCTTTGAAATGAGCCTGTGCGATTACACAACTTGTGACCAAATAATATGTGGATAACAATATAAAGATACGTCTATTAGATGTCCTGGAACATGGATCGAAACTATACACAGAACTTAAACAGAAGAGATTGGAAGAGATTTGCATTGCAAGAGAAAAAGCTGTTTGACATAATCACTAAGGATAAACTTCCACGCTTTAATTCCCATATGTGAGAAAGTAGCCTCTTTCTAGCCTTGTTACCCCCACTTTTGGCCTGTTTGTGAGTGTATGTCAGGGTGTTTTCACTGTCTCACTGGGATCCTGCTAGCCAGGGCCCAGTGCTCATAGTGAAAACCCTATGTTTTCAGTATGTTTGTTATGTGTCACTGGGACCCTGCTAGTCAGGACCCCAGTGCTCATAAGGTTGTGGCCTATATGTATGTGTTCCCTGTGTGGTGCCTAACTGTCTCACTGAGGCTCTGCTAACCAGAACCTCAGTGGTTATGCTCTCTCTGTACAAATTGTCACTAACAGGCTAGTGACCAATTTGACCAATTTACATTGGCATACTGGAACACCCTTATAATTCCCTAGTATATGGTACTGAGGTACCCAGGGTATTGGGGTTCCAGGAGATCCCTATGGGCTGCAGCATTTCTTTTGCCACCCATAGGGAGCTCTGACAATTCTTACACAGGCCTGCCACTGCAGCCTGAGTGAAATAACGTCCACGTTATTTCACAGCCATTTACCACTGCACTTAAGTAACTTATAAGTCACCTATATGACTAACCTTTACCTGGTAAAGGTTAGGTGCAAAGTTACTTAGTGTGAGGGCACCCTGGCACTAGCCAAGGTGCACCCACATTGTTCAGGGCAAATTCCCCGGACTTTGTGTGTGCGGGGACACCATTACACGCGTGCACTACACATAGGTCACTACCTATGTGTAGCTTCACAATGGTAACTCCGAATATGGCCATGTAACATGTCTATGATCATGGAATTGCCCCCTCTATGCCATCCTGGCATAGTTGGCACAATCCCATGATCCCAGTGGTCTGTAGCACAGACCCTGGTACTGCCAAACTGCCTTTTCAGGGGTTTCACTGCAGCTGCTGCTGCTGCCAACCCCTCAGACAGGTTTCTGCCCTCCTGGGGTCCAGCCAGGCTTGTCCCAGGATGGCAGAACAAAGGACTTCCTCTGAGAGAGGGTGTTACACCCTCTCCCTTTGGAAAATGGTGTGAAGGCAGGGGAGGAGTAGCCTCCCCCAGCCTCTGGAAATGCTTTCATGGGCACAGATGGTGCCCATTTCTGCATAAGCCAGTCTACACCGGTTCAGGGACCCCTTAGCCCTGCTCTGGCGCGAAACTGGACAAAGGAAAGGGGAGTGACCACTCCCCTGACCTGCACCTCCCCTGGGAGGTGTCCAGAGCTCCTCCAGTGTGCTCCAGACCTCTGCCATCTTGGAAACAGAGGTGCTGCTGGCACACTGGACTGCTCTGAGTGGCCAGTGCCACCAGGTGACGTCAGAGACTCCTTCTGATAGGCTCCTTCAGGTGTTGCTAGCCTATCCTCTCTCCTAAGTAGCCAAACCCTCTTTTCTGGCTATTTAGGGTCTCTGTCTCTGGGGATTCCTTAGATAACGAATGCAAGAGCTCATCAGAGTTCCTCTGCATCTCTCTCTTCACCTTCTGCCAAGGAATCGACTGCTGACCGCGCTGGAAGCCTGCAAAACTGCAACAAAGTAGCAAAGACGACTACGGCAACTCTGTAACGCTGATCCTGCCGCCTTCTCGACTGTTTTCCTGGTGGTGCATGCTGTGGGGGTAGTCTGTCTCCTCTCTGCACTAGAAGCTCCGAAGAAATCTCCCGTGGGTCGACGGAATCTTCCCCCTGCTACCGCAGGCACCAAAAGAACTGCATCACCGGTACCCTGGGTCTCCTCTCAGCACGACGAGCGAGGTCCCTTGAATCCAGCAACTCTGTCCAAGTGACTCCCACAGTCCAAGTTTGGTGGAGGTAAGTCCTTGCCTCCCCACGCCAGACTGCATTGCTGGGAACCGCGACTTTTGCAGCTACTCCGGCCCCTGTGCACTTCCGGCGGAAATCTTTTGTGCACAGCCAAGCCTGGGTCCACGGCACTCTAACCTGCATTGCACGACTTTCTAAGTTGGTCTCCGGTGACGTGGGACTCCTTTGTGCAACTTCGGGTGAGCACCGTTTCACTCTTCTTCGAAGTGCCTGTTCCGGCACTTCTGCGGGTGCTGCCTGCTTCTGAGAGGGCTCCTTGTCTTGCTTGACGCCCCCTCTGTCCCCAGACGCAACTGGCGACATCCTGGTCCCTCCTGGGCCACAGCAGCATCCAAAAACGCTAACCGCACGACTTGCAGCTAGCAAGGCTTGTTGGCGATCTTTCGGCGGGAAAACACTTCTGCACGACTCTCCACGGCGTGGGGGATCCATCCTCCAAAGGGGAAGTCTCTAACCCTTGTCGTTCCTGCAGAATCCTCAGCTTCTACTGTCCAGTAGCAGCTTCTTTGCACCCACAGCTGGCATTTCCCTGGGCATCGGCCCATCTCCGACTTGCTTGTGACTTTTGGACTTGGTCCCCTTGTTCCACAGGTACCCTTGACTGGAAATCCATCGTTGTTGCATTGCTGGTTTGTGTCTTTCCTGCAGAATTCCCCTATCACGACTTCTATGTCCTTTGGGGAACTTTAGTGCACTTTGCACTCACTTTTCAGGGTCTTGGGGTGGGCTATTTTTCTAACCCTTACTATTTTCTAATAGTCCCAGCGACCCTCTACAAGGTCACATAGGTTTGGGGTCCATTCGTGGTTCGCATTCCACCTTTGGAGTATATGGTTTGTGTTGCCCCTATCCCTATGTGTCCCCATTGCATCCTATTGTAACTATACATTGTTTGCACTGTTTTCTAAGACTATACTGCATATTTTTGGTATTGTGTACATATATCTTGTGTATAATTGCTATCCTCATACTGAGGGTACACTCTGAGATACTTTGGCATATTGTCATAAAAATAAAGTACCTTTATTTTTAGTATATCTGTGTATTGTGTTTTCTTATGATATTGTGCATATGACACTAGTGGCACTGTAGGAGCTTCACTCGTCTCCTAGTTCAGCCTAAGCTGCTCTGCTAAGCTACCATTATCTATCAGCCTATGCTGCTAGACACCCTATACACTAATAAGGGATAACTGGGCCTGGTGCAAGGTGCAAGTACCCCTTGGTACTCATTACAAGCCAGTCCAGCCTCCTACAACATAGTTAAGGTTTTGTCCAACCAGCCACTACAAAACAGGTTACCAAAAAGTCTACTTTCACAAGCATGGATGATGTAGCAAAAGAAAGGGTTGAATTTATCAAGGACATTCTGTGGCATGATCTTCTTCCAACAAGCAAATTATCTGATGAGATGCTGCAACCAAACCAGTGAAGCACAAACTCGTACAAGTGCTCGAAAATAATTCAATTCGAAAAGGTTTTCTCATTGAAAACTGCTGTTGTTGTGGACTATATATCACAATTACGAACTGTCAAGATTTAATCCATGCAAAACTTCGGACAGGGCACTCGGATCGTTCTACAGCTATCAAAGTCAGTGTGCACCTTGCAAGAACTGCACATTGTCTTTTACAGTTATCTTGAACTGTCAAACAATGTGAGAGAATCAGACAAATGTCTATAAGTGGAACAACTGAACTTGCCTGCATCAAAAATTTTACACCTGTGCCTGTGCACCTTGATAAATTCTGGTCATCAACATCGAACAAGATGAACTTGAAGCTGTTAACTCGCCAAAACACAGCTGATGCTTCAGTGAATACTGAACTTTCAATTATTTCAAGTGGAATGATTGTCAATGGGGAGTTGGTGCCTTTAGAGCTATATTAAAAAGGTACAAGCCATATTGTTAAAGAACTTAACAAGAAATTGGAGGACGCTGACCTTTGTGTTGTGCCACATGTTGAGTGGGCTGTTCGAAATGGTTCCAACTGAGTCATTGTACTGTCAAATGACACAGATGTTATTATTGTGCTACTTAGATTTGTTGCAATGTTAATAAGTCAAGGATAGTCAGAGTTATAGATATATTATGGAACAGGTGAGAAAAGAAACTTCATCCTGCTTCATATTCTGTATAAGAAACTTGTCCCAGAGATGCTCAGTGTTCTTATCAAGTCACAAATTCTTACAGGTGATGACACTATGAGCAAAATTAAAACAAAGCTTGGAGCTTTTAACTGCTGAAACTTTGAGGTTTCTAAAAGGAACAGAAGAAGAATGTGACACAAGGACGTTGAAAAATATCTTGTACGTGTGTGGAAAATGAGTTTTGACCGTCCCACATTTGTCATTCTTTGGTACAGTGAGTTCAAGAGATCAGTCCTGCTAAGTGACCTTCCACCGACATCATATTCTGTGCGTGGACACATTAAAAGAGTGTGAAAATGTGTAAATGTTTTGGATCATGCATATGTGGAGAAAGATCTGTGGGCATTTGGTTGGGAAGATATTGATGGGGTGCTAAAACCTACTACATTTCTAAAGCCTCTACCCACAGAACTTACATGTATATGTACTTGCAAAACCTGTCCTACAAAAAGATGTTGATATGCTCTTCTCAAATGTCCAACAATCTGCAAATGTACCACGAGCAATTGCCAAAACAAATAAATAAAGTGAACTATGAAAATGTGTCTAAAACAGGAGTGATAAACATTACTTGTTTTTTATATTCAGATCATAAACATTGTTTAGAGTATAAATAAAGGAATTAAAAACCATTATTGTTTGTTTCATTTTTATTCTCTCTTCTACCTCTATGTTTTGACACCAAAATGAAGTATATAGGTCTCATGGTTCCTGCAATATTACATCATCACTGCAACACAGCCGCCATTTATAAAAATGGCATCCAGAAAAATTTGGCCCGGATCAGAAATGTCTAGCCAAGCTAAATTACTTCTCTAATGACACAAATCAAAAATAAAAATCTCTGGACATTTTTTTCACAGAGGTATATCAGGGGCTGGGATTATATGGACAAAAAGAAAAAATGTTTGTTTGTCAGTGGTAAACAGCATCATCAAACAAGAACATGTTTAAAAAATGATGATGCGGACATGCAAATGCAGGTTTGGAGTGCAGCCGACCAAAGGAAGGTATGGCCACAGGGATTACTGGGTGAAGTTGCTGCAGTGCAGACAACTGCATCTTAATTTTGGGCTACTTTCGTTAAAGGGGGAGTACCCCAAATAGGTTATGTAGTAAGCATTTTGGGGAAGTTGGCCATCGTTTTACTTATAGGTGACCTGGTGACTGGTTGTGTCACAAGAAGAGTTGGGAAAGTTTGGTCCTTTGCTGTATTTGTGGCTAAGGTGTTGAGGGCTTGCACAATGGCAGATATTAAGGTGGCCCAGGCAATCAGGTTGCTGTGTGAGGCGGGACGCATGGATGTGGCGGTGGCAGGCGCTGAGGCCGTGTCTGGCTTCCAAACACGTAGGGTGTCGGGAAGAGTAGCAGCTGCGGTTTGGGCCTCCTCGCAACCGTACAAAATGGCAGTGGCGTCAAGACAAGCGACTCCGGTAAGTGCAAGGGGCCATTCGAAGATGCAGCGAGCACCCCAACTGAGGGCCTGGTGGTTAGTGTGGGTTGGAATTCACAGATCAGGGTCATCCCCTGTGGCAGGGGTGGCCCCACAGACACAAAAATAGAGTCCCTGAAATGTGTGGCACCCAAAAGTAAAGAGGGCGGGGTAGGTTCCACAGTGTTGATTGGCATGGAGCCAGTGGAAGCAAAGGGAGTTCAAAGGAGCCAATACACACATGTGTAGGTCAAGGAATCCAGCCTCCACGTGTACACAGCAGGAGGTCCCAAGCAGCCATTTTGAAGCTGCTAGTTGCGCTTGATTCTAAAAGCGAATTGCAATTGAACAGGGCGGGCAATGTGGAGCAAGGGACAGGGGAAGGAGGGCACAAGCACAGCGGGGAAGAAAGGGGGGGGTAAGGGGAACAGCAGAGTGCCGCCTAAATAGCCGGCCAAGGATCAAACAGTGCGAGGGCAGGGGCAGCCACAGTGTCATCAGTTTCTCTTGATAAAAGGGATGATTAGAGAGGGTCCTTTAGGGCTTGCTACAGCAATGGGCAAGAAGGCAAAATGAAGGGAAAGGGGGGACATGACGAAGTTCGCTGGGATCATGAGCCACCAGTGGTACACAGAGAAAGTGGGACCAAGAGGGGCATCAGGGCAATGTGTCCAATGCAGCAAAGGGCAGGGAGTCTGTGACAACAGTCGTGGCAGTGCTCTTTGAGTGGAGTGATGTTGATGAGGAGGCAAAGGTAGCGGAGGAGAGTGACAAGGAGCCATGGTTCTGTGGGGTACCTGCAGAGCTGCATGTAGCAGAATGGTGATGGCCTGATAAAGTGTACAGCCAGATGAAGCACAGTTGGAGTAGGAGGCCACATAGATGTGGGGACAGTCAGGGAGGGGGCTATCTCTGGTGCCAGAGGGAGCTCTCCTGGGGCTGGAGGGACGGTGCATGACAGGAACCCAATAGTGCCAGAGAGTGAGGAACCAGGTAGATGGTTGTGGGTGCTGGAGACAAGTTAGAGCCAAAGGGTAGAGTCACAGGGAGCAGCACACTCAGTAGAGTACTGTGTGGCTCACACACCCTAAGAGGACACACCCTAAGAGGAAGCGAAGGCAGAGCCTAGTGCAGGCCACCAGAAGATGTCAGGGATGGAGCTACCACCAGCAGAAGAAGGTCTGGCGAGGCCTCGTTGGTGCCTCCAGCAGTAAAGTGCAGGGCAGCCTCTGACAGCAGCAGAGAATGGCCCTGATTGACTGCATCGGCACAACATCCAAGAAGGATGGGATGGTGGGAGTCATTCATTGGAGCAGTGGGATACAGTGGTAACAAAGAAGCGTGAGGCCGCAGTTGGGTGGGGGCAAAATTGAGGGTGGCATACAGATGGATTATGACGAGGAGTGCATGGAGGAAGGCAAGGTGTTGGACACTGATGCCCCTGAGAAAGCAGAACAGCGGTGGTGGCAACAGGGATCACAGAAGCTGGGGGGGTATGTTGACCCTTCTGTGTCTAGTGTGCTGCAGGGCACAGACAGCAAGAAGATGATGCCAAGTGGTACAAAGCTAACGGAAAGACAAGGTCAACTGGCTACACTGCAGGCTTCTGAGCAACCTCGATGGCAGGTAAGAAGGAAGTGGTGTATTAAAAGGCCCGGTGATGGTTTTGGTGGGAGGGGATGCAGTGAGGAAAAGGACAGCAAGGTGCACGGTTGCGAAAGGGCATGTATGTGAAAGACACCGGGGTAGGCATGGATGATCTCAGGAGGGATGATAAGTTGGAAAAAAGTTATACCAAAGGATGAGAACACAGGTGCAGGGCAGGCAAAGAAGGACAACGAGGTACATGAGCACTCCCGGGATAAGGGCTCACAGGCCAATGCAGTGGGAGATAAGAAGGAGGATGGGCATGGTGAGAAGGCAGAGGGGCTTGAGAGCAAGGAGTTAAAAATCAAAAAACTACCTTATATGGGAGTGACCAAGCCTTAGGGTGCACATTTGATGTTGTCCACGACAGAAAAGATCTGTTAAGGGGGTATATGGAAATGTTTAAATGATTACAAAAGCAACTTTGGTCTGAGGAATGCTTGAATGAGGAGGAGTATGAAGAGGCCAAGGTTACCACTAACTATTGAAAACTGGATGTCGGCATTTCTGATATATGCCAGCATGTATTGTGAGAAACTCCCTGAGCTGCATTGTTCTCTTTAAATACATGGATGTTATTCGAAAGTACAAGTCACTTTTGGGGGGTACACCTGGGTGCACAAGTTCGGAGAGCATATAGTGCTAGACGCAGAGGTGAAGTGGGGGAGTGACTCAGATCTGTGGCAACACACTATGGGCCCTTTCAAGTTTGATAAAACCATTTTTACAGCCAGTGGGCTTCCCATGGTTTATCGGCTCTTTCAGGGAAGCCCCACCCCAAGGGTGGGGGTGGAGGGCGGGGATAGCAGCAAAAGAATGGTCTGGGATATTGGGGACATGCTTGGACTTTAACAAGGGCCTGTACACACAGGAATATTGTAAATTCCGTCATGAGTGCTCCAAATGTGCAGGAAGACATGCATTCATACACTGTTTTAGAACAGTTGGTGGAAACCAAGGGATGGCTGCCAGGCAGTGGCTACAACATCACAGGGGCCAAGGGACTCAACAGCCACAACAATCGTCTGGGTACTGAGGGGTTCAGGACACAGGGATCTGTGACAAAAGGCTCTTACGCTGTTTAATATAGAGGTTGAATTTCCGGTTACAGTTTTATGACTGGGAAGAGGATGCATGGCTACCGCATGGTGGGTTTTAATGGGTTTTCAGGCTGTAGTATGAAGGCTCACACGAGAGGAGGTGGTCAGACAACTTGAAATCAGTGAAGGAATACAAATAAGTTGTAATGGACAAACTACAAAAAGAAATACGGGAGGTCAAGATGGCAGGGTCCCTTAGCGACTGGCCAATGGCCGATTTAAATGTGTCACCAATTGGGCTGGTGCCCAGAAAAAAGAAGGGCCAATTTCAGCTGATCCAACATTTGGCCTGTCCCCAGGGGTGTCGGTGAATGATTTCATATCTGAGGATCTGGCTTCAGTGTCATACTCTTCTGTTGATGTGGCAATGTCACTTGTGGAGAAAGTGGGCAGAGGAGCAAAAATGGCAAAAAGTGACATTAAGTCTGCGTTCCGACTGCTGCCGGTCCACGCTGATGATTTCCATTTACTGGGAAAACATACATTTCAATGGTCAGCGGTATGCTGAGAAGGCATTGCCCATGGGTTGTTCTAAATCATGTGCCCTATTTGAAAATTTTAGTTGTTTCCTGCAGTGGCTATTTACTTGGAACATGGGACAAAATTATGTGAGCGTTGGAAATGGCCCTCTCTGCAGGGTCACCCCCAAACGTTTTGCCTTTTTCTCTCCACTTTTAAGCTGTAATTCCTGATTGGGAAGGGGTAGATCTGTCTTGTTTAGTACCTATGGAATTGTAATGATAAATCCTCTTTAATGGTAAAGTCAGATTTATTGTTACAATTTTGAAAAAGCCACCTTTAGAAAGTTGGCATTTTCCTGCTCTTAGCCCTGTGCGCCTACAGCCTGTCTCAATACATGTCTGGGGTGGGGTGACAGCTGGGGTTGTGCATTCCCTCTAGACAGCCACAAACAAAGGGAGCTTGGGTGTGACTGATGGGCCACACTAACACCTGAATAGGCTGTGTCCTAATCCCACGCAAAGGACTGCTTGACTTCCTGTAGTGGGTCTAGAGCCAGGGAAGGAAGGGAGGATCTCTGTGCACTTCGGAGCCCTTTTTGAAGTCTACCCCACTTCAAAGGCACCACTGGGTATAGGAACTGGACTTCTGAACCTACCAACTCAGTACACTTCAGGACATGTGGATACTCTGCCAGGAAGAAGGACTGCTGTGTTCCCGAAAGGACTGTCACTCTGCTGGACTCCTGCTCTGCAGTGCTGACCTGTTACCTGCTGCCCTCCTTGCTTGGTAGTGAGAAGGACTGGACCTGAATCTCTCCAAACCAGACGAAAGTGACTCCAACAGGCTTACTGGCTTGCATCCTATTCTTCTGAAGTCTCATGGGCATCAAAGACTTCTCTTGATATTGCAACAGCACCTGGACTTTGCTTGCTGCAAGTATTGCCTTGCAGAGTGGTGCCAATCCAGTCTTGGACCCTTGGAAGTGGATACAAATTGCTGCAACTGAGAGAACCTGCGCATTGACGCCATTGCACCGATCGGAACTGGCGCATCTCAACTGATGCCGATGCATCAACACTGCTGCAAGGATCAGGAGCACCTCACATTGCTGACTGCGTGACACATCAACGCCATTCCCGACACAGCTCCAACTTTGCATGACTTGGAGCCGATGCATCACATACATCTGAGGAATCTACACCAATGCATCGCCTACTTTGCTCCTCGCATCTTTTCCTCTTACCATGACTCATCTCCAAACTAAGGTACTCTTTTCCGCAGGCAAAAAGCCTATCCCTGTATCCAACCCATGCACAATTGCAGTTGGCCTGACTGTTCAGGTTTGACCTGGTCTAGTGCCACCAGATAGCTCTGATTGGTGCTTTTTGCCTACAAGCACTACAACTAAGTTTATCCTTTAGAAATTAATATCGCGACTTCCACTTATTGGATTTTTGTTGTTTTGGTCTTTTTTTTATTTATTAAATTAAGCTATATTTTTCTGGTGTCGATTTTTCTGTGTGGTGTTTTCACTGTTTGAAGTGTTGCACAAATACTTAACACATTACTTCTTAAATTAATCCTGCCTGCTCTGTGCCAAGCTACCAGAGGTAAGCACAGGTTAACCCCTGGTGTGGTTGTGACTTACCCGGACTAGATTTGTGGTTCCTGCTTGGACAGGGTGTATACTTCTGCCAACCAGAAATCTAATTTCTAACAGACACATTGCTTGGACAATTTGTTTTGTCAGGCAACCAGGCTTGGGGGACTGCTAGCAGCTGCTGGTAAGTTTTCAGGTGGAAGGGGGGTTAGGAGCACACTGCTTCACGTCCCAGCACAGTTCGCCCCTTTGCATCCTGGTAAATGCAGTTCACAGCTGGCGCTTACTTGAAAAGTTGTTTTTCACCAAAGTTGGTGCAGACATTGCTGTACATCTCTAGTCAGATGTTTCTGGGTTTAGCCCTTCATCAGTAGAGAGTAGAGAACAAAGAAAATTCATCTGGGGGTTGCTGGAAATGCTGCCAAAATCCTCTCAGGCCAAGTACCACTCACAGGCACAAGTAAGCGCTAACTGTGAACTGCATTTACTCCGGACTAATGATCTGCAGTATTGAAAGCTGGCTGTTGGAGAAACTCAGGGCCAACTTTGGGTGGGGGCTCTGTGGTTGCAAGTATATTACAGTTTTACATCACCCGCTGCCCCTTTGCCTCCATCACTTTTCAGGCAACAATAAAAATGTTAAGATAACTCCGGTGAGTAATCTTCCTGGAGAGAGATCAGAGTTTTGTCTGGTGGAAGTTTTGACTCATTGTAGCGAGAAGAGTTAATATGACTGCAGATCTCAAACTGCATAAACATGTAAATAGGTCAGTGGTTTACTTCTTTTTGCTGGACAGTTCCTTTTGATACTTGCAGTTTATAAGTTAAAATCCGAATATAGAGAAGCAAGCTTTTACCTGTCATTTAAGAGCTACATGCAAACCGCAAGGTATAGATTAGAGTGTTATGATTTTTCCCCAGTCTTTCATTATCCTAATGCTGTAAAAAGGGTTCATGTGGGTAGAAATCAATTATTATCAAAGAGAACCCACAACCACGGTGTCACATTATAAATTCTGAGTTTGTGCTTCTCCAGACCAAGTACTCTTAAACTATACTGCCTACCAGTATGGATGACATGATTCCTACACCTTGTAGTCCTCTGTCTTATGTAACAGTTTCTTTACACTGATTTAGACATGCATGATTGAATGTCTGTGTAATGTGTATGTGATGTAAAATGCTCTGACACCCTACACTGGTATGAGTGTCTCTATAAAACTAATTAAATACATCTGAGAGAGAGAGTGGTTATGGAGACTCGAGGGCACTGTTAAAGGGTGGTAGTGAGGGAATCTGCAGCGGAGTTAGTCATTGGGAGGTGCCAACAAACACTGTCGCACAGGGGGCCACCAGCACTAAAGCCGGACCAGGAGAAACCTAAAAGTACCAATCAAGAAAGCGAAGCAGAACAGAACCAGATTAAGTGGAAAACCATAAGTAAATCTGTAATAGAAGTTAAGATGAATACTATTGGTGAACCAGTTCCTGGTGACGATGGCATGTCTCAAGATGCAACAACTAATCCAAGCTTTGCTATTGTATTTGTAAATGTGGCTTTAGCATCATCCCAACCAACCCCACCCCCTCACTGGAGAGCTCTTTTCAAGATAATGTCAACTGTGTTAATAATTGTCTCTTATCAACTCCACCTAAAAAATAAGCTTCAGAAAGCTTCAGGCCACCGCTCAATATTGTCCCAATTGTTCTTACAGGTGTTGCGGTATGATAGAAGCAAATGTAAACCACTGAAAATGACACAGAGAAGGAATTACCTCCTTTCGGGTAAAACCAGCTATAAGAAGGTGTTTAAAAACGATTATAAATTTATCAGGAATACACAGGCAGACGTTTATATGCAGAAAATGAAGTAGGGTCCTAATAGCCCTAAAGACATCTTCATAATTGTTAAATCTTACTTTAGTGGTTGTGCATGTAAACCTGTCATCACTCCCTCTTTAGACCTTTGTAAATGCTTGCCTGAGTTCTTTCATGGTAAGACAAAGGACATTTCCCAAGAGTTTTTAGTTCCTACAGGTAATATCATCACTTTCTTTACTACTGGGACTTTGTTTAAGTCTAGGCCTGGCTCCAGTCTGACCCTGACTCCTCATGAGTGCTTAAGAAGATACTGCAGATCATTAGTCCGGAGCTTAACGTCCTGTTTAATCAATCACTGGATACTGTAATTGTTACTTATTGCTGGAAGCTTGACTATGTTGTAACGATTCTTAAAAAGAAAAAAAAAAAACTGGTGGCTGTTAACATCCTGTCGAATTATGCCTGGTATCTTTGCTTCCAGCAGCCCCAACCATGTTTAAAAAGTTAGTCAAATGTCAGCTGTCTAGAACACAGGCTTCTGCATTTCACCCAGTCTGGCTTTCGTCCATATCAAAGCATAGAACCAACACTGCTCGATGATAACAAGGGGCATAATTACAATGAACTGGTGCAGTGTGGTGCTGCGCCAAAATTGGCAGCGCCGGGCCGCGTCAGTTCTGAAAAGCAGGGATGTGCCGTATTTACAAAAATATGGCGCACCCCAGTGTTTCCCTACCGCTGGTGCTAAATTTAGCTGCCAGTCCCAACACAGGCATCCTTGCAACGTAGTGCAAGGGTGTCTGCATTGAAGGGAACGATTGTTTATGTGCAGGAATGGACACCTACATCATTCATGGCGGTTTTGTTCTTTCTATACCTGCTGCAGAATGCAGCACACACAGAAAAAGCAAAAACAAGATGAATGAAAGCATTTCTCCTCGTTGCGCCATGCGTACGCCACCCCTGGGGTGGCGTAGTTTTTGGCACTGCCACAGATTCTTGTAAATCTGGAATAGCGTCAGAAGCAATGGGTTTGCGGTGAAACGTCCACAGCAACACCCATTGCACGCCCCTCTGCTGCAGAAAACTGTGTCGGGAGCATATTTACAAGGCGGTGCATAGCGCCGCCTTGTAAATATGCGTAATGCATCTACTGGAGCGTCACAAAAAGTGATGCTCCTGTGGCGCTTTGGGGCTTGTAAATATGCCCCCAAATTTGTTGAGTAAAGCTTGAATCAGTCACTCTGCTGCTCTGGCGCTATTTGACCTATGAGCAGCATTCAACACTGTCACACTCCATCTTATTAGCAAATCTTGCAAGTGTGGCTGTCAATGGGCTGGCACTCAACTGGATAAAACCTTTCTTTTTTGAGGAAGCCAATCAATCACAAAATAAAGGACAACATCTAAAGAGCTAAACTATGGAGTGCCCTGATCTCTTCATTTAGTCAGACATTATTTATTGTCTACATGGCCCCTTTGGCTACAAATAATCAAGCATATGGCCTTAGGATGTTTCATATGTTGACGATTCACAGCTGGTGTTCTCCATTGTAAAACAAATCCTGCCATTTCTCAGGAAGCCTTTACGCTATGCCTCATTCAAATGGTTTAATGAATGAAAACCAATTGTGTGAAACTGAACTTGAACAAAACCAAAATTTTGATTTTTGGTGGTCCTCAATCCATCTGTTCACCTGATTTGGGGGCTAAAGAACTGGGAGATATCCCATGCCCTGCTAGCACAGCATGAAATCCTTCCACCCCCATATATTGTGTACTGGTGACAAACGTCTTTCTTTGTTACACTCTTCAAATAGATTTTTGGACATTGTGCCTGTTTCTGTGTAAGGCAGTTGTGCATGCAGGTTACATCAAGATTGGATGAGGCTAACTCATTTTATCTTGGTCTTCCACAGTGTTTGGTTTGGCTGCTTCAACTGGTGCAAGATGCCACAAAAGGGTTGTTTTTGAAGAGAAAATGTCATCACCATTTAACACCACTATTGGAATGTCCTTTTTTGCAGGGTTATCCCCAAAATTTTTGCCTTTCGTTTTTGCTGATTTTAGGACTCTGGGCACTTTGCCACTCCTGACCAGTGCTAAAGTGCAAGTGCTCTCTGTCTAAATTGTATTGGTGATTGGCTTATCCATGATTGGAATATTTAATTTACTAGTAAGTCCCTAGTATAGGGCACCATGTGTGCCCAGGGCCTGTAACTCAAATGCTACTAGTGGGCCTGAAACACTGATTGTGCCACCCACCCTGCAAACATGTCTGAGGCCTGCCATTGCAGTGCCTGTGTGTGCAGTTTTACACTGCCATGTCAACCTGGCATGTGTACCTACTTGCCAGGCGCAAACCACCATGTAGGTCACCCCTAAAGAAGGCCCAATGCAGCCACATGGGTATGGTGTAGTGTATTTAAAAGATAGGACATGCACTGGTATGTTTTACATGTCCTGATAGTGTAATACTGCTAAATTTGTTTTTCACTATTGCAAGGCCTATCTCTCCCATCGAGTAACATGGGGATTGGCTTGAAATATCTTTCACCTGTAATTCACCATTGAGAGCAGATAGAGATGTGGAGTTTGGGGTCTCTGAACTCACAATTTAAAAATACATCTTTTGGTGAAGTTGGTTTTTGAATTGTAAGTGGCTCTAGGTGTTCAAGGCCCTTCTCCACCCGCAGGCACTCACTTGCGCCTCATCCCTGGTGGCCTTCTGTCTCTCTATCTCGCTCTCTCTGCTGCCTTCTGGCTCTTTTTGCTCTGTTTGCCTCCTTTTTCCTTTATTTCCTTGTTCTGCCTCTTTCACTCTTTTTCTCTTTGTTTTTCAGCGATCCCCACTCTCCCCTGCCGCAGCTGCCCTGCCCCCCTCATAGCGCTGGATTTCCCACCCTTCCGCCTCCCAGCTGAGTGACCCTTCTCACTTCCCTCCCCTTCTTAATGATGCCCGCTGCGCAGTGAAGGAGCGACTCTTCACTGACGCCTGGTCAGCGTTAGCCGCGCTCCCCGCACGTCACCACCTGTTGCTGCTGCTGCCCAACGTGCACTAAGCCTGCCTTGCTCTAGGTGTTCGAGGCCCACCTCCCATTGCAGGCACCCTCCTGCGCCTCATCCCTTGTGGCTAGTGGTGGCCTCCTGTCTCTCTCTCTGTTGCCTTCCGTCTATTTTTGATCTGTTTGCCTTCTTTTTCCCTTATTTATTTTTTCTGCCTCTTTCACTCTTTCTCTTCTCACTTTTTGCCCTCTTCGCCTCCTTTGGCAATCCCAGCTCTCCCGTGCTGTTGCTGCCCCTGCGGCCCTGCCCCTCCCTGCGCCGTGTTTCCCTTCCTCCCAGCTGAGTGACCCCCTACCATCTCCCTCCCCTTCTTAATGGCAGCGCAGCCAAGCAGCAGACGTGCTGCTGGTGGCAAGCCCATTTGTGCCTGGATGGCCCCCCATGCCACAGCCTCTGATTCCTGCAGCATCCATCGTTACGACGCAAGCACCCTGCACGCTCTCAACACCGGAGGCTCCACTGCCTGCCATCGAGCCTCGCCTACGAACACACATGGCCCTTTCTCCTGCCAAAACTGCACCTTCACCTGTGCATGCACATTAAACACCCCTCCGCTGGACCACCCGGACACCTCAGATGCATACTACTCAACACCTACTCCCTCATCAAGCACTCGATAGAAGTATGGGACCTCCTCGACTCCATCGCCCCCAACATCGCCTTCTTCATGGAGACCTAATCACCACCTCCTCAGCATCGGACATCGTTACTGCCACCCCCAACGGCTACAAAATCATACAATAAGACCGTAACAACCAACCAGGAGGAGGTGTCGCTATCGTTCACAAAAACTCACTCTGCCTCACGACCAGCTTCGATGACCTGACCACTGTTGCCGAACGCCTGCAATGACAGATCCGGACAAATCCAAACACCCCCTCCGCAGCACCCTCAATACAGACCCCCTGGACCCTCACCACCCATCAGCGAAGCTGTGGCTGACTTCATCGCTCTCCATGCCCTCAACGGACTACATACTCCACAGCGATCTCAACTTCCACCTCAAACCAAACACCTCAACCCTCATAGACAACCTTGCAACCCTCGGAATCAAGCAACTGCTCAACCTTCCCACACTCAGCAGGACACACCCTCGACCAAGTCTTCTCTGCCTGAAACCACATTGCCTTCTGATACACCTCCCAACTCCACTGGACCGATCACCACTGCGTCCACTTCACCTTCACCAAGACAGTCAAATGGCACCACGCCCACCCCCCCTCTCACAAACTGGGCCAAGGTCACTATAGCCCAGCTCACCACAACTCTCCACCGCTCCCCACCACCAGGCACCACGGATGCTAATGCCTCGGCCCACAACCTCCACCAATGGATCACCGAATGCGCAAACACCCAGCCCCCGTAAAGAAACCCACCAGCAACCAACACTACTGGAAGCCTAGCTTCTTCTCCCTCGACCTCAAAAATCCAATAGCACATGCAGGCAACTGGAAAGAAAGTTGTAAAAGCCCAACAGACCACAAAGCCTTCAAAGACGCCGTCACATCACACCACCAGTCGGTCAGATCAGCTCAGCTAGGAAACTGGCCAATCAGCACCAATGCACACAACAAGAAGGAACTCTTCACAATAGTCAAAGAATACACTAAACCCAACACGGACACCACAGATATCTCGCCCTCCAAAGACCTCTGCGACAACCTCACCACCTTCTTCCACTGAAAAATACTTGACATCTATGAAGGATTTGCATGTGAAGGTACGCCCCCACCACGCCTACCAGCACCACCACAGACTCCAGCGCCACCAAGGACCCCAGCCACCAATCGGTCATGAACCACTGGACCCTCCTCACATGAATACCATTCACTCTGGAGCACTCTTGAATCCCTGACCTCACCACATCTTTAATCAAGCAGGCAACACAATCGCACCCGTACTATGCAGCAATATCAACTGCTCCAATGAGACTGTCACCTTCCCAGATGCCTTGAAACACGCAGCGATAAACCCCCTACTAAAGAAGCCCTCCGCAGACCCAATGGAAATGAAAAACTGCAGACCGATCTTACTGCTCCCATTTCGAGCCAAGGTAATTGAAAAAGCACAGCTCACCGACTTCATTGAAACCAACCACATCCTCGATCCCTCCCAATCTGGATTAGGGAGCAACCACTTCAACGAAACCGCACTCCTAGCAGCCACGGATGACATCCGCGCTCTCCTGGTACCACGACAAAACAGCAGCTGTCATCCTCCTCGACCTCTCTGCCACCTTCGACACCATCTCCCACACCACTTTGTACACCAGAATATATGACGCCAGCATCCACGGCAAAGCCCTGGAGTGAATCCGCTCCCTACTCACCAGCCAAAACCCAGAGAGTCAGGCTCCCACCTTTCACCTTAAAGCCAATGGAATCAGATGTGGAGTTCCTCATGGCTCCTCCCTGAGCCCCACCCTCTTCAACTTCTACATGACCCCGCTCGCCTAGATCGTCAGACACCGTCTCATATGCAGATGACACACAGCTCATCCTCTCTCTCACCAACGAGCCATCAACAGCAAAAAAGAACTTCCACAAAGGTATGAAGGCAGTTGCTGACTGGATGAGAGAGAGCTGCCTCAAGCTCAACTAGGACAAGACAATGATCCTCATACTGGGCCCACCACTACTGCCCGCGATGACTCCTGGTGGCCCAGTGCCCTCGGAACTGCCCATCTCCTATCATCCTATCAACCATGCACGTAAACTCAGCATCATTCTCAACTAGTCACTATCCATGGCCTGCCAAGTT
This sequence comes from Pleurodeles waltl, assembly GCF_031143425.1. Classification (NCBI taxonomy): domain Eukaryota; kingdom Metazoa; phylum Chordata; class Amphibia; order Caudata; family Salamandridae; genus Pleurodeles; species Pleurodeles waltl. The sequence continues at coordinate 705,238,060 of NC_090450.1, forward strand.
AACGATGTCTCTTCCTCATGCTTCCACACCCTCTGCCTACTCTGGATACCCATTGACGCAAGAAGGACAGTCACCCAGGTGCTCACCAGCAGTATACTCGACTACGGCAATGCACTTTATGCCGGAATCAACAAGAAACTCCAAACCAGACTCCAGAGAATACAGAATGCAGCGGCTAGAATGATTCTGGACATCCCCCACCACAGCCACATCTCCTCCCACCTGAGAGACCTACAGTGGCTTACCGTCAACAAACGCATCACTTTCAAGCTCCTGACACACGTGCACAAGGCCCTTCACAACATCGGACATGCCTACCTCAACCACTGCCTCTCCTTCTACACTCCCTCCAGGCAACTCTGCTCTGCTCAACTGGCCCTTGCCACCATCCCCAGGATCCAGAAGAACACAGCTGGAGGAAGATCATTCGCCTACCTCGCCGCGCAAACCTGGAACATGATGCCGCTCCAATTCAGGTAGTCCCCCTCGCTGGTTCAGTTTCAGGAAGGACCTCTAGTCCTGGTTCATCGACTGACCCCATTCCCCAGCTAGCACCTTGAGACCCCCTGGGTGATAAGTTGTGCTTAAAAAATGTTGATTGATTGATTGAAAATGTAACTTTTAGCAAGCAAGCAATTTTCTTGCTTAACCATTTTGTGCCTCTGCTTGTCTGTGGAATACACGTCTTAGTCAGGACGACAGTTGGGTTGATACTGAATTCACTCTAGACAGTCACACAGAGAGAACTGAGGTGTGCCCTGCATTTTCTGATGGGTCTTCCTGAGTTAGAGCTGTGGAAGGAGCTGACACTTGCACCTAAATACGGCTGTGCCTGTCCTTACCCAAAGCAGTCTCCAACCCTCTGGAGTGTGTCTGGGGCCAGGGCAGGGAAAGGCAGGGTTGGGTGCACTATAAAATCTTCTCACTGAAGTTTGCCTACTTCAAAAACAGAAACGGGTATAAGTACTGGACCTCTGAATCTACACAGTTAGAACACTTCTGGACTGAGGACATTCTGCCAGGAAGAAGAGCTGGATGCTGTAGGAGGGACTGCCAGTCTGGCTATTGCATTGTTGTGCTGGCCTGCTGCTTGCTGCTTCTGTCTTGGGAGGTAAAAGGACTGGACTTGGCTTTCTACATCCTACTTTACAAGGTTCTCCAAGGGCTTGAACTGAGCTTGCCTCCTGTTAAGAAGTCTCAGGGACATCAGAGACTTCATCTACCAGTGCCTGGGCTCTTCTGTTGAAAGTCCTGACTTGCCAAGTGGTGCCCATTCCAGTACCTGGGACCTTGAAAGTGTGAGCTGCTGACCTGAAAGAGAAAATCCACGTACCAACGTACCACGGCTGAAAAATCGAAGCACCGCCTGTCTTGGGGCTGAAGAATCGATGCAGTGCCTGCCTTGCGGCTGCCGAAACAACACAGGGCCTGTTTTAGCGTGGTTACATCAACACAGTGCGTCTTGATTTTCCATGCACTGTTCCCTACTTGGACAGATTGGAAACCTCTGCCAACTAGAGACCCCATTTCTAACAACCACATATGAGATCTCTACACTTGCTCCCGGTAAGCAATAGATTTCAATTAAAAAGTTTAGACCTCACATACCCAGCTTTTCATGGTATGTGTTCCAGGTATGTGATTCAACATGTAAAAGATCATCCCATCAAGGATTTGAGATTGTCAAACGCAAAACAGTTACCAATTCCTAGGATCAAGCGGGTGAGAAAAGGTTGCCACTCTTTTGCTCTCCTGACCGCAAAACTTTGGAATGATCTTCTTGTTACTTTATATGGCATTGATAATGAGATTTGCTGAATTTTTTTTTACCAATGCTCACATTGTGCCTCTTCCTACTTACTGAAGCACCAGGAAGCCCGTTTCAAGCAGCTATAATACTTTACAAGTGATCTTTTTGTTCATTCAGGATAAAAGATTGACAGAAACACAAAGTACTGAGCAAAGGAATTTATTTTTGTGTAAGTATTTTGATTTTCCCAATTGTCCATTAAATTGTACAAATTCATGAGAAAAGTTAAACTTACTATATTTTTCAATCAGAAAGACATTCTTGCAATGCAAGTTAATATTATACTAACACCTAGTAATCACACAGTTGGAGACATTGAGAACATGCAACTTGCTGTCCATTAATCTGTAAGTGAAACACTTTTCCACAATACCGAGTTCCTAGCACAGCTAGATATTATTCACAGTTTAAGCTATTATACTGGTATTGCTTCACTTTCCAAATGTACACCCCATACACTTTTCTAATGGTAACAACATAAGCATTTTTTGTCAGATGTAATTAGAAAATTTGCATAAATTAGACCACAGTGTAAAGAAAGGACAACATAGAAATTTGAACTTCTCTTTAGCAGAAAGAAAGGCTCTTAAAAATCTTACATGGCACCAATCATTGGTGATATACAAAGAGGATAAAAGTGGTAGCACACTACTTGTAAATCATGAGGACTACAGTAAGGGAATACTTAGACTCAAACTTAGGGGGATATCGTGACGCTCCAATGGTGCTGTGTGGCGTTAAGCGATTTTTTGTGGCTTAACGCCACCTTGTAAATACGGCCCCTTCACATGCAGCACTTTGCATAGAAGGGGCATGCAATGTGGATTGCTGTGGAACACCCATTGCCTTTTGACGCTGCCCCAGATATACAACATTTTGTAAATCTGAGGCAGCGCTAAAAACTAACACCACCCCAGGGGTAGCGTTAGCATGGTGCAACGAGGAGAAATGCTTTTATTCTCGTTTTTTGATCTTTTTATGTGTGCTGCATTCTAAAGTATGCATAGAAAGAGTAAATCTCCATTGAAAACTGTTTTTCTGAAAGAAGGTGTCCCTTCCTGCACAAAAACAAGCTCCCCCGCAAAGCAGCCATCGTTGCACCATGGCGCAAGGCTGCGTTGGCGCTCGGCAGCAAACAGAGGGGTGCACTGTATTTTTGTTAATACTGCGCCTCCCTGTGTTTTTGAAGTGACGCAGCATAGCACTGCCAATTTTAGCGCAATCCTGTGCTGCGCCACTTTATTGTAAAACAGGCCCTTAGGGCCAACTAAGAAAGGGACCTACTTAATATAGTGTACATATTTTTATTAGTAATAACTCCTGGGATTCTATGCTTTTATCTCCTGCCAAAGAGAAATAAAACAGACTGCTTGTCTACCTGTTTTAGGAAATGCGTTAACAACAACAGAATTTATTTTCCAGTTTATTGATAACTTCCTTGCCAAATATTTTTGCAATTAATTCTCTTTTATACACAATGCTAAAGACCTCCTTAATAAACTAAAGGGCAGATTTACCAAAATCTCACACAACGCAGCAAGACAGCTTGCTGCGCTGCGTGACAGGGAGAGAGAAGGAATGTGCTGTATCTACTAAGATATGACGCATTCCTGCTCTCTCCCTGTGCAGGCGTACTGAGTGCTGCCTAGCGCCAACGCAGGCACCGTTGCGCAGTGCTGCATGGCATCACAGGCAGAAATGTTTTTGTGCAGGAAGAGATACCATCCTCCATAAAAACAATCCTTAGAGGCATTTTCCTCTACGTATGTGTGCTGCAGAATTCAGCACACGTAGAAAGAGGAAATAACAAGAAGAAATTAAGATATTACACCTCTGTTGGGAAGACGTACAATTTTGATGCAATCCCAGGTTTACTACTTTTAGTAAATCTTGGATTGCGTCAAAATCCATAGGTGGCTGTAAGGGGTAAAACGCCATTATAATTAGTTACACATTTGGTCAGTGGGGTAACTGAAGTAATCTGCACCTGTACCTAATTAATATTAATGCCCACAGTAAACTAGAGACTGTAGTCACAATCTATCTCAAGTAACAGGGAGAGAGAATACTAAAAGTGGGTGGTAGCACCTTAGTGAAGATCATAATTGAGATAACAATTCTGTACTTACATTCCTATTTAAGTTTTCAGTACTTAGTTTTGCAGTAAGATTGGATATGTCCTTTTAACTAGAGGACCAACACTAGCAAGGACAATAGATTACTGATTCTGTTAGTTGACTAAGATCTGAGCTCTTGACACCCACGCTACCTCTCTGAAAAGCCTTGGACTGCTAGCCCTCACTTGTGAAATCGGTTGTGATCTAGTCCTGTTTGCAGAGCTAACGTAGCATGGGACCCATGGAAACTAGTTGCAAACAATCTCAGCCACCACACTTAGGGCCCTGTAGATGTAGCTCACCCATTTGTCCACTGAGTGGGTCGGATAGCCCATAAAAATTGGTCAACATTGCTGCTAAGTGTGCCAGCAGGATTCTCTAAATGTGCACACAACACTGTTTACAGCGTTGGAGTCAATAACGGTAAAACCTTTACTTACAACACAAAAGAAGGTATAAAACTGAGGATTTTATCAACTGCAACTCTCAGTGTTGTGTGCATATAATTATATGTCATAGGAAACTTCTTTGTGCAAGCTGTACTTCTAGACTGTTGAAAGAAAGAATACAGGACTAATTATGAACAATATTTGAGGAAGACACAAGATACCCATTGGTAGAACACTACAAAGTTAATCATAAGAAATATCTCCTTGCATTTACCTTTCATGGCATAGGTGTACTTCAGTGCTATTACAGAGTAGATAATAGACCTCTACTCCTGAGACAATCTAAAGCCTGAATGGATTGCAAGAGTTGGAAGTATGGAAAAGGGCTTCAACCAAGAAAGAGAATTACATTAGTTTGTGGGACTCTGAAGTTATGTTATCATTATTTTCCACTGAAGTGTTAACTGCTTATGTCAACTGATGGTTCTGTTGCATTACCTTATAACAGGCTCCTATGGGTATTCAAGGCTGTTGTTTGTTTTAATTCGTTTTGGATACTGTGGTTTCAATATTAAGAGTTAGAGTTGTGCCAATATAATGGATAGATATTCCACAATGTGATACTTCAACTTTAAATGATGGCTCTTCTAAATGATGAGGAGGGTTCTTTCATTGACATATTTTCCTTTTTTTTCATTTCTTCATTGTTACTTGTACTTGTCTTGCCTTACCATCAAGGAGGTCAGTATCACTGAAACAGACCATTAGATCCTCTAATCGAATTTTTAGGTTAGTACTCTGCCCACTTTTGTTTTGAATGAATGAAGATCAAGCGTGTGTAATAAACTGCATGCCAATTACGTTGTTGACCTAACGTGACAGATGTTCAATATAAATGGGCACCCGTGTGTCTAAATTTCAACGGATACAAGTTAATTATTTTTCACAAGACTTCATATTTGCCGACTTGTTTATAACTATGCAAACGTCCCTCATGCCATTTACTACTTAATGTTTATGAACTACTTCCAATATGGTGGTCACTTTAGACACTCTTGTAAGCATTAGTCCTATTCCTCTTTTGGAGTAACAGAACAAGTGATTCATGCAGACATTTCCTCTAATCTTTGTATGCAACTTTCCTAGTGTATTTTTATTGACTAATTACCATTCCATAAGGCTTCTGGTTTTTCAGTCCTTGTCCTTTCTTAAAGCGAACTTCAGCCATGGTTTTAGGTTCGTCCTTTATTTCCACACAAGCCTTTAGGTATAAACTAGCAAATATGGAGCTCACTTGAAACACAAGATCACCAGAGGGGACACAGTGCATGTAAATTAAGGGTCTGATTTATGAAAAGTTTCTGCCGCCTTTGCCTCATTTTTTTACTTAAAAGCGGTGCACACTGACAAAATACAATTATATTTTTTGTAAATTTACAACGCATTTACATAAAAAATTACACAAAGGCAGTGCAAACTTTTCATAAATCAGACCCTAACTGTTTAGAGGGGGTGGTTCGTACTTGAGCGCAGGTTTTTGTGATTGTATTACAATTATCCTTTCCACTTATCAGTGGCAGCTACTTCTCAACTGGGGTGGCAGGGAGGGGGGCATAAAAAAATAAAAAAATAAAAAAAACGTACCTTTTACGTCGGGAGAGACCGATCCGTCTCTACTTTGTTTTCTTCTCTTTCCAGACTCCCGGAGGCACGCAGGATTCCAGACTCCCCTCTAATCATGATGCTGCTGTCACCAGCCTGCTTCAGCGCTCAGACAGTTAGTGGGACCTTGTGCACTTTCTCCTCCCGGCTGTGCAATACAGCCAGGTAGAGAAATACTAAGTGCGCATGACTGTTTGGCCGGCCGTAGATGGCTGGCCAAAAGGTCATGCACACCTATGATGCACTCACCCCTCCTCCTCCAGCCCAGCCCCGCCCTAACCTGGCTCCCTAAGAAAAATAAAATGATAATAATGTTGTGTTATTATCTTTTTTTTTCCTTTTTCTTCACTGTGCAAAGCAGTGAGGAGACACTCCTCTGCCTTAGTGGAGGAGCCGCCGCTACCACTTACAAGACAACAAGGGGGTGATTCCAACCCTGGCGGTCCGAGACCGCCAGGGTTGGGGACGGAGGAAGCACCGCCAACAGGCTGGCGGTGCTTCTGGGGCAATTCTGACCGCGGCGGTAAAGCCCCGGTCAGAAAAGGGAAGCCGGCGGTTTCCCGCTGGTTTCCCGCTGCCCCAGGGAATCCTCCACGGCGGCGCTGCAAGCAGCGCCGCCATGGGGATTCCGACCCCCTTCCCGCCATCCTGTTTCTGGCGGTTTTCACTGCCAGAAACAGGATGGCGGGAACGGGTGTTGTGGGGTCCTTGGGGGCCACTGCAGTGCCCATGCCACTGGCATGGGCACTGCAGGGGCCCCCTAACAGGGCCCCATTGAGATTTTCAGTGTCTGCTTGGCAGACACTGAAAATCGCGACGGGTGCAACTGCACCCGTCGCACACCAGCAACTCCGCCGGCTCCATTCGGAGCCGGCTTCCTCGTTGCTGGTGCTTTCCCACTGGGCGGGTGGGCGGGCGGCCTTTTGGCGGTCGCCCGCCAGCCCAGCGGGAAAGTCAGAATGACCGCCGTGGTCTTTTGACCGCGGTACGGTCTTCTGGCGGTTCCCGCTTGGCGGGCGGCGACCACCGCCCGCCAATGTTGGAATCACCCCCCAAGTCTTAAAAGGCACTTACCCTTGTTTTATACACAAGCCTTTGACTTTTCAAAGAGTTCGACCAGGAAGATTTTTGTCTGGTCGCTAGGACTAAAGCATAAAAAGATACCTTTTCTTAGTAGGGAACTTCCTTTGCCAACATTACTAAAATCATTCTACTTCAGTCTTACCCCTTTCCTCCTCACTGCTTGTTTTTTAAACCTGAGACAGTCTATTATCATATGTGAGCCGTTCTGGTCTTGACAACTTATACTATTACAGGAATTAAGGTACTATGGGGCATATTTACAAGCCATACCATCATTCTTTTTAAGCTAAGGTGGCCCTAAGGTGGCTTTTCTGTCACGCTATATTTACAAAGTCACCACTTTGCGACTCCTTGCGCCACATTATGCCTGTGTCAGGCATAACGAATGCAAAGGGGGCATTCCCACGCATGGAGGCCTGAAAACATGGTGCAGTGGACAATGTACAACATTTCACTACGCCATTTTTCCGTCATCTTTAACGCCTGCTCAGAGCAGGCGTTAAAATGACGAACCCGTTATATTCAATGGGCCTCTCTGTGCTTTGCTACACTGGCATCAACATTTTTTAAAAATGTTGATGCTACTGTGCTAATGGCTGCCACGGTGTGCTGTGTTGTAAATACTGGGCAACCATGGTGTCGTCTGGTGCCGGTAGGGGGGGTGCAAGAAAAGTGGCACATCATTTATGATGCACCACTTTCTTGTAAATATGCCCCTATGTGGTATCTTTCTTTTGCTGCATGCTCCCCTACTTGGCTAGCCATAAGACTAATTATTGGACTTATGCCCTTCTTGTCTCAGGAAGGTAAGCGATCAGTATCTTGTATTTTCAACACTTTTGGTCCATAAAATGCTTACACGCCTCCTTTTGTGTCTTAAAAACACCTCACATAAGTGAGGAGGAAATTATGATGTTTCCAGTGCTCAGAAAAGGCACGTACAACACAGGATGTAAAGAGGTCGGCCATTTATTTTTAACTCAGTGAACTAAAGTTATACAATATACATGACAGCAGAAAGAAATGCTTTACCTGGAACTCCCCATAGTTGTGCAGGTTGCCGCCGGTGGCCCCAGGGATGTATCCGAGTGTTGCCAGGTCAGTGCACGGCCTTTCTGGGCAAAGGAAGAGGTCCACTGCACATCCTTGACTGACGCACTCCTCAGCCAGCTCCTCACTCACAGTGTCCCGGGGATGAAAGACTGACTAAAAATGTTATGAAAATTACATTCAGAGCTCAACATGAAGGCAACCATTTCCATCTGAAACTGCAATAGACGCACCCCCAATAAATCGAAATAAATGAAGGCAGGGATCTTTGTATACAACCGAGTTTAGGCCATTGTGTGGACCCCTCTCTTAAAATAGCTTGTGGTGCTGCAGAGGTGTATGTGGGAACCTCTCCTAGAACAGCAAGAGGTACTGGATGTAATTAAGATTTTTGGTGCGTTGCTACAGTCTCAGTATTGTTAAACATGGCATGCTGGTCTGGGGCTGCTGGTCACGATTGAGGTGCACAGGCAGAGCTTGGATTGGGCTCCATTAAACCAAGTGTGTGTGTGTGGGGGGGGAGAGGGGTCTCTAAAAGGGGTGCGGCCTGTGTAATTAAGGGCATGGCTTAAACATGTAAACATGTAAAATAAACTTCTGTGATTCCCATGCTGTGCTACCCATCTGGTATTTTGGTGCACCAATGAGCTTTCTGTTATTATTTCCAGATATATAACACACAACTGCCACCTAATACCCAGACTACTGGTTTTGTCAATGAATGTTAGCCATTTAAGATGAAGTGCAATACAAGGGTAACATGCTACATGGAAAATGATTAGAAAAACACATCCTGCAAATACCTAACACCATTAGGGAATGCAAGATTAAGAGAAAAGTGAAATATACTCCGGCATTAAACATATGACATGGATTACCCTAAAGGTTTTTACATTCATGCTCAGAAATAGATCAGTGTTTTTACCAGCAAGGTGTTCATTTTGAATTACTTTTGGGTCTGAGACCTGAATAGACCCAGCCCACTTAAAGCTGTGATCAGTAGCGTGTCAGCCCTGGTAGTGGACTAACAGGTGCTTCTTTTTATGATTAGAGAGAGTGATGAGTCTGGTTTTATTGTTCTTGTGTTAAAATCCTTGTAAGGCTTCATGATCCCTGTCACTGCTCCCATACATCAGTCTTCAGCCCCCGCTACTCTGTATAGAGTACTGGCACCTCAGTTGGACACCTCAATGTCATGCATGGAGTCCCTATGGTTTCATACACAGCACTTGTGGTTCGGTCTACGTGCCACTTTGTTGGAAACAGGGCATTAGCTCTTCTCCTCCATTAAAACCAGTATCCACCAGCAATCCTGATGCTGGTATTTCCCTGAACACTGGCGACGGCCTCCTGATTTGGGGTCTACTAATTAGGAAATCGTTGATCATTTGTCCAGATGGTGGTCATTCTTACCCAGTAGTGGTTCACTCTCCTACAAGGTAATCCTTGCTGGGAGCTCTACTGAAGACAATGAAGAAGCTCAGTGCCTATAATGGTTGGTACAGGCCTTCTGCTCCAACTTTCTGTTCCACCACATTTAATTTAGAACTATCTATCCTCAGTGGGTGGAAGGTTCTAATAGCCTTACAACCCGTCTCCCTAGGGCTATACTGGTTGTTAAAGACCCTTTCCCTTATTATAGGCTCGAACCCCGGGTATGCTCTTTGCAGCGGGTTATAAGGCTATATTATCACCAGTCTATCATGACTGCTAATTCTACATTAGACATTAACTAAATATTATGGCCTGCCTATTCTGTGAAAGTGCTTCCTGTCCGTCTGCATCTCAGAGTTCAGGAAGCCAGCTTCACAATGCCATAGTGAAAGTCATGAACAGGCTCTGGAGAAAACATGATTTACTGACTAATTGAACGAGCATCCAAACCTTTTCTTAGTCAATCCCTACCTGTCACTCATTTTTCTTTAATATCGGCTATATCGGGAGAGCCTTCTAAATTATTAATTGGGCATTTCCTTTGGACAGCAAGCCAATTGCTCAATCATGTATTTTGCCTGATCCTAAATGAAAGAAAAGATAACTTCTAGCGACAAACGTCCCTATACAGGCATCACCGCTTTCCCCCACACACACTCTTGTCTCACCTTGTCCTTTTTACAAGAGGCTGACTCAGGGGTTGTGCTTAATTGCATCTTTCTATCCATGGTGAGCATGGATGAATGAAACATGAAGATCTTGCCAGAGCAGCCACACTCCTAGAAAAGAAAAAGCGAGAAAGATTCACAAATGGGGAAAAGATTATGAGGTCTACAGGTCATGTGTCGGACTCTAGTATCAGTATGAACTGCAACTAAAATAGTGCCAGTAAAGGGAAAATCCAGAACATTTTGTTGAAGCATCTTTTCAATCCTGAAAGTCGGAGTTCTAATGAACGTAAAAGAGAAATTCCATCATAGTGTAGGTGAATCTAAGGGTCTACCACTCTGCAACACCGCATCATTGTTCTGCAACGTTCAAACTTTGGAAGATGATACCCATACAGCTCTATCATGTTTCTCCTATACGACAGCACTTGCCACTGTCAGAGACTTTGCATAAAACCTGCCCCAAGATCCACTGTGTCAGGCATTACTCTTAAATGAGGATGAGGAAGAGTGCTTCTTGCACACCTATAAGGCAATTCAAGACTCCAGAGGTAGCTTATTTCCTAGAAAGAAAGAGTCTTGCTCTGGAGCGCTATATCTCTTCCTGGGCTTAAAATGCTTGGCAGTGATTGGAGTCAGAAGTATGCATAATGGATTCCGATAAACCTAGCTTAGAGGGAGTCAAAGGCTCTGAATATGCCCAGGGCTGTAAAGTCTAAAACACAACTAATATCTGGAAATGTGGAATGGACGCTGGCATAATGAGCTTGAAGCACTCTTCAGCATCAAGCTAATCAGCACTGAGCTTCTCACAACTATGCTCCTCAGGACTGAGCCTCTCAACATTAGAGGCCTAATTTAGAGTTTGTTTGATTGGTTACCCCTTCACAAACATGACGAATGAAAATGTCACTTACCCAGTGTACATCTGTTCGTGGCATCAGTCGCTGAGATTCACATGGTATGCATGAGCTCGCCATCTGGTGTTGGGTCGGAGTGTTACAAGTTGTTTTTCTTCGAAGAAGTGTTTTCGAGTCACGGGACCGAGTGACTCCTCCTTCTGTGCTCATTGCGCATGGGCGTCGACTCCATCTTCGATTGTTTTCCCCGCAGAGGGTGAGGTAGGAGTTGTACTATAGTAATAGTGCCCGCGCAATGAAAAATGTAAGTATGTACCTATTAAAGGATTAAGTAATATATATACAAATGTACAAAATTGAAGGTAACTTCTGAACTGCTACAGGCTTCCGGGGAGGTGGGTGGGTCCATGTGAATCTCAGCGACTGATGCCACGAACAGATGTACACTGGGTAAGTGACATTTTCAGTTCGATGGCATCTGTCGCTGTAGATACACATGGTATGCATAGACTAGTAAGCAGTTAGTTCCCCATAAGCGGTGGTTTAGCCTGTAGGAGTAGAAGTTGTTTGAAATAGAGTTCTTAATACAGCTTGACCTACTGTAGCTTGTTGTGCGGATAGCACATCTATACAGTAGTGTTTGGTGAATGTGTGAGGCGTAGACCAAGTGGCTGCCTTACATATTTCCTGCATTGGGATGTTTCCTAAAAAGGCCATTGAAGCACCTTTTTTCCTTGTTGAATGTGCCCTGGGAGTAATGGGCAGTTGTCTTTTTGTGATGTTCTTTGTTCTGTCAATGTAGTACATTAATGCTCTTTTGACATCTAATGTATGTAGTGCTCTTTCAGCCACAGAATCTGGCTGTGGGAAAAATACTGGTAGTTCTACCGTTTGATTTAGATGGAATGGTGAAATAACTTTTGGTAAAAATTTTGGATTAGGTCGTAGGACGACCTTATTTTTATGTATTTGTATAAAAGGCTCTTGTGTTGTGAACGCTTGAATTTCACTTACTCTTCTTAGAGATGTAATGGCGATGAGAAAGGCAACTTTCCAGGTTAGGAATTGTATTCCGCAAGAGTGCATGGGTTCGAAAGGTGGGCCCATGAGTCTTGTTAGAACCACGTTTAGGTTCCATGAAGGAACAGGTGGTGTTCTTGGTGGTATAATTCTTTTAAGCCCTTCTATAAATGCTTTGATAACTGGTATCCTATACAAGGAAGTTGAATAGGTAGTTTGCAGGTATGCAGATATTGCTGCAAGGTGTATTTTAATAGAAGAGAAGGCTAGCTTTGCTTTTTGTAAATGGAGCAAGTAATTTACTATATGTTTTGGAGTTGCATCTAGCGGTTGTATCTGATTATGATGGCAGTACCAAACAAATCTTTTCCACTTACTTGCGTAGCAGTGTCTAGTGGATGGCCTTCTGGCCTGCTTTATGACTTCCATACACTCTTGGCTAAGTTGTAAGTGTCCGAATTCTAGGATTTCAGGAGCCAGATTGCTAGATTCAGCGATGCTGGGTCCGGGTGTCTGATCTGTTGGTTGTGTTGCGTTAACAGATCTGGTTTGTTGGGCAGTTTGATGTGTGGTACTACAGACAGATCTAGCAGTGTTGTGTACCAGGGTTGTCTTGCCCAAGTTGGTGCTATTAAAATGAGTTTGAGTTTGTTTTGACTCAATTTGTTTACTAGGTAAGGAAGGAGAGGGAGAGGAGGAAAAGCGTAAGCAAATATTCCTGACCAGTTCATCCATAGGGCATTGCCTTGGGATTGCTTGTGTGGGTATCTGGACGCGAAGTTTTGGCATTTTGCGTTCTCTTTTGTTGCAAATAAGTCTATTTGTGGTGTTCCCCAGAGTGTGAAGTAGGTGTACAGAATCTGTGGGTGGATTTCCCATTCGTGGACTTGCTGGTGATCTCGAGAGAGATTGTCTGCCAGCTGATTCTGGATCCCCGGAATAAACTGTGCTATTAGACCAATCTGATGGTGGATTGCCCACTTCCATATTTTTTGAGCTAACAAGCTTAACTGCGTTGAATGTGTTCCTCCTTGTTTGTTTAGATAATACATCGTTGTCATGTTGTCTGTTTTGACAAGGATGTATTTGTGGGTTATGATTGGTTGGAAAGCTTTTAGTGCTTGAAAAACTGCTAATAATTCTAGATGATTTATATGCAGTTTTGTTTGATGTATGTTCCATTGTCCTCTTATGTTGTGTTGATTGAGATGTGCTCCCCACCCTGTCATGGAAGCATCTGTTGTTATTACGTACTCTGGCACTGGGTCTTGGAAAGGCCGCCCTATGTTTAAATTTATACTGTTCCACCATAGAAGCGAGAGGTAAGTTTGGCGGTCTAGCAACACCAGATCTAGAAGGTGACCCTGTGCTTGAGACCACTGTGAGGCTAGGCACTGTTGTAAGGGCCTCATGTGCAGTCTTGCGTTTGGGACAATGGCTATGCATGAGGACATCATGCCTAGGAGCTGTAGTATTGTTCTTGCTTGTATTGTTTGGTTTGGAGACATGTGTTGAATGACCCTGTTGAAATTGTGGATCCTTTGTGGAGTTGGCGTTGCTACTCCTTTTGTCGTGTCTATTATGGCTCCTAGATATTGCTGTACTTTGCTTGGCAGAATGTTTGATTTTGCAAAGTTGACGGTGAACCCTAGTTTGTAGAGGGTTTGTATGACTTGATTTGTGTGGTTTGAGCATTGTGTGAGCGAACTGGTTTTGATTAGCCAGTCGTCTAGATACGGGAACACATGTATTTGCTGCCTTCTGATGTGTGCAGCGACTACTGCTAGGCATTTTGTGAATACTCTTGGAGCGGTTGTTAAACCAAAAGGCAATACTTTGAATTGGTAATGTATTCCTTTGAATACAAACCTTAGATATTTCCTGTGTGATTGATGTATTGGTATATGGAAATATGCGTCCTTGAGGTCTAGGGTTGTCATGTAGTTGTGTTTTTTGAGCAATGGTAACACTTCTTGTAGTGTGACCATGTGAAAGTGGTCTGATTTGATGAATGTGTTTACTACTCTGAGGTCTAGAATTGGTCACAGTGTTTCGTCCTTTTTTGGTATCAAGAAGTACAGTGAATAAACTCCTGTGTTTATTTGTGTGCTTGGTACTAATTCTATTGCATTTTTTTGCAGTAGTGCTTGAACTTCTATCTCTAGAAGCTGTGAATGGTATTTTGTTAAATTTTGTGATTTTGGTGGTATGTCTGGAGGGAATTGCAGGAATTCTATGCAATAACCATGCTGGATAATTGCTAGGACCCATGTGTCTGTAGTTATTTTGTCCCATGCTTCGTAATATTGACGTATCCTCCCCCCCACTGGTGTTGTGTGGGAGGGGTGTGTGACATGTGAGTCACTGCTTGTTGGTAGTGGTTTTGGGGCTTTGAAATCTTCCCCTATTCCTAGGGAATTGCCCCCCTCTATACTGGCCCCGAAAACCTCCCCTGTACTGTCCCTGGTAGGTGGGCGGTGCGGACTGTGAGGTGCTAGCTTGTGTGGCCTGACCCCGAAACCCTCCTCTAAAAGGTGTTTTGCGGAAGGTGTTATAAGATCCTCTGCTCTGCGGGGAATAGAGTGCGCCCATGGCCTTGGCAGTGTCAGTGTCCTTCTTGAGCTTTTCTATGGCTGTGTCGACCTCCGGACCGAACAGAAGTTTTTCGTTTACTGGCATGTTAAGCACTGCCTGCTGAATTTCTGGCTTGAATCCAGACGTTCTGAGCCATGCGTGCCTACGGATGGTAACCGACGTATTAATGGTTCTTGCGGCCGTGTCTGCTGCATCCATGGAGGAGCGTATTTGATTGTTGGAAATGTTTTGACCCTCCTCAACAACCTGTTTTGCTCTTTTTTGCAGATCTTTTGGGAGATGTTCAATGAGATGCTGCATCTCATCCCAGTGGGCTCTGTCGTATCGCGCTAGCAGCGCTTGTGAATTTGCGATGCGCCACTGGTTTGCTGCTTGGACAGCAACCCTCTTCCCGGCTGCATCGAACTTCCTACTTTCTTTATCTGGGGGAGGTGCATCCCCAGAAGTGTGTGAATTTGCCCGTTTTCTGGCAGCCCCTA
Organism: Pleurodeles waltl; assembly: GCF_031143425.1. NCBI lineage: Eukaryota > Metazoa > Chordata > Amphibia > Caudata > Salamandridae > Pleurodeles > Pleurodeles waltl. Next base: position 705,253,227 of record NC_090450.1, read on the forward strand.
CCACCACAGAGTCTGGTGGCAGCTGAGAGGTGATGAATACAGGGTCCGTAGGAGGCGCCTTATACTTTTTGTCCACCCTAGGCGTCACTGCCCTACTTTTAACTGGCTCCTTGAAAATGTCCTTTGCATGGCGTAGCATGCCTGGGAGCATCGGCAGGCTTTGGTAGGAGCTGTGGGTTGAAGAGAGGGTGTTAAATAAAAAATCATCCTCTACTTGTTCCGAGTGTAGTTCCACATTATGGAATAGTGCTGCTCTAGCCACCACTTGTGAGTAGGCTGTGCTGTCTTCCGGTGGTGATGGCCTAGTTGGGTATGTGTCTGGGCTGTTATCAGACACTGGTGCGTCGTACAAGTCCCACGCATCCTGATCTTGGTCATCGTGGCTCATGGCGGTGTGAGCTGGCGAATGTGACGGGGTGTAAGTTGGCGAAGCCGGAGTTACAGGTGGAGGCGAGGGAGGAGGTGTTACCTTTTGTGCTGTTTGTTGCTGAGGAGTAAACTGAAGCGTTCTCTTTCGTTTGACAGGTGGAAGGGTACTGATCTTCCCAGTCCCCTGCTGAATAAAGATACGCTTTTGCGTGTGATCCACGTCAGTGGATTGCAGTTCTTGTTCAAATCTATGTTTCTTCATTTGAGAAGACATAGAATGCTCTTCAGTATAGGAGCCAGAAACAGGGTCTGATGTCGCTTTTTTCGGCTCCGAAAACCCTGTCGATTGTTTTTTCGGCTCCGAGGTAACCTTCCTCTTTTTCTGTGCCGAAAATTCTTGGCCTCTATGGTCTTCGGCGCCACTGTCTCGGCGTCGATCCGTGTCGACACCGAACTCTCGGTGTCGATGCTTCTGTTTAGCACTCTCTCGGTCTCGAGGAGGCTGCGTGCCGGTGTCTCGACCGGAGTCGGACGATCTCGACACTGAATGGGCCTTTTTCGGTGCCGATTGTTGGTCACCGAGAATTTGGGTGGAGCCATGGCCGGTTGGCAGTGGCGTCCCCTGGGCCTTCTTTCCTTTTTTAAGGTTTGATCTCGACGTCTTACTCACAGTTCTTGTAGAGTGTAGCTCGTCGGAGTCTGAATCCTGGATGGAAAAGGATTCCTCCTGTTCCTCTTCTGTCTCGAACTGTCGACGCTCTTTTGGCGTGGACGCCATCTGCAGTCTTCTCGCTCGACGGTCGCGCAGAGTTTTTCGGGACCGGAACGCCCGACAGGCCTCACAGGATTCTTCGCTGTGCTCGGGTGACAGGCACAGATTACAGACCGAGTGTAGGTCCGTATAAGGATATTTGTTGTGGCATTCGGGGCAGAATCGAAACGGGGTCCGTTCCATCGGCGTTGTCCTCCACGCGGTCGGGCCGACTAGGCCCCGACGGGGTGCCGAAATCTACCCCGAAGGGCACCGAAGCGCTTCGATGTTCAACGCGTCGTCGTATGTGTCTATCTCTAACCGGATCGCAACGATACCGTCGAAAATCTTCCGTTTTCAGCTATCTTTCCGTTCCGAAACTCGGAGCGACAGGAACACGTCCGAACCCGATGGCGGAAAGAAAACAATCGAAGATGGAGTCGACGCCCATGCGCAATGAGCACAGAAGGAGGAGTCACTCGGTCCCGTGACTCGAAAACACTTCTTCGAAGAAAAACAACTTGTAACACTCCGACCCAACACCAGATGGCGAGCTCATGCATACCATGTGTATCTACAGCGACAGATGCCATCGAACTATCTATTTCCACCCTCTTACAAATGCCATTGGATATAATAAACGTGTAATAAGGCTGACAGGAAATCTGTCACTTTTGTGACAGAGGAATCTGTCTGCCAAACTCTAAATCAGGCATGTGTCTTTATGTCTAAAGCCCCTGATGTTGGGTGTCTGAAAGACCTCTCAAGCCATCCAATCACTGTCAACAGAGTTCTAGCCATCAGCAAGAACATCTCATAACAAGGGCCTGTTTGCTGGGGGTGTCAAAGTGGATCCTGGGACTGTCCAAGTCATTTAGCAGTAACCTTCCCAGTTCTTAAGCTACGCCAGGATCCAGAAGCAGGGGGGTGTACTTATTCAATCCAAACCTAGAAATGAAGTAAAGAAGTACTGAACAATATCAGGTGGAGGTGGGCAACGATACAACGTTGTGTAACACCAAGTGGGGATTTGCACATCTAAATTCCACAAAGGCAAACCTTTCACATATTTATTTCACAAACAGTTAGAATTTTAGGTACCGGGGATAAAGTGATATTCCCACAGGGTGAAGGTAGACAAAATCAGCAGTTTAGCCAACCTACCATATTTTCTTCCTTATATTTCCTACATCATATTGCATGACAAATTGGACATTGAGCCAAGGTGAGAACACCAAGAATGCAAACCATGCAAACATCATGGACATCCTTCCTTCTCTTTACTGCACCACAATAGTGCAACTTGGCATAAGCAGCTGACAAGATGGCTGAGACCATACCTGAGAGAACGAAAATCCAGGAAAAGTCCCGGAAATATGCCCAATTTCCACCAAAGAATGCTTTAAATGCTATCAAATAGACGCAGAGATGGCAACAGTGACAGAGTGAAACTTCTACCGCCTCAGGCTTTGGCCTGTCTATCCCATACCTTTCTTTTTTGTTTTTGAGAACAGGGATTTTGAAAAGGCCAGCCCTTTCCTCCCCATTTAATCAATGTTCAATGTTTTTGCAGATAGGCCCATTTTGATCAAAAATATTCTAATTGGGTAAAATGCCATTAAGATTGGGTGAAACACCAAGGCTGTAAAACAAACTAGTGCTTAGACAGAAGTAATAGTCACTGACTGATTAAGAAGTTTTTGAGGTTGTGAACTGGAATATTTTAAGCATGTTTTATTAAAGTGCACTTTTTACATCTGCTGTTACCCAAGACATTTTGATGTATAATAATGTGAGAAAATGTCCCTTTTTGCATGGCCACTCTTATTTTTTGCTGACTTTTATTGCTGCTTCTACGCTCTGCACAAGGGGGCACCATACCCAGTGTATATGCTCTGACCTCTTAAACATGTATAAATTGACAAGTACCTGATTGGCATATTTAACTATCCTATAAGGCCATAGTATATAGTGTAGAAACTGTATTCATGGCTTAGAAACTTAAATGTCACCTGTTGACTACAGTACGTGGCGCCATGCCATCTACTAATGTGACATGGAAAACATGACCTCAGACCTACCAAAGTGTCCTGACTGCTGGAGTTTAAACTAGCAGTCCAGACTGTGAAAATAACCTTTTAAACAGAAGAAAATCTTCCCTTTAAATAATAATGCCCCCCACCCCAACCGGTAGCCCTTGCAGCTCATGAGGTAGTTAAAAATTATACATGTAGAACTTTAATGTTGCCATGTCCCTGCAGTGACAAGCCTTCAAAAGCTGTTATCACTGTCGAAGGATCTGGAAGTCTTATCAGAACAAAGAGAGCGCAGATTAAAATATCAAGTCTGCTACCACAGGTTTGGGACTAGGTAGAGAAATGGTTCAACCACAATTTATTATATTTAATGCAAATCTAATTCAATGGAGAAGTTAGATTTTTAGGAAATATTTGTGAAAAGTAACTTTTAGAAAGTTACCTTTTCCCTGCTTGAAGATCTTGGCATTAGCTTGAAAGCAGCTGCCCTGCCAGGGAGGACCCTAATGAGGTGTGAAGGTGCTCCCAAAGCAGAGGAGTAGAAACAATGGCTTAGGCCTGGTGACAGGATGGGCTGGGTGTAAAGGGTGTGATAAATATCAGTTCAATAAGGGACCTTGAGAAGGTTCTATGAACTTCATTATCCTCAACAGGACAAAGGAGAGGCCTGCCAATTCATAGTTTAGTGTAAGGAAAGACATAGGAGGAAACTCATTGACCCTAAGACACATGGTAGTCAGTCTGGCTCTATCCCAGTGGTCCCACAACCAGTTTAGAATAGCTTTGGAGGAGGGCACCCTCAACTGATACACAAACTCCCCCCAAGGGCAGAATGCCCATGCCATTTTGAATTGACGTTAGACTTGTGTACTATTGGATAGCTTACAAGAAGGCAAACAAGTTGTGCTGCAATAGTGCAATAGGGTTGACCCTTGGAACTTTTCCCCATGTGTTAGTTAGTGACCAGGAGTCACCCCATCCATTGGCTTCTGAAATGAGCAAAAACTGACCTCACCACAAACTTCTCCAGAACACTTTCTGGACCAGTGGAAGAAAAGTGGAAGGACTGCACCTGTTGTTTGAGACTGTTTGAGAACATTTCAGTGACTAAGTCAGAAGAGGAAATCTTTGAACATGATGAACCTGCTTGGTGTATCTGACCTGAGCTTCATCTCGGTCAGCCCGCAGAGGTCCCAGTGACACGCTTCCAATACCTTCTATTTGTGCTTTACTTTGTCTTTGAGCTTTTTCTCTTAATTGTTTTTAAATTCATATCTCTGGTTCCCTTAGTCATATTTTTTTCACCTGGTGTAATATTGTTTATTCAATTCTTGATTATTAAATTATTCTCTCCTTTTATAAACAAGAGTAGGCTTTGTGTTGTGCTGTGTTTTTTATTTTTTTTAACTATTTTGTACTTCTAAACGCTTTACACATTCTCACTAAGTTAAGCCTGTCTGCTCTGTGCCACACCAACCAGGGGTTAAGCTCAGATATAAATTACTGAACAAGTTAGTGACTTTATCACCTGTGGGGGGCTACCTTCCATCCCAATTAAAAATCCACTTCCATACAAATATCCTTACTGATAAAGGCTGTTAATCAGTACATTTCATCTATAGTGTCATTAACATTTTTCTATCACCCGCAACATCATACAGCATCCGACAATGGGTCAGCCCCCTTCAGCCACTGACTAACTTCACTCTAACTCTACTATGGCGGTGTGTGCTTTTGCTTTTGAAGCCAAAAATAATTGTAATGGTTTTTGATGAGGTCAGGCAGATTCCCCATCAAGAAAATATTTGCAAAACCATAACAAAACAAGCATTACGGAAGTCAAGAGGCTGCCAGCCGACGCCACACATATTGGCTTTGCTAATGTTTATTTAAATTAGATGGGGGACTATTATGCCCCACACAAGACTGCTGAGGAGACCAAACAGCTTGAAATTATTGTATATCATCATGGACTGCAGTGATGGCATAAAGATAATATGAGTGAGTGAAAATTTCGACATATTTTTAAACAAACTGTTTCCTATTTTTATGTTTGTGCAGTTGGCATTAACATTGAATAAAAGAAAAAGGAAACAACTAAGAGGACTGCATTGCAGTGCCCAAGGCACTGAGTTTAAGACCTGTGGCTAAGAAAATGAACAACATTGTGAACAACTGGAGAACAAAGACCTTCTTAGCTTTACATTAGGGGGGTAAGCCTCAGAGTACCAGTACTAAACTACCAAAATATAAACCCCACCAAGCCTACAGTGACTATGCCTTTGCAATTACATTTTCTTTTATTTTCATTTCCTCTTTTTTCTCATTATAGTACACATACACGACATGCCCACCTCTCACAATCGAGTGACATGAATTTACAGCAGTGGCCATGAGCTGTGTGGGCATGGATCTGGCAGTTCACTCTTATTAATGACTGCCAATCCTCTTAACTTAATTACTGACTAGCACCTCTACCCGGCTTTCATTAATGGTGGTCCACCTTACCTTTAGCACCTCGAGGCCGGCTCGTATGGCAGGTGTAAAAACAGCTTCTGTCTCCTCTGTGCCTGCAAAGAGACTAGGAATCCCATCTAGCAAACTGGAATATAAAAGGGAAGGGTTAGAAAGTAAAAAGGACTCATTACAGACCAGGCCTAATGAGGGCAACTTGTGGGTAGAGCATACAGCTTGACAGAATAACATTCCCTTATTACATACCCCATACTCTGAAAGAAACTAAACAATAAAATGTGCGATCGTACCCGGAAGAGATCTAACTAATCGAGTGTTTAACCATGTCCTAGAACTACCTAACCAGCATAAAGTATGACTGCCTACTTTGAGACCTAACTAAATGCAATCATGATTGCACATTACTAATAGATGATATGACTCTACCCTAACCAATAGGGTAGTCGTGCATAATTTGCACCATACGAGTACATTCCCAACATAATGCGCAAACACTGCAGACGAAAGCTCAGAAATGGGCTAGTCTCTCAGGAAAGTTATTGAAACTATATAGATGGTACAAGTGAGTCATTTGTTTTCATTGTCCAATGTCCATAGGCCTTGGATAACATAAAAAGTAGTTATCGAATCGCTCCGACCAACCTCACAAGCATGTCTCTTGAATCGACTGGGCATACAATCAGCCCCTCCCTCAGGGGCACTTCCACATGGGCTGGATCCGTCATAACCAACATCTGTGGCAGAGACAGGCGGGCACTCAGGTTGTAGAAGTGTACAGTCCTGTTGTAAGTGATGATGCCAATGCGGGTGGGGGGCATCTTATGGTCTGCAGAATCTCTAGAAAGAGAACATGGGACTGATTGGGCGAGAAGCATCAGCACAAAAGATGATGAACATACCAGTGTTTCACTGTAGCAATATGCGGTCGAGGGCTTTGTGAGCGATACACTATCAAAAGTAGGGGAGTGCAATTTTTGAGTATTTCACAACACTGCACCTTTGTGAAGGTTTTAAAGTTTTACACGTTGACACAATTTATGTCACAAAAGATGAATTTCAACATAAAAATCTGCATATGTTTGCTATTGTACATTGTGACATTTTCACGATTGGCCTGCAGCCATTATCTTGCTCATGTTAAATAAGGTACCAAGGGGTGTCACCTTAGACATGCAAAACCTCGTTATCATGTTTGCAACCCTCATTGAGAATTTCTCAAATAGCTTGCTCAGCTCTGAAAGTTGACATTTTTGTATCATCCTGAAGACTGAATGTTTACTATTCAATGTTTTAGTTCTGCACCTGCTACGCTGCCTTTGTTTGAGCTTTGAATTGGAACTCTGTGCATGAGAACATAAACATTTGTATTCTGTACTTGTGTGTTTCAGCATTTACGCTCACTGGGAGTAGGGGAAACCTCTTGCCCCCGCAAGCTCTGTGACTCAGACTATTTTCTTTTGTTAAACATTTTCAGACAGCGAGGAGGCGGGTGAACAGATTTCTTTAACAACAGAAAACCTCTGCGAACGTTAAAGTGCACAGGAAAAGCCTACATATGTTTCCCACTGCACATACAAAAAGTATGCAAACATGTTCCCCCTCAGCTGCGCTTAATTAGAGTTAAAATTATCTTGCAATATAGAGAAAACCGTTGCATTAGTGAAGGCGATGGTAAACACGGTAGCCTGGGGAACTTTGCAGAAGCTGAAAACCAGGAATTTAGCAAAAAAATGTAAATGAAAATAACACTATTCCAATGACTTCCTGATGGCCCAGAGCTATATAAACAGCTGGAAGAGCCAGTATAGCGTCACATGCATCTCAGGCTCACATCTAAGTAGTCAGTAGGGCTGGACTGAGGAAAGATTCGTTGTTTGTCAGACTATGCCTATGTGGAGGTATTTGGAGAAGGAATCAAAGCATGTGTGTTACCTGGGCGTAGAGCACAGCCGGGCCTTCAGTTCCTCGCACACCAACTGGACTAGACCACTTTGCAGAGCATCCTGCGACACATCAATGAGGAAGAGAAAGGCTGGAGGCAGGGAGTCCTACGAAACAGAAGGAAGAACTTTCAATAATGTGGATGCAGCCTTTCACCAACATCAGCAATACCTCAGTATTACATTCCCTTCTCGAGGGAGACTGCTTGCAGGAAAGGCTGCAGAATGACCCTTGTCAAACACACTATCAATGTCTCTGTGGCACAGAAAGTGAAAAGCAACGGGGTGCTATCAAATACTTATGGATAGCCCTAAAATTGTGGCCTGGATTTAGGCCTCGTAGCCCTACATACAATACCCTTAACCAAAAATTTAATAAAGACTATGGACAACCAACTGGTCATTTGTTGACTGCTGTGCTTTTTGCCTGAATGTATTGTTTCTATTAGTGTTGAATCTAACCACACAGAAACTGCATTCACTCTCAGTAAACCCACATTGAAATCATGCTATCAGTAGGTCTTCATTCTTGTGCTGTTGAATCACAAATGCCCATGCTGAAACGTATTTCGCCAAATGTTACAGGCGTCACAGCAGACTTCTTCAGGTCTATAATACCAATAAAATACACAAAATCTTATGGAGGAGTCCTAGGAGTCCGAAGCATTAAGGCTGAATTCCCTATTTGGCAACGTGTACTCAGACCCACCTTCATAGCCTCCTCGTCCTGCGATTCCACAGTATAGACCAATCCTGTGCCCTCCGTGTGTTATAACACCCTCATGTGTCTCACTCCCACAATCTTAGATATCACCCAAACCGGTCAAAATAAATTAAAAAAATACTCCTATCCAGTCATAGCTAGAGTAAAAGAAAAACCTGCTTAGAGAATATCCAATAAAGTACAACACCAAAAACAACCCAAACTACATACGTTGGGAGAGTACTCCTGAACCTGAGCAGAGAGTTGCTGGAGAAAGAGGCGTGCTACTCAGGGCCATCTTAAAGTGTAATTTATAGATGGCACAAGTCTCGGTAATTGATACAACATAAAGGTAGGACTAAGAAGAGAGCAATTTGGAATGGCGCCATAATGGAAAGTACTTTAGCCATACATTCAGTATTTCCTCAGACGTGAGTGGCAATGTAACACACAACATATTGAATATAAATTGTCTTATCTCAAATTGCCTCACTCAAATCCAACTCGTATTCTGGGAAGAAAGGAAGAGTGGAGAGTACCCCCTATGGGAAATGTTCCAAGCACTCTTCGTGCCACTCGGGCGCCATTTTGACATGCCCATGCATACCAGACACATGTTCCGAATGTAAACAAAACCTAAGAGTCTAACTTAAACGTAGCCAGTCACAACAGTCACCACGCTAACCAATACTTTTGCAATATATCACCACAGACAGTATCAAAATACCGAGGGCCAGATTTAGAAGACGTGGTACAGAACGGCTGCTGCGCCCAAATTGTCTGCGCCACTCTGCCTTACTTCTAAAACACAGGTATGCGCCGCATTTATATGAATACGGCGTTATAGGAGCTGCTAAGTGCCAACGCAGCTACGCTTGCACCATAGTGCAAGGATGGCTGCGTTGAGAGCGAGAGATTTGTGCAAGAAGAGGTACCTTCCTGCATAAAAACAATCTTCGATGGCAATTGGCTTTTTCTATGTGTGTAGCAGAATCCAGCACACATAGAAAGAGAAAAAACAAGGAGAAATGAAAGCATTTCTCCTCGTTGCGCCATGCTAATGCCACCCTTAGGGTGGCGTTAGATTTTGGTGCTGCCTCAGATTTATGAAATCTCGTAAATCTGGGGTAGCGTCAAAATGCAATGGGTGTTGCCCACAGCAACACCCACTGCACAGCCCTTCCACGTAAAGTACTGCGTGTGAAGGGGCCATATTTACAAGGTAGTGTTAAGCTACAAAAAGTGGCTTAACGTCACCTTGTAAATATGACGCACTGCACAGCGACACAGGAGCGTCAAAAAAAGTGACACTCCTGGGGCGCTAGGGCCTTGTAAATCTGGCCCTGAGTGTACAATTTTCAATCCAAATATTCTGAACCATATCAATCTCTAGATGTCCCATCAATTGGAGTGACTTGTGTCAGTGAGATCTAAGTCAAGATTCCTAAATGTACAAGGGTAGTGCGACAGAAAGGCTAAGTTATCACTGTAGGAAGGGTTATTATTCAAGATGGGTAGCCTTGTATGGGTAGAAGAGCCCCACTGTCACCCACCTGTGGCAGAGAAGAAAATATATGTGTCAGTGGAATTAGTAAACAGAGTTCTAAAAAAGTAAGGGAGGAAAACCCAAAGGGGTAAAATGTCATTATAACCACATCATTACTGCACATTGAAAGTTTCAATTAAGCTGCAAGCGTAACAATTGATATTTTCAGTACAGATAACAATCATATGCTTATGAATACCTTTATAAGTACATCATGTTTATATCCAAGATAGAGTTTGGTCTAACAGCAAGTCACATAGAAAGGGAATATTAACACACATATCCTTATTCCCCCAGGGGATAATGAAATTTGTGATCAGTGTTCTAGCCCTCAGTATGAAAAGCAAATCACAAAACGAGGTAAGATCACAAACATGTTTCATTATGCCCCCCCAAAAATAGTGTAATTCCTGGTCAATGTTCAGATCTTCATCCACCGCTTTTAATTTTAAAATCGACAGAGCTTCTTGTCATCTCAGCTGTAGTTCTCGGTTTCCACCTCCTTTATCTGGTTGGACAATATCTATTCTGTGGAAGTGAAAGCTCTTATGGAGATCTTAATATTTACATGTCAGAGTATGTAGTGCAAATGAATAGTTTGCTTCTCCTTGTTTAACTACTCTGAAATGTTCACCAAGCCTCTCTCTGACTGGCCTTATTGTACCGCCCACATTTACCATGTTACATTTACAGATAAGGACATATACTACAGAATGTGACATACAGTTTATACTTATGTGGAACAACCTACATTTTTAACAATAACCAGTTATGATGTTTAGTACTTGGATAGCTTGGACTGGTAAGGTTTCTCACCATCTTCCCTTTGTGAGAAATGATACTACGGTGTATTGTAATGTAGAGTTCAAAATTGGTATCTTCTTGTAGAAGGTGCCAGTGTCTGTTAAACACTTTGCTAACCTTATTGATATTCCAGCCATATGTAGCTATAAATCTGATCTTGTGTGGATGTCCGCAGGTTCTTGCTTTGCAGTCTTTGAGTGTGTCCTTTCTCTCTAATTGAAGGGCTCTATTATAGGCCCTCTTGATGGTTCTGGTATCCAATCCTCTCACAAGAAATCTACGTTCCATATCCTTTAGGCTCTCCTGAAATTCTGTATCTGAACTACAGTTCCCTCTTGCCCTGACTATCTCCCCATATGGGATAGCCAATATCTGATGTCTAGGGTGGGTACTTGTCATATGTATATCCGCATTGCAAGAGATTCCTTTACGATACATGTGTCTGGACAACTTGGGGCCACAAATATATAGTTCTACATCAAGGAATTGTATTTTTGTAGCATCATAGTTCATGGTAAATGACATATTATATGTACTGTTATTCAAGTAAGCAGTAAATGTAAACAAGTCACTTACAGTCTCTGTCCAAACCATTAAAATGTTGTCAATGTATCGTCCCCATTAATAAAAGTGTTCTACCATTCTGCACCACTTGGGCCCCTGACCCGCTCCCCCTCAAACCACCCCATAAAGAGGTTAGCGTAAGATAGGGCGAATCTGAAGCCCATCGCGTCCCACATATTTTGTGACACCATTTGCCTTCAAACATGAAAACACTGTTATCCAGCACTAATCATATCATTGTCAAAAGCATCTCAGTGTGTGATAATAATTCAGTTGGTCTCTTATTGAGAAAATATGTCTTGGCTATCATTCCAAATTCATGCAGTATATTTGTATACAAAGACACCACATTAAGTGTCACTAACACTATATTGTCTTCCCATACAATATTATTCAATATATTCAATGCATGTTTGGTGTCTCAAATAAAAGAAGGAAGGTTAGACACAAATGGTTGTAAATAACTTTCAATAGATTGGGCTAGTTTCTCTGTATGTCCACATATTCCTGATACTATCGGCCTCAAATTTCCACCAGCCGCTTTATGCTGCATTTCCAAAGACTTTGAGGATTGAACTTGCAGGCAAAACACTTAAAGATTCAACATGTCTGCAGATTTAATTGTAAATTTGTTCCAATGCAATCCTTGTCAGGGAAGTATCTTGGTCAGCAAGTTTGGGGGAGTGTAGGCTTCAGGTCTCCCAGCCATCACCCTGGTTAAATTATATTATATAGGAAACAGGACAGGAAGAGGGCTTTTGAAGTGGTAAAATGGAAGAATAGTACAGATTGTGAGGGATACTTTAAAAATCAATATTTTGTAAAATAACAATTTTAAGACCTTAAAAACAGACAAGATTTTGTGTGTGTGTGCACATGTCTGTCTGTGTATGTATTTAAAAACTACAAGTGAAATCTGACAAACACCTCACAATACCTAACGTAAAGCACCTGTACCCAACACTATCTACTACAGAATACATTTCTGCTCCTGATCTTTGTAAATGTGTTTTAGTTCAATTGGGGTAAATTTAATATGTTCATCATCATTTCTTAATTTGTGCCAGAATATACCTTTGTTGTCTCTTTGCTGCGATCCAAGCTGTTTATCCTAAACACCGTAACTTTGCATGAAAGGTTCCTACCCCTTCAAGTCACTTATTTTCCTATCTTTATTGATATTGGCAGAATTGACTGATTTATATTGACAACTGCCTGAAGCTCTTGCATGTACAAAACGGAGGTTCTGATCTTCGGCAGACACTCAACCCTCTTGAACAACTCCTGGTGGCCAGCAGAGTTAGGACCTGCCCCACACCAGATATCACATCCGCAACCTCTGCATTATTCTCAAAAGCAAACTGTCCATGAAACACCAGGCCAATGCCATCTCCTAAGCCTGCTTCCATACACTCTGCATGCTCCACAAAATCTTTAGGTGGATCCCCATATGCACAAGGAAGACAGTGACACAGGCCCTCATCACCAGCAGACAGAATTACGGCACCACTACCAAAGTCATGCAAAGACTCCAGATGATCCAGAAAGCAGCTGCCAGACTGATCCTCAACCTGCCCAAAAGAACCCACATCACCAAGCACCGTAAGGACCTCCCATTGGCTCATGATCCAGAAAAGATGCCACTTAAAGCTCCTGATCCATGCCTACAAAGCCCTCCATAACCAAGACCCACCTACCTGACCCACCTCCCTCACCTCCACCAACCGGCCAGGAACTTCCGCTCGACACACATCACCCTCGTAAAGATACCATGCATATGCCGCTGCCGTGCCAGAGGATGTCCTTCTCCTACCTCACCGCCAAAACCTGTAACACCCTCTTCCTCCACCTCTGCACAGCACTCTAGCTGTCCCACTTCAGAAAGGGACTGAAAACCTGGGTTTTGACTATACACTTGCAGCAAGCGCCTGGACACCCACTTGGATGACAAGCCACCCTATACAAATTATGCCTGATTGATTGATTGATTGATCTTGGTACCATTACATTTTCACAGCCATCCTTTCTTCATTCAGATCTGTTTGTGTTTGTGCTTTAGGGTTAATTTACATAGTTTGTTTTTTGGCCCAAATCTAGTACTGATCCTCAATACCTTAACAACAGAAGAGTCAGTAGTCTGTTACCCTGATGGACTTTCTAACCATTTTCAGAGTCAAGATCGCCTCATGGTTTACACTAAAACCTGAGTCTTTTGTTTCTGAATTTTTTTCCATTCCATCCAAAGTACAAGTGCTAAGTTCCTGGAATCTTATTAACACTATGATCTACAACTACATGTCTTCCATAGTTTTGTGGGTTGGAAAGTATCTGTATATTACTTTACAGTCTGCGAGATCTGCTTCGGTTGCCCATTCTTTTTACGTCTAAGCCCCAAAACCTTTTCCAAAGCAGATTGGCAACTGAATATCCGAGGTCATGTTCCCTGCCTTGGGGCACCTTTTGTAAAGAAATTCATTCAGGTCAGCATCGGAATAGGTCACGGTCTATGCCATAGCAAACCGTGCATGGGGAAAGGGCTTCAGCAGTAGACTCTGAGAGCACATAGGCTGGGAGATTTATCAGCTGGAAGCCTTGGTCTGTGCTCACAGCAGACTCTGGGGGCACAGGTTCATGTGGCATGGCCAGGGTTTGTGGCAGATTCTGCTGGGCCTGGCTAAAGGATGTTGCATGTGAGCATTGGCACAAGACATGGTCTTCTCCTTTAGGCTCTGGGCACATCACATGGCCATAGTTCACACTTCCCAGAAGCCCACTGGGCACAAACCTTTGACTACAGCCATGCCCCATGTGCTTACTCCCTGCCACAACAGACCAAAGGACACAACCCATACACTGTGAGCTTGGAGCACAGAGGTTAATGGCTATGCCTCATTCCCCCTGTCCCATACCTTTCAGCTCTGCCCTATAGTCATAAGGTGCAGCCTGTAACCTTGCCGCCTGCACCTCCCCATTAAACATGGAACCTGCTGGGCACAGCTTCTGGCCCTGCTGTGTGGTCTCTAGGCACATGATATGGACTATGACAGATCACTGGACCCACACTTCCTCCCCGCCTTTACCCTTGTCTGTTGCTCATGTTATCTGACTGTGCTCTCTGGGTTCTTGGAAAAAGTAATTGCAAACTTTTGCGCTCTGTGTCTACTCCTCATGAAAAGTATCCACTGGGCATGGCCTTCAGCTGTTCAGCAGCGAGCTCCGCACGACCGCTACCCAGAAGCTCAGTTCAAGACCACATCTGTTCTTAGGTCATCTTAAAGCCATGTCACAGCCCAGTTCAGACAAGAATGTAAAAATATTTGCACATTGTCTTGTAAACCTAAAGTTGAGTTTACTGACCCGTGCACAACATTGTTTTTGTTCCCAGAGGTAGAAACGTTTTCCACCCATTTTCTAGCCCTCTTTGGGGGACTTGTAATCTCACTCTGCCATCTCATATTCCAACAAAATAATTTTCACATGTAAGATCACAAATCAGCACTCAGTTGGTAAAGTGGGAAATAGCTGCCAAAGCTAAAATAATGAGCTCTTTCCAGTCAATCAAATTATGAGTTGTGACTCAAATGTCAGTCTTCGAACTAGTATAGAGACCCAAGAAACTTGGTGTCTCTAAAGTGAGTTTTTTCAATTAAAAATACAAACAATGAAAGGGTTTACACCAAACTAAGTTGGATCAACCTTTGTCTTGTACAAATGTGATTTTGCTCTGTCAATAAGCAAACACTCCAAATGGAGTTTTAATTATATAATATTGCATCATTATGATATATTTCCCCTTATAAAACTTCCCCCTTTTGACCGTTCTCTGAAAACATTACATAATCATATTACAAAGGTATCTGCGTGATTATCTTTATTGTTAATTTGCATGTGGACTCCTCAAACGAAATCACAGTGCCCGAAAAGTGCTTTTCCATTAATATATATATATGATAATATATTCACTGAGAAACCAAAGGTTAAAGTAATGTTATACTTGGGTGACATGTTCAGCAACAACGTAAGATTTTAAACTCTAAAAACCACATAAATTCTCTAGTTATAGTTAAAGTTATCTCAAGTAACTGTGACTCGTGCTTCCACCATGCACAGTTTGTTCATCAATAATTTCACTTCAAATGTTGGAGTGATATTATCAATGATGTGATAAAAGATGTCATGAGTGATGTAATATGTGAGGTAATTAGTAGTGCATGGAAAGGGCGCAAGTTATAGTTACCATGTCACCTAACTGAACATTTCACCTAACTATAATGTTACTTTAACCTTTGTTTTCTTTGGTGAGTTGCTAGGGTTTTTTAATGTAAAGTAATATTTAATTACAATATGTAAATCCAACCCCCCGATGTGCATGCCCTCCCACTGTGTTCGGCAAGTAGTTGGCTACAGTCAATCCCCTGCATGGAGCCAACCCCGCACTGCTGGAGGCTGTGCACAGTTGAATGTTAGCCACAAGGCCTGTCCTGCAGCCAACCCCCCAAAAACCAGCCAACCTGATGCTGCCAGAGGCTGTGCACAGTAGGGGTTGGTCACAAGGTCTGGTCTGAGGCCAACCCCCCACATGCAGCCAACCCTACCCTGCCAGAGGCCATGCGTGGGTTAGGGGTTGGCTGCAGAGCATGGTGTACAGCCAGGCCCAGCGACCATTCCCCTGTATGCAGCCAAACCAGGCTGCGCACAGCCTTCAGTCGTGCACAGTAAGGGGGGGGGGGGGTTGCCCACAGGCTGCACACGGCCAGGCCCTATGGCCAACCCCCCAACGGTGCAAGTTATAGTTACCTTAGGGCATAAGTTATAGTTACTTGAGTTGACCATAACTATAAATGTTGAATTTCTATGGTTTTGTACGAGTAAACTCAAAACATACCTATAACGCCCCTGTAACCTTTGTTTTTTTTCAGTGAATTTCGGTGGCTTTTTTAGCACGCACACACCTAAATATAACCAGTGCGGCACACAACCTTTGGTCTTGTGCCGCAGGCGTTGGCTGCAGGGCCGGATCTGTGGCCAGGCCTGGCAGCCAACCGTTCTTCATGCACCCAAACCCAAGCTACGCATTGCCTTTGGCTGTGCGCAACATGAAGTTGGATGCCGCGGAACGGACAACAAAAGAATTGGGCCCTGTATGTGTCCTATGGCTTAGAATACCTGTATGTTGACCCCTTATGTGTGTTTGCACTATCCTTTTTCCACCCCACCAGCCAGTGCGACGAACAAAAGGGTGGCCACAACTTTTCTGTTAGATTTCAGCAAGCCAATCAGGGGCTTGATTTTCCCCCCAGATCTGCGGACCCGATGCCGAATCTGTGGATCCGGAACGGATTTACACCAAATCACAAAAACGCACAATCTGCGTACCAAAATGTAGCTTCATGCCAAATTTGGGGGCATATTTATACTCCGTTTGCGCCGAATTAGCGTCGTTTTTTTCGACGCAAATTCGGCGCAAAACTAACGCCATATTTATACTTTGGCGTTAGACGCGTCTAGCGCCAAAGTATGGGCAAATAGCGTCATTTTTTTGCGTGAACGCCTTCCTTGTGTTAATGAGATGCAAGGAAGGCGTTCCCGTCTAAAAAAATGACGGCGACGCAAATGCGTCGTATTTATACTCCCGGGCAAAAATCACGCCCGGGAGTGGTCGGGTCAAAAAACCCCGCATTTGCGCCACTTTTTAACGCCTGGGTCAGGGTAGGCGTTAAGGGGCCTGTGGGCTCAAAATGAGCCCACAGGTGCCCTCCCCTGACCCCAGGGACCCCCCCTGCCACCCTTGCCCACCCCAGGAGGACACCCAAGGATGACACCCAAGGATGGAGGGACCCACCCCAGGGACATTCAGGTAAGTTCAGGTAAGTATAATTTTTTTTTTTTTTATATTTTTTTTTTTGGCATAGGGGGGCCTGATTTGTGCCCCCCTACATGCCACAATGCCCAATGACCATGCCCAGGGGACATAAGTCCCCTGGGCATGGCCATTGGGCAAGGGGGCATGACTCCTGTCTTTACTAAGACAGGAGTCATGTAAATGGCGTCTGGGCGTCGTTTAAAATGGCGCAAATCGGGTTAAGACGATTTTTTAGCGTCAACCTGACTTGCGCCATTTTTAAGACGCCCTAACGCCATTTTTCCCTACGCCGGCGCTGCCTGGTGTACGTGTTTTTTTTCCACGCACACCAGGCAGCGCCGGTCTGCTTGCGCCGGCTAACGCCATTCAATAAATACGGCGCCCGCATGGTGCTTCAGAATGGCGTTAGCCGGCGCAAATTTTTTTGGCGCTAAACTGCGTTAGCGCAGTCTAGCGTCAAAAAGTATAAATACGGGCCTTGGTGTAATTCTGTTCAGCAGTTCGGGCTGTAGACATGTCTAAAGATCCTATGGGAAAATGAAGGGGGAAAACCCATTTGGGACGCCCACTTTTTCTTGGACCCTGCTTGATGCATCACCCTGAAACTTTCAAGACTACAGCTGAACCGACTGTAGTATAGGTTTTGAAAAGTTCATGAAGATTCTTCAAGTGGGGCCATAGTTATAGGCAAAACAATAAATGCTCTTCTTATGGAAACCAGGTCCTAACTATAACTACTTACTGGCGACCACACAAAGGTAATAAATATATACACACACAAACACATATATTTGTGTGTATATATATATATATATATATATATATATATATATATATATATATATGAAATACTGGTGCTCACCAGTAGGTAGTTATAGTTAGGACCTTGTTTCCGTAGGAAAAGTGTTTTTTGGCTTGGGTATATCTTTGGTGCTGTTTGACGAATCTTCGTGATATTTCCAAAAAAGTGCCAAGTCAGGTCTTGTTGTGCATGAAAAGTTAGGTGGTGATCCGTGAAGCGGGGACAAGAAAAAGAGGGGGGTTAATAAAAGTGTGTTTCATATGTTAATTTCCATAGAGAATTTAGGCACAAGCACAGCCCGAACTGTTGGCAGAATTACACAAAATTTGGCAGCAAGGTAGCTCTTGGTCCAGAAAGCACACTTTGTGTTATTTGGTGTAAATCTGTTCAGTATTTTTAGAGATATTAAAGGGAAAATAAATACATTTGCATACCTGGGCACAGTCTATGCACAGATGTCATGGTGAGATCTGATTGACTGTCAGCACTTCACCTAGGAAGTTGTGAAAGGCATCTTGGGTCCGATACTCATGATAGCACCCAATTTTATGTCAAGACCGGAGGTTCATATTATGCTTCTCTTACTTGCTTTATTTCAACAGCAGCAGTCAAGAAAACTACAACTCCCATGAGGCTTGAAAAAACAGAGAGCCAATGGGAAACTAAAACATAATAATCAGAGCACCAATGAGGACGTTAGGGGATATGTAATCACGAAACTTGGCTGCGACCAGCCCTCTTTCTTGCTGCTCGCAGACAAGATAAGTGACGAGTCATTGCTCTCTTGTTTCTTTCTATTCATGTTGCATTTGAATGTTTTTGGTTTCATTTTGCGGCGCTAGCTTTCATTTGTATGAATTTATGTTTATATTGTTCCTTTTCTAGTCAGCGCTCCCGCGCGCCTATTGTCCCTCGGGCCTTCTGTGCCCGGCGCTCGCACACGTTCTGAGGCAGTTCCAACTGCCTTTGCTGACATTCGAACGGTCGTGCTCCTTACCGTTCCTTTTTTTTTTTAATGTTTTATTGGTTTTACATTTCAGATACATATTACAGGCTTTTCTCATGTCTTCAACAGGATCACATGTATCTGAATAGATTACATACAAACAACTAAACCCCCCTACTTGCACACACTTCAAATCCGCTTGTGACATTCAATATTATTGCCTGCTGTAATGGCTAGGTTCTTAAGCATGTAATGTGGCGCTGAGGAGCCCCTCATGCACTTACTAGAATGATCCATCTTCTGCTGAGTCTAACCTTTGTAGTGGCTAGTGTTACCCTTTTGTGGGTTCAGTAATAGGAAGCGGTGGCGATACTTGAGTATTTACACTGTATGTTGTCTAGTGCACTTGAACTAGTGAGCGAGCAATCAGCTATCGCGAGGAGTGTTTGAGCTTACTCATTGTCAGTGAGTTACACGTCAGGGAATTGCTCTGTCGTGGTATGTGTAGGCAGGTTTCTACTGAGTGTGTTTATTTAATGTATTCCCCACTTCATGGGGGCTTATCATCATTTTTGGCCTCGAGTTTGGTTACCAATGTTTCCCAAGCGTCGCACCCTGTATGTTGTTGACCATCTCGTGCCAGTTTTTTTAGCACCTGATATTCTGTGCGGGCCCAACGCAATGTGAGGGTATGCCAGGACTTCTGATCTGGTGCTTTGGGCGCTTTCCAGTGCATTGCTATCAGTCTTTTATACATCACGCAGGCTAGGTCTACACATTTGTGTAAATGCCTTTGTTTTTTTGCTCTTGTCCTCAGCCCCAATAGGCAGGACTTAGGATCTACTGCTAGCACAAGTCCTGTCAATTCCGAGATCTCTTGTACCACCTCGTTCCATACTTTTTGTATTCGAGGGCACTCCCAGACCATATGGTAGAAGTGTGCCAGTGGCGCTTTAAATCTAGGGCATGCCGGCTCCGTTTCGGGGAACATTCGCTTTATCCTGGCTGGGGATAAATACGTTTGATGTGTGAAATTAAACTGAGTGTAGCGAAATCTGGGGTTCCTTGATACTCCTGAGCATGATACAGAGCTTTCGGCCATTCTTCTTGGAGGATTGGGTCCGGGAGGACAGTGTTCCACCTCTCCCTGGCCCTCTCCAAGTGAGGCTCAGAGGGCTTGTTAAGGATCTTGTATAGGCTCGATATTACTTTTGTTTGGGCATCGTATTGTAGTATGTGGTGTATTATGGGAGAGGTCTCTGGTTCTAGGGCTCCTGCCCCCCACGTTTTTTTGATTGTGTGACATATGGAATGGTATGCCAAAAATTGTCCGGGGTTCACTGCAGTGAGAGCCTGTATGGCTTCAAATGACATTAGCTTACCGTCTTCAAAGCAGTCGCCCACTGACTGTATGCCCGCCCCTGCCCACACAGACGGTGGGTGCGTCGCGGCCGCAGTCCACCCCGGGAGACGGTCCAGTGGGATATAAGGGGAGTAGGGGAGCGTCTTGTGCCCCTTTTGAACATATTTCCCCCAGCATGCGTGTGCCACTGCCAGCAGTGGGTTAACAGATTCGCTTTTGGGGTGTTTGTTTGTCAGCCATGTTAACAGTGTGGTCCCTTGTAGCCGGGTCTCCAGACATACGGACTCTTCTAACGCCGGTCTGTGAATCCAGTTCTGTAGCCACTGCAGCTGTGCAGCTGCATAATAAAGTTCAAAATTGGGAGCTCCCAAACCGCCCGCGTCCACTGGGCGTTGCAGTGTAGTTAGTGCCACACGCGCTCTGCCCCACCCCATATGAGTTGTAGCAACGTTGCATTCAGATTACTGAAAAAACTTTTGGGGATGTTAATTGGCAAGGCCGCAAAATAATATAACAGCCTAGGCAATATCAGGATATTCGCGACCGCCACCCTACCTGGCGGCGATAGCAGTAGTTTATTCCAGAATCGCAACGAGCCCTTCATGGAGGCCAGCGCTCTCCCCAAGTTACCGTCTCTGAGGTCATCTGTATTGTGGTATATGTTTACTCTGAGGTATTTGAACGTTTCAAAACACCATTTCAGATGCCCCGGCGGAGCAGTCTCCTGTCTTTCCGATGACCACCTTACCAATAAGCCAGATATACCTCCATACTCAGCCAGTAATGATATTACTGAGGGTATCACCTCGTTACCTTTCCGGGTGTATATTAAAGCATCATCAGCATATAGTGAGATTACATGATGTATCCCATTCCTGACTATTCCCCATCTATTTTCCATGGAGCGTACTCTTGACGCTAATGGTTCCATTGCTATAGCGAACAGTAATGGGGAGAGGGGGCAGCCCTGTCTCGTGCCCCTCGAGATTAGGAAACTGTCGGATATGACTCCGCCCGTTTTCACTCTGGCTTGTGGGTTGGAGTATAATGTCTGGACCCAGCGTGTGTAATTGGGGCCTATTCCCATTCGCCGCATTGTGGCTAGGAGGAAGTCCCACTCTAGTGTGTCAAATGCCTTTTCAATATCCAATAATAACACCATTTCGTCATATGCATCCGGGGGAGTATCTCCCATTATGCTCAGTAGTCTGCGATATTTAAGAAGGTGTTACGCTTCGGGATGAATCCGTTTTGGTCGTCATGTATTAGGGTGTGTATGATGGGAGCTAGTCTATTTGCCAGTATTTTACCCAATATTTTACTGTCTAAGTTTAAGAGCGAGAGTGGTCTATAAGATTTGACATCTGTGGGGTCCAGGCCCTGTTTGGGGAGAACCACTATCATAGCTTCTCTCTGGGATGAGGGCAGTAGTTCATTAGCCCACGCCTCTTCAAACACCTTCAGCAGTTGGGTCTTCAAGCGAGACGAGTAGGTAGTGTAATACTCTATCGGGAGGCCATCTATGCCCGGTGCTTTGTTCCCGGGCACCTGCGCTAGGGCTAAGTCTATTTCCCACCGTTGTCACAAGAGCTTCAAGTGTGTCCCTGTCTGCTTGAGATAGTTGCGGTAGGGGAGAGCCCCCAAGGAAGGACTCGAGTTGTAGAGACGTACGAGGTGCGTTTAGTATATAAATTTGCGTAATATTCTCTAAACGTTTCGTTTTTCTCAACTAGCGTAGTGACCGTAGTGTGTATGCCAACCCGTATGGCCCCGATGAGGGATTGCTGTCTGTCCTCCCGTAGCAGCCACGCCAGCAGTCTTCCCGACCTATCGCCTTCTGTTTGCAGACGCATTAAATGATAGTTATAATCGTGACGACGGAGTCTACTGTATACCTCGTTATATTTTGAGCGCGCTCCTTTTAGCACTGTGTAGAGGACTTCCTTACATGCTACTGCTATTTCTGCTGTTCTGATCTCCTTTTCTAGTTTACCAATTTCCTCATGCAAGGTGCGTCTTACTCCCCATGTGGTGGAGATACATTGCCCTCGTACCACCGCTTTGTGGGCATCCCACTCTACAGCTCGTGAGTTTGCGGTTGAGTCATTTGTTTCCCAGTACTGTCTCAATGTGGTTTTCAGTGTTTCTACAAATGCCTGGTCTTGAAGAGCGTCCACCTGCAGGCGCCACGTGGGGATCCCCTGTCATCTCCTGCCCCAGTCCAATGTTACTCTCAATGGTGAGTGATCTGACAATGTCTTCGCTAAGTATTCTGACCCATTGACCAGTGCTCCTATGTCCTGAGTTCCCCATATTATATCTATTCTAGTATGTGTTTTGTGTGGGGATGAATAGAATGAGTATTCCCTCTGTTGCGGATGTCTCATGCGCCATTTATCATATAGTCTCATATCGCCTGCCCATATCTGAAAAGGACTTGTGGTGTTTCTCTTCGCTATCGAACTCACTTGGACGTTGGACCTCTCTAATGTTGCAGTCGGTGTGCTGTTAAAATCTCCGCCCCAAATGGCCGGAGCCGATGGGTTTGTCAGTAGTGTCGGCGTGAGCGTGCCCAGGAATCCTGTGATCTCGCTGTTTGGGGCATATATACCAACTACAGACAGCTGTCTGCCTTCCAGCTGGCATTCCACAACAACGAATCTGCCCCCATGATCTATTCTGTGTGCCGTTTGGAGGAATGGGACACCGCCTGCGATCCATATCAATACTCCTCTTGCGAAAGCTGAGTATGTTGGGCCTATCAACTGTCCTCCCCACTTCGCGCGCAGCTCCCGCAAATCTGACTCCAGCAAATGTGTCTCTTGTAAAATAGCAATATGTATGCCCAGTCGCCTGAGGCGTGCATAAACTAGAGATCTTTTGCTCGGCGCTCCCATGACCCTCACATTCCATGTCACTATATCATACTGATTTATGTTGCATTTCACGTGAGGCGCCATGTGGGTTTATAAGATATGCCTATTCGTGGATTTCTGCCATTCGACTTGGCCTTCCAATCAGCAGCCCCTCCAGCAGTGCTATTTATAAAAGTTACCGTTTGCAGCAGTGTTCCCTGTGTTTTGAATGGATCTGTTGTGTGCATTTTTACTGGTTTACTTCTCCCACCCTCCCCAACTGGTTCCCGAACCCAACTAACAACTTGTGTGAAACTACTTAACCCGTGAGTGTATGAAAAAACCTGTATCCGTCTGGATATCCGTGGTGGTGTTATCTTGTCGACCAGATGTGGCTCTTTTGCGGGGCTCACATCTTTCCGCAGACTTAGGGGGTTATTCCAACTTTGGAGGAGTGTTAATCCGTCCCAAAAGTGACGGTAAAGTGACGGATATACCACCAGCCGTATTACGAGTTCCATAGGATATAATGGACTCGTAATACGGCTGGTGGTAAATCCGTCACTTTTCCGTCACTTTTGGGACGGATTAACACCTCCTCCAAAGTTGGAATAACCCCCTTAGTCTGCTAATGCAATTGGGTGCCCCCAGAGTTTATAAACCCCCCTCCCCCTGACATCCCCCCCGTCAGCCCCCGAAATGCACTTCAACAGTTAGATATGAGTTTGTACAAAAGATACTCGTTGTTGGGGGTGCGCGATCTCCTGCGTCCACCGCTACCCTGAAGCCTCCGGTGCCATCCAGTCACATCCACTATGAGTGCTAGTGAGAAGGTGAAACGGTTGTGTGTGGTTAAAGTTCGTCTGCAGTTCTGGGGGTAACAATCGGTCCTTTCAGCTCTCCTGTTATTGTAGAGTCAGAACTGGCCGTGTCGGAGTCCATGCTGATCTCAGGGGTCGTCCCCTGTTTTGCGTTAGTAGGGGAGTCTCTTTCAACACTTTTGCTCTTTCTTCTGCTACTTGTTGGTCATTAGGTTGTCCCCTGGTGCGCCTCCTGGATCGCCTCCTTGAGGCGGAGGCTAGCCATTCCTCATCTCCTTCTGCGCCCTCTCGGGGGCGAGCAAGGCCCTTGGCATGCAGCCATGTCCAGGCGTCCTCAGGAGAGGTGAATATGTGGGTACGGTCCTCCGATACCACTCTTAGTTTAGCAGGGAACAATAAAGCGTATTTAATATTGTGTTCTCGCAGACGCTGCTTGATTTTAACATAAGAGTTACGTTGTCTTTGCACCTCCTGTGTGAAGTCTGGGTATGCAGTAATGATTGAGTCCTCATAATTATATGGGCCTTTGTTGCGGAACTGTTGCAAAATTGCATCTTGATCCCTGTAATTTAAAAATCTGTCAATCAGTGGTCTGGGTGGTTGTCCTGGGGCCAGAGGTCTGCCCGGAATTCTGTGCACCCTTTCCACGGAAAAGAACTTGGATGGAGCCCCATTTAGTACTTCTTTAATTAGCCATTGTTCCAGGAATATTTCCGAGTTTGGTTGCCGCATATTTTCAGGAAACCCCAGAAAGCGAACGCTGTTGCAGCGCGATCTACTCTCCGCCTCCTCCGACCGTCTCCAGAGCACCTTCAACTCCGCATCTAGGCGTTGAATTTGTTTTTGATTATCCTGGGCCATAGGAGTTAGTTCTGACATCCCCTCTTCTGCCGTTTTCACTCTTTCCGACAATTTACGGTGATCCACTCCAAGTAAATTCAAGTCTTGTGAAACTGCATCTATTCTGTTTTCCAGAGAGGATTTAGTGTCCATAATCGCCTGAAATACTTTCTTGAGTTGTGCGGAGTGTGTCGTGAGTGTGCTTTCTAGTGTTTGTAGAGTCGGGTTTGTCTGCTGGTCGCTGGGTGCCGATCCATGGGTATTCCGGTCTTGATTCTTAGTTGATTTGGGCCTGCCAGCCATTGTGCAAGCCTGAAAGGTGCCTTGTGGGGTGTAGCGAAGTACGACTTGGCGTTGTCCTCTAAGCAAATTGCCCTTTTGCCGTTCGTTATTGTCTCAGTGTATATTCCCTTGCACTCCGAGATCCACGTAGGCAAGTGGAGCTTAGACGGGGCTTGTTCTTAACTTTTAGCTGTCCAGTTCATGCTCCTGCTTGTTCACGGGCTAATGCAGGGGCTACCAACGCATCGGGCGGCCCCAGCGTTGAGTTGCCCTGGAGTTGTATAATGTGCCCCTTGTGGTATCAGAGTCATGTGCCCCCTGAGCTAGTATGCCAATCGCCCTGGAGACAACGGTGAAGACGGGCAGCAGTTGCTCGACGGGGGGGAGCGACAGAGAATAGAGAGAGGGAAGCAAAGCAAATCAAAAGGGGAGTAGGGATCTGTCCCCCAGGTAGGCTTACATCCACTCCTGCGTCTGTTGGCCGAAATCCGAGGATGGGGAACAGCTGGCAATATCCGCCTGTGGCAGGACGCTCAGATCTTAAGTGTGTCCCCCATGCTCACGGTCCAGGCCCGCTCCTTCACTTAGTGGCCTCCTGGGCTGGGACCAGTGAGACTGCTGTGTGCCGCTCCGTTAGCAACGCGATGCAAGCGCGGGGGGGCAGGGTCTCGCGTATGATGCGCCGCCATTCGAGTTCCCGAGTAACAGTGCCTCGATGGAGAGGATCAGGTGGGGTGGGGGGGGAGTCCCAGCCGCTCCTCCTCACCCGCAGCCGAGAACTGAGCCTCCCAGTCGAGCCCCCCCTTACCTCAACGATGTGCGGTTGCTGGCTCTGTGCGCAGCAGTCCCCGCTGCAGGCCGGGAGCCGCGGTCCCCGAGCGCCCGACCCGCCTTCAGACAGGCCCACTCCGGCGTCACACTTCAGGCAGGTGTCTCAGCCTGATCCAGCACAGGCCTTCCTCCTCCCCTGGGGCCCCGGTGGCCGAATCAGCTCCTGGTGAGTTGTTTTTCTTCCACAATGCCCCAGCCGGGGGCCACCGCCGCATCAGTTTCATGCGCCGCTCCGCACGGCGGGCGCGCCGAGTGCCGCTCCGGCCCCTCTTTCAGCCAGAAGGAGCTCCGGCCGGGGGGCGAGAGAGAGGGCTCCCCTCGTTCCCGGCGCGCCAACAGCGCCGATCGCTCACCGATGTGAGCAATTTCGTGACGGCTCACCGTCCAAGCTCCTCAAGGGGATGCGATCAGGTCCTCCGATCACAGTCCGCGTCTTGGCGGGCGCCGCCAGCCCAGGCGCCTCGTGTGCCGTCTCCCGGCCACGAGGCAGGCCCCGTCACCACTGCACCAATTCTGCCGGTTCTCGGCAGCACTGGACCGCGCTGGTCCGCCGGGGGCAGATCGCACCCTCCGAAGTGCCGATGGGCTTCCGGGGGCGCCCTACAGGATGTTTATAGCGAGTCCGGGACGGAGCTCACAAATTAGGCGTCCTTCCCGGCCGCCATTTTGGCTCCTCCCCCTCCTTACCGTTCATTATATTTTTTCTCTCAGCGCTTCGCCTTGCACTGCTCATTCTGCTCTTGGGTTTTTCAACCCGCATTGCCGCTCCGCTGTCTCTTTTGCTAATACCTCTGTTCCCCAGGGATTTCCGGCATTCGGACACGGCTCTGGGGGCGTGAGTTACATCTTGCCTTCACTTTCCCTGATTTTGTTAACCCTTTCAGCCTGAGGGTTTTTTCTCTCAGACTCTTTGTTTCTCGTTTTCTCTCCTTTTACACAATGAAACTTCAGGATTCTTTTACCAATTTATCTGACACTAATGAAATTGGAGCCTTTATTAATGAGGCTGTTGCTAAGGCGGTTTCAGCCTCTATGAACAAAATGTCCAAGAACATCGAAACTACTGTTCACAATATGGTTTACAAATCCTTTTTGGCCCATTCTGCGGGGGATAGCAGAAAAAGAAAATACAAGGATTTGTCTATACAAAAAAGATCCGATGGTGCTTCACTGACTGGTGAAGTTTCTTCACCCATGGCTGAGGACGAGCCTCCTCCCAGGAGGGGAATTCTAAGAATACATATGGGAAATGTAAATCTAAAACAAAAAATATTGTCTCTGCGCCAAAACAGATTGTGATTTCTCACATTTCGGGTACCGATGATGATGTCGGTGATGAGCTGGATGATGCCTCAGATATCTGGGGTTCGCAGTCCCAAGCTTCCCCTTCAAAAAAGCTTACATTGGATGTTTCTGACCCTTTTTTGGCCAAAACTGTTTTCGATTCAGATGGTAACCCTATGTTTGATCCCTCTCTCATACATCATCCCAATTCCACAGAACGGACCCCTTCGTCCCATGTTGGGAAATATATTGCTTCCACGTTAAGACTTCCCCTGGACAAGCAGACTAGAGCCAAACTAAAATCCAAATGTCCCAGACCTTCTCTTTTTTCCAGTACCACCTCAACTCCAACTATTGATCAACCCCTTCTTACCTTTTTCTCGAAGTTTGGAAAAGACCCTCGTAAAGGGGTAGACAAGGCCTGGTCGAATTCCCAGGATAAACTTCTCGATCTGGTAGGGCCTTTGGCCTGTATTTTTGATTTGGCGGAATCTGCAAAAATGGAAAATGCAGATATCGATCCTACTGAACTTTCTTTATGGACCCAAAGAGCTTTTCGTCTCCAAGGTAATGCAAACGCCGCCATTATCCACGAAAGGAGAAAAGGATTACTCCTCAAGTTAGATCCCAAGTTGTCTAATCTAGCTACCCTGGACCCCACAATTAAAGCTGAAGGACGTCTCTTCGGGGATTTGTTTAATTCAAGATCTGGGAAAGTTTGTTTCCACATTTGCCTCCATTGATAAGGCACAACAGAACATTAAGAAGGTTTTCAACCAGCGTGTTTTTGCCAGGGCCGGTACAGGCCGGAGCGACTCTACCAGCCGATCCTTTCATCCACAAGGATACAGAGGCCCCTCCACCTACGGATCTCAATCCTACAAACCCCAGTTTTATCCTCAAAGAGGCAGAGGTTACAGGGGTCGTGGACAGCGTGCCTTCAGGTCCAATAACACACAAGGTAAGCCCTACTTCTGGCCTTCCTCCAATAGGTGTCGGCTTCGTTGTTTCATTCAACAATGGCGCACTCTAACTACAGATCCATGGCTTCTGGACACGATTCAAGGTTATCAAATAGAATTTTATTCAAAACCTTACCAAGTTTATCTCCCCCCCCCTGAGTTTTTCAACAGAAATGTCTTTTCTCATCTCAGAAGAAGTGCGATCCCTTCTTTCAAAACAAGCCATTCAGCTTTCATCCCCAGACTCCTCTGGTTTTCTCAATTCTCTCTTTTTGGTTCAAAAGAAGAACAAGAAGTTCAGACCAGTCATAAACCTCAGGAATTTCAATCAGTTTGTTGTGTACTGACATTTCAAAATGGAAACCATTCTACATTTAAGGGACATTCTTCTTCCCTTCGATTTTATGGTTCGTTTAGACCTTCAGGATGCGTACCTTTCCGTTCCCATTCATACAAGTCACAGAAAGTACCTCCAGTTTCAGTGGCTAGGTCTGGCACCAATCTAAATCCCCTTCCCAGTCTGTCAGTCCAAGAACCTCCTGCTTGCCCCACCCCTTTGCTATGTTACACTTTGCAATTCCCAAGGCTACTTTCAACCAGATTCCCTGATACCTTGGCGACAGTGCATCCCTCTGGACCTCCAACAGTAATATCTTAGCCTTCAGGGGTATCTCTAACACCACAACCCCGGACATCACCTGAATTAGTTTGGACCAGTATCCCTGTATTAGGGGGCACCCCCATACAATATGAAAACATTTGCCCTCTTGAGAGCAGCCCCTCAGGCACAGTGGTGATTCCGATCTCCCTAGTTTATGTAGAATGGTCCGAGTATAGTATGATCTATGGAGTATTCGAAGTTGTACCAGTCAAAAGCGTGCACTTATTGCAATCTCCTGGGGTTCCCTCAATGCCTCCTCCCATTCCTCATCTTCTAGAGCCCCCAGATCTCCAGACCATGCCTCCCTCAAACCCCTCAGTAAGTCAGGGGCATTGTGGACCAATTTCTTATAGATCACTGAAAATCCCCTTTTCCGGAATTGACTCTGTGAGCACCCTGTCCTCCTACGAGGAAAATTCAGGCAACTTCTCACCTTCTGCAATATGTCTCCAGAGCACATGACCCAAATGAAGATATCTAAATTGTTCGGTCTCCCTGAGACCAAAATCCAGTTCCCACTGTTTGAATGCCGTGAGGCCCCTCATTTTCAACAACAAATCACTATGCCAAAGTGAGGTAAGTGCAGTTAACCCCCCCCAAGCCGAGAAACACATTTACCTCCTTCCTCGCCCAGACCACTACCAATATGTGTTGTGGGAGGATTCCCTCTCGTCGTGAGTTGCACAGTAGGGAGTCAGGGCCACCCCTGCCCATTGTACTCCTGTCCACTCAGTAGGCTGGATCTTGTTGATCTGCAAAGATCCAGTCATTAATTATCAAAAAGTGTGCAGCCCAATAATCATTTCTAACGTCTGGTATCGCTAAGCCCCCATCATAGACACTGTTTTGTAACTTAGCCAGGGCAATCCTGGGGGTCTCCCCACTCCAAAGCAGGCACTGGAACTTTTTATCAATGCTGCGAAAGACCTCTCTAGAGATCCTGTAGGGCTTATTCTACACAATACACAGGAACCTGGGCAGGCTGATCATTTTGTGCAGCACGGCTCTCCTCATTAAGGTTAAAGGGAGCCCCTGCCAGTGAGTAACATTTTCCCGAAGTCTTTGCACCATGGGGGACATATTTTTGCGGTGAAATTCCCCAAGGACCCATGTGATATATACAGGGAGTGCAGAATTATTAGGCAAGTTGTATTTTTGAGGATTAATTTTATTATTGAACAACAACCATGTTCTCAATGAACCCAAAAAACTCATTAATATCAAAGCTGAATATTTTTGGAAGTAGTTTTTAGTTTGTTTTTAGTTTTAGCTATGTTAGGGGGATATCTGTGTGTGCAGGTGACTATTACTGTGCATAATTATTAGGCAACTTAACAAAAAAAAATATATACCCATTTCAATTATTTATTATTACCAGTGAAACCAATATAACATCTCAACATTCACAAATATACATTTGTGACATTCAAAAACAAAACAAAAACAAATCAGTGACCAATATAGCCACCTTTCTTTGCAAGGACACTCAAAAGCCTGCCATCCATGGATTCTGTCAGTGTTTTGATCTGTTCACCATCAACATTGCGTGCAGCAGCAACCACAGCCTCCCAGACACTGTTCAGAGAGGTGTACTGTTTTCCCTCCTTGTAAATCTCACATTTGATGATGGACCACAGGTTCTCAATGGGGTTCAGATCAGGTGAACAAGGAGGCCATGTCATTAGATTTCCTTCTTTTATACCCTTTCTTGCCAGCCACGCTGTGGAGTACTTGGACGCGTGTGATGGAGCATTGTCCTGCATGAGAATCATGTTTTTCTTGAAGGATGCAGACTTCTTCCTGTACCACTGCTTGAAGAAGGTGTCTTCCAGGAACTGGCAGTAGGACTGGGAGTTGAGCTTGACTCCATCCTCAACCCGAAAAGGCCCCACAAGCTCATCTTTGATGATACCAGCCCAAACCAGTACTCCACCTCCACCTTGCTGGCGTCTGAGTCGGACTGGAGCTCCCTGCCCTTTACCAATCCAGCCACGGGCCCATCCATCTGGCCCATCAAGACTCACTCTCATTTCATCAGTCCATAAAACCTTAGAAAAATCAGTCTTGAGATATTTCTTGGCCCAGTCTTGACGTTTCAGCTTGTGTGTCTTGTTCAGTGGTGGTCGTCTTTCAGCCTTTCTTACCTTGGCCATGTCTCTGAGTATTGCACACCTTGTGCTTTTGGGCACTCCAGTGATGTTGCAGCTCTGAAATATGGCCAAACTGGTGGCAAGTGGCATCGTGGCAGCTGCACGCTTGACTTTTCTCAGTTCATGGGCAGTTATTTTGCGCCTTGGTTTTTCCACACGCTTCTTGCGACCCTGTTGACTATTTTGAATGAAACGCTTGATTGTTCGATGATCACGCTTCAGAAGCTTTGCAATTTTAAGAGTGCTGCATCCCTCTGCAAGATATCTCACTATTTTTGACTTTTCTGAGCCTGTCAAGTCCTTCTTTTGACCCATTTTGCCAAAGGAAAGGAAGTTGCCTAATAATTATGCACACCTGATATAGGGTGTTGATGTCATTAGACCACACCCCTTCTCATTACAGAGATGCACATCACCTAATATGCTTAATTGGTAGTAGACTTTCGAGCCTATACAGCTTGGAGTAAGACAACATGCATAAAGAGGATGATGTGGTCAAAATACTCATTTGCCTAATAATTCTGCACTCCCTGTATTCCCAAATATATGAAACCCTCTGTGGACACCGGCGCCGCACAATCCCGGGGCAATCTGGGCCTTTCCCCCGAAAGAGGATAAATAACAGATTTGGACCTGTTGATGGTGTATCCAGAATGATGACCGAAAATACCAAAAAACTGCATAAGCCTGCCAATTGTTAAAGAGGGCTGCATCACGTACAGAAGAACATCATCTGCATATAGGGATATGCGCTCCTCCCAACTGTTTAGGGCCCAAATTCCTCGCACCAGTGAGCCACACCAGACCCAAGCCATTAGCAGCTCCAATGCTAGGGCAAAGATCATAGAAGACAGGGGGCAGTCCTGCCAGGTCCCCTTCCGCATCCTGAAGCCTCAAGATATTACACTATTCACCTGAACTCTAGCCGTGGGAAATTTGTACGGGAGCTTTACCCACGTGCAGAAATGAGGACCAAACCCCAGCCGCTCCAGTGTGGCAAACAAATAGTTCCACTCCAGGAAAGCAAAGGCCATCCTGGCATTTAATGCCATTATGGCTGCCAGTTCCACCAATGAATCCTCCGTCATATGGAGCACATCGTAAAGGCGGTGAAGGATAAGCCTAGTGCTCCTATTGGGCATAAAACCCAACTGATCAGGATGGATAAGTGTGGTAACCACCCCTCTGAGTCTGGACACCAGTGCCCTGGTCAATACTTTGACGTCCATATTAAACAAGGAGATCAGTCTGTGGGAGCTACACCTCATTGGTGGCTTACCCTCCTTGTGCAGCACTACTATTGTTGCGGTTCTCTGATCTTCAGACAAGCTGCCTACTTTGTAAGATTCTCTCAACATGGCCAACATCAGTTTAACAATAAAACTGGCAAGCCCCCTATACATTTCAATTGGAAGGCCGTTAGGACCTGGATCTTTACCCAAATGTATGCCTCGTAAGGCCACCAGCAATTCCTCTTCTGTTAGGTCGGCCTCTAGCAGGTCCCTTTCTTCCTCAGTGAGCTGCCGTAAAGCAATATATTTTAGAAACCCTGCACAGTCCTCCATTGACATTCCTGTGTTGGAGGCATGTAGGCCCTCATAATATGTTGCAAACATTTCAGCAATAGCCGCACTTGTTGTCTGCAATGCCCCATCCTCCGAGTGAACACTGAGCACCCAAGAACACTCCCTGTCCCTCTGTTCCAGCCAAGTCAGTAATTTGCTAGCCTTTTAGCTCACATCATATAGCCTACGCTGTGTTGCAATGGTGTGTTTGAATACCTGAATCTCTCCCAGCACTATAAACTCCTGCTGGTGCAACCATAGTCTATGGTGGTCCGCCAGCATCCCAGAATCCCAGGGTTCTGCCTCCAGGCAGGCTATATCCCTTTATATGACAGTACATTCTAAATTAGTTTCTTTCCTTCGTGCTCCTATTATGGCCTGTGCCTGCCCCCTTATTACTGACTTGAAGACCTCCCATACAACGCCGAAAGAAGGGACCAAACCCAGATCTTTTTTAAAGTAAAGTTCTGCTCCTTCCCTAAGTTTGTCCTGGACATCCCTGTCACTCAAACTCCACGCACCAATCGAGGAGGCAGCTTGAAGTCCCGGGATGGACCCCGTAGCTGGACTTCAACCAGGGAATGCACAGAGATTCCCCTTGCATGATGGAACGCCGGCCCAAACCGCGATGCCTGGGTGCACTGGGTGAAAATATAATCTATATGAGAGAAACTCCCATGGGCAGCTGAACAGTATGTATAGTGATGCAGTTGAGGGATCCATTCTCGCCATAAGTACCCTAGACCGAAGGCTCTTGCAAACTGGGGTATCAGACTCTCTCCCTATCCTCCATCAAGCTGCCCAGACCTTTCTAGCACCACGTCCATGAGTGAATTCATGTCAATGTCAATACCAATACCAGAGTGCCCAGAGGGAGACTCACCAGTAGATCCCCCACCTCCAGGAAGTAGGCACCATGGAGTTGTCGTGGGACATATAATGAGCGGAGGTTCACTGTCGTGCCCTCCCAAGTGCTGGACAATGCCACATTGCGACCTGCTACATCCTGCCAAACCTTATGCGGAGTAAAATCCACTGATTTCCTAATAAGGATTCCCACCCCCCTCGAATCTGTAGTGTAGCCAGCATGTGCTCTCAGAATATAACCAAACCTATCTAAGGCCTTATAATAGTTCCCTTTGCGATGGGTCTCCTACACAAGTATAATGTCTGTGGCGTGGCGCTTCAAATATTGCAAGACTAATGTGCACTTCACCCAGCTACCTAGATCATTGATGTTCCATGACCAAATAGTTAGGTTTGTGTTCATGGTGTAAGGCATTCGTATTGTTCCAGGTCTGTAATAGGATATCTGCTTCGTTAAGTGTGTCACATCCCACCCCAATGCTGCTTACTGTGGTGAGTCTCAACGCCATGCTATTCCCCTCCAACCTCAAGAAGATGCGAACTGAACACATAACACTAAAAAAGATTAAGAAAACAATTACCACAAACTCCCCATTCCCCGCTATCCTGCTGAGTGAGTTAAGACATACCCACCCCCATTAACTTGCAGAGCACCTGTCACCCTAAACAAAACATTATCTATTGAGGGTGAGCCATCACCTGCTCGATGCAAAACGGATATTGAGACGTATAATATTTAAGTCTTCTCCCCCACAGAAATCAGGAATACCATCTCACCCACCATTAATCACAGGACCCTATGTCTCTGGCCCACCGGCCCAATCAGTATCTCGTTCTGGAGGCATGTCCACAGTGCATGCCGTCAACATTACATCTTCAGCCAAGTATGAGGGCCCCTAAAGGATTCCCCTAATGGACCTTGTGAATTGTGTTTCCTCTAGCGTTTCTCCGGGAGGGCAGTGGGGTCCACACCTACCATTTCAACAGGCCCCGGTGGACTCTTTTTTCCCTTATGTCTCCTGTTCACTACCCTCCACCCCTCGAGCCAGTCCCATACCTCCTTTGGCGATGCAAAATGCCATCTCTTCCCATCTGCCACCCCGCAACCTTGTTGGAAATAGCATCATGTATTTCATCTCCTTGGCTCGCAGTACCTTTTTAACTTATTTAAAGCATTTCCTTTGACGCTACACCTGAAGGGTGATATCGGGGAAAAGGCGGATCACGGCATTGTCTACCAGCAAGACCCCATGGGATCTAGCCACCTGCAGTATTGTGTCCCACTCTCTGTAATTCAGGATCCTAGCAATGATTGTACAAAGTGGGGCTCCAGGCTCAGGGGCAGGCCCGGCATCCTGTGCGCCCTCTCGACTGTGAAGAAGTTCAACAGTCTCTTTGAATGCAGTTTGCAAAAGACAAGATCCTCCACGAAGTGGTCCCCACTGGGGCCCTCCATGCCCTCTGGCACACCAAATATACAAATATTATTTTGTCTGGCCCTGCCCTTCTGATCCTCCAGCCGAGCTGCGAATGCCAAACTTTGCTTTGTAAGGGACTAGGCCCGGTCCTCAAGCTGCTTCGTGGTCAAAAGAAGCCCCTCAATATGAGTCTCCGCCACTGCCACTTTCCCAGAGATTTTCCCCAAATCTGCCCTCAACAGACTGACGTCAAGTGTCACGGAATCCAGTTTAGGTTCAATAGGCAAAATTGAGCCTCAGATATCCTGAATGGCTGCAATAATGGAGATTAAAGAAGATTTACCACTCTGTACTGGTCTGGCTTCCGGAGCCCTGCCACTTGGGCCCTCTTGCTGTCCCCGAGAGGCTGCCATTTTCACTGGTTATCTGTCCAGTCTTATAACTTGCAACGATTTGGGCTGCTTGACCATGACACAGTGACCACAGGCGTTTCAAGCTCCCCTTGTATCAGTACCTCTTGCTGGAATGCCCCAGTCGCGGCAGGCACAGCACCACTCCTTCTGTTCTGTGACTTCCTTTATGTTCGTCTAGGCCCTTAGTGGAGGACAAACCCCGTTTTCCTGGGGATATACTGAAAAGAATGGAGGTAGAGTCCCTCCTTTCCCATATATCCGGGCTGGGCCTCCCTGCCCTGCAAGTTTCACACGCTACAGCTTGTGTGCCCGGCAATCAGCGATGGCGGGGGTGGGGTAAGAGAGCGGCAGAGTGTGCTACTGCACATAGGGATCACTGTTGACAGGCTTCTCTTTCTGCCGCCCCCTTCCGCCCCTAGCTTGTCTCCTTGCTTGGCCCTCCTCCAATGTGCTCCCTCCACAAGACCTCCAAGGCGCCAGTGTTCTGTGTTCCTCACCAGTGGCTCCTGTCAATGAGGGAGTTAAGGGGGGGTAGACAATGCCTCACTTCCTCACCACCTTCACACACAGACGATCAGGCCCTAGGCCTCCACTCTCTTCCCTGACACTTCCCCTCATGCTCCGTCACCAAAACTTCTGAAGGCCCCAGGGCCCCTCCTCCGCTGCTTCGTCACAGTTGTCACCCAATCAGGCCTCCAGCTCGTTCACTGTTCGGAGGGCAGGTGAGTTGCACCACCTCCGCAGCAACACCTCACCAGCCTGCCTCTACCCACAACAGTTCATCTGCTATATTCCACTCGGACCGCTATCTTGACCGGTCAAATCTCTCCTGTCTGGAATCGAGCTGTTCAATGTAATTTCAGCAATGCCACTGCGCGCTGGTCAGGATCATTATTGTGGTCCCTGGTGTGTAGTTACGGCAGCATATATAGGGGACCAATAGGGAATGAGAGCAGGCTGTACCGAAGCTCACTTAGCCTGCAGCCATCATCACCGGTGGCTGGCCATGCCCCCTTAAACAGCTTTCTTGATCACCAGGGAAAAACTATAAACATTGAAAAAAGGATCACTTGCAACAGGCAACATGTTGTATACATTCTGGAATGTGAGTGTGGATTGCACTAACGTTTGGAGCACGATCTGCCCATGCAAGGAAAGAATGCTAGAACATATAGGAGCCATACACCATTGAGACCAAAGCTATGCAATCAACAAACACTATGCCACTTCACATGTGTGTGACTGGAGGGCTATGAGGTATTTTGGCATCGCCCAAGTAACCAGGGATGAAAAGGGATGAGACAGAACTTTGAGGTTACGTAGTTTGGAGAGTAGATATATATTATCAGACTACATACTAAGACACTGTATGGCCTCAATGCAGACGAGGAACTCCATGTACACCTCTGACACTTGTGACAGACAATTTGTGATTGTGAATCATTGTTTCCCTTTAGCTTTTGATGGTCTGTAACAGTGTGCAACACGGGGTAATAGCTTCATCTTGTAATAAAGAGCACAGTAGTTATTGATTGGTATCACATTGCAATCAAGAAGGGATTAGCATGTAGGGTTCTATACCTTTGGTATTGAGCTATCTATACCTAATGTGAGTCACAAACTGGTTAGAGAATGATTCTAAATAGAAATGTGGCACTTAGCTGAGAAGTTGTATTTAGCAACAATGTTTTTACTGTATAATTATTTTTTTTTCCTATCATGTTGACCCACGACACTTAGCCACAATGCTCTTATATAAGATAGTCCCACCATTGGGTATCAACTATGAGGCCCAATGAGTCTAATGCAGGGCACTATGCCTGTGAATTATGAAGAACACTCAACCATGTAAGGTATTATTCACATTGAGCTTGGTAATTAGATTTAGAACCCATTGTGTGGTTAAAATATAGGAATGTGTATTCACGGCACGCACTGTAAACAGGGGTCGCTGTGAAAAAAACACAAAAAGATATCAGGAAATGGCTTGGCTGCCAAAGTACCATGGTGACACACTTGTTCTACTGTGATCAATTAACACACTTGTGCTAAGACGTAAGCAATATGCTTAACCTTCAACAACCCATATGCAGCATGTGTACATGACTAGAATGGCAAAAAATTGGCTGTTAGGAGTGTTGCATGTGATATGTATAATTATTGTGGACCAATGTTTACGTGATTACATATGCAAGTGTAAAGTTTTTACACTGTTTGATCTATAACGGCTTGTTAGCACAACTACAGGTTCCAGAAGGCTTCATTGCAGGAGGATGGACATCTTGTATATATACTGACATAGTTGTAGGACTCACTAACCATGAGCAAGACTCAAGGGAGTTGAAACGTGTGGTGATAATATCAATGATGCCATAGAAGGTGTCATCAATGATGTAATATGTGGAGTAATTAGCTGTGCATGGCGAAGGTGCGAGTTATAATCACCTTAGAACGCAAGTTATAGTTACTTGAGTTAACCATAACTATTATGCTGAATTTCTATGCTTTTGTGTGAGTACATTCAGAACCTAACTATAACGTCCCTGTAACCTTTGTATTTTTCAGTGACGTTCTATGCAGCCAACTCTCCTGCATGCACCCAAACCCAAGCTGCGCATGGCGCACCATGAAGTTGAATGCAATTGGTGTTTTTTTCAATTTTTCTCTGGATCCGGGAAACAGACGGGAAAAAAAAGGGCATATTTTTTGCCCACAAAGGTGTGCCATATGGGGTCAGGATAACTGTCTTCTCTTTGCACTCTTATTCCCCACAGCCTATAGCCAATGTGACAAACAAAATGGCAGCCACATGTTTTCTGTCAGGTTGCATCCAGCCAATCAGGGCCTTGCTATTGCCCCCTGGATCTGTGGATACGACCCCAGATCCGTAGATCCTCTGCGTCCCTATATATCCATACATTTTAACCTCAATTAACTCTGAATCTACTTAACAGATTTACACCAAATCACAAGAAGCACAATCTGCGTACCAAGATCTAGCTTCCTGCCAAATTTGGCATAATTCCATTCAGCAGTTCAGGCCGTATGCATGTCAAAATACCCAATGGGAAAATGAATGGGGAAAACATGTTTTGGGACGTCCCCTTTTTCTCTGTCCCACTTGACGGATCATCCTGAAACTTTCAAGACTGCAGCTGAACTGACTGTAGTATAAGTTTTGAAAATTTGTCAAGCGGCACTTAAGTTATCGGCAAAACAAAAAAACGTTGTTCCTATGGAAACTTGGTCCTAGCTATAACTATCTACTGGCGATATATATAACTATAAAAATTGCGGCCCAAATCATGCAGTTTTTTAACTAATATTTTTACGGCAATTGTTACAGTGACATCATCAATGATGTTATAAAAGATGCCAGGAATGCTGTACTATCTGAGGTAATTAGCAGGGTGTGGCGAGGGGGCGAGTTATAGTTACCTTAGTGCACAAGTTATAGTTAGTCGAAATAACTCTAACTATAACAGGTGAATTTCTATGGTTTTGTACGTTTAAAATGTGAGCTTAGCTATAACGTCACAGTAACCTTTGCTTTTTTCAGTGATTTTCTATGTTTTTTTTAATGCAAATGCATTTTCATTACTATACGTTAATCCAACCACCGCCGTGCATGGCCTCTGGCCCTGCACCTAACCCCCCTTATAACCACCCACCCCGCGCCACTTAAAATGAGAAATGTTATTACAAATTGAAAAAAAAGTGTATTTGACAAGTACATAGAGTTAGATCACCTTTCGGTACGTACATTAAATATTAGAAGTTGAAAAGAATTTAAACCTGAGAAATCATAATTGACACACCTAGACTGGAACCCTCAACCTTCTGTGTGAGGGTCTGAGAACTTAACCACCAGGCCACAGATGACTCCTCAGTACGTACCGTTCAGACATCTCTATGACATTCAATTCAAAGATGGTGATCGGAAAAAGACGTAAATGTTCCATGACTAGGAATGTTTAACATTGAAAACACTAGTAAATAAACAGACACACTACTAAGAGATACCAGGATTTGAACCTTCAGCCTGCTGAGTGGCAGTCCGAGCACTTTACCAGTGGGCCAGAGATAACTCTGTTCTGCTCTGCTTCAAAAGGTAACTATAACATTCCAACCAAACATCTTGCCAGGGTGATGCTTTGAAATCATTGTATGGAGAGAACATTGCAATAATAATCTCGGTCTCTCTTCTTCATCTCATTATCGGATGGAAGAGAGAGAGAGAGAGAGAGAGAGCGCGAGAGAGAGAGAGAGAGAGAGAGAAAGTGACAGGACCACCAGGGTGCATCAATGTCACCGCGGTCCTAGCCAGCTCCCTGCGTCCTGCGGGACCCAGCATTGTTCCCACATGGAGGCAGCTGATTTAAGTACAATCTCCCTGCGTGCAGTAGCAATGTTTTCACTTTTTTCCCTGCACGCATGTTAGCATGCAGGGAAAGAGACGAAAACCCCACCTTCAGCAAGCGGGAGCTGTTTGATGGCTCCAACTTGTTTAAAGCAGAGTTATGTTTGCTTTTGTTTGGCAGGAGCTGTCAGCTCCTGCTTAGCAAAGGTAAACAGCTACCTTCTGAGGTTGGGCACCTCAGGAGGTAGTGGGAGCCAGCCCTAGCGGTTGGCAGTCTCCAGGGCTATGTATAACTCCAGGAGGGGGGGGGGCTACGTGTCCCCACAGGGGGAAGGGGCTGCACGGGTCTGCCACATACATTTAATGTGCATTTGCTCTGGGGAGGTGGCGGTCCCTGCGGCACAGGGGTCATGTGGGCCCCCAGCATACATTTAAATTGTATTTACCTAGGGGAAGGGTGGTCCCCGAGGTGGGGGGGCTGTGAGAGCCCCCCACATACATTTAATTTGCATTTGTCCCAGAAAGCAGGTGGTCCCAGGGGCACGGTGTGGTGTGGTGGTCCCCGAGGTGGGGGGGCTGTGAGAGCCCCCACATACATTTAATTTGCATTTGTCCCAGAAAGCAGGTGGTCCCAGGGGCACGGTGTGGTGTGCGGCTCCTCCACATACATTTAATTTGAATTTGCCAGAGGGAGGTGGCGGTCCCTGGGGTACGAAGGGCAGCGCAGGCTGGCCCATAGGTAGAGGTCCCCGGAGCACAGGAGTCTGCATGGGCCTCCACATACATTTAATGACCATTTCCACCAGGTAGGCGGTGGTCCCTGGGGCGCAAAGGGCTGTGCGTGCCCCCCACATACATTTAATGTGCATTTACCCTAGGTGGGTGGCGGTCCCTGTGGCACAGGGGGGTGCCCGCAGGCCCCCTCACATACATTTAATGTGCATTTGTCCGAGGGAGGTAGCAGTCCCCAGGGCACTGAGGTGCTGTGAGGGCCTCTGCATACATTTAATGAAAGCATTTTCCATAGGGAGCTGGCAGTCCCCAATGCACAGGGTGGCTGCACATGCCCCCCCAATACATTTAATAAGCGTTTGCCCCAGGGAGGTAGCGGCACCCGGCATACCTCAAAGAGCATTTGTCCCGGGGAGGTGGTGGTGGTCCCCAGGGTGCGGAGGTCCACCCGGCCCGCCACATACATTTAATATATTCATTTGCCCCAGGGGGTGGCAGTCCCCAAGCGCGAGGGTCATGCGGGCCCACCCATACTATTAATAAGAGCATTAGCCACGGGGATGAGGCGTTCCCTGAGGCATGGAGGATCCACGCCCCCTCACAATCTTTAATCCCTAGGAGGGATCCCCGTGCCCACCTGTCCTATTTTTGCCCCCCAGAACCTGGCACACCCAGGGCCAAAGCATTTTTAAACACGAGAGACCACTTTTTTTTTTAACTCACAGCGAGACCCACGGATCTAGGCGCAGATTTCTCCGTGATTTAAAAAATATATCCTTTTAAGTCTTGGGGAGTGACCCCTGGACCAGGGCCAGGGGCTTAGGGTATACATACCCTGCCCCACTTTTTTTTCATCAGGAGATCTCCCTAGAGCCACAGCCCTAGATTTACAAATGTATTTTCCCTTTAATATCTCAAAATCTACTGAACGGAGTTATACCATATAGGAAAAGGGGCAATCTGCAGACCAAAAGCTACACTTTTGCCAAATATGGAGTAATTCCGTCTCAAGGTGTGGGCTGCAGGCATGTCTAAAAAGTCAATGAGAATCATCATGGGAAACAATTTTTTTTAAACCGCTCCACTGCCCCCCCCCTCCTTTTCTCGACCCCTGCTTGGCGGATCATCTCTAAACTTTCCATGCACAACATGACCATAGAGGGCACTTTTTTTTGTTTTTTAGAAAGTTTTGTGAAGATTCATCAAACTGTGCCAACGATAAATGCAAGTCAAAAACACTTTTTCTATGGAAACTAGGTCCTAAGTATAACAACCTACTGACAACTGCCAGTAGGTTAAAAAAATATATATATATATAAATATATATATATATATATATATATATATATATATATGGAAAATGTCACTTACCCAGTGTACATCTGTTCGTGGCATTAGTCGCTGCAGATTCATATGCTGTGCACATCCCGCCATCTAGTGTTGGGCTCGGAGTGTTACAAGTTGTTTTTCTTCTAAGAAGTCTTTTCGAGTCACTAGATCGAAGGACTCCTCTCATTTCGGCTCCATTGCGCATGGGCGTCGACTCCATCTTAGATTGTCTTCCCCGCAGAGGGTTAGGTAGGAGTTGTGTATTATAGTAATAGTGCCCATGCAATGGAGTGAGTACGTATGTACATAGTGTAGTTTAAAGTAATATATTTACAAATTTACAAATGTTCAAGATCAACTTTTAAACGGCTACAGGCTCCCGGGGAGGCGGGTGGGCGCATGTGAATCTGCAGCGACTAATGCCACGAACAGATGTACACTGGGTAAGTGACATTTTCTGTTCGATGGCATGTGTAGCTGCAGATACACATGCTGTGCCTAGACTAGTAAGCAGTTATCTCCCCAAAAGCGGTGGTTCAGCCTGTAGGAGTTGAAGTTGTTTGAAACAATGTTCGTAGTACTGCTTGACCTACTGTGGCTTGTTGTGCCGTTAACACATCCACACAGTAGTGTTTGGTAAATGTATGAGGCGTAGACCATGTAGCTGCCTTACATATTTCGGTCATTGGAATATTTCCTAGAAAGGCCATGGTAGCACCTTTCTTTCTAGTTGAGTGTGCCTTTGGTGTAATAGGCAGTTCTCTTTTTGCTTTAAGATAACAAGTTTGAATGCACTTAACTATCCATCTAGCAATGCCTTGTTTAGAAATTGGATTTCCTGTATGAGGTTTTTGGAAAGCAATAAATAATTGTTTTGTTTTCCGAATTAGCTTTGTTGTGTCAATGTAGTACATTAACGCTCTCTTGATGTCTAATGTATGTAGTGCTCTTTCAGCTACAGAATCTGGCTGTGGAAAGAACACTGGTAGTTCTACTGTTTGGTTCAAGTGGAACGGTGATATGACTTTTGGTAAGAATTTAGGATTTGTTTGTAAGACTACTTTATGCTTGTGTATCTGAATAAATGGTTCTTGTATGGTAAATGCTTGTATTTCACTTACTCTTCTTAGAGATGTGATAGCAATTAGAAATGCAACTTTCCATGTTAAGTACTGCATTTCACATGAGTGCATAGGTTCGAAGGGTGGACCCATGAGGCGAGTTAAGACAATGTTGAGGTTCCACGAAGGAACTGGTGGTGTTCTTGGTGGTATAATTCTCTTTAGGCCTTCCATAAATGCTTTAATGACTGGTATCTTAAATAATGAAGTTGAGTGTGTAATTTGCAGATAAGCTGAAATTGCGGTAAGATGTATTTTAATGGATGAAAAAGCTAGCTTTGATTTTTGCAAATGTAGTAAGTAGCTTACAATGTCTTTAGCAGATGCGTGTAATGGCTGGATTTGATTATTGTGGCAATAATAAACAAATCTTTTCCACTTATTTGCATAGCAATGTCTAGTGGTTGGTTTCCTAGCTTGTTTTATGACCTCCATACATTCATATGTAAGGTCTAAGTGTCCGAATTCTAAGATTTCAGGAGCTAAATTGCAAGATTCAGCGATGCTGGATTTGGGTGTCTGATCTGTTGTTTGTGTTGAGTTAACAGATCTGGTTTGTTTGGTAGTTTGACATGAGGCACTACTGAGAGGTCTAGTAGTGTTGTGAACCAAGGTTGTCTTGCCCAAGTTGGTGCTATTAGTATGAGTTTGAGTTTGTTTTGACTCAATTTGTTTACTAGATATGGAAGGAGTGGGAGAGGGGGAAAAGCGTATGCAAATATCCCTGACCAACTCATCCATAACGCATTGCGCTGAGACCGATCTTGTGGGTATCTGGATGCGAAGTTTTGGCATTTTGCGTTTTCCTTTGTTGCAAATAGGTCTATTTGTGGTGTTCCCCATCTTTGGAAGTAAGTGTTTAGTATTTCGGGGTGAATCTCCCTTTCGTGGATCTGTTGATGATCCTGAGAAAGATTGTCTGCTAACTGATTCTGAATCCCTGGAATAAACTGTGCTATTAGGCGAATGTGGTTGTGAATCGCCCAATACCATATTTTTTGTGCTAGGAGACACAACTGAGTTGAGTGTGTTCCTCCCTGTTTGTTCAGATAATGCATCGTTGTCATGTTGTCTGTTTTGACAAGGATGTGTTTTTGGCTTATTATGGGTTGAAATGCTTTTAGCGCTAGAAATACTGCCAGTAATTCTAAGTGATTTATGTGAAATTGTCTTTGCTGAGTGTCCCATTGTCCTTGGATGCTGTGTTGATTGAGATGAGCTCCCCATCCTATCATGGAGGCATCCGTAGTTATTACGTATTGAGGCACTGGGTCTTGGAAAGGCCGCCCTTGGTTTAAGTTTATGTTGTTCCACCATAGAAGCGAGGTGTATGTTTGGCGGTCTATCAACACTAGATCTAGAAGTTGACCCTGTGCCTGTGACCATTGTGATGCTAGGCACTGTTGTAAGGGCCGCATGTACAATCTGGTGTTTGGGACAATGGCTATGCATGAGGACATCATGCCTAGTAGTTTCATTACCATCTTGACCTGTATTCTTTGTTCTGGATACATGGCTTGTATTACCTTGTGAAAAGCTTGTACCCTTTGTGGACTTGGAGTGGCAACCCCTTTTGTTGTGTCGATTGTCGCCCCTAAGTACTGCTGTGTTTGGCACGGCTGAATGTGCGACTTTGTGTAGTTGATTGAGAAACCTAGTTTGTGGAGTGTCTCG
Source organism: Pleurodeles waltl (assembly GCF_031143425.1). Taxonomy (NCBI): domain Eukaryota; kingdom Metazoa; phylum Chordata; class Amphibia; order Caudata; family Salamandridae; genus Pleurodeles; species Pleurodeles waltl. Next base: position 705,297,554 of record NC_090450.1, read on the forward strand.
ATAACATACTTTGTGTGCTGTGAACACTGTTTTTGCGTGTTGGTTTAGATTAGCCAATCGTCTAGGTATGGGAACACGTGTATCTGCTGTCTTCTGATATGCGCAGCTACTACTGCCAGGCATTTTGTAAAAACTCTTGGCGCAGTTGTTATCCCAAATGGCAACACCTTGAATTGGTAATGTACCCCTTGGAATACAAACCTTAGGTACTTTCTGTGTGAAGGATGTATAGGTATATGGAAGTATGCATCCTTTAGGTCTAGTGTTGTCATATAGTCTTGCAGTTTGAGCAATGGGATTACGTCCTGTAATGTCACCATGTGAAAGTGATCTGATTTGATGTAGGTATTTAAAGTTCTGAGATCTAATATAGGTCTTAGAGTTTTGTCTTTTTTGGGTATGAGAAAGTACAGAGAGTAAACTCCTGTTCCTTTCTGATGAATCAGTACTAATTCTATTGCTTGTTTTTGTAACAACGCTTGGACCTCTACTTGTAGAAGATCTATGTGTTGCTTTGACATATTGTGTGTTTTCGGTGGGACGTTTGGAGGGAAATTGAGAAATTCTATGCAATAACCATGTTGGATAATTGCTAAGACCCAAGTATCTGTTGTTATCTCTTTCCATTGTTTGTAGAACTTGGTTAGTCTCCCCCCCACAGGTGTTATGTGTTGGGGATTCGTGATGTATAAGTCACTGCTTGCTCTGTGGAGTTTTGGGACTTTGGAACTTCCCTCTACTTTTTTGGAACTGTCCCCCTCTATCTTGTCCCCGAAAACTTCCCCGCTGATACTGGCTCTGATAAGTGGGTCTTGTTTGTGAGGTTGTGGGTTCTGTGCTTTGTCCTCGAAACCCCCCCCCCCCCCCGAAACTGTGTCTTTCGAAATGTGCCTCTGCTCTGTGGGGAGTAGAGTGCGCCCATGGCTTTGGCCGTATCTGTGTCTTTTTTAAGTTTTTCGATGGCAGTGTCCACCTCCGGCCCAAACAACTGTTGTCCGTTGAATGGCATATTCAGCACAGCTTGTTGTATTTCCGGCTTGAATCCAGATGTATGCAGCCATGCATGTCTCCTTATTGTCACTGCTGTGTTTACAGTTCTAGCAGCTGTGTCTGCAGCGTCCATTGCTGACCGTATCTGATTGTTTGAGATACTCTGTCCTTCTTCCACTACTTGCTGTGCTCTCTTTTGGAACTCCTTGGGCAAATGTTCTATAAAGTGTTGCATTTCGTCCCAATGAGCCCTATCGTATCTGGCCAACAAAGCCTGTGAGTTTGCAATACGCCACTGGTTTGCTGCCTGTGCCGCCACTCTTTTTCCTGCTGCGTCGAATTTACGACTTTCTTTATCTGGAGGTGGTGCATCTCCTGAAGTGTGTGAGTTCGCCCTCTTGCGAGTTGCCCCTACTATCACTGAGTCCGGTGTTAGCTGTTGCGTGATGTACACGGGGTCTGTTGGTGGCGGTTTATATTTTTTCTCCACTCTTGGAGTAATGGCCCTTCCTTTTACAGGCTCCTCAAACACTTGTTTGGAGTGCTTTAGCATTCCAGGTAGCATGGAGAGACTCTGATACTGGCTGTGTGTGGACGACAGCGTATTAAATAGAAAGTTGTCTTCAACTGGCTCTGAATGAAGGTTGACATTATGAAACGCCGCTGCCCTTGACACCACTTGTGCGTAGGCTATACTATCTTCTGGTGGTGACGGTCTAGCTGGATAACAGTCAGGACTATTATCTGACACTGGCGCATCATAAAGATCCCACGCGTCTGGATCGTCTTGACTCATCCCTGTATGAGTCGGGGATTGCATCATTGGTGGAGTGGCTACTGGCGATGGTTGCGGAGAGCGTGGTGGAGACGGTGGCGGGCTTACTTGTTTAGCCACCTTAGCCTGTAGCTGCTTGTCCTTCTCCTGGAAGGCAAGTTTGCGTTTCATTCTAATAGGAGGGAGAGTGCTGATCTTCCCTGTTTCTTTTTGGATGTGGAGCCTTCTTTGGGTGTAATCTGGCTCCATTGTCTCCAGTTCCTGTCCAAATCTATGTGTTTTCATTTGTGAGGACAGTCCTTGTTCCTCTGTGTAGGAACTTGTTTTAGGTTCCGAGGCCGGATGTTTCGGTATCGAAATCTTTTCGGCTACTTTTTTCGGTTCCGACGAAACCTTTTTTATTTTCGGCATCATGGTCTCTCGGTGCCGACCCATTTCGGTGCCGCTGTCTCGGTGCCGAACTTGCTCGGAGCCGCTGTCTCGGGCCCGAGATTGCTGTGTGGCGGTATCTCGACCGGAGTTGGATGACTTCGACACCAGCGTGCCCTTTTTCGGTGCCGATGATCGGTCACCTATTTTTCGGGTTAAGCCATGGCCTGTTGGCGGTGGCATCCCCTGTGCTTTTGTGGTCTTCTCGTGAGTTTTATGTTTCGACATCTTACTCACGGTTTTCGGCGTTTCTTCTGGATCGAGCTCGTCCGAGTCCCACTCCTGGATGGAGAAGGTTTCTTCTTCCTCCTCGAAACGCCCTTGACCTGTCGGCGCCGACGCCATCTGCAGTCTTCTAGCTCTTCGGTCTCTTAAAGTTTTTCTGGACCGAAACGCTCGACAGGCTTCACAAGTATCTTCCTTGTGCTCTGGAGACAAACACAAGTTACAGACCAGATGCTGATCTGTATATGGATACTTGTTGTGACATTTTGGGCAGAAGCGGAATGGGGTCCGTTCCATCAGCCTTGAAGAGACACATGGCCGGGCCGACTAGGCCCCGACGGGGGATCAAAAAACCCCGAAGGGCCACCGGAGCTCTTCAAAAGTCAGTGTCGATCTGTTATAACTAACCCGATACCGAACGCAAACAATACCGACGATTTTTCCGAGATTCTAACTAACTTTCCGACCCGAAACACGGAGCGAAAAGGAACACGTCCGAACCCGATGGCGGAAAAAAAACAATCTAAAATGGAGTCGACACCCATGCGCAATGGAGCCGAAATGGGAGGAGTCCCTCGATCTTGTGACTCGAAAAGACTTCTTCGAAGAAAAACAACTTGTAACACTCCGAGCCCAACACCAGATGGCGGGATGTGCACAGCATGTGTATCTGCAGCTACACATGCCATCGAACATATATATATATATATATATATAATTTATTTTATTATTTATTTATTGGCCAATGGAACCCTAGCCCTGACCCTAACCAATTAGATTTCTAACCGTAAACCCTATCGCCAATAGGAGACCTGGCCCTATTAGCCAATCACAACCTTAGACCTTGACAGCCAATCACAACAGTAACCCTAACACCTTAGTCCAATAGGAACCCTAGCCCTAGTACCAATCAGAACTAACCCTAACCCTTAAGCCAATAGAAATACTAGCCCCAGCAACAAATCACAACAGCATATGCAACAACCAACAGAAACCTACAAAAGGGCCACGTTACCTTAATCCCAAGCCCCTGTGGAAGAGAGGAGGGAGGCACTCCTCTATTCAGAATCTCCTTGGATACAGACAGGCAGAATCCACACTTCAAAGCTAGCAGAGCCTACTCTCCAGGTAAGGGAGGTATGATGTTGGGGCACGAGGGCAACATTTGTATGAGGGTAACTAAGTGCCAGATGAGAGCTAACTGTTCGTGGCCTGGTCTTGACTGTGATGTGGAAAGACATATTAGAGACTGCATAGGTTATGTGTTGAGTGACAAGTCACAGATAGCTTTTGAATATCACCTGGTAGAAACAGACAAAATGGACGCTCCCTGGATAAAAACTGGTTTGATTTCAGGGCCTTATAATGTGTTAGGGTCTGGTCCTAAGTCTGCCATGATGGTTGTTGACTACAGGAAATTAAGTTAGCCAATCAGGTAACTTCCACTGAATTGATCTTGAGGAGTTGTGAGAGAGAGCGAGAGAAGGAATTCCTGAAATCACTATGACGGATAACAGAGTACAGTTCAAGTCTCATATTATAAAGTAGTTTCTTTTAATGTATGAGGTAGATCAGATTTGTTTGTCTGTGTATTATTCTCAAACCAATGGACTTGTTTGAGAGATAGAACAGGACACTTAAGGAGGGCTTGCAGGTGGTGTTGTACCAAGGAGGTTAAGATCAATGGAGGAATGCAGTGAGTAAGTTGATATGGGTGTATCACTCAACACTGCCAGTAGTAAAGCACCTTTTGAGTTGATGAGAGGTAGGAAACCTAGGTGTTAATGTCTAAAGGAGTGGGGAGGAAAAGTTAGATAAGAATAGAGCAGGAGAGCTGCAGAGTGCCAATAGAAAACGTCTGTTGTGGGGGTGTTTGTGCGATAAAAGGTTCGATGGGAAACACAAAGGTGTCTAGGCTCTCCAGTCCATTGCAAGTTAGGAGTTGAATCCTTACACTGTTCTTTTGAGTGATAGTAATTAGAGGAATTGTAAAAAAAAAAGTAGTGAAGGTGCCGGCATGCATCACTGGTGTGGCAAGAATCAAATTTGTGTTGAAACAAGAGAAGAGATTACCAAGATCTCTGGGATCCATCAAAGATGGTGCATGCTAAGTCCTAAGTGGTTCAGAGATTATTAAGTGTACTAACACCTTTTCATTGGGGCCACAGTGTTCAAATACATTCTGTGTTATTGTAATATTGTATTATTATTTTCCCGTATTGATTACTTAAGTATTTTTTGTTCATTTTAGGAATGTAGGCCCATATGTATGCGAAAGTGGCAACGTGCAGCGCAGCGAGTCATCTTGCTGCACTGCGTCACTGGGAAAGAGCAGGAATGCGCCGTATGTAAGGCATATGATGCATTCCTATCCTTTTCCCCTGCACTGGTGCAGAATGGGCTGCCTAGCGCCAACGCAGGCACACTTGCACCTTGGAGAAAGGGTGCCTGCCTTGCATGCAGGATTGTTTTGGTGCAGGAAGGGGTACTTCCTCCACAAAAGCAATCCTGGGAAGCATATTCCTCTTCTGCAGCACACTTACAAAGAGGACAAAACAAGGAGAAATAAAGATATTTCTCCTCATTATGCCTCCCTGGAGAGGTATAAGGGGAGGCATAAGGTTTTGGAGCATTCCCAGGATTAGGAGTTCATGTAAATCTGGGAATGCATACAAATCCATGGGAGTTGTATGGGAACGCTCATGCAAAGCCCATTAAATGCTTTCCCAGGGCAGAGTAAGGTAATGCAGTGATTTAGGACGCATTGACTTCCTCCATATTTTGGGGCTACTCAAAGCCACGCAAAGTGGCTTTGCGTTGCTTCAAAAATATCACTTAAAGTTTATGTCACGCATGTACCATGTTGCATGGTTCAAGCATGACACAATCAACTCATAAATATGCCCTGTAGTTCTTTGGGCACCCTGTTTCTGTTGTCTGTATTTGATTATTTTAGGGAGAAAGATGTGTTACATCTTGTGAAGGGTTGTGCAGAACCCTGTGGGGACATTCCTGGCTCCTTGGAATGTGGGGATTTGATCCAGGGCTGTTGGTCGGTTGACTGGTGGCACTCTCCCTGCATCAACTCTTACCTCACTTCTGGTTACTGAGGGAGTACTTTTCACAGACCCTAAGACATTAGTTTACCTGTGGACACTCAGCTGAGGATGAAGGGAGGGGAGCTTAACTTCTCTAAGGGCACTGACATCAGTTGAAGGCAAAGGCATCAATATTTGAAGAGCAGCCCTCAATAGAGTGCCAAAGTGCTGCCCTAGCACTCACATAGACAAGTAGGTGTTGTGTACACACGCTCACATATACGGCGCAGCACTAGACACCCAAGCCCCCCCTCCCCTTTCGCACACAGCCCTCTAGTCAGACAGAGTAGCCTCAATGTGCCCTGTTAAACTTTTTTAAGTTGAATCTTTTTAATGTTGATATTAGAGATCATTGGACCTCATGCTTGACCAATAACTACTCAGGATGTCTGATGTCACATGCCAACATGCAGGAGAACAGAAATGAATTATAATTTGCAGCCCCCATGAAAAATCCCTTTGGCAAGGCTAAGTATGCAATGATTGACTAATATTTTAATTATTTTACAGATTGCACATTGCAGGGTGAGCATATCACGGTGTTTCTAACAGTGGGATAATCCTGCAACTTAAGTTAACGTAACATAATATAACACAACATATGTCTTTCTGTGTGTGGTGGGCATAATTGAATTCATTGGTAGAGTTACCTGCCCGTCTAGCTGTGTAGTCTTATCCTGACCAGACAGCTGTCTTCTGTGCAGGGTAAAAGGGGCACTGGGTGTCGGAGGCCTGTCTGGCCACCTCCATTAGACACAGAAGCTACAAGCTGTGATCACCCACCGTGTCCTGGGACGCTGGCAGCAGGAACTCATAGGAGCCGCGGCAGAGCTCCGGCCGCCTCTGATGGTCACTCCGCCTGCCCTCTCGGTCCGTGGGGAGGAAGTACTGCCACGGGACTGAAACAAGATGAAGTCGGATAGGTCAAGCGGAGAAGGTAGGAAGGGACATACCAAGAGAGACAGGCTGTGAGGGTCGGGTTTAGGGTTTAGGGCAAAAGGCCGGTTGCAGCCTAGTGTCCTATAGTATCGGATAGGGGAGTTACAGATGAGCTGGGCCCTAATTTCCTTCTATAGTATCAGGCAAAAAAAGTTATAGGTGAGTTGGTCCCTAGTTTCCTTCAATAGTATCAGGCAGTGGAGTTACATGTGAGTTTACAACAGCAAATGCTGGGATGGGAGCCACAATTGCTTACATACTCCTTAGGGGTTTCCTGACCCCCTTACAAAAAGGTGCACAGATCTCTGTATTTGTTGTGTAGAAAATGGCGGGCCTGGATGTAGTGCACATAAAACACTGCTAAAGTGCAGAGTATCCACTCACCTTCTGAAAGCGAGGAGCAGAATGCACAGCTGAACCGCTGACCTGCCTCAACAAACTGCATGAAAGGACTCATGTGAGCACCGCACACTCTGCACTGCACAGGACCACCAGCCACACCTTCAGCCAGAGGCAGTGGAGCCTGCAAAGGAACCGCAGAAGTAGGACATGAGGAGATACAAAGATACTCACAAACCACCAGGTTTAACCGCCCACTCCCAAAAACCATCACTGCGGTCACAGCAGCCTCCTAAACAACACTGTGGGAAATCCACATCTGCAACGACCTCAAGTCGCACGTGCTTGTGAGACACACGCACATGGAGTTTAGATTAAGTTCTCACTCACAGCAATCTAAATGCCACGCATGGTCCAACGGGAGAGAACCTGAACTGAAAAATCCCTATCTGCCTGCCTACTATGTGCAGAGCAGCTCCTGGGGGCTTTAGCAGGGTCAAGAAGCAACCACACCACAGCAGAGAACTACAGATCCTTCAAACTGACTGAAGGAGCTGCTCTGGGGACATTAGACTGTTGTTTCAAGACTTTTGTAAGCTATACGTTTCCTTTTATGTGGTTTTGTTGATATTCTGTTCCCTTTGATGTTTTGTTGTTTTTATCATTTCACTGAAGTCACTTTCTCTATTGTTAATGATTGTAAGGACACCAAGTTCACCTGGCATTCAACGTCATTGCCTGCACTCCCAGTACTAGCGCCGACTACTTAGCTGGTGGTTTGCACTGGTGACCAGCAGCCAGGCAAAGCAAACAATGGCTGGGCTGGGCAACATCTGCTAGATATACTGCTGCTGGTCCAAACATGCATCCTCTTGCATGACAACTGATGGCATGACAATTTTCACAAATTATTTTCAGAACCTAAGGATCCCTTGTTATCAGTATTTAATGTTGACATTTCTTCCCTTTGGAGATAATGTATTGCATTTTACTGTAGCATACATAAAGCACTTACTTCACATCTGGGAGGTACTGGAACACTTACCCACACCGGTAGCATGCTACACTGTGTGGGGTGGATGATTGGAAGTTTTTCATCTTTATTTTGAACCTATAGGGAAGCGTATTTGTGTCATGCGTGCATGGCTCATATATTGTCTTGGGACTCTGCGGTTAGTGGTGTGAGACAGAGATGCTCAATTTATTATCAGTAGTGTGCTGTCATCTGTGGTTTGCTGTGCAGGTGCCACTCTGAGATCCTGTGCACCTGGCGTGGAAGTTGCCACATAAAGGTGGAGGTGAGAGACAGATGTGAGAGACAAGAATATACTACATTATAGTCATCCTTTGTATGATTGTTATTAAAGGTTCTCAACTAGAAGGAATTACATAATGATCAAAATATATTGGGGGTCACAACCCGCAAGAGTGGACTCTGTTAAGAGTCCTCTGGTGGCCAGCAGTGTAGTAGATCTCTTTAGAAATCATGTGACAGTCCAGTTACTACTGAGTAGTTAGCTATACTGGTCTTCTTGAATGTGCCCACTTGTATGAGCAAAATGATTGTATAGTTTAAAATGGGCGATTGTTATTCAGTTACTGATTGGAAGGGTTTGCGGACAGGTCACTCGGTCACAAACGTGGCAGATAGCGGTGCGCCATATTACAAGTGCATTATATCCAATGGCACTCGCGGCGGACGGGATGCCGGTCATGTCTGTAATGGAGTAACCATATCCCAAACTCTGAATCAGACCCTAAGTCACAGAATGCGGCCTTACAATGTTGTGTAGTAGATGTAAGCATTTATCATAATTCTCTGCTTAGTAAAAAGTACAGTAGTATTTGCAGCATAAAGCACAACATGCCATCCTTGCTACTTGAAAGCGTACTGGATAGTACCTTAGGCCGGTACATGCTGCAAAGATGTTCAAGAAAATCCATTTTATATTATGCTTGTTCATGTTTCTCCGTGTAGACTAAAGCTTCGTCTTAATAATACATAGAGTACCCAAAGGCCATATTTAATTTATTTGTTTGTTTATTTATTTAATTTAGGTACTTTTATAGCACTACTCTACCTAAAATAGAAACAATACCTTAAAACGTGATGTTTTAAAAAATATTCCTGGAAATGGTCAGCTTTTCTTCACATCTGAGTACTTGTGTACGGTGTTCCAGAGAGATAGAGCCACACCTTCAAATTAGTTGTGTGTGCCTTATTGCTGGTAACTGGTGCACAGCACAGATTGCATACTTCATCAGTTTAGGCACCGTTCCCTGGTCATATTCCGTTTCTTCTGCGAATTTAGACTGACATCATTCACTCTTTGGTATGGGCTGGTAAATTGGTTCAGAGATTTGAGGTATCTTTTTAGCTTTTCCCTGATGGCAATTATTTTATCTATGCAGTGTTTTGCAAAATTGCTGTATGCTTCCATAGAATAATCTGATTTTGCAGAGGTTTGAATTTAGTTTTCTACTATTTTGTAGAATTATTTCGTCTGTTTGGAGTTTTGGAAGTTCATTTGTGGGAAACAAGATATTGTTGCGATAGTATATTGTAGGTTTTCTTCACTTTTTTAGTTTTGTGAGTCTCCTCTTCTAAATTCCTTGTCCATTTTTTTCTAGATGTATAATGTTTGCTGTTTATTGACGCAACGCATGGGAGGACCATGGAATAGAGTTGTTTGCGTGAATGTTTCTCTTTTTTTTGCCGGGCTAGTTTATCTGCAATGAATAAAATCTATTGATTGAAAAGTTTTACCATATTATTTATATCTTGGGATTTAGTCAAGAGTAATCAAGAACCTTTTATATCATTGAATATATTTTAGCCTGGTGTGCAAGGGCTTTGTATTATTTTCTCTACTCCTGAATGGACTGGTCCATGGGATCTGAATTTGTTGATGTCCAGCATGCATGTTGAAAGTGACACATGGTGTTAATTATGCTTTCTAGCTGAATGGGATGAATGAGAAAATCTGTAGTGTGGGCGAGTCAAAGGGAATTTGGATTTTTAGTTTTTATGAACGTTAGCAAGAGATACTGTTAATCTGGTTTGGATAAGGCACTCCTTACAGCCAAAGAGAATGATAATGGTTCCGTTTTCAATTTATTGAACTGAATGACTGTTGTTTTGTTTATTGTCCACAAGATGGCAAGGCGTTTTTACTTTTGCGCACATTAGTTTAATTTAATACGTTTCAGTTGTCTTAGGTGAAAATTGCTCATTCACTCTTAGTTGAGAATTGTTTTTTTCCTTTAATTTAGAGGTTATGTTTTATTTTTATTCTTTATAGGTTATATCATCAATTAAATTCAAACTAGGTCCTTATTTCCTTTGCATGCTTTGTCAGGAAGTCAATGGGTTGTGTTCTTGCAGTACTGTTGTACTGCAGAAATATTCTCATGTATGTAATGCTGTTGAAACTGTGTCCTTTCTGCAGGGTCGCCCCAGGTTGTTTTGTCTTTTGCTGAACCCTCGTTTTACTTGAATTAGTGGTAAAGCACTTGTGATGCTCCCTTGAACATGATGAAATTGGTATACCCTGGTTGGCATATTTACCCTAACCATAAGTCCCTAGTATATGTATGGTACCATGGTGTGCCCAGGGACTGTAAGGTAAATGTCACAAGCGGACTGCTGCACCCATTGTGCCATGCACTACAGTGACCATATACAGATGACTGCAAGCCTGCCACCAGTAGCCAGGCTGTGTAGGTTGGAACTGAGAATTTGACCAGTCAAAGTAACCCATTTTGACAGGCCTAAAACCTCCTTTTAAATATTTATATGTCACCCCTAAGCAGGCCTTATTACCCATAGTGAAGGTGTATCATATTTAAATGTAGAATATGTCAAGTTTAAAGTTAAACATGTTTTTACAGTGAAAAAGCCCTAAAAGCTAGCAGTAGCAGGGTTGGCTACTACACAGGAAATCAATGGGATACAGATTTCAATACTAATACTTCTATCTCGGGAATGGGACTAACTAGAAGAGAATAAAAACAACTATTGTTATTTGTTATTGAAAATCTAAGTTACCTTTGCCCTGCCTGAAGTCCCTGGAAGCTAGATCTGAATTGCTCTTTTCAGTCTCTACTAGCAAGTAATTAGCATGTAAACAGGTGTGAATGAGATGTGAACTTGCTCCCAAAAGCAACCAATAGGCTGGAATTAATGGGCAGAGATGACCCATCTGATCATGACAGAATACGTGAGGTGAGTGAACTAGGAGGATTATTTTTGACACTAAAGTGTCAAGTCCTGTGTGAATGTGACATCATGCTAAACAGGTCTGCTTGAGTTTTTCATTTGGCACCTGGGGTGCCCTTCAAAGAAGTTACCCTTGTCACAGGTAAATGTTAACAGACACCTGTGCAGGGCCCTTCTTTTATCCCTTCCCCAAGGCAGTCAGACCCTGATCACAGTGGGCTACTTTTTGACATTACAGTTTTACAGCCTGTTTGACAGGTGTGCTGGGTTTACATATGACATTTGGGGTGCATTCTGAAGGGCGAAGATAGGATTCCAAAAAACTCTTGTGTATCCCTTGACTGGTTGCTGGCAAATGAGCTTAGTTCTACCAGACTTCTGTCTCTGAGGTTGTGGTGGGAACAGGGACTGTGTCAAATAGGAATTTGGTGGAGAATGTGGGAAGGCACTTGGATTACCATAGCACATAGCATAGCATTGTACTATCTGATGCATCGCTCCATAGAGCAAACCTTGGCTCGATTCAATGAAAAGTTGTCTTGATGTGGGAGCAGAGGAACTGGAACATGTGAATTTTACAAGGGTTGCAATTTACAGCTTCCTCAGTCTCCTCTGTTCACAGGCAGCTATTATTTGAACTGCAATTGTTGAGGGCCATTCACACCCAGCTCAGGATCTTCTGTGAGTATTTAGTAAGCCTATATGAAATTTCATTTACATGGGGCAATCTTGTGTAATCAGATTGTTTGATGGGATGCAGATAGTCTTTTTGCTCTGTATATTAGACTATATGCCCACTTTTAACCTCTTTGGAGGCCTTGGCTATGAAGCATAAGGTACTGTTAAACCACCATCCTCTGACTTTGGAGGGATTTAGGAAAGAGCCGGAGCAGCATGAGGAGCAATCTCCGTCATAGACGAGCATTGAATGAGTTCAGGTATAGAATGAAAACAACTTGTCTCGGTGCCTGATAATTTGTTAAGTACAATGATGCATCTCTACGGCTCCAAAACACTTGAAAGGATCAGAATCCTAAATGTGACAGAGAAAACAGGTTCAGATTTCGTTGAATGTTACTGGGAAGAAAAAGCAGAGTAATTTGGAATCCTGAACATCAAAATCTGAAATATTAATCAATTGACATTGGGAAAAACCTTCTATACTGGCTAAGATGTTGCAAAAACTGCCAGCTCTATTATGGGCTAAAACAGAAATTATGTCTCAACGAAGCAGCGGTTTTGTCACTTTTCTTGTATTTTTGTTTTTTAATAAGAGGGGAAAAAAGGACAAGGGATTAATCTTTACATTTCTCAACTATCTTGGGTGATTTAGCTAGGGCCTGATCGACCGCAAGGTGTACTGATTGTTCTGTGGTTAGTTCTGTGGCAGGAGTATGCTTCTACTGTATCTAAAAAACATATCAAGTTGAAATAGGTGGGTTTGTTACAGTCTGAGGTGGTGTGACAGATGAGACTGCCCGCTTATGGAGTGGGATACGCATAGTGTGGAGTAGTTGTGTGATGCCGGTTTGAGGATGTCTTACCTCTGTTGGTGGTAGAGATGCCAAGGGTTTCACCACCGCTGCCAGTGGCAAGTGTGAGAGCTCAGCTAGCTGGGCACTGGCTGGTATGGTGTAGGCAGTGCAGCGGATGAAGCGGGGGCTGGCATTGCCTTGAACAGAGAGAGTGAGAGAGAGAAAAGTGAAGTTGAAAATTCCACCTACCTGTTCACTGCAAATGCAATGATATTGGATCAGCTCCACTTCCAACCTGCTCACTCACCTTTAGTGCCATGTTTGATAATTAAACTGTTTTTCCCCTGCCTGAACCACCTGAAGTACTACCAGCATTTAACTGAATTCACATTTTTCTAGAGCTGTTTTTGGGCTAAGGAATGTCGTGCAGTTAACCTAGAATTCCAGAAACCGGAGGTGCTAGATGCCCCAACACCCAGCAAAGTTGGTGCCAGGGTGGAAAAATATCACTGTCTAAGGCAGTTAAAACCTTTAGCCAGACCTTGTATTTCCCTGTCAATCAGGCCCTGCTCCTAGGCTCTGGAAGTCGATGCCATCTGAAAGCCGACGAGTAAAGGATGGGTTTGGGATATGGGACTCACCTTGATCCTCCACAGTGAATTCTGTACTGGTCAGTGGAGGTATCTGCCCCCTTATGTCTGTCACAAACACCTGTGAGTTCCAGATCAGCATGTCATCCTTAATGGCTTGCACCTGCAGAGAGAGGCAAAGTGAGTATTTGGAATTCTTGTAATGAGCAAAAGGACACAGTTGACAAGTGAATAAGTGAGTGAGTGCACAAATAAGTTGAAATTAGTGCCTACTAAAGGCAAGAGAATACAAGTTTTCACTGAGTGTGATTGAATTGGCAAGTGTATAAGCAGTTGAGTGGTGTTTTTTGCCTTCAAAGATGAAATATTGAGTGGGTATCAATAAGTGAGTGCTTGCACCTGATGAGATGATAAACTGAATACAGGGAGTGCATGCTTGATTAAGTCAGTGAGTGTTTCCACAAAGGGATGAAGTACGTGAGTGGTAATTAGAAAAATCAAACAGTGACTACTTGCATCTGTTGAGAAAACGTGAGTGACTGTCTGCATTTGCAGAGATGAGATGGAGAATGTGTATATTTGCAAGAAAGAGTACAAAGTCCTGTGTCAACATTTGAGTGAGAATATGTGAATGAGTGAGTGATCACCACACCCTAAGGCACCTCACTTCTATGTTTTATTAATCTAATGCAACATAGTAGAAAGTGTTGTGAGCCAATGAAGGATCATTCAGCAGAAATGGTGTATGAAAACCTGAATTTAAGATGGCCTAGGATGGAGACAGAGGACGGTTAACTGTGGGTAAGAGTGAGACACCCACAAGATCTTGCTGGGGTTAAAAAAAAGCCTTGCTTTAACAACTTAAAGAGAGAATGTTCCACTGATAGGCCTTGTGGTACTCTAGTGAATATTTATGAGCCCTGTTGCATCACTCTTGCACCACCCAACATGGTGCAAGAGCGACGCAAGCCCAAAATGAGATTTATTAAGCCACCCAAGCCCACCTTGCATGGGCCTGAGTCGCTTCATAAATAATGAGTAAAGTAATGCAGCGCAAAGTGCCAGGGAGGCATTCCAGGGGAGCTACGTAAGTGTTCCAACGTAACAGCCATGGATTTTGATGGATTCCCAGATTTACCATTAGTTGTAGATCTGGGAATGTGTCAAGGAGCTACACCTTCCCACGGAAGGCACAATGAAGAGAAATATATTTTTTTCTTCTTGTTGTTTTCTCCTTCTATGTGTGCTGCAGAATGCAGCACACATAGAAAGAGGAAATGCCTCAGGAGATAGTCTTTGTGCAGGAAGGTGGCCCTTCCTGCACACAACAATCCTACATGCAACTGAAGCACCCTTGCACCATGGTGCAAGCGTGCCTGCGTTGGTGCTAGGTAGCCCACTGTGCGCCAGTGCTGTAGAAAGGACAGGAATGCACTGCACTGGGACAAAACAGTCCATTCCTGCCCTTTCCCTGTGATGCAGCACAGCAAGGTGACTTGGCCATAAATATGGCTCTCAGTGTTCTTACAAGAAAAGGTGATGTGGAATGGACACTCACAACACTGGGGGTGATATTTAGATCTCCGTCAGACTGCATGAATTCCTCCGTTATTGGCCGTGCTTCTCCCTAAAATAAAGACAAACAGAGCAGGATGGCAACTCTTCAATGAGGAACTCACAATGATCATGAGATTTCTCATCCTCTACCATCACACAGATTAACACAACCCCACGTGTCCCAATTCCTGGTCTACAGAAACAGCCACATGTGAAGAGCAAGGGTTCTACAGAGATGCTCAGAATGTTTGCCCTTCTGATGAAGATGGCAAAAAACAACCCTACTGAGTCACCATACATTGCAATAAGATAACATGAACATTGTGCAAAGGCTTATTCATAGAGAGTTCTCACAGACTGACAAAGACAGATTTCAAGACTGAATCCCATCACACCAACAACATCAGCCATGTACCATGGGGAAGGACCATGGTCACAAAGTCCAATCAGATTCTGGAAGGAGAGTAATATACCAGATTACAGCCAATTTCAACATCAACAAGAAGAAATCTTTGGAGCTCTCACGGGCAGATCAGCATGATTTAACCAGTTATTTTTTATTTTATTTATTTATTAAAAGAAATATTTTCAAATGAATATTTCACATACGTTTACACGTCAAAGTAAATTCAAACAGTGAACTTCAATTACAGATCAAGTAAGGGTTTCAATAATTTATTTAATCCATAACCAACATTAACTGATTTAGGTTGATATAAAACAGGCAGTGATTGAGCGGTTGATTTGAAAATGACAGTGCTTCAGAGAGTGTGTTAACACACTGAAAACTGTTTTTAAATACAAACGCAAAGTGCACAATTTAAGATGTGAAATTCACAGTCGAAATAAGAATTTCGTGGATGCTCAGGCTATTGGTATGGGAAAGCCAAATATTCTCCCCTATTGGTAGTTTCAGTAATTTCAAATTCATGAATAACTTTCTCAAATCAGGATTCAAATTTGTTCTTTGATAAAGCTGGGGCACTATAAACACGGCTCTTCAAGAAGATCGGATGTCACCCACTTTAGAGAGTCTTTAAGATCCTAACTCTTCTCTCACAACACTAGACCTAAAGAAGTGTTGTCTTTCTCTGTTGTTGTTTTTGTATATTTACTGGTCTATTTGTGTCTAAACCCATATACAAGCACTCTGAATTTACTTTCAGTGGCATGTGGACTACATTAGAACTTGAATTGTCCCAAATATATACACTGAATTCACATGTGATTTTAAGCTATTCATCAAAAACCCTCAAAGTTAATACTTTGTCTAGGGAAGTCCACTGAGGTGGACTGTGCTCAGTGCCACTCAATCTCATTGTGCCTCCGGTTAGGGAGGTCCACCCTGGGCGCACAGGTCTGTAGTGATATTGGTTACCCACCTGACCCATTTTGAACACAGACCAAGGAGTCTAACATGCACAATTTGGAGGGCCGATCGATAACCTGTGGTGCAATGAAGGTGAGGGCTGGCGCATGCCGGCTGAGGTGGGATCCCTGCATGCCCTTGCAGTGGGTTCACCACCAGCCTGTCTCGCCTGCACTGTCAGGGAGGTGAAGCATGGGTGTGTGTGATACGACCTGAAAGATGGTGATCTATGTCTGGGAAGGACGAAGCTAGAGGAAACCTTAGTGGAGGCCCATAGCGGTGCTTTCTAGAGAAGTACTGACCTAAAGTAAAAGATCTCCACTAACCAAGCCCTTTCAAAGACCACTAGACAGGGACTCTGACCTATTCCTACATACCGGTCACAGGCTTCAGCCTTTACGTATCAGTCCTTATTTCCATACAGATCATCTGCTTGTGACTTCATGCCTGCTCATATCCTAGGAAATCTTTAGACAAAATCTTGCCTATCTCTCCTGAGTCCTCTTAAAGTTGGGTGCCTCTTCCAAGGATCTGGGGTAGTTACCACTTCATCAAATGATCCCTCAAACACTCAACAGATGTGTTTCCAATCACAGTGAGAATTCAAATAGAATTATGCCACAGTAGCCAAAGTGGTAAAACAATGCCAAAGGCTTGTGCAGAAAGACTCATCTTCAACAAACATTGATAGTTGAACAACACTACAGAATACTATTCAAAACAGCATGAATCACACAAACTCATGAATGGTCAAAAACCTATAATACACAAAAACCCATATCCCCTGAACCCCTCTGATTATAGCTATTTCAAAGTGGAACATCCTCATCCATTCTTCATGATAACCAACTGGAAAACATATATTCCAAGTTTTGGGTCCCGTAATTTATGACTCCCTTTCAATTGCCTCAAGAAAGAGCCAAATTACTTTGCTTTTGAACACCTCAAAACCCTTCTCTTCCACAACTACTAATAAAGGACACAAAAACAAATTGGACATCTAAAATCTCACAGGTTTTCAGAGACTCACTAGATATAAAAATCATAGAGAGTAAGAAGCATATGAAGGCTGGAATGTTGCTAGTAAAGTGCAGTTTGTTGGCAAATGTAAAGGAACACATATTTTAGTGTATGGAGCGCCCTCCACCGACCAAAGTTCTGAGCACCATTTTGGAGATAAAGTGGAGCTAGATTTGATCTTGCTACATATTCTGAACATGACGTTTAAGGTTAAAATACACCTTTTTATTTACCTACATACTACAGAAAAAAAACACTGCAAGAAAACAAAATTAGAATCCCGTTTTTCTTTTTCTTGCCTAAAAGCAGTTGTTTTCTTTCATTTTAATAGAGGTGAGTAAAATAGTTCAGTGGTATGGAATTTAACAAAATATCCACGTGTCCATGGGACTGGATGCGTCATAAATCTTCCCACAGATCATATACTGGGGCTGGAAGTAGCGGTGAGCAATGGTTCCAGAGATGGAATGCCCATTTGAATCAGTGCAAACCTACTAATTTAACTGTTGTAGGGATTTTCACCTGCTCTTCTCTGATCTTTTCCCATACTGAGAAAGGCTGGAAATTTACTCCTGACAAGGCCAGAAGTAAAACTTCTCCCAGAGTTGGGAAAAAAATGTGGTTCGAAGAAAGTGGACTTGTAAACGCTCAACAGATATTCGCATGAGTAAATCTACGCATGCGTATTTGCTTGTGCAGTTCACAAATATTTTCTGGGAGTATGATTTCCTGGCTTACTTCTGTACATTCGTGTGAATACTTGAAAGCCATATATCTGCACTAATGCCAGGACACATACCATGGGTGCATTTGTGTGATTTTCTTTAAGAATTGGGGCCCTAATTAGGTCTGACGTTAAGCAAGACCTTTTGGTTTTATTAAAATTCTATCTCAATGTGTGGTTTCTGAGACCAAACAAATATTTTTCTATTTGCCAATGTTTGTTATAATAGTGTGGGCCCGGCAGCTCCCACAATAATAAAGTTTTACCAAAACCATGTAAAAACAAGACACGCATTGACAAAACCAGAAGGCTGACCACCAATGTCGGACCTGTTGGCTTTGCCGATGCTTGTTTATTTGCATGTTTTCTATAATCATATTAAAAATTATTACACTGATTTTCCATTATGATTTTTTAGCATGTCTCAACACATTTTACTAAATGATACTTCCAAGAATGGTACGTCAAATTTCACAGTAGATTAGCAAAACTTTTTTTCCATAGTTGCATTTTTTTGTGAACATTTTATTTCTAAAGCAAAGAAGAAAACTTGTTTTCAAGCTTCCTCAAATATTTGCATCTGATCAGAAAGCATTCTGGGAGCATTATACGTAGCTTCATATTGCTGTACTTAGCAAATGTCCGTACACATTTTTATAATGGAACCACTCTCAGTAGTGTAGTCCGAGCTTACATTTCCTCACAGCGCTGACCCTAATAATAAAGGCTCTACATTAATGAAACAAAAATACAAGCTTGAGCAGTACAAACATATGGACACAAATATTAACTTAACTGCAGACAATGCCCTTACCTGGTCTATAATGTGATACTCTATACTGGCAGTCAAAGGTTTTGTACTGCAGGGGGTTGGACCTACTTGTATTAAGGACAAAATAAACATGAAAACTTGTTGTCCTTGACCCCAAACAATATATCCTGGGTGTCGGGCTATAGGAATTCCATACCCCTGTAGTCCTTATTTGTATTTGATTTTTTAACCAAGTTCGCCATGCTTGGATACTCTCATTCATGTTATAATAGCTCCTTCAATTTGTCAACCTTTCACAAGGTGTCTCAATCAGACTTAAAACTCACAAGCGCTTTCACCTGAGGTGGTGTAGTTGTTGGTGTTTGCTGAGCTGGTTCCAGGAAGGGAAGAGAAGGGCCAGGATTCGGGTATGTGGACAGTCTATGTGGGCCCTCGATCCTTGACAGCCCACCAGCATCCCAATTGGGAAGATCTGCCAACAAACCAAAACAAGACAGAACTAAAAGTTTATACTTCTCCAGATCACAGTACTTGTACTACACTAATATGGATAATTTAGGAGCACAGCATCACAACACCATCAATGCAATTTAAGGGATTACCATCCCAACATATCATCACGTCCATCAAAGGATCCATGGGCCATGAAAGTCAAAGAGATCTTCACTACATCATGCTAACATGGCAGGCAGTAGGTGCACAACTGACCTAGCTCATCATAGCAGCATTTTGAGACCATATCCACATCATTCAAGCATACCATTCAAACTGACCACAGCCTTGCCACCAAAGTATAGCAGGGGAAGGGACCACACTCTAGCCCTCTCACCATGGTTTGCAAGTGGACCTCTGCTCCTTTGATCTCATGATGGACACCAGTAGAACCACAGCCTAATATTCTATCATGTGTCTGTACCCAACTTGGGCTTATCTACCTCAAAGGTATACTTCCTAAACTTTGAGCCACTGGCCATCCTTTACTGGAGACTGATATTCCTTATATGAGAATACACCACAAGTGCTGCTTCAGGAGAAGGTTCTCTGAATTGCCATTGTAAGACTGATGAAGCAGGTTCTGCTTTCCACAGTGTGGCTGTGGAAGGACATCCACAAGAGTCATCAAATAATAGATAAGGCAGAGAACAAATCAGAGTTTAGACAATGTACTGCCATCACTTTTCAAACCACGGATCCATTATTTGCTTCTGCCCCAGTGATTTAACTTCTGAGAGCACACTAAACACATCACTTAGTCCCTTAGTGTCGATGAGTATTGTACTGCAGGGGGCCACATTTGTGGAGCCTTCATCTTTAGACATGCATGAATGGAAGATAAACCTGTAAGCAAACAGCAACCCACCCACCTTTCCCCAGAAACCCACGTACCATTAGTGTATGCACAGCGCCCCAATAAAGCCTTCTGCTCCACCTGCGAATGAACTGGCCAGGGTGGAGCTGAAGCTTGTGGGTATGGCCAAGTGTCGACTGGTGGTGGGTAAACATAGGCGGGATTGGGATCAAGGGAAGACATAGCTGTTGAGTCAGAGAAAGATGAGGCGAAGGGAGAGGAGTAGGAAAATGAGGGATAAAAGGCAGGCGAGGCAGTGACATCCCGCCATGGGCATGATGACACAGTTCCACCATGTGACCACATATTGCAAGTCCTGTTCTGGAGACACTGGGGAGATTGCACTGTAAAATAAACAGAGATGTGCATAGTCAGCAGTAGGAAGAAATACATAAATATAATTAAAATGCTAACATTTCACAAAATTATTGAAAAGTTGTTTCCCCATTTTTCATGCCCAGACCAAAAAACATTAATAAATTAAATAGGCACATTCATGGTAATCTAAGGGGAAATTCAGTTATTATGCACTTCATATTGTGAGCCTGGAAAACTGAGTGTTAGAAATGGGGTCTCTAGTTGGAAGTGGTTTGCACCCTGTCCAAGTAGGTACTTTCACTCTAGTCAGGGTAAAGGAGTCACACAGCTAAGATAACCCCTGCTCACCCCTTGGTAGCTTGGCACAAGCAGTCGGGCTTATCTCAGAGGCAATGTGTAAAGTATTTGTACACAAACACACATACATAGTAACACAGTGAAAATACCATAAAAGTACTGAAAACAAGACTAAAAACTAGTGCTAAAACAAGACCAAAACAAACGAAATCCAACATACACAAGCAAAAATAAAAATTTGTAAAGATTAAGGGCCAGATGTAGCAAGGCATTAGCGCCTCGCAAACGGCGAAAAACGCCGTTAGCGAGGCGCTAATGCCCGCACGCGATGCAGAGACACATTTTGCGAGTCGGAACCGACTCGCAAAATGTGTTTCCGACTCGCAAATAGGAAGGGGTGTCCCCTTCCTATTTGCGACTCACACCGCGATGTAAGTGGATTTGCGATCGCGAAAGCGGTCGCAAATCAACTCGCAGTTACCATCCACTTGAAGTGGATGGTAACTCATTCGCAAACGGGAAGGGGTCCCCATGGGACCCCTTCCCCTTTGTGAATGATCACAAAATTATTTGTTCAGAGCAGGCAGTGGTCCTATGGACCACTGCCTACTCTGAAAAAAAACGAAACAAAAGGTTTCGGTATTTTTTTCTATTTGCAGCCCGTTTTCCTTTAAGGAAAACGGGCTGCAAAGAGAAAAAAAAAACTGCTTTATTTAAAAGCAGTCACGGACATGGTGGCCTGCTGTCTCCAGCAGGCCACCATCCCCGTGAGTGCCTAGACTCGCTATGGGGTCGCAAACTGCGACCCACCTCATAAATATTTATGAGGTGGGTCTTTGCGACCCCATAGCGAGTCGCAGAAGGTGTCTGAGACACCTTTCTGCATACCAATTTGCAAGTTGCAAATTGCGAGTCAGAAGGACTCGCAATTTGCAACTCGCAAATTGGTTTCTACCTACATCTGACCCTAAATCTCAGTAAAGCACTTAGAACCAAAATAGCTCCAACTGTGGCTATCACAACGCCTTGACAGAGTCGTTCCCAACAGTCCGACGCCACATATGAGGGAGTGCGGGTCGGTCATGAAGTTTCACGGTTCCCAGGTACAATAACTTTGAAAACAATGAAGAAACAAAGATGTTGCATGGAGTCAGGGAGGTGAGGCGTCGCTGGAGCGGGTGCAGCACTGGTTCCTTACTTCTACTGGGAGGTGAGGCGTCAGTTCCTTACTGATAGGAAGGGGAGGTGAGGTGATGGTTCATTATGGTGGCAGGGGAGGTGATGAAGTGTTGGTGGTGAGGCATTGGTTCCTTACGACCGGGCGAGGTCAGGGAATCCAGCAGGTCAAAACACAAGGCGTCGACTTTGCAGTCTTGTGATCACACCACATGGCCACAGCTACTGCGGCGGAGTCGGGTGTCACGGATGCTGGTGACAAGGCACTCGGGACTCACACTGCGGCGAGACTTCGGAGGCGCTGCAGCTGTGTTGTGCCTGCAGTGTAGGTCGGGGTTCTTGCACTCAGCAGTGACCATGGCTCCAGTGCAAGTAGTGGCGCAGAGTCAGACAGCGGCGCCGGTTTCCAAAGTCGCTCTGGAGTCGTTGTGCTTGTATCTTCTTGGTTACACCAGAACTCACCCCCAAGGGTCCAGGAACTGGATTTGGCACCACTTGATAAGTCAGGACTCTCAGCAAGAGAACCCAGGTTCTGGCAGATTAAGTCTTTGATGTCCCTGAGATTTATTAACAGAAGGCAAGCTCAGTCCAAGCCCCTGGAGAACCTTTGGAAGAAGGATGTAGAAAGCAAAGTCCAGTCCTTTCACTCCCAGGACAGAAGCAGCAATCCAGCACAACAAAGCAATGGGCAGAGTGACAGTCCCTACTACAGCCTTCAGCTCTTCTTCCTCACAGAACGTCCTCACTCCAGAAGTGTTCCAACTATGTGATGTCAGAAGTCCAGTACTTATACCAATTTCTGTCTCCGAAGTAGGAAAACTTCAAAGAGAAGTCTTTTTAGAGCACAAGACCCTGCCTTTCCCTGCCCTGGCCCCAGCCAGACACACTCTAGTGGGTTGAAAACTGCTTTGTGTGAGGACAGACACCGCTCTATTCAGGTACAAGTTTCATCTCCTCCCACCACTCTAGCTCAGGAAGACCCCGTCAGCCTGGTGATGAGCCATCAGGATATGCAGGGCCATCTCAGCTCCCTTTGTGTGATTGGCTAGAGTGAAAACACAAACAGCCCACTTGTCATCCTGACCCAGACATGTATTCAGCAGACAGGCAGAGGCACAGAGTGGTTAAGTAAGAAAATGCCCACTTTCTAAAAGTGGCATTTTCAAACATAAAATTCAAAAACCAACTTCACCAAAAGATGTTTTTTTAAATTGCGACTTCAAACTCCATATCTCTATCTGATCCCATTGGGAAATTGCACTTAAAATATATTTCAAGGCTATCCAATGTTACCCCATGGGAGAGATAGGCCTTGCAATAGTGAAAAACGATTTAGCAGTATTTCGCAATCAGGACAAGTAAAACACACAAGTAGATGTCCTACCTTTTAAATACACTGCACCCTGGCCATGGGGCTGCTTTGGGCCTACTTTACCGGTAACCTATGTGCAGTAAAAGGGAAGGTTTGGGCCTGGCAAGTGGGTGCACTTGCCAGGTCAATATGGCAGTGTAAAACTGCACACACATACACTGCATTGGCAGGTCTGAGACATGTTTGCAGGGCTACTCATGTGGGTGGCACAATTAGTGCTGCAGGCCTACTAGTAGCAATTCATTTACAGGCCCTGGGCACACGTAGTGCACTTCAATAAGGAAGTTACTAGTAAATCAAATATGTCAATCATGGATTAACCAATCTCCAATACATTTTAGACAGAGAGCATATGCACGTTAGCACTGGCTAGCAGTGGTAAAGTGCCCAGAGTCCTAAAGCCAACAAAATCAGGTTTTAAAAAATAGGAGGAAGAAGGCATAATGTTTGGGGATGACCATGCAAAAAGCGCCAGGTCCAGCACTGATAAATTCCAAATTTTCCGACAACACTGCATTGATCAAAACTATCAACTAATGCCCTTCATATATTGCTTCATGAAGGCCATACTAATTTCTGCAGTACTGGATCTTTCATTCAGTTACATGCTTAACTCATTCCTAGTCATTGAGGTGTGAGTCCTGTGGTAAATTTAGAATGCAGTAGTTTACTATAAATAACCTGTAAGAGCTAAAACATTACTTTTATTATCTATTGACAGCATTATAAAAAGTACCAAGCTTCAACCAATTAAAATTCCAGCATCCTAATCACCACCTCCCTCAAGACTACCATACACTTGCTGCTCAGTCTACCTCAAGAAAACCTGAAAATCTTCAACTATTTTCACATTTCAACTGGACTTCTTGAAAGCCACTTCTACCACCATTCGATATAATGTATTTAGTACCTCTTACCTACAACCCTCTCATAAGGTGAGGGACTGTAAGATCTGCTAAACCTCCCCCTCAAAAACCTTGAAGGACTGATGGCAGATTGATAGTCTGGCTTCAGAAAATCAAAGCCAAAGAAACTCCTCCTTCTGGGGCGACAGCAAGAGTACCTCAGAAACTGGCAAAAAGGCTCAAAAAAGGCTCATAAAAGAGAATATTCAGAGGGCCCTTTGTCAAAGCATTCAGCTAAAAAGGAGCCTCCCAAAAAGGTATCAAAGAAATCTGATAGGAGGCCTTGCAGAGTTCATAGTCTATAATTAGAGCTTTCACATTAACAAAGCAAAAAAAATGATGTGCCTCCCAAACACAGGCCAAGGCCACGTCCTCCAACTCGATTAGACAAGGTACCTCTCATACTTATTAAACCATCGTCTGCACAATCAACAGTACCCTCCTCAATGATGAACCGTCAATGAAGCTCCCACTGATAAAGTCAGGATTTCTTCTGTAGATGATGACCGCTTTGACAACGACATTAATGTTGGTGGAGGTTTCAATGACAAAGAAACCATTGACTGCGTTGTCACTGAAGCTGCCAATGAAGCACCAGATAATCACATTTATTACAGAGAAAGCAACTTCTGTGCCTTTAATGCTAGAACACACCTCACCAGACAAGGTGCCAACTTTGCCACTAAGTCACCTACTGGCCATTAAAGATTCCGAAGATGAAGGGCTCTTTGGTTCTGCCGATAGTCAAACTGATCTTCACATCAATTATCCAGGGGAAGGTGAGCAGTACATAGAAAGCCAATACTTATTTTCACCTCAGACTGACTCTAGAAACAAGTTGTAAAGTAATCCCTATCCTTAATTTGAGGACCATAAGCCCTATGAACAAGAAATAGAATTTCATGAGGGACTGATACAGGTTCCAATAGCTTTGGTTAAAGAATTAAGGTTTATGTTGGCGAATATCTATAAAAAATTCCAAAACCCTTTGAAAACAAAATCACCAAAGTAACCATCTTTACCACCACATTTGCCAGTAGCACAGACACAACCACCTACCCCTTATACTCCACACAGTGTTCCTTCACTTCTAGGTCCAGGATTACAGAAATCATCACATATCTTTTTGTCAAGGCCTGCATTACCTGCACCGGGCAATGACATCTGCTCTGATGATGATGATGATCATGAATACCCAGAAGTACCTGATAATCAGGACATAGATTAAAACTGGGATCATTATTTTGCACCTGTTTCCTCACCAGTCACTGCAGACTCACCACCCGACAACACCGTAGGTTTTCATAACCTTTTAGAAAGCACATCTAAAAGATTTGATTTGCCAGTCTCAATCAAACAACCAGATTCTTCATTGTATGATTTCAACGAGCCCTTTCTGAAATCCGTGAAAGCCATTCGAAGAGTAGACTTACTTTAGACTGAAAGCATAAATGTCATGAAAAACCCAGCGACAGTGTCTGCTGTTCTCCCTTGTCTGGATAAAAAATATAAGCCTTTTGACATTTCACGTGCCTGTCTCAAAGGTCATCTTAGGGCCGACTCTGTAGTAATGCAAGTTGCCCAAAGAAGATTGTGTAATCCAACGTCACTCTGCTATACTCACCAGACAGGGAAGGGGATGTTTGGAAAAAACATTGGTATAAGATTATCGGCCATGATAGCAACTACAGTGAGGGTGGCCAATTTAGTGGTGATCCTCAGTTGGTATGACTGGCAGATGTGGTCAGACACAACCTTTTGCCAGAAGACAAAATAGCTAAAGCCAAGATCATTCTGCATGAGGGGGAACAAGCTTCATCTGAGATGATAGACTGTGTCATGGATATACAACCAACTGGGTCAGACAGCTAGCAAGTGCTGCTGTTCTTCAAAGCATGGTTGGCTGAAGTCAGCATAATTCAGGCCAATGCTCTGCTCACACTTACACAGCAATATGACATGGTATTCTCTAGCAGAAACAACAGCCCTTTCGGAAGCAAGAGGCTGAGGTCAATTTACATTCAGAAAAGGAAAGGCCATTGCGTCTTCCATACCTTACCTTCTACAATTGGCTGGTGAAAGAGCAGTCTTGTCAATCAGCTAAAAGGCTCAACAAGACTTATTTGCAGCTCTTTAACAATTTAGGTCTTACTCTTAACAGAAGCAAATCTTCTCTCCAACCATCATTGAAGCCATTGTGAAAACAAAGCTTATGCAACGTTGGTAAAGCACATCAAAATAATGGGCCTAGCAAACAGTTAAAAAGACAGTTTGTTTTAGTATAACTGTTCAAATCACTATTTAAGGATGATTTCATTATGTATCCCTCTAGTTCCATTTTGCCACTTATGAATGAGGCATCTGAAAGAGGAATTGGAGAAACAGTGGATCCAAACCCAGGGTTCATCATCGAGACAGTGAACATCACTCCAAGAATGAAACCGTGAAGGACTTAGGAAGAATATCTTTCAGCATGGCTGACATTTCTATCCCAAGTTCCACAGTCTGTGATGACAACAGATGCTTCATGGAAGGGTGGGGAACTCATTTACAAGATCTAGAAATCAGAGGAAAATGGCGTCTGTAAAAGTTGCGTTTGGGTATCAATCTCCTAGAACCAAAAGTTCTGGTGTTAGATCTTTAGGCTTTTCTCCTAAAGATAAGATTTTCTTTGGTGCTGGTGTGAACAGACAATATGACAATGCATTATATAAACAATAAAGGAGGCACAAAATCCGACCATTGTCGGTGGAAGCTTGAAAGACTTGGTAATGGTCAGTAAGCATGTGCAGGGCCCCGACAATCAGTGGGAGAAACCTCTGAGCAGGATGAAAAAGGACTGCCATGAATAAGAGCTGAATACGAAATGTCTGAACGACCTCTTCAGTCACTGGGGAAGACTAAAGGTGGATCTATTTTGAAAATGCCAATTTTATACAACTTGGCATGAACAACTAGGGTCATGGGAGTGAATCAGTTTTCAATAGAATGGTCAGGAATCTTTGCATATGCTTTCCCCCAATACCCATGGTTCCAAAAGTGCTGAAGAAGCTGAAGAAGAAGTGATACTGGATCATACTAATTTCTCTGAAGTGGTACAGACAATACTGGTTCACAGAGGTACATCTCCTATCGAAACGCAGAAACGGATTAACAATTTATTAACTCTCCACATGGGCCATGTACTTTATCTGAATGTGCAGTCATTATGCTTATCGGTTTGGCTCCTAAACATATTGAATATTCACATCTAGATATACCAGATGATTGTATGGAAACCTTAGCCAAATCCAGGGCAAAAACAACAACCAGGATGTATAAATTTAAATGGAAGACAGTTTGTTTCTGGTGTTAGGACTATGATATTCACCCTGTTTCTTCTCAGAGAACAGGTGTTACCTTATTTCCTACATCTAGCACAGTCAGGCCTTTCTCACGTGCTTGTTAAAGTTAATTTTGCAGCTATGTCACACTTTAGCAGATCTTCCATTAACCATTATTGTGGTTGAACAGGATTGTAAAAGATTCTTTAAGAGGACCCTTTAGAGTGTTTCCTCCATTGAAGCATCCATCTACTCCTTGGCAATTGAACACAGTATTTCACAACTGATAGAGTTCGTTTGAGCCCATTCATAAAGCCAAAATAAAATCTCTCTCCTAAAAAAAACAGCATTGCTGTTAGCATTGACTTCTGCAAGAACATGGAAATACAGGCCCTTACCACTAAGAAACCATGGGCCTCATTTACAAGGAACTGGCGCATCGGCTCTGATGTGCCAGTTTCCTTGCATCACCCTGCGCCTCCCTGACAACACCATGGTAGTGCTATATTTATAAAGCAGCGCACCGTGGTGCTCCTTAGCACAATTGCATCAAACTTTTTGACACAGTTGTGGCGCTTTGCTGACCTAGAAGAAAATGATTTGACCCTAATCCAACAAAGCTTGTGGAGGCCCATTGAAAAGAGCCTAGCGCCAATTTAAAGCCTGCCCTGGGCAGGCGTTAAAAAATTGCGCTAGAATGGCGTAGTGAAATCTTGTAGATTTCACTGCGCCAATTTTTTGGGCCTCCCTGCAGGGGAATGCCTCCCTTGCATAGAATATGCCTGGCGCAGGTATAATGTGGCGCAAGGGTTTACAAACTGGAGTAATGGTTACATTGCCCCAGTTTGTAAATATGGCATGGGGTAGGGACTGTTTTGCGCCGCCATAATGTAAAAACAAATTACGCTATGGTGGCGCAAGGGGCTGAGCCCCGTGTAAGCAATTTAGGGATAACCTTGTTATTTAAAGAAATAATCATCTGATCATTACAAAAGTAAATAAGAATTTCACTTGAATGACTTGTGTCTTATTTTTACAAAATCCAAAAAGATGGAGTGGAAAGAAAACTTCACACTGATGATTAGTTGCATATAGTACCCCGGTAAGAATATTCTCTCTCTCAAAACAGGGCATAACCCATTGGATTTCGGTGGCTATTGTGTTTTGTCATTGAACAGCAGGGCGACCTCTGGAACGAAAAGTAAAAGCACATTCTACAAGAAGTGTTTCCAATACAAGTGCTATTTTTGCTTTGGTTTTGATACAAGACATTTGTAGGGCAACTTCGTAGAAGAGTAGACACATTTTAACCACACATTACTGTTTAGATTCAACACTACAAAATGATGTGCTAGTGGAACAGGCAGTATAGTGTTATTTTTCAGTTTTGCATCATTCACTGATCTTTCTTGGGTTCTAGAGTAGCATGCTACTCACTGATAAGCGCTTCAACACACTGCCATGAGTAGTACGCACTATATAAATACAATTACTTTCGCAAGGCACTGAAGACTTGGCTGCTCTCCCAAGGCTAACCGTTATCTGGAGGACAGCTTCCGCTATTTGGGAGCTGTCAGTAGTTTCTTAAACTTGCAAGTGTCGGGGGATTGTCATCTCCCTCCCTGGATTCTTCTCCCCGTTTAACGCCAGGCCACCGGTTAGGTGACAGTCTGCGCTTTTCAAGAGATGTAAATAAATAAATAAATAATAATTGCAATCTTTTCCAATAAGGTGAGCCTTGCTTTATTTATTTCCCACCATCTGCAACAATAATTGTGCATGTATCATTTAACTGCTTTCTGTTCTGATTCAAGCATGTGAAAGTATGAAAGATCCAACACTGGAAAAAAATTACTTACATATAACTGCAGTTCTCCAGTTTTGATATCTTTCATAGATTCAGATGTGACCTGCATTTGAGGCTCGCCAATTCACAAAAACAAGTTATTCGTACACTTACACTAGAAACATTTAAATATGGTAGCCCCCGAGGGGAGTGGGGATCAGGTGCGGCAATCTAATTAGAAGTTTGGTTATTTTTAAAAGGATGTGAGTAGGATGATAAAGGTAATGTTTTGAGCTCTTACGGGCTAAAAATAAAAAAGTACTGTTTTCCGAATTTACCATGAGATCTCCCAACTCAATGGGAAATTATAACAGCATGTGCATTTATGGAAGATACCAATACTGGAGAACTACTGTCATTAGTAACATCCCAGAATGTTGCTTAATTTGATGATGTCTGCTTGGGGTTTGAGATGCATTGTACCATCATTCATTGGATGGCTCCTTTTCTAATTTTGTGCACTAAGCGTTTGAATTAAAGGAGGAAGGGTAAGCGAAACATCAGTCGTATGACAACAATAAGCACCAATGTACTTAGTGCAAGTCTACTGAAGATGACTCTATATCTTTCAATGGGCTTCTCATTTCTAACAGTATCAAGAAACATAAGCCATTAGTCATACATCTGCATAAGATTCCTTTAGAAACATAGAAAAAGGCCTTTCATTCACTTTCTTGATGGCGATCCCAGTCATATGCTGTCCTCACAAAACCAACACTGAATTCACCTGGTCTTCTCGAACTCTGTACCACTTCCAATGCTCAGATCAAAACCTGAGGCAGTATTTGAACCAACTTTGATTTCCTGAGTCAGCCTCACTCTTAGGCACACGGGTAGACTGGGGATCCCTGGCTATCACCCCTACAAACGGGTCCAGCAGATATGAAATGGTTTCCAGCAGATTTAGTTAGTTTAACCAATGCCAGGTGCTAGATACTTTTATGCTCTCCGATGTGGAGCCATTTTCAGCAGCTGATCAAGCCACCCAAAGCAAATTTAAACAACTACCTTTAAAGCGACTATCCAGTGGACCCCTCTTCCTTTACATCCTGGTGGTAACAAGGCTGTGTGAATATATCTAGGCCTAGATTTAATACTGTTCAAACAACTGAGCCCTGCAGAAACATTGCAGCATATTGTTGCTCCAAGGGGGAAACAATGGACACCAGCAAATCAACACAGAGTCCCACACTAATGATTTGATCCATGTTTCGTGTGAAAAAAATGCAGGATTAACATGATGCATTGTGCTGCAGTGCCAGGGAAAGGGTGTGGTATTTTGCATGCAACATACACATTAGGTACATCTTCAGGTTCAAATTCGAACACAATGACAACCAAGTAATGATAAGCCATGTAAAGTATGTATTTTGCTTAAATTACATGTGGGAATATCATGCAATATTCGGTGTATCTATTAGTTGTGCATGGTTTGATTTGGTGATAGGATCTGGAGCAGAGCCAAAGCGGAATACTCCCGCTAAATAAGCTCTTTTATTATTAGGCAATATTGTCACTTTGCTGTAATAATTGAATATTTTATCTAGGTATTTGGGGGTGAGAAATGTATTATTACACGAGAGGGTTAACCTGTCTAGAAATGAACTCTTAAGGTCTAAGCAGTCAATTATCTGGGCTCAGTATATCTTAAGATGGTGGGGGATCTGCACCCTTGTAAATTAGTGCATCCCTTGCACTTCATGGATATATTATCAGAATACTCACCCACAGGAACCACCAGTGGTATGCTTCATCATCTGATCCTTACCACTGTACCTAGTGTGAGTGGGTGGATTGAATGCAGTTTGTAGGCGGAGCTCTTTCTTTTAGGACTGGAAATGTACGTAGAATCTCTATGATTTATAGTTGGTAACTACCAACACTGAGTAGTCGTTTATAGACACATCATTAAGCATGCAAGCATACAGACCAAAATGGACCTATTCCTGTAATGGTCTATATCCTCTATTAAGTGGGACTTCATGAGATGGAATGGGGCGATCCCTGTAGTTACATTTTCATCAAGTGACTTCATCCTCCCTTACACCTACTTTGGCTCCCCGCACTCCTCTGATGCCTATTGAACCTTGGTGGCACTAGGTAAAGGCTAAAACATGTCGACCCATTGTTTTTAGGAGTCATCATACTCACAAAACGTCTCACTGTTTTTATTCTCATCAAAAGTCCTTGCTAGTAAACACTATTCAGGATCCTGAAGGTGATTTTACTTGCACTTGTTGTCCCTTAGACAAGTAGCTCCGCTTACAATCTCGTTGAGCCCACCCACTTACACTAGGTGCAATGGGTGAGGATCCGATGATGAAGCATGCCACTGGTGGTACCTGTGGGTGAGGATCTTACTAATATATCCATGAGATGCCAGGGATGCACCAATTTACCCTGGTGCCGATCCCTCAACATCTTAAGATATATTGAGACCAGATAACTGACCTCTTAGACCTTAAAAGTTCATTTCTAGACAGGGTAACCCTCTCTTGTGTAATTATTGGTTCTATCCTGGCAGGCTAAAGGTTACCCCGTTCTAGCTTATCACTCCCTCATGCTTATTTACATGAGAAATATATATCTATATCAAATAAGACAATTTGGAACAATTACACGAAATTTGTGATGCAGATGGCTACTTGAGTGCCCTCGCTGACTTAGACTAAGATGTCCACCTTGTATGGAAGGGGAGAAAGAAGGACTTCATACCATAGGCTGGGTTGGGGTGCAGGGTGTAGGCTGCCGGTGAGGGTGGGACCCCTCCAGGGTCATGGGTGATTAGGGACCCGCGGTCTGGGAGCCAGTAGGGAGAGCCGTACAGGCCGGTGTGCAACATTCCCTGCAAGAGAGGAAAAAGGGACAGATCAAGTCAACCTTGGTCAACATGTCCTCGACCTGCAGTGCCTCTGCCGCTCCTGTCCTAAGAACCTTACCCAGCCATAACTATCCACCTCTGTCCTGCAGCATTCCATACTATACTAATACTAAGAACCAGGCACAGCTCAACCAAGACACATTAACCCTGACCTAAAGAAGCACATGGTAGTCCACAAACAGGTCTACCAATGCACTACTACTTTAAAATGCATTAATCATGCAGTGCCAAGAACCCCACATATCGACAACAATGCCCCTCATATGTAGGAATAATGACCATGCTGTTGCAGTGCTACGATAGATACACAGCTCTTAAACTGCACCGCAGTCCTGAACCGCCGTTCTCCCTGCAGTACTGTGGCCCACCTACAGCTCTACAGATGTACCTCCATCTTAATGCCACTGGTCTTTGTTGTCCCACCAAAGAGACCTCGTTCAGTTCTCTCGGTGCGGATCAATCCCAAACTAAAGCACGCCATTCTGTTTCAGAGTTTAGGCCAACACGTTTCTTGCAATGAACCTGAATCCTAGCCAGGAGCATCCCCGAGTTTCTAATACTGGAACCCAGCACACGCCTGCTGATGTCCCCCTATCACGACCTGAAGCCCCGTCCTGCGGCCCGGACGTGGCTCTGCATTGCCTCTCATGTCTGACCTGCTTTACCCCTCATGCTCGGTTCAAGAACCCGCACCGCTCTGCCTAAACACAGCAACCCTGGTTTAAAGGCAGCGCCCGTGCTACTTCAAATCCCGAGCGGAAACCCTGCTCTGCCGACGAACCCTAACATGAAACAACCCACAATTGTAGTACTGACCCAAACACACTGCTCTGCCAAAGTACCTCAGCCTCGACCAGCAGCATCCATCCTTTTACTATTTATGGCAGTACCTCCAGCCCTAACAATGCGCCCTAATCCTTACCTGCGCTCTGGGCTCTCTGGCTGGCAGACAATGTGGGTGTGTGAGGATCTAGGGTTTAGGGGAAGGGAGGGGCGAAGGGGGTAGGCTCTGATGATCACAAATCCTTCCCTCCCATGACTGTCAGAGGGAACCGAGGGCTCGTCGCCTGCCCGCTGCGCTCAGACCGTGCATCTCTCGGGGACTCACAGCCCTCCCCGTCTCTCACAGCAGCAGCTCTCAGCGCTGCTTGGGCAGAACCCTCCCCCTTTAAAGGAGAGGACGCTTTAAGCGGATGTCAGGCGGACAAAAATACGAATGAGAGCACTTAAATCCAGTGGAATTGGAAAGAGGGGGCTGTTACCGGTTTCTCGTGCACAAGTGTAATAGTATTAGAAAACTTCTTTCAACGTGTAAAGTAATTTAAACGGTGTTTTCTCATGTCAGTTTCGCTCTCCTGTGGTAATAAACTGGAATTTAACCTTTGCATTTTAACAATAAATGTGTAAATGTACAGTTCTGCTATTGGGCCACATTTAGTTTTATTGCCATGGCATGAATGTATATATTTCTTTTCACATGTTCAGCTGCTTTTACTCCACAAAATACAGGGGCACAAACATCCATATTTTAATGGAAACCATAAAAATATTACATGGCATCCTGTGACATATGGATTTCATCATCGTAATGACCTCCCCCAAAACCACTCTGTAGAGTATTACCATTGTCGGGATACACGGATTATGCAGCATGGAGGACCACATTCTGCTTACCTGCGTTATGTGGCGAAAATGAAAATTATGTGCCGCCAGTAATATTTCCATTCATTTAGCTAAAAACAACTTTTTAAAAAAAATCTATATATTATACGGCAAATGGGTCATATCCACAATTATGTGCTTAATGCCACAGCATCACTTCAAATCAATGCCCATTGTTTTATCAACAATTTATTCATGCAAGATAAACAAAACCTAAAAAATGAGCCAAATTAAGCCATTACTATATGTTATGACTTATTGCACTGGTATCACTTTACTATGAAGTTGCAAAAACTCAAATAAAGATTCTCTCTCTCTCTCTCTCTCTCTCTCTCTATATATATATATATATATATATATATATATATATATATATAAACATATATATTTCAATACTGTTGTATAACTACTTTAGCTGTGTTTTAGACACATTGTTTTAAGTTAACTAGGCCTGCCACTGAGCACTTTAACCCTGTTACATTTTATATAGCACGGGGTTGGGGACTGATTTGTGTAAGGACGTGCACAGCCATATTCCAGTGCACGTCAGCTCCTCCCACTACTCTATCTCAGTAAGACCCATCAGGATATATAGGGCACACCTCAGCTCCCTTTGTGTGACTGTCTAGAGTGAATTCACAAACAGCCCAACCGTCAGCCAGAGGTGTATTCCACAGACAGGCAGAGGCACAGAATGGTGAAGCAAGAAAATGCCCACTTTCTAAAAGTGGCATTTTCGAACATGCGGCTTAAAGCCAACTTCACCAAAAGATGTATTCTTTAAATTGTGAGTTCAGAGACCTCAAGCTCCACATCTCTATCTGTTCCCAATGGGAAATTGCACTTAAGAGATATTTCAAAGCAATACCCATGTTACCCTGTGGGAGGGATATTCCTTACAATAGTGAAATTCAAATTTAGCAGTATTTCACTATCATGACTGTAAAACACAACAGTACATGTCCTACCTTTTACATACACTGCACCCTGCCCATGGGGCTGCCTTGCACCTACCTTAGGGGTGACTTACATGTAATAAAAGGCAAGGTTTGGGCCTGGCAAGTGAGTGCACTTGCTGGGTCGACATGGCAGTTTGAAACTGCTCACACAGACACTGCAGTGGCAGGTCTGAGATGTTTACAGGCTACTCATGTGGGTGGCACAATCAGTGCTGCAGGCCAACTGGTAGCATTTGATTTACAGGCCATGGGCACACATGGAGCACTATACTAGGGATTACTAGTAAAGCAAATATGCCAGTCATGGATAAACCATTCACCAATACCATTTAGACAGACAGCACTTGCACTTTAGCACTGGTCAGCAGTAGTAAAGTGCCCAGATTCTTAAAGCCAGCAAAAACGAAATTCAGCACAGGATCAAAAACAAGAGATCAAAAGCAAAAGTACAGGGGAAACCACGCCAAGAACTGACACGTCTAGCAGTAAGACTGACCAACTTGTCCTATGGATCATCTGTCGTCACTCTGCAAAAGACAAAAAAGAAAAAAATGCTAGCCTCCCTCCTCCCCACACTGCAAGATCTAAAAGGATCACACCCGGAGGCACTATGGTTAATTATGGGTGAATTCAATGCTAACCTCATGAGCACAGGGACAAGCAGCATGTGGCAAGAGCTTGATAGTTGTACATAGAATATTTCAGACCATCAAATACAATTCCAAAGAGAAGGCAAGCACAGAAAGGAACTCGGCACTGCTTTCAACAATGTAGGGATTCGGTTCCTGAACAGTAGGTTAAACACAGGTTCACCTGCTACCTATATGCACTTCTTCCATAGTAGGATGGCTACGTTTGATTATATATGCCAATGGCCTCTGCTATGGATCATTTCTATCTATTATGAAAAAACTACAACGTATTCCGAACTCTGCTGCCAGGCTACTATTACATGTAAAGCCACAAGCCCACATCTCCCCTGCCTTGAGAGCACTACACTGGTTACCCGTTAACCGTTGCCAGAAGATCAAGCTGCTTTGTATCACCCACAAAGCTATACATGGAACAGGACCACTTTTTATCAGAAACAAAATAACCAAATACATTCAACAAAGAAACCTCCGCTCAAGATTGGCACCCCGTCTTAGAAAACCACCATACAAGAAAAAGACAATAGATGGTACATTCGTCTCCATCCAAGCAGCCAAACTATGGAATTCAATATCCCCCCCAAAAAAGATCCACGGATGAATATCTTGCCTTCAGAAAACTACTCAAGAGTTGGCTCTTTCCGTCATAACCACCATATCCAAACAGCAATGGACTCCATATGCCTGTGTTGCTAAATATTTATAATCTGATTATGTGTAAATTCTATCTATGTAAAGGTGTCACTATGTTATAATAATAAATTATACACACACTCTTTATATATATATGTATATAGGTGTGTGTGTGTATATATAATATATATATATATGTATGTGTGTACTTACATATATGTGTATATCATTCTATGTTTAATGTTCATAGGTCATTGCAGAGCTTCTAGATAAGTTGTTTTATTAGATGCTTATGAATCCCTGCTTTCGTTTTTATACCACACTGATCAAATGTTTTATTATCATAAGCATTTCGCTATTCAAAAATTGAGGAAAGATTACTAAATAAATGTTAGAAAAGTACATTTATTAATTAACTTCAAATATTTAAAATCTTGAAAGTCTGTGTTTATACAATACTATTTTCTTCTCATATTATTATACCCATTATTATATTCCTTGCACATATATTTCCCTACTAGGTATTTACATATCCATTTATTACTGTAGTCCTCCTGTACTAGAGATACATTAAATAAAAATAAAATAAAATCTATAATTACAATTGAAATTATACAAAATTAAATTAAAGTTAAAAACATGTACATATTAATAATAAATAAATGAAACACAAATAAAAATATTAATAAAAAATGATATATATAAATAAAAAAATAAAAGAATAAAAAAAATAAAAAATTACTCTCTTGAAAACTTTACTCTGTCTCCCCATCACCCTATGTCTCTATCAATCTATCCTCCATCCCCACTCTGACTTGTCCCAAACCCATTCTACTACTCCCATCTCCAAAATAACCCTACCTAAGCTCTTCCCTCCTCTACAACATCTAGCTCACCCCAAACCTCAGTTTACTACCATGATCTTCCAAACAACACTACTAAATTCTCCCTCATTTATCTCACCTTTGAGTCATCTAAAACCCCTCCTGCTACTATGATCTCCCTATCCCTTCCCACAGACTCTTCCCTCCTCCATCTCTACTTTATTCAGCCCAAGCCTCATCCTATTACTATAAACTCCAAATTAACACTTCTGGATTCTTCCCTCCTCTATCCCTCCCTTACTCTAGTCAATCCAACTAGCCTCACATATCCTCTGCTCAAATCAACTCATAATAATACTAATACTGTACTCATATTTCCCTCAACTAATCCACCACTAATTTCTTTTGGGTTCCGGAGTAGCGGCTACTCGCTAAAAAGCTCTTTGACGCCTCATCAGGGGTAGTAAGCCCTATATAAATACTACTACAATAAAATATTACAATGCAATACATATGGACATCAATCTCCCATTTCCATTGAATAAGTAACTTCACAGTGCATCTCGCCTTAGCTAGTTATCATACAGTTTTAAAGTATGCAGTAACTCCTCGGGGAACCCAATACCACAAACAAGTCACATTAGCAAGCAGAATGACTTGCAGCCCGGTAGAAGGATAAAATAGTCTGCAGAAGATGTATCTAGTCTTAGGTCAACACTGGAGCAGTTCTTAGAAGAACAGCCAGGAAATAAAGCAGGACACATAAAGAATAAAGACCTGTGGGAAGCCTTGGCCTTTGTCTTCCATGAGGCAGAGGTAGTCAGCATGAACTAGAACAACAACGCAGGAATTTCCGCCTATGAAAGAACACATCACAGCAAATAAAACTCAAACAGCAAATACCCAGATTAAAATCCAAACTGAACAAAGCACTAAGAACTAAATGCTGAAATAAGGCTGGCAATGATCAACAAAAACAGACTCGCCATATTAAGAGTGGCTGATAGGAAAGCAATATAAGCCAGGAAAAGAGAAGAGGACGCCAATAGGTGGCCGCAATCCCATGAGATAATCAAATCAAAGAACCAAAGGAAATTCTGTTTATGGATAAACCACATGTGGGAAATCAAGTATCGGCAAGATGCATTAAACATCTCCCCGCCGAACTGAGAAACCCATATCCAGAACTTATATGTTGATCTGTCACCCAGCAGCTACACAACAGTGACACTTTACAGTGAAGGAACCGGAAACCACTCAGAAGTATCCAGGCTACAAGTAGAAAAGGCAATCTGTGCCAATTATCCTCCTGGACCAAGCAGTATCCACACAGCAATATTTAAGTGGAATCTCAAAAGAGGGGCACCAGTCATGTCTCCAGTCTTCCAATCATATAGTCTTGTTGCTTCCATACTAGAGAGCTGGGGGTACTCACTTCTGGTACCAGTCCACAAAAAAGGAAACCACTCACGCCTTTCTTGAAATAGAAGGGAAATGTTATGCTAGCATTCTAAATAAGGAACTCCAGAAATAGGCAGCAGAAAAGAAGGTGGTTGCTGCGCTTCAGACAGGATTTCTAAAGGAATGCCATATAGAGGACAATCTGTACTGTC
Source organism: Pleurodeles waltl (assembly GCF_031143425.1). Classification (NCBI taxonomy): domain Eukaryota; kingdom Metazoa; phylum Chordata; class Amphibia; order Caudata; family Salamandridae; genus Pleurodeles; species Pleurodeles waltl. Next base: position 705,335,882 of record NC_090450.1, read on the forward strand.
TAACCCATTAGATTGAGGAAACCATGTCTAAAGGAAATCTCTGAACAGAATTAGATAAATGGGGCATCCCTCCTCCCCTGTTAAGTGTAATCATCACACTGTATTCAGATACCTCAATAAAAATAAAGGTGAGCAAAAATCACAACTAACAAGGGCCTAAAACAAGGCTCCATGCTCACCGCCTTACTATTCAATCCTTGCTTCACTGATCTCAAAGATCATCTCAAAGAAGCAAAGGGCTTTTGCACCAATGCTGGGGGAACTAAGAATACAAATTCTACTGAATGCTGACGATACAATGCTCCTTGACCAGATGCAGATAGGTCTCCAGAGGCTTCTGAATTCCATGGCCAAATATTACGGAGAAAATAACCTCCTGATTAACATCTCAAAGACATAAGTCATGATTACTAACCGGAAAGTCAAAAAAGAGGGAACTATGGGCCAGATGTAGCAACATTCAGAACTGCGACCTGCAAATTACGAGTCAGAGCGACTTGCAATTTGCGAATCGCAATTCTGAATGTTGGATGGTGTCCCTGACACCATCTGCGATTCACAAGGGGGTCGCAAATGCCCACCTAATGAATAATCATGAGTTGGGTCGCAATTTGCGACCCCCTTGCGAAAGGTGGCTCTCACAGGGATGGTGGCCTGCTGCGGACAGCAGACCACCATGTCTGTGGCTGCCTTTTAATAAAGCAGGTTTTTTTTTGTAATGCACCCCGTTTTCCTTAAAGGAAAACGAGATGCATTACAAAAACTAAAAATGAAACGTTTTTGTTTAAATTTTTCAGAGCCATTCACAATGGGGAAGTTTTGCACATGGGTTACCACCCATTTGACATGGCTGCAAAATGCGATTGGTTTGCGACCGCATTCATGGTCACAAACCAATCCTGCATTGCACTGCGACTCGCAATTAGGAAGGGAACACCCCTTCCTAATTGCGACTCGCAAACTCGTTTTGCGATTCTGTAACCAGGTTACCGAATTGTAAAACGAGGTTTGTGCATTGCGATGTGCTTTTTGCACGTCGCAAAGAGCAAAATTTGCTGTTTGCGACGGCAAAAAGCTTTTTACATGCCCATGGTTTATACAAGGGGCCGAATCAAGGCGGTAGCCTACTACAAGTATTTGGGAGTGTGACTGGATAGCAAGAGTCACTTAGGTGCTCACATCAAAGCCCAGCAGGCATCAGCAAACTTCAAAGGTCGGTAGTGAATCCTGTTCGGCAACCCCTTTTAAAGATGATGGCTAGAAAGTTGCTTCCTACCATAGCATATGGTGAGCTAGCATTCAAAGGCAGACTGGAGACAGGCTAAACAAAGCCCAAGCAACTTGCAACAGAAAAATCTTCACCTTACCAAAAAGCACAACTCATGTCCAAATCTGCCGAGAATACAAAGGGCCTGATTTAGAGTTTGGCGAACGGGTTAGTCTGTCACAAACTTGACGGATATCCCGTACATAGTATTACGATTCTCATAGGATATAATGGGATTATAATACGGCGGACGGGATATATTTCATGTTTGTGATGGCTTAACCCAGTACACCAAACTCTAAATCAGGCCCAAAATCTTAACAGCTATTCATAGGCTCATAATTTGTATCCTATTGGCTGAAAGTCAAACAAGCTGCAAATGGCCATTTAAAACACTCTCTAGTCAGTGATAAACAATGCACAGTCTAAGTGGCAGTGGTACTTAAGGAGCTTATTGGCAGACCTGGAAGCACAGGATATATGGGCGTCCAACCTCCCGGCTAATCAGGTATCAAAGCTACTTGTGAAGCAAGACAAACTAATCTTGATGGACCAGGATATGCAGACCCTGGAGGGGAAAGTGCACAGTAGTTGAGCAATCAGGGTATATGATCCCAATACCCTCCCATTGGACAAGATAATGAAAGGTTAATGGAATTAAGGTTTGGAGCAATCCCCTAAAAGCATCTTGGTACGGTTGGAAGGAGCATGATGTTAACAGACAAGGCAGGCTTTGCGATAAGGGGGAGTATTCCTGATGCACATTGTGTGCATCTGCAAACTGTCAGTGCCACACAGAAGATTCTGGCTGCGCCCTGTGTTTTGTGCATCAAACATCAAGACCTGTTAGGAAGCAGTACAATGCTGTCTGTAAGGGGAAAGCATCCAGCTATCCGCCCGTTTTATGAAATTTCTTAAGACTGTAACGGCACTTTCTCAAGTGACAGACCAGCTGCCAGACCATTATAAAAACTCCTGCAGTGGGAACTGATTTCCCAGGCCCTGTCGACACATCCTAGGAAGAATCATAGGACGCCCGCTGAGTTGAAGATGAGACTTAGACAGGAACATAAAAAGAAGGCCATAATAGTGAACTCCTTCGCATTTCTAATTAATGGCACATGTCATCTCAAATTGATCGGACTGGTTTCCAAGCACATGCTCTTTAACAGGCTCGCTATAGGAGGACACTGATAGTCTATAGTGCAGGTTGCTGGCTTGATGTCATATAATAAATGCCATTTAAGCAGCCTTCAGTTGCCGAAATAAACCTCTTAGGAGGGCTCTTGGTCTTATATGAAGTGGATAATACACTTAGCACTTTCCGATAAGCCACACAAGTCACTTTACATCGGTTCTCCTGTGGGCAGTATTTTTTAATTCCTCTAGGATTGTTTTAACTTCAGTCGCTTCTTGTATTAAAGGGCTTACCTTTTTGCACCTATTGCATTTTAAATCAATATGTGTTTTAGGTTCTTATAAAAGTACTTTTAGTGCCTTTCTCCTTCCCCTCTGCCTGTAGTCATTGCATATTGGTTATAAAGCGGCAGCATTCAATGCATAATAGTTGTAAAGGTGGGCTCTTGGTGCGATATTGTAATGATTTTAAATAATTGCACAATACAACCAAATCTGAATCAGAGAGGCGTACAGTGGAGTGGCGTACAGTGGAAAACAGTTGACGAGTGGGGTAAAGTGGAGTGCCGTTCAGTGGAGAGGCGTATAGTGGAGTGGCATAGAGCAGCGTGGCAGAGAGTGGAGTGGCACAGAGGGAAGTGGTGTATTTAAGTGGTGTATTGTGGCGTAGATTCTAGAGTGCAGTGGTGTACAGGAGTACAGTGGAATAGCGCAGAGTGGATTGGCGTGGAGTGGCGTAGAGTAGAACAGAGTGGAGGGCAGTGGGGTATAGTGGTGTGGCATGGAGTGGAATAGCGTAGAATGGAGTGGCATGAGTAGAGTGGAGTAGGCTGCAACAGCATAGAGTAGAGTAGCATTGAGTGGGGTACAGTGGATTGGCTTAAAGTGGAATGGCGTAGAGTGCAGCAGAGTTGATGGCAGTAGCATAGAATCCAGTGGCATAAAGTGGAATGGCATACAGTGGAGTGGCGTAGAGTGGATTGTCATACATTGGAATAGCGTAGATTGGAGTAGCGTAGTGTACTACAGTACAGTGTTGCCGTGTACAGTGGAGTGGTATAGAGTGTAGTGCCACAGAGTGAAATATTGTAGCACAGAGTGGCGTAGATTGGAGTGAGGTAGATTGGAGTGGCGTTGAATAGAATAGCAAAGAGCGGAGTGGCGTAGACTAGAGTGCTGTACAATGGAATGGCATAGAGTAACATGCTGTAGAGTGGAACAGCATAGAGTGCAGTGTTGTAGGGTTCCATAGAGTTGAGTGCCATACAGTAGAATAAGGTAGAGTGGAGTTGCGTAGAGTGTAGTGGGGTAGAGTGGAGTCACGTACGCTGGAGTCACATAGAGTAGAGTGGCATAGAGTGGAGTGGCATAAAGTGGCGTTGTGTATGTCAAATAGAGTGGAGTGGTTTATACAGTGGTGGCGTAAAGTGCCATGGCAGACAGTGGAGTAGTGTGTGGTGTAGCAGAGTGTATTTTAAAAAGTTGTAGTGTGAAAGTGGCTGACCAGATGTAGATAAAATTATACCGGAGTGTATATTATGGGGTGGGAACTGTAGTGTTTGGTATTATGTGTAAATTGGTTAAGTAGTAATAAAGTTGTAAGTGCTAAAACATGTAGTTATATAATGTACAGGGGTACATGCCTATTACAAGGCATTATGGGCCTGATTACAACTTTGGAGGAGGTGTTAATCCGTCCCAAAAGTGACGGTAAAGTGACGGATATACCACCAGCCGAATTACGAGTTCCATAGGATATAATGGACTTGTAATACGGCTGGTGGTATATCTGTCACTTTACCGTCACTTTTGGGACGGATTAACACCTCCTCCAAAGTTGTAATCAGGCCCAATATGATTTGCTTATGGCTGTGTTTATAAAAGTAAAAAACAGCCATGTAGTTTTCCCCACCTTTAGGCTGTGTCCTGGGTTAGGGCCTTAGATATAGGTAGGTAGTAGGTGTTTCTGTTGTTCAATACCCATGTTCACTTTATTAAAGTGGTAATAGGTTTAAAAAATAGTTCATATTTTTATCTATATTTCTTTAGAAAGTTTATACACTACTGTGCTCCTACCTACAAAGTACGACAATAATTACAGGAAAATAAAAATAAAACATGTGAAAAAATAAAAAAAACACAATGTAGTATACCATGCTTGTGAAATATAGTGTACTACAATTTATTTTTACATTTTTATCATATCTTTTATTTTTCTTAAGTAACACAATACTTCTTTGGAAGTACAGCAGTACTTATTACTTTTTGAAAAATACATAGAAAAGTTTCAATAAAGTTTCTTTACCTGTTTCCACTTTAGTAAAGTGGTGATAGGAAGGGAAAATATAAAACATCATAATTACCTATACCTAAGGCCCTATTCCCAGAACACAGCCAAAGTGTACTTAAAACAACAAGGCTGCCTTTAACTTTTGTTAAGGCAGTAATTAGCTAATGACCTAATGCCCTGTCATCGCTGTGTACTGTAGTACTTTCTCGAAATATTGCGAAACTTTGCTTAACTAATGCAGCTTCAGATATCACTAAAATTAAATGCCTTATAACTTTAAACATGCTTACCCTACTTACCTGTAGTACCTAAAAGGTTCATCTGCACACCATAATCTATAATTCTGCCAAATTTCATGAATATCCGATTGCCCGTCTGGACGCTACACATGAGTCTATGGAAAATACATTAGGAAAAATGCATTTTTGGACCCCTTTTTTTCTTTGCACCCCCTTGACCAATTACTGCAAAACTTTGCATCATTTGATCATTTGCCAATGTAGAAAAGGCTACAGTCTGCAAAGTTTCATGAAGGTTCGTCAAATGGTCCCAAAGTTATCAATAGGCAGAAATCCAAGGAATTCCTATCTCTGGGAATCATAAGTATGACTACAAAGTGGCTGCTGTTGCCACGCTGAAAATAATATGTATACATATATATATTTATAAAATACCTTGGTAGTTATAGGTAGGACCTAGTTTCTATAGATAAATCTTCAAAAAATTTGGCCAAAAAAATACAATGCTCATTTCAGCATCTCTATGTAAAGTTTCGGGGTGATCCGTCAAGTGGGAACCGAGAACAAGGGGGTTATTAAAATGCTTTTACCCTGTGCATTTTTCCATAGGGATTTTGAACAGGAATAGCTCTCGAACCACTTGACGGAATTACACCAAACTTGGCAGAAAGGTAGCACTTGGTCCAGAGAGCACCCTTTATGTTAATGTTTGTGAATCCATTCAGTAGTTTTTGAGGAACTAAAGACAAAAACTAATTTGTATATATAGGGACATGAAGGCTCCACAAACCATCACGATCTTGTGCTGAGATCTGATTGACTGCCAACACTTCAATGAGGAAGTGTTGGCAGCCAGGTTGGGACTCGCTTTCAGCCGAGTCCCAGAAAAAAAAGATTAAAAGATAGGTAAAGGGGCCAGGGTAGGGACACTCTGACCCCTTAGCGCAAAAAATATATATATTTTTTTTTAAATCAGCAAGAGACACAGAAGATCCTCCGAAACTTTAAAAATTAAAGAACAAGCACTTGTTTAAATGCAGCCCCGAGTGGGCCAGGTTTGGGGACTGCCACCTCCCCTAGGCTTATATATCATCAAATGCAGGATGGGCCGTCCGGCCCCCCTGAAGCCCGACAACCTCCCCGGGGCTAAACACATAGGGCCTGATTACAACTTTGGAGGAAGGTGTTAATCCGTCCCAAATGTGACGGATATACCACCAGCCATATTACAAGTCCATTATATCCTATGGAACTCGTAATACGGCTGGTGGTATATCCGTGTAGGCGATGGGTGCGGTGTAGGGGTGATAGAGGACACAAACACTGAGGTTAACTACCCTTTTCAGGGGTTTACGTGCTTTTTATTGTTCTTGGCGGCAGTAAGGGGGGAGATTAACTTAGAACAGTCTGTGAGTAACCAGTGGTTCTGGGTTCTCTTTTCCTTTTCTTCTCTCCCTCTCTGGTCTCTATCCGTCTCAGGTGGGTTGCTTATTTCTTTCCTTTCCTTTTTCCTTCCAGGTGGCGTGTTCCGGTATCTTGGCGGCAGGTTTCCTCGGAAGAACAAAAAACAAGGTGGCAGCCGGTAAGTGGGGAGGGTAAGCACGGTTTTGGTTCTGTGTGGGGGTATGGGAGAGGAGGTGAAATACGAGGGGGGGGGGAGTGACGGAAGGGTTACTCTATCCTTTTTAGTGGGGAGGTGAGTGGGTTTCTTTCTTGGTGTCAGCACAGTATACGTGGTTGTTAGGGTGCCCAGGGAACTTGTCCCGCCTCAGGCCCTCCCCCTTTAGAGGTAGTCACCCTGTCTCCCTTCCTCCCCTTTCTTCCCCCTTCTAATCCTCCCCTCGCCTCCTACCCTTCCCCTTTCCTGGGTTCTGCTATGGCCCTTTACTAGGGCACGTACCTTGTCCAGCCACGACCCTCCTGGGCCGTGGCAGGCTGTCGCGTCCTCCGTCTCCTCTCGGGGTGGCTCTTCCGTCCTTTCTTCTCTCTCTCTTCCTGGGTGTCCCGGGTTGACGCTTCTCTCCGTCTCCTCTCGGGGGTCTGGCTCTCCGTTTCTCTCCTTCTCGCGTTTTTCCGTCGTCTCTCCCTCTGGGTCCGTATTACGTCCTGAGGAGGAGTCCCGTCCCGTCCCGTTGTGCCCTTCTTCACTCTCGGCAACCCGGAACTCCGGGGCCGACTTCCGTCTCCTCCCCGACGCGTCTCCATGACGACGGGGTTGTAGATCCGGCGAGGCGTTCGAAGAGCGCCATGATTGGGATTCCTGCAGCGCTCTCTTACACACCCCTTCCCACGATCGGGACTGGTATAGGCCCGAGGAGTCAGGGCAGCGGGAGAGGAAGTCTGCGGGACATTGGCGAGCCCCAGGGATATGGCGGATCTGAAAAGTAAAGGGTTGCAGTTCAAGGAACCAGCGGAGTACTCTGGAATTGGTGTCCTTATGGGAAGCCAACCATGTCAAAGGCGCATGATCGGTGTAGAGGATGAATGGGCGTCCCAGGAGGTAATACTGCAAACATTCGATTGCCCATTTAATGGCTAAACATTCCTTCTCTATAGTGGGGTAGTTCGTTTCCCTAGGTAATAGCTTCCTACTGATGTAGACTATCGGGTGTTCATGTCCCTGGCGGTCAGGTTGTGCCAACACGGCCCCTAACCCGACATTGGATGCGTCCGTAAAAAGATGGAAGGGCCTGGCAAAATCGGGACAACGCAACACTGGTTCGGTTGTAAGGGCTTCCTTGAGCCACTGGAATCCCTGAAGTTGGGAGGGGGAAAAAGGAGGTAGGACCGTCGGATACTGTTTTTTTAAGAGGTCCGTAAGGGGGGCTGTTATAGTAGAGTATTGAGGGATGAACCTTCGATAGTATCCAACTAGCCCCAGAAAGGAGCGAAGTTCCTTCTTTGTGGTAGGGAGGGGAATCTGTCGAATGGTGGCTACTTTATCCTTTTGGGGACTCAAGAGCCCATTCCCAATAACGTAACCTAGGTAGGCTATCTGGGTCTGACCTAGTACACATTTTTTTGGGTTGGCGGTAAGCCCGGCTGCGGATAGTGCGGAGAACACCATATCCAGGTGAAGGAGGTGGGTAGACCAGGTAGAACTAAAAATAACAATATCATCAAGATATGCGGCTGTAAAATCATGGTAGGGTCTTAGTAGTTGATCCATTAGTCGTTGGAACGTTGCTGGGGCACCATGAAGCCCGAAAGGGAGCACCGTGAATTGATACAGGCCTGAAGGGGATACGAACGCCGTTTTTTCTTTGTCAGAGGGTGCTAAGGGGATCTGCCAATACCCCTTTGTCAGATCAATAGTAGTCATATATCGGGCCTGCCCAATCTTCTCCAAGACTTCATCTACCCGAGGAATGGGGTATGTATCAAAAAGGGATATCTCATTGAGCTTCCGGAAGTCAATGCAGAAGCGGATAGAGCCATCCGGCTTCGGCACTATGACAATCGGAGAACACCACGGGCTGGTAGATGTTTCAATAACTCCTAAACGCAACATTTTATCGACTTCCTCTTCTATGAGGATTTTCCTTGCCTCGGGAATTCGATAAGGTCGTTGGCGTACTACTTTTCCTTCCGGGGTTCTAATGTGATGCTGGACCAGTGCTGTTTTCCCCGGTAGTTCAGAAAAAAAATAGGCATGACAGTGGACTAACTCCGTCATTTGTCGGGTCTCTATCTCGGAAAGGGACTCATTGATTTTGGGGAGCTGTTGAGGGTCATACAGTGAGGTGGGGCACAATTCCAACCCTAAAGGTTGAGTCGGCGTGATCAGACATCCCCTCGCTAATGCTAAGTTATCGCTTGCGGGTTCTTCCCATTTCTTTAATAGGTTAATGTGGTAAATCTGGGTTCGCCTCGGATTATTTCTTAATTCTAATAAATAGGTAACGGGGGTAACTCTTTTTAAGATTTTGTATGGTCCCTGCCATTTGGCAATTAATTTGTGCTCTGAGGTGGGCCTGAGGATTAACACTTTGTCATTGGGTTGTAAGATCCTGAGTTTGGTACCCTGGTCATAGTAAGTTTTTTGGTTATTTTGGGCTTCTGTTAGATGCTGCCTTACGTCCTCCCATACTGATTGGAGTTGGGTTTTTAGCTTATGGACATAGTCTAGGATAGGACGTTCTTCGTTCTCCTCCTCCTCCCAGAGTTCCACTGCCATATCTAGAAGGTTTCTTGGTTGTCTCCCAAATACAAGTTCAAACGGGCTATGCCCAGTAGAGGATTGTTCATGTGTCCTTATCGCGTACAATACTAGGGGAAGCTTCTGATCCCAGTCCTTACCTGTCTCATTCACCACTTTCCTTAAAAGGGTTTTTATGGTGCGATTATACCGTACGACCAATCCATCCGTTTGGGGATGGTAGACAGATGTTTTTATCTGTTGAACCCCTAGGGATGTACAGATTTGTTTCATTAGTCCTGAGATGAATGGGGTTCCCTGGTCCGTAAGGACTTCTTCGGGAAATCCCACCCGGGAAAAGAAAGATATCATAGCTTGTGCTACGTTTTTCGTAGTGGTGCTGGAAAGGGGAATGGCCTCGGGGTACCTACTTGCGTAGTCTACGAGCACGAGAATGTGGGTATGCCCTTTACTAGACGGTAAAAGAGGACCAACTATGTCCATACCGACCCGTTTGAATGGTATATCAATCAAAGGTAGGGGTCGCAACGGTGCTTTACGGAGGGTTCCTGGCTCCACAAGTTGGCACTTAGGACATTGAGCACAGTATCTTCTGATATGGGCATATACTCCCGGCCAGTAAAACCGCCTGAGTAAGTATTCTTCCGTTTTCTCCCTACCACAATGTCCTCCCCCTAGTTGGTTGTGGGCTAGGAAGAGTACCTGGGTTCGGTAGGATTCAGGAACGACGAGCTGTCTTTTCTCCCCATTTGTTTTGGTGGTGACCCTATATAACAGATCTTTTGAGGTCAAGAAGTAAGGACCTACCTCTCCAGTTGAGGCGGTTTTAGCATTTTTCCAAGCATGTTTTAAGGTGGGATCCTCGTGCTGACTCATCCTAAACGATGTGGGGGCTGCGTCTAGGAGGGCCATGACTCCTTCTTTGTTTTGTTGGTCCTGTTGCCAGGCGTATCTCTGTTTCTCCGTTCTCCTTTCCTTTCGTGTTAACTTCCGTCTAGTGGGATGACTAGGTATAGCAGCATCTCGGAATGGCGTGTCACCCCACCAGTTGTCCACTGGGTTTTTCTGTCTGGTCCTGTCTAAAAGGTCGTCGAACCTTTGATAGTCCGTTCCTATTACACATTCCTCTATTAGGTTGTCCATGAGCCCCACAGGCAGACTGTCTATATGTCCGTTCCAGCCTATGTCTATGTTGATAAGCGGATACTGGGCTCGGTCTCCATAGACACAGCATATCGTAACCCATTGGTCCTCAGGGGGTGGTATCTGGTGAATCAGACTACGTCGGACTACTGACTGACTACACCCGGAGTCAATTAAGGCCATAACAAGTTTTCCGTTGATCATCAGGGGGTATTTAAAGGACACGCCACTCTTTCCTAGGCATAAGACTCTGCCTCTAGTCATGCCTATCTCCATTGGCTCTATACCCTCCTGCTTTCTGGGACATCCCCGGGCGATATGGCCCCACTCTCCACAGTTGAAACATTGGGGTTGCTGCATTGGGCTTCTCTCCGGGTTCCTAGGTAGGCCGGTCTCTTCGGTTGCTCGTCGTGTGTGGAATTGAGTAGGGGTTATTGGTGGTTTCCCCATGGGGCGGACGGGTTGTGGTTTACCCTCTCCCGATCTGTGATAAGCACAAGCTAGATCAACCGCTGTCTCAGTATCTATATTGGGGTGTTGTCGGATCCAGTGTCGGGTATGGGGCGGTAGGGAATCTAGATACTGCTCCAGAATAATCGCCTTAATTATGTCCTCACGTTCCGTTCCTAGTGGTCCCAGCCACTTCAACCCTAGATCCTTCACCCGATAATAGTATGTCCGAGGGTCTTCATGGGGTCCCCATCTTACTTTCCGGAATCTAGTTCTATAGTATTCGACGTCATGTCCGACTCGTTCCAAAATACTCTTCTTTATCTTGGCATACAGGGTGACACCTCCTGGGTTTGCGGCCTGATAAGCGGATTGGAGGGTTCCTGTCAGGAGGGGAGCTATATACTGACCCCACCTCTCTGCCGGCCATTGAGCACTGGAAGCGACTCTCTCAAAGTTCGTAAAAAACGAGTCAGGGTCTTCTCCTTCTTGGTATTTTTGTAGGACGGAACTTGGCACATTGGGGTGCACCTTACTTGCAGCTATAGTGTCGGTCAGCTTTTGTATGGCAGTCTCATGAACTAGCTGATTACTGGCCATAATGGTGGCCTGGCTTTTCAATGCCGACTGTAGGGCCTCCCTATCCTCCTTGGCCTCTTGTTGCTGGGCTTCCCAGACTAGCTGGAGATGGCGCTGTCCTTCGGCCAACTGTTTGATCATTTCTTCAAGACTGGACTTGTCCTCCATTGTCCCGTATTCGTCCAATCCCACTTCTGACACCACTGTAGGCGATGGGTGCGGTGTAGGGGTGATAGAGGACACAAACACTGAGGTTAACTACCCTTTACAGGGGTTTACGTGCTTTTTATTGTTCTTGGCGGCAGTAAGGGGGGAGATTAACTTAGAACAGTCTGTGAGTAACCGGTGGTTCTGGGTTCTCTTTTCCTTTTCTTCTCTCCCTCTCTGGTCTCTATCCGTCTCAGGTGGGTTGCTTATTTCTTTCCTTTCCTTTTTCCTTCCAGGTGGCGTGTTCCGGTATCTTGGCGGCAGGTTTCCTCAGAAGAACAAAAAACAAGGTGGCAGCCGGTAAGTGGGGAGGGTAAGCACGGTTTTGGTTCTGTGTGGGGGTATGGGAGAGGAGGTGAAATACGAGGGGGGGGGGGGAGTGACGGAAGGGTTACTCTATCCTTTTTAGTGGGGAGGTGAGTGGGTTTCTTTCTTGGTGTCAGCACAGTATACGTGGTTGTTAGGGTGCCCAGGGAACTTGTCCCGCCTCAGGCCCTCCCCCTTTAGAGGTAGTCACCCTGTCTCCCTTCCTCCCCTTTCTTCCCCCTTCTAATCCTCCCCTCGCCTCCTACCCTTCCCCTTTCCTGGGTTCTGCTATGGCCCTTTACTAGGGCACGTACCTTGTCCAGCCACGACCCTCCTGGGCCGTGGCAGGCTGTCGCGTCCTCCGTCTCCTCTCGGGGTGGCTCTTCCGTCCTTTCTTCTCTCTCTCTTCCTGGGTGTCCCGGGTTGACGCTTCTCTCCGTCTCCTCTCGGGGGTCTGGCTCTCCGTTTCTCTCCTTCTCGCGTTTTTCCATCGTCTCTCCCTCTGGGTCCGTATTACGTCCTGAGGAGGAGTCCCGTCCCGTCCCGTTGTGCCCTTCTTCACTCTCGGCAACCCGGAACTCCGGGGCCGACTTCCGTCTCCTCCCCGACGCGTCTCCATGACGACGGGGTTGTAGATCCGGCGAGGCGTTCGAAGAGCGCCATGATTGGGATTCCTGCGGCGCTCTCTTACAATCCGTCACATTTGGGATGGATTAACACCTCCTCCAAAGTTGTAATCAGGCCCATAATGTGTGCGGGGGCCACCACCCCACAGCGCAGTCCCCAGGACCACCACCTCTGGGATTAGGTTCCCCAAGATGAAATCAGCTGGCAGAGGGGAGCCACGTGCCACCCCATGGAATTGTAGTGGGCCCCGGGGAATGGTGTCCCCAGGGCCAAAACATGCTGAGAGAGGGAGGTCATGTGGACCTGCGGCCAATTCCCACTGCACATGGCCAAAGGCCGTGTGTAATGTGGGGTTGGGTGGTTGGCCCTATAGTGGTTATAGGGGGTTGGACACAGGGCCTGGCCAGCCAACCATCGCCTAGCAGGGCCAAATGCTGTGTGCGGTGGTGGTTGAATTAACGTATAGTAATAAAAATTACTTTATGTTAAAAAAAATAGAAATTCACTGGAAAAATACAAAGGTTACAGGGACGTTATAGTTAGGAGAAGGAATTTAAAAAACATAGAAATTCACTTAAAAAACAAAGGTTACAGGGACGTAATAGTTCAGCTCACATTTTAAATGTACAAAATGATAGAAATTCACCTGTTAGAGTTAGTTATCTCAGATAACTGTAACACACACCCTCACCATGCACTACTAACTACTCCACAAATTACAGTACTCATGACATCTTTGATAATGTAATATTTGCAGGAAAGGTTTTGATGAAAAACTGCATGGCGGGGCACCTGGTACCCTTACACCCCGTGGGCCACCCCCATCCCCAGGGGCAAATGTTCTTTGATATATGCGGGGGTCACGGCGGCCCCCCACACCCTGGGGACTGCCACCTCCCCATGGTTATAGTTAGGCTCACATTTTACATGTACAAAACCATAGACATTCACCTGTTATAGTTAGAGACAGAGTTATTTCACCCTCGCCATGCAATGCTAATTACCCCAGATATTACAGCACTCATGACATCTTTTATAACATTTGCTGTAAAATTATTCATTAAAGAACAGTGCATGGTGAGGGTTCGAGTTATAGTTACCTTAGGGCACTAATTATAGTTATTTTACATAACTCTAACTATAACAGGTGGAATTCTATGGTTTTGTACATTTAAAATGTGATCCTAACTATAAAGTTGTTGTAAGCTTTGTTTTTTTAAGTGAATTTCTATAAAAAAAAATATATATATTTATATATGTGTAACTATATATATATATAAAACTAAATTTATATGTATATATATATATATATATATATATATATATATATATATATATACACTACAGAAAACCCAGTGGCCGTCGCCACTAGGTAGTTATACTTGAGTCTGCTCTTCCATAGCTAATAACTATGGCACTGTTTGAGGATTCGCCGTAAAACTTTTAAAAAAGATGCTACTTTTTGACTAGCTTCTTCGTAAAAAGTTTTGGGGGTGATCTATCAAGCAGGGACTGTGAAAAAAAGAAGGCTTCCCATAATGCAAAATCCACATGCAATTTCCATAGACTTCTTTAAACTGGGCTGCAGCAAAAACTGCTGAACGGAATTACACCAAATTCGGGAAGAAGCTAGATACTGGTATGCAGATTGTGCTTTTTGTGACTTGGTGTAAATCCATTCAGTAGTTGTATAGAAATAAAAGATACAAAAAATATAGATATGTGGACAGTTGGTCTTGAGAGACACTCACAGGAGCGCCATTTTAAAAATCGAGTGTTCTGATTGGCCAACGGAGCTTTATTATTCTTGGACCAGTTTGTTTACATGGGAGTCAGACTCCAGCAATAGAGGGCACTCTGATTGGCTGCCAGCAACATGAGAAAAATGTTGTTGGCAGCGATTACAGGACATGGGGTCTCAGTCTTGTGTCCTGAGGTTAAAAAATCAAATAAATAATATAAGGGAGCAGGGTAGGGATACCCTGACCCCCAGGGCTCCATAGGCGGGTCAGAGGGCCCCCCAGGCCAAAATGGAAAAAAAGGCAAAAAAATGCTGTGGTCCTGAAAGACTCTTGCAAGATCGGAAAAAAAATTGTGGCTGGGCCACATTCATGCCCCGGGGAGGCCACCCCCAGGGCTGTTTTACAAAGGGGAGGGGTCCTGCACGGCACCCAAGGATGGAAATTGTTTATATGGAGAGGGGGCCATGTGTCCCCCTTCCTGTTCCTCAAAAGCCTGGGCTGAAATTTCACAACTTGTGGAGTGGGGGCCGTGCAGCCCCCCTCCCTGAGTCTCCCCACCTCCAGGACTGAATACTTTAAGCAAAGGAGGTCACGTGGACCTCTCCCTGAGCCATTAATGGCACCGGGGACCCCATCTCCTGGGGCTGGTTCACAGGCTATGTCCAGGTGAGCCTACCTCTGGGTCATGGCGGTTTCCCTGCCGCAGCGGCGCCGGGAGGGAAACCTATGTTTGTTCTTGCTTGGCAGGAGCATTTTCTTTTTTTGAAATTGAGGTCCCTAGTTGGCAGAGGTATGCACCCTGTCCAAGCAGGGACAACAATCCTAATCAGGGTAAGTCAGGTACACACCAGAAATTAACCTGTGCTCACCCTCTGGTAGCTCGGTGCAGAGAAGGCAGACTTAACTTAAGAGGCAATGTGTAAAGTATTTGTGCAACACTTAAAACAGTAAAAACACCACACAAGAATAATCCACACCAGGTTAGCAAAATAGAGCCTAAGGTAATGAACAAAACAAGACCAAAACGACAAAACTCCAATAAGCAGATCTTGAGATGTGCATTTTTAAAGACTTAGTTGAAACTAGCACATAAAAGTGCAAAGCGCCAACTGCGGTTATGTGGGCACGCCACACCGGGACAAAGTGACAAGTTCAGGCTGACCGCGATGGAGCATTGGCCGGTTACAGGGACCCACGTGCACCCGCTGAACATAGTACATTAAATGCTGGTGCCCAGTCTGAATAGTGTTGCTTTGCAAGGCTTTGCGTCGTCTGGTGTTCGTTCTGAGAAGGACCACAGAAGGCAGAGCACCTGCGGCCCACGTCCAAAGGTCCTGGTCTTGGTCTGGCACAACTTGGCAGGGGAGACTCACAGATGGCATAGTCCAGGTAGTGTAGCAGGTGAGTTGGAAGTCTTTGGTGTCCCTGAGACTTCAGAAAAGAGGAGGCAAGCCAGCAAGCCCTTGGAGTCACTTTGGTTCTGGGATGGAAAGATGCAGTTCCAGTCCTTCTCATTAACAGGCAAGGAGGGCAGCAGGCAACAGGTCAGCACAGCAGAGCAGGAGGCCATCAGAGTGGCAGTAGCACAGCAGTCCTGCTTCCTGGAAGAATATCCACAGGTCCAGGAGTGTACTGAAGTGGTGGTGTCTGAGGTCCAGTATTTACACTTTGGTGCCCTGGTTCTGGAAGGTGGGAGAAGTTCCTAGAGGCTGGAGTAACAATGCAGGGTCGTTAAGCCATATTGTGTGTGGAAAGGACAAGCGTATTCAGGTGTAGGTTAGGCAGTGCTACGCTCCCCCCCCCCCCAATTAAGCCAGTTAATGGCCCATTAAGGCCCATCATATCACACCTAATCTCCCATTGTGTGTGGATGTCTAGCGGGAATGCACAAGGCCCTGCTGCCACCCACTCCAGATGTGTATTGGAAACAGGCAGCAGAGGGAATCCACAATGTCCTGCTGTCACCCACTCCAGATGTGTATTGGAGCCAGGCAGCAGTCTCGCAGGGCTAAGAGCAGACAAATGCCAACTTTCTAAAAGTGGCATTATTAAAATTGTATTTATAAATTTGACTTGATCATTAAAAAGGATTTATCATTACAATTAAAAAGGTACATAGGTACTAAACATGACAGCTCTATCTCCTTCCAATCAGAAATTGCAATTAATAAATATAAAAAGTAATCCCCACCGTTATCCTATGAGAGGGGTAGGCCTCACAGTACTGAAAAACAAATTTGAGAGTTTTTCACTACCCGGACATGTAAAACTAAAAAGTATATGTCCTGCGTTTTACTTACGCAGCACCCTGTGCTATGGGTTACCTAGGACCCACCTTAGGGGTGTCTTATGTGAAATAAAAGGGGAGTTTATGAGTTGACAAGGGGTTTTAAATGCCAGGTCGACATGGTAGTGACCAGAACATACAGGCTCTGCAGTGTTAGACCTGAGACATGTTTAAATGGCTACTTAAGTGGGTGGCAAGATCAGTGCTGCAGGTCTACTATTAGCATTTGATTTACAGGCCCTGGCACCTATACTGCACTTCACTAGGGACTTTTAATTACATTAAATATGCCAATTGCGGATACACCAATGTTACCATGTTCTAAGTGTGTTAGCACATGCACCTTAACACTAGTTAGCAGTGGTAAAGTGCCCATAGTCCTAAACCAACAAAAATGAATTCAGCAAAAAGGGGAGGAGGAAGTCAAACATTTAAGGGGTGACCTTGCAGAAAGAACCATTTCCAGCATTTTGTAAATCTCCCGCCAAGTGGAAACAAACACCAAGTCTGGAAATTTTGGAACAGGAAGAAACAAGTGAATCATACACTGATATAAGCAATGGGGAGGCTACCTCTGCCACAATGTAAAGACCAGCACAAAAGATATTTTCTTAGAAGAGATGAGACTCTTGTACATTGTACTCTTGTACATATTTTACGTGAATAGGTGCTCTGTGGACATGTTTTGCATACAGAGTGTTCACTGTGCTTACTAGATACATTTTGATACCCTGTGGTGTATTTCTAATGAGAGTTTCACTGTCTACAAACAGTGTGGTACAGTGTGAACCCTCTCCATTGAGTAAATAGTGTTAACAGTACACACTTTTCTACTCATATCTACTAAATTTCTCAATGTAGGTTCAGTCACTGTCAGAGGTTTGATACAGGTAAAGAGTTATGTAACTGAGCTTGAGTATCTAGAGGAACTTGGTTTTCCCTGAACAGTGGTATACATATTGAACATTGTGTGCAGTGTAGGTTACTCATTTATCTGTGGTTAATAGTCAACATGAACTAGGCTACCCATAAAGGTAATGGTATGGGTTAATATTGCAAATAACACATGCTTGCATTACCTATGGTAGTTGTATGTATGATAGCAGTAAAGACACTTCATATTCTTCTAAGCTATTTTGCACTTACTTTCATAGCTCTAATAGTAAATCCATTTATAGAGCATCATGTACAAAAAAGGTTTGTGTAATGTCATCAGTGATCTCTTAAATTATGTCATAGAACATGTCATGAATGATGTCATATGTGTAGGGTGACGAGAATTTTAATACCAAAAACTGGGACATCACACAAAAAATAGAAGGACTACAATTTTACTTCAACGGAGCACATAGAAAGACAGCACTCATCAGCACAGAATTACAGAAGAGGCACTAAGAACATAAACAAAATGCAATTTTTTAAAGCAGTATAATGCTTTTTTAAATAAATTGCTTTCTGATGACACCTGCTACCTATCTCTTCTTTGGAAAACAAAGAAAACACCTCCCACAGTTTTCAGGCGCCCCTCTCTAAAAACCTGGACATGAGATAAATTTCCCCAAATCTGTTGGGACAGCTGGTGAAAAATCGGGACTGTTTGGGCAAATCTGCGATGTCTGGTCACCTTTCATATGTGAGGTCACAAGCAGTGCATGGCAGGCCGCAAGTTAGAGCTAGCACTGCTAACTATAACTGGTGCATTTCTGTGTTTTTTAGTTCAAAAGGTTAATATTGGCACTTTTTTTTATGAGTACCCAGAGGACTACGTTGTCTATGTAATTCCAAATCAACCCGACCAATACAAATTCAGCATATTTGCAGGAGTGGAATGAAAATAACATCCAATGTTCAAAATGAGTGAGGGAAATATGAATCAAATATGCAAAAAAAAGAACACAACAAATTATTAATGGAAAAAGAAATTGAAAAAAAGTTATTGCTGATACCGTATACAGGAACAAGTGGAAAAATTGGGAAAGTACATGGAAGAAAGACTCAATAAACATGAAGATGATGTCAAAACATGGAACACTTGCTAGAGACAAGCTAAACTATTTGAACATGTTTGCCTAATTCTTTGATATATTACGAAACATGCATGCATTAAAAAAGTTACAATGGAAATTTTGGAACAGGAAGAAACACGTGAATTATACACAGATATAAACCATGGGGAGGCCACCCCCAGGGCTGTTTTACAAAGGGGCCACAATGTAAAGACCAGCACAAAAGATATTTGTTTAGAAGAGATGAGACTCTTGAACATTGACAAACAAACGAGAGCAAGAGGATGAGGATTG
This sequence comes from Pleurodeles waltl, assembly GCF_031143425.1. Taxonomy (NCBI): domain Eukaryota; kingdom Metazoa; phylum Chordata; class Amphibia; order Caudata; family Salamandridae; genus Pleurodeles; species Pleurodeles waltl. Next base: position 705,354,615 of record NC_090450.1, read on the forward strand.
CCAAGCCATGCATAGCAGTAGAAGAAAGAAATTATCGTCTAAGGAACCAAAGGAAGTAAAGAATAATAAAATGACACAAGAGGATAACCTAGTACTCAATTAATGGATCAACAAATCACAAACAAATTAAGGCCCTCATTCTAACCCTGGCGGTGTAACACCGCCAGGGCAGAGGGCAGAGGAAGCACCGCCAACAGGCTGGCGGTGCTTCCTGGGCCCGCCGCGGTCAGAAAAGGGGAACCAGCGGTTTCCCGCCGGTTTTCCCCTGGCCCAGGGAATCCTCCATGGCGGCGCTGCTTGCAGCGCCGCCATGGGGATTCCGACCCCCTTACCGCCAGCCTGTTCAATAGGCTGGCGGTAACGGGTGTCGTGGGGCCCCTGGGGGCCCCTGCACTGCCCATGCCACAGGCATGGGAAGTGCAGGGGCCCCCTAACAGGGCCCCACCATGATTTTCACTGTCTGCTCAGCACTGCACCCGTCGCACCCCTGCAACTCTGCCGGCTCCGTTCGGAGCCGGCATCCTCGTTGCAGGGGCATTTCCGCTGGGCCGGCGGGCGCTCTTTTGGAGAGCGCCCGCCGGCCCAGCGGAAATGTAAGAATGGCCGCCGCGGTCTTTTGACTGCGGTGCGGTCATTTGTCGGCGGGACTTTGGCGGGCGGCCTCGGCCACCCGCCAAAGTCTGAATTAGGCCCTAAATGTCAGTTCTGAATAGGTGGTTATACTTCTGCCTGGAACAATATTTCAATTATGTAGAGACCACAATTGATAGCTGGCTAAGACATGTAATGAATCAAAAACTGTAGGCAAATATGAAAACAAATGCACAAGTTGCAACAACAAATGATCTAAACTTAATTAATGAACAAGTTCCAGATCTCATCAATCCACGTGAAATTATAACAAGAGAAAACTTTCACGAAGCCACAGGCAGGCAAATTCTAAAACCATTTGCAGTTGATGGTAATGTACATAAATACAGCCACTTGAAAGGAAACATCCAAGTACTGCCCAGCTCTATAACCAGGGCACAAAATTTACATGTTTCAAGAAATAATCAACGAAGGAATAAACAAACTTGAGAAAAAACAGAAAACAAAAACATGAATAATTAACCACGGAATAAAGACAAGCCAACACTGGCTTACAACAGAATCCTTAAATTGTCATCAATCGGTTGTCTAATGCATAAATGTAGCAGTTTTGAATAAAGACTATTATGTAAATGAAGCTATGCAACAATTAAATGAGTAAAGATCTATCGAAAACGTAATAAGAATCCCATAAAATGAATCAACAAAGGATATGCTAAACTATGGCCAATGTGGCAATCACAATTACTTCTAAATAAAGATAAATATCGCAATATCAAAGTGGACAGTACTTTATACTTTTCACCAATGGCACATAAAACTCTTGTGAATCTGCTAGAATGGCTCACTGTCTCACCTGTTTGAAAAAAACTCACAAAATGTGGATTACTACTTACCACCTACAGTGAAATATGTCAGTTAATTTATTAAAGACACTGGAGTCATACTACGCATTTAGACCAACATTACTTGGCACAAAGATTATAGGTTGGTCACAAGAGCTGTGACATTGCTATATACTTCATTTGAATATGAAATTGGCCTCATGCTTGCAAGTACTTTCTTAAACAAAGGAATATTGGTGAATTTCAGCACTCAAAAATGTTATTTTAAATGACTGACATCTGCTTAAACAATAATGTCTTTATCTTAAACCACCAGATATATCAACAGCTGTTGGGACGGAAAAGTCCCTTGAATGTTGACGGTTGTGCACCCTTGTCCTGAGTGTCCCGGTTGAAACGATATCTGGATCCCTGGTGCTGTTTTCTTAACCCGGATAATCATCTGCACTGTGACATCGGCCTGTCTCATGGATTGCAGTCTTGTCAGAACGAGAGGGGCACCCAAAGCATTACCTTGATAGTGGTGAAAGGCTACTGCCTTTACCAGGAGTTAAGTAGCACAAACGGTGTGGTGCAGCATACCATGTAGTGATCAGTAGGTATGAATAGGTCTTTTAGCTGTGTCGCTGGAGTGAGGCTTACCATCCCACTTGTGTCAAATTCAGCTGCAGTATGCCTAACTCACCCTTGAAAAACATAAAGTTAGTATGTGGTGCTCTGCAGTACACATGTGGTTCCATGTGTGTCCCATGTGTATGTGTGTCTTTGAGTGGTGCAATATGTTGGAAGACTCCGGGTTCCATTTTAGGAGACCCAGGGCAGACTGGAGGAGCATGAGGAGTTAGAAGTTTCACCCTGAGACGGATTTGTGGATTACTGCATTCCTGAGAGCTGGGTGGGACATACGCTGGAGGGAGGAAGAGCCAGGCTTTACGGTGCACTTTAAATGGTGCTCTTTGATTCTGAGGGAGGTCACTCAAAAGGGGCTGGGGACATTTTAGGAAAGAGATAGGGCTGGTATAAGAATTATAAACATTAGGGCTGGGGTAACCTTGTGATGCATATATCATTGTGGCTCACAACCAGGTGTGAACCTCTCATCACTCCCAGGGCCTGTTTTGTGGGACTATCAGATCTGGCATTGCTTCTGCTGTGACAGACTGCTTTCTGGAGAAAGGGCAACACAAAGGAGTGAGCACTTTAAAAAAGCATAAAGCTACCACAAACTTCAAAGACTCAGACACTAGATTGCATTTGGTGTCTGGGAATGGACTAGTAGAAGAGGAGTTCTGGACCCCCAAAATTGTCAACTGTCAAGCAGCAAGTAGGGCTGTATATCGAGGAGGAGAAGCTCTGCAAGACTTCTACTTGTGAGCAGGACTGGGGACTTAATCTCCTAGCTCGGTGATGGGACATCACCCAGGGAAATCCAAGACCCCCTTCCCTGGAACTCCAGTGCCTACCTGCTTGCCAAGATCAGTGTGCCCTGTGAGGAAGAGAGGACAGCTCTTGGAGGGAATGAGGTCCGGGGGTGGGGGGGATCTGAGCAAGACAATCTCCATGGTGAGGTGTGAGGAAGCACATGCTGCGCCGATTGGGCCATAGCTTGCATGCAGAGTAAATTTGTCAAACCTGTATGCCACAGGGGGACACAGTGAAGAGTAACTTCTATCCTGGCAATTGGGCTGTAGCCCCTGTTTGGGATAAAGTTGGCGACTCTGTAAGCCACAGACCTGGTTTCACTGGTGCCAAGAGGGAAGGCCGCCATGGTGACCTGTGGATGCCCATGCCCCTAATGAAACATTGGGACAAATATGATTGCCTCTCTTCCAGAGAGAGGAATCAGAAAAACTTACTACAACGCTGGAGGCAGCGCTGAGGACAACCACCCACAGCCACTGCTGAGAGTGCTTGTCACCGCAGGCAGTTGCTGCAGACCTCCATGACATTTAAGTGTGGAATGCTCCCGGGGACTCTAACAGAGCAACCCCAGCAGGAGCAGGTAAGACTGACTGCAGTACCGATGGGCCCAGAGGAACTTGTTATGCCTCATAACTCTATAGGCGCTGGAACACTTTTGACTTTGGAAGAGTGTGAGAGGGACTTCATAGCCTCAGACTGCTAGTAGGGCCTAACCTGAATGTTGTCTATCATGAATGCGGAACAACCACTACTAATAGAGGGGGAAGTGGGACTTAAGCACCAGACTACCTAAGACTAGAGTACTGACCTCAGAAGTGCTGTGTGTATAATTTGTATATGATATTTCACTGTGTCTTCGTATATAAATAATCCTTTTTTCATAAAAGCAATTATTTGACTGGACAATCATTTAATGCAGCTATTGAATGTCTTTTGAGTTTTTAGTCTGCATCTACCTTCCTGGCAAGAAGACTTTGACAGCTTGACCTGCGCTACCCCTGAGAGTCAAGTCTGAAGGGGTACTTCGCTCATTTGCTCAGGACCCATAGTAGGTTGGGCCCCAGGTCATCTGGAATAAAAGGCCTCAACTCCCACTGTTGGACTCAGTAGCTCCTGCTTGCCCCATAGCCCTCTGAAAGAGGTTCTCACAACAGAAACGTAGCACAGCCATGCTCATCTTTTTTGTGAGCTATGGAAATCTAACCATGGGCTGGTGAAAAAAAGATATTGCCTGGGGCGAATAAAATGAGAATGAAAATGTTTTTGGATAAAATAATATGATTATGATAAATTGATGACCTATTTGTCATTTGAAATGGATCAGTTGGAGAATTTCAATATTACTTTCACAGATTAAACAACACGAATGTGGCCTGCGATTCACATACAACATAAGTGATTAAAAAATCAGCTTCTTGGATATTTTCATCTATGTAGAAAATGATAAGTTGGAAACGTTACATCACAAAGAAACACCTACAAACAGCATTGTGCAATGAGGCAAGTTCACATCAAAAGTAAATCACCAAAAGCATTCCATATGCACAATTTTCATCACTGAAAAGAAAATGTTCAAATGAAAAAGAAATACAACAGTGTTTCATACAAATAAATTATAAAAGAGACACAATCAGGCACAGTAGGGAAAGAGCAAAACTTCAAAAACAAGTCTTACAGATTTTGTGGTGTATATTCTTGAATGTAAGAGTGGTCTCGACTTTATTGGAAGTACAACCTGTCCCCTATGCAAGAGAATACTAGAACATATTAGAGCTGTAAGTAGCTGTTAGAAATGGGGGCTCTAGTTGGCAGTGGTTTGCACCCTGTCTAAGTAGGGACCCTCACTCTAGACAGGGCAAGTGAGTCACACAGCTAAGATAGCCCCTGCTCACCCCCTTGGTAGCTTGGCACAAGCAGTCAGGCTTATCTCAGAGTCAATGTGTAAAGTTTTTGTGTATACTCACACGCACAGTAACACAGTGAAAACTCTACAAAAAGACTCCACACCAGTTTAGAAAAATAGCCAATGTTTATCTGAATAAAACAAGACCAAAATGACAAAAATCCAAAATAGACAATCACTTTTTAAAGGTTTAAAAGTCTTAATCCATAAGAATCAATGGTTACATCCTTTTAACACACAGTACCTGAGATGCGTCAAAAACAAAGACGACGCGGGCCGCAAAGGAGGTAATGCATTGGTTCCTTACTGGGCAGGGGAGGTGATGCGTTGGTTCCTTACTGGCAGAGGAGGTGATACATCGATTCTCTCCTCACAGGACAGGCTATGTGTTGGTTCCTTACTGACAGGGGAGGTGATGCGTTGGTTCCTTACTGGCAGGGGAGGTTATGCATCAATTCTTTCCTCGTAGGAGAGGTGATGCGTCAATTTCTGGACACGCAGCCTTGGTTCCTTATTCGGTGCCGGGTCAATGAAAAATTGACACCCAGGGATGATGCATGGAAACTCCAGGTGTGCTGAGTAGATGAAATCGTGCTGAAACAGGCGCTGCATCGATCCTGCAGCCTCGATACAAGAGCTGCATACATTTTTCTGCCGCAGCACACCAGTGCATGGATTTTCTCCATTTCTCTCTCTGCTCCCAATAGGAAAACACACTTAAAATATATTTCAAGGCAATCCCCGTGTTAACCTATGGGAGAGATAGGCCTTGCAATAGTGAAAACCTAATTTAGCAGTATTTCACTATCAGGACAAGTAAACACACCAGTACATGTTCTACCTTTTAAATACACTGCACCTTGCCCATCAGGCTGCCTTGGGGGGTGATTTATATGTAGTAAAAGGGAAGGTTTGGGCTTGTCAAGTGGAAGCACTTGTCAGGTCGAACTGGCAGTTAGAACTGCACACACAGACAACGCAGTGGGGCAGGTGTGAGACATGTTACATGTTTACGTCTGTGGGTGGCACAAACAGTGCTGCAGGCCCATTAGTAGCATTTGATTTACAGGCCCTGGGGCACACATGGTGCACTATATTAGGGTCTTCCTAGCAAATCAAATATGCCAATCATGGATAAACCAATCACAAATACAATTTAGACAGAGAGCACTTGCACTTTAGCACTGGTCAGCAGTGGTAAAGTGCCCAGAGTCCTAAAGACAGAAAAAACGAAATTCAGCACAGGACCAAAACAGGACATCGGAAGCCAAAAAGACAGGGGAAACCACACCAATAGCTGACAATTCTAACAGTAGCAAATATCTATGTAATGGCAAAACACTATATGAAAAAACATAGAGATGACTGGCACTCATGATGTTCAATGGAATTGACCCCCCCCACCCCAAAAAAGAACGAGGAAGTGATTGTGCATAATAATTGAGACAAACAGAGCCAAAATGTATAAACAAACTCCAGACAAGTGTACCACATGGCTTGAATAATGATGAACTTTATGTACACATGTAAATGAAAGGGACAAAAGTCAGAGATTACGGTACAACATGTAAACAATCTACTGCTTGCCAAACGTACATTTGATTACAATGAAGTTCCGCACACACATGATAACAGAAAATACAATGATTGTAGAATAGGATTGAACAAAATCCCTACCAAGAATGATAAAAATGTAATTTTGAAAGTTGTTTGATATTTACCCACTTAAATTTTTGCATTTACACATGAGATCCAAATTTACAACGTACAATACAGTCAAAATTAAAATGTAGCATGCGATTCCCACTCAGGGTATAAACACCACTATTTTCCCCAGTTCTAATGCAACACACACAGCAAATTGCAGTAATTCACATTGCCTGCAGGTCAATCAATCAATCAATCATTTTAAAGCGCGCTACTCACCCGCTAGGGTCTCAAGGCGCTGAGAGGTGGGGGGGAGAAGTGCTACTGCTCAAACAGCCAGGTCTTGAGGCGTTTGCTGAAGGTCAGCCAGTCCTGGGTTTGTCATAGGTGGACGGGGAGGGAGTTCCAGGTCTTTACGGTGAGGTAGGAGAAAGATCTGCCACCGGCTGTAGTTCGGTGGATGCGAGGGACGGTGGCGAGAGCGAGGTTGGCGGAGTGGAGTAGACGGTTGGGAGTGTGGAAGGCGAGTCGCTTGTTGAGGTAGGCAGGGCCAGCGTTGTGGAGTGCTTTGTGTGCATGGATGAGGAGTTTAAAGGTGATCCTCCTGTTGATGGGGAGCCAGTGAAGGTCTCTCAGGTGGGCTGAGATGTGGTTGCGGCGTGGGATGTCGAGGATGAGGCGTGCGGAGGTGTTCTGTATACGCTGTAGTTTGTTTTGGAGCTTGGCCATGGTTCCAGCATAAAGTGCATTGCCATAGTCCAGTCTGCTGCTGAGGAGGGAATGGGTGATCGTCCTTCTTGTTTCGTTGGGGATCCATCTGAAGATCATGCAGAGCAAGCGGAGGGTGTTAAAGCAGGAAGATGAGACAGACGGCGTTGACTTGCTGGGTCATGATGAGGGCTGAGTCTAGGATGAAACCTAAGTTGCGTGCATGGTTGGTGGGTGTTGGTGCGGTTCCAAGGGCAGCTGGCCACCAGGAGTCGTCCCATGCGGAGCAGTTGGAGCCAAGGATGAGGATCTCCTTCTTGTCTGAGTTCAGTTTTAGGCGGCTCTTCTCCATCTAGTTGGCGATGTCCTTTATTCCGTCGTGGAGGTTGTTTTTTGCAGTGGCGGGGTCCTTGGTGAGAGAGAGGATCAGCTGGGTGTCGTCGACGTAGGAAATGATGTTGAGGTTGTGGGATTGGATGACGTTGGCGAGCGGTGCCATGTAGATGTTAAAAAGGGTTGGGCTGAGCGAGGATCGTTGGGGAACGTTGCAGATGGTCTTGGTTGCTTCAGATAGGAAGGGAGGGAGGCAGACTCTCTGGGTTCTGCCGGAAAGGAAGGATGTGATCCAGTCCAGGGCTTTGTGGTGGATCCCTGTGTCGTGGAGGCGTGTGCGGAGGGTGTGGTGACAGACGGTGTCGAAGGCGGCCGAAAGGCCTAGGAGGATGAGGGCCGCAGTTTCGCCTTTGTCAAGCATGGTCCTGATGTCGTCAGTTGCGGCATTGAGGGCGGTCTCGGTGCTGTGGTTCCTCCGGAATCCGGATTGAGAGGTGTCCAGAGTATTGTTGTCTTCCAGGAAGTGGGTCAGTTGGCCATTGACGATCTTCTAAATGACCTTCGCCGGGAAGGGGAGGAGGGAGATGGGTCGGTAGTTCTTTTTTTTTTTACTTGTTTTTATTGGTTTTACAAAAAAAAAAAAGCCATACATTTCTTGCATGCCAAAGTCATTAATAGCATTTTGTCATTGGTTACAGTCTATCGTCTGGCTCTTCCATATTAAGGTCAATATATATAACAAACTACTAAGAACTTGTGTGCACTTCCCGGTCTGCTAATTCTACCCAGCACTTCCGAAGATGTCGCCACGTAGGACGAAGCGTTCAGCTGCAATGTGGTTCTATTGCCACTGGTGACAGGGGCCCTCACCGCCACACGGGCGAGGGCGGGGGGGCAGAGGAAACAAGGGGGAGGCGTAGGGGGGGGCAAGGTGGAGGGATATGGCACAGTGGATCATAGCGCTGGTGTCTGTTGGCTGAGTGTGCAGGCCTTTTGGCGCTGTGGCATGCATGCATTGGGGGGGGGCTGCTGTGCTATTGGTGTTGGCGAGGCATTGATGATGGATATGTATGCATCCCCAAGTGTAGTATTGCCTTTCTGCCGGGGCTGGGCCCACGGCCTTCCAGGTGGGTGCAGCTGTCTGTGGTTCAGGGGGGTCTTTCATAATTTTTGGCTTCTAGCCTGGACACTAAGACGCCCCAGGCCTCGCAGCCCGCTTGTCGCAGTCCCCTGCGTGCTAAATTTGTTAATACCTGATGCTCAGCGCGAGCCCAGCGTAGCATGAGGGCAAGCCAGCCTTTTAAGTCAGGCGTGTTACGAGCCTTCCAGTTCATTGCTATCAATCTTTTGCACATTACATACGCTAGATCCACAAACCTGTGCAAGTGTTTATTTATTTTCGTCCTTGTCCTTAGTCCGAGTAGACAGGATTTGGGATTCGTGTCCAGGTTGAGCCCCGTGATTTCCGCTAAGGCTGTGACCACCCCCTCCCACTCTCCCCGCAACCGCGGACACTCCCAGACCATGTGATAAAACTGTGCTGCTGGTGTTTTGCATCTGGGACAGGCTGGGTCCGACCCGGGGAAAATGCGTTTAATCCTGGCCGGCGCCAGGTATGTCTGATGTAGATAATTGAACTGTGTATATCGGAATCTGGGGTTTCTTGAGACCTCACGTGTGTGGCACAGAGCTTTTGGACATTCTGTCCCTGAGATCGGGGTGGGCAATACGATGTTCCACCTCTCCCTAGCTTTCTGCAGGTTGTCTTCCGGGGGTCTGTTCAGAAGTTTATAAAGGTTTGAGACTACTTTTCCTTGGGGGTCCCAGTTCAGCATGTGGTGCAGGGTGACTGAGATATCAGGCTCTACGTCGCCGGATGCCCACGTTTTCCTGATTGCATGGCATATTGCGTGATATGCCAGGAATTGCCCCGGATTGATCTCTGTGAGGGCCTGTATAGTTTCGAAGGTCATTAATTTCCCTTCATCAAAGCAGTCTCCTACTGTACTTATACCCGCGTCTGACCAAGTTGTAGGTGAATATGAGCCGGCTTCCACCCACCCAGGTAGCCGATCCAATGGGAGAAGCGGTGAGTAGGGTAGTTTTTTAACTCCCTTTTGGATATACTTCTTCCAATATGTGTGTGCCACTGTCATCAATGGGTTTGTGCATGTGCTTTTAGTTTGCTTATCCAACAGCCAAACTAGTATGGGAGCGCCTTGGAGTCGGGATTGCAGCCATATAGTTTCTGCCGAGCTAGGTCTATGGAGCCAATTTAAGATCCACTGCAGCTGTGCGGCCGCAGCATAGAGCTCAAAGTTTGGGGCGCCCAGTCCACCCATTGCTACCGAATGATGCAGCGTGGTGAGTGCAACCCGTCTTCTGCCCTCGCCCCACACCAGTTGTAGTAGGATGGAGTTCAAGCCGACAAAAAAGCTTTTGGGGATAATGATTGGTAAGGCCGCAAAATAATACAACAGTCTAGGTAATATCAGCATGTTTGCTATAGCTACTTTACCCAGTGGTGAGAGTGGTAATTTATTCCAAAAGCGTATTGAGCTCTTAACAGAGGACACCGCTTTCCCCAGGTTTCCATCCCTTAGGTCTTCCGCCCTGTGGTAGACGTTAATCCCTAGGTATTTAAATGTGTCGAAACACCATTTTAGGTGGCCTGGTGGGGCACTTTCTTGCCTTGCAGGGGACCAGCAGGTTAGTGGGAATATACAGGATTTCCCCCAGTTAACTATTAGACCAGACACCCTTCCGAACTCAGACAACAGCGACATCACTGGGGGCAGCGACTCCTCCACTCTCCGTATGTATATCAAGGCATCATCTGCCTATAGTGATATGGAGTGGAGAGTACCGTTTCTTGACACCCCCCATTCTTCTTTTTTGGCACGGACGCGTGCAGCTAATGGTTCCATCGCTAAGGCAAATAGGAGGGGAGAAAGGGGTCAACCCTGTCTTGTTCCCCTACTAATCGGAAAGCTTTCTGATATTACTCCTCCCGTCTTCACCCTAGCCTGTGGGGCAGTGTACAGAATGCGTACCCAGCTTGTGAATTTTGGACCGATACCCAGTAACTGCATAGTGGCAAACAGGAAGTCCCATTCTAATGTATCAAACGCTTTTTCTATGTCGAGCGATATCACCACTTCCTCGATTGCGGTCGGGGGGGTGTCACCCATCACACTGAGCAGCCTCCGAATATTTAGGAAGGTGTTACGTTTCGGGATAAATCCATTCTGGTCATCGTGTACCAGGATATGCATGTAGGGAGCTGGTCTGTTAGCCAGGATTTTGCCAAGTATCTTACAGTCTAGGTTCAAGAGTGAGAGAGGTCTGTAAGACCTGACGTCAGTGGGATCGCGCCCTTGCTTTGGAAGGACCACTATCATTGCCTCTCTCATTGAGGGGGGCAGGGTAGCGTTGGTCCCTGCTTCTTCAAACGTTTTTAGGAGATGTGAGTTAAGGTGTGTCGCAAAGGTGGAGTAGTATTCTGCTGGCAGGCCGTCTGTCCCTGGGGCTTTATTCCTAGGTAGTTGTTTGAGGGCCTTATTGAGTTCCCCTAATGTGATGGGGGCTTCTAGTGTCTCTCTGTCGACGTGCATTAGTTGGGGCAGGGGAGAATCTGCTAGAAAGGACTCAAGCTGTTGGATGGAGCATGATGTACTTTTGGTGTATAATTGTGTATAATATTCCCTAAACGCATCATTTATTTTTACCTGCGTGGTAGCTATTGCGGCTGCGCCTGTTCCTATCGCCCCGATTGGAGGGCACCGCCGGTCCACCCGCAGCAGCCATGCGAGCAGCCTACCAGATCTGTCGCCTTCCGACTGTAGCCTAGCCAAATGGTGTTTGTGATCGTGAAGGCGTAATGTAGCATCAGCCTTTGCATGTTCCGCGCGCATTTCCTTCAGAGCCGTGTATGGCGTTTCATTGCGGGCAACTGCGTTTTCTAGTGCTCTTAGTTTCTTCTCCAGCTTGCTGACCTCTGCATGGAGTGTGCGCCTCACCCCCCATGTAGTGGAAATACAATGTCCGCGGATCACCACTTTGTGTGCGTCCCACTCCATTGCTCTTAGTTTTGTGGTGCCGGTGTTTAATTCCCAATACTGTTTTAGCGCTGTTCTCAGTGAGTCTGTGAATGCAGGGTCGTGTAAGGCTTCCGCTTGTAGCCTCCACGTTGGGATAGCCTGGCGCTTCCTGCCCCAGTCCAAAACTATTTTAAGCGGTGAGTGATCTGATAGTGTCTTGGCTAGGTATTCTATTCCACTGGTCACTGTGCAGATCTCCTGGGTGCCCCACATCAAGTCTATCCTGGTGTGTACCTTATGTGGTGCTGAATAAAATGAATATTCCCTATGTCGTGGGTGTTTCATGCGCCATATGTCATGGAGGTTCATGTTGCTAGCCCATGTCGATAATGGTCGGCTAAGGTGTCTAATGACTGTTGAATATGTGGGGGGATTTGACCTGTCCAATGCTGGGTCCGGCGTGCAGTTGAAGTCTCCTCCCCATATGGCGGGTGTTTCGGGGTTCGTTAATAACGCTGGAGTGAGTGTACTCAGAAACTCAGGCAGTGCGCTATTGGGAGCATATACCCCTACAATTGACAATTGTTTGCCGTCCAGCTTACCCTCCACCACCACATACCTGCCCTCGTGATCTATCTTGTGTGATGTTTGGATAAAGGGGACATTCCCTGCTATCCATACGAGTACCCCCCTCGCAAAGGTTGAATAGGATGTGCCCACAATCTGACCTCCCCATTTACTACGTAGATCCTGCAGGTCTGGGTCCCGCAGATGAGTCTCTTGTAGGATTGCAATATGTGTGCTATGGCGTTTGAGTCGTGTGTGCCCCCTGGACCTTTTGCCCAGAGTCCCCAGTCCCCTAACGTTCCAGGTGACTATGTCATATTTGTATGTGCTGTGGGTTGTAGATTGTGCCATGTTCAATTTGTGAGTGTGTGTCTTACTCCCTGGTTCCCGGGAAGGCCCATTGGGTCCACTGTGCCCTCGTCGCCCCCGCGGGTGGGCCCCTCAGCTCCGGGCACCTGTCCTGTGTTGTGAGCAGACTGGTAGTGCACAGACTAATAGTTACCCTCTTTCTCTCCCCAACTGGATCCCAACCCCAACTGTGAACTTGCAACAGGCTACACACCCATTTTAGGTGCGAGCTAAGGTGTATCCGTATGGATGTCTGCGGGGAGCAATAATACTATCCGGATGCGGCTCATTTTAGGGGCTCGCATCCTTCTGCAGACACGGTCCGCAAGTGGCTTGGGGCACTCCCAGGGCACGGCCATCCGCCCCCCCCGCTCTACGCCGCCAGCTGCGCACAGTATGAATAAAGGAGATATCTCCAGGAGCAAACGTGCAAGGATACATAAGTTCAGGTGATGTGACCACCCACTTCAGGAGGAAGTCGCAAAGTTCAGTTCTGTACTCCGGCTATGGCGGTTGGTCCCCCTTGGGGGGATAGTTCAGTAGTGTTTGTTCAGAGTGTGTCTGCAGACCTAGGGGTGAGCTCCGGGCCCCTCAATGCCTCCGTCAATGTAGAGTCCGAACTGATCGAGTCAGACTCCGAGCCTTCCACTGGATGGGTCCTGAGAGTCTCAAAGGAATTCTGTGTTAGTAGGGGGGTTTCTTTAAGGGCCCTGGCTCTCTCCTCTGCAGCCTGTTCCACCGTGGGTTGACCCCTGGCGTGCCTCTTGGATCGTTTCCTAGGTTTTGTCGTTGACCAGTTCTCGTCTGTGCCGGCTGCCTCGCAGGGGTGGGCGATGCCTTTGGCATGCATCCACGTCCAGGCATCTTCCGGTGAGGTGAACACATGGGTGCGTTCATCCGTTATTACACGCAATTTAGCGGGGAACATTAATGCGTATTTTATGTCATGTTCCCGGAGGCGTTGTTTAACTTGGGTGAAGGAGTTACGTTGCCTTTGCACTTCCTGAGTGAAGTCTGGATAAGCGTGAACAGTCGAGTCCTCATACCTGTATGGGCCTTTGCTGCGGAACTGTTGGAGTATCGTATCCCGGTCCCTGAAGTTTAGAAACCTAGCTATCAGTGGTCTCGGAGGTTGACCCGGTGCCGGGGGGCGTCCGGGGATTCTGTATGCTCTTTCCACTGAGAAGAATTTGGATGGGGTTCCATTCAGGACCTCTTTAATTAACCAGTGTTCCAGCAGAAGCTCTGAGCTTTGATCCAGTGATTTTTCAGGAAAACCAAGAAACCGTATGTTGTTGCGGCGGGATCTGCCCTCCGCCTCCTCTGCTCTTCTCAGTAGTAACTTTACTTCTGCATCTAGGCGGAGAATTTGTTTTTGGTTATCCGCTACTGTGGGGGCCAGTTCACTTAGCGCCGCCTCCGTAGTCTTCACTTTATCAGATAGTTTGCCATGGTCTACTCTGAGGATGTTCAGATCTTGCGATACCGTGTCTATCCTGGTCTCCAGTGAGGTTTTAGTGTCCATGATTGCTTGTAGTACTTTCTCGAATTGCGAGGAATGGGACATGAGCGTGGACTCCAACGACTGCAGTGAGGGCGTATGCTGCTGATCTCCTGGTGCCTGGCCATGCGTGTTCCGATCCTGGTTTTTAGCTGATTTGGGCCTTCCGGCCATTTTGACTTATCTGTTGCGGCCTGATTCCTCCTACAATCACGCGCTCATCTACGTTCTCTGGGCCCTGTAAGCGAGGGGGACATATATATCCCTGCGGGGCCACGCCAGTGCACACTTCAGTTTTTGAGGTTTCGGCCCTGCTGGTGGTCCTCTAAGTGAGATCTTATTCAGGCGGTCTGGTACCTCCCGCCGCTAGGTCCGCACGCGTGCTTCGAGCCCGAGGTCGACAGCCAGCTCCAGGCTCTAGGTCCTCTTTCGGTATGGAGTAGAGGAGTGACGTTCCCAAGTGTATTCGCTTAGTGTGTTATGGGCTCGCGCAGTACTTTAAGCACTGTTCCACCCTGTGGTGCAGGTCGGCGCCATTTAACAGAGGATATGGCTTAGCTTGATCCGGACCGACCCTACGCGTGCCACGTCTGTGGTGGCTTCGATATCTAGCTGCAGGTCCAGAGACGACTGCAGGGGTGGGCGCTCCGCGCCATCAGTCATGAGATAGGGAGGCACCCCCAGTGGCCCACGTCAGGATTCGTCTCCCGTCCTTCATCCCCCATCATGGGCGGGAGGAAGTAGTCGGTGCGAGGCGAAGGGAGTGGCTCCCAGTTCCCTTCGCGGCGGTCCCCGCAGATGCCGTGCGCCCGCTTCACCATCCGGGCCTCCAAATTTGGTGCAAAACCCCACCTCAGGGGGAGACGGCGCCAGCGGCCTCCCGGAGAGGGCGCGTCTGCTGTGGCCGAGCTCACAGCCGCCCGACAGGCCTCATAACCATGTGAAGCAGCTGGGGGGTCCAGGGAGCGGGTCCCGACCCGCTCGTGAAACGAGTTCACCACCCCTGGCCTGTTGTTGTGGTCCCACAGGGCCTTTCGCGGAGGGGGAGGTGCGTCTCTCCGCTTGCCTTCAGCCGCGGCGGGGGGCACCCGCCTGGGGCCCCTTCAGCCCCCGCCGTTAGACCCCCGCTGCCCCTTGGCGCTCCCCGCGCCTGGTGGGGGGGGAAACTCCGGCGGCCGATAGGCGGGCGAGGAGGGGGCGCCCAGGGCGGTGCTGAGGCAAAGTATGGGCTTATCGCCCTCGCGAGGTGGACCGCTCCCACATCCGCGCACCCACCTCTCTCTCAGTCTTCAGGGCAGCATCCCGTCCGACGCGGCCGGCAAAATGGCGGCCGCAGCTCCCTGCTCCGATCCGCTCCGCAGCAGCCCCCTCGCTCGGCCGCCCGATCGCGCTTAAAGCCGTCGGCGGAGGGAGAGCGGGACCAAAAGCGGATCCCGCCACAGGAATATAACAGCGGCGCCCCAGGAGCGCCCGCAGCTATTTTCGTGGTGAGCCCGAGAGGAGCGCTTACTCAAGCGTCCTTCCCGGTCGCCATCTTGGCTCCTCCCCCCGGGTCGGTAGTTCTTGAGGTCTTCGGGGTCCGCTTTGGGTTTCTTTAGCAGGACATTGACTTTGGCGTGCTTCCAACTCTCCAGGAAGGTGGCAGTCCCGAAGGAGCTGTTGATGGTCATGCAGAGTTGGGGGGCGATGATGGGGCTTGCTCTGTTGAATACGTGGTGGGGGCAGGGGTCAGAGGGTGATCAGGTAAAATTCTCAGTTGGCTACCTTTTGGTCTATAGACCAAAACAAAACAAAGTAGCTGCCTAGCTAGCGGTATCAGATAAAAGCACAATTTGTTCTCACTAACAGGTATGAACATGCAATTTGATTGAATACAAAATATTGACTTGCCCCGATCCTTTACTTCAATCAGAGTGTATCTGGATGGATGCACATTGCCTGGGGATATGTATATTAATTCCAGTTGATTATATTATTTGACAGGCCCACACACCTCAAGTATTACATTTTGCCATCTTGCTGCTTTCCAGCAAACTGTGGGTAGTAAAGAAATGGCTCATTCTGAGATAAGCAGCTTTCACTTTATCAAAAAGATCTATTGATACCGGCCAGATGTTCTGTATCTTGGGTATTGAGAAGCATTGTTTCCAGAACTTCATGACTGAATCTGCAGTGTAGAGTAGAGGTCTGGAGACCATGACTCCCTTGCAACCCTCATGGAGGTCCTGTCCGCAGTATTACAATGACATTGGCTATAATGCAATTAATGTATTACCATGTCTGCCAAATTCTAAAGCATGCCATAACTCTTCCAAGACTAAGCATTGTTATTTGTATTCTTTCTGTTCCATAGCAGAAATCCATGCTATCAGTTGTGCGTATTGTGCATATTTAAGCCTTTAGTTATAGTTTATTTCCTGCTTTAGATTTCAGATCTTCTCCTGAAGAGAAATAACAATATTCAAAGATTATCCTCATTTCAAAATGCCAGCCTGTCTGATGGGTATACTTCATGGATATTGTAGGCATTCTGGGGTACCTGGCCAGTACCTTCTTAGTTGTTGATTCTATACTAAGAAATACCCGCTGTTCGCTAGTTGCCTAATATTGCTCTATAAGTTCATAGCGCTGTATGCCTTCTTAAGCCTAACTTTAAAAAAAAAAAAATCGGGATGAGAATTGAAACATAAGATTGCGTTTTCCTAGTGGGTCAAATAAAGCTGATGCGAGTGAACGGCTGATATCTTTACTATATAATCCAAATCCTGACCTGATATTCCTCAGCTGTGTTACCCAACAGCAATGCTGAAGATTCAGTAGCACTGTACTCCTTTCCTCACTGATCACCTTAAATATTTCCAAGTTAGCCTAACCCCTTTCGAGGCTGATCAAACTATTTATGAATCCCTGTATTTTAGCTAACTGAGATTTGTCAAAGTTAATAGAAATGATATAAAATAGAACACTATGTTTGGGCAAAATCATAATTTTAAATTGGTTCACCACATATTGTTAGTGGGAGATGAATCCATCTATTTAACAGTGACTTTACCTTTTAGTTACCATCCTACAATTACCAGAAAGATGTATAAATCTTTACTAATCTTAACACCTAGATACCTCATTTCATTAGCTGAATGACTCAAAGTAAAATCAATGCTCCAAATGATAACTTCAGATGTACCTTCTTAATCAGTTACCCGGATACCTGCTCGTAGTCATTGGCCAATTAGTTAAATCCTGGTATAGCCTTTTGCCAATTGAAGATATGTATTATGAGGTTGCTACTTACATGGCAAACTTAGGCCCATATTTATACTTTTTGAGCGCTGCATTTGCGTCATTTTTTTACGCAAAAGCGGCACAAACTTACAAAATACCGTTGTATTTTGTATGTTTGCGCCGCTTTTGCATCAAAAAGATGCCCAAATGCGGCGCTAAAAAAGTATAAATATGGGCCTTAATTGCATAACTTTGTCAGATAAATTGAATAACTTGTGTATCCTGTCTCAGTTTCTGAGCAACTGCTTCTATATAGAGATTGAAAAGGCCTGGAAGTAAAGGGCATCCCTGCTTTGTACCCTAGTTATTCTAAATCTATCAGTCAAAAGCCCATTCATCACTGAAAAATCATAGGTTACAGGCACGTTATTGTTAGAAAACTGAATAAAAAAAAAAACAGGCATTCACTTAAAAAAACAAAGGTTACAGGGACTTTATAGTTAGGCTCACATTTCAAACAAACAAAACCATACAAATTCTGCTGTTATAGTTAGAGTTATTTCAAGTAAATTAAACTGGTGCCCTAAGGTAACTATAGCTTGCACCCCCACCATGCACAGTTTTCTCCTCAATAGTTTTACTGCAGATATTACATTGATATTACCAATGATGTTATCAAAGGTGTCATGTGTGTTGAAATATGTGAGGTAATTAGCAGTGCATGGCGAGATACGAGTCAAAAGTTATGCCAATTTTAGTGCTCTATAAATCCTCCCCTATAGATAAAATAGAAGAAATACTATTTCTCTTCCCAAAACATTCGAAACCATTCCAAACATGTTTTCAAAACGATAACATACATTTCACTTTGGCGCAATATCATTATTATTCTGTGTGACAATATGATTTATTTATGTACATGTTTCCATCTCAAATAGATAAATACAGGTTAATCATCATCAGCCACACTCCGTTTCACCTATATGCATTTGTGTTCTTTTGTACGATGGCTACGATTCTAGCTATATCTGCATTAGAAAACGCTTCACAATTTTTAACTCCATCTGCATTGTAACTTAATCATGTCTCCATATGCCCCTGGTGGTAGTGCCTCTTCCTGCACCACCTGCAGTTAGGTGCACGCTGGCAAACCACAACCTTGTGAGGATGGATATACGGAGTGGCCAAAGGTCATACGCGGCTGTAGTTGGATTAACGTATAGTAATGAAGGGCCAGATGTAGCAATCTCTGAATTTGCGATTCGGAAATTGCGAGTCGGTGTGACTCTGAATTTCCGAATCGCAAATTCAGATGCAGAACAGTGTCTCAGACACCGTCTGCGAATCGCTATGGGGTCGCAAAGACCCACCTCATTAATATTAATGAGGTGGGTCACATTTTGCGACCCCATAGCGATTCCCTGCACTCACAGGGATGGTGGCCTGCTGGAGACAGCAGACTTCCATGTCTGTGACTGCTTTTTAATAAAGCAGTTTTGTTTTTGTATTGCAGCCCGTTTTCCTTAAAGGAAAACGAGTTGCACTACAAATAAAATAACGAAGCCATTTGGTTTCGTTTTTTCAGAGCAGGCAGTGGTCTATTGGATCACTGTCTGCTCTGAAAAAACATTTATGGCAACATTCACAAAGGGGAAGAGTCAGCCTTGTAAGTGAGATTTGCAATTCTACGTTCCACCACGTTAAAATGCTTTCCACCCATCAATCAACAATAAGAAGACTTGTACAGACATTATACTTTGCTAAAAGCCCAGAAGTACAATGGGAACAACTTAATAATGATCTACTTCACTTGAATCCAACAGAAGCTAACTCTATTACACACTATATAGAATTAAAATGCTTTGATGTTGATTCAAACATTCTACCTTTCCAGATGTTTACACCCACGACCCATCTGAAAATACATTACTCAACAAAGAGAGTTATCAAATGGATAGCCTATAATTTCAGGAAACCGTTTCTGAAATACCAAACAAAATATGCATTTGCTGCAGAAGAACCTATTATGTCAAATCAAAATTACTGATCTTCTTGAATAAAACTGAAAATGAGGACAGAGGAGAGTGGAGAAAACTAGCTATGATGTTTATCAAATAGTATGTAATTACTGCCTTGCAAAACCGCAACATAACTGTATGCCTTCACAAGCAATTCATACCAATTTAGAAATGTATCCTATACCCCCAGAATTTTGGAACCTAAATATATTTAAAAGTATATTAATTCAAACTGTACATCCTTTTCAAAACAATGTAATTAGAGTGCAACCAAAATCTCGAAAGTTTCAACCATAGGAATTAGGGCCAGATGTAGGAAAGCTTTAGCGACTCGCAAACAGCGAAAAACGCCATTTGCGAGTCGCTAAAGCCCATCTGGTATGTAGAAATGCAATTTTGCGAAAAATGCATTTCCGAGTCGCAAATAGGAAGGGGTGTTCCCTTCCTATTTGCGAGTCGCACTGGTATGCAATTCCATTTGCGACCGCAAAAGCGGTCGCAAATGGACTCGCAGTTACCATCCACTTGAAGTCGATGGTAACCCAGTCGCAAACGGGAAGGGGTCCACATGGGACCCCTTCCCCTTTGTGTCTGGCCTAAAAAATAATTTTTCAGAGCAGGCAGTGGTCCAATGGACCACTACCTGCCCTGAAAAATACCGAAACAAAAGGTTTCGGTTTATTTTTCAAAGTGCAGCTCGTTTTCCTTTAAGGAAAACGGGTTGCACTTTGAAAACAAAAAACTGCTTTATTTAAAAGCAGTCACGGACATGGAGGTCTGCTGTTCCCAGCAGGCCTCCATGTCCGTGAGTGCCCTGAATCGCTATGGGGTCGCAAATTGCGACCCACCTCATTAATATTAATGAGGTGGGTCTTTGCGACCCCATAGCGACTCGCAGAAGGTGTCTGAGACACCTTTCTGCAACCCAAATTGCGACTTGCAATTTGCGAGTCGCAGGGACTCGCAAATTGCAAGTCTCAATTTGGGAAGTTGCTACATCTGGCCCTTAGTGCACTAAAAGGAAATGTGGTTTGCCTTCCATTAGATTTTCAAAAAAACTTACAAACTCTTGAGGTTGAGCACAAATTAGAAAAACCTTTAGTTGTTTTAGTCAATTGAGTACAAATGAAAACAAATTGCAAGCATAAATAAGTATTGGAAAAACCCAAGAGGCCATTTCTTACCTTCTGAAAAACCATGTACACTATAAAAATGTGGATCTTGACTACTTCATCTCAGCAGCCATTTTCCCATGAAAAAGTCATTGGACGGTTTGAAAAGATTAATAAAAAAGACTCAGAGCAAATCTATGAACATTCCAGTATACACCAATTACACACCCTAAAGATATGAAGGGTGATGCATCAGAACTGTATCAAATGAAAGGAGCTAAAAGACAGCCGGTTAGCATCTAGGAAAACACTTTAGAAGCAAGATGTGATCCATATTTATTTGCATCTGGGACAAGAGGATGATATGATGATCGTCCTGTACAAATTTCCGCTTCTGAACACATTGCTACAAGACTATGGGGGTCATTACAACCCTGGCGGACGGTGTTAAAGGTGCGGAAAGACCGCAAACAGGCCGGCGGACAAAAAAAGGGAATTACGACCCTGGCGGAAACCGCCAACAAAGACAGCCACTTTAACACACCGCCCGCCACGGCGGTACACACAAACAGCGTGGCGGTCACCGCCAACAGACAAGCGGGAGACAATGTACCGCCCACACTATCACAATACACCAATCCGCCACCTTTTCCGGGGCGGATTCACCGTGGATAAAAACACGGCGGAAACAGCTTTTCCTATGGGAAAACGCTCACCTCTACACACTCCACGAGGAACGACGACTCCATGGAGCCGGAACTCCAAATCCTACCTGCCCTTGTCTTCCTGCTCCTCTACGACCAACAGCGACGTAGGCGCAGAAGATACCGGTGAGTACTGCATCTACGACACGGGGAGGGGGAGGCAAAAGTTAGGGGGACACCCACCAAACACCCCCACCCCCATCCTCGCATATCACAACATACACATCAATGCAGTCACAAAAATCACAGTAACAACCCACAATCCCCCCGGAAGAATGCAAAGACAATGCGAATTGCGGGCAAACATTGTATTGTGCCAATATACATGTCAAACAAAAATATACTGATATATATCACAAAATCTGTCATAACTAAATAAACAATACAAGAAGTAGTGCAGATATGTATACAACAATGTCCATTCACCAACAGTCCAAAAATGCATGGGCTAGGCCCACAATAGACACCTGACCAAAATCCGAGAGAACACTGCCGGGGCATCAGATAGAAACACTACAGGCACCTCAGGGGGAAGGGAAGGGGGGGCACCTCAGCCGGATGAATGCGAAGCCAGGTCCACGACGGGGCTCCATGCCCATTGATGTATCCTGGGGAGTGCAAAGCCACAGTCTCTCAAGTCTCTACAGTGGGTGGTTTGCCCACTGTGCCATCCTGGGGAGTGCAAAGCCACAGTCTTTCAAGTCTCTACAGTGGGTGGCTTGCCCACTGTGCCATCCTGGGGAGTGCAAAGCCACAGTCTCTCAAGTCTCTACAGTGGGTGGCTTGCCCACTGTTACATCCTGGGGAGTGCAAAGCCACAGTCTCTCAAGTCTCTACAGTGGGTGGGTTGCCCACTGTGCCATCCTGGGGAGTGCAAAGCCACAGTCTCTCAAGTCTCTACAGTGGGTCGCTTGCCCACTGTTACATCCTGGGGAGTGCAAAGCCACAGTCTCTCAAGTCTCTACAGTGGGTGGGTTGCCCACTGTACCATCCTGGGGAGTGCAAAGCCACATTTTGGCAAGTAGATGCAGTTCTCTACTGGTACTGGGTGGGACTGGTGCCCAGACTGGATGAGTCTCCCCGTGAAAGTTCATGTCCTGTCACTGTCCCAGCTGCACATAGGATAAGGATGCCTGATGTGGCTGCCTATTCATACCCACACGGTGTCTGCCCTGTTCAGCGGTCTTCACCATGGCGGTCTTTGCCCTGTTCAGCGGTGCTTTGCCCTGTTCAGCGGTCTTCACCATGGCGGTCTTTGCCCTGTTGAGCGGTGCTTTGCCATGGCGGTCTCTGACCTGTTCAGTGGTGCTTTGCCCTCTTCAGCGGTCTTCACCATGGCGGTCTTTGCCCTGTTCAGCGGTGCTTTGCCATGGCGGTCTCTGACCTGTTCAGCGGTGCTTTGCCCTGTTAGCGGTCTTCACCATGGTGGTCTTTGCCCTGTTCAGCGGTGCTTTGCCATGGCGGTCTCTGACCTGTTCAGCGGTGCTTTGCCCTGTTCAGCGGTGCTTTGCCATGGCGGTCTATGGACTGTTCAGCGGTGCTCTGACATGGCGGTTCGGATCCTGACATTGGTGTGTGGCATGACGAACTCCACACTGGACATTGGTGTGTGGCATGACGAACTCCACACTGGACATTGGTGTGTGGCATGACGAACTCCACACTGGACATTGGTGTGTGGCATGACGAACTCCACACTGGACATTTGTGTGTGGCATGACGTTCCATCATTTCCCAGCGGGGCTGTGGGATCCTGGACCCTCCTGGGCTGTGACTCCGGCGGTGGCGGTGGTCTCCTGACCAGTAACAATACTTGAGCCCTCCTGGGCTGTGACTCTGGCGGTGGTCTCCTGACCAGTAACGATACTTGAGCCCTCCTGGGCTGTGACTCCGGCGGTGGCGGTGGTCTCCTGACCAGTAACGATACTTGAGCCCTCCTGGGCTGTGACTCTGGCGGTGGTCTCCTGACCAGTAACGATACTTGAGCCCTCCTGGGCTGTGACTCCGGCGGTGACGGTGGTCTCCTGACCAGTAACGATACTTGAGCCCTCCTGGGCTGTGACTCCAGCATGTGGCGGTGGTCTCCTGACCAGTAACGATACGTGAGCCCTCCTGGGCTGTGACTCTGGCGGTGGTCTCCTGACCAGTAACGATACTTGAGCCCTCCTGGGCTGTGACTCCGGCGGTGGCGGTGGTCTCCTGACCAGTAACGATACTTGAGCCCTCCTGGGCTGTGACTCCGGCGGTGGTCTCCTGACCAGTAATGATACTTGAGCCCTCCTGGGCTGTGACTCTGGCGGTGGTATCTGGACCAGTAACGACGGTGCTGGCAGTTGTGTCTGGACCGCCGGAAATGATGGCGCACTTCTCCGCCGTGACACTCACAACAGGTTGGGGAGACTTCCTCAGGACCTTCCCCACCTTCTTTGGAGTTACAGCTGACTCACCAATCGCCTTGGAGCCCATTTCACTTGTTCTCCCACCAGGAGTCTTGACACGGTCCCGTCGTCCACTCTCCAATTTCAGAGCCTTTACAGGGGGTGGGCTGACAGTGCCTTGGCTCCGGGTCCTACTGCCTGCCCTGGTGGATGGGGCACTCCAAAAACCTGGAACACGCACCACTGGTACTGGAGGCTTTTTGGCTGAGGCGCTACGACGGGACTGATGAATTCGGACGGGGGGGTGGGGGCAAAAAGGTCAATTTGACAGAGGGACAGTTTCCGACGGACACTGGGATGGGTAGCTGGAGGGGGTCTGGGAGTGGAGGAAGAGGAGGTGGTTGTAGGAGGTGTCACTTTAGCTGTTTTGGGTGCAGGTGCAGGTACTGGAGGCTGTCGTGAGGTGGATGGATGTTGGGTGAGTGATTGCCGGCGTTTGTGTACTTTGGGAGGGGGCGTCACAGACACACTGGGAGAGGACACAGGGGATGTGTAAATGGCAGTGGAGGTGGTGAGTGCAGGTGAGCGGCTTGGGGTGCTGGGTGTCCTGGTGCGAGTCCTAGTGCCTGTAGATGTGGTGCATGCAGGTGTGTGTGCAGACGACACTGGGAGGGAGGAGGGAGAAGAGCAGGAGGGGGACACAGTGGAGACAGTGGATGTTGCTGTGTCTGTATGGGTGTGATGCTTGTGTGAGTGCCTGTGGTGTGTGTGGTGCCTATGTTTGCTTGAGCTACTTTTGGGTGTTGACTTGTGTGCATGCTGGTCTGTAGGTGTGCTTGGGATGGGCTGGGGTACAGGGGATTGGGTCTGGGTGGAGGAAGTTGGAGGGGGGAGGCTGGACACAGGGACAATGGCTGCAATCAGTGCTGAGGCCAGAGATTGCAGGGTTCGCTGAAGGACAGCCTGACCAGAATGAATGCCCTCCAGGAATGCATTACCGTGTTTCAACTCTCGTTCTACACCCTGGATGGCATTCACAATGGTAGACTGCCCAACAGTGAGTGACCTGAGGAGGTCAATGGCCTCCTCACTGAGGTCAGCAGGGGTGACTGGGGCAGGGCCTGAGGTGCCTGGGGCGAAGGTGATGCCCACCCTCCTGGGTGAGCGGGCACGGGGCGAACGCTGAGGGGCTGCTAGGAGGGCGGTGCTGGTAGGGGAGGTGGCGGCTGTACCTGTTGAAGTGGGGCGCACAGATGGTGCCACCACCACAGGGGAGCTCCCATCGGCGGACGAGTCCGTGTCGCTGGTTGGTGATCCGGTGGCCGACGTGAAGCTCCCCTCGCCCTCCGTCCCACTGGTGCATTCAGAGTCTGTGGTGTGGCCTTCCATGGCCATGTGGGATGCAGCTCCCTCGTGCTCCGGTGCCACTGTACCTCCACCTGATGATGCTGATGTACAAAAGGACAGGGAGAGCAGGAAAAGGGGGGGTGACAGAAGAAAGAGAGTTTTAGTGCATGGCATAACGCTACCGTTGGCGGACAAGGCAGACGCAGCAGCCCCATGCATTACGCCGTGCTCCTGGCCTCTGCACATGCAATTTCTGGGATATGGCCTACATGGCAATGTTAGAAATCTGCGCACATGGATGGCAAAGGGGCAACTATACCTCAACTTGCCACTCTTCTGAGCTGGGGTAGAGTCCCACATGGCCTACATTACGGAGAGGCCTTGCCTACCTAACTCGCCCTGGCCTGGGGACACACACAGCCCACCTCCCCCACTCAGACACTTCCACTGCACGCAAAGTCCACAGAATGAGGTTGTACTCACCCCCTTGTGTCTGCTGTGATGTCCTTAAGCGCCCATCCAACTCCGAGTAGGCCACCGCCAGGATTCGGAACATCAGGGGGGTCATGGTGCGACGGGCACCCCTCCCACGTTGGGAGGCCATCCCCAGCTGAGCCTCCGCCGTCTTCTTGCTGCAGCGGTGAATGTCCTCCCATCTCTTCCGGCAGTGGGTGCCCCGTCTCTGGTGGGCCCCCAGGGTCCGGACCTCCTTGGCGATGGCACGCCAAATGTCCTTCTTCTGGTGGGCGCTGACCTACATGACATGCACAAGGAAAGAGGAACAGTCATTACCTACTGGATTGTCAATGTGAGTGGCCCCCTCCCAACTCTGGCCATGTGGCCCATTCATCCCCATGCATTTCTGTTCTTAGAACTCTGCCCCCTTCCCTCTCCCACCCAGCCCTGTCCACCCAGGCCTAGCCCATCCAACGTGCTCCCTGTGTACTGACCTGTTGGTCTGGAGGACCGTAGAGTAGCATGTACTGGGGGAGGACCCCATCCACAAGTTTCTCCAACTCCTGAGCAGTGAAGGCAGGGGCCCTTTCCCCAGACGCAGCAGCCATCGTCGCTTCCAGACCGAGGTCACAGCAGCACTGGCAGTATAGGTCCTCTCCTGTCGAAGGTCAGGTATCTAGTGATTGAACAGATAGAAAATGGCGGTGACGTCTGCGGCGGTGACGTCCGCGGCGGTGCGCGTCATCACCGGCGGCGCACCTGTTCATTGGCTCCTGGGACCAATAGGGTCCAATGTTAACCAATGCAGCATTGCGCCGCGGTCTACGACCGCCTACCGTGACGGTGTCCAACGCCAGTGCAGTTACCCCACATTCCCATTGTCCCAGTTTAGGGGTCAGGCAGCCGCCATTTCAGGGGCCCACATGGTTTCATTTACTACTGCGTCACACATACCTAGGCCTACGCTCAAAACATATCCAGGAAGGGTTAATTGTCTGTTGTAGTCTTGTGTGTGACTGTGGGTACATACCTGGAGGAATGGTGACTGTTTCTTCGCTGTTGTCCTTCTTAGGCACCGTCAGTTGGGACATATGGGAAGATGGCGGAATCCGCCAGTGTACCGACCGCTGGTGGACCTGTTGACAATGGAAGAGAGACATTTGATCGTGACCTACCGGTTTGACCGTGCCACAATCCAGCAACTATGTACCCAGTTGGAGCCAGTCCTGATGTCACCAATCCGCCATCCGACTGGAATCCCCCCTGACGTGCAGGTGCTGTCAGTGCTCCATTTCCTTGCAAGTGGGTCTTTTCAGACTACTGTGGCCATGGCATCAGGGATGTCCCAGCCTATGTTTTCCAATGTTTTGTCCAGAGTGTTGTCTGCCCTGCTGAAACACGTAAGGAGATACATCATTTTCCCTGAGGTGGAGGATTTGCCTACAGTGAAAGGTGACTTCTATGCCCTTGGACATATCCCCAACGTCATAGGTGCCATTGATGGGACCCATGTAGCTCTGGTCCCCCCCCTGCAGGAGTGAACAGGTGTACAGGAACAGGAAGAGTTATCATTCCATGAATGTCCAGATGGTCTGTTTGGCAGACCAGTACATCTCGCAGGTAAATGCAATGTTCCCTGGCTCAGTGTATGACGCCAACATCCTGCGGAATAGCAGCATCCCTGATATGATGGGTGAACTCCAGAGGCACCGTGTATGGCTATTGGGGGACTCTGGTTACCCCAACCTTTCGTGGCTATTGACCCCAGTGAGGAATCCCAGGACCAGGGCAGAGGAACGGTACAATGAGGCCCATGGGCGGACTAGGAAGGTAATCGAGCGGACCTTCGGCCTCCTTAAGGCCAGGTTCAGGTGCTTCCATATGACTGGTGGATCCCTATTCTACTCACCGAAAACGGTGTGCGACATCATCATCGCCTGCTCCATAATTTGCATTGCGACGCCAGGTGCCTTTTCTGCAGCAGGATGATCCAGATGACGGTGTTGTAGCAGCGGTGGAGCCTGTGGAGCCTGTGGACAATGATGAGGAAGAAGCTGAGGATGAAGAAAACGACAACCGGGAGTCAGTCATACAGCAATATTTCCAGTGTGACACAGGTGAGTACATTTTCTGGTTTAACATTACATTAACTTTCACACGTCTACCTCTATCCTGTACTTACATTTCACTCACTATTTGTTAACTGAGTTGTCCCCTTCCATTTCAGTTTCACAAATGTGGTAACCTACATGTCAACAGCTTGCCCCCTTGAAGGGCTTGTGATGTGTGACATTGGTATGTTGGCCTCCCAATGGGTAACCCTTTTTGATACTGTAATTGACAATACAAAGTTCAAAATCATAGACTGACTCCAGTTTTATTAGTGTTTCAAGGGTGTTTATTTAAGTGCATAAACATGAAGGGGGGTTGTGAAATGGTGATGGGTTATGGTGGAAGAATGTCCATGGCAGAGTCCAGTCTATTAGTCTCACAGGTAAATTGCACATCTGGCCATTGTAAGTGGAGCTGGGGCAGTTCTGAATTGGACAGGGTAACAAAGTGGGACAGTGGGGTGACAATCAGGGTAGTCTTATTTCCTGGCGGGGGTCTTGCCATCTTGCTCTGTCCTGTTCCTGGATCTCAGGGACCACTTGCGGGGTGGTTGTCCGTCTGCAGGGGGTGGGGTGCTGGTGTGGTGGTCCTGTGGCGGGGCGTCCTGTCCACTAGCGCCGGCAGAGGTGGTGGGCATTTCATCATCGTGGCTTGTGTCAGGGGCCCCTTGGAGTGCCACAGTGTCCCTCAAGGTCTTTTGAATGTCCGTCAGCAGCCCTACGATGATGCCCAGGGCGGAGCTGATGGTCCTGAGCTCTTCCCTGAACCCCAAATACAGTTCGTCCTGCAGACGCAGGGTCTCCTGCAACTTGTCCAGGACCATTGCCATCGTCTCCTGGGAGTGGTGGTATGCTCCCATGATGGAGGATAGGGCCTCGTGGAGAGTGGGTTCCCTTGGCCTGTCCTCCCTCTGTCGCACAGCAGCCCTCCCAGTTCCCCGGTGTTCCAGTGCCTCTGTCCCCTGGACCGTGTGCCCACTACCACTGCCCCCAGGTCCCTGTTGTTGTTGGGGTGGTGGGTTAGCCTGGGTTCCCTGTAGGGATGGACACACCGCTGATTGACCTGTCCTGGGTAGGGAGGTATGGGCCCGCTGGGTGGGTGCTGTGCTGGTGTTACCAGAGGGTGGCAGCTCGGTGTTGGGCTGTGGCTGGGCAAGGGGAACCCACTGTCCTGAGGCCCACGATGGTCCGGGCTGGTCATCAAGATCCAGTAGGGCAGGGCTGCTGTCGTCACTGTGGGCCTCTTCTGGGGGTGGAGTGGTGTTGTCTGGACCCTCTGGTGTGGTGACGTTCCTTCGGGTTCCTGCGGGGGTATAAGTACATGATTATTGCATGTGTGTGTTTCACGGTGTGCAATGGTTGGGTGTGCATTCCTGTGTGGGGGCTTGTGTGGTGATAGTTGGGGGGTGTTCTGGGTCTGTGCAGTGGGCATGCTTTAGTGATGGGTATCCATGCTTAGTTGTGTCATGCAGGTCTTGGTGTTAGGGATGGGTGGTTGGTGTTATGGGTAGATTAGTGAGGAGTTAGGGTGTTAGGGGAGGGTGTGAGGGTGGGGGTGTGTGATAGCATGCAGGTAGGGTGGGGGATATGATAGTTCAAATTTGACTTACCAGTGTCCGTTCCTCCATTGACTCCTCCGAGGCCCTCAGGATGCAAGATGGACAAGACTTGCTCCTCCCATGTTGTTAGTTGTGGGGGAGGAGGTGGGGGTCCGCCGCCAGTCCGCTGTACCGCGATGTGGTGCCTGGATACCGTGGAACGCACCTTCCCCCGTAGGTCGTTCCACCTCTTCCTGATGTCCTCCCTATTTCTTGGGTGCTGTCCCACAGCGTTGACCCTCTCAACTATTCTTTGCCATAGCTCCATCTTCCTGGCTATGGATGTGTGCTGTACCTGTGAGCCAAATAGCTGTGGCTCTACCTGGACGATTTCCTCCACCATGACCCTGAGCTCCTCCTCTGAGAAGCAGGGGTGTCTTTGGCGTGACATGGGGTGGTGTGTGTGAGGTGTGGGGTGGTGTATTTGTTGATGAGTGTGGTGAGTGTAGTGGTATGTGGTGTTTTGTGCGTGGATGTTGTGTGGGTGATGGTGTTGTGTGCCTCTGTGTGATGCGGTTCTCTCTGGCCTTCTCTCTATTTTTTGGTCGTAGGGGTTTGTGGGTGATGTAGGTGTGTGTTTTATATAGTATTGGGTGTGTGGGAGTGGTGTGTGTATGTGTCTCAGGTGTGTGTATTTGTAATTGTCCAATGTGGCGGTGTTTTGGAGATGTGTGTGTATTTTGAGCGCGGCGGTGTGTACCGCCAATGGAATACCGCGGTTGAAAGACGGCCGCGTGGATTCGTGGGTCGTAATAGCATGGGCGTGTTTCTGTTGGTGCGGAGGATTTGTTTCCGCATGTTTATCGCTGACCTTTGGTGTGGCAGTATTGTGTGGGTGTCTGAATTTCGGCAGATTCCATGATGTGTGTCATAATAGCTGTGGCAGTCTCCAGCCGCCGCTGCGGTGTATTGGCGGTCTTCTGCACGGCGGTAAGCCAATGTTGTAATGACCCCCTATATTTGGGGAGCCAAGTTTTCGCCAAAACATTCCTTACATTTTCACACTACTGTATGAAATTGAGCTGTTACTTCATATGCTGTTGCACATGTCATGTGAACTGGAACTGCCTTTACCAACATAACAGCTCAATATTTTCTAGACGTTGCAAAGCAATGACAAAAACATGGAATATAACTTGATGAATGTTATGGCACGTCAGCAAGGATCGAATGAAGATATGGAGAACCAAGATGAGAACCAAGATGTATGCTGAGAAAAGTAGAACTGCCTACTTGGTTTGTGACTTTAAATTGTGCGTAATACCTATGGGATGACTTATACACATTTCTACTTGAAGCAAATGATAATCTTCCAGTTGTTGCCTCCAAAATAACTGCTGAATTATGTTCTTTAGCTGCAGCAAATATTGGCAGATTTTCAAACCACAAATTCCAAACTATGCTTAAATACTTACCCAACAAGAACAAAACTCACACTGAAGAGGTACTTGATTATTTTTTTGGAGAAAAGAGTATAAACCTAGAGGTGCCCCACATATTCATATGCTTTTGTTGATTAACGTTGCACCACAATTTGTATAGGACTCAGATTAATCTATTCTAAATTTTAATTGAACAATATGACATTTATGAGATCCCTAATATAAAAAATTCAAAACTGTTTGAACAAGTTATAAACTTTCAGTAACATAAGTGTGGCAAATACTGCTTAAGAAAATTTAGAAACAAATCAAAACATTGTTGTAAATGTTGTTTTAGGTTTCCAAGACAGATTCTAAAAAAAATGAAGAGTCAATCATTTTATGTTGTCTGTTAGACATGCTGTTACAGGAAAGTCACAAACAAATACATATAACCTAAAGAAAGATCAAGGATCAAAGCAGATCAACAACTACAACTTTTTATGACTACTTATGTGAAATACTAATATGGATATACAATTAGTTGCTGATAACTCTACAGTGGTAGCATGTTACGTTAATTCCTACATTACTAAGGCAGACAAAACTGATATGAAGGAGGTGTGGTAGGAAATATCTGCAGAGCAATCTTTAACCAAAGGTCTATACAGATTTAGCCTTCAACTGTCCTCTCATTCAAGGGTCAGCAGCTATGACACCTGTGACCGATTGAGCTTGTCTAACTTATACTGCAAATATCGAGCAATTATGTGGCTTAAGTTAGAATTGTTATCATCGCAACGAAGAGTACTGAAAAAAATACCTGGAATAAAATAACTTGCTCAATTGGACCCATATTAACAAAGACAGTGTATAAACAAACCTGATGGACACTTACTACCCAAAGAGATGCCCTTTGTTAGATACTTTATCACTATCGGAAGTTGCTCAATTCTATACGTATTACAATGATGTTGCCGAAGATATCAATGCTGGAACATTTTGCGCTCCAGACACAAACATATGTTTAATACATTATTCAAAAACAACAGTATTTAATCACCTCAAACTGAGTTGTGAGAAAGTAGATAAAAAAGAATTCTATTTCTTGGCACTTCTACAGCTTTTTAAACCATGGTTTAAAGAGGAAGACATTATATAAACATTTCAGTCCTATGAAGCTGCTTTTGATGCCCGTAAAAATGAAATTATTGTTTTCCAAATTAACATATGCTTAGAAATATTGGAACAAGAGATATCAGAAGAAAAGTAAATTAATTCAGAACTACTATGTGAAACTGGAACAAGTAATAACCTTTCCACCTCAACACCTGCAGACCCACTTGGACACCTGAAAATTCATAATAAGGCTACTGTTGCAGTGGGCAAGGTTGAACTTGCTATGAGCGAAGTTCACAAGGATATGGAAAATCTCAATTACCATGTGTCCAAATTAAACTAGGAGGAAATTCAAAAGTGCAAACAAATTCATCAGTCTGTAGATCATGGAATTGCACATGAAAATGGATTATGTCAATGTAGTAATTATAATCCTACATTGCAGTATATTTCTAATTAAGCTGGAACTGGCAAAGCTTCCTAATATAAGTAATAACTGCTTACGTCCATTCAAGTTTATCAAGTGTGGTTACTTCTCCACCAGGATTAGCAGCAGATAATATAAAAGGAATTATAGAACATCGTCTATTACTACTACCTGTGGAGCATGATAATAATCGAGACTACTTAAAATTAAATAATGATACTTATAAAGAACTATATTGAGTTCTAAAAAATTACAAGTTTTGATTATAGATGAGGTCAGCATGGTTTCAAACATAATGTTGGCTTTTGTTCACTTATGGATATAACAAGTACTAAGGATATCTTATGACATTCTCTTTAGCTGGAAAAGTGATTGTTTTTGGACAGTCAGTACAACTTACTCCTATTAAAAGTGAGACAATTTTCAGAACACTTCTGCAAAAGGAAACTCGTAATTCACTTGGATGTATTGGCAACATTAACACCTAGTTTCATTTCTCATACAGTGAACTCCGCCAAAATATGAGAAAAGCTAATGATGAAGATTTTGAAACAGACGATGCTAAAACTATGCTTTTATAAGGAGTATTAATCATTTATGTCCAAATACTCATTCTAATGCAGAAGCAATGCACTATCTTCTTTTACAAGCATTACCTATAGTTTGTTTGATGCCAACTCCAGAAAAATGTTCTCAATTAAATATTGAAATGCTACATCTCGAAAACCAAGAAGTCATACATCTACCTTGTAGAGATACCCTGGAAAGTCATGGAGTAAACATTCCTATGTTAAAGCATCATCTACAAAATTACTAAATATAGGAAAATCCGTCATGCACAGCAGCATTAAAAAAAGACTTACATCTAGGTAAAAGTTTTCTGGTTATTTTTCGCTGCTATTTAAATGTGGAGCAGTCACTTGTCAATGAAACTATGAAATATGTAGTTCATTTTTTCAGATAGCAATATAATGAAGCTGTTAAATTTATTGGTGTACTATTTGACTATATAGAACAACCAACAGAAACTGGTAGTGGATCAGCAAGGTTCTTATTTATCAAAGATGTATATATTCGTAGAGAACAGTTTCCTCTTTACTTAGCTTATGCAGTTACAATTCACAAATTTCAAGGAATAAACTTGGATTATGCATTAATTAACAGTGGAAATACTGTTTTCAAGAGAGTATGGCATATGTTCTTTATCTTGGGTTAAAACCTTAACTGGACTACATAATATAGACTTTTATGACACAAAAATGAATGCAGACAGTTCCTGTGTTTGTGAATACAATTGTTTACGATGAACTTATACTTCTGCTCTTGGTGACTATCCTACCATTTCTAAACCACATTTTTTTTTCAAAAGGAAAATGAATGTGGAGAGCAATGACACCAAAATAATGGAAGGATCTTCTCAGAAAACATTAGAAATACATATGGAAATAACTGGATATTGGTTTATGAATGGCAACAACATTAACTATTATAGTAATGTTCTTGTGCATCTACTTCTCTACTTACCATCTGTAAAAGATGTATTACAACAACACACCCATAAACCTTTATGTAGTAGCTTAAATACTCTTTATGTGCTACTCTAGTCAAAAAGCATGTCTGCCACTCTACTAGTGCTGTCAGAAATATTGTTGATGTGTGTACAATTAATATTCAGTTCTCAATAAAGCCAACAGCAAGATGCTCAAGAATTCTGTGTGGCAGTTCTACAAATAATTGCTAATGAAATTCAGCAACATATATACTTTTTTGGTGTAAGCTAAAATTGAGAACATTAATTCTACCTCTATGATAACTGAATTTGAAAGATTTGTTTACACACGAAGCCCTGATTGCAAATCTGTGGCATTGAAAAATGTAACATAACTGTAGATTACAAGTAGTGTTCTCACTTCATTTAACTTTGCTCCCAAAATATGTTGTTTACATGATTCAAAGAAGCACTGTGAATAATAGAAAATGTAATATGTTAATTACTAACTTCACTGCCACTCGCATTTCTGTTCTGGTCGCACTTTTACTTGTTGTGCCATTATTTTCCATCGTGGTGAACCAACTGTTTCAGGACAGTATATATTATTATTTGAAAACAAAACAACACACAATGGACAGAAATGATAAAAAGGTAACATTTACATACAGGCTGTCCAAAAGATTTGCAAGACTCCTACCTACTGATTCTCCATCCTAAATTATAATTTCACATACACCCTCTCACAATAAGATAGAAAAGTTTTCTAGAGTATGAGTTATACCACCCAGTAGATGTGGCATTATGTGGCCTAGCATGGTTGATGAATTTTGAAGAATCTACTGATAGCGTTAATATGGCTGTTTAAATAAAATGTTTTCACATCAATGAGTAGACAGTAAAAGAGTTGGACAAGCACAAAAAAACAGTTCTTTCACATTCCACTTAATTTGTGTTTTTGTTTTTCCACAGGATTTACTTATGACTACAATATTGTGCTTTCACCTCTGTAGTTGTTAAGTGAGATCATAATTCTGTAACATTATGTTTACTCCTGTCTGAGAAACACCCAAAAAACCTTTGTTGATACACCTATTAAAATATGTTCATATAGCACAATATCGCTATATGGAAGAATGAAATACCACCATTGAATACAACCGTCTCTACTACTTCACACATCAAAACCAATGTTTAACTAAATTATAAATCTTACCTTTCACTTACCTTTCTGTGCATTTTCTTCTCCACTGATACATGTCATAACTTAGAAAAATGTGGTTAGTATTGGCAACAGCTTTTAGAAGTATGTGGGTAGTTATGAAAAAACCTTTTTTTCTTCTTTTGCATGTTTCTCTGTTTATTTTCTTTTCAGGTCAAAACGGACAACAAAACAAACACACATTCCATAAGTTAAAGCCACAAAGGGGAAGTGGGAAAAGCCAAAACAAAAATTACGTGTTTGAGGGAAGACAAACGTGAAATCACAAGTGGCCTCACAAAGTTTGCATACCTCTCTTATATGGCAGAGCAGACAGTAGGTAGCAGTACTGTCATATTGCTCCACCCTGTTCCTGTCCTGTTTCAACCTGTGTGGTACTGCCAGCAGGAGATAGAGAAACCAGAGTTGATGATGGCGCTGGTGGTGCATTGGAGACAAGAGAGGTAGAGGGCCTTGCTGTGCCCCTCCCCCCTGCTGCAGCAAACGAGGTTTGGGCAGCAAACTCCTAAAGCTCTCTTTCTTTTTCATTGACCTCATCTCAATGTTGCCAACAGCAGGGACATTAGATTCTTTTTCATACCCATTGTCCAAAACTAACATTGCTGCCAGGTTTGATGCAATATAACCTTTTTGTATAGTTTACATGTAAAGGGGGCATTTACTTTCCCCCCCTTTTGGCAGGGTAAAAAACTGCCAATCCACTGACTTACACAGTCTCCTACTTGTTGTGAGTTCTTCATCCTCCTCTGTAACCAGGATTTCCTTTTCTTCCTCTCTGTCCTGCTGTCCGTCCTTATGAGTTCCATCTTCCTGATCAGCTATTCTGAGGCCTACAGACAAAACAGCATCCCAGAAAACACAAGACTTCCTTCCAGTTCTGAAAGCTGGACGTAAATGATTAAATCAGGAAATTAAACTCCCTGTTTACTGCTATTGGTTGCATTGGTAACCAATAGAATTATTTTTACATTTGCAAAGTATTGGAGTACTGATGCGGTAGTGTCTAGGACTAGGTAGTACTACAGTACCAACAAAGTTTTAAAAAATAGTTATTCCACTGCAATTTTGTACCACAGTAATACATGGCTATTACAAAAGAGAGGGTTGCAAAATCTATTCTTCACTACTAATATTTACATACATTTTAAAATAAAACTATATTTAGGTGTGGCCTACATAAATAGCCTAAAACATACCAAGTTTAGAAAACATTTCCCCCAAAAAACACATGACTTAGGTGTAATAAGGGTTTTCATTTTAATATGCCTTGTACAGCTTACTGACGTGTTACTTCCATACAGTTAATGTAAATGCTATGCAGAACACAAAAACATATTATCACTTTGAGCCCTGAAGACCACATCCCCTGTGACCTTTGTTTTTTAATCAAGGGAAGAGGGGCATGTGCCCTCCCCTCCCTGAGCCACTAAGGTCCTCGTCCTCCTGGGCCTTTCTTTTTATTGTTAAGGGGAGGACATGTCCACCCTCTTCAAGCCAATAGTAGCCCCGGGGACCCCATTCACCCAGGGCCAAAAGATATTTGTAAAGGGGAGGGGGTGTGTGCTCCCCTTCCCCAAGCTACAAAGGGCCCTGGTGCCAACACATAGAGTTTAAGTGAAGTTGGGGTGCAGCCCCAGTCCCTGAGTCTCATTAGGCGCCGGGAACCTGATCCTCCGAAGCTGAATTGCATTCAAAAGGTGAGCGGGCCGCACAGACCTTAATAGGCCCCAGGGGCCCAATCCTTTGAGGCCACACTTAACTGACAGGTGGGGGCATCCAGCCCTCTCCCCATGCCTATAGCGGCCCCTAGTAACCCATCCCTCAGGGCCTGTAGCCCTTGTTGGTGGGAGCCTCGGTACCCAGTAAGTTGGGGGCTGCGAGTGGAGCTCCAAGGCCCCTATGGCCCCACCTGGCTCCCTGTATGCACCCATCCTGTATGCCACTTAGCGGGAGCAGCTGTTTTTGTATAATCCTGCTGAGCAACAGCAGTGTGCGCTTCCAAGCCAGCAATAACACGGGCAGGGAAAAAAAAAGTCTGCTCCCATCCGGCAGAAGCATTTTTACAGCTCACACCAAAGTGACAGCAGACATGCCTATCCTGCCTCCGTTCCTGTGTCCAGCCCCCTCCCTGCCCCCTACAGTGGCCCCTAGAGCCCCATCCCTCCAGGCCTGTGCTTCCTGTGGGTGGGTGCCTTGGGTACCTTCGTACCCAGTAAGATGAGGGCAGTGAAGGGAGCCCCAGAGACCCTGTGGCCCCACCTGGCTACCTGCATTTAACCATCCTGTATGCCACCTGGTGGGAGCAGTTGTTTTTCTTTACTCTCGCCAAGTAACAGCAGTGTGTGTTTCTCTGTCCACAAGAGCATATGCAGGGAAACAAAAGTCTGCTCCCATCTGGCAGGAGCATTTGTAAAGCTCACGCTGAGTTACAGCAGATATGCCGTTTTTGCCCGTGTTCCTGTGGACAGGAAAGCCATGTCTGCTCACACGCGGCAGGAGCATTAAAAATGGTTCTGCCAGGTGGTAGCAAACATATGTTTCCCTGCAAGCTAATGTGTCCTGTGGGTGGCTGCCTAGGGCCAAAGTAATTCAGACGTCCCCAGCGATGGGGGCCTGAAGGCCTTTACAGGCTCATGGAGGTGGGGCACACGTCCACATCCCCTTGAAGTTGAGTTTGACCACAGAACCCTATTCTCCAGGGCCAAATGTGGCTTCAAAATGGGGCTCAGGGACTGGGCAGCGGAAAAATGAATGGGGAAAAGCATTTTGGGACCCCGTCCTTTTTCTCAGCCTCTGCTTGATGGATTACCCCGAAACGTTCCAGGATGGAGCTGATGTGGAAGAACATTTCTTTATGGAAAGTTTTGTGGAGATCCGGCAAACAGCACGAAAGTTTTAAGCAAACCAAAAACTGCTTTTCCTATGGAAACACAATCCTAACAATAACTACCCATTGGCGACCGCCACCTTGCTGCGCTGCCCTGCGTCAAAGAGAAAGAGCAGGAATATGCTGTATCTATGGCATACAGCACATTCCTGTCCTCTCCCATTGCGCTGCCGCCAGTTTGGCAGCCTAGCACCAACGCAGGCACCTTTGCACCATGGTGAAAGGGTGTCTATGTTGTAGGCAGGATTGTTTTTGTCCAGGAAAGACCACCTTCCTGCACAAAAGCAATCCGGGGAAGCGCTTTCCTCTTTCTATGTGTGCTGCAGAATTCAGCACACATAGAAAGAGGAAAATGGAGAAGAATAAAGATATTTCTTCTCATTGCTCCTCCCTGGGGAAGACGTGAGGTTTGGTGCATCCCCAGGCAATCTGGGAATGTGTCAAAATCCATGGGTGTTGCGTTGAAACAACCATTGCAATGCCCGTGGAATGCCTCCCTTGCGAAGAGTAAGGTAAAGCAACAATTTGCACTGCTTTGCCTTACTCCACATTAATGAGGCCATTTAAAGCTACACAAAGTGGCTTTGCATGGCCTCATAGATATGATTTCAAGGTTTGCTCCACTGTTATGTTACAAAATGTGATGCAACTGTGGCACAAGGGGCTTGTAAATATGCCCCTATGTTTCCTCAGTGCTTCTACACATATCTAGGGCTGTGAAAGATTGCAAAGTCCTTGACTGAAAGCTGGTGAAGTTTTAAAAACAATGTGGCCCTGCATCGCAGTGGTATCTAGGCTGCATATACACACAGTGACAGGGCTTCCAGTAGGGAAATGAAATGATGTTCTATAAAGCATGTGGTTGCCACCTTTCCAAAGAAAAATACCTGCAAGTTGTTTTAACAGTCTGGAAATGCCTGCACATGAGACTAAATAGGACTTTAAACAAAAATTTAAGTTTTATTTGTTATTTGTAACATGATTTTTCTGCCTTTGTTTCCTTTAGTTATTAATCAGGGATTGTTAACCCAGCTCTAGAACTCAGTTACATGTGCTTTCTGTTTATATTTGCTGTTTGAAGTATGTACAGATAAGGGTGAAAAATACCGGCTCTTGGTGATTGTTGTGCTGGTCAGGACATTAAAACACCAGTGGTGCCGACAGAAAACCAGTCAGGCCGGCAACCCTGAGAGAGTAGCTATTGTGTTTCCTCGCTGTTACTCAGGGTCGTGTTTCTTGTGTTCTTAATTATTATAATGTAATCCATCCAATGGTTATCTGTCAGAGCCATAATTCCGAAGCAGGTCCTCAATGTCTTTCTTGCACCAAGGATTATAGGGGTGCTTTGGTGGGACTCCTTATTATTATGGGGTCTGGACCAACCGTAAAAGCTGGATGTAGGGTCTGTGTAGTAACACTGGAGTTTAGTATTATCAGAATTTGTTATCAAGCTCAAAGTAGAGCAGCTACTTTAGAGCTCAGTCGAGAAGGGTCTACCTTCAGCGAGGAGGATGCAATTGTGGAAAGGATGATGTTGAGTTCAAGTTTAAGTGATAAATCCCAGGGGAATGCTAACATCCTGAGCTGTTGGGCCAAGTATTCATGAGAAAGGGCGTGAAGGCGCTGCCAGTGCCTTGTTTGTTAGTTGACTAGCTGCAATGCCACACAACATGAGGGGCTCAGCTTCTTGTTTTTGTTCTAAGGTTGGAGGTTGATTGCATTATGGATTTGATGAACCCAGAGGGTGTTTTATCCTCCCCGTCACGAGAAATAAAGAGCGAGAAATGAAGAGAGGGTGAGGGAGAGAGAACACCCCAAATTAGCTGATCACAGAATAAACAACTCGAACTTCTTTCGAGATAGAAAAAAAGTTACGCTTTTTTTATTTTTTGAAGCTTTCTCTCTAAAAGCACCTTGCTCATCCATCAGCGAGTTTTAGTGGATTGGTAAGTGGTCTGGATTGATTTGTTGACGGTTGGGCCAAACTCCAACCTTTTAATAACCAACTACAGATAATTCCAAGGCACGCCATCAAAGGCTTTTACACCATTGAGCAGGAATATTCTTAAATAGTTGTCCTGCTCTGCTGCAATATCCAATAGTGCCACTGCACAATTTATAAGATGGATGGTGCATATGCAGGAACAACATCGAACTGTCATGGAGAGATTACATTAGCTATAATTCTCCTAATGCAAGTAGCCAGATTCTTTCAATATATTTTGGCTTCACTATGCCTTAATGATCTTGGTCTGTTTGATAAAGGCTCTATTGACGTCTTACCCTTCTTTAAAAAACAAAAAAGAACAACAATATTGCCCCGGGTCCAAGGTTATGGTATTATACAGTTCGACTGAATCTCTCAGAAGATAGAAAGTAAAAAGGACAAAAATGGAGCAAAGAGCTTTATAGATGCCTAGAGATATGCCATCTTTCCCAGCGGCTTTACTAGGCAGAAGATTTGTTAAAGAAGTTTCTATTTAGCGACAAGATAGGTACATCTAGCAAATATCATATCAAGCTGCACAGAATTTATATATGAGAAGATCGACTCTTCGGAAATCTGTCCTTCAGTTTACAGCCCTCAGTAGAATTCCTGAGAAACTTTGACAATATCACTGATACCTGTGATCTGAATTTCTTGTGCATTTTTTCATCGAATCAATGTTATCCCGTGCAAATGTTTCTCTCTTGTTGACAG
Organism: Pleurodeles waltl; assembly: GCF_031143425.1. Classification (NCBI taxonomy): domain Eukaryota; kingdom Metazoa; phylum Chordata; class Amphibia; order Caudata; family Salamandridae; genus Pleurodeles; species Pleurodeles waltl. Next base: position 705,394,672 of record NC_090450.1, read on the forward strand.
CTAATACCCTACCTACTGACTCACTATGTTCATATGTTTTTAACTGATTAAACATATATTTGATTGCAGATCTTTCATAGTAGCCCTTCCAGGCCACATCTTTTGCCATAACCAAGCGGTCAAATATCCCATATTCTGTTAGATCCTTATCAAGGACTGCCTGTGAGTGTTTATAATCTAGCTGTGATATTGATAATTATAAATATTGCTGCCTGATTTGTTTTTGTGAGTTTTGTTACTTTCATTATGAAATAGCATAATGTTGTCCCCCTAGCTTCTGCTCTAAATGTACCCCATACGCTATGGGATGCTGCAGAGCTGATATTATGGTGCCTAAGGACTGCAGCTCATCCTTGCATCATATGAATATAATCGGGATCCGCCAACGTAGCGCTGTCAAATGTCCACCTAAATCATGGTCTTTGGAGTTGTTAACACTGAGGCCTATTAAAAGTGGGTTATGACCAGAATACACTTCAGGGAAATACTTACTTGCACTTGAGATGTTTATGCTCTTTCTTCTAGGAATGCATCAATGTAGGAATACTTTTTTATGAGGATGGGGGAAGAATGTATACCCTGGATCACTTCCTTTAACATATCGGCAAAAGTCTGAGAGGCTGAATATTCCTGCTGAGCTTAAGACTGATACTTCTACACGGTACAAGCTTTGAATGCAAGCATTACTATTTATGAAGCTTCTTTTATCTGATGGACAATTTCAATCTCCATAGTTAATCAATGGGTTCCCCCATCTGCAATTATATGGCAAGAAAATTAAATAATTCTGCATCATCTATATTATTATACATTGAACAGAGTATAAACCTGCCATGACCTGCTTAGTTTGAACAATCATTCACCGTTCTTTTGTATCAAAGGCTTCTCATATAACTCACCACACAACTAAAAGGGCAATATTGCAACGCCATCAAAAGAAACATGTTGGGTAGTGAATACCAATGTTTGATAACCTTATTGTTTTAATACATGTCGCTCTTTATAGGTGATGTGTGTTTCATGAATGCACTTTTTATCTGTTTTAAAAAGTTTCATTTCCTCAGCAACCAACCTTGCCTTGCTGATCTGATTTAGCCCCATAACAGATCAGCGATGTTCACCCATGCATAGTATGAAGAGGTAAAAAACATCTCTTAGCTTGTTCGTAATCAGAAATTTAGCATTATTTTTACTTTCACTATCTGACAGAGGGCCTGATTTAGATTTCAGCAGAGGGGTTATTCCGTCACAATGGTGAGGGATATCCGGTCTGATGAACTCTAAATCCCATCGGAAATAATGAGATTTAGATTTCGGCGAACAGGATATCTGTCACAGTTGTAATGGAATAACCCCTCTGTCAAAATCTAATTCAGGCCCTGAGTCATCAACAGGTCCGCCTGGTGGATAAGAATTAAAATCCGTGCAGCCACATTCTAGCCGGTCACCATGTTTTCCCACTGTTCCTGATCTCCTTCCACGTCCTTTTCTCAACGTTTGAGACCACAGGCCAACTTAGAAGACCCAAACAATGCATGAGAGACCTACAAAATATAAATTGAAGACTTTTGCATCCAAAATGTCATTGGTCTTACAAACCATTCGCTCTGATAATAAGGTCATTGGACTTACAACATAGTACACTGAGAATATTACAGACACAATTGATGTATTAACTCCCAAAAACTGAAGACAAAAAAACTGAAAGATATACACAATCATTTTCGAAAGAACTGAATGAAGCAGGAACAAAGCTCACAGCAACTGAGCGCACAAGACATTAAAATCCTCAACAAGGGAACCTCGCTAATCTAATCATTGAAAGAAAGATTTACAAAAAGTGTATCTTCATAAGTAAATCTATTCTTCTCACGATACAGACTAACCAAGTAAAAAACAATGGTAAAAGGTACCTTAAACTAGAGTAAAGAATCCCTTCTTTAAAGATGAGCATAAATCTAGAGAAAGCTGCACAATTTCTCTGTCTGTTTTGAGGCGAAAGTGAATAATAGAACTCTCTCTTGCCGACCTACCAAAGGTACAAACAAAATTCAATCCAATCTAGATATTCAAGTTTACTAGGCAACTTTTCAGAGACGTTTTTCTATGGAAATCCTTAGCACCACCACCAGGATCAAATCATTCTCTCATTTCTCAGAGCCCATTTTCTCCAAGCTTCTCAATAATATCAGTTTGATTGTATCAGCTTTCTGAATGAACTTGATCAACGTCTATCTTTTACACCTAATAGTTCAGGACTGTCTAAAAAGAGGGCAGGTCTCTCCTTTGCTGAAAAAAGTCAGGAATGGGTACAGATGATTGTCAAACTTACTCTTCCTTGCTGAAGTCTTTGAAAGCCTTGCAGGGAAGCAAACAGTTAATAGATGAAAATGACTTTCTAGACAAGTATCATTCACATTTTATATCTGGACACAGCACAGAGGCCACTATCCTAAAAGTACCTGATGATCCACATGGCATTCTACACAAGGGCGACCTGTGCCTGCGCAGCCTCTTGGACCTGTCTACCTCCTTTGGCACAGTAAATACTTTCAACCTTCTGAAACTCATCAAAGGAAGAAAGAGTATGAACGGCTTAATCTTTAATTGGTTCACATTGCACCTTAAAAACCAAAGTCAACACATAAAATGACAAAACGCCCTCTCTAGTACACTCTGGCCCCAACAAAGCACTTACAAGGCCCCATAAACTTACTTACACTTTTCAATTTAAACAGAGCCTCTCTTTTTAACTGCTTCAACATGTCTTACAAGCATCCACAATTTGATATTTAGACATCACTTTCAATGATAATGAATGTGTGTTCCAGGTCCTAGTGACATCAAACCCCGAATGACATGCCACCATCTTAAGCTGCTTAAAATGTCGTTCCTCCAAATTCCCAAAAAACAGCTCTTTTTCTGAAAAGACTGTACTGAAGTGCAGCTCGGCCATAGCTGATGGTTTGAATTCAATAGACTACATCTTCGACAGAAGTATGAACCTACAAACGGACATCCACTCTCTGGCTGAAGTGACACAATCCCATCTTACACTTCTGTCAGAATCACTTCAACTGGCTGTCAGGAGTGACCCGTCCTGAAACATTCAACAAAGGGGTGAAAGGTTTGCTGTACCAATGTCACCACTTCTTATGATTACCCCTGACTGTGCTGGGGAGAGTCCCACTCAGGCACAGAGAACTAACTGCAAAAAGATTATACATACACATGTTGCTATAGGCTGTTATTTTAATCCCTTCGTGAACTCCAACTGTACCGACTTTAAATAATGATATCAGTCCTTCATACAGAGAGGCAGACCCTTTATTCTATGCGTCAGTTTTATTCATCTGAATGACCTTGTAATCTGATCCTACATACAGTGTTCTGCACTCACTGGGTCTTCTCCCTATGGATAAAGCATATAGGGGGTTATTACAACTTTGGAGGAGGTGTTAATCCGTCCCAAATGTGACGGATATACCACCAGCCGTATTACGAGTTCCATAGGATATAATGGACTCGTAATACGGCTGGTGGTATATCCATCACTTTACCGTCACTTTTGGGACGGATTAACACCTCCTCCAAAGTTGTAATAACCCCCATATTGTTTAATAAGATTTGATGTTGCGGGCATGCACTCATAAATTACATCTGACTTAATGCTGCCTAACTAAAACTTATAACTTTAAAGCAAAACATAACACAGAGAGTCAGTGAATGAGACTTATTGACTTTATCTTGCGAGTGGAGTCTTTGAATACATAATACTGTGGTTTACACAACTGAATCAGCCTTTTCTAAGCAAGGGGAGTGATTGATGTAATCTGTGTTCTGGTCCTTAAATAGTAAGCAAGCATTTGCAAAGCAATAGGTCTCACGTTTAATATGTATGTTTCTCTATTACTGAGAGAAAGAGCACCAAGTATGAAGGGAAACTTTGAAAGATTGTCCAAAAGAAAACATTTATCCGGCACATGGGAGTGAGGTAATAGTGCGTCAGTGGAGTTATGCTTCCTCAGCAGGGACGTGTGTTTCACCTGTAGGCCACTGGGACGTGTGTTTCACCTCAAGGCCACTGGTGCAGATCCTGGTGTGTTCACTTAGCCGTTCATCCCTCTGAGGTGGATAAAATGAGTTCCTTTAAGTTGTGTTACACTATTCATCAGCTTTGAGAGTCAGGATACCTTTGTGGGAGAATATATGCTTTACAAATACATAGGTGATGCCATGTTATGAATCAGGGTGGTAAGAGAAGTTGTAGCAATGAAAATACTGAACGGCGCAGAACTTTACTGATGTGAAGGTATGTAAAGTAAATGCTAAATAAGGTTTGATAGAAGGGGTGTAACAAAGACCCCTGCAACACCTCTGGCACAGGGGTTCCCCAATCATTCAGGGGTTCCCATTCAACCCGGAGACAATGAATATTTGCGAGATATGGGAGACTCAGGGGCCCCTCATCACATTGTACGGGGGGGGGGGTATCATTTTGCGTTACACTATTGATTGATAGCTGCACGATTTGGAATGGAGCGAAAAACATAATTTAGGACAGAGAGGAAAATGCCAATCAGCAACTGGAAAAATGACATTAATTGAGAGGATGGACAGTGCTTTGTCTATAAAAAGTAAGAAAACAGTAATTTCAAAGGCGTGAAACACAGGTTAAATCAAAATATTTACTTTAACGGTGACCAAAGGTTGTTAGCAATAGTTTCTGCAGCATCAGCGGCTGACTGAAATTAATTAAAAGCTGCTCCATCCGGGCTCTTCTAAAATGGAATTAAAAAACGACAGTCCAGAGCTTTATAAAAGCACAGCTCCTATTTAATATAAATGCTTGCAAAATAAATGCTAAAGTGGGATTCAAAGCAGCACTATAAACCTCTGAGTTAAACACATTACATACCAGTTCACAAAAAAAAAACATTTACATTGAGCGGGGGGGGGGGGGGGGGGGGGAGGGGGTTGAGTTCATGGTCAGAGGTTCAAACCCTGGCTGGTCCATTCAGCCTTTTATACATCTGGGTCAATAAAATGAGTACCTCGTGAGTTATGTAACACTGTTCATATAGTATTCAGCCCCAGGATGCCCTCCGGACTTGGATCTTGGATGTTATGTTATATTATAAAGCTTCCCAGTTAGAGAAGTTGTAGCAATAACAGTACTTAAGAGTGCAGCACTTCACCAGCTTCACTTCCGAAGGTAGAAAAAACCCACTCTTGTTAACAGATTGGAAAGCATCTATGTTGGGGTGCATCCTAAATATCGAATCTATAATATCGAGGCATGCAAATATCGAATCCAAAATATCAAAAGGTAAATATAGCTTTTCTGTACCTAACTGTAGATATATTTACCTTGCTGAGATATATATATAGGTATATATACACAAAGGAAAGTGCTGCTCGTCATGGGCACTAAAAGACCGCACTCCAGAGTTTGATGTGAAAGCAATATTTAATGGCAACGCGTTTCGATCTTACAAAGATCTTCCTCACTGCCTCTATCATACAATGTGAACCTTCGCATTTAAAAACAACATGATACACCAAACACATAAACACAGTGAAAACACTCTGATACAGCCAAATTTTCAAAGGAAAGACTCACTACAAAAATTTCACTGAAAAATGTAATTGAAAAATATAAATTGTGAGAACAAAATCTAAGTAAAATCTACATCACAAATTTAGAGATAATAATAAATCTCAAAAACATTTCATAATACATAACATATTCTCTATTTCAAATTCAGATACAAGATCCTAGCCAAGTGGCCTCAAAAAATCTTCATGGTCACACTACCTTAGAGTCACTTAACACACAAAAAATAAAAAATTAACTCATTAACTTATTATACTCAAATACTTTTTCTGCGGCAATAACAGAATATCCTTGAGGATAAAGAAAAATAAACAATTGTACTATAATCTCAACAAAAAAAAATGCACATACAAATATAAGAAAAAAAGACGGAGCATATTCGGAACAGGAGGAATCTCGGAAATCCAAGAATCAACCCACATGAACAAAAAGTTCCCCATCAAAGTTAAGACCCATCGGGGCCTTACTATGAAGACGGACAATATATTCTGATTCCAAAATCCGTCACCTCTTCTCTCTGTCGCCACCTCTTGCTGTTAACATCACCCTGTCAATACCAAAGTATGAGAGTATATCAGAATTTTGAGAATGCATTTCCTTCCAATGTATAGCTACTGGGTAATTCTGATCATAGTTCTTGATTGCCCTCAGATGTTCAAGAATCCGCTTTTTCACAGGGTAGATTGTGATTTCTACATATGTCAGGCCACTCAGACAAGTGAGAACATAGACACAAAAATTCACTACTACACTTAATGAATTTGGTAATTCTCCGGCTTTTCCCATTGGGCAGCAAAAAGGTTTTTACATTCTTGCTACCTCTACATGCTTTGCATCTTCCACATTTATAAAAGCCATTTTGTTCTGAAAACCAACCTTCCTGCCTAGTTCTAGTGCTGAAATTACTCCGAACCAACATGTCTTTCACAGACCTGGATTTGGGTTAGGTAATCAATGGACGTGGTGAAACTTTTCACCCAATGGTAGGATCAGATTTTATAAGATGCCAACGTATCGTAATCATTTTTTTTTATTTTAACTGATTCAGCATTATATGTGAGGATCAACCTTACAACCTGATCTCCACTAGAAGCCTTGGCTTTCTGGTCAAAAATATTCTTTCTAGCAAGGGTACTCACGCTCAGCAGCCACCAAAACGTGCCAGGGATAGCCTCCCGCTCAAAATCTCCCTAGCATAGTTCTCTCTTTCTTCTCATATGCCTCTGTACTGCTACAACTTCATCTTGCTCTAAGGAGTTCCCCGTACGGAATGCTCCATTTCAACTTGGTAGGATGATGACTGTCCTCATGCAATAGGCTATTGTCTACTGTCTTTTCTCCGAAAAAGAGAAGTTACAAACTTTACCACTGTTAATCTCCACATGCAGATCCAGAAAATCCATCTCACTATTGTGTATCTGGCGTGCAAATGTCAAATTCAGATCATTACGTGCGATGTATACCAGTAAATCTTGTAGTAGGCTCTTGGGACCATCCCATATAAGGAAAAGATCATCAATGTATCTAGTCCAGAATGTTATGTGCCTAGTCCACCTTACGTTCTCTTCTGTCCAGACATGTTGCTCCTCCCACCAACCCATGAAAATGGCTGCACAACTTGAGGCAAAGCAACTGCCCATCACAGTGCCAGTGATCTGCCTATACCATACATCATTGAAAAGAAAAAAATATTTTCTAAATAAAATTTCAACATATCTGTTGGACCTGGCTTTTTGACAGGGACATCCCCAAACTTTTTGCCTCCTTCCTCCTATTTTTTCTGACCTGTTGTTGTTGGCTTTTGACCTCTGGGCACTTTACCACTGCTAACCAGTGCTAAAGTGCATATGCTCTCTGTGTAAATTGTACTACTGATTGGTTTATCCATGATTGACTATTTAATTTACTTGTAAGTCCCTGGTAGAGTGCACTACATGTGCCTAGGGCAGGTAGATTAAATGCTACTAGTGGGCCTGCAGCACTGGTTGTGCCACCCACCTCAGTAGCCCCTTAACCCTGTCTCAGGCCTGCCATTGCAAGGCCTGTGTGTGCAGTTTCACTGCCACTTCGACTTGGCATTTAAAAGTACTTGCCAAGCCTAGAACTCCCCTTTTACTACATATAAGTCATCCCTAATGTGTGCCCTAGGTAACCCCTAGAGCAGGGTGCTGTGTAGGTAAAAGGCAGGACATGTACCTGTGTAGTTATATGTCCTGGTAGTGTAAAACTCCTAAATTCGTTTTTACACTACTGTGAGGCCTGCTCCTTTCATAGGCTAACATTGGGGCTGCCCTCATACACTGTTGAAGTGGAAGCTGCTGATCTGAAAGGGGCAGGAAGGTCATATTTAGTATGGCCAGAATGGTAATACAAAATCCTGCTGACTGGTGAAGTCGGATTTAATATTACTATTCTAGAAATGCCACTTTTAGAAAGTGAGCATTTCTTTGCACTAAAATCTTGTTGTGCCCTTCAATCCACGTCTGGCTAGGTTTAGTTGACAGCTCCTTGTGCATTCACTCAGACACACCCCAAACACAGGGTACTCAGCCTCACTTGCATACATCTGCATTTTGAATGGGTCTTCCTGGGCTGGGAGGGTGGAGGGCCTGCCCTCACACAAAGGACTGCCACACCCCCTACTGGGACTCTGGCAGACAGGATTGAACTGAAAGGGGGCTTGGTGCATTTCTTAGAGACTCTTTGAAGTCACCCCCACTTCAAAGGCACAACTTAGTATAAAACAGGGCCTCTGCCCTACCTCATCAGACACTTGCTGGAGAAGAAACCTGAACCAGAAACTACATCCTGCCAAGAAGAACTGCCTGGCTGCTCAAAGGACTCACCTGTCTGCTTTTCTACAAAGGACTGCTGCCTTGCTGTTGGCCTGCTGCCTTGCTGAACTCTTGTCTGGCTGTAAAAGTGCTCTCCAAGGGCTTGGATAGAGCTTGCCTCCTGTTCCCTGAAGTCTCAGGACCAAAAAGACTTCTCTCTTCCTCTTGGACGCTCCGTGCGCCGAACTTTTCGACGCACAGCTTGTTCCGCGGCAAGAAAAACGCCGCACACCGACGCTGATCAACGCGACGTCTTCGGGACGACCGAAACTTTGACGCACGGCCTCGCAAGGACAACGCCGCCCGACTTCCCGGGAGAAATCGACGCGACGCCTGCCGTGAGATCAAAACTTTGACGCACGGCCTCGCAAGGACAACGCCGCCCGACTCCGCAGGAGAAATCGACGCGACGCCTGCCGTGAGATCGAAACTTTGACACACGGCCTCGCAAGGACAACGCCGCCCGACTTTCCAGGAGAAATCGACGCAACGTCTGCCGTGAGATCAAAACTTTGACGCACGGCCTCGCAAGGACAACGCCGCCCGACTCTGCCGGAGAAATCGACGCGACGCCTGCCGTGAGATCAAAACTTCGACGCACAGCCCCGCAGAACGACGCGCAGCCGGAAAACAAGCAGGAAAATCCACGCACAGACCCGGGACATCTGGTAATCCCCGCGACCCACAGAAAGAGACTGTCCGCGCGCCGGAAAACGACGCTCGACTTCCCCGCGTGGAAAATAACGACGCAAGTCCGTGTGTGCTGGGGAGAAATCGACGCACACACCCTTTTTCCACGCATCTCTTCCTTTGTGGCCCTCTGAGGAGATTTTCCACCAGAAACCAGGTACTTTGTGTTTGAAAGAGACTCTGTTTACTTTCTAAAGACTTAAGACACTTTGGGGGTCATTCTGACCCAACCGACCACGGGAGCACCGCCAACAGGCTGGCGGTGCTCCCTCGAGCATTCTGACCGCGGCGGTTCAGCCGCGGTCAGAAACGGAAAGTCGGCGGTCTCCCGCCGACTTTCCGCTGCTCGGGAGAATCCTCCATGGCGGCGGAGTGCGCTCCGCCGCCATGGGGATTCTGACACCCCCTACCGCCATCCTGTTGGCGGTAGGGGGTGCCGCGGGGCCCCTGGGGGCCCCTGCAGTGCCCATGCCAAAGGCATGGGCACTGCAGGGGCCCCCGTAAGAGGGCCCCACAAAGTATTTCAGTGTCTGCAAAGCAGACACTGAAATACGCGACGGGTGCAACTGCACCCGTCGCACCTTCCCACTACGCCGGCTCAATTCTGAGCCGGCGTCCTCGTGGGAAGGTAGATTTGCCCTGGGCTGGCGGGCGGCCTTTTGGCGGCCGCCCGCCAGCCCAGGGCAAATCTCAAAATACCCTCAGCGGTCTTGCGACCGCGGAGCGGTATTTTGTCGGGGGAAGACTGGCGGGCGGCCTCCGCCGCCCGCCAGTCTCAGAATCACCCCCTTTATATCACTTTTCAGTGATATCTTTACAAATTCATATTGCAACTTTGATCGTTTTAACCTGAAGATACCCAGATAAATATTATATATTTTTCTAAACACTGTGTGGTGTATTTTTGTGGTGTTATGCTATGGTGTTGTATGATTTATTGCACAAATGCTTTACACATTGCCTTCTAAGTTAAGCCTGACTGCTCGTGCCAAGCTACCGGAGGGTGAGCACAGGCTGATTTTGGATTGTGTGTGACTTACCCTGACTAGAGTGAGGGCTTTTGCTTGGACAGAGGGTAACCTGACTGCCAACCAAAAGCCCCATTTCTAACATTGGTGATCAGCGGTGAGGATAGGACTTGTGTTTGTGCAGTGACATACAGTAGCTAAGTATTTCACTACCTACCCACAGTTGAAGGTCAACTTGATTTTTCATCTTTTTTGGCTTTTGGTTCTCTGATGTCCTCCTGGATATACTATTGATATTTGGGACTTTGGATTTTGTTTTTTGCTGATAAGATCTTATCAGAATGGGATTGCTTACCTACTCATTCTTTGTTCGTACTGACCACCTCACTAAGGCTGACCTAAGGGAGCTTTGCAGAAAATGGGGCCTTCCTGTAGCAAGGAGATCTACTAAAGCGGAGATGCTCCATCACTACATAGTCTGGGGGGAGGAAAGATGGGCAGAGAGAGAGGCAGCAAGAAACCAAATGACTAAGTACCCCTCAGATGAGGAGGAGGACTACGCACAGGAGGAGGAAGACTTCTCACATGAGGAGGAAGACTACTCAGAGTTGGACAGTGACCCAGAAATAGATGAATGGCTCTGAGGTCAAAGGCGACAGGAGCAACAATTAGAGGAGTATCTTGCAGAGGTTGAGGCAAAAAGACTCTTAGCCCTGGAAGAAGAAAAGATTGCAGCTCAAGAGCTGAGCTGTAAAGAGCTGAAACTGGAGGCCGGAAGGGCTGAGTCCAGTTCAGATGGTGGCAGCAAAAATCCTGCATCTAGTACTGCTGAAGGAGGGCACAAGCCCAGAGATGTGGTGCCCAACTTGAAGAAGGGAGTTGACACACCCCAGGCGGTTCAAGGGTATGAGGTAGTTCCCGTTATGCACAGGGTCCCTGAGAAGGATTGGGGGACTGGCACAGGGAGTCATATTCCTACTGGGGGGAGGGACACTTTACTGACTCTAGCAGAGAGTGACAGAGAAAAGGGTTCCCCCCTGGTGGACGTCCTGGATATAGAGTGTAGAGACATCCCAGAAGAGTATGGGTTGAGTGTCAGGGACAGACAGATACTGTCTCACCAGTCTCAGGAGGGTGAAGTAGAGTGCTTTTCCAAGGTTGAGTTACTGGGTGGTTGGGTGAAGGGTACTGTGGTTAATACATGTGAAGGGCAGAGTGATGTAATTGCTGGAGAGCATATGTCTGGTCCTTATTTTCCAGAGCTATGCCAACACCAGGTGGAGTGTGAGTTCTCTGACCCCAGGGAACTTACAATGGAGGCAGACTTCTGGGTGAGTACCAGAGAGTCTGAAGAGGCATTTGGGGGTGCTCCTGAAGGGAGTGGTCTAGGTGGTTCCCAACCCAGTGTGGTGGGAAAGGATTGTAGTGTCCCAGGTAGGTCCCAGGTCCTAGAGGGTTCCATGAGGGAACACCAGGAGGGAAGCCTAGCCTGAACCGTAGGGCCACCTTTTGAGGGAAGCCCCGCAGTGTCAGAAGAACTTGGGGGGGGTGACTGTAGCCAGCATCCCAACAGTTCTGGTGTCTGGCAGTACCCCTCCTAGTGAGGGGGTGCAGAAGTCCAGACATAGGGTTGAGAGGGGGTTGCAGACCCCAGTGGAGGACCTTGAGAGTCAGGGGACAGCTCTGAGAGCAGAGCCCCCCAGGAATGACCCAGGTGAAACCGTTTCTGGTTTGGGGGAAACCCAGACTCTGCCGGATGGGTAGAGGTCGGGAGACCTGGGCCAACCAGACTCTTTTGTGGCCCTTGGGGACGGTGTGTCCCTTGTGGGGGGTGAGAGTGTCCCCCAGGAAGTCCTGGCATGCCAGGCAAAGATTCAACCTCAGGGTGGTGACTCTGGGTTGGATACCCAGGTTCAGAGGTTAAACTCTGACCTGGTGGGAGGTAGATGTGCCACCCAAGAAGTCCTGCTGTGCCAGGCAATTGTCCAACCTCAGGGTGTTGACTCTGGGTTGGGTGACCAGGTTCAGAGGTTAAACTCTGACCTGGTGGGGGGTAGGTGTGCCCCCCAGAAAGTCCTGGCGTGCCAGGCAATTGCCCAACCTCAGGGTGGTGACCCTGGGTTGGGGAACCAGGCTCAGAGGTTAAACTCTGCCCTGGTGGGAGGTAGGTGTGCCTCCCTGGAAGTCCTGGCCTGCCAGGCAATGGTTCAACCTCAGGGTGGTGACTCTGGGTTGGCTAACCAGGTTCAGGGGATAAACTCTGACCTGTTGGGGGGTAGGTGTGCCCCCCAGAAAGTCCTGGTATAACAGGCAGTTGTCCAACCTCAGAGTGCTGACTCTGGGTTGGATAACCGGGTTCAGGGGTTAAACTCTGACCTGGTGGGGGGTAGGTGTGCCCCCCAGAAAGTCCTGGCGTGCCAGGCAATTGTTCAACCTCAGGGTGGTGACTCTGGGTTGGATACCCAGGTTCAGAGGTTAAACTCTGACCTGGTGGGAGGTAGGTGTGCATCCCAAGAAGTCCTGCTGTGACAGGCAATTGTCCAACTTCAGGGTGTTGACTCTGAGTTGGATGACCAGGTTCAGAGGTTAAACTCTGACCTGGTGGGGGGTAGGTGTGCCCCCCAGAAAGTCCTGGCGTGCCAGGCAATTGCCCAACCTCAGGGTGGTGACCCTGGGTTGGGGAACCAGGCTCAGAGGTTAAACTCTGACCTGGTGGGGGGTAGGTGTGCCCCCCAGAAAGTCCTGGCGTGCCAGGCAATTGCCCAACCTCAGGGTGGTGACCCTGGGTTGGGGAACCAGGCTCAGAGGTTAAACTCTGACCTGGTGGGAGGTAGGTGTGCCTCCCAGAAAGTCCTGGTGCGCCAGGCAATTGTTCAACTTCAGGGTGGTGACTCTGAGTTGAATGGCCAAGTTCAGAGGTTAAACTCTGACCTGGTGGAGGGTCAGTGTGCCCTCCAGGAAGTCCTGGCATGCCAGGCAATTGTTCAACTTCAGGGTGGTGACTCTGAGTTGAATGGCCAAGTTTAGAGGTTAAACTCTGACCTGGTGGAGGGTCAGTGTGCCCTCCAGGAAGTCCTGGCATGCCAGGCAATTGTTCAACTTCAGGGTGGTGACTCTGAGTTGAATGGTCAGGTGCAGAGGTTAAACTCTGACCTGGTGGGGGGTAGGTGTGCCTCCCAGGAAGTCCTGGTTTGCCAGGCAGTGATCCAGTCTGAGGGTACAGACCCTGGGCTGGAAGACCTGGTTCAGGGTGTCCCCCCGGAGCTGGAGGGAGGGGCTACTGATAACAGTGCCCCTACCATGTTGTCTTCTGAGGAGGCCACTCCTAGTTGGAGGGTGCTGGACCCCAGAAGGGAGGGCAGGGGGAGGGAAGCCTCACCCCGGGCCCTAGTCCAACCTGAAGGTACAGGCCCCAGGTTGGAGGGCCAGTTGCAGGTTAACAGCCCTGCACTGGTGGAGGAATGGTACAGGGCGACTTCTGTAAGCACCCTGACCATGTTGGACTCTGGGGGTACCGCTCCAGGAGGGAGGGTACAGAGCCCCAGAGGGGAGGACCAGGTTCAGGCTGTCATCCCTGACCTGGTGGAAGGGAGAGTGGTTAAAGGGTGCCCGGCACCTGGGGCTACCGCCCCCCACTCTCCACAGCCACAGTGGTTGGAGAGCTTTGAGAGGCCTGGGGCCTGGCTCTCATCCCTGGCAGCTGTCAGTAATCACTGTGGCTTGCTGTCCGGGTGGACAGAGTTATCCCTGGGGAGGGGACAAGTGTCACACCCCTGGGGTAGAGTGTGCAACACCACTGTGTTGGCCATGGTGGTACTATCCTGCTCCTGGGATACATCTGTGAGCAAAGTAAGGTTAGGTGCTGCACAGATGGGATCCGCAGGTAAGGAGAAAGGTTCCCCATGGGTTGGCTTAGTGGGCCCTGAGAGTATGGACAGAGTGATCCAATTGGAGTCAGGAAGGCGAAGAACTGGAGCATGCCCCTGCTGTTGTGGGCCTGGGTCCTTGTTCTGTCGCCTCAAACAGGGAAGTACATCAGGATAGAAATTGTTCTCCCCTGGCTTTAGGCTGGTAGGGGGTCATGTTGGAGCTGGCTTTTTGACAGGGACATCCCCAAACTTTTTGCCTCCTTCCTCCTATTTTTTCTGACCTGTTGTTGTTGGCTTTTGACCTCTGGGCACTTTACCACTGCTAACCAGTGCTAAAGTGCATATGCTCTCTGTGTAAATTGTACTACTGATTGGTTTATCCATGATTGACTATTTAATTTACTTGTAAGTCCCTGGTAGAGTGCACTACATGTGCCTAGGGCAGGTAGATTAAATGCTACTAGTGGGCCTGCAGCACTGGTTGTGCCACCCACCTCAGTAGCCCCTTAACCCTGTCTCAGGCCTGCCATTGCAAGGCCTGTGTGTGCAGTTTCACTGCCACTTCGACTTGGCATTTAAAAGTACTTGCCAAGCCTAGAACTCCCCTTTTACTACATATAAGTCATCCCTAATGTGTGCCCTAGGTAACCCCTAGAGCAGGGTGCTGTGTAGGTAAAAGGCAGGACATGTACCTGTGTAGTTATATGTCCTGGTAGTGTAAAACTCCTAAATTCGTTTTTACACTACTGTGAGGCCTGCTCCTTTCATAGGCTAACATTGGGGCTGCCCTCATACACTGTTGAAGTGGCAGCTGCTGATCTGAAAGGAGCAGGAAGGTCATATTTAGTATGGCCAGAATGGTGATACAAAATCCTGCTGACTGGTGAAGTCGGATTTAATATTACTATTCTAGAAATGCCACTTTTAGAAAGTGAGCATTTCTTTGCACTAAAATCTTGTTGTGCCCTTCAGTCCACGTCTGGCTAGGTTTAGTTGACAGCTCCTTGTGCATTCACTCAGACACACCCCAAACACAGGGTACTCAGCTTCACTTGCATACATCTGCATTTTGAATGGGTCTTCCTGGGCTGGGAGGGTGGAGGGCCTGCCCTCACACAAAGGACTGCCACACCCCCTACTGGGACTCTGGCAGACAGGATTGAACTGAAAGGGGGCTTGGTGCATTTCTTAGAGACTCTTTGAAGTCACCCCCACTTCAAAGGCACAACTTAGTATAAAACAGGGCCTCTGCCCTACCTCATCAGACACTTGCTGGAGAAGAAACCTTAACCAGAAACTACATCCTGCCAAGAAGAACTGCCTGGCTGCTCAAAGGACTCACCTGTCTGCTTTTCTACAAAGGACTGCTGCCTTGCTGTTGGCCTGCTGCCTTGCTGAACTCTTGTCTGGCTGTAAAAGTGCTCTCCAAGGGCTTGGATAGAGCTTGCCTCCTGTTCCCTGAAGTCTCAGGACCAAAAAGACTTCTCTCTTCCTCTTGGACGCTCCGTGCGCCGAACTTTTCGACGCACAGCTTGTTCCGCGGCAAGAAAAACGCCGCACACCGACGCTGATCAACGCGACGTCTTCGGGACGACCGAAACTTTGACGCACGGCCTCGCAAGGACAACGCCGCCCGACTTCCCGGGAGAAATCGACGCGACGCCTGCCGTGAGATCGAAACTTTGACGCACGGCCTCGCAAGGACAACGCCGCCCGACTTTCCAGGAGAAATCGACGCGACGCCTGCTGTGAGATCAAAACTTTGACGCACGGCCTCGCAAGGACAACGCCGCCCGACTCCGCCGGAGAAATCGATGCGACGCCTGCCGTGAGATCGAAACTTCGACGCACAGCCCCGCAGAACGACGCGCAGCCGGAAAACAAGCAGGAAAATCCACGCTCAGACCCGGGACATCTGGTAATCCCCGCGACCCACAGAAAGAGACTGTCCGCGCGCTGGAAACGACGCTCGACTTCCCCGCGTGGAAAATAACGACGCAAGTCCGTGTGTGCTGGGGAGAAATCGACGCACACACCCTTTTTCCACGCATCTCTTCCTTTGTGGCCCTCTGAGGAGATTTTCCACCAGAAACCAGGTACTTTGTGTTTGAAAGAGACTCTGTTTACTTTCTAAAGACTTAAGACACTTTGGCCCTCATTCTGACCCTGGCGGTCTTTTCGCAAGACCGCCGAGTTACCGCCGCGGTGAAGACCGCCGACCGCGGCGGTATGCCGCTGTGCGCATTCTGACCGCTGGGAGCGTTCCGCCGGAAAACCGCCAGCAGCCACACTGGCGGTCGGCGGGAAAGTGGAGACTGGTCAACCTCCACCGCCACGCCAGCAGAACACCGCCCACAGAATTACGACCCACATATCTGTGTGGCGGTCTTCTGTTGGCAGTCTTCTGTTGGCGGTCACCTCCCCATGGCTCCCGTCGCCTCCCGGAGGACCAACGCACAAGGTAAGTTGATCGTCCGTGAGGGGAGGGGGTGGGGGGGTGTTGTGTGATGTGGGCGTGCATGGGGGTGTGCGTGTGAGTGTGTAGAGGGGGTGTGTGAGTGCGTGTATGCGGGCGGGGGTGCTGCTGTGTCTATGGGTAATGTGTGCTGTTCGGCAGGTGCGCATGTCTGCATGTATGTGTGCGGGTATGTGTCCCCGTTGTGTATGTGTGTGTAGGGGGTGTGTATATGTGCATGTTGGGGGTGTGTGCATGTCGGGGTGCATGTATGTGCATGTCGGGCTGGGGGTGGGGAGGGGGTTCGTACCACCTCTGGGGGGTGGCAGGGGGGTGGAGGGTGTGGGGGGAGGACTCGGGTGGGTAGTGGGGGGTGGGGGAGACCCCTATCAGTGCCAGGGAAGGAATTCCCTGGCCCCGATAGTGCTTACCGCCATGGTTCGCACGGCGGTTCCCGCCCGCAAGAAACCGCGGCGGTAGGCAGGGTCATAATACCCTTGGCGGTCTTGGGACGACCGCCGGGCCGGAGTGCGCAAACTCCAGCCCGGCGGTCATGACCGCCGTGGCGGTCGGAGTGGAGAAGTGGCGGTCGGTCGCGGCGGGGACCGCCGCGGTCAGAATGCCATTTTTAATACCGCCGGTCTGTTCGCGGTCCGACCGCCGTCTCTCCGCCGACCGCCAGGGTCAGAATGAGGGCCTTTATATCACTTTTCAGTGATATCTTTACAAATTCATATTGCAACTTTGATCGTTTTGACCTGAAGATACCCAGATAAATATTATATATTTTTCTAAACACTGTGGTGTATTTTTGTGGTGTTATGCTATGGTGTTGTATGATTTATTGCACAAATGCTTTACACATTGCCTTCTAAGTTAAGCCTGACTGCTCGTGCCAAGCTAATGGAGGGTGAGCACAGGCTGATTTTGGATTGTGTGTGACTTACCCTGACTAGAGTGAGGGCTTTTGCTTGGACAGAGGGTAACCTGACTGCCAACCAAAAGCCCCATTTCTAACAATATCCAAAAGCAACATAGTGTGGTCATATAGATAAATGACTTTGTCCCGAAAGAAGTGTCTGCAAGCCCCAATGCCTGGAGTGCACTCTGGAGTGCGGTCACTTAGTGCTATGACGAGCGTCACTTTCCTTTGTTTATATTTTACAGCTACCGGTGGCTGTGACCTGCACCCACTCCACGAAGGTGGATGAGGCCGGGTAATATCGGAACTTGCTTTTGGTATGTGTATGTATGTATGTATGTATATATATATATATATATATATATATATATATATATATATATATATATACTTACCTTTTAATATTTTGGATTCGATATATATATATACACACACACACACACAAGAATATATATATATATACACATGTATATTCCCAGCATAGGAATATATATATATACACACATTTAAGAATAGCAAACCTATACTTCCCTACCTTCTCTGTATACACTTAGCTTTTGATATTTTATCCCTCGATATTCTGCCAACAACATTTTTATATGTGGATATTATTGGGGTCGATCTTCAGTGGTACAACTGTCCACGTGCCGTGAGTAATACGTAACGTGTGAAGTGTGCTGTTTGCATCACTATCAAGCGCGGCATGGCTCTGGCATTTCTGGTGAAGAACAGTCGTGTGATACGAGAATATCCGCCACGACAAATGACAGTGAGACTAGTAAACTAAATAATGGAAGCATGTTAGCTCACAGCAGCTAGAATAAAACACGTTGATAAAAGCGAGCTCTAAGTGCCAGCACCATGAAGCCCAAGAAACCAAACATGAGACGTGAAACACTGTGAATTGTTAATATGATGTTGAGCGTTAAAGACACGCAAAATTATGTTGAAAATAACTCATATTTATACTTCTTTAGCGCCGCATTTGCGTCATGTTTTGACGCAAAAGCGACGCAAACATCCAAAATACAATTGGCCCGTATTTATACTTTTTGACGCTAAACTGCGCTAACGCAGTTTAGCGTCAAAAAATTTTGCGCCGGCTAACGTCATTCTGAAGCGCCATGCGGGCGCCGTATTTATTGAATGGCGTTAGCCGGCGCAAGCAGACCGGCGCTGCCTGGTGTGCGTGGAAAAAAACCACGTACACCAGGCAGCGCCGGCGTTGGGAAAAGTGGCGCTAGGGCGTCTTAAAAATGGTGCAAGTCAGGTTGACGCAAAAAAACGCCTCCACCCGATTTGCGCCATTTTTAACGACGCCCAGACGCCATTTACATGAGTCCTGTCTTAGTAAAGACAGGAGTCATGCCCCCTTGCCCAATGGCCATGCCCAGGGGACTTATGTCCCCTGGGCATGGTCATTGGGCATAGTGGCATGTAGGGGGGCACAAATAAGGCCCCCATGCCACCCAAAAAAAAAAAAAAAATATACTTACCTGAACTTACCTGAATGTCCCTGGGATGGGTCCCTCCATCCTTGGGTGTCCTCCTGGGGTGGGCAAGGGTGGCAGGGGGGGTCCCTGGGGGCAGGGGAGGGCACCTGTGGGCTCATTTTGAGCCCACAGGCCCCTTAACGCCTACCCTGACCCAGGCGTTAAAAAGTGGCGCAAATGCGGGGTTTTTTGACCCGACCACTCCCGGGCGTGATTTTTGCCCGGGAGTATAAATACGACGCATTTGCGTCGCCGTCATTTTTTTAGACGGGAACGCCTTCCTTGCATCTCATTAACGCAAGGAAGGCGTTCACGCTAAAAAATGACACTATTTGCCCATACTTTGGCGCTAGACGCGTCTAACGCCAAAGTATAAATATGGCGTTAGTTTTGCGCCGAATTTGCGTCGAAAAAAACGACGCTAATTCGGCGCAAACGGAGTATAAATATGCCCCAATTGTATTTTGGAATTTTGCGCCTCTTTTGCGTCAAAAAGCGGCGCAAATGCGGCGGTAAAAAAGTATAAATATAAATGCTGTATTCGAGTTGGTGAGATAACATGACACCATGCAGGAAGATTGGCTAAAAAAAAACTACAGAAAAAAGACATTTGCATTGAGACTGAGAATGGAGGACTTTAGCTCTGGAAGTAGAGGTGTCAGTGATGAACGAGTCGGGAGCGTCGAGGGCAGACAACTCAAATGTAACGAAGCAGCCTACGAACAGGAGTTATAGAAATAAAAGTTACCAAATGCGTCAATGGCATGAAGGTACGATAAATAACTGTTTTATTCACATATAAGTAAGAAATGTCCATCACTGCATTCGTTTACAGTTATTGTTTATTTGAACGCAGGGGCCTAAAAGCGCTTTTAATATTAAAAAATGTTAAAATGTGTTCTGATATATGAAGAGTTGTGTGGATGGTCCCTGCCACGGGAACAATGCTTTCACGGATGTGTGATGACAGCGCTACTGGGCTGTGCCTGAGAAACAAACAATGCAGAGACCAGGGCTACTATTATTTTTCTTAAATATTGCATTCACGACTTGTGTTAGTGGGTTCGTGTATAATTCAAGAATCACCGCTGATTTTCAACGCGTAAAAGTGAAAGAAAGTGTAAAGATAACTATGTTGCCATTCTAGGCGGTGGAATAGCATATTCCAATACAATATTAAAAACCTGTCGGTGTAATTAAAACGATACTTTACACGTGGTAAAACACATGGACTACTTTAGGGACAATATCGAGCACTGCCATAATGCACGAGGTTGGGAACCACTGCCTTACTGGCATCAAGCTATGTAAAGTAAACGATTAAGAAAAAGCCATGATGTCTCCAGTGAAAAGATTAACGTATTTATACTTTTTTTGCGCCGCATTTGCGTCGTTTTTTGACGCAAAAACGGCGCAAACTTGCAAAATGCCATTGTATTTTGTAGGTTTGCGCCGTTTTGCGTCAAAAAGCGGCGCAAATGCGGCGCTAAAAAAAGTATAAATACATGTTGCTGGAAGTATGAAAACAAACAACACAGGTTCAACAAAAGCAACATAAAAGGAGGACCTGTCCTGTACATCTGGTGAAGTATTATCTGCAAGCAAAACGTTTACGTAACACTGCTGCAAGTATTTGAAACATTCGAAATATTACAGACATTACCCAAATTCTGACAAGACAGCAACTTAAAATACTTACCTACCCGATCCAAAAATAAAATAACAGGAGTAATACAAAGCATGCAGGCGGTGGTAAACTGGTGCCCGAGGGGAGGGCATTTGGCAGCAGAGGGTGGAGGAGATAAGCACATGAAGGAGGGCGCTGGAAAACACATGCACTCTCATGGAGTGGTTAAGCAAAAAGAAAACAGTAGTTCCCTAAAAGTAAGCAGTAGGATAGAAGCCAGCCAGTCAGAAAGAAAGTAAAGAGGCTTTGCTGAAGGGGAGGTTGAAACACAAGATGGGCAAGCTAGCACAAAGAAAACCATTAAATAAGAATCACGCAATTGAGAGTCACAATAAAGCCACCCAAGTGTACGCAATGGCCAGGCTATAGGACCCAGTCCCTTTTTGTTAACCCCCACAATACGTCAGAGCTTGCGCTGTCGGGGAGGCTCGACTTAAAAAAAATTGAAAGATAGAGACATTAAGTCAGTGTATGCCCTTATGGGTAGCAGAGATGAGGGTTACATCATAAGATCCTTCAGCGGCATGGGTCAACGTAGATGGGAAGGGTGGGGTTGGTGGGGTGGGGGGGGGGGGGGGGGGGACGAGGGGAGCATGACCACAGCAGAAATGACAAAGAGGACCCTCCAGAAATGTTTCACTACACAAGTCATCCCCGCGAATGACAAACCCTGTTCTAGATCCCCCATTCCATTCTAGCAATTGGAGTTCTGTTTTATACATATTAAATGCTGGACTTTATACACCAAAATTCAAGGAGAAAAGACATGTTTCTGACAAGTTATTCATTATGCCTGTCTCTAAAAATTAGCAGAGTAGGAGAGCCTTTGTGCTGCAGGATCAGGGGCAGAGCGAAAAGGAGGATGCCTCACAAATTTCTGACTACGCAGACCACCCATGAAAGATGCGAGTGGCTGAACTTTTCTTACATTCCCCTTTACGTGCTGGTACTTGGAGTTGTATTTTTTTACTGAGTATAAGCACCAGAGTGCAAAGAAGAATGAGGTATGAATGAGGCACTATGCTGGCAATTGTACAATTCAGTAAGGTGGGATTCTGCATTAGGAAGAGCTGTTAGACAGAGAGTCCCAGGAATACTATATTAATAAACCTCTGTGCGGGGAGGGGCATTGCAGTCAGGCTGCTGAGACATATTGGATGCTGGTTGAGGAGGGGAAATTCAAAGATAATATGAAATTGATCCTGTTGCATGTGGAGCTGCAAGACAACAGCACTATGGTTTTTTATACTAAATCTTAGTACGTGTCCCCGCACAAGGCAAGCATTCATTTAGTGAACATTTTAAAGGCCTGGTTGTGCAGCACTAAACTGCAAGCACCTACGCAACCTTTCGTAAATAAGGACTTGCATGAACAGGCACCACCAACGAGCACGCACATCTAGAAAATGAGGACATTTAATTAAATGCCATGCTGCTTAGTCGTGCCCCTTAAGGGCCTGTAACCCCTGCCCCCTAGCCTGTTACCCACACTCAGCCTAGTGAGAATAGACTTCCCATTTAGAGCTCCACTGCAAACTGAGAGATACAGCCTTAGAAGTGTCCAACAGCTTCATGAAGTTACTGTACCATAAAACTGTCTGGGAGGGGGTTGGGGAAAGGGGGGGGGAGTAGACCTGGGGGCAGATTTACTAACTTTTAGCACAATGTACCGCAGCAACCAAAGCTGCCACAGTGCACAAGAAAGAGAAAGTAATTCAGAGCCACAATCACTAAATATGCTCTGCACTGGCGCACAAATAACGCTCCCTAGCAACGCATACACACCTTTGCACCCTGGTGCAAGGTGTACGTGATGTCCAGCATAGGTTTTGTACTAGACGTTTACAGTTCCAGTCAGAAAATCCTATGCCTAGTCATTTTTTAACATTTCACACACTGAACGTTTTTGTACAATGCACCAAACAATGTTTGACCTATTTGGAGAAATTAATATATTTCTCCAACTTTGCACTTGCCTTAAAAAGCGTTTATGTTGGGATGCACAGCTTGGTATGACAATTGTAATAGATAGGCTTTGCATAATAATAAAATGGGCACTTTCGCTGGAATGTCGAAGTAACGCCATCTTGCTGTAAAGTGGCATAAAGCGTTGTTTTCTCTAAAAATTGCACTTTTCCAGTGCAAAAAAAAATCTACTGGAAATTAACCATCCTTTAAGGAATTTGTGCCGCATTGCGATGGCACAAAGCCATGATGACTATGCCCCTTTAAGCTTATCTACGACCCCAAATATGTAGGAGTTCAACTGACGAAAACTGAAGATGTGAATTATCACCTGATTACCGCTTCTTCATGAGGCACGAATTTTACAACCCTCTCCCGGGCATTTTTCTGACAGCTAGGCTCCAAAAGACTCTTTCTAAATCTCAGGCACTGGTGTATTTTACATATAAAATATATATTTTTATGAGAACAATTACCACCTTTGGAGAAGTTTCACAGTGCTCCTTGCAGTGGACCGCGACTACATGAGGATACCACCGCCTTGTGGCAAGAAAGTAGAAAGCAGCTACTCTGATAGAACCGCTAGCATAGATTCCGTGATTTTGTTTCAAAGTAAATAAATAAAAAAAAATGAAGTAAGCACTAGAGCCCAGGGCACATTTCAGGACACCATTGCATCTTGCACCACCCACAGCCCATGCCAGCATTGTGAAGTGTCAGTAGCAACGCATCCACTAATCAGCACACTCATACAAGCCTAACAATTTGGACTATATCAGACTACCCATAGCTGTCCGAATGGCAAGTATTATTCATTCAGGGAATATAAAACACACTGGCAGGCAAACAGCGCCACCCTATGGTGCACGTCAAAAGTGCTGGTGTTGAGAATTAAGCGCTGGTGCTGAGCACAAGAAACAGCTTAAATTGAGCACTACAAGAATAGCTCTAATTTAGATATTTTTGGTTTCGGAACTCAAGTAAGATATTGACAGTGTTGTCGTGAAATTCTCCGGAATACATCAAGCATGTCTGTGAAAGTGTTGAAAAGGCTGCTTTAATAAAACAGGTCTGACAATTGGCGGAATGGAGCACACAGTCTTTCCCTTTACACAGGCGATATTATGTTGTATTGTAATAGTATTTATATAACTCTAGCGCTTACTACCACTGACGAGGCGTCAAAGCGCTTTTCGGCGAGTAGCACGCTACCCCGGAACCCAAAAGGAATTAGTGGTGGATTAGTATAGGGGAATATGAGTACAGTTTTAGTATTACTATGAGTTCATTTGAGCCCTGGATATGTGAGTTTGTTGGTGCTGTTGTACCTCAGAGACTTCCAGGGAACACATACGGAATTGGCCTGCCTTTTATCTACCTTTGGGGATCTTTCGGGTCTCCAGATTTACTTCAACAAATCGTGGGTGTACTGCTTTCCTGGTACCAATATGGAGCCCATGATGCACTTCGGGGCTAAATATATTCCAGTAGCCCCTTGCACATTTCGATATCTTGGCATCCAGATATATCGAATTGGTACAGATCTCTTGGAGGGCAACCTGTTGAGGGCGATAACAGGACTTAACTCGCAAGTGGCCTTTTGGATCACTCTGCCACTACCAGTGGGTGGATGATTGGCCACGGCCAAACTGGCGATGCTGCTGCGTCTTCTCGATCACTCCATAAACGCACCCGTCAATGTGCCTCAGGCTACCTTCCCTTCCGCCGGTTGAATAACATTTTAACAGATCTCACGTGGGGCAGAGGCAGCACAGAATTAAGCTAGCCAAAATACAACTCACCACAGACCAGAGTGGTATTGGGGCTCCTCATTTTAAGGCATACTGCACTGTCGGGCAATTAAAACGGATCACCTACTGGTTAGCTGGTCGTAACCTATTTGAAGTACATTACACCGAGGCACAACTAGAACAGGGCCAACTACATCGCCTACTACACTCGGACACCCAACCATTGCCATCACCGCTGCTACTATTGAGTATTGCACTCAAATATTGGAAGCTAGCAAAATTTTACACGTAGTTAGGACATCATATGCCACGAATATCCCCCAAGGGGCCTTCCCTCATCGGCAGGAACATTAACAAAATGCAGACTTGCACCCTGGGAGCAGGAGGGGGTGACAACGGTGGGAGATCTCTTTGCAGATAGCTCTCTGATGGCACACAAGTACTTCATAAACACACACAACCTCACGAACAGCCTCTTCCTTACACACACCAGTATCCTCAGAGTAGTACCAACGTGATGGGCGTCAGATGATTAGGAACTCCTGTCCACAGATTACTAAAGACACTCTATATCATGGGCCAGGATTGACATTTAGTAAGATGGTTCTATAAGGGCCTCAGAGCACAACTCGTGGTCCCTTGGGTCCCACTACGTGAAAAATGGGAAACTGACATGCCCAAAACATTTCCTGATGAGAGCTGGGAGATGGTTCTTGCATACCTCAGTAGGGTATCCTGTAACACCAGATTTAAATGTAGCCAATTCGCCATCTTACACAGGGCATTTCTAACTCCTCACCACATCAACACGAGATACCCGATGGCTAACTCTGCCTGCCCCTGCTGCCGGGAGGAAAGAGTGGATTTGCTTGACATACTGTGGGCATGTCCTCGACTGACAGCCTACTGGGCCGGAATAAATGAAACACTTAGGCCCATATTTATACTTTTTGACACAAAACTGCGCCAACGCAGTTTTGCGTCAAAAAAATTAGCGCCGGCTAACGTCATTCTGAAGCACCATGCGGGCGCCGTATTTATTGAATGACGTTAGCCGGCGTTAGCCACCGGCGCCGTCTGGTGTGCGTTAAAAAAAACGACGTACACCAGGCAGCGCCGGCGTAGGGGAATATGGAGCTTGGGCGTCAAGAAATGGGGCAAGTCAGGTTGAGGCAATTTTTTCGCCTCAACCCGATTTGCGCCATTTTTTTTCACTCCCAACCCCCATAGAAATGACTCCTGTCTTAGCAAAGGCAGGAGTCATGCCCCCTTGCCCAATGGCCATGCCCAGGGGACTTCTGTCCCCTGGGCATGGTCATTGGGCATAGTGGCATGTAGGGGGGCACAAATCAGGCCCCCCTATGCCACAAAAAACAAACAAAAAAAAACACTTACCTGAACTTACCTTAATGTCCCTGGTATGGGTCCCTCCAGCCTTGGGTGTCCTCCTGGGGTGGGCATGGTTGACAGGGGGTGTCCCTGGGGGCATGGGGGGCACCTCTGGGCTCCTTCAGAGCCCACAGGTCCCTTAACGCCTGCCTTTTGCAGGCGCTAAAAAACGGCGCAAAAGCGGCCGTACGTCATTTTTTTTGACCCGCCCACTCCCGGGCGTGATTTTTGCCCGGGAGTATAAATCCCACGCACATGCCTCGGAGTCGATTTTTTAGACGGGAACGCCTACCTTGCATATAATTAACGCAAAGTAGGTGTCCACGGTAAAAAATGACGCTAACTCCATGGACTTTGGCGCTAGACGCGTCTAACGCCAAAGTATAAATATGGAGTTAGTTTTGCGTCGAAATTGAGTAAAAAAAAACAACGCAATTTCGGCGCAAACGGAGTATAAATATGCCCCTAAGGGCAACTGCGTTGGCGCAGTTTTGTGTCAAAAAGTATAAATATGGGCCTTAGAGAGTTGACAAGCCTTACAGTCAGGCATAACCCAGAATATGGGATACTGGGCATACCCATCCGACCACGGGGCTCCAAGGTGGAAGAGAGATTTACAAAACTAGCATTATTGCTGGAAAAGTGCCTGCCTACCAGGAGGTGAAAGCCAGCTGTACTCCCTAGAGTTGGGGAGGAGATACAACGATGGGGCGTCGCAGAGAGTTAAGCTCTCCAACCGGAAGAATTTAAAGGACTTCACAAAACGCCTATTTCAATGGGATGGGATTTACTTCTAGAAAGCTTCACAGCACAGGAGCCAGTACCCTGATATAAACGCACATATAATATAATCAAGTAACTTAATTCACATTCGATACCGATAGGTGAACTCATGTCCCATAAAAGTATCATTATTTAGGATGCACATACCTTGACATTCCTGTACTAAGATGGCCACCCCTATTATACCCTTTAAGTACAAACGGCTCACGTCTTACAGACACAGCCAATATTTTGTTGTTGTTGGGAAACTGGGAGGGGGGTTAGAGAAAAGGGTCAAACAATATGTCATAATGCATCATAATAACATTTCTATGATATTTTCGATGGATATGATGATGATGTGCTTTGTTGCCATACTCAGGACTCCTGTAATGTTCCCTTCTGTAGAAACCAATACATTTGTATAAAAAAATAAGACAGGTCTGACAACAGAGCCTTGCAACCTAACCAAAGGCCGTACTAATACAAAAGAACAACCACATGTCCATTCTTTAACACAGCGGCTCCCAACCTGTGGTCCGTGGACTCCCAAGGGTCCGTGACAAATTCCCAGGGGGTCGCGCAAGCCTGGGCGGGGAGGAAGGCACTTCTCCAGCTGGGGCCTCTGCCCAAACATGTGTGTTTTTATTTTTATTACTTCCTTTGTGCAGCAGTTATAAAGCAAAATTCCTTGTACATCCAGCGTCAAGATAACTCTAGTGATTAATGTACCTGCTGGAGTGAGATGGGAGTTGTGTCTAGTGGCGTATTTGACTTGTGTAAAGTAGCGCAGATGGCTAATATGCCTGCTGCAAATAACGTGTATCATGCAAATAACAGAATTTTATGGGCATAGCACAGTGCGTTACTGCTTTTGTCACAGAGATTCTTTTGTTACTGGGCAGTTCAAAGTTTACAATCGTAATCTAGCACAGAGAGATATGAACCTCCATTAAAGAACTGCATGCAAACTGCATGGCTCAATTTGAAAAGTTGTTTTTCCCCAGTCTTTCATTTTCCCTATGCTGCTTAAAAAGATTTGCTTGCGTAGAAATACATTCTTATTATTAAAGGCAATGCTAACCACTGTGTTGTGTTCTGAATCCTGAGTTTGTGCTTCTCCAGATCAAGCACTCTTAGAAAATGCCTGCTAGTGTGGATGGCTTGTGACTCCTACACCTTGTAGTCCACTGTAAAGTGCTGGACGCCCTACACTTGTATGAGAGGTACTATTAAACAAATTAATTACATGTGACAGAGAGGCTATGGAGAGATGAGAGGCCCTTATGGTTTTATTTCCTTTCCACACCACATATTTATATGAAAAAGCTTTCTCAGATCTATTGTACCTAAAAAATAAAAACAAAAGTTGCTTGGGAAATGTAGACTCTGAGCTGAGGATTCGACTTTCCTAAATAAAACCAAACGTAGAAAAGTTAGTTGCTGGGACGCAGCGCCAACCTTCCCATTACATTTTTTCGATTTTTGCAATATTAAATAATTATTTCTTTATAATTCAAGTATTTGTTTGGTGTCTACTTGTTGGTGTATTTTTGCAAATTACTGTTTTAATGTTTTTTTTTTGTGAATTTTTTTTTTAGTCCTCATTCACAGAGCTCCCTTTGCTTGTCAACCGACACATGGGAAGTTACTTTCGGCCAGGGGTTACCCTCTCTTCTCGACCAATCCTTAGACTATCTTAAGTCCCCAAGGATTTCAGAGTAGGGTGTGTAATCATCGGACCAATAACACAAAACCATATCAATTTCAACAAACAATAAAAATAAAAGTAAAGTTACAACCCTCAGTGATCTATTTTCCAATCCAACAATGGTGCCCAGAAATCCCCTCGCACCTTATCTTTTCCCCCTATAGCTTGATCCAAATCTGCTATACTTAATATATCTCTAAGCCATTCTGCATATCCTGGCGGAGCCATCGACATCCATTTCCTGCATATTTCTCGTCTCCCCAACACTATTGCATAGAATACTAACTTTTTCTCTCTTACCGTAACAGGCCGTCCCAACCAATCCTGGGTTTGCCCGAAAATTATCAACCTTAAGGAGGCCTCTATTCTCTGTTTCAGAATACTCGAAATTGCTCCACATACTTCTTCCCAAAAGTGTCGAACATCCAAGCATTCCCAAAACATATGAATATCTGTAGCTTGGGCCACCCCACATTTTGAACAGTTCACCCCCTGGCCTCCTTTCATTTTAGATAATTTATCTGGGGAAATGTAAGCTCTATGTAGCGTGTAATAATGATTTTTCTTTAGCAC
This sequence comes from Pleurodeles waltl, assembly GCF_031143425.1. Taxonomy (NCBI): domain Eukaryota; kingdom Metazoa; phylum Chordata; class Amphibia; order Caudata; family Salamandridae; genus Pleurodeles; species Pleurodeles waltl. The sequence continues at coordinate 705,423,358 of NC_090450.1, forward strand.
AGCGGGTTTCACTGTACCATGGAGCAGTGCTAATGACTCCTTCCACCACCTTTCAAGCAGTTCTTCCGAAAAACAATCTCCCCACAGTTTTGCAGGAAGGTCAAAATCGCCATCTACCCCTTCCAGGATCCCCCAGTACCAAGCTGACACTTTGTGGGGGCCTATTAAAGGGCACGGGATAATCACATCCAAAGGGTTGTTCTTACCCACACCTTCCTTAATCCCTTTGGCCCATTCTCTAACTTGCAAATATTTCCACCTAGACAGGGCTCCTCTCGTTAGTAACACTAATTCTTCCCATGAAAGCAGGTCTCCTTCAAAAAACAACTCTCCCCAGTGCTCTACTCCCGCCTGTTTTAACGGTAACGCTAGTATGTCTTGAAAACATTCTGGAGTACCCGGGGAATCCCAAATAGGTGCATTGGAGTTATAGTAGGTTAGTTTTACTAATCGTCTGATCCGATACCAACATTCCGCTAGGCCCCGCATAATTTTCAGCCTTATCTTCTTGTAGAATTTGGGGTCCCCAAATTTAAAAATAAAGTTTGTTGACGCACCCTTAATATTAGAAGCCATTGTTTTGAACATTAGACCAACTGTTGTAGAGTCCGATGTGGAAAAAACTCTAAAGTTTTTTAAAAGGAAAGCCCAAGCATAATATTGCAAATCCGGTAATGCCAAACCTCCCTTTTGCTTACGCCGCCTCAACTTTCTCCTTGAAATTCTAACCCCCTTAGAGTTCCAAATAAAATCGCTTATTAGGCACTGCATTTTTTCTATATATTTTTTCTGCATAGGGAGTGGAGAAGTTGAAAACAAAAAATTCTATTTTGGGAGAATAGACATTTTTACCAAGTTAACCCTGCCTATAATAGACAAAGGGAGATGGGTCCAGCCTTTTAATAGGCCCTTACATTCCAGCAGTAATTTAACCTGATTCCTCTCTACTAGTTGATCAATGTTTTGAGGTATCAAAATTCCCAAATATCTGATTTCCTTCTTACAATGGACTGATTTATAATCCATATTCCATGCCATTATCTCTGTTTTATCTACATTCACCTGATACCCTGAAATCTTGCCAAATTCTTCCGCAAGCCTAATAGCCTCAGGGAATGCCGTTGAAAGATTATCAGTAAAAAGCAGAAGATCGTCTGCGTACAGAGATAATTTTTTCTCCCAGCCCTGACAACGGAAAGGGGAAATCACCCTGTTTCGCCGAATCTTTCTTGCAAAAGGCTCCATATACAAATTAAACAGTACAGGGGATAACGGGCAACCCTGTCTAGTACCCCTTGCAATAACAATTGGGCCGGTAAGATTCCCATTCACTAATATTCTGGCGGTGGGGGCCTTATAGATTTGGTTTACTACCCCACACACATTAGTTCCCAGATTAGTCTTCCTTAACAGAAACTTTAGATAGTCCCAATTTACTTGATCGAAGGCTTTAGCTGCATCAATTGTAATAATCCCCAAAGGGGAATCGAGTGATACCGCAAGGTCTATTGCCCCAATCAATTCGTAAGTCAACTCGTGGAGGTATCTACCTTTTGAAAAGCCCTTCTGATCTGAGTGTATTAAGTTATTTGCAACTTTATTTAGTCTGTCCGCTATAATTTTAGAAAATAGTTTGTAATCACTATTCAAAAGTGAGATAGGTCTGTAAGATGCACGGTTAGTCGGGTTTTTACCCGGCTTCAAAATCAACGTGATAACCGCTTCATTCCAAGAGAGAGGCATATCTATCTCATTAAAAAAGATTCTACCGAATAATTCCAACAAAATCGGGCTTATAAGGTCCCCTAAAGCTTTATACACCTCCACCGGGATACCGTCGGGGCCCGGAGCTTTCCCGTCTTTGCCCCCCGCTAGGGCCGCCCTTACCTCCTCAGCTGTAATAGGGACATTTAACCATTCCCGAGTTTGTTGCGAAATCTGTGGCAAGGTATCTTGAGCTAGCCAGTTTTCTACCCGCTTTACTTCCCCATCCACATGTTCCGTATACAGGGATACATAAAAATCTTGAAACCCACGTTCAATATCCTCCCTATATATCAGTTTTTCACGTGTATCCTCGATCATTATTTCCTTAATCTGGCTCCTAACCAGATCTGATTTGGCTTTCCAAGCTAACAGCTTCCCTGAATTTTCCCCATATTCAAAGTGTCTTAATTTGCTGACCTCCCATCTTTTCGCAATGCGTGCCGGCAAAATATCAGCCAGTTGCGATCTTAACTCAGCCAATTCCACTCTTCCAGTCTCCTCCTCCTGCGACCCAATCCCTCTACCAACCAACATTTCGGTTTTTAACAGCATCTCCTGCTCTAAAGCCCTTATTTTGTCTCTAAACACTTTATATTTGTAGCATGCTATACTTTTGAGTACCCCTCGTATTACCGCCTTAAAAGAATCCCAAACCACTGATAATGGTGCCGACCCTATGTTAATGTTAAAGAAGGCCTCGGATTCCCTACGTACATACAGCAAGACGTCTTCATCTAATATTAGTGCACGCTCCAATGTCCATCTTCTAACCAGCCTTCTCTGTGGAGCAGACAAATGCAGAATTACTGCCGCATGGTCCGACAAATGTGGCGGCAGATATTCGACTTCTTCAACGTTTTCCAACAACCTTTCATCAACTAGGAAATAATCGATACGTGACGCATGGCTATATTTCTTATTAAAAAAGGAGAAGGCTCTAGCCTCCCCTTTCTTCTTCCGCCAAATATCACACAGACCTTGGTCTTTCATCATTCTCTTTAAAAAACATTGCGCTTTGGGTGTACCCAAAGACCTACAAGAGTCAGACCTATCCAATCTATTGTCCAGAACCACATTAAAGTCACCCGCCATAATAACTGAATCTGAGAATCCAATAAGCTGAGAGAATACTTTCTTTAAAGATCCGCTATCGTCGCAGTTTGGGCCATAATAGCCAGCCAGAACTAAGGATATTTCATTCACCTGTAATTTTACTATAATCCACCGACCAGCTTGGTCTGTCTTTATTTCGAAGATTTCTGGTCTGACTTGAATTCCTTGCTTAATTAAAATAGCTACCCCCATTGTATGGAAATTGTGGGAGGTGCAAAAACACATTTGCACCCACTTTTGAGTGCTAAATAGCTCTTTACACTCGTCCTCTGCCAAATGAGTTTCCTGCAAAATTAAAATTTGCACCGGGGAATCCTTTAAATATTGAAGAATTCTGTTTCGTCTCGACTTAGTTCTCAACCCATTAATATTCCATGAGAGAAGTTTTATCATAAACTTGCCCTCCCCCTGGCCCATGCCGATTTTAGTCATTTAAAATTAACCCACCACCCCACCGCCTAGGTGAACGAGAAACAATTTCTGACCTTATCCCCAAAAACTCACCCCCTTGTACCCCCCCTCCCTAACCCCTCCCAAGGAGAACCCCCCCACTATGTCAGCCACCATGGGCCTGATTTTAGAGTGCCCTGCCTACCTGGGGGGCACAAAATTCAAGAACTTATTGCAAATATTACACATGATCAGCCTGTTCTTTCCTAATAGCATCTAACAATTCATCTGCCTTATCTATCTCTCTTATATTATACATTTTGTTATTATGCATTATTCGTAAAAAAGCTGGGAATTTCAATTGAGCCGTGGCTCCAAGTTTTTTGAATTCATCTAGCCTTTTTCCCAGCTCCCACTGCCTGTCCATAGTGATTTTAGATAAGTCAGATCTGATCTCAAAAGTCACATTATCCATCTTTAATGCCTTCTGTTGGAACGCCTTGGTCAAAATTTTCTCTTTTAGATGATAAGTTAAGAAATTAACTAAAATTTTCCTTGGTCTTATACTATTGGGCCGCCTCGTGAAGGGATCCCGGTGGACTCTCTGAATGTCTCTTTCGATCTCTTCATTACTTTCCTCCAGCTCACAGACCGATTTGATTAGTGAGACAACGTATGACTTAAGATTTACTCCTTCTGCTCCTTCCGGAACTTTTAACAATTTTAAGTTGTTCCTACGTGAGTGGTTTTCCAGATGCTCGATCCTAACTTGTAAGCCTTGTTCTTTTTCACTCAGGCCTCGGATTTCATCCTTGTGGAGCTTCAACTCCTCCTTTATCCCCCCACTGTTTCCTCTAAAGTCTGGATCCTCTCCATCAAGTTATCAATTTTTTTTTCCAATACCTCGCAAGTTTCTCGAATTTCGCCTTGATTGCACTCCGAACTTGCGAACCCTTTCTTTATATCCTCTGATATGGAGAGGATCACTTCCTCCATAGAGGGGGTATGCCTCAGATCTGGGGGGGGACTAACGACTTGTGCTACTTGGCCTAATTCTTCCTGTTGTGGAGTGGGCAACATATCACCTTGACATATCATATCAGCACCCATGCCAGCTTGTGTATTCTCGTACAAGGGTGAATTTGCAAATAAGGGGGAAAAACCTTCTTCGGCCTCCTTACCAGCATCTGTACCACTTCCAACGTCTTTAATCACAAAAGTATCCATTTTCCCTTGCCCCGGCACTAGCACAATATCCTCTGGCCCAGCCCTAAAGTAAGACCTTAAAGAGGGTGTCAGTCTATGTTTTATTTTTGTTCTTCCTTCAATCCCTTCTCTTTTTTTTTTTGGGCAGTTCGCCAGAGCCGGGGTTTTTCCTTTTCCCTTCAGCTTCCCTAGGCTATTACTGGCCACCGGATCCCTTCTGTCCCCAGTTATCTCCAACCCCTGCCCCCCTACCTGCCATAAGCTGAAGGAGGGCTGGGGTGGAGCGGGGCTCTTCTCCTCCTCTCGAGCCTTGCCTGAGGCTCCAGCACCAGCTACTTTCTCGCTGGCTCTTCTTGGTATGTCAAAAGGAGCGCGTATAACCGCGCTACCAAGCTCCCGGGATGTCTTCCCGGGAGCCTTGCCGGTGCTGGCGTTTCCGGGATTCCCCCGAAGGGGAATCCTTGCCGATCCTCTGCGCGCCCGGTGGAGCTCCAGTGCGGCACGCCCCCAGTGTCGGAGTCTCCCGCCGGGTGCCTCGTCCGGATTACAGCGCGAGCGGCTCTCTGGGAGTTCCTCCCAACACATTCGGCCGATCCTCTCCGCGTGAGTGCCACGCCCCCCCAGGTACGGCAGACGTCACGTCTAGCGAGCTGCGGCCGTGACGGCCCTAACGCAGCCCGCCGTGTCCTCCCTCTGTCGACTCCACCTTTAATGTTTGAAATTGACATCATACAAATTGTTTGGGGGTCCCCGGCTTCCAGAAATGATTCAGTGGGGGCCGTCAGGAGTCAAAAGGTATCCCGCACAGACACCAACTGGATGAACACATCCATAATTTGTTCTCATTTTGCTCCATAGACAATGGTCTAGCTAATTGCCCTGTGTCTTTTCTGTTTAGTACATCCCCACCCCTTGCTTGCCCACATTAATACAATCACTTTTTCTAATTAATTCCTTATCAGATAATCACAGCTCAACTGCAATTCCCATACATGCACATGTCCTCCTGTCGTAGTTTGGATTCTTGCCCTGGGCAAGACTGCTGGTTTAAGGATGACAGCACTTATGTTTGTAGGTGACTATGCCTGTCCTACAACATGTCGCAACTGTGGTCCCAACCCTCCCGGCTCACTAGCAGTACCTCACCAACAACCCAGACAGTCAAAGGTGATTTGTGGCAGCCTTTCCGCATGGACTCAGAAGTATGACATCTCAGGGAATGTCGTGGTTAAACGGAGATTACCCCTTTCTCACAGATATATTATATCTCAACCAAACACAGGCAATAACAAAGATGCAGTAATGTTTCAATAGTTTTTATTCAACATAATGTGGTAAATCGTATTGGCTGCAATGATTAGGATTATGAACAGTACAAGAGATAGAATTGTAAAGGGGGTCATGATTATGAAGACCCCCACCATCTTGTATTAGCATAGGAAGACATAAAGCGTATCATATGTCCGTGTATCCTATCATAATTAGCCTAACCTTCTACCTAGAGGGGAGCTGGGTATGTTAAACCTAATCTGCCAATGCCATGTCCCAGGAAGGAGCCCCCAACCCTGGTTACCTTGAATGAGGTCTCGAGCTCAGACTTCGGCAGAACACGAAGTTCGGGTCAGGGTCAAGGCGACGTGCAGCATCGATAGCAGTGATGGTACCTGGTCGGAATCCCTCTGATTATCTGTCTAAAGTGTGATGTATTTATACAGATCTGCTTGGACCCCTGACGTAGGTTGTTCCAAAACAATAGATTATGCTGCATGCTTGGGACGGTAATTTCTAATGTGAGCCCCTATGGTTTGTTTGTCTTTGTTGTATGAGTTGACGCCTTAGTGAGGTGACACTGATAACCTAACTCTAAACAAAAAGGGCCTAACTATAAAAATGGTAGCCATCGTAGAAGATTTAATTAAATAAATGGTCTAAGACAGAGCAAGCTAAGTAGGTTAAAAGTCACTAGGTGACGGGGGCACAAGTCTGCAAGCCAAAAGCGAAGCTAACTCCCGTTATCCCACCAGTACTGTATGACACCAGTACTGGCCGCCACCGAAGGTGTGGTAATCCAAATGCTAAAAAAGCTGCTCTGAACTAAAAGCAAGGCATAAAAACCAAATCTAAAAACATAATTAAAAATTGAATGTTTAAAACATACTGAAGAGACTTAAAGTCAACCATGACAAGCACAGCAGGCCAAAGTAAATCATTGTGGCTTAGAGCTATAGTCATGATCTTGAAGACTAGCTCCGAAGTCACCATGCAAAAAGTAATAAAAAAATGAGGCCAAATCGTCTGATGTGAGATCGATCACTTGGGCGGATGGATTCACAGAGCAACAGTGCACAGTAGTCTCAAGTGCGGGTCCACCAGCATCAGTGCCATTGTCCATAGATGGTAGAACCAACACTGAGGGTTCATAAGAGGCCTCGCGGATCAGCCTTAGTCTCATGGGGCACAAGCGTGTATGAAACCTCATCGGGGACATCAGCAGTTCTGGGTCCACAGGAAATACTGGCAGGACGGCAAGACACACAGTTGGCAAATGTTCGAAGAAGCACCAAACTCAGCGAAAGACCGGCTGCACGCACCAGAGTAGTGGTCGAAATGACAATGACAAGTTCCTCCAGCAAAGAAACATTGAAGGTCTGAACCATGCGTTCACAGCACAGTTGCGCTGGTGGCAGTTGCTCCATCGCTCCGTGTAACTGTAAGGAGACTACCACTACGAATCAGAAAAAACATCAGCAATATTCCGCCAAATAATGCCAAAATGACAGGAAAGCCACCAAACACACTTAAAAAGAGTGAATGGATGGCCGATGGGATGACTCCGAAGATAGCCTGGAAGATGGACACAAATCCATACCCGACAGCCTTAAAGAAGTGGACAAGCCCAGTAGTACTTGAAGCATTGAATATTCTGGATACCAGCTCACCAAAGTGCTTGGGGAAGTTGGTATTTAATAGGGATTGTATCTCGGCTGATGATCTCACAATCTGGAGCGCATACGTCTCTTTTTAGTGGATGTCAACGTGACCTGTTTCTGAAACAGTAGCGCCTTTAGTCTACTCAGCTTGTCATTATTCACATGACTAGTATCAATGTGAGGCCACATTTCTGATACTTTTATCTCTTGTGTGGGGGGAAATAAAACATGTCCACAACACGTACCGACCTTCGAGACTGAAATTGTGTAGGCAATGCCTGGTCGCATACCGCAACAGCTTTGATCGCTCAGCTCCATGTAACTGCCATTGGTAAGTACATGAAATGCTGGTTGAATCAAAGAGATGGGAGTACCCTTAAGAAAACAGGCCAAGTTCGCAAACCTGCATTGCAGTGGCCATGAAGGGACACCTGCTTGCAGATCATAGAATGACTAACAGTAGTCTCACAGTCGCTTCCGCTAAGAAAGACTTCGGGTTCGCCGTTCAGATATTTATAATTAAAAAGCAACTCCCACTCTTCCTTAATAATAGCTATCACCCAAACGCTCATACCTGCCCACGGCAAGATGTTTCAAGCACTGCAAAAAACGAAAGGTGGATATGGGCATATCATTAATGCCATGTATAATCCAGACAGTCGAAGGACTCTTAGCTATCGTAAAAGGCAACTTTTCCAACTTCTCTATATGAAGCATGGTGAAACTCGCTTCCCGTTTAGCCATTGTCTGTTGTTTCTCAGACAGATTAAAAGCAGCGAACAGTTCACTACCGTTAATGTACCTCCATGGAACACAGCCATTTTTCAATGTTTGTAACGTTCAACCAAGCTGCATGGTAGAACGCAGCTGACTTTGTCCATGGTATAAACAGGACATGTCTGACTGAATAATATCAATCGTAGATGACACTATATTTGTGAGCGAATAAATTCTGTTGGACATGGTGTTCATGCCGTTATCGACAACTGCCAAAGTTCTTTCTATATTTTCCTTATCTATCTGCCTTAAGCGTGCTGTGGCTTCTATCTGAGAAAGTTTCCATATCTCATTATACATCGCATATACAAATCTTTTAGAGCGCAGTTTCCTAGGACCCAACAGGAAGTCCTGCAAGTCTATATTTTCAGAAAGTGTGTTCTTGTGTTCTTTAACTGCGGCTAACGTGTTAGACTGTACCCATTGTTGACACAGTTTAGCCACACTGTCTGTCGTCACTATCCCTTTGTGTTGACATGAGATGAAGCAAGGATCTGGCCGGCTAATCTTAAAACCCCTTGAGGAATTTAAAAAACGAGCCTGACATCCATTGGTGTCTATTGGCCAAACTAACCACCCGCTGGGACTGGAAAGTGAAGAATTATAGGTACCAGTCTGAACCTTTACATCTAGCTCTTCTTCAGTGTTATTAAAAAAGAATTGCCAACCCTTAAATTCAGTCAGTGTGGGGATACTGGGCGTGGTCATTTCTTTTATGTTTGGTAATCAGACCCATTGTGTGTAATTAAGTACAGGTCTATGTCTAGTTGCATGGTGCAGGTAGTAATGTCCCCAATTGTTGTAGCAGAACATTTCCTCATAATTCATTGTATTTACATATACATCATCACTTTCAAATATTGAATAGTCCTTCATTTCAGTTAACATATTATCAACTGTCTGGACATCCCAATCATCTGAAACAACACCGGGTGTGATAACATCTGTCATTGATATTTTGAATACATATGGAATTGAATGACCTCAGTAGGCCCGTATATTTCAAAAGGAACTTTGTCCCACACAATCCCATCAGAAATGGGTACTGCTGAAATGTTCACCGGGGACCTTGTGTGAGGAATAATGTGGAGTGAAAACTTCATCTATTGGTGTTATAATTGCGCATTCAGGGATGTAATGGGCATTTATGAGCAAGAAAAAAACAGTCACAAATCCAATCCCAAAAAATAAAGTTGTGAATGTCAAGCAGAACCAAAAATAGTTCCATGGATATACCAAGTAGTTCTTTTTAAACCATTGACAGAGCTTGTGCGTCTTTGGATCATTTTCAATCGTATGAGTCGATAAGTCCGAAGAAAAGTCATCAAATGTCGACAAAGTAGCCAGAGCCAGTCACTGCAAAAACAGGAGCAAGTTCGGTACTCGCAGATGTGATGACTTCTCATGGGGGCTCGTAGTAAATTGTGCCATCAGTCTGTGTTGTATTGGTGTATAAAACGGCCAACTCTTGACTAGAAGTTGTTGTGGAATTGTTGACTGGAACCAGCAGAAGCTCATTCTCCTCCCTCCAGGGAGGAGGTACTCATAGCATTGTTGGCCATCGTAACATAGGCCATAGTAGTATTTGTCACTCTATTCTGAAGAGGAACGTCCTGTTGGGTAGTGAGAGGGGATCGGGAACCACCCAAGGGACCTCTGGGTCTACTGTGCAGGATCAGCCACATAGTGTAATTTGACATTGTCAATTGAAACAAATCTGTTTCCTCAGGAACCTGGCAACTGTGGCAATATTACAGTTCTGGTCCCTTGTATTCCCAAGACTGAGATTGGTGCTCTGTAGGATGGACCGAATTCCTTCTTTACAGCAATCTTTTCACAAACCAGATCCCCAACTTTAGGAATCCAGCCAGTGGAAGTTGTTAGAATATCCCTTATTCCTAAGGTGGCAGCACTGGTGGATGATTTTTCATCTCAAAACTGTTGAAGCTCCTGTAAGACAGTGAGATGTTCATTTATGTCAAAAGGTGTTTCTGCTGCCACCATACCAGAACCATAAAGATCTGGGACATACATAGGTATCCCAAAGAGAACCTCATAGGGAGTTCGTCCCCCCAAGGACCGTCTTGGCAGAATATTCAGTGCTCTCTGGACCCCATGTAGGTGCTGAAGCCAGCTGCAGCCAGAACCTAATACCCTTCCTGTTAAGGACTGCTTTAGATCACTGTTCCGCCTCTCCAAGACCGAATTTCCTTCGGGATGGTATGGTGAGGAGTAATGGAGTTCAACACCCATCGTCCGCATGGTGTCCCTGAATGCCTTAGAGGCAAATGCAGGGCCCTGGTCCAAATGGAATGCTGCAACCGCATATGTACCAATAAAGATCAGCAAGTCTTTTATAACAGTCCGAGCGTCAGCCGACCGCTGCGGCCATACCCACAGGAATCTAGAACAAGAATCTACAGCGACTAAGATATATTTGTATGCACCATCAGGTTGAAGTGGACTGCAATGGTCCAGGTACACACATTGTAGTGGCCTACTGGACACTACAAGGAATGTCTGTGGTGGGCGTTTGATATTGGAGCCCTTTATTTGCTGGCAAATGTCACAACAGAGGATGTATTATTTTGTCCGTCTGCATAGACCAGGCCACAGAAGCGTTTCTGTAAGAGTGTTATTGTGGCCGAAATACCAGCATGAGCAGAAGTGACACCCTCATGCGCTGCTTTCACTAGATATAATCTCTGGTCTTCATTGGGGATCACCCGATCTCCAACCCCAGGAATTGTTGCGTAGGCAACATTCTGTCCACTAATATGGTAGGAATAGTTTGTAGGGTACCCTCTCGGGAGAGACTTGCCCCCAGCCGAAGCTTTCACGGCAGTCAAAATTTCATTATTCAGTCTCGTATGGGAACGAGTCACTGCAGCCACAGAAGCCGTAGCCACTGCAGAGTTGGCTGCTTCATCAGCCAAAGTACGATAACGTGTACTCCTACACGTTGGTGGCCCAATGTATGTACTACATGGACACACAGTAGCTTCTCCTTAAGATCAGCCACCCTCCCCCACAATGTTTTGTGTTTTATGGTGTTCCCTTTAGAATCTCTGAACCCGTTCAGTTTCCAATGATTAAGATGATAATTGTAAGACTGAATGCAGTAATATGAATCACAGACTATCAAAGTCAGTCTTCCTGTCTCAGTTTTTTTCTAGCGCTAAAATAAGTTCAGCCAACTGAGCTGTGCAGACTCCTAGGATCTGCGTATAGGTATTGTGAGGGTGAAAAATTCCATCCTTCATCACTCCACTCACGGCAGTGCAAGCGGCTGAGTACTGATGTTTGGTACCTACAGCTGGTTGGGCTGAACCATCAGTATAAATGACAGTATCATAGTTGTCTAAAGGTAAAAGATGTAGAGGAGCGGGGCACTCTTGTTCATATTGGAGAAATTCTTGTGTCTGAAGTTTAGAATCAAAAATATAATCCACATCAGTAGCTGTCAGAGAAGTCGCCCACTGAATCCAGCGTGGATGTAATGCTTTAGTGTTAGGAACGCTCGCTTTGGTGACGCCCTCTAGTGCCGGCACCGGGGTAACGACAATGATGCGTTTCCCCTCGGCAAGTGGTCTCTCTTTTATGACAGCTATCTGAACTGAAGTTAGAATTTTTTCTATGGGCGCAAAGCGTTGCTCTGCATTTGAGTATAGATGAGATTTATATGCTATGGGCATCATGTCATCCTCATTAAAGGTGACATACGTGAACCCAGGGGCACCAGCAATTATTCTTATGACCACATTTTTCTTATTGTCGCGGGTGTGTAAGTGTTTAGCTTCTAGCATGTCCTGTTGCAAATCCCTAAGGATGCATGCATGTTCAGTTGTCCAGTGTCTGCTAGAAAAGTCTGGGCGTATTAAGTCATATAGTGGCTTAATGTGTTGTGCATAGTCAGTAGTATAAGTTCTGCCAAAATTAAAGAAACCAAGCAGAGACTGTAGTTTCCTTAGCGTATTTGGTGGGTGCAGTTGTGCACATTTTTCTAGGAAGTGTGGGGCCAGGCTCTTTCCTTCGTTCGATAGCTCATATCCCAGAAACAGTACACTGAGAAAGGCAATCTTACTTTTCTTAAAGTTTAATTTATAACCGACTTCTGCAAACCGTACAATTATGCGATTGACCGATGACATTTTCCCCATGTGGGAGCTTTCGGCCAATAGGATGTCACAATTAAGTTTGTCCCAAAAGATCACACCAATGGTCCGTTCCACGTCTCCCTCAATTTGGATCTTTAGGTCATAAAGTCTATCTGGTGGGAGTACACGCCCGTCCGCCGTTTCAACTGCAACAAAATCGCTAGTTGCTGTCGCATCCAGATGTTCTTTCAGACTCTGGCGACATATCGTCACTGCCCACGTCTTGTTCTTCAGCAAAGTTCTCAAGTGTATTGGCATTTTTAAGTGATAATGATGCCACCTTTTTCTTTTTAAACTGTGGCTTTAGTTGCGAAGTCTGTTCTTCTTTTTTTTACTGTAGACTGTGGTGAGTCTTTCTTTTGTTTAATGTAGTCTGGATGTCCGTCAGGACGGCCTCCTCTCTTGCTACGCCAATCCGGAGCGTCCTGAAAGGAACGAGAGGGACGTGAATCAGTATATCTATCAGGAGTTCTAATATTCTCCCTATTTCTAAGAGTATATCTCCTTTCGGAGTTCTCTGGATGTGGAGAATCTCCTCTCTTATTCTGTCTTTCTTTAAATTGTTTTGGCTTCTCCCAGCGCTTTTTCAAACTTTCTTGTGTCTGTTTAGTACCTTCCTTAGGGGTGGTACCGTATACTTCCAATTTCTTTGGCTTGGCTCCCAAACCATCCCATCCTATACTAGTATAGGTATTGGAAATAATTTTTGGTAGCTGTCTCTCTTGTTTCAAATGTGAAGTTTCTCAGAGATGCTGGCATATAACCAGTGCTACCACTTCCCCTTTAATATTACTAAGTATAATCGAGCATACTGTGTCAAAATTAAGCATTAATTTCATCCCCAAGTCTAGGGCAGGGGCTGTCCCATGCTGATTCTGAATTTGTTGTAACACTTCCGTTAAATTGGCAAGCGTCGGGGTACCATGTGTGGTAATATATATTGCAGCAAAGACTGTACCCCATGTGGCATAGTCATCCACCGAGGGAACCATCCCAAAGGGCAAGCACATTGTTAGAATTCTGTGTTTCTCCTGTGGTCCCTATGGGGAAACACAGCTTCCAGCTGATTTGTTTTCTGTGGTATCCAATAAGGTATTTTCTCCCTATCTGTGGGTACCTTACCCATAATAGTGTGTAGTGTTTGGGAATTAATCCCAGTAGCTAATTGATATCCAGCAGGTGCTGGTGGTGCTGGTGCGCTGGTGTGTTGTGTTTAAAGTACGCATTACGAACTGAACAAGCCTTATATATATAATGTTACAATTTCATTATATAAGTTTTGCAGATCTGCTACTGGTATGTTCTGTATTTCTGGGTGTGGTGTGTATGCAGCAAACATAGGCCATGTTGGTCCGTCATTACTCAAAGGACCTAATCTCACTCGCTGTATAACATGTGGGAGGGTGCCTTCAAACCAGTTCTGATGCTCTTGATAGGTGAGCGGTATTTCGTGATACTGGTATGCTTGGTACCGTTGAGGTACATTAGCAATTTTATATGTGTGAAAGGTAGCTGACCTGGCGTCTTCCTCAGGAAAGGCGACCCAGGCATAGAACATTTCTGTTTGGTAAGCTTCATTAGCTTCTACTATGAAAGTGACGCCCCCGCCCTCGTCTCTTAAGCCATGCACTACTAGATGTAATGTTCATGCCTGTCTAGCATTCTCAGGAATGTCTATGGCATTAGCCATATTGAAAAATGAGTAAAGAAATGGAATACCAAGTGGGGATTACTAAGTCCTTTTTAAGAGTTCGAGCCCGAACAACCTACAGCCTAATTAGGTGTTCCCTGTTAAGCTGAGGAGGATTTTCCCAAAGACCACGGAGGTCTCCGTATAATGGTACTTAGGGTACCTGTCGTCTGTGAAACAGTGATAATCGGGGTATCCGTAAATTAGTGCCTAAACACCATCGTTGGTGGCGCCATGTCGTAGTATGGACTCTTGCCCTGGGCAATGACTGCTGGTTTAAGGATGACAGTACTTATGTTTGTAGGAGACTATAACTGTCCTACAACAAGTCACAACTGTAGTCCCAACTCTTCCGGCTCACTAGCAGTACCTCACCAACAACCAAAATAGTCAAAAGTGATTTGTGGCAGCCTTTATGCATGGATTCAGAAGTATGACATCTCAGGGAATGTCGTGGTTAAATGGAGATTACACCTTTCTCACAGATTATTATATCTCAACCGAACAGAGGCAATAACAAAGATGCAATAATGTTTCAATAGTTTTTATTCAACATAATGCGGTAAATCGTATTGGCTGCAATGATTAGGATAATGAACAGTACAAGAGATAGAATTGTAAAAACGAGGGTCATGATTATGAAGACCCCCACCATCTTGTATTAGCATAGGAAGACATAAAGCGTATCATATGTCAGTGTACCCTATTATAATAGGCCTAACCTTCTACCTAGAGGAGAGCTGGGTATGTTAAACCTAATCTGCCAATGCCATGTCCCTGGAAGGAGTCTCCTACCCTGGTTACCTTGAATGAGGTCTCGAGCTCAGACTTCAGCAGAACTCGATGTCCGGGTCAGAGTCAAGGCGGCATGCAGCATAAATAGCAGCGATGGTACCTGGTCGGAATCCCTCTGATTATCTGTCTAAAGTGTGATGTATTTATACAGATCTACTTGGACCCCTGACGTAGGTTGTTCCAAAACAATAGATAACGCTGCATGCTTTAGACGGTAATTTCTAATGTGAGCCCCTATAGTTTGTATGTCTTTGTTGTATGTGTTGACGCCTTAGCGAGGTGACACTGATAACATAACTCGAAACAAAAAGGTCCTAACTATAAACACGGCAGCCATCTTAGAAGATTTAATTAAATAAATGGTCTACGACAGAGCAAGCTAAGTAGGTTAAAAGTCACTAGGTGACGGGGGCATTAGTCTGCAAGCCAAAAGCTAAGCTAACTCCTTTTATCCCATTAAAACAAACTAGGATTCACTACAGGGGCAGGCCACCATGCTTAACAATTGTGAATTGTGGAGCTTTGTGCCCAGGCGGCTGGAGCGAAGATCCAGAATGCACATCAATTTTATGTGTAGGTTCTGGAAAACAAGGAGGAGTTTAGGAACCAGTATTTGAGAGGTCATTCTTTTGCAATCAGCATCACCCAGGTCCGTGAATGTATTCAGTTGCAGCAGACGTCAGGATTAAAGTTATGGGAGAGAATGCTCAAAGAAATATTACTGCACCATTATTATTAAATGGGACGTTGCCATTTGGTACAGTCTTGTGGAATCCACATGCAAAGTTTTGGAATGGCCTGCTCTCTGTATTTGCAAACAAGTCTATTTGGGATGAGTCCCACCAGCCGAAAACAGGTTTAGTTGCTGTTCACTGTTTCTTGGAAGCCTCTGTTCAGTTTGGCTCTGCACTTTCAACACCTGATAGATGAACCACACCGCTTGAAACTTGCAGCAATCAACTTTTCCAAGATGGCGCTAGCTTACTTTAATAAGGTTCTTTGTGTTGGCCACCTTTGCTGGTTCGTGAAATACATTGATGTCATTCTGGACAAGAATCCACCTCAACCTCATGAAGAAATAAAGGCATTTGTGGCTAAGGTGGACTGCCCTCAACTCAAATACATTGATGTGGTGGTTAACATCTGTGAAACAATGTTCTTGTATATGTTGCTGTCTTACGAGGTCCCTATCTAGTCAAGGTCACATTAGCAAGGATTGCCCAAGGAGGCAACTTCTGTTGCGAATGAACTCCAGCAACATGCTTGCCTCAGCAGCTCAATCGCAGATGTGCTAAAGACACTTAGGCCCATACTTCTACTTTTTTAGTGCCGCATTTGCGTCATTTTTTGACGCAAAAGTAGCGCAAGCTTCCAAAATACAATTGTATTTTGTACGTTTGCGTTGCTTTTGCATAAAAAAATTACACAAATGCTACGCTAAAAAAGTATAAATATAGGCCTTAGCTTTCAATTTCCAGCCTTTCTTGCAGCCATGAAAGTAAAACCAAGGGCATTTTGTAACTGCATGTAAGATGTGGCTT
Organism: Pleurodeles waltl; assembly: GCF_031143425.1. NCBI lineage: Eukaryota > Metazoa > Chordata > Amphibia > Caudata > Salamandridae > Pleurodeles > Pleurodeles waltl. The sequence continues at coordinate 705,439,724 of NC_090450.1, forward strand.
GAGGGATCGTTTAGAAGTACAACACATCGACAGCATGTTTTTTTTGTATTATTTATTAAGCCAGAGTTGATTGGTCAATTAAAACCGTTCCAATAAAAGAGATTGTCATTCCGTAAATGTTAAAAATCATCAAATTGATCAGATTTAATCAATACTTATTCTTTAGAGCAAAACAAATAGCGACCCTCTAACTTCACCTTAGCTACTACTATTTTAGTGTGCAAAATCATGCCTATTCTTTTCCTAGCTTAAGGTTTTATTTGCTTGCGTAACATTTGTATTTTACATAACATTGCTTATGACGCTCTTACGCATTTCAACCAAGACCAAAGCCCCTTTTTCTATTAGTTGTACTTTCATACAAAATAAAATTATGAACTTGTTAATAACTAAAAATCTCTGTGCACGCTGCAGTATATTAAGTATACACTGTCCGTCTACTTATAAGCTGATTTATTTGGAGTTAATATAAGTTAAAAGTAAATGTTTGTTAAGTGCCATGTGCTTATGTAAACGTTTTTTGGCTCTCAGCGACAATTGTTAGTCAGACTACTGTCCTCTTAGGCCCATATTTATACTTTTTTTAGTGCCTCATTTGCGTCAATTTTTTACACAAAAGCAGCGCAAACTTACAAAATACAGTTGTATTTTGTAAGTTTGCGCCGATTTTGCATAAAAAAACGATGCAAATGCGGCGCTAAAAAAGTATAAATATGGGCCTTAGTGTGCAGGTATGCGTGTCCCTGTAGTTTACCTAGTTCTACTTTGTGCAAATAGAAAACTATGTGCAAACTGAATTCTGTAGTCAGGGCCGGCTTTAGGAAGGAGGGACTGGTGTGGCTGCACTGGGCCCTGACCTGGAGGAGGGCACTGTGTTGAGCAAAAATGTAAGATTTAAAAGCACTTGCTGCAGAGTTGGTTGTGCACCCAGCTTTCAAGCAGCAATAAAATGTCATGATAACTCTTGTGATTAATGTTCCTGCTAGAGAGAGGGATGGGAGTTTTGTCTAGTGGCAGTTTTGACTCACCATAAAGTAGCACAAAGGGTTAATATGCCTGCTGCAAAGAACAGATCTGTAATTTATGTGGATAGCTGAGTAGACTAGTAAAGCTAGCCTTTACCAGCAACTTAAAACAAATTAAATGTATGTGAGAGAGGCTCTGGAGAGATGAGGGGCACATTTACTGGGTAGTAGCAAGGCCATCCAAGGAGGAGGTCGTTAGGGGCGGGCACCAAAAAAGATTGTCGCACTGGGGCCACCAACACTAAAGCTGTCCCTGTCTGTAGTGCCCAGCTAAAATACGATATTACAGAGTTAATGTTGTACAGTGAGTGGGGGGAGGCGTGGAACGTTTTTTCTACTTTCTGTAGATCTAATGTTGCTAATTCTAGGTATTTTAATGATCTGGAGATCCGACCACCACAGACACACAGTAATAGCTTCCTTAATCGACCTTACACTTAACTGGTTAAGTTAAAACATGGGAGTCAAAACTGCATTCGTAAAATCAGTAAATGGGGACAAATACTAAAAACGTGCCATTGATTCAAACCGGGTCCAGCTCACCACCTCACCCCAGTGGTGCCAGTCCCATTCCGCTGCACACATCGGTTCATACCACATTTTAGAATCAACCCAACCGAAGCATGCTGCTAAGTTATCCTCCCCTGCACATCCCAACATGCCCCTTCTATTCAGGTCCTTCACTACTCCACCTTTGGGGAATATTCCATGTTTATCCACTGAGATGATGCCTGCTCTGTATTGCCTACTTTCTTTTCTGTATTTCTGAATTTACTCGTACAAAACCATAGAAATTCAGCAGTTATAGTTAGAGTTCTTTCAAGTAACTATAACTCGCACGCTACGGTAACTATAACTCGCGCCCTTGCCATGCACAGTTTTCTTATCAATAATGTTATTGCAAACGTTGCAGTGATATAAAAAAATGGCATACTTTATCTCATCGATGATATTATATGTGGAGTAATTAGCTGTGCATGGCGAAGGCTCGAGTTACAGTTACTTTAGCCCACGAGTTTAGTTACATGAAAGAACTCTAACTATAACTGATGATTTTCTGTGGTTTTGTACGAGTAAATTCAAAACCTAACTATAACATCCCTGTAACCTTTGCTTTTCCAGTGAATCTGTATGTTTTTTTAATGCAAAGTAATTGTAATTACTATAATTTATTCCAATCCCTGTTGCGCATGGCTCAGGCCTTGCAGCCAAATCCATATAACCACCCAACCCTGCGCCACACATGGCTTTTGGCCGTGAGCAGCGCAGGTTGGCCACAGGGCCTGGCTCTGCCAGTGGATGTGTGAATGGGTGTCTGAGTGGGTCTGTAGTGGGCGTGTGAGTCTATGGGTGGGTCTGAGTGTGTGCATGAGTGTCTGAGTGGTTGTATTAATGGGCGCCCGAGCCTCTGAGTGCATGTATAAGTGAATGTCTTGCCACCTACCCAAAAAAACACAAAATCACACCTGGCAGGCAGGTTCTTGTTAGCATTTCTTCCTCAGTAGTAAAAGGGGCCGAAATTGGGAAGTTTGCTAGTGAAGCGGACATTTGGGGGCTGCTCTCCACCTGGGTTCGAGGTAGCTGCCCGGAGTTCCTTGCTCCTGTATGATAACTTAGGCTCTATTTGACGAATCTTCATGACGTTTTCCAAACTAGTTTGCCAATCACTTCAGCTGCGGTCTTGAAAGTTTAAGGGTGGTCTATCAAGCCGGGCAGAGAAAAAGGGTGGGTCCCAAAATGCTTTTCCCCCCATGCAATTTCCCATTGTCCGAACCACTGGACATAATTATGCCAAATTTGGCAGAAAGGTAGCTCTGGTACATTAAGCACCCTTTTTAGGTCAAGCGTGCAAGTGCTTTTCAACCTGTTGTGAGAATTTTGAAGGCTTTTAACTACGCCCATCACTTTCACTCGTTCGTTGGCTTGCCTTTAAAAAATCCTTTGATGTAATTGGTAAATGCTTTACGTTTGTCCCACAATGGGGTGGTTTTGTTACCGCCTTGCAGACTGACCCTGTTACATAGATTATTGCACAATTGCCAATATACTTCAGTGTGGGCAAACTATTTTTTCTTTTGTCTGTCCGCTTCGTGCTCTAGAACACCGCGAAACTCCATTGGTGGTATTGAATCGCTGGTCACATTGTTCACACTGTTACCTAGTCAGAGCAATTTATTTTGCCTCTCCCCTTCACGCCCCATAGCTTTCACAAAAACACTTGTAATTGATAAATGCTTTACCAAAAAAATACACAGAAATCCTCAAAGCGGCTCTCCTAAGACAGCGGGAGAGCTGATACTACAATATTCACTGCACTCTGGAAACTCACCTCATAATGCTTTGCAGGCTATTACTTATACAAAACATTATTGCTCATAACTCAGCCTGTGGTGGTCCTAGGACAATGGGACCACCACCAAAACGGTAACAATAATGTGCTGTTTCTGTCTACATCATCCCTGGTTCCCTGCACTAAGTCAGTGGGGCCTCAAAATAATAACTCCTTCCACCATTCAGTGTCTGTTTAAGCTCTCTTATGGTTGGATCTTTTGTTTACAGCTGGGAGTAGTTTGTGTTTTGAGGGCCTTGTTTGTAATATCATTACAGTAGACCTGTTAGCTTAGAAAATGTATAAGGCACTACAGGGCATATTTATATTCTGTTTGCGCTGTTTGTGTGCCATTTTCTTCTGCAAAAATGGCACAAACTTAACTCCATATTTATATTTTGGTGCTAGACCTCTCTAGCATCAAAATATTGAATTTAACATCATTTTTTGGATGCGTGAACCCATCTTGCGTCAATGAGATGCAAGGTAGGCATTCCCGTCCAAAAAATGACTCTAAGCCCATAGCGCCATATTTATGCCCCCATGCAAAAATGGGTAGGAGGCGGGCCTAAATAATGGCGCCAAGCCTGTCTAGTGCCATTATTTAATGCCTGGGTCAGACCAGGCGTTAGGGGTCCTATGGACCCATTTCCATGGTCAAACACCATGGAATGGGTCCACAGGTATCCAGCCCAAGCCCCAGGAACACCTGCACCCACACCAGAGGGACACCAGAGGATGGGGACCCCACCCCAGGTAAGTAGGGAAGTATAGGCAAGTATTTTTATTAACAAGGGACCCCCTGCGTTGCACTGGGTGCAATGGTCATGCCCAGGGGACATTGGTCTCCTGTGCTGGCCATTGGGGTGGTGGGCATGACTCCAGTCTTTTCATAGGAGTCATGTTTTAGGATGACTGTGCGCCTGGAAATGGTGCACGGCTGGTTAGTGGCATTTTTTTTGCCGCTAACCAGCCTACAGTCATTTTTTGATGCACAACCTCCTAACTCCATACCGCCACCCCCACCCAGCTAGTGTCATTTTTGTCGACACTAGCCCATGCTTAACAAGCCGGCGGTAAACTTTTTGAAGCAAAACTGCGTTTGCTCAGTATCGCGTCAAAAAGTATAAATATGGGCCTATGTTCTCTATGGGCTAAATATACGGTTACACTGTATTACTTTCTGCCATTCTCTTTTCATGTGGTTATGCCCCCTAGGGGCTAACTATATGGTTACATGACCATGTTTCTTACAAATGCTATTTTCATTGTGGTGTCCTCTAGGGGCTGTTCTAAGCATTACAGTCAACATATCAACATAGTACAATATTCGCGGCACCGAACCTCGCCCCATAATGCTTTGCAGGGCATTACTTTTACAAAACATTTTTGCTCATAACTCAGTGTGTGGTTGTCCTAGGACAATGGGACCACCTTAAAAATTTTCACCACAATGTGCACTTTCTGTGTACATCATCTCTAGGTCCCCACACTAGGTTAGGGGGAATCCCAAAATAATAACCCTTCCCACCATTCAGTATCTGTAAGGAAATGGCACACTGTTGAAATTACCCCCCACCTTTTGCTTGATACTGATGCTGACTTGACTGAGAAGTGTGCTGGGACCCTGCTAACCAGGCCCCAGCACCAGTGTTCTTTCACCTAAAATGTACCATTGTTTCCACAGTTGGCACACAGATAAGTCCCTTGTAAAAGGTACCAGTGGTACCAAGGGCCCTGTGACCAGGGAAGGTCCCTAAGGGCTGCAGCATATGTTGTGCCACCCTAAGGGACCCCTCACCTAACACATGTACACTGCCATTGCAGATTGTGTGTGTTGGTGGGGAGAAAAAAAGGCAAAGTCAACATGGCATCCCCCTCAGGATGCCATGCACACAAAATGCTGCCTGTGGCATAGGTAAGTCACCCCTCTAGTAGGCCTTACAGCCCTAAGACAGGGTGCACTATACCACAGGTGAGGGCATGGCTGCATGAGCAACATGCCCCTACAGTGTCTAAGTCTATTCTTAGACATTATAAGTACAGTGTGGCCATATTAAGTATATGGTCTGGGAGTTTGTCAAAAACGAACTCCACAGCTCCATAATGGCGACACTGAATACTGGGAAGTTTGGTATCAAACTTCTCAGAATTATAAACCCACACTGATGCCAGTGTTGGATTTATTTAAAAATGCACACAGAGGGCATCTTAGAGATGCCGCCTGTATTTTACCCAATTGTTCAGTGCAGGACTGCCTGGTCTGTGCCAGCCTGCTGCTGAGAGACGAGTTTCGGACCCCATGTGGTGAGGGCCTTTGTGCTCTCTGAGGACAGAAACAAAAGCCTTCTCTGGGTGGAGGTGCTTCACACCTCCCCCTGCAGGAACTGTAACACCTAGCAGTGAGCCTCAAAGGCTCAGGCTTCGTGTTACTATGCGCCAGGGCACTCCAGCTAGTGGAGATGCCTGCCCCCTGGACACAGCCCCCACTTTTGGCGGCAGGTCCAGGGGAGATAATGAGAAAAACAAGGAGGAGTCACCCACCAGTCAGGACAGCCTCTAAGGTGTCCTGAGCTGAGATGACCCCTGCCTTTAGAAATCCCCCATCTTGATTTTGATGGATTCCCCCAATAGGAATAGGGATGTGCCCCCCTGCCTTCAGGGAGGAGGCACAAAGAGGGTGTTGCCACCTTCAAGGACAGTAGCCAATGGCTACTGCCCTCCCAGACCTAAACACACCCCTAAATTCAGTATTTAGGAGCTCCCCAGAACCTAGGAAACGAGATTCCTGCAATCTGAAGATGAAGAAGGACTGCTGACCTGAAGCCCTGCAGAGAAGACGGAGACAACAACTGCTTTGGCCCCAGCCCTACCGGCCTGTCTCCCCACTTCAACAAAAACTGCAACAGCGACGCATCCCCCAGGGTCCAGCGACCTCTGAAGCCTCAGAGGACTACCCTGCATCTAAAAGGACCAAGAAGCTCCCGAGAACAGCGGCCTTGTTCAACAAAACTGCAACTTTGCAACAAAGAAGCAACTTTTAAAGACCACACGTTTCCCGCCGGAAGCGTGAGAATTTTCACTCTGCACCCGACGCCCCCTGTTCGACCTGCGGAAAACTAACTCTACAGGGAGGACTCCCCGGCGACTGCGAGCCCGTGAGTAGCCAGAGTTGACCCCCCTGAGCCCCCACAGCAACGCCTGCAGAGGAAATCCAGAGGCTCCCCCTGACCGCGACTGCCTGCTTCAAGGAACCTGGCTCCTGGAAACCACACTGCACCCGCAGCCCCAGGACCTGAAGGAACCGAACTCCAGTGCAGGAGCGACCCCCAGGCGACCCTCTTCCTAGTCCAGGTGGTGGCTACCCTGAGGAGCCCCCCTGTGCCTGCCTGCATCGTTGAAGAGACCCCCGGGTCTCCCCATTGAAACCTATTGAAAACCCAACGCCTGTTTGCACTCTGCACCAGGCCGCCCCAGTGCCGCTGTGGGTGTACTTTCTGTGCCTGCTTGTGTCCCCCCCGGTGCCCTACAGAACCCCCCTGGTCTGCCCTCCGAAGTCACGGGTACTTACCTGCTGGCAGACTGGTACCGAGGCACCCCTATTTCCATTGAAGCCTATGTGTTTTGGGCACCACTTTGACCTCTGCACCTGACCGGCCCTAAGCTTCTGGTGTGGTAACTTTGGGGTTGCCTTGAACCCCCAACGGTGGGCTACCTTGGACCCAACTTTGAACCCTGTAAGTGTTTTACTTACCTGTGAACTTAACATTTACTTACCTCCCCCATGAACTGTTGATTTTTGCAGTGTCCACTTTTAAAATAGCTTATTGCCATTTTTGCCAAAACTGTACATGCTATTGTGATTATTCAAAGTTCCTAAGATACCTGAGTGAAATACCTTTAATTTAAAGTATTGTTTGTAAATCTTGAACCTGTGGTTCTTAAAATAAACTAAGAAAATATATTTTTCTATATAAAAACCTATTGGCCTGGAATTGTCTTTGAGTGTGTGTTCCTCATTTATTGCCTGTGTGTGTACAACAAATGCTTAACACTACCCTCTGATAAGCCTACTTCTCGACCACACTACAACAAAATAGAGCATTAGAATTATCTCTTTTTGCCACTATCTTACCTCTAGGGGGAACCCTTGGACTCTGTGCACACTATTTCTTACTTTGAAATAGTATATACAGAGCCAACTTCCTACAGTATCTTTTTAAGTGCTTTCATGGCTGGCACTTTTGTTTTGCAGCCAACAGTAATTTTGTTTGAAAGGCATTGTTTGTTATATAATTGTATTAAGCCAGTTAGCCTTCAAAAGGTGTAAGGCACTATGCTGTCTAGAGGCTAAATATATGGTTACACTGTATTACTTTCTGCCATTCTCTTTTCATGTGGTTATGCTCTGTAGGGGCTAACTATATGGTTACGTGACCATGTTTCTTACAAATGCTATTTTCATTGTGGTGTCCTCAAGGGGCTTTTCTCAGCATTACAGTGAACGTATCAACATAGTAGAATATTTGCGTCATGGAAATTCACCCCATTATGCTTTCCTGGACATTACTTTTACAAAAAAATGTTTTCATCACAACGTGCTCTTCTGTCTACATTGTCTCTGGGTCCCCACACTAGGTTAGTGGGGATCCCAAAATAATAACCTCTCCCACTATTCAGTATCTTTTTTAAGTTCTTTCATGGCTGGAACTGTTGCTTTGCAACAGACAGTAATTTTGTTTTAAAGGTGCTGTTTGTTATATCATTGCAATAGGCCTACTAGCCCTAAAAATGTGCGGTACAATATGCCCTCTAGGTGCTAAATATGTGGTGACACTGCATAACTTTCTTACATTTTCATTTCATGTAGTTATGTCCTCCATGGGCTAACTATATAGTTACATAACTATGTTTCTTACAAATGCTATTTTCACTGTGGTGCTCTCTGGGGGCTGCTCTGAGCATTACCGTCTAATGCAAAAAGTTTATTTCTGATAAAGGTTTTATTGGGTTTACATAATAATTGTACATTAATCTCTCCTTATTGCAATTATGACCACGAGTCAGGCCAACTTAAAATCCTTATTACACTATGACTGTTATAACACGCTTGTGTGTCTGGGTGACCCTTCTGGTTAATTTCTCTCATGACTCCTCTGTGGCTGTCTTATGTCTTTTTTGGGGGTAATTGTGTTAGCCAGTCAGCAACTCTGATTGGGGGTGGTGAAAGTGGTATACTATTGGAATTAGCATGGCAGATTTAAATTAGGATGCTAAATGGCAACATTTTCATTTTTGGCTGCAGATAGACGAAGAAGGTAAAAGGAAGTGCTTTAGTTATATGCAGGACCACTGGAATTATGTAGCAGGAAAAGATACAATTATGAGGCAGGGTTGACTAATTTATGTGGCAAGAAAAGACCAGTTATGAATTTACAATGCCAATAGCTCTAGCTCAAGCATGGTCATGTGGTTGTTTTCTCTGAGGTATCCGAGGAGGAGGTTCCAGTGTTTCCAGCAGGTGGCATACCTGGGCATAAGATATCTGACAATTTATGTTTGGTTAGGGATGCATTATCGTATGTTAAAGACCGTGGGTTATCTGTGTGTTTGCTGAACTTGGATCAGGAAAAGGCTTTTGATAGGTTAAACCACTCTTTTATGTTTAAGGATTTAGAACATTTCAATTTTGGTCCAAATTTTAGGTCCTGGATTACTTTATTGTATACCCATTGTTACAGCAGGGTCATGGTCAATGGCACGTTGACTGCCTCTTTTCCTGTTTTGTCAGGTGTACGGCAGGGATGTCCTTTGTCCCCCCTCTTGTTCATTTTGGCCATCAAACCTTTTCTTGCAACTCTGACGGCTGATAAGCTGATTAAAGGGATCTCTGTCCCTGGAGGTAGGGGGGTTTCTGTCACTGCCTCTACTTATTTGGACGATGTATCTGTTTTTTGTTCGGATAATATTTCCATCTGCCATGTTTTATGGTATTGTAGTAGGTTTTCCTTTGCTTCATCATCGAGGATTAACCTGGCAAAGAGTGAGTGTTTGTACGTGAACTGGAAGGAAGATAAGATGGATTGGGGCCTTAAGGTAGTGCGAGATCGCGTCAAAGTTCTTGGCCTGTTCTTTAGTGAGGGTGGTAGCTTGTAGAGCTGGTCCGAATGCATGTCCAAGGTGAAGCAGAAGATTGCACTTTGGGGTTTGCGGTCGCTTACTTTGACTGGTAAAATGCTTGTTACAAAGGCAGAATTTCTATCGAGCCTTCTGTATATTGCAGTGGTTTACCCCGTCCCCCGACACTGCCTTATACTTCTACAGAGGTGGGTTTTTCAGTTCATTTGGGGAGGAAAGCAGGAACGAGTGGCTCACATGACCATGTTTAAGCCTGTGGTTCTGGGTAGCAAGAGTGCTCCAAACATTGGTCTCGCTTTGCAATCCTTGTTTATTTGCACCATGATCAAAGGGAGTATTTATCAGGATAAGAAAGAAAGGAAGTGGTCTTTTTTTGCCAGTTTTTGGTTTAATTTTCTGGTGTGCAGAACATGGGGCATGGTGGTATCTAACAGCATGCCTCATTCAGAATCCTGCCCATTTGCTTACTTGCTTAAATGTTTCTGTAGGTACCTGCATAATATCCATTGTGACCTGGCGTGGTCTACAGTATATGGTTGCCTGCCTCTCCTCCTTTTCTTGTTTAAGAGAAGATGTTCTAGGGCCCCCTTTTGTGTCAGGAAGGGTTGTTTGGCAGAAGAATCCAGTGACCACCTTTTTTGGTACTGCCCCATGGCACAAAAGGTGTGGGCTTTGGCGGAAGTATGGCTTTCTTCCCTAAATTCTGATATGGTTTTGTCTCGACAGGGTGTGCTCTTTGGTCTGTTCGTTTCCTGCTCCCCATGTCAGAAATATTGGATAGTGGTGAATTGTTTGAAGGATGCTTTGTGGAGGGCTAGAAATCTTCTGCTTTTCAAAGGTGTTGATCTCTCCCCACAGGTGAACAATACTCTAGGTCGTTCTTTGGTCCACGATTATGTGTGTAAAGATATATTTGAGAAGGGCAAGGTGCCTACATACTTGGGATGGTGTTGGAGTGATCATGGGTGATGGATGATTTTTGGGGAGGGGGGGGGTTTCTAACACAGGAGTTGCAGTGTTCGTTGGGATTGATCTTTGGCTTTTTTCTTTTATCCCATTGCTTTTAATTATTCATGCTTTTAGTTTCTTTTAATTCTGAATGCATTACCATCTAGATGTTAACCTGGTTTTGGCCTTGGCACTGTGTGCGGTTTTTCAACAGGTCAAATGTCGTGCCACCTGAAACATGGATTGGCTACCATGTATTCTGTCTTTTAATAGCTGAATAAAGGTTTTGAAACTTTAAAAAAAAAAGAAAATCCAATCATTAGTTTTCAAGACGGTCATAGAAAATCAAATTTGTATATCTAGAGGTGCGAACACTTTGCTAATACACCGGCTCTCGTGCAGAGATCTGATTGGCTGCCAACACAGCAACCAGGAAGTATTGGCAGCCATTTTGGGACTCTGACTCAGCCGAGTCGTAAACAAAATGGTAGAAAAAAAGAAAAGGGGCCATTGTGTGAATACCCTGACTCCCCATATTTTTTTTTCTTAATTTTTGCAGTGAAAATTTCGGAAGATTTGCAAATTTGGGTGAAAATTAAAATATAAAATACAAGCGCGGCCTCCCGCGCTTATTAACAATTTAGACTCTGGGTTGGGCAGCTTTCAGGGGCATGTGCTAATATAAAAAAGGAGGGGGTGCGCAGGCCCCCACTTTTGGGGTTCTTTTAAGTCCTGGGGACTACCACCTCCCTGGGGCTTTATTAAAATATTGGCAGGGTGCTGCACAGATCCCCCTCCAGTGGGCTCTTATGAACCACCATCTCTAGGAGTTTTATTTTAAAAACAGAGAGGGCCGTGCAGATCCCCCTACCGGGATTTAACATACCCCAGGGACCACCACCTCTCCCACGCTAAATTAAAAGTTGTGTAGTGGGGCCAGGCAGACCCCATGGGCCCTGGGGACCACCCAGACCCCCTGGGCCCTGGGGACCACCCAGACCCCCTGGGCCCTGGGGACCACCACCTTCCTGGGGCCAGAAACATAATTAAAACTGTGAGGAGCACTCATGTCCCCCCTTATAGGCCACAAATGGGGACCACCACCATCACCCCTGGGTCAGCCCTTGCAAATTAAAGGAGGGGGGCCACACATTCCCCACCAGGAGCCAATAATGGCCCTGGGGACCACCACCCCCATGGCCGGCTCCTACTATTTCCCAAGGTGCCCACCCTTGGGAGACAGCAGTTTGCTTTTGCTTGGTGAGGGTTGTGACATCTCCCGCCATGCAAGAGCAAACATTAACTCCAATCCTAGCAAGCAGGGGCTGTAAAACTGCTCCTGCTTGATTGGAGCAGAGTTTTCATCTGTTTCTTGCCAGCTGTCATGCGGGCAGGGAAACAGATGAAAGGACTGCTCCCGCAGGCAGGGAGCTGCATTCCTTTCAGCTCCCTGCTTGAGGGAGCAATGCTGACTCCCACAGGAAGCGGGGAGCAGGGTTAGTTCCCAGCTGGGTCCCCGCAAAACCATAGAAGTTCAGCTGCTATAGTTAGAGTTATTTCAAGTAACTAAAACTTGTGCCCGAAGGGAACTATAACTCGCACTCTTACCGTGCACTGCTAATTAACTCATATATTACATTGCTCATGGCATTTTCTATACCATCATTAATAATATCAATGTAACATTTGCAGTAAAATTATGGATAAGATAACTATGCATGGTGGGGCAAGATTATAGTTACCTTAGGACACGAATTATGGTATGGAACTCTTATTTTGCCTATCACAATGTGTAAATATGGTCATAACAATTCTATCTGTAAGTGATTCACTATTGGGAATAATTTAAAATAAACATAAATAAATATAAAACATAATTTCTGAAAAGAAAAAAAACAGAAATAAATTAGCTCTATGTAGAGCAACACTTGAAAGCCTCAGTTTCTAACTATTTATCCATACATGCACATACAAACTCCAACTCTCTCAACTGCACTACTCGATGCACTACTGTCTCATCTTATACCTCTCTCAACATATTCTCTATTTCCACTTTGACTAATCCCAAACCTCATTGTACTACTATGATCTTCCTTATGACCCGTTCTAGATTCCTCCCTCCTTTACCCCTCCATTGACTCATTACAAACCTCATTAAACTATTATGATCTCCCAAATAACACTTTCTAGACTCTGCCCTCTATCCCGCCTTTGACTCATCCCAAACCTCATTTTACTACTATGATTTCCCAAATAACACTTTCTAGACTTATCCCTCCTCTATCCATCCTTCATCCTATTCAATCCAACAAACAGACATGATCACCGCCCAATTAACAACTCATATTTCCATTTACTAATCCATCATTAATCCATGTTGGGTTCCGGAGTAGCATGCTACTCGCTGAAAAGCGTTTCAATGCCTTATCTGGGGTAGTAAGCGCTATATAAATACAAGTATAATTACAAAATGGTGTCACACTGGGAAAATAGATATGGCGTAGCAATACTGTTAACCCCTCCCAAAACATTTTGCTGTCTGGGGATCAGGTAAGGCCTGTGAATCTCAAGCACAGATAGTTATAATCCTGAGCCTTATGCAGGAAGCTGGCTGGGTGTTTGCAAGGATGTTTCAGAATCCCTGTTGGGTGTGAGAGCAGGGAATCTGGAATATTCAGGGTCGAGGCTCAGTCAGAGAGCAGTTGAGCTGGGCGGTGGATGTGTCTTTGCTGCTGCCCCAATTGGTATGTACAATTAAATGAATGAGCTCCTACCTTGTGAGCTCAACTGGAGTCCACACTTTTTTTGCCACGAGCTAGGCAGATCCTTCATAATAGAGAACAAGAACATGAGAAGGGGACAATGTAGCTGGCATAGGGTCCAACTCACCTTCAATCCCCAAGGCAATATTTCCCTTCTAGTTTTGCAATGGGATGGGTTCCGATCACACCATTGCAAAATCTGCTTTATTGAGAGAGGAGATTTCACCGGATGCCAGAGATTTATCTGACGCCATATAGCACCATCAACAGGGGCAGAGACTGTGACAGACCAGGGAGAAATAATAACGGAAGGGGCACTGTTGAAAAGTGGGGTCTCCTTCCTTTCCACTTGTTCATCTTGCATAATTATCGCTGGCTGGGGACACAATTGCCACTTGCTTTGGGTGCTGAGAAATCTCTATCATCTACTGTGCCTCCTTTATCACTGTTGGCAGATTGAGGGGCAACTCCTTCTTTCAATGGAGATCAAAGACTGTCAGTGGCTCGGAGGATGAGGGCGAGTTGGAACCTTTGGCAGCATTTGAAGGACATGTAGTTGTGGTTCCGTTTTGTCATGTTCCGCCAATAGAATCATTTTTTCAGAATGGCATAATTGCAGAGGGCAGACAATCCCGTGCCTTGCCAGCTGTACATCTGCTGTGTGTGGGTGCTACAAATGAATTCCCTTTCTTTCACACAGAGTGGGGCAAATCACTGCTGTTCTGCTCTTCTCCAAGTCTGATTGGGATGTCTTAGTTCAAGGAGGGAAAATGTAATTCATGAAATATCTCAGAATAGTAGAGGAAAAGATAATGGCTAATGGATCACAATATCATGACAATATCCAATAAGGGAGACATTTGGGGATGTGACAGCTAAATAACCTAAGACCTTTTCTCACATTATTGTTTCTTTCTGTTATTGGAGTTAGGATATGATCACTTCAACAATTCCACCACCTCATTACAATATGGAATGCAGACGTGGTGGTGGTAGTGGTGGTGGCGCATGGGAACATGTTGGCATGTTTTCACCTGAATCTGGTGGTGTGTGTGCTAGCTTGTGTTGCACTGAGGGCATTGATGTCTGCAGATGTGCTGTCTGTGTTGAATCTTTCTAACTGGAGGCATGCCACTGTAAAGGAGAACACTTACTGTATTTAGTTGAGCGTTGTCCACAACTCCCACTGTGGGACCTAGAAGAAAGGAAGAGAGAAGAGAAACTTGGGCACCAGCTAATAGAAAAAGAGGAAATACTATTGAAGGAAGAGCAAGTAAACAGAATAGAAAGACTTACAAAGACAGGAAAATGGTATAAAGGGAAACTGAAAAATTAAAAAGAACAATGCCGGAGTCAGAGCAGCAATGCCATATTATGAACCATGAGCAACAAGGAGACATCTACTGCTGCCGATGCCAAGGCAGAATGCTCCTGAGGCACCAACTTCTCCCTGAAGGCCAGAAACTGACATGCTCAGGTATGAGGAAAGAAACTGAAGTAAACAGTGCAGGGTCCAACACTACGAGGAAGATGGCATAGGCTGGAGTGAGGAGTGGTGGTATCCCCTGACTCTCACCAGCTGAACGTGGACATTCTCACCACATGCCCAACGAGAGGTTATGACATGCCCTGTTATTTGGGAAGGGCCTTTGTATTTAGCCCTTGGTGAGGAGGAGTGGAAAAGTATATTACAAGAATGCAGTGGTTTCATGTTTTCTTTTGGGCACAACAAAGTGCATGGAGTTAAACAGACAGCTCGTGGCAAAAATAAACTTTTAGCAGTATTCACTTTTTTTTCTTCTGTGCTCTCAAATCTAAGCCAAGGAGTACCTGACTCAGAAAGGTTATCTTGTTTCCGAAAGAGGTAAAACAAACAAAAGAATAAGAGAAAACAAAGAAATAGGAAAAGAAAGCATAAAGGATGCCATGGAGAAAAAAAGAAAGACAGAAGGAAAACCACTAGAAAGCAAATAAAAGGCTGAAGAAAAAAAACAGTCTTTAAGAGACAAGAAAAAGAAAAAATATAAATATGAATAGCAAAGTCTATAAAACAAACGACAAATAGTAATTTGGAAAGAATGTTTTTCTTTATTGTCATTTATTTTTCTTTACTTGTCATACATTCCGGTTTTCTCTCATGGACTACATTGGTGGGTGGAAGGGAGGCAAAACCATGTCATCGCCTGAAGTGTCCTAGAACAGAAAAGAATGAAAATAATTGTGTGAGAATGCTTCTGTTGAATTACACAAACTTCACATAAGACTCATATTGCAAATAAGAGCTGTTCAAGAGAAATAAAGGTTCAGATTATTTGGCTATTCCTTATGGTTGCTGTGGTGGTAATTGAGACAACCAAGCCACAAGTGGTGTCAGAAGTGGGATATAAATGGTTTAACGAACATGGAAGCCTTAATACAACAACTAGCAGAAAGGTAAACTAAATTAGAATAGACTTTATCCGCTCTTTGCAAAAGGATAAAGGCTCATTACAACAAAAGCTCCAATTCCATCCTGAGCAAATAGCTAAAGTATATGCCCTTGTGGATACAGCACCAGGTAAACATACAGATGTACTTTCTCAATATCGAGAAAGACCTAGTGTTTCATTCATGCTCCTACAAAAGTACGTACCAAGAGAAGGCACAATTTTTGC
Organism: Pleurodeles waltl; assembly: GCF_031143425.1. Lineage (NCBI taxonomy): Eukaryota > Metazoa > Chordata > Amphibia > Caudata > Salamandridae > Pleurodeles > Pleurodeles waltl. Next base: position 705,455,580 of record NC_090450.1, read on the forward strand.
CCCCGATTTTGAGCGGCTTGCACAGTGTACCGGGTGGCCAATGGAAAGATGGGGACAGTATGTGGCACCATTATTGGCAGGAGAACTCCAAGTAGCTAATTAAGTTGCTAATCCTGAATTAAATACAACTTTTCACAAATATCAAAAAGACTCCTGAAGAGGGGGTGCCAGATAGCCCAGCAGCAAGATGGCCGCCGTCTAATGAGGCTCTGCTGGCCAAGAAATTAATCAGGTGATTTCTCCTGTCTTGAGGGCACAGTGATGGGCTTCTAGAGCTCTGCATACCCAGATTGAGCGGCGGAGAGCAGCATTTCTGGTGAGAAGTGAGTCTGGAGAGTCATCGGCATAGGACCTGTAAGAACTGGAGGGAGCTTAGAGACCTATGTCCCTGGAGCACCGCTTGCCCCCCTGCCCCTCCTGGACAAACTGAGAAGCTGCCACTTGGCTCTCGACCTCATTATGCCGACAGACAACCTCATTGTTCCTAGGCTGGTGGATTGGAGGCCGTAGGCTGAGAGGCTGCAAAGGTAGGTCCCTGCGGGGCATGCTCAGGTGCGGCTCGGCACTGCGAAGGTAGTGAGCAGGGATGAAAAAACCAGGCCATCATCAACCAATACTAATGGGAAACAGCCTTTACAACACAGAAATTACCATGCAATGCCTTCAACAGGCATCTTTTACTACACATGTTTTTACAACACGCATGCCTTTACAAAAAAAGGTAAGCATATTTAAGGTAATTGTGTGTGCATGTATGTATATATATGTGTGTGTGGGTGTGTGTATATATATATATATATATATAATATAAATGTGTGTGTGTATATATTAGGGTTTAGGGGTAAGTTTATAGGGTGGTAAGGGTATTTTTACAGTTTAGGGGTGTATAAGGTTATAGGATGGTAAGGGTATTTTTAAGGCTAAGGGATGGGTAAAGATATTTTTTAGGGTTTAGCGATGGGTAGGGGCATATGATGGTAAGGGTATTTTTAGTTTGGGGTGGGTAGGGTTATAGGCGCTAAGGGCATTTTTGGGGCTTAGGGGTAGGTAAGGATATAGGATGGTAAGGGCGTTTATAGGGTTTAGTGGTGGGTAAGGGATAGAGTGGTAAGGGTATTTGTAGGGGGCTAGTGGTAGAGGGTGCTTGTAGGGTTCAGGGGTGGGTAGGTGCATAGGGAGGTAAGGGGGTTTGTAGGGGTTAGGTGTGGTAATGGTATAGGGTGATGAGGGGAGTTTTAGTATTAAGGTGGGTGGAGGCAAATGGTGGTGAGAGTGTTTTTAGGAGGTGGCACAGGGTGGTACGGTGTGCCTGTAGGGTGGGTAAAGGGTGTTATTAGAGTTTAGGATTGGGTAGGTGCATAGGGTGGTAAAGGTTTTTCTAGGGTTTGAGGAAGGTAAGGGTATAGGGTGTTCTTAGAGTAGGTAGAGGACTAGAGTCGTAAGGGTGTTAGGGTTTAGGAGTGGATAGGTGCATAGGGTGGCAAGAGTGTTTTTAGGGCTTCTGGGCAGGGGCATAGTATTGTAAGGGTCTTTTCAGGGTTCAGATGTAAGTAATGGTATAGGGTGGCGTGAGGGTATTTTTAGGTTTTGTGTGCATGCAGGGCATAGGGTGGTAAGAGTAATTAAAAAGGCAGTAGGATGTTGGGGTGGTTTCCCCCAATTAAGAAAAATGTAGTCATTATTATTTTTTTTTAAAGGTTTAACTTACCATATATACTGACTTTTGAGGTAAAGGCATGCCTGGTAAAGGCTTTGCATTGTAAAGGCATTGGGTAGTATAGTCAAGCGTTGTAAATGCATGCCTGTTAACATCATTTTACTACATAAATGGTACTGAAGCTGGGATATCCTGTCTGATATTATCCTTGGCAACGACCTAGCCAGGGGTATACATTGCGGGCGGATGGACCGTGCCTCGCCCATTGATTCTCTCCACACGCGAGAGTACGAGGACTCGGTATGGGGATCCGGGCAGCACTGGATGGAGGATATGTGTACAGCCGAATTAAAACATGTATTTAACACGTGGGAAACTCACGTGCTTGGCACCTATAAACTGAAATGCACTGGTTGCTGGGTCTGCTCGTGCCTCCACCTACACTCTCCGTGCAATGTCCGGGGACATACGTGTAATACCCGGCACCAGAGTACAGTCCGACTGGTGGTGAGAGCCACAGCTAGATCACAATAGGCAAGCATGGCAACAAGCAACCAAAGCTGTCCTTCGATAATAGACGGCAAATCAGAAAAACTGATTTGGACTCTGAGGACCAACCAAAGGATGTGACATTGCCTCATAACAGTGACCGACCGAGACCTCAAAGGGATACTTCCAGAGGAAAAAAAAAAAAAAAAAAGTTTCTGCACAATCAATTCAAAAATTGACACGCTCGAACAGGATTGATCGTTTGAAGGAGAGGTTGTACAGGCATTAAGGTAACATTGACATCTGATGAGCCACATATCGGATAATGATGAAACTCCGTGGACCACCAACAACCCCCTCCTATGAATGGAGAAGATTCTAGAAGTCATAAAACAAAATGGAAACCTGGATGGGGACCATGCTCTGCTCCCTCTTCAGCGATGCCTTGTAGGAAAGTACCATCTTGCCTGGCATGTTACCCCCATATTTCACTGTATATATGTTGTTTAGTATATGGTGTGCCAGGCAGGGCCCCAGTGCTCATAAGTATGTGCCCTGTTTGTGTTCCCTGTGTGATGCCTAACTGTCTCACTGAGGCTCTGCTAACCAGAACCTCAGTGGTTATGCTCTCTCTGCTTTCCAAATTTGTCACTGACAGGCTAGTGACTACTTTATCAATTCACATTGGCATACTGGTACACCCATATAATTCCCCTGTATATGGTACTGAGGTACCCAGGGTATTGGGGTTCCAGGAGATCCCTATGGGCTGCAGCATTTCTATTGCCACCCATAGGGAGCTCTGACAATTCTTACACAGGCCTGCCAGTGCAGCCTGAGTGAAATGATGCCCACGTTATTTCACAGCCATTTACCACTGCACTTACGTAACTTACAAGTCACCTATATGTCTAACCTTCACCTGGTGAAGGTTGGGTGCAAAGTTACTTAGTGTGTGGGCACCCTGGCACTAGCCAAGGTGGCCCCACATCGTTCAGGGCAAATTCCCCGGACTTTGTGAGTACGGGGACACCATTACACACGTGCACTATACATAGGTCACTACCTATGTATAGCATCACAATGGTAACTCCGAACATGGCCATGTAACATATCTAATATCATGGAATTGTCACCCCAATACCATTCTGGTATTGGGGGGACAATTCCATGATTCCCCGGGTCTCTAGCACAGTACCCGGGTACTGCCAAACTGCCTTTCCGGGGTCTCCACTGCAGCTGCTGCCAACCCCTCAGACAGGTTTCTGCCCCCCTGGGGTCCAGACAGCCCTGGCCCAGGAAGGCAGAACAAAGGATTTCCTCTGAGAGAGGGTGTTACACCATCTCCTTTTGGAAATAGGTGTGAAGGCTGGGGAGGAGTAGCCTCCCCCAGCCTCTGGAAATGCTTTGATGGGCACAGATGGTGCCCATCTCTGCATAAGCCAGTCTACACCGGTTCAGGGATCCCCCAGCCCTGCTCTGGTGCGAAACTGGGCAAAGGAAAGGGGAGTGACCACTCCCTTGACCAGTACCTCCCAGGGGAGGTGCCCAGGGCTCCTCTAGTGTGTCCAAGACCTCTGCCATCTTGGAAACAGAGGTGTTGGGGGCACACTGGACTGCTCTGAGTGGCCAGTGCCAGCAGGTGACGTCAGAGGCTCCTTCTGATAGGCTCTTACCTCTCTTGGTAGCCAATCCTCCTTCCTTGGTAGCCAAACCTCCTTTTCTGGCTATTTAGGGTCTCTGCTTTGGGGAATTCTTGAGATAACGAATGCAAGAGCTCATCAGAGTTCCTCTGCATCTCCCTCTTCACCTTCTACCAAAGGATCGACCGCTGACTGCTCAGGATGCCTGCAAACCGCAACAAAGTAGCAAGACGACTACCAGCAACATTGTAGCGCCTAATCCTGCCGGCTTTCTCAACTGTTTCCAGGTGGTGCATGCTCTGGGGGTAGCCTGCCTTCACCCTGCACCAGAAGCTCCGAAGAAATCTCCCGTGGGTCGACGGTATCTTCCCCCTGCTAATGCAGGCACCAAAAGACTGCAACACTGGTCCTCTGGGTCCCCTCTCAACCTGACGAGCGTGGTCCCTGGAACACAGCAACATCCGTCTTCCAAAGGAGAAGTTCCTAGTCCTCTTCTTTCTTGCAGAACTCCAAGCTTCTTCCAACTGGTGGCAGCTTCCTTGCACCTTCAGCTGGCATTTCCTGGGCTCCTGCCCACTCTCGACACTGTTGCGACTATTGGACTTGGTCCCCTCGTCTTACAGGTACTCAGGTCTGGAAATCCACAGTTGTTGCATTGCTGGTGTTTGTTCTTCCTGCAGAATCCCCCTATCACGACTTCTGTGCTCTCTGGGGGTAGTAGGTGCACTTTACACCTACCTTTCAGGGTTTTGGGGTGGGGTATTTTTCTAACCCTCACTGTTTTCTTACAGTCCCAGCGACCCTCTACAAGCTCACATAGGTTTGGGGTCCATTTGTGGTTCGCATTCCACTTTTGGAGTATATGGTTTGTGTTGCCCCTATACCTATGTGCTCCTATTGCAACCTATTGTGATTCTACACTGTTTGCATTACTTTTCTTTCTATTACTTACCTAATTTTGGTTTGTGTACATATAACTTGTGTATATATCTTATCCTCATACTGAGGGTACTCACTGAGATACTTTTGGAATATTGTCATAAAAATAAAGTACCTTTATTTTTAGTAACTCTGTGTATTGTGTTTTCTTATGATATTGTGCATATGATACAAGTGGTATAGTAGGAGCTTTACATGTCTCCTAGTTCAGCCTAAGGTGCTTTGCCATAGCTACCTTCTATCAGCCTAAGCTGCTAGAAACACCTCTTCTACACTAATAAGGGATAACTGGACCTGGCACAAGGTGTAAGTACCTCTGGTACCCACTACAAGCCAGGCCAGCCTCCTACATGCCTTATCACCCGTTTTCATTGTGGAGCACACCCATCGATCCCTGGGTCTGCATCCCCCACCTAGAGCCCCAGCGTGGCCATTTGTGACCTGCCTGTTGAACTAGAGGAACAGAACACTATTATGAGATTAGCTACAGAACGTCAGTTCATTCAATATCAAGGTAACGCCATCTTCCTGTATCCATATTTCACTCTTCGTTTCAGTCAACCCGCAGGGAGTTTCTTCCTGTGAAGTGCCTCCTCCAGATTACTAGTGCCATCTATTCCCTAATATATCCCATCATGCTGCATGTCAGCAACACCATCAACATCCATTTTTTCACTGATCCAAAGGCAGCACTTAAATTTTCCTGCACACTGGCAACCCCCTGGCCCGGTATCTCCTGGGTCCAGCTCCAGTAGGCATCTCAGTAACATTGACTGATAGAGAAACTGGACCTATTGCACTGCAACCATGACAAACAAAGGCTGACAATATGCATCATGGACTCTCAGACCATCTCTAAACACTTGAAGTGTACTGACAATACCCTTGTTGTGTATGCAGAGGACAAATCCTGTTTCTCACGTGAAACTTTCCACTACTACATAGGCCCATGGTTACTTCAGCCCACTCAGGAGACGTCACCTGTACTGAGGGGTAACATCACCCCTCTGTGTTTTATTGTTTCTCTTTCGACCACCAGGTTCTGTGTCAAGTGGGTTTATGCCTGGCAGCCCCCAGGAAAGTTTTTCTCCATGTTCACCATGAGTTGGTATGTTGGGTTGGGTGAGGGGTGGAAGATGGGCTTTTAATTAATTTTTATTTGATTGGGTGTATTGAAATGGGTGGGTGTTGGGGTGTTTTCCACCAGTTAACTTACCACAGAGCTTGTTGATATTGGCAACAGAACACACATACAATCACCATTACATGCAACATGCTCAACTACCACGCACTGATCCTGACATGCAAGATTGGCCACATATCCAACCACCATCATTAAGTGTTTGACTTGGAATATACAGAAGCTAAATGATCAACATAAGGCAAGAGAAGTACTCACCAATCTAAAGAGATACAATATCAACATCTGCTTTTTGCAAGATCTGCACTTGACCAACACCACACACTCTTGGCTCTGTGCTGGCTGAAAAGCAGAAGCACATGTAGCCATCCACTCCAACTACTCCTGTGGCATTGCCATTCTCATCCGCAGTGGGGTGGCATGGCATACACACAAGGTGCTTTGCAATAAAGAGGACAGATTTGTCATAATGCATGGTATATTGAATGATAACCCCGGAAATCTAGCCTCCACATATGGGCCCAAGATAGCCCTGACTTCTTTGCAGAAGTATGGCATCTGAATGCTGGTGCAGGAGCTGAGACGGTGATCGGGGGCGGAGATTTTAATGTCATCCTTATACAGAGACTGAAAGATCCAGTGACACAAGGCACCCGCACCTTGGGGCTACTGCTTGGATGCATGCGATCATGCAGGATAACCATCTTGTATACATATGGCGTCTACAGCACCAACATGATATCGAAAGCACATGCATCACACTGGCACACAACACCTGGTCAAGGTTTGATTACTGGTTAATCTCCAGAGATGCGTCTTTATGGGCCACCAAAATAGAACCTCTCCAAAGAACTTTGTCAGGTCATGCCCCTGTTGTCTTGGAGATTACTCTCACCTCCGCTCGCCCAAGGGACTTCTCCTGGAGACTCCCCCTGAATGCACTTAGAGAACCAGTCTTTAAAGAGGAAATCAAACCTGACAATATTTAATACTTCTCTAGTGATGCGTAGTTGGTCGCCTCCCCTTCGACAGTGTGAGGCATTTAAAGTTGTTATCGGAAGCAACTGCATCTCCAAACAAGCCGAGTTACTAATTGCAATATAAACGCAACTGACTACTTGGAAACTGACATCGGCATTCTTGAACTTACTTATGTTGCGTCGGCAGATATGAAAACACTTGCTATCCTCAAAAGCAAACTTGTAGAGTTCGAGGAGAAGGCAGCTAGGGAGGCATATCTGGGACAGGAGACGGTAGCCATGCATTTTGGAGGAGGAGTTAGATCAGGCAAAACGCTGGCCGGGTTTCTACATAGACCTTGCACCCGCGACCATATAACAGAATTGACCGACGATCAGCAGACAGTTCACACTGACCCGGGTGGCATCATAAGCACTGTAACCCGTATTTACACAGACCTATCCCACACTATCTGACCCAACCGCTTTACAAGCATTCTTTGACTTGATACAACTCCTCTGACTGGAGGAAACACGCCAGCAAGACATGCCCATCTCTGTTCAGGACATAGTGCAGCTCATTCAAAGCATGCCTGGAGACAAAGCGCCAAACTTGGACGGCTTAACCATATCCCTTTTCAAAGAATACGTTCCGATTCTTGCCCCCACTTACTCACAGTATACGAGGAGGAAATACAGACCAGAGAGCTGCTGCCTTCCTTGCCTGAAGAAGCAATTGTCACCATCCTCAAACCTGGTGAAGCGCTGACATGCTGCGATTCCCACAGGCGCCTCTTGTTAATATGAATAAACTTAGATAAAATCCTCACTAAATTGATACCCACCCGTTTGCTACCACTACTGCCAGACACTGTCAGGCCGATCAATCAGGTTTTACTCCAGGATGATTCACTGCACATAACCTACAGTGTGTTTGTACTCACTCATACACTCCATAGACCCTCAACTCAATGCGGCTGCGGTTCTCCTAGACGCCACAAAAGTGTTTGACTTGGAATGGCCAAATCAATTCCAGCAATTGACCGCATTGCGATTAGCCCTCATTTAATACGCTGGATCAAACTTCTCTACTTGCCTCCTTGCACACAACTGTGCATCAATGATGAGATTACCCCTGCTTTCCTCAACCCAAGGGGCACCAGCTGTCACCCATTCTACTTGCAATTGTAATGGAAACTCTTGTGGCCAGACTGCCTCTACACCTCTCACACAGGAGCCTAGCTTTCACTGCTAGAACGATACTTGTCTCAATGTATGCAGACAACATTAAATGATGTGCCCGTGACCTTCAAATCAATATCCCTCCTATAATCAGAGATTATTAGGTTTGGTAGGCACGTAGGCATTTTTAACAATTGGTCCAAATCTATCATTTTCCTACTCTGCTCGATAAAAACTAGATTTGACTTGCAATACCCACATCAATAGGCTGCTTATCTGGTTTGTTACCTTGTAGTTTGGGTATCGGAATCATTGACAAGCAAATTATGGCACTTTCATGCACTGGCTAGTGGAAAGACTCCCCATCTGGTTCAAACTTCTACTTTCCATGGCAGGAATGACTGCCCTCCTCAAATTCCTTTATCTCTATCAGTATCCCCAATCCATTTACATCAGCTTTCTTCAGACGGCTTTGATCTAACCTAATCACCTTGGCATGGGCTGGTAAACAAACTAGAGTCGCATGGAAACGCTGACCCTTCCCTTTGGGCAGGTAGGTCTCTGTTCCCCCAACATGGATCTGTACTGACATTTGCACACTTCTTGCTACATCCAGCTTGATTTCAGCGACCCACTATTGTTGAATTGGATGACACAGCTGTAGGAAAGTACCATCTTGCCTGGCATGTTACCCCCATATTTCACTGTATATATGTTGTTTTAGTTGTATGTGTCACTGGGACCCTGCCAGCCAGGGCCCCAGTGCTCATAAGTGTGCCCTGTATGTGTTACATGTGTTATGACTAACTGTCTCACTGAGGCTCTGCTAACCAGAACCTCAGTGGTTATGCTCTCTCATTTCTTTCCAAATTGTCACTAACAGGCTAGTGACCAATTTCACCAATTTACATTGGCATACTGGAACACCCTTATAATTCCCTAGTATATGGTACTGAGGTATCAAATCAAATCATTAACATTTATAAAGCGCGCTACTCACCCGTGCGGGTCTCAAAGCGTTAGGGGAAAGGGGGGGTTACTGCTGCTCGAATAGCCAGGTTTTTAGGAGTCTCCGGAAAGCGGAGTGGTCCTAGGTGGTCCTGAGGCTGGTGGGGAGGGAGTTCCAGGTCTTGGCCGCCAGGAAGGAAAAGGATCTCCCACCCGCCGTGGAGCGGCGGATGCGAGGGACGGCAGCGAGTGCGAGACCAGAGGAACGGAGGAGGCGGGTGGGGACGTAGAAGCTGAGGCGTCGGTTGAGGTATTCCGGTCCCTTGTTTTGGAGGGCTTTGTGTGCGTGGGTGAGAAGTCGAAAGGTGATCCTTTTGCTGACTGGGAGCCAATGCAGGTGTCTCAGGTGTGCGGAGATGTGGCTGTTGCGGGGTACGTCGAGGATGAGGCGTGCCAATGCGTTTTGAATGCGTTGCAGGCGATTTTGGAGTTTGGCTGTGGTCCCGGCGTACAGGGTGTTGCCGTAGTCCAGGCGGCTCGTGACGATGGCGTGGGTCACGGTTTTTCTAGTGTCGGCGGGGATCCAGCGGAAGATCTTGCGGAGCATGCGGAGGGTGAGGAAGCAGGCGGAGGACACGGCGTTGACTTGCTTGGTCATGGTGAGAAGAGGGTCCAAGATGAACCCGAGGTTGCGGGCGTGGTCTGTGGGGGTCGGTGCGGTGCCGAGGGCCGTGGGCCACCAGGAGTCGTTCCAGGCGGACGGGGTGTTGCCGAGGATGAGGACTTCCGTTTTTTCAGAGTTCAGCTTTAGGCGGCTGAGCCTCATCCAATCTGCGACGTCCTTCATACCCTCTTGTAGGTTGGTCTTGGCGCTGGCGGGGTCCTTGGTGAGGGAGAGTATAAGTTGGGTGTCGTCGGCGTAGGAGGTGATGATGATGTCGTGCTTGCGAACGATGTTGGCGAGGGGGCTCATGTAGACATTGAAGAGTGTCGGGCTGAGCGATGAGCCTTGAGGTACGCCGCAGATGATCTCGTGGGTTCTGAGCGAAACGGAGGGAGGTAAACTCTTTGGGAACGGTTTGAGAGGAAGGAGGCGATCCAGTCCAGGGCCTGGCCTTGGATCCCAGTGGAGCGGAGGCGGGTGATTAGGGTGCGGTGACAGACGGTGTCGAAGGCAGCCGAGAGGTCGAGGAGAATGAGGGCGACTGTTTCACCGTTGTCCATCAGGGTTCTGATGTCGTCAGTGACTGAGATGAGGGCGGTTTCCGTGCTGTGGTTGGTTCGGAATCCGGTTTGTGAAGGGTTGAGCAGGTTGTTGTTTTCCAGGAAGGTGGTCAGCTGTTTGTTGACGGGTATTGGGGTTCCAGGAGATCCCTATGGGCTGCAGCATTTCTTGTGCCACCCATAGGGAGCTCTGATAATTCTTACACAGGCCTGCCACTGCAGCCTGAGTGAAATAAAGTCCACGTTATTTCACAGCCATTTTACACTTCACTTAAGTAACTTATAAGTCACCTATATGTCTAACCTTTACCTGGTAAAGGTTGGGTGCTAAGTTACTTAGTGTGTGGGCACCCTGGCACTAGCCAAGGTGCCCCCACAATGTTCAGGGCCAATTCCCCGGACTTTTGTGAGTGCGGGGACACCATTACACGCATGCACTATACATAGGTCACTACCTATGTATAGCTTCACAATGGTAACTCCGAATATGGCCATGTAACATGTCTAAGATCATGGAATTGCCCCCCCCCAATGCCATCCTGGCATTGGTGAGACAATCCCATGATCCCACGGGTCTCTAGCACAGACCTGGGTACTGCCAAACTACCTTTCCCAGGGTTTCACTGCAGCTGCTGCTGCTGCCAACCCCTCAGACAGGTTTCTGCCCTCCTGGGGTCCAGCCAGGCTTGGCCCAGGAAGGCAGAACAAAGGACTTCCTCAGAGAGAGGGTGTTACACCCTCTCCCTTTGGAAAAAGGTGTCAGGGCCGGGAGGAGTAGCCTCCCCCCAGCCTCTGGAAATGCTTTGATGGGCACAGATGGTGCCCATCTCTGCATAAGCCAGTCTACACCGGTTCAGGGACCCCCCCAGCCCTGCTCTGGTGCGAAACTGGACAAAGGAAAGGGGAGTGACCACTCCCCTGACCTGCACCTCCCCTGGGAGGTGCCCAGAGCTCCTCCAGTGTGCTCCAGACCTCTGCCATCTTGGAAACGGAGGTGCTGCTGGCACACTGGACTGCTCTGAGTGGCCAGGGCCAGCAGGTGACATCAGAGACTCCTTCTGATAGGCTCCTTCAGGTGTTGCTAGCCTATCCTCTCTCCTAGGTAGCCAAACCTCCTTTTCTGGCTATTTAGGGTCTCTGATTTGGGGAATTCTTTAGATAACGAATGCAAGAGCTCATCAGAGTTCCTCTGCATCTCTCTCTTCACCTTCTGCCAAGGTATCGACTGCTGACTGCGCTGGAAGCCTGCAAAACTGCAACAAAGTAGCAAAGACGACTACTGCAACCTTGTAACGCTGATCCTGCCGCCTTCTCGACTGTTTTCCTGGTGGTGCATGCTGTGGGGGTAGTCTGCCTCCTCTCTGCACTAGAAGCTCTGAAGAAATCTCCCGTGGGTCGACGGAATCTTCCCCCTGCAACCGCAGGCAACAAAGAACTGCATCACCGGTCCTCTGGGTCTCCTCTCAGCACGACGAGCGAGGTCCCTTGAACTCAGCAACTCTGTCCAAGTGACTCCCACAGTCCAGTGACTCTTCAGTCCAAGTTTGGTGGAGGTAAGTCCTTGCCTCTCCCGCCAGACTGCATTGCTGGGAACCGCGTGTTTTGCAGCTACTCCGGCTCCTGTGCACTTTCCGAGGGAATCCTTTGTGCACAGCCAAGCCTGGGTCCACGGCACTCTAACCTGCATTGCACGACCTCCTGAGTTGTCCTCCGGCGGCGTGGGACTCCTTTGTGCAACTTCGGGTGAGCACCGTTTCACTCCATTTCGTAGTGCCTGTTCCGGCACTTCTGCGGGTGCTGCCTGCTTCTGAGAGGGCTCCTTGTCTTGCTGGGCACCCCCTCTGTCCCCTGACGCAATTGGCAACATCCTGGTCCCTCCTGGGCCACAGCAGCATCCAAAAACCCTAACTGCGAGCTTTGCAGCTAGCAAGGCTTGTTTACGGTCTTTCCGCAGGAAAACACTTCTGCACGACTATCCACGGCGTGGGACATCTATCCTCCAAAGGGGAAGTTTCTAGCCCTTGTCGTTCTTGCAGAATCCTCAGCTTCTACTGTCCAGTAGCAGCTTCTTTGCACCCACAGCTGGCATTTCCTGGGCATCTGCCCACTCTCGACTTGATCGTGACTTTTGGACTTGGTTCCCTTGTTCCACAGGTACTCTCGTCTGGAAATCCATCGTTGTTGCATTGCTGGTGTTGGTCTTTCCTGCAGAATTCCCCTATCACGACTGCTGTGCTCTTTGTGGAACTTTAGTGCACTTTGCACTCACTTTTCAGGGTCTTGGGGTGGGCTATTTTTCTAACCCTCACTGTTTTCTTACAGTCCCAGCGACCCTCTACCAGGTCACATAGGTTTGGGGTCCATTCGTGGTTCGCATTCCACTTTTGGAGTATATGGTTTGTGTTGCCCCTATCCCTATGTGTCCCCATTGCATCCTATTGTAACTATACATTGTTTGCACTGTTTTCTAATACTATACTGCATATTTTTGGTATTGTGTACATATATCTTGTGTATATTTGCTATCCTCATACTGAGGGTACTCACTGAGATACTTTTGGCATATTGTCATAAAAATAAAGTACCTTTATTTTTAGTATATCTGTGTATTGTGTTTTCTTATGATATTGTGCATATGACACTAGTGGTACTGTAGGAGCTTCACTCGTCTCCTAGTTCAGCCTAAGCTGCTCTGCTAAGCTACCTTTTCTATCAGCCTAAGCTGCTAGACACCCCTCTACACTAATAAGGGATACCTAGGTCTGGTGCAAGGTGTAAGTACCCCTTGGTACTCACTACAAGCCAGTCCAGCCTCCTACAACAGCCCCCTGTCTCTGAGAGTTGCCCTGTAGCCTGCCGACTATAGGACTCATGCAAAAATTTACACTGTGGCGTGCACAGAGTACGCACCAGCTTGGACTGCTTGTATGCACCGAACATTCTGCTTGTCAAGAGCCCCATGCTCCCTGCAATGAACGACAATGGCGTTTTCTGTCAGTTACAATGACGCCGACTTCACACACTAGGTGACCTCTACCCAGAGGATCAGTTCATCACAGCACAGCATATTCTGGACAATCCATCACACACACCGTTAGGTATCCTCCTGTACTGTAGACTTCAAGCTGTCTTCCGTGCCTTACGCAGCACATTCCCGAAGGCCCCACCAACACCGCATGCACTGCATGAATTAGATGCATTGATGACCAATTCATCACCACATAACCTTATCTCTCGCCTATACACAACAATGCAGGAGAAAGCACCTGTGCTATCCCAAGAGCTTAGTCTCTCTGGAGGCGGTTACAGAGTCCCCTTTAGTGACAGAACAATGATGCTATTGCTGCACCCAGACTAGCATTGTTTCGCCAAACTTTAGAGTTAAACTGCTACACATCACATTTCTACAGTTTATTGTACACCAGCCGAGCTATATCAGATGTGGCTATCGGGGGATGTGCAATGTCTAAGATGTATGACACCTACAACCACTTTCCTACATCTCATTTTGGATTGCCCGGCACTGGCACAATTTTAGCCAGAAGTCTCCAACGCCAATGATCTGACCAGGAACCTTTGCCCCTGTGACCCCCTTGGTGGACCTCTTGGGCTATGTAAAGGGTGTTCCGCCTGATGAGCGGCAGCTGACTGCAATGCTGCTACTCTTGGCCCAGTGAATAGTCGCTCTGCACTGGGGAAAGCGGCTCCAGCGCTGGCTGCGGGGTGTGGCCTGTCAGGAACAGTTTGGCGCATGTTGAGAGTGGATGCGGGAGCGCTCACTCTCCAAAGATATTTGGTCCCGTTTGGTTACATATCTTGCCTCGCAGAATGTTAACTGGAAAAGGTGGGGCTCCTTGCTTCTCTATGAATATAATGTCCTCTCGTTGAGCCACTCACTATAAGTACTAACGGACTGACGATCATCCCACATCAAGTTTCTATGCGATAACTCTCTATGATGTTCACTATGCTCATGCTGTGTAAGCTTCCTTCCTGTTGTTGTTCTATTGCCTTGTTACGTAAAACCAAATAACATTTTTTTTTTTAAAAGCCCATGAGACATTGAGTCACGAGACAGAGCCCTTTGCGACAACAATTTCACTCACTATTGAGTAATTATTAAGTGGACAAATTGCAGTGGTGGAAATATCTAATTGCCCACTCTGTATATTTGATTTTTACACCGCACCCTACAATTTACAATCTAGATATCTTTCCTAGATTTATGGTGCTATGAGTAAATGTATTTGCTAATGTAAACAAGCATTGGCAAAGTCAATAGGTGTGTATTAGCATGTTGTACACCAGTGTGACCCCTGTTCATCATGGCTAAAACTAAGTGGCGTGAAGTGTCAGTGTGAAGTGGAGGGGTGAGTGGATTTGTTTGAATGTCAGAGTGGAGTAGGAGGATTAGAGTGTCGTAGAGTTAAGGGGAGTAGGGTTCAGTGACAGAGTATTGTGGGGTGAAGTGGACTGAGGTAGCGGGGTGGACTGGAGTGGAGTAGAATGGGGTGGATTGGAGTAGAATGTGGTGGAGGGATTGGAGTGGGATGGACTGAAGTGAGGTGGCTGAAATTCGGGTGGATTTGATTGGAGTGGGTGGTGTGGATTGGAGTGATGGGGTAGATTAGGGTGGATTGGATTGGGGTATTGTGTATTAGTTTGGCCTCGAGTGGGGTGGATTAGATTGGATTGAAGTGACTCAATTAGACTAGAGTGGGTAAAAAAAAATGTAAATTAGCACTTGTATAGCGCACTACTCACCCGTTAGGGTCTCAAGGCGCTGTACTCATACCGCTATGGAACCCCTCCTGGCTTTTCCCTGTGAGGCACCCACTCCTGAGCACCCCCAGGGTGAAGCCAGGCATCCAAGCGCTGTTGGGGCCGTTGTGGAGATTAAGCAAGCTATTGCCCAGAGTTGCAGAGTGGGACCCATGAATTAGATTAGGCACGAGGCGAGAATTATCTGGTCAAGGGGAATTGAGCCCAAGACCTGCCGAAGCGGGACTTGAACCCTGGTCTTGAGCCAGATCTCTGCTTCAGGGTCTGCCGCTCTAACCATTGAGCCACACTCCTCCACTAGTTAGATTAGATTAAGTGGGTTGGATTGGATTAACTGGGGTGGATTAGATTGGAGTGGTGAATAGGATTAGGGCGGTCTGGGTGGATTGGAGTGGGGTGGACTGAACTGGGAGGGCTAGATTGGGACAGAGTGGGTGGATTGGAGTGAGTGGGTGTATTGGGGTGGGTGAAATGGATTGGGGTGGGTGAAATGGATTGGAGTGGGGTGGACTGAACTGGGGAGGGCTAGATTGGGATAGAGTGGGTGTATTGGAGTGAGTGGGTGTATTGGAGTGAGTGGGTGTATTGGAGTGAGTGGGTGTATTGGAGTGAGTGGGTGTATTGGAATGAGTGGGTGTATTGGGGTGGGTGAAATGGATTGGGGTGGGTGAAATGGATTGGGGTGGGTGAAATGGATTGGGGTGGGTGAAATGGATTGGGGTGGAATTGTTTGGAGTGGGATGGATTGGAGCGGGGTGGATTTGAGTGGGATGTGTTGGATTGGATTGTGGTGGATTGCATGGAGGTGGGGTGGATTGGAGTGTCGTGGGGTGAACGGATTGAAGTGGGGAGGACTGAATTGGGGTGGGGTGGGCTGGATTGGGCTGGGGTGGATTGTAGTGGAGTGGATTGTGTTGAGTGGGATGGATTGGATTGGGGTAGGCTGGAAGGATTGGACTGGAGTGTGGTGGACTGAACTGGTATGGGGTGGGCTGGTTTGGAGTGAGATTGAGTGGGGTGGAGTGGATTGAAATGAGGTGGGTTGGATTTGAGTGGGGTGGATTGGACTTGGGTGGATTGCATTGAGATGAAGTAGATGGGATTGGCATGGGGTGAACTGGAATGGGTGGACTGAAGTGAGGGGTGAATTGGGGTGTGATGAGGTAGATTGGGGTGGAGTGGATTGGGTTGGAGTGGATCGGTGTAGGGTGGATTGGATGGAGAGGGGTGGATTAGAGAGGTGTATTGGAGTGAAGTGGGGTAGATTAAGGTGGCTTGGAGTGGGTGGATTCGACTGGAGTAGAGTGGATTGGGTAGCAGTGGACTTGATTGGAGAGGACTGTATTGAGTGGGGTTGATTGGATTGAGATGGGGCGAATAAGGGTGTGATGGGGTGGAATGGATTGAGTGGGGTGGAATGGAGGGGGTGAATTAGATTGGGGTGGATTAGATTGGTGTGGGGTGGATTGGAGAGGGGTGTACTGGATTGAAGTGAGGAGGATTAAGGTGGTTTGGAATGGGGTGATTTGACTGGAGTAGGGTGAATTAATGTGGACTGGACTGAGTGGGGTGGATTCAAGTGGATTGTATTGAGTGGGGTGGATTGTATTGGAGTGATGTGGATTGGGTAGGGGTGGACTTGGGTGGGATGAGTGGAGTGTGGTGGGATGATTAGAATGAGGTGGGTTGGATTGGAGTGGGGTGGGCTGGACTGGAGTGGAGTGGATTGGTTGTGGTGGATTGGGGTGAGGCATAGTGGATTGGAGTGGAGTGGGATAGATTGGATTGGGCTGGATTGGAGTGGGATGGACTGGGTTGTAGTAGGGTGTATTGTGGTTGATCGGTGTGGGGTGAATTGAGATGGAGTGGGTTGGATTGGGGTGAGGCAGATTGCACTGGAGTGGGGCAGATTGTTTTGGATTGGACCCGGTTGTTTGGGACTGTAGTGGAGCTGGTTGGTTGGTGTGGGGCAAGTTCTTTTGAATTAAAGTGGGGCAGATTGCTTTGGATTGTAGTGGGGCAGATTGTAGTTAGACAGACTGTTTTGGATTGGAGTGGGCCGGATGAAAGTAGGGCAGATCGTTTTATTGGAGAGGGCCGGTTTGGAGCAGGGCAGATTTTTTGGATTGGAGCAGATTGGAGTGGGGGAGATTGTTTTGGAGTGGAGGGTGGTAGATTGTTTTGGATTGGAGGGGGCAGATTTTTTGGATTACAGTAGAGCAGATTATTTTGGATTGGAGTGGAGCAGATTGTTTTGGATTGCAGTGGGGCAAATTGGAGTGGGCAGATTGGGATTGGAGTGGGGCAGATGATTTTGGAGTAAAGTATGAGGATTGGAGTGGGGCAGATTGCTTTGGAGTGGTACAGATTGGTTTTTTTTTTTTTTTTTTTTTTTTTTTAGAGACGAGCAAATTGGAGTGGGGCAGATTACTTTGGAATGGTGTGAATTGTTTTGGACTGATTGGAGCAGGTTGTTAAGGATTGGAGTGGGGCAGATTGGATTGGATTGGAGTGGGCAGACTGGAGTTGGGAAGATTGGAGTGGGGCAGTTTTTTTTGCATTGGGTGGGGCTTTGAAAGGATGCAGATTGTTTTGGATTGGAGTGGGGCGAATTGGAGTGGGGCAGATTAGATTGGGGTTGGTTGGCAGGATTTAAGTGGGGTGGGCTGGAGTGGACTGGATTGGGGTGGGGTGAATTGGTGTAGGGTAAAGTGGGTTGAATTGGGGTGGACTGTAGTGGGGCGGATTTGAGTGTCGTGGATTGGGATGTACTGCATGTTTAAGTGTGAAAGCATAATTTCAGAGATTACACATAATAATGAAACACTAACTTTGCAATATTTCGAAAAAGTTAATTGTCTTTTTTTTTTTTTAGAAGAGCACCCACAAGCAAAAACAAAAGAAAACATGATTGAAAGTGAGAAAAGACGATTTAGCAAAATAAAAGAAAATTAGCTTTAAAAACAAATAAAGATTTGCAATCTTGTTTGCCCGGCTGGGCACTTTTTTGCCAGTCACAAGCCTTCTGTTTGCAGGGGCACTATAAGGTAAAAAGAACAAAATAATACCTCGATCGTATCAGGAGCAATGGCAGGACTTGATCCCTGCTCCACACAGAGGAACGGAAAGGATGCCAGGCTTGCCTTGAATTAGGAGACTGTGAAGAAGAATGCCACACAAACCAACAAATGGTGAACAACAGGAGTGCTCCAACCCTTTTACTGAACACAACAGAGTCTCGCAAGCGAGACGCATGTGCTAGCGCATGCACTCGCAGGCTCAACCCTAATAAACCAAGGACCAGTACTGCTAAACTCAAAAGGAGCTTTAAAAAGGGAGATTGGCTCTTCCTTATTCACAAGGATGCTTTGAAGTGCGCTCAATACAATGTATCATCTCTTCCTTCAAATCAACAACTTAATTACATAAAAACTGACAGAATTAAATTGTAATCCTCCAGCCTTTTTTAAACAGATACAGAGCCCAAAGTTAGTTTGGTGTAAGACATTAGAAGAGATACAGAAAAGATGCAAAGTTTTACGGAAGTCCAGAAAAATATCCACAATACATGCAGAAAAGGCCTTTCTCTGATGAACATAGGTTGGGATAAAAACCTGGCTGAAATATAGCCCTCATTAGTGAAGGCAAAACTATTAACTTCGGTGTGGTCAGAAATCTGCGATTTCACTTTTGCCTCTCTCAAAGAGGCCTATTTTATTCAACTTTATTTTTCTCAAACTAGCTTTTACATTTAACCCCTGAAAAACTTAAATAAATGAGATAAATTCAAAACGTTGATTTTGAACGAATGTTTAAGATGTTGTAAGGATAGTGTTGGGTCCGTATGATTTGGTCCTGCCATCAGAGTATTTTTGGTCATCCGTTTATAAGTATATTTCAAAAGCAAAACGGTATAATGTTGAGCTCAATATGCCATTAGAAAACAATATGTCAACATTAGATTGTAAAATAATTTTACAGAGATATTAGTTGCACACTCTTTATTATTCAAAAGCGTGAAGCAAAGGACCCAGCTGTCTTCTTTTATTGCGTCCAAAAAAGTTAAGAATGGGGAGATTAGAAAACAGCAATATCAAAAACCAACCTGATAATGGATAAATATGAAAACGTTTGTGGTAAAATTGAATAATATGTGAGAAACGTTTTAGAGGGAAGAGTACACTTCTTTACCTTGGCGGTTAAAAAATGATTGAAATTCTGTATTTTTTTATAAACATTTTTTTATAGATGATGTTTTATATGTAATGCTTTTTATACCCGCAAATGATTAGCAAATAATAAAACAGGAGTTTTCTCTTGGTCTTGCCAGAACACCATCGCTACCTGCTAAGTCTCATTGGTTGATACCTTTGCCGTCCAAACTTGTATACTGAGACTTAAAGCTATCCAAGATACGAGAGTGGGGCCGCTTCAGCTCCTGGTTTTGTAATTTACATTCTGATATTTATAATTTGGCAGTTGGAAAAGAAAAACAAGTACAAGTATGACAATGGAGAGTGTGGATAAGGACAGAAGGAGCATTACTTTTGAAATGGGACATCTTGAGAACTTTGTGTGAACTACAGTGTATTGCTTACTATACAATACAATATGGATTTGTAAAGCACGCAGCTCCACCGGAAGAGGCGTCCCTGAGCTAGCGGCTTTAAGGTGCACTAAAAGTTTGAATCACAACCGATGCGGGATGCCTTATTGTCAAACAAGTATGTCTTCAGAAGTTTTCGAAACATTGATTCGGAGGGCGAGAAGCAAAGGGTTGAAAGCAACGAGTTCCATATTTTGGCAGTTAAGTAGGAAAGGGAGTGACCGCCTCTGCTTACCTTTCTGACCATGTAGACCTTCTTACCCATTGGCGCGAAGTGCTCTCTCCTGATGGTAGGGAAGCAACATTTTCCTCACTTAGCTATGTCCTTTCTGCCTACATGCGCTGTAGGCAAATGCTACGACTTTAAATGTAATACGGCTAACAATGGGCAGCCAATGAAAACTGCACAAAGGAGCTGTGACAGAGGCGGGAGCTGGAATCTTCAGAATCAGCCAGGCTGTGCATTCTGAATGATCTGCAGGCGGTGAAGCAGATATGATGGTAAACCTAAGTATAGGCTATTCAAATAATCTAGTTTTAATGTTACCAAAGCGTGAATGACAGAATTACGGCTATCCTTCAAGATCAAGTGGATCTTCTTCCCGACTGATTTCAGCGTAATAAAACAACTGGCAGACACAGCTCTAACCTGAGGTTCAAAGGATAGATTGGAGTTTGACCCCAAGATTTCTCACCACCGATGCAGGGGAAGGAGGGGAGCCTATCTCAGAAGGCCACCAGTTTAATTTGAGGTGACTCACACTCATCAATCCATCCACAGCCCTTACACATCCCTAAAACGCAGTCAATGCACCCAACTCCTTTTCCTGGAATGAGAACATCAACTGCATGTCTGCATACGATATGACCATTAGGCCTCATGCCTCCACTAGCTTAGCCAAAGGGGGCCAAGTAAATATTAAAACGCATTGACTTAGGGCAGAGCCCTGAGGTACCCCGCTATCAAGTGGTTTAGCTATTGATGTGAAGAGAGGGGTGGGGGAGAAAAACCCTTTGTGAATGACCCTCTAGATAAGACTTCAACCAGGCCCGGGCTGGACCTTGGATACCCCTTCAACGTAATTTGTTGAAGAGAATGAAGTGGGGAATCTGTATTGAAGGCCGCTGGCAAGCCAAGAAGGCCAACTATGGCTACTGAACCCTGATTGAGATTTACCTTAATGAATTCAGCACCTCCAGGAGAGCAGATTCAATGTTGTAGCCCACACTAAAGCCCGACTGAGTGTCATGGAGCAGGTTATTTTCCCAAGAAACTGGAAATGGGTTGGTTAACCCATTTCTCTTTATTGCTTAGTTGTATTTCTAATTTAAATTCCTAAATAATCCTGTTTGCTGATGTACACTGGTTTGAGAGTTGAACATGGAATACTGTATTCAGGGTCAAAGTATGTATATATTTTTTTTAATTAGGTTTGAAGTAAGCACCATTTAGTTGTCCTTTGAATTTGCTGCTTGTGAGACAATACAAGGTAATATAAACGTTATTGCACAATTAATAAAAACCCTTGCAAATTGACTTCCTAAAACCAAGGCAAGCTTACTCCCATTGCCTGATAAATAAATAAACTAAAACCAAGTTTGCCACAGGAGTAAACTACAATAAAAAACAATACAAGCAATAAGAATAATAACATCTGTAGTCAATTACTGTTGTCAAGAGTAGTATATTAAAAATGACCTAGTTCTGTTATCACATGAAGCTTTCTGCACCTTGACCATGAATTTTGATAAACCACCCGATGAGCTATGAATCACCATTGATCAAACATGCTAAGACGGAGTCATTGCTGCGAAAATAGACTAGACTGTGAAAAATACATAAAATGCGAATCTGTGATTCATCTCCATTCTAACAAATAGGACAGGTTTGTTTCCCCGTTTTTAAAGCCTCATCTAAAATTGAGTAACATAAAAAAGCAAACACTGACCCTTACAAGTTTATGTGTTTGATCTAAAGATATTCAACGGTGATGGGCAATGCACTCCTTGAAGTACTCTGAAAATAATCCCTTTTCATAGGTTCAGTGTGCCCCAGGGCATCGCCCTCTGATCTGGGGCGTAAATGTAGCTGAACTGGAAGCCATGTTGCCTTCACATGAACATTATCCCCTTTTGCACTACTATTCGATCTCAAAGTGAGGTTCGCGTTATCCTTGGTTTTAAAGATGGTATCCGTAGTGTGAAAAAAACGCTTCACTAATGATGGTAGATTAGTATCAAGGAAGAATAAGCGTTACTCATTTACCATCCTTAGTGAAGCGTTTTCTCGCACTAGGAATACCATCTTTAAAACCAAGGATAACACGAACCTCAGTTTGAGATCCAATAATAGTGCAAAGAGGGTGGGGGGGCACTGTTCCCGTGAAGGCAACCTTGCTGTACCAGGAAGGTGCCGGCAGATACTGCTGGAAAACTCCAGTTCACGTTTCCTCAGATTCGGGGTGGCTCCGACGAGGAGGAGAATGGCTTTGAGAAACAGCCATGTCCAGGGTCAGAACCCTCCCCAGAGCATTTTCTTGAGAAATAAGAGGACTGCTTCCCATCTCTTTAAAGAATTCTTTGGGCAACTGTCTGCCTCAGAGAATTTAGCTGCAGGAATGGAAAGTTATCGTTTTACGGTGTCGTTCTGGGTTCAAGCCAAAAACAACTTGGCTTACTGTTCAGAGGACTTTCGGGTGCTTGTATATGCAGGAGTCACGGACCTAAGGATCGTGTCCAAGCAGCAGACATCATATACAGATGTTGTGGGGGTCGGAAGAAGGCATCATCTGCCGACAATGACAGAGTTTAAATTCCCAAACCTCAGGATTTGACATAATCGCTGTTAAATGACTAAAGAATTACAGGAGACAACAAAAAGGCCTCCAGCCTTGTATAAATAAGATGTTGAAAAGCAGGGTCCGATGCCAGTTGCATCATACAGAGCAGTGTAACATTTGCTGTGCAGACAAGCCTCAACTTCGGTACCAGGCTGCCACCTAGCAGCACTTGAGAGCTATTGCTGACCAAAACGTCTTCCAGATCCAGCCAGGTGGATATTCATAACGTGGGTAGGCTGGGTGGGGTGCGGGTAAGTGAATGCAGTGTCTTGTGTTGCAACAAACTGGCAATTGAAATATTCAATGCCAACCTTCGCCCTCACAACAATTTAGAAAAAAACTGCTGGCAACTGTCTCCAGAGGATTTACGATTTTGTTTTACTGATCACTTTGATACTGTTTTTACAAGGAGGACAAGAAAACATCAACAATATAATTATTACAAATACACTATGACACAAGATACTTAAAGTACCACCTCATGCCAAAATCTGAGTAACACTTTGAGGTAGGATAATGTGGAAGGGGGAAAAAGCGAAATTTAGAGGGAATGTTTAGCATCATATGCTATATTCCTGTAAATATTGCTTTAAAATTTACTCTGTAAAAATCTAAAAGTAATAGCAGACAAAAACTGGCTTCAAATTCTGTACCCCCGCAAAACAGTGCATAGTAGTTTTTGACACTGAGGTTCTGCACATCTACTAGTATACCATCTTAAAAGCCCCCGTCCTAAAATTCAATAAACTATGAGAACAGAATGCTTAATGAGCATACCCAGATATCCAATGCAGTTTTCCTCTATACACTGAAGGTCCTTACAATTTTTATGAGATGGATAACCAAATTCGCACTAACATTCCTGATAAACATTTGTCTGTGTTATATCTACCTTTAGAAGACTTTTTTGACTCAAATTGATTTTAAGCATAATCCAGAGTAGTCCCCCCCCACCCCCCCCCAAAAAAAAAGACCTTATGTGCTGCTGGATAGGTCTTGTTTAACCAATGCAAAGAGAATTGTTAAACAAAAAAAATACTATATTATATTTGTTCCTAGTGCAGTTAAATAGCAGTTTATAAATTCAATTTCAAATCTCATGGTTTGTAGCATGTGAGTCCAAAGTAAAATCAATTTAAAACCTTTTCCATCAAAACGGCCTGAAAATTAAACTAGAAATACACTCAATTGATATTGCATAAAGTAGCTACAATATTTGCTTCATAGACCCTATGTAGTTACGAAAACAGTCTTTTCCCAAAAGTGTAATACTCTTCGCTAATCCGGCCTTAAAAAAGGCTTTTTGAATAACGTTTAACATGAGCAACAGTAGATATTGTATCAATATTCCAAAATAGATGGTCTTTATTCACAGAACTTATATTTCATCTAACTATCAAATAAACTTTACCTTATTCTGGTTCTCACAAAAAGCAATCATTTTACTCTTATTTCCGTTGAGCTTCAAGAAATGTTGATAAGAATACTCAGCAAATGTTTGCGACCGCACATAGGCCGATCAGTGTTAGCTCAAGAATTATCCCGTCCACTCTGGTTACTGGCATCCCTTCATACAGATATATGGTGCTGTACATTAGTGGGTGCAGGTAATTGCCTAACGGAAAGTCAGGAGCTGGGCAACGCCTAGGCGGGGTGCATATTGGCACCTCGGTTCACAAAGCACACTGCTGCTTTTTCATATCATAGCAGCGCAGGCAACTGGAGCAGCTTGCTTCGAATTTTTATTTTTCCATCATAATGGAGGGTTCACTGAAAAATGGTGGGTAACCCCAAGTGAAATTGCAGAGTTTTGGCTCAGAGCTTCAAATTACCTGCCATAAGTTATGAACTCCATTCACCATTACACTTGTAAATAAGGAACATCCACATTTGCCAGGTACCATTTTGTTGGGATAAGAAAGATACACAAACTGCAGTATATTTATAGGCCAGTCAGATGATGCAAATACAGGTTAAAATTGTTACCCCCCTAAGCATCTTTTGTAGAGGTTAATGCTGTAAATTAACATGCTCTGCCATCCAGTGTTGGCTTTAAACATCTCGAATGTTTTTCTTCGAGTCACAGGGAGTTCTGAGACTCCTCCATTCATACACAATGCACATGGGCAGCAACTTCATCTCAGGTTGATTTCCACACAGAAGAATGACGGTGAACGTGAACGCAGCTTACTATGGTGTGCGTGTGTACTGCAAAATTACTACAGGGTGATAAAGTGCCATTATTGCCGGTTTCTGGAAATGAGGATCAGCGTATGTGAATCTACAGCATTACACAATAGACAGATGTTTATAAAGCAAGTCATATTTCTGTTCACAGCAAGTGGCTGTAGATACATATGCAGTGCATTGACTAAGTAGTTTCCTCTCAAGCTGTGGCTAGTGGGCAGGATATGCAGATGTTTGGAACAGAGTCTTAACAGCACCTGGTCAACAGAAGCCTGTTAACAGGTTAATATATCCCCCACAGTGATGCTTTATAGTACTCACCAGTTAGGTGACTTGCATATGTCTGGTAAAGTTATTATTCTCTGGAAAGCCATAGTAGCTCCCTTCTTACGTGTAGTGTTCCCTACGCTGTGCAGTGAGGACACGTTTAGCCTCAGCAGTGCAGGTTTGCATGCATTGGGCAATCAACCTTGCAACACCTGCCATGGACATAGGATGATTTGTGAGGTTTTTGAAAAGGCTACAAAGAGCTGGCTAGTTTTACAGAAGGATTTTGGGCCATATGTACAAATACATTTTCCCATTGACACAGAATGGGTGAAAACCTTCGATACATCTGGCCCTTAGTCGTGCAATGTAACAAACAAGTTCCTTCTTGACATCCAATGTGTGTAACTCTCTTTCCGCTAGCCAGTCAGTTTCCGGAAAGAATACAGGTAGCTCAATAGTTTGATATGAAAAGGCGAAAAAACCTTGGCAGTAACATAAGATTGGTCGTAAAGGATGATTCTGTCCTTGTGCACATGAATAAAAGGTTCCCGAATGGCGAGTGCTTGTACGGGACAGAGGCTCCTGAGTGAGTCCTGGGTATCAAAGTTCACATTCCATAAAAGAAAATCAGTTGCATGAGTAAAGAGGTTCAAAAGGCATAACCGTAAGCCTTGAGAGAAGTACCACACTGGGGCTGGGTATGTACTAGGAGGTATTATCATTTGGAGTCCCTCCATAAACGCCTTAACCACAGGGATCCTGAAATGGGATCAGTGTTCTCCACTATGTCTGTATGCCACCAGAGCAGTTAAGTGTAGGTGTATAGTATATGAAAGAATAGCCTTCTGAAGTACTTGTGGATGAAGTTACCAATTGTGGATGCCCTGCTTAGCAGCTTTACAGTCATTGTCTGCCACTGCAGATGTTCAACTAGAAGATGGATTTGGTCATGCATTGCCCATCACCAAATCTCTTGGCCAGTGAAGACAGCTGGTGCGAGCGTGTACTGCCATTTCAGTATGTATTATATGACTGTCATGCTGCCTACCTTTATGAACTATCTGGTCGTGGACAAACCTCTACAAACCTTTGAGCACTATGCAGATAGCCATTACCGCTAGGTAGGTTGTGTCGAACCTGGTGGCGAGGGGTCAAGATGCCTTGCACAGTAATGTTGCAAAGAAGTGCGCTCCAGCCACTGTAACGATGAGACAGTGGCAATGGTCACCTGTGGGAGAGGGTATATAACGCTTGCAGAGCAAAAGGTAGTTGCTGTTCCATCATTGCAGAAAACACTGCTAGGATTTAGCAAAAGCAGATCTTCGAAGTACCCTTCCACTTGTGATTGACTTGCAAGGCACTGTTGGTGCATGAGTAATCTGGCATGCAGCACAACTGCTATGCACAACACCATCTAACGCAAGAGCTTCATTTCAGTACTTACAGTGAGTGGACTGAATGAGAAAGCTGCTACCGGAGTGCCATCAACCTCTGCTAATTTGAGGTATGCTGGCTCCTTAACATCTTAGTATTGAGCACAGAAAGGGCTGGATATGTTGAGGTTTGAAGAGGGATTTCTTTGTGTTTGCCGTGACCCTAGAGTGTGGAGCAGCATTAGAGCGATAAGAGTGCATGTTCGGCATGGGTTGTGGCTGCTCTTCATCACTCTAGATGGTAGCACTTATTCTGGAAGAGACATTACCTATCCACAAATTCCTCACCTTTTGAATATTCCCCAGGTGTCAGACTGGATCCAGAAATGTTTCAGTAGTAAAGGTGTGCATCCGTAGGTGTGGATTATCACGGACCGTTCTATTCCAGAAATTACGTGCAGTGCATACACAGGCACCACTCCCCCTGATGAAGTCTGTTAGTTTCAAGGCCATCCTCTCCCCTAGACACAGAGCCCCAACAGCAAGTTGATCATGACCAGTGTGCAGATTCCTACATTTGGGATCCTACTAATGGATGGAGTCCAACTGGGAACCAGGAGCATAGGAGAGGTGTTGGAGACTCTGTGGTTAGTCTCTCTGCCTGAAAGAGCATTACCAAGTTAAGTAACTTGTTCTCCTCATAGAAACTTCTAACCACAGATTTCTCACCTTTTATATAGTTACCAAAGCTGTATCTACTTGGAGGCGGGTATGTGGATGGACTCAATCCAGAAAGTTCTGTAGGACAGAGCAGACAACATTCAGCTCAGTGAACCTGGCTGTCCAGACAGTACTTCTCTGTCAATGTATGTAAGGATGCTCAAGTACGCACCTAGCCAATATTCAGGACAGGAACTCCACGTCATAGTAGCAGCTTTGACCCTGATGAAATGAGCATGCAGATCTTCCAGAGGTTGCTTTTTTCCAACACGTAACAGACTTTAAAGCAGAGCATGATCCAGCAAGAAATGGCCCTCTTCTGCAAAACTTTAATCAGCTTTGTGGGGTTCGCTGGAGCGACCAATCACCAGGTGCTCTCTGGTGCGATCAATGTAATTTCTCAGAGTCCAAAGGGGAGTACAGTAACTGGAAATAAACCTGTCCCACCAATAACCAGATAGCGCTTGTAGGCCTGCCCGGTGGGGATATGAAAACTAGCATACTGCAATTCCAACGCTACTGGCTAGTATCTAGGGTTGAGAGAAGACAAGATTGGCAGGGGGGGAGGGGTGTTGGAGAGTATCTGTCCAACACAATGGCCTGTCAACCCAGCAAAAAAACGGTAGGATCCTGCCCCCAACCAGGTGGTGATGCTCCAATAAGGGCACTCTAAAGAGGTTTTGCAGATGAGGCGGGTTATTAGCATGCTGTTCTTGTGCATGAGGCCAATGCATGCTACAGCCACAAAACGTTGGGAACCTTGCGGAGGTGGACGTTGCGGTCTATAGAGGCTCCTTTGGCAAGGCCAGGGAAAGTACAACAAGACTAAAGAGGATGGCATGGCAGACAAGAGAGCAGGGCCATAGTGTGCTCCTAAGTGCACCAGAGCGATTTTGGCTTGTCCCTAAAGAGGCGAGCCATCAAAAAGAACATCCATAAGGGACTACTGGACATCGTAAAAAAAAAAGCTGACAGTCTTGGAAATAATGGGAGTTATGGCTCCACAAGCGTTTGGAGCAGAAAGAAAGAACTAACATCTGTGCACAGGAGAAGTGCCTATGTAGGCCCAGCATGTCATTCCTGGAGCAGAAGTGAGTTAGTTCAGCACCTCACAATGCCACTTACTGGCAGGCAGAGGTACTACTGCAAAGTTTTTAGGATTCAGTATGATACCTGGGGAATAGTCAAAAGGTGAGGAATTTGTGGTAAGCAATCAACCAGAAATGGAGAGAGAGATGCCGGTTCTGTGGAGTTGAGCCACCACCAGACACTTAGACTTCTAGAGCCATAGGGATTGTGAATTGGTAGTGTTCTTCACATGCTGTAGGTAATGGTGATGGAATGGGTGGATGAGGATGTGAAGGTATTCTTCCTAGAGGTGTTACACTTTGTGATCTCCTTGGCAGAGCAGCTTAAATGACAGCCTGCAAGAATGTCATTTGGACATGCAATGACAGGATGTATCGATTCAGTGGCCCGAGGTCAAAGATCAGCTGAAGGGATCAGTTCTTTGGAATAAAATATAGCAAATAATGAAAATGTCACTTACCCAGTGTACATCTGTTCGTGGCATCAGTCGCAGTAGATTCGCATGTTCTGCAATAGCTCGCCATCTGGTGTTGGGCCGGAGTGTTACAAGTTGTTTTTCTTCGAAGAAGTCTTTCGAGTCACGGGACCGAGTGACTCCTCCTTTTGTCTCCATTGCGCATGGGCGTCGACTCCATCTTCGATTGTTTTTCCCCGCAGAGGGTGAGGTAGGAGTTGAATTGTAGTAATAGTGCCCATGCAATGGAGTGACTAAGTATGCACCTATTTAAGGTTGAGATGATACATATAGAAATAATTGAAGGTAACTTCCAAACTGCTACAGGCTCCCGGGGAGGCGGGTGGGCACATGCGAATCTACTGCGACTGATGCCACGAACAGATGTACACTGGGTAAGTGACATTTTCAGTTCGATGGCATCTGTCGCTGTAGATACGCATGTTCTGCATAGACTAGTAAGCAGTTATTTCCCCAAAAGCGGTGGATCAGCCTGTAGGAGTGGAAGTAGTCTGAAATAATGTCCTTAATACGGCTTGACCTACTGTGGCTTGTTGTGCGGATAACACGTCTACACAGTAGTGCTTGGTGAATGTGTGAGGCGTAGACCATGTGGCTGCCTTACATATTTCTTGCATTGGGATGTTTCCTAGAAAGGCCATGGTAGCACCTTTCTTTCTGGTTGAGTGTGCCCTTGGTGTAATGGGCAGCTGTCGTTTAGCTTTAAGGTAGCAGATTTGGATGCATTTAACTATCCATCTGGCTATACCTTGTTTTGAAATTGGGTTTCCTGCGTGAGGTTTTTGAAATGCAATAAAGAGTTGTTTAGTCTTTCTGATGTTTTTTGTTCTGTCAATGTAATACATTAATGCTCTTTTGACATCCAATGTATGTAGTGCCCTTTCAGCTACGGTATCTGGCTGTGGAAAGAACACTGGAAGTTCCACTGTTTGATTTAGATGGAACGGTGAAATAACCTTTGGCAAAAATTTAGGATTGGTCCTTAGGACGACTTTATTTTTGTGTAGTTGTATAAAAGGTTCCTGTATAGTAAACGCCTGAATCTCGCTTACTCTTCTCAGGGAAGTAATGGCGATGAGAAATGCCACCTTCCAGGTTAGGAACTGTATGTCGCAGGAGTGCATGGGTTCAAAAGGTGGACCCATAAGTCTAGTTAGGACAACATTTAGGTTCCATGAAGGAACAGGTGGTGTTCTTGGTGGTATAATTCTCCTAAGGCCCTCCATGAATGCTTTAATGACTGGTATTTTATATAGGGAAGTTGAATAGGTAGTCTGCAGGTATGCAGATATTGCTGCAAGGTGAATCTTAATGGAAGAGAAAGCTAGGTTAGATTTTTGTAAGTGAAGCAAGTAACCCACTACATGTTCTGGAGTTGTGTGTAATGGTTGTATTTGATTAATATGGCAGTAGCAAACAAACCTCTTCCATTTACTTGCATAGCAGTGCCTGGTGGATGGCCTTCTTGCTTGTTTTATGACTTCCATACATTCTTGGGTAAGTTGTAAGTGCCCGAATTCTAGGATTTCAGGAGCCAGATTGCTAGATTCAGCGATGCTGGATCTGGGTGTCTGATCTTTTGGTTGTGCTGTGTCAACAGATCTGGCCTGTTGGGCAATTTGATGCAGGGTACCACTGATAGGTCTAGCAGCGTTGTGTACCAGGGTTGCCTTGCCCAAGTTGGTGCTATCAATATGAGTTTGAGTTTGCTTTGACTGAGTTTGTTTACCAGGTAAGGAAGGAGAGGGAGAGGAGGAAAAGCGTAAGCAAATATCCCTGACCAGTTCATCCATAGGGCATTGCCTTGGGATTGTTTGTGTGGGTACCTGGATGCGAAGTTTTGGCATTTTGCGTTCTCCCTTGTCGCAAACAAGTCTATCTGAGGTGTTCCCCCAGAGTTTGAAATAAGTGTTCAGAATTTGGGGGTGAATTTCCCATTCGTGGACCTGTTGGTGATCTCGAGAGAGATTGTCTGCGAGTTGATTTTGTATCCCTGGTATAAACTGTGCAATTAGGCGAATTTGGTTGTGAATTGCCCAATGCCAATTTTTTTGTGCTAGCAGGCTTAACTGCGTGGAGTGCGTCCCTCCCTGCTTGTTTAGATAATACATTGTTGTCATGTTGTCTGTTTTGACGAGAATGTATTTGTGAACTATTATTGGTTGGAAAGCTTTTAGTGCTTGAAAAACTGCTAGAAGTTCTAGGTGATTGATATGCAGTTTTGTTTGATGTACGTTCCATTGTCCTTGTATGCTGTGTTGATCGAGGTGTGCTCCCCACCCTGTCATGGAAGCATCTGTTGTTATTACGTATTGTGGCACTGGGTCTTGGAAAGGCCGCCCCTTGTTTAAATTTATGTTGTTCCACCACAGAAGCGAGAGGTAAGTTTGGCGGTCTATTAACACCAGATCTAGAAGGTGACCCTGTGCTTGAGACCACTGTGATGCTAGGCATTGTTGTAAGGGCCTCATGTGCAGTCTTGCGTTTGGGACAATGGCTATGCATGATGACATCATGCCTAGGAGTTGTAATACCATCTTTGCCTGTATCTTTTGTGTTGGATACATGCGTTGTATGATGGTGTTGAAATTTTGAATTCTTTGTGGACTTGGAGTGGCTACTCCCTTTGATGTGTCTATTATGGCTCCCAGGTATTGTTGTACCTTGCGTGGCAGAATTTTGGATTTTGTGAAATTGACGGTGAACCCGAGTTTGAAGAGGGTTTGTATGATCTGATTTGTGTGATTTGAGCACTGTATGAACGAATGGGCCTTGATTAGCCAGTCGTCCAAATATGGGAACACATGTATTTGCTGCCTTCTTATGTGTGCAGCGACTACCGCTAGACATTTGGTAAAGACTCTTGGTGCGGTTGTTAATCCGAAAGGCAGTACCTTGAATTGGTAATGTATTCCTTTGAATACAAACCTTAGGTATTTCCTGTGAGATGGGTGTATTGGTATATGGAAATAAGCATCCTTGAGGTCTAAAGTTGCCATGTAGTCGTGTAGTTTTAGCAATGGCAATACTTCTTGTAGTGTGACCATGTGGAAGTGGTCTGATTTGATGAAAGTGTTCACTACTCTGAGGTCTAGGATTGGTCTCAGCGTTTTGTCCTTCTTTGGTATCAGAAAGTACAGTGAGTAAACTCCTGTGTTTATTTGTGTGTTTGGCACTAATTCGATTGCATTCTTTTGCAATAGTGCCTGCACTTCTATCTCCAGGAGATTGGAATGGTGTTGTTAAATTTTGTGCTTTTGGTGGTATGTTTGGAGGGAATTGTAGAAATTCTATGCAATAACCATGTTGGATAATTGCTAGAACCCAAGTGTCTGTAGTGATTTCCTCCCATGCTTTGTAATAATGACCTATTCTTCCCCCCACTGGTGTTGTGTGGAGGGGGTGAGTGACATGTGAGTCATTGTTTAGTAGTAGGGGTTTTGGGGCTTTGAAATCTCCCTCTATTTCTAGGGAATTGCCCTCCTCTATATTGTCCCCGAAAACCTCCTCTATACTGTCCCTGGTAAGTGGACGGTGTTGCTTGTGAGGTGCTGGCTTGTGTGCTTTGACCCCGA
This sequence comes from Pleurodeles waltl, assembly GCF_031143425.1. Classification (NCBI taxonomy): domain Eukaryota; kingdom Metazoa; phylum Chordata; class Amphibia; order Caudata; family Salamandridae; genus Pleurodeles; species Pleurodeles waltl. The sequence continues at coordinate 705,487,679 of NC_090450.1, forward strand.
AACCCCCCTCGAAAGGGCGTTTTACGGAATGTGCTGTAATTCCCTCTGCTCTGCGGGGAGTAGAGTGCGCCCATGGCTTTGGCAGTGTCCGTATCTTTTTTGAGTTTCTCAATCGCTGTGTCCACTTCTGGACCGAACAGTTCTTTTTTATTAAAAGGCATATTGAGAACTGCTTGTTGAATCTCTGGTTTAAATCCAGACGTTCGGAGCCATGCATGCCGTCTGATAGTTACAGATGTATTAATTGTCCGTGCAGCTGTATCTGCAGCGTCCATGGAGGAACGTATCTGGTTGTTGGAGATGGTCTGTCCCTCCTCAACCACTTGTTTCGCCCTATTTTGGAAGTCCTTGGGCAGATGTTCAATGAGATGTTGCATCTCGTCCCAGTGGGCTCTGTCATAGCGCGCAAGTAGTGCCTGGGAGTTCGCGATGCGCCACTGGTTTGCAGCTTGTGCTGCGACTCTTTTACCAGCTGCATCGAACTTGCGGCTTTCTTTATCTGGGGGTGGTGCATCTCCAGATGTGTGAGAGTTGTCCCTTTTCCTAGCTGCTCCTACAACAACAGAGTCTGGTGGCAGCTGTGTAGTGATGAAAACCGGGTCCGTAGGAGGCGGCTTATACTTCTTTTCCACCCTTGGTGTGATTGCCCTACTTTTGACCGGCTCCTTAAATATGTCTTTTGCGTGCCGGAGCATACCAGGGAGCATAGGCAGGCTTTGGTAGGAGCTGTGGGTGGAGGAGAGTGTGTTGAACAAGAAATCATCCTCGACCTGTTCTGAGTGGAGGCTTACGTTATGAAATTGTGCTGCTCTAGCCACCACCTGAGAGTACGCGGTGCTGTCTTCTGGTGGAGATGGCTTTGCAGGGTAGGCCTCCGGGCTGTTATCTGACACTGGGGCGTCGTATAGGTCCCATGCGTCCTGATCTTGGTCACCCTGGCTCATGGTGGTGTGAGCTGGGGAGTGAGATGGAGTTTGTGCTGGTGAAACGTTAATCACGGGCGGAGGAGAGGGTGGTGGTGTAATTCTTTTAACCACTTTTGGTTGTGGTGCTTGTTCCGTCTGGAACTCCAACCTTCTCTTTCTCCTAATGGGGGGAAGGGTGCTTATTTTTCCTGTCCCCTGCTGAATGAAGATACGCTTTTGCGTATGGTCCACATCAGTTGCTTGTAGCTCTTCCTCAAAGCTATGCTTTTGCATTTGGGAGGTTAGCGAGTGCTCTTCTGTATAAGAGCCTGAAGCTGGGTCGCTTGCAGTTTGTTTCGGCGTTGAAACTTTGTCTGCGTGTTTTTTCGGCTCCGAGGTGACTTTTTTCCTTTTCGGGGCCGAAACCTCTCGGCGTCGATCTGTTTCGGTGCCGCTGTCTCGGCGTCGAGCCGTGTCCACACCGGCATCTCGGTGTCGAGGCTTGTCTCCAGCACTTTCTCGGTCCCGAGAAGGCTGCGTGCCGGTGTCTCGACCGGAGTCGGACGATCTCGGCACTGTTTTGGCCTTTTTCGGTGCCGACGGTCGGTCACCGAATTTATGGGTCGAGCCATGGCCTGGTGGCAGTGGCGTCCCCTGGGCCTTGTAAATGTTTCTCTGTGTGGTTTTCGACGTCTTACTCACGGTTTGTGTATCGTCGAATCCTTCGGAGTCTGAGTCTTGGATCGAGAAGGTACCTTCTTCTTCCTGTTCCTCGAACTCCCGATGGGCTGTCGGTGCGGACGCCATTTGAAGTCTTCTGGCTCGACGGTCTCGGAGTGTTTTTCGGGACCGGAACGCACGACAGGCCTCGCAGGTGTCTTCGCTGTGCTCAGGTGACAGGCACAGGTTGCAGACCAAGTGTTGGTCTGTGTAGGGGTATTTATTGTGGCATTTGGGGCAGAAACGAAACGGGGTCCGTTCCATCGGCGTTCTTCAGCACGCGGTCGGGCCGACCAGGCCCCGACGGAGGATCGAAAAACTACCCCGAAGGGCACCGGAGCTCTTCGATCTTCGATGCGGTGTGGAATCTAAGTACGCCGATCCCGAACGCAACAATACCGACGAAAATCTTCCGAAATTAGCTAATTTTCCGTTCCGAAACTCGGAGCGACAGGAACACGTCCGAACCCGATGGCGGAAAAAAAACAATCGAAGATGGAGTCGACGCCCATGCGCAATGGAGACAAAAGGAGGAGTCACTCGGTCCCGTGACTCGAAAGACTTCTTCGAAGAAAAACAACTTGTAACACTCCGGCCCAACACCAGATGGCGAGCTATTGCAGAACATGCGTATCTACAGCGACAGATGCCATCGAACACACCTTTTCCCAACTGGTAAGGGGAAGACACTATTGTGCACACTGGGAAGAATGCTTGAACCTATTCCTGTAGAATGGTGTCCTTGGCTAAGGATGTGTCTTGTGGAAGTATGTTGGGTGGGGTGCTGTGAACTTCAAAGCAATAGCCCTTCTGGACTTCTACCAATAAGAGGCGATTTCCTCCCAGTGAGGGTAGAAATCCTTTAATCTCCCCCTCATGACCACTGATTATGTAGTGAGATTAAAGGATCCGCCTGGCATTCAATGAAGGCCTGTTCATGCTTCGGTTTCCACAAAAAAGATCTGTTTGCCACACCAAAATGCCAACCTCTGTCTCCTTTCACCCACAATCCAGGGGCAATGCTCTATGAATGTCAGGGACATTTGCCTATGCTTTTCCCCCTCTCCTTCCATACATGGTAAGGAAGCTACAGCAAACATCTCTTGTCCTGGTTGCTCCCACATGGACCGGACAACCGTGGTTCTCAGCACTACTCAAGATGGCTATTACTCTTCAGAAAAAGCTTCCAAACAGGCTGGACCTTACCTTTGAGAAGCAGGACAGGCAGAGGGGCTTTCAGACAGCAGCCAGTTTACATGTTGAATGGATATCCGCGAATGTGAGGGAATGGGCCACTTGATTTAAGTGAAGTCTGAGTGAGGCTTAATTTTTCTCCACTCTGGAATAATCACCTGGGTCTTAAAAGTCTGCAACATACACTTTTAGGGAACCTGTTAAGCATACCTTTCAACATGAGCAGGAACTGTACAGAGCGTTCTGGCCTAGACAGCCTCAACAAGGAAGTAGTCTTCCTCGGGCACGGTATATCTTCTCTATGGTATGACTCTAGTCTCTGGATTACTGCATGATAAACTACATTGTTGTCTGAGGGAGAAGCACCTGAGTGGAACAGGCTATGCATCTTTCAGTCTTAAGTAGTGCCGTTGACTCAGAGGGAATGTCCGGTATAGCCTTGTCCCTGAAAGCCAGTCTACTTTAACTGGGCAAAGGCTCGGAAGTCTTTCGGAGAAGGGAGCTTTGAGGAAGTTCTACCCATATCAGGGTGGAAGAAAAGGAGCCTCTTATCTAGCTTTTCAAGGATTAGTTCTGGGAGTGGGAGCTGGTCATAGGTGGTGTGCGTCTCAAATGGGGCACAGAAGGGTCCTTTTGCTTTAAGAGTTTTTCACTTGTCTGAGCCAGAGGGCTGAATGAGGGTGGTGGGTTTGAAGCATCAAGGCTCTTGATCAAGTCATCACCGTAGATGGATTTCTTTGGGGCTGACCAGTGCTTGGAATCTGCGGAAGATCAGGAAGGAGGGAGGAAATGAGGTGGAAGGGGCAGTGTTCCATACCTTAGTATGTGGGCTCTTAGTTTTTGGTGTTCTTGGGATTCATCTATGCTCTAGGTGTAGACTTCCTGCAAGGGTCAGGGAAGGGGAGAACACCACTTTCGTCTTCCAGATTGAAGCTGAATCTACCTCTGGGCTGTGGGGGTTCGTAAAGACATCTGGAGACTGGACTTCCTCCTCCTCTTTGGCACTGATGGCGTCTGGTTAACTGAAGATGTTGGGCATGCTGCCTGCCACTGTAGACATGTGTACCCAGCCTCTGTCTCTACAGTGTAGTAGGGCCATCTTACACCAAAAGGCCTATCAGAAGGCACCCTGTCTATAGTCCGGAGGGACCAAGGTTACAAAGTCTGTGGAGTGTAGCCCAGGGATAATTGCTGTGGCACCGAAGGCATTTCATGAATGGTGTCTGTTCCATCACCTAGGTTGCCTCTTCATTCTGCAGTCAAAGAAGAACAGCAAGGAGCCCTGAATGGTCGTGGGTACCCCAAAGGGTTGAAAATCCAGTCATGTTTAAGTCTTGGAGGCACTCCGAAGTACAGTGGGACCAATCTCAAATGTCAAAGAACTCTTGATGAGGAGAGTGGAAGTTTTTACCATGTGGGCCCAAAACAGCAAACCTGTAACAAGGAGATTCCCGGAGCCCCATGATCTTGCATCTTAACAAAATGGCAGAGATAAAGGTGCTTATAGAGTCTGCGCTTGTGTACTACCAACTAATGGATGGGTCACAGGCCACCTCATGATTAAGACAAGTCTGAGCAAAAACAACCTGCAATATACAAGCCCAACACTAGATGAGTATTCAGAGCATGTGCATCTTAAACTACACATGCTACAATTTTCTACCCGGTGACTGGCTCCTCACCCCTCTTCATGTCTAAGGGTGGTATTTTACCAACATTTTCATTTCTCAGCGATACCAGAAGTACTTCAACAGAAGACACTGAATTGGCGATATGCCACCTGGCAGTTGCACCAACTGAAAAGCACTTCGCTGCAGCATTGTGCCAACTTAGTCCCTGACCAAATTGTTAAAGTTGTCAGGGATGACCTTTTAACACGCCCTTGTGCACAGGCAGAGCAGAAACTGGACAGAAGTCATACTGCTCTACAAAGGACTGCATGATATGAGGTAGTGTCAATCTGGTGGGGATGGCAGCTTGGCCAGGTACGGCTCTAGAGATAGGTAATCTGTATGGCAGTTCACCCAGCTGTCATCCCAATCCTCTGGTCTTGCAGGTTGGTCATGAGCTCTCCTGGCTGTACAGCCTGTCTGAGTTCTGGCAAAGGATGGTGAATAAGGCAGAGTTAATGGAAGAGGGTGTAAATGCCAGAGTAAGGTAGGCTTGGGATGACAGCCTGCTGCCTTGTCCTTATACTTCTAGGGTACCGGGTGTAGAGGTGCATCAAAAGGTAAGCTCCTCAAACGTTAGCCCTCATTTCATGGGACTTGGGAGCAGTAAGGTTGATAGTTCCTTTTTGGGAGTGGGGTTCTAAGTTCTTCAGCCAGTCTTTCAAGGGTGGGAGCCTCCGACACCGCCGATATCTGCATTAAAGGGGCCCACTATGTCCACTGTAGTGAGGGAATGGGGAGGAATGCCCCAGCTATCATGTCAGCTAGCTCAGCATCCTTCTCTGGGCCTAACAGTGGGTCAGAGACTAATACTTTGTTCTGCTCTGTTTGGGCCTCAGCATAAACCTTACCCAGGAGGGGTGCTCTGAGGCGTAAGGGCATTTAAGTGAGTGAGGCTTTAGTCTCCTGGCTTGGTGCCACAGTGGTATAATCGCAGCTGGTGTCGAGAGATGTCAAGACAGAGAAAGAGCGAGAAAGAGAAAAAGAAAGAAAAGAGCTGGTTTCTGGTTGCAGTACCCCCAACACACACTTTTTGCATGGTTTTTAGGTGCAACTTTGAAGTGCATTGGGTTCCTGCTAACCAGGTCGCCAGCATTCCTTCCCACAAGACACCTGGTCACCAAGTGTCCAGGCCCTTCAGCCACTTTAAGTCCCTAGTAAATGGTACACCTGGTATCTAGGGCCTAGGTATTGAAGAGGGCCCCTCAGTGGCACAAGCTGTGCTGCAGCTCTGAGGGACTCAGCATGGACCTTATGCACACTGCCACTGTAGGCAGTGTGACAAGGTACTCCCAAAATTGAAAAAAAAAAAAAATAGTGCACAATTGTGTGCCATGCCCCCTAAAACACTGCTTGTAATATCTGTATGTCACACCTACAGCAGGCCTTCAGCCTTAAGACAGGGTGCACTATATTACAAGTAAGGGCATATATGCATGAGCAAATGTGCCCCTACTAGGTCTGTCGATTCTTAGACATAAGTATGCAGGTAAAAGCAATTTTAGATACATGTGTTGGATGCTGGTCAATATGAGTTCCCCAGACCCATGATGGCTTCTCTGAACCTATGGATGTTTGGTTATCAAACTCCAGTGATTTCCTTAATACATGCAACCAGAAGGCATCTTTGAGGTGCCCACTGAAAAACCCACCAACTGCTGGTGAGCTCACTGGCCAGCCTGCCACAAGAAAAGAATCTGACCTCCCAGGGCAAGACCATCTGCTCTAAAGAGGTCAGAAACAAAAGCCTGTCCAGACAGGGGTGTTACCCCACCCCTCAGGACAGGCTGCATTGCAAGGCAGAAGCTTCAAAGAAGCCCAACCCCTATGTGTATATAGATCTGGCCTTCCTCAGAGGAAGGATATATGTGTATATAGATCAGGCCTTCCTCAGAGGAAGGTGCCAAACCCCCAACGCCCCCCCGGACTTATCTGGCACCTGGACAGGTGGGACAATTAGCTATACAGGTGTGCCACACTTCCTGACTCAGAACACCTATGGTGACCAGCCTGAAGTGGACACGACTTAGGAAATGCCTCCATCTTGCATGTGGTGGAATTTAGGAATTCTGGACACAGATGCCCACTACCCACATGAAGTGGTTATCAATGGGTTGTAGTGACCCCAAGGATAAGTATACCATTGACTGTTACCCCGCACTTCCCTTAACACACCCCTAAATTGACTATTTAGGGGACACCCCTCCCCCACCAGATCTTCGCTGAACATAAAATGAAGAGTAGACATAACTGTCTAACCCAAGAACAGAGGAGCACAATTGATTTGGCATGGACCCTGCCAGCTGCACCAAACCCTAGAGGGGCAACTAACCTGTCCTGGCACTGCAGGCTCCAAGGACCTAGGAGAGCTGCTAGAGCTTCACCACGAGGAACTCACCTGGAATAGGAGGTGCTGCTCCCCTGCATCTTCAAGCACCAAAGAAAGGCTTAACTGTGGACTTCATGGCGGCATCTGCAGACTGTTTCTGCAGCCCCCCCCCCCCAACCAACCACAAGTGACCAGGAGACAAAGACCCAACACCCTGCACCCATCCGTCCTGGACCCAGGAGAAGAGAACCAGGGGTGCCCCCAGTGTCTTCTCACCTCATGCGACCTGAACCCCCTTGTTGGCTTGGTCGAACAGGACCCCTAGTTCACACCTGCAGTGTTTCCAAAGGTCCCCTTGGTACCAGGGTCAACAGGAGAAGGCACCCGCACCCTAGATGCCAGGAAGGAGTGGACTGTGTCCCCTCACACGCCCGAAGACCAAGGGTTGAGCCCTGCATGGGCTGTCTTAGACTGTCCTTCCAGTCCATCACTGCAGCAACTTTGTAACAGGACCATTCCCCATAGACTTCAATGAAACACCAAACACCGTAACGCCTTGGCACCTGATGCACCAGAGCTCCCGGAGGTGACCCTTTGTGTGGGCTTGCCCCAAACTCACCCCAAGTCTGGGAGACTAGTCCAGTTAGTCGCTGTACTCTACCTGGTTTGCAGTCTGTTTTCCTCCAAAGGATTGCACTACAGCTTCCTGAAAATGTGTCTACTTTTCTAAAGTACTCACCCGACTCCAGTGAGCTTGATATCAAAATTTACATTAACATGTTTTCTTTTTATAAATCGGTTCCGGATTTCTTTACAGAGTGTGCCTCACTTACTGCACGAGGGTGTGCCTTACTTGCTTAGCACTATCCTCTGATATGCGTAACTGCTTGACCACACTACTCAAAGAGAACATATGGGATGTCATTTGTGCCTCCAAATACCTCTGGGGATTGCTTGGACTCTGCAAAGTGTACCTCATTTTGGTCAATTATATAAAGACCGCTTCTTACAGTATGCATTCCATCTCCTACTCCTGCCTGCATTTCGAGAAAAGCTCCACAAAAGTCTATAAACTTGACTGAGTCGGGAGACTGAGCGTGGACTGCCATGGCAGAGGGAAAGCAGGTTCAGTCTGTGTAAATAGCGCAGTGTTCCTGTCATAAGAACCATGTGCAGCGTTGATCAGAGTCAGTCTTGAAAAACTGAACAGTGACTTATTTCTATCTACTTTTCAGGGCCTCAGATCAGTTGCTAAACATGTCCAAACCAGACGATGACCAATGCAGAAGAGCATTTTGGTTTAGGGTATGTGGAATGCAGGGGCGAAAGAAACACCAACACTTGCTGCCGGTTTGCTTCAATTTTGATACGCCAAAGATTCAAAGTCTTAAACAAAATTTTTAAAAAGTGGCACCACAGTGTGGGTGGACCAATTGCTGAGATCGAACTGTCCAAAGGTGACCCAAAGGCAACAGACTTTCTCAAAGAAGCAGGATACCATTTTTAATCTTGAGATTGTGGTAGGTATGACTGATCATTTACCAGAGGTTTCAGGGCTGGCTTACAAATACAAGTCAGTGTGAGGGGGAGAGAGAAAAAAATAAAATAAAAATAATCACCCAACATTACGGGTAATCTAGGAATCCTACATACAACTCAAACAAGGCACAATGATAAAACGCATGTTTTCATACCCAATTTTCACTCAGATGGATCATCATCAAGTGCAGTCAGTACACAATAAAAAGAAAATGTACAATGCAGTTCAGTTAGGTCTGGGGTTTGCAGGTATAAAGACTATACAAATCGAAGGGTCAGGAAAGCAGAGCTGTACTGCTTTCGCTTTTCCCCACACGTTCCCCCTCGCAAACTGCAGGTATGGAAAACCCACAAAATAAGAAATTGTGAGCATCACTTCGAAAAATAAACAAAACACCTGATTCAAGGTGCTGGGAAGAAGGCGATACAGAACATTTGCTAATTGCCACAAGAAAGGCGTAAATATAAAGTGGACGGATGGTCACCCAGGATTAAATCTGTCCTTATCCCCAATAGTGGTGGCTAGTAAAATGGCTCTAAAATATAACCACAGCACACACCAACGTGGAAGGCTCTAATGAATCTGCCGTAAGTGCTTCGTTATTACTAATCGTTTAGAAAACAGCCAATTTAGCCTTTACCTAAAATCACTAAATTCAACAAGGTGCATTGCATTTCCACTCCACACACCTCATCACCAACTCCATCCCGTTCTTTTGATACAATCATCCAAAAACATTACCTTTATGCTTTAACAGCGATTGGCTCTGCAGATTGCTCTTTAAAACAAAAAAATAAGACAAAGGTGGTGGGTTTTAATGCTTGTTTATTTTTATTTATTCCACCAGCAACAAGAACAAACCAGTGAAAATGGATGTACGCTGGAAAACGTTACAGCCCGCTATACGTCAGACCAATCTCCTGGGCTGCACACCACATCACACCTGCTGCCAGACATCCCCCAAATAAGCATTGCTGCACGCTCGACCCAAGGCTGGGAACAAAGTTGCATACACCCTTTCACTTGCCTTCAAACAAATCAGATCAGTTCTCTTTTGGCTTTAATTCATTAAAAAAGGGGGGCTAGACTGTGTGCACGTTTATTCCCAACCTTGACCTGGGGCTGAGCCTTGGCACGAGCACCGACTCACTGTGCCAGCCAGTACTTTGATTCATTCTAACCCCAACCCCATTGCCGCCCGCCCCCCCCACCCCCCCCAAAAAAGTGGGAAAAATAACTAAGCAATTTTTTTTAAAGTTGCGATATAAAAGAATACAGTGATCCACAGCTTTTTTTTTTTTTTAACACTGAAGTTAAGTGTGATGGCGATACAGTACATTAGCTACGATTTGGAGACAGCAGTCAGATATTTAGTATAAAAGCAGTTTTACAGCACAAATATACCGATATGGTCCACCCCCTTCCAGTCCCCACTTTCGCTTTGAAGGTTGGTTAAATCTTAGTAACACATGGAGGTTGTTCGATTAGGGGAGGAGCAGGAAGTGCAGTCCACCGAGATGATAGGGTAACATCAGATCCCCTTGTGCTCAGAGAATGGCAAACTTGAAGAGGGCCATAATTGCTGCACTAATTAGCCCAGAGATTGGAACAGTGACAAACCATGCCAAAAAGATGTTCCTGAAGAGACGCCAGTCAACAGCTTTCCGAGAGCGTAGCCAGCCGACTGAGACAACAGAACCGACCTGAAAGAAACAGCAAAATGTAGAAAGCAGGCAATCAAGCAATACCGACTGTGTTCAACTAAATACCATTTCAAGGCGCCACAGCTCTATGCTCTACAAGTACACACTTTAGAGATATACCAGCAAATAGGAGTCCAAACCAACGCATGGCTACAAAACAACCGAAGGGCTATTTATAGTATTGTCCCATCAAGCCTCCCTGATCACATCTGCACCACAAAACAGTCTCCCATTCAGAGACACCCCGGGACAGTAAGGCGTGGTGTTCTCTATGGCATAGTTATAGAACACTCCTTGTCACCTCCGCCCCCCCCCCCCCCCACACACACACACAAATGAAAAAATATATATATACTTACTTTACAATGTGTAGTGCTAATGGGAAGGCCAACGTTTGATGCAATCATGACTGTGAGAGCAGATGCCAATTCAATACTGAAGCCACTATAAGAAAACAAAAATTCAAGGTTAAGTTACTGAATTCCTAAAACTCGATCTTGCATGCAGTGCGTGCAAGTGTGGCATGCACACACCGAGAAGCCACCCCTACATAAATGTACACCATAAATTCATTATTAATCACTACTTCAGGAATAGGTAACTCAGTAAATTAAGACATTTTATCAACTTCAAACTTCTCTGGCGTGCAGAAAACTACAGCCATTGAATAATAAAAAGTGGCATTCAGACAATAGAATGAAGCTTCGCAACTTGCAAGCTATTAAAAAGTGCATCTATTGCGGTGCATCTTATCGCATGACTCCAAGCTTTGCAAACATTTGGATTTATTAGTTAAAACACAAATTTAGTCCAGTTCTGTAGAGGATCTCACTCAACAGTACAAGATTTAAGTCACGATCTCAATTTTGAAGTCCAGCCTAAGCACACATCTCAGGTCTCCCTTCCATTTAAGCTTTAGTTCTAGTATCTAAAATATGAAGTCTATTACCAAATCATAATTATTAGGTTCTCAGTTTGTCGTACTAGAGATTTGTTTTGACTACCAAAAACTTTCAGAGACCACAGACTTTTAGCTTGCAAGAATCCAGGGTCAACTGGTATGTAAGAAGAGAACTGGTGCCTTTAAGTCTGAGACTTTACTGTAAACTAAAAACATCCAATAAGAAAAGGCTGTGCAATCGCATTACATACAGGCAGCCCCCCCTTACCCAATAATCAACTAGACCTTAAACGTTTCTAAATCACTGAAAGGCAATTTGCCACGTAGCAAGTACTCGGTAGCAAGACCGTAAGCTAAACGATGGTGTTCTTGGGTCAGATTCCCAGTAAACTTCTGTCAAAAGGTACATCAAGCTGCGATAGCTGGCTTGAAGGAGAATCCTGCTTTGAAACATGACAATACTCCGCCTCTATATCCATTCAAGGTAGTAGTCAATTCCAGAATGTGTGCAGGGCTCGTCGTCTTGAGGTTGCACACTGTTCCAAGACAAGCATCTGCCCCGGTGCAGTTTGGATGTGCGCTCTAGCAGGACTACTGCTATGACAAACTCCATTCAGGAGGTGTGCACAGAATAGGTTTAGTACCCACATCCAGAATTTATTTCCTTCCATGTTTTGGTGGACATGGCGTATGTGGGGGGTGGGGGAGAGCATTTTTTTTTTTTTTTTTAACTTCACTTGAAAGAAATAGGTTATTCCTTGCCTCTTTAGAAATGCTCTCTACCACCAGCTTCGAGGACTTGAGCTTTCTCTACCAGCCACTGTTGGCAACAGTCTTGCAAGTGTGTGAAATGTTTGGAGAACTTCAGAACCTAACCTGCAACCACTATATACAGCACCTAGCACACATTAGATTTGGTTACACTGTCATGACAGAATTAATTTCCACCCAAGGGAATATGTAATACGGGAGGCAGCGTTAGGTAATTAGCAACCCTTGGCTACTCTGGGAACGTTACACCGCAGTTTGTCAATCACCTCTGGGAGGCAGCCCTTCAGTGAATAGAAAGGCTCAGGCTGCGGCTGGCATAGCCTACTTTGATGCCTTTTCAGTTAGATTTAGAACAGTGGCATGAATCCCTCCTTCGTAGGTTAAGCTGAAATGTTTTATCTGATAAGGCAGACTAGTTTTATACTTTCACGGCAGACTTAATTTTCTCTGATCCTGTTAATGTGGCCTTAAAGTGAGTGCCAAAAAGATGAATAAATAAACTAGAATCACTTGCAGTATAATGGAGTTGAGAAGTTGAGCCACACGAATGACCTCCAAGATAGTCATGAGCTGTAGTTCAGCGGAACCAATTGCTGCACTTATCAGCTTGAACATAATGGTTTCAATTCAGGATTTCGATTAAATATCATTTTTACTTTGAGACCGTTTGTGAACAGCCCTGGTAAGTTCGAGAAAGCATGGTCCCAGTGCTCAAAAACGGAGGAGATCCCTGCTCAGGGACGTTTAGAGTCGTGCAGGTGGCTTTACCAATCAAAAACATTCATCTTTGATGCTAGGAGAGAATACAAGAGATTAAACTGCTCCCTAGATCAATAGCTTTCCCAGAGTCTGGTGGAGAGTTCTCCCAACACAATCTTGACTTAAAGGAGGGAACTTCTTTTCTGACACCATTTTAAAGTTATTGACAAATGCTTCAAAGAATTGTAGAACACCTGTAACAAAGGGACAGGGAGACAAACTATTTGAGAGGTGGTGTCGCAGCCGGAGGTCAACTATGCGAATGTCAAGCTTTTTAGGAACCACAATGGAGTCCCATAAGGTCAGTATCATACACAAGAACTATGGCATTGAAGACAGACTTCAAGGAGTACTTCCATATGGTAACAAGGTGAAAATTACAACATTCAAGTGCAGCGCATACAGAGTAAACAAAAGCTTTAGATGGCAAACCTATGCTAGTTAATTGGGATATTGTTTTAAAACTGGCGTGAAAAAGGTGCCCATTTACCATTTCTCATAAAATTAACGAGATCTATTACAATGTGTTCCAATAAAACGGACAGTTATTAAATGGCTTACCAAGGACAATCAATGGTGGAAGCCATTCCTAGATGTACACATAAGCAGTGACCTGTACTTGGATGCATCCCAGAGAATGTTGGTGCTGCTGAGGACTACTGCAGGGGAATGCCGATGGTAGTTATTCAGAGGTGGCAAGTAGGGGTGCTTAAGTGTTTTGATAAGAGTGCATGCAGAAATGCTGTACCGGTTGTGAGCGAATTAAGGACATATTTTGTTTGCTTGTGCTGTGCCATATTTATTACGATCGTAAATGAACATGCAAAATCCAAAACTCATTTTTTTCTCTCTAAACAATATCGTAAAGTTTAACAGCCAAGATGTGAAACACAATGAAGAGGGTATGTTAAGGGTTTTATGTACCTTCCGAGATTGAGAGAAATTAAAAACACCTCCCTCAAAAGTGTTCCTAAAGCAATCTACTACAAAACAACCCCCAGAAAGGGCAGCTACTATCTCCACACGTTTATGCTGAAGGTATCCGAATAAAGCAAGACACATTGTTCTGTAAAAGAATACTCGACTCTTACCTAGAAGGTGTGATTGGTGTTAAATCTTTGCCCATCGTCTGAATCACTCTCCTGCCCCAAACCCATAGTCCGATGCAAATGCCTACGCCTCCATACAGTAGCAGCCAAATTGGAGTATGCGCTTTGGTAGCAACGTCACCCGTTTGATAGACCAACCACAGGGCAACAAGGGGTCCAATGGCATTACTAGAAGGAAAAAAACATTCACAAATAAGAAGAAATAGCAATCGGACAGAACATTAAACACACAAGCTCACCCTCCTCACTGCTGAAAACTATACCAGAAGTATCTGGGAGTAAAGGAACTTCAGTTAAACTGCTTTTATTAAAGTGAGACTGCTAACCTACAGACAAAAATACAGTGGTGTTGACGGATATGCCAGTTTCACAACTTGACTCCTATATTAATTCTTAAACAGTTGTTTTACGTGCATACAACTGGGGTGACGGACACCATTTATTTAAAATGAACGCGAATGTGTAATTTGCAGATTTTTTATTTACATCAACTGGCGATATTGCTAGTCCCTTTAGACATAATGAGTGTCATGCACACTGGAATACCACGCATGCATTTCTGGACTTCGCTTTTACATAGTTATCAGTTGATCTGGTCCAATCAAGACAATTGTCACTCTAGAATAAAGTTGTGGGGCACTAGTGGAAGCAAAATGCGCAAGAATACAACAGTTAACAAAAACGCCCGACAATAGAGGGGAAGAGAAGGGAGGGACACCCCCTGCCCCCCCAAAAAAAATCCTTGCTTAAACTGCCAAATCTATAATAACCAGTCTTTACATTAAAACAAAAACGTGCGTGAGGAGATAGGAACATTAGTAGTGCTGCAAGGATTTTTTTTTATTTTTTTTTTACTCCCAATAAAATGCACCTATGGTTACATCCTGCAAGTGGCTTGGGACAGACTCAAGATCGTTAGAGGCTTGAACCATAATTGCACAACTTTCGGACACACCACTAAATCCAGCTAGGAAGCTAGGTAGAACAACGGATTTCAGGTTTATTCCAGAATGCAGCACCACGGAGAAGCCACAATTATAAAGGACATTTTGCCAGGCCGTGAATCTTTACAGTGGCTTCTATAAGACCATTTCCAACTGTTTCTACAGGACAAACAGGCATTGTCTTGGGTAGCAGTGGATGTTAAAGCTACAAAGGAAGCTTTGTTTCCCCAATTAGAGCACATCAGTAAACAACTGACTAGATTTCAGACGTAAACATTTCCCAGGTTACTTTCCGATCACTGCGCAATCTCAGCATCCCTAGTAGACTACTTTTAAAAAGAAAAAATAGGTTTCTTATTTAAGCAAAACTAAGAGGGCAAGTCACCAACTGGTACAAATCCACTGACCTGACATCATTGCCACCATGTGCAAAAGAGCCAAAGCAGGCGGTGAGGATCTGCAAGAACTGGAAGAGCATGGAAATTTCAGGCTTGTCCTGATCGTGCCATTCCTCTAGAGAGTGGGTGCTGCCTTTCGGATCTTCAGGCCCCAACTCCACCTTGCTCTCATCTACTTCAGCCACCTCTGGGAGAGGGTCTGCCACAGCATTGCAGTAACTGGTATAGCTGTCCATCCGTGTGCGTTTCTTGTTCTCTGCTGCTCCAGTCCAGGTGAGTTTCTCTAGCTCTTCCCCCTTTGGTTCATTATCCCTAGGGCGGAAAGAATCCAGAGGCATGCCACATATGGCCATGGTATAGGATGTGTAGCTGTTGTTGCGCCTCAAAGGTCTGTCAGCATTGTCCCCCATGCAGTCACCCACCTTCGCAAGATGGAGCTTGTGCAGCAGGTCTTTATACAGGCCCGAATCCTTGTGCACTGTATGGTACTGATACTGCCCACTGGAGTTAATCTGGTTACTGACCGTCTGATTGAACTGTACATGGTTCCCACTAGGTAACTGTACACGGCCTAGAAAAAGGTAGGGCAAACAAGTTAGCAGCATGTTACAAACTGGGTAAAGTGAAAGGCGTTAGAAGCAGTTTTATCATCCTTTATATTTACATCATGCAGTCTGACTTCTATGCTTCCTCAACACGCTTGAAACACATTACGAAAAAGATAGATCCATCTGAGCTGCCTGCATCTGTCGTTAGAAAAAAAAAAAAGAAAAAAAAAAGGCGCCCCTTCCGACCACTATCGTTTGCGAGCTTTTCCTGATCGAAGCAGGAAATGTAAGGGCCTAGCTGTGATGCCAATAAAAGAGGTATTTCAGGTGGGGACAAAAAAAACAGACAACTTTACTACCATGGATATACATACGACTGACCAGGAAGACAACGGAGTGACCAGGACCCATTTATAATGGGATGCAACTGACAATTAGACATCATTCAAACGATCTTAATTGCAAAGTGGGATTTGCTAGAAAGAAACAATAGTCATCAGTTCAGTTAGGGGTTTGCAGCCAGCTGACCAAACTCACCATTCATTGCATTGTCTATGTTGGTTTCCTTAAGCTCTTGGCTTGAGGATTTTTCCCTCTCAGGTACGTCGTCCGAGTCTCCCAGGTTGAAGGAAACAGTCCGCTCCTCTGCCGCAGCTCTTGGGATTACAGGAGTGTCCCCACACTCCACAGAACCCTTGTTCTCAATGCAGATGCCATTACAAAGCGGAATCTTCACCTCTTCAGGATCAGATTTGCGCAAGGAAGAGTTTCGCTCTCTGGACTTGATGGCCATAAGTGGACTTTCTGAAGGACTAGACTTGTGCCCTGTTGAGAAACAAGACACTGGAGTACGAATTCCCGCTAACAACGGCATTTCATAGGTTCAGGTCAAATACTATAAATCCCCTTTTCAGTATTCCATATAACGGATTTTGAGCTTTGGAATCACTAAAGGAAACCCATTTCACAAGCCAGACTGGACTACAGTGATTTCAAAACAATACTGTGGCAGTTAAGAACCTGTCACCACAAAACTAGCTGAAGGCCTTTCAGACTATTCAGTGAAAGACAGCAATCAGTAAATATCACGCAACGTCCATACATTACTGCAACTATGTTACTACTTCATTTTGTTTGGGGGGGGCCTAATACAACCTTTTCGGACATTTAAGAGCATCGGAAAGAATTGAGTTTGAAAGACTAGGGCAGTCAGTCAGGGTTGTACTAAAATGGAATGGACATGCATCAGTGTAGAAGAGTAGCCTCTTTCTAGCTTGGTTACCCCCCCCACTTTTGGCCTGCTTGTCAGTGTTTGTGTTCACTGGATTCCTGCTAACCGGGACTCCAGTGACTGTACTCTAAATTTGGTTGCTGGTAACTTTTTATCTCCATAATTGGCACACTGGTGCCCCCATGTAAGTCCCTAGTATATGGTACTTAGGTAGCCATTGCACTGGGGTTCCAGGTGATCCCTATGGGCTGCAGCAGTTATTCTGTCACCCATAGGGAACCCATGCAAAGGGTTATGCAGGCTGCAAGCACCCAGTTTCACTATGGTAGGCACTCTTTGCCCAGAGGGCAGGGTGCAGGTATCTGTGTGCGAAAGCACCCCTGCACTAGCAAAGGTGCCCCCCACAAATTCCAGCTCCATTTTACTGGCCTTCGTGAGTGCGGGACGCCATTTTATATATGTACTGAACCTATGTCCATCTACATAATGGTAACTCCAAACCTGGGCATGTTTGGTATGAAACATGTTTGAATCATACCCCAGTACTGTTGCAGGTATGATTCCATGCCCTCTGGGGGATTCTTCGAGAACCCCCAGCATTGCTACCACTAGTCTTAGTGTTTTCTCAGGCAGCCCAGCTGCTCCACCCTTCAAACAGGTTTCGGCCTTCCTGCTGCTTGATCTGATCAAACCCAGGAAGGTAGAACAAAAGATTTCTTTTGTGAGAGGAGGTAACACCCTCTCCCTTTGGAAAGAGGAGTGACTGGCTTGGGAGTAACCGCCTTCCCAAGACACTGGTTTTGCTTTGAAGGGCACATTTGGTGCCCTGCATGCATAAACCAGTCTACACCGGTTCAGGGTCCCCCAGGGCCCTGCTCTGGCAGGGAACTGGACGATTAAAGGGGGAGAGACCACTCCCCTGTCCATCTCCACCCCAGGGGTGGTGCCCAGCGCTCCTCCAGAGGGTCCCTGTGTTCTGCAATCTTGATTCCAAGGTGGCCGGGAACTCTGGGAGCATCTGAGTTGCCAGGCTAGTGACATTAGAGGCACCCTCTGATAGGTAGTTACCTGGTTAAATGACCAACCCTCTTTGGGCTATATAGGGTCTTCCTCTGGGGTGCGTCCTCCGATTTAGCTTGCAAGACTCCATGAGGACTCCTCTGCAACTTTTGCTTCGACTTCTGTATTACTTACCTGTGTGGTATACTCCCAGCTCCTTTCTACACAATTTACTTACCTAGGTGGGGGCCCTGTGTTCACATTCCACTTTCTTACTAAATGGTTTGGGCTCCCCAGGGTCACTAATGCTTATTGCTATTTTACACTGTTTTCTAGCATTTCTATGCCTGAGGAAGTGAGAGTGAGTATACATTGTATTTACTTAGCTCCTATTGGAGGGTTGCCTCTAGTATTTTCTACTACTGTGTTCCAAAAATAAAGTTACTTTATTTTTGTCTAACCAAGTGTTTTCTTTCTTGTGTCTAAGTACTGTGTGACTGTAGTGGTATTGCATGAGCTTTGCATGTCTCCTAGGTAAGCCATGGCTGCACATCCAGAGCTACGTCTAGAGAGCCTGGCTTCTAAACACTGCCTACATTTCACTAAAAGGGGATATCTGAACCTGGTATATGGTGTAAGGCCAACAAGACAGATGTGCACACATGTATGTCAAGGTACACCAATAAGGCCAGGAGCAATTTTAACACAAAACCAACAGTGTCCCAGACAAAGAGGTGGCTAAACGGAGGATGTAAGTTTTCATAGGTTCTAGCCCCTGGGGAAGCTCACTCCAACAATGGAAACAAGACACTGAATGAACCAATCGATATTAGTGTTGGGGTGTAGTTTTACTCACCAGGACAAGCAAGGCATGTGTGACATGCCCAATAAGCTGTAAGCAAAATAAGTTTTGGGAGTGGTGTAGAACGTCCCCATGGAAGGCCTTGAACACCACAAGGAGTTAAAACTGTGTTCCACTGACAGGAGACCGTCATCTTCTCTACTCAGGTGGTATGATGGCGGGAGCAAGAGTGGTCCAGTCCGCACACAACTAATGGGCGTATCCTTCTGATGTTTAGTAGCTGAACCAACCAGCGATAGAGCCAATGTGACTGAGCAAAGAGTAAAAAAGGAGAGAGGGTCCCCTCAAACCAAGGGGATAGGGCACCAACAACAGCACAAAGTCTATCTTCCCCTTTGGGCTTTCAGTACACACCTCATTCATAACCTTTCAGACAACTATAGTTTACCACAAATATCAACTTACTCACCACCCCACTTACAAATACAAACAGTACCACTTCAGAATGGATACAACCACAACATTTTTTTTTAATAGAGCATAAAGACTACTTTGGAGCACTGTTAGGTGCCCACGCAGCTCAGGTACGAGGTATCCTGCATATAGCGCAGATAACAAACCACGCAAGGTGCATATACATAGATGTATACATTTTAAAATGGTCGTAGATTCCTTTTTAAAAAAAATCTTTTTAAAGTTGAGGGACCTATACGATCTAAAGGAGTGTCTGTACTGGCTAAACCTACTTCACTCATCTGATGCTAACGCACTTCTAAAATATGCAGGCTCAAAAAGATCTTGTTTCAAAGGTCCTCTTGTGAGCCATATACAGATATATCCCAGAAGGATCTACTTGGATAAAAAAATGTTATCATCGTGTGGGAGAATATATGTATTGTCATGAAGAAGGTGGTGTTAATTGTAATAACCACCGGAAGGCATCAACGCTTTGATTGACTGAATTCATATAAAGTGTGATCTCACACAATGAATAATTGCATATAATTGTAGAACTTGGAATGCAAAGTGCAACTAATGAACGGATCAGCTCAGATTTAGACATTTGTGATGTCTTGTGTTTCTCCCCATGCCTGTTTTTATTCATTTATATTATTTTTTTGTGCCGTGGGGTTTGGAAGTTTAATACAAAAGGTACTTTTTGTAGTGTTGGAATGAGTTTCAAGTATTGAATGAATAATTGGTCTTGCCTTTATGCACTATTGAAAAATGTAGTGATGTAGCCATACTAAAGTGGTACCATTTATAGGTTTTATATTTGGGGTAAGGTGATATTTGTGGTATACTATGGTTGTATGAAATGTTGAGTGATGTGTACTGAAAGTCCCAAGGGGAAATGGACTTAAAGTGCCAATGTGACTTGGGACATTAGGGTGCAGAACAGAAAATGCTTATGGCTGTTGGGGCTGCGCCATGACTGGATTAATCAGCATGTTTTCATGGCCTATGTGGCCACCAACGATTATTTGGGTGTAGTCTAGGTGTACACAGCTACAAGATACAGGCTGACCAACATCAGGAAATCAATGGTGTTAAACACCAAGAAAGCAGATCTAGGCAGCATTAGTAGACTAAACTTCTAGGCCAAGCAATGGGGTGCAAATTAACTTCCAGTAATGTTTGTTGATTGCCAATTAAAAATGGGGCAAATCACTACTTCAGGAGTGCATTCAAGATATACAACTGCCCTGCCCAACGAGGGAAAAAACCTGCACACTCCCTTCTGTCAATATCCAGATTCCTCAGGCTAGAGGTTGTTCGAATTATTTTGGAGCAGAGTACCTCAAGCCAAAGGGCTGCCAACACAGTCAATTGTTGAACACTGAAGTGTTTTTCTAGAAGTAGCAATGTATGTTGTAACCAACTCTAACTAGGTTACAAAAGTGTCGAACTAAGGGTCCAATTAAAGACTTGTATAACAAAATGGCAAATACTAACAAGGAACTGTAGCTGTGTAAGGGGTACATAAAAGGTCATGACCTTCTTAAGTTTTCCATCTCAGAATAACATTTCCTTGTTCACCTAAACTATATTTTGAAGCGGTCAATTATCAGCAACAACAAGCCTTGTGTATGGTAAACAGAGAGTGGTTACTAGGGTACTTTACACAATCCCTACATTTGAGTGACAAGTGCTGCCACCTGCACCATCAGCAGTGGGGATTCAATCTCTGCTTGAGGCTATCCTGGGACGTGCATATTACAGGAGAGGCACGAAAGGTTAACCCAAGTAACACCGCAGGGTTAGATTCTTCCAGCGTCCTAGAGGGGGTTCATGCAGCACTATACTCCATGCCAGTCTGTAATATGAAACGGACATGGTATGCCCAGAATTTAGCAAGAGCTTGTTATGACACGGCTAAGCGGGAGCAGACAAGCCAGCCAAGGTGAACGTGGACTAAAGGAAGGCAAATGAACTGCAGTGCAAAGTCTTACGCCCCAGTCACTTAAAATCACCACTCTAGAGACTTCTACTACGAAGACAACTGTCAGGTGAGAGAGAGTATGCAATTTACTTTTTCTACCAAGTTAATAATTCTAAATAAAGAACTGCGTCGGTCTTTCAATTTAACGAATACAGCATTTCCTCCCAGGAAATCTTAAGATTAATATTGTAATACGATTAGTCTCATCAATACAAGATCACTCCTCATAAACATTACCAGTAGAATTGGTACGGTATTACTTACGCTCAATTTTCCTTCTCATTCGTGGACAGACGAAGAACCAAACAATAAGCGCGCAGATCAGAGCACATCCCATGGCAATCAGGATAATGCCCCAAAGCGGAACTTTGTCGAAGCCGAGCACTGTGAAATAAAGGAACCTTTAGACACCAAAAACTCCCATTAACAGTTTACCTGGCAAATATTACTTGTAAAGGTTAAGGTTGACATTCTAAGTGCATCAAACATTCCTGAAAAGAATGTGCTTGGCAGTGAACGGACCTTAAAACTGGTGCCGGCCGCACATCTAGCTGTAACTCTTCAATATTCAACAGGTAAGAAACTCGTCCCAAAAACATATTTAGGCTAATATGATGGATTAAATGCCAACATAACTGACAGCAGGACTGATGGTTTATCGTGATAGCAGGGATCGAGAAATACTAAACCTAGGCTACCTCCACATTACAGGCACTATTACCCCGGACATTTACTTTGAGACTTAAATGAACACTGATGGCCTTTTTTCTACATTTGTTCAACTGAAACAGTTATTAGGCTAACACTACATCCACTTTGACAGACAATACAGTACACCGTCAAGAAACTAATAATCAGCACTTCAGAGGTCTACAATTCTTATTACAAAAAAAAAAAAAAAATAAGCCACCCAAAACGATAGGCTAATCAGCTTAAAAACATTCAGGAAGTCCACGTGGCTTTATGCTGTGCTGACATCTGTACAAACAGCCATGCAGAACCAAGCGGCAGCATTTAGCCAGATAGTTCACCATGTCCTTGGCGGATTGACAGTGCATTTCACAATTGTCTAGATTTTGAAAAACTGTTTCAACCCAGTCATCTTATGGGAAGAGGAATGCTTAAGTAACCAAGTTGGAAATTTTGGCCTTCAATTTATTTATAGAGCCTTTTCCTATCTGTATACCGTAATCTAATCATATTATAAGAATGCTGCTACTGTAGCATAGTCCCAAACCAGCAGTTAGAGGCCTCAAGAACACTAGGTCAAGTAAGTGCCTGTATTATCGGTCTGTGCGCCACACCCCTCACTTGAGCTGCGCTCGTGCAGTGTATAGATAAAGGTGCAGCCGGTCACATGTACACTACTGCATCGCTCTTACAAGCACTTTTCAAAGAGCCAAGCACTCTTACAAACATAAGCCCATCAGTTCATGGATGCAACAACTAGCAGTAAACAAGTCTGAGATGGCCTCACAAGTATGTTTGTGCCTACTTTCAAGAGCAAGAAGAGACTTCTGCAGCCATACTAACTCGCCCCCCCCCCTTTTCTTTGGTGGGGGAGATGGGGTAACGGGGGAGGAAAATAAGCACATGAAGGCCGGACGAAAGTGTCACCAAAACATTCCAAACATGTTATCCATTAACACAACAGAAAACACAGTTGAAAAGTAAACCTCCTGGGCCCTAGTATGAAAGCCAATACCACGTTGGATTACCAGATCACAGCAACGATTTCCCTGTAGGGACAGCATGTCCAAGAGCCAAGGAAAACTGTTAATTATTACTTAGTACTGGTTTGTGCAGCTAGTTTTCCAGCCATATATTTTTAATTCGTTTCCAGGACACCTCCTAGGAATATGAATAACGTGCATGAGAACAAATAACCGTTTCAAGCTCTTCTTTACTTTCCAAACACCAAATTTTGTACTCTAGTACACTGCAACCAAGTGGGCACCGCTTTAAAGAACTCCCAGTTATAAGTGGGGTCTGCACCCACTTACAGGTTGTAGCTAATATCAAAGCCAGATAAATTGGTTTTTCATTAGTGGCTCCGCTGAAGGCCACAGGCTAAGGCTGACTGGTGTTTCAGTAAGTGACTGAAAAAGATACCACTTTACCAGTAACAAAATGCGACTAAACAAATAAGCCCAGTCAAGTAAGTGTACAGTGCTTGCTCACTGGTCAGCATGCAAACATCACTTGCTGGTACACACAAGTGCGGTTGAGAAAGTACCAAAAAAAAAAAAAAACACATCAGGCAGCCAATACATTTACCATGCATAAATCAACCTGCAAACAATTGTATGTGCATCTAATGTCAAGAACCACAGCCAGTCCCAAACCCCCCCCCAAATATGCTAGGACTTGGAACAAATAAGATGGGAGCCTGGCTGGATTTACAGTGGAAAAATTAAAAAGTCTTTGAGACTTGTCAGGAGGAACCAAAGAAGTCAGAAGAAAGTAAACCCGGTTAGGAAAATGAGATTATGTGCAGCCTTAATCAAGCGATAAAACAGTGCTAAAAAGAATACCAAAGCATGCCTTGCCCTTGAGAGTACAGACTTATCTGCCATACATGCAGAGCCCACTCTACTACCTTAGTTTTAACTTTTGATCATTCCACCATAGCTACAGAAGGCTAGTCAGCTAGTCGAGAGCTGGTCAATGACTGCCACCAGCACCAAAATGAGAAACAAGAATAGTTCCTACCATTACTGTAAGACTGAGTAGCCACCTCCTCAAAGTTTAACACTTGCTCGTTTGCAGACTACCGTTAACCCCGGTCAGCTATTACCTCAAAACACTACTGTTGGGACTGCACGCATACCAAAAGCACTTCTGAAAAATACTTAAGAACGTGTAATGAGGAGAAAGCATTTGGCGCTTGTGTATTGGAAGAAGCATACCAGAGTAGCAGTTTTAACCAGCCTCCTGCTTTTACAAGATTAGCCGAGATAGTACAACATCAACATGGGTGCAACTCCCCTTTTGTACTTACACGGCGCACCACTGTACATTATGGAAAAGAGGTTGATGCCAATAGTGCAGGCATAGAAGACGGGTAACGCTCGCAGTCCATTAGGAACAGGATCAGCCTACAAAACAAAAGAACAGCATTATTTCTTTAAAAAAAAAAAAAAAAAAAAAACACATTCATTAATTCTATTTATTGAGCGAAAGATACCGGCCGAAAACGTTCATTGGTGAAGAGCATTTCAGTATGAAACTCAACGGCCATTCAACTGCTACCTTTTCCAGCACTCCTTCGCACTGCACCAGATCCACCAGTCCTGAATGTGTTTAAAAAAAATTAGACAACCCTCTCTAGAATAGCGACATGCTTTGAACCTCAACATGCACTGTACAACAACGGAGCCACAACTAGCAACATTCAAACCCATGTACCTTATGCAAAGAAAACCTGTTTACCAAGAATCATGTCCCAAACAATGGGGTCCCGATGCTTTAGTATTGTAGCTACATGTCCATTATTGTACCTTGCAGAGATTGTAACGAAGTAGTCAAGCACTGGACTAACATGGTAGAGTATAGTGTTATGCCTCCACAAAGTGCACACTCGTTTTCGCTGAGTGGAAGATAAGCCTTCATTAATATAGCGCTGATTTAAATCAACTTAAATACGTGGACTAGAGCGAGGTATTAAAACTGATCTTTAATTTTAGCAAAGCCCCATGCCAACAATATACTAGGCAAAGCTTTGTTTTTAATGACCAATCATCCAAAAAAGAATGGCTGGAAACAAAGATATCCTAGCAGGGTCTAGTGGGAAACACCCAGTAAATTCTGCACCAACATTTGGAATATTAGTTGCAATCACTGTACATTTCCAATACAAACCCCACATACAATTCTGGTACCAAGAAACTCAAGACTGGAAACCTGAAAACCCAGTCTACACCACACTACATTAACTAGTTAATTTTTACATCAAAGCACACCGGCAGCCACGGCTGGTGCCTTATTACAAAATGCATACCATTCAAGCAGCCCAGGAAAATGTTTAATTCAAAGTTACAGCAGCTTGTTGGAGGGATAAGTGACGCGAGTTCATCTGCCATGTCAGAATGAGTTATTCATGCACAGTATCATTTCCAGCCAAGTCACCCAATCTCCCAGATTGAGTCGGAAACAGTGAGATGTAAATACCTCGACAGGAAACCTACAACAGGCAGCTCATGACCTAACGCACAAAGCTAGTAATCAAAGGAGTAATCCTGCTGTCACGAAGACCACAAAAAACGTCTTGCAAAGGCAGAGTTAGGAGCCAATGCAGGTATTCTTAGACACTTTCCACTAACAAATGGACCACCAATGGCAGACTAATGCCCTTCACGTTTCAGGTCTCGCCTATGCAACACATGCTCAGTCTCTGAGACATACTGTATTCACTCTGTGGTCTTAGAGCCCACCCATCACTATTTGCTAATGATTGCATCGTCCCGAAAAGCTTGCTTCCATGTGGTTTTGCTTTGCTATATGTCCCTTTTTCATGTTTTGCTCCCTCCCATGCAGGGGGGACCTAGTACTTGTTTCCTTTCACTTGTTCATTTCCACTTTATGCACCATTTTTTTTGTTGCAGTATACCTGGGTTTTTGGTAAGGTTCCGTTTGTAATGTCATGCTGCTAAAGCTTGCAGGAAATGTGTTCTAAGCGTTTTTTTAGTTTTTTTTAACAATGTGCTTTTTGTTTACCAAGGCTTTCCCATGCAGATGGTGATAGTGGAGGACATTGCTTTTTACAGTGCCGTATTTTTTTTAGCCTGATCATTTTTTAGCAGTAGTGCCCTGGTAGAACAAACAGCATCCCACCCATTCATTGCCTCTGAACCTCCAGTATGACATCACTGTCGCTTGTGCCAGCACCCCCGGCCCCTGAACAAGGTCCACATCTGCAGCCATTACATAAAGGGCATTAAAAGGGACACCTTGTAAGATGGATATCCTTAGTCCCAGTGCATCCCTATTATGTGGGATATGAGGGGTGATTATATGGTACACAATCGCCTAAATACCCAACTCCCCTCGATGGGTCCTTGTAAACCCATTCTGCCACCATCTTCCGTCACCCACGGTTCCTGACTCCCACAGCTTCTATCCTTAATGGGAAGCTGCCAGATTTCAAATCAAGCAGCGCTTGACTTGGTGTGGGGGGTGGGGGGGTGCTCACACTGAATCTCCAGTGTAACACAAGATGACATGACAGGCATCTCAGGTTGGGAGTGCTGGTAAGTAAAATACAACTGGTGTGGTGAATAAAACGATTAGTGGGCTAGGGAGTTCATGTTTTAGACCCTGTATTATACCTTGACATGCACGTTCTGCAGCTCGATTTTCCGGGACTTCTACTATTCACACATGTATTATTTTCCTGTTTTATTCATAATGTTTTCTTTTATTTATTTTTTTAAATGGAGGTGGGTAGTATTTGGGATCCTATGGTAATTGTTTTTCTAATGCCCTTCTCTCTCTCTTTTTTTTTTTTTTTACAACTGCCAGGTAAATCTAACTGACGATCTGTGCAAATAATCGTAAATATTTTGGTTTGCTTGTCTTGGTACCCAACATTGCACTGTGTAATGCACATTTGCAGTGTTGACATGATCTCTTACAATTTTAAGAGGTGCGTCAGTAGTGTAATCCTGTCACAGAATACCTTGTTGTATGTGGGGCGGGTCACTTTTCTTTGACTGTCCAAAAATGTTAATCTTTTGTTGGTAGACACTACACTTAAGTGGCATAGTAACAAAATTATTTGATCTTGCGCCATCACTAAACAAAGCCACTGCTGACTGAAGAAAACTTGATGAAATAAAATAAATTTGATTATATATAAAATCAGGGTAGAACCAGATCGTCATCAGGGCAATCCTGTCAAATCCCTGCATCAGTCTCCTATTCGTAACACCTGAGGAATCCCAATTCGGGTACGAACCAGTTTAGACAACCATCTGTACCTAAATGTGTTAGTTAAATATTCCCCCACCGCCAGAACTTAAAACGGCCGCGACCCATGTACATCAAAACTAACAAATCATGGTCCCCAAAAATAATCGCAATACAGATTACACTTATCTCGGGGCCGTATGGTCTTCTCTAAATGTTAACATACGTGGGCAGCACATGACCACCGATGCAAAATTGCAGTGATGTGTGAGGTCATCAAGCAGTGGATTATTTTTTTTGTTTTGTTTTCAAACACAAAAAAAAAAAAAACCTCAGACCACACCTTGTCACCAGAAGTTTGCAGCAGTACTTCTGCTAAACATGGTTGCATGGACAGCAACCTATAGACAGAGAGTTGCATTCTTCTTACCGATTTTGCTCCCTCCCCCAGTTTAAAGAGGTGAAGCATCAACACCCTGGTGCCAGCAGTCGAACGTTACCAGTTTATGTAAAGTATTTTGTTTGACACTGTAACCTTAAGCAGAAGAACTTTCCTCATGGATTAACAGGTTCGCAGATAAATCCTAATGTGGCAAAACTGCTAGCTTTCCATATGTGTTGAGATGTCAATGTCCTCGTTGGCATGTAGTCCAAGAAAAATGTAATTAATAAACACTTAATTTGTATCCAGTTGCATCCTCTGCATCGTAAGGTGAAGACATTTAACTCTCGTTGTCAATGGCTCTGTAACATTGGCGAGTGGGCTTTGCAGGATTCTGAAGGTAGGCTGTAGGAAGGATGAGCGATTATTGGTACCCAATCTTCCTCCTTGCCTTCCCGTTATCTGCTTGTTCTAAACCCACTAATTAACTGAGAGAGACGATGATGAATCAAAGTACCTGTCACACTTGAAGTGTCAAGTTATGTCACATTGATTTTTATAGCACAAATCACCGAGGTCTCATACACCTTTACGAAACTAAGTATGAGAATATCATTGGTAGCAGGTGAGTAGGGGCATCAGTTCTTATTTAGGTCTTGCATAAGAGATAGCATATACGCTGTTACTTGCAAGATATTTTGTTTTCTATATAGTGGACTTAGCGCACCCATTTCTTAGCATTGGTTGGCTTCATTTTCACTAAGGTCCTTACTTTTTCTTGGTCAGCTGCTGTAGACTTCCTTCATTTTGTAAGTTCCCCATGTTTTTACTTTTATCCTTCCACTTTTTTTTTAAGCAGTCTGTCAGAGTGCACCTTTTTCAGCTGTTCCCCTCGTGTACTTCTCCCCACTCTGTTTGGACACTTTTGCTAGTTATTTTTAATGTGTTTTTCTTGTGATATAATACTTGTTTTTAACGGAGCTATCTTTCTGGCTTCAGGTCCGTCATTCAACGTAGTGACAAGTGCTTCCTTCCAAGTGACAAAAATAAGCAGCTGGGAAAATACCATGTAATGTTCTGTTACGCTGACAGGTAGGCAGATGGCAAAGCTACAGTATATTCAACATGGATATAATTTGCTGGGATTTTTTCATATTTATTCAACAGCCAGTAGAATACCTGGCCAGCAATTGCAAACATTCAACTGTCAGGGCCCTCGCTTTTTTTTTTTTTTTTAAATAAATCAAGCGCATCTCCTTTACACTGCTGTGTACGCACTGTCACTAGTGCAGTGCTTGTTCATTGTGTCCTCTAGGCTTCCCTCAGAGCGTGCACTGTGAGAACCTCCTTACAACAGGAAGCTCCACCCCAGAGTGCGATGACCGCCCCTCAGTGAGCTTCATTTAGTCTGCAGAGGCAGTGCTTTGAGTTTAGTAACCAACGGTCAAACAGTTACATATGGCATTGGCATACGTGACTGCACAGCAATCTGAACTCTGCTCTCTACTTGACAGGGGGTAGTAGAAAGGTAACCCAGCCTCCCGTGTCTTACAGATGCTGCTCACTTCGGGATACCTACCTTGAGATAAGGAGTTACACTGCACCCAGAACGTGTTACATTAGTAGGGACCCAAGTAGGGTGTACATAATCTAGAACGCTGTGTATCTCCTGTATTCATAACAATACATTATGTACACCGCATAACTAAAGCAACAAAAAAATAAAATCTACACTTCCTATCGACAACTACTGTAGAATCGAGAATGAATTTACAACATCTTGCAAAGGTGAGACCCATTGGCTTTGCCAATGCTTGCTTTTGCTGACAAGCAACCTCCTTACTTCAGTTGTATTGTAATAATTTTTGCAGCCTACTGGTCCGTCCCATACCAAGTTCCTCAAGCACATCTTCCAGTTCTTCAATGCAGCATGAAAATCCTACTCTATTGAGTGGTGCAACTGTAAGTCTTAAGTCTTTGCAATTCCCATCTAAAAGTGTTTTAAAAAGATTTGATACATCCTTAACATGTCCTCGCTGTTGCCAGATAACACTCATAACCTTATGCCACTCATGGCCACATGCTTGTCAGCCTTGTCACCAAAAACAGTTACAACTGTGCTATGCTAAAGCAGTACGTGGTTTCCATTCTTTAAGCAAAGAAATGTATATGCTATAAATACAGTGGAAAAATGCCTCAGCATAGCAGAGGCAGGAATTAAAAATCCATTCTGTACTATGACCATGAAGTGGAGAAAGTTTCCATTTCTGTTTGAACCCCCATTTTGCAGAAATAGGTAATTATTTCAATAGGCATGCTAGCCTGGCTCACAAAGATACATTTTCTGTTGCTCAGAACACCCCATTATTGAAAAGCAAACTCACTATTGCTCAGTACAATGATAACTAAAGGGATACAGTACAATAAAGGAACTCACCTTGCGCAGAATGAACTGACGGACGAGAAAGAAGAGCAAAGCAGACATAATACCAGAAAGAAGAGGAGAGATAAACCAAGATAAAACTAGAAAGAAAAAAAAAGAAAAAACACTGTTAACATTACAAGCGGGAAAACAAATGAAAAAACATCCTAGTTGGAAAAGTTGCATTACTTACCAATTCTAAGCAGCTCTATCCACTGAACTCCTTGCTGCCCTTTAGCCACCAGTGAGAAACCAATTGTGGCTCCCACAATACAATGGGTACCGGAAATAGGAAGCTTCAAAAATGAAGCAACTAGCTGCCATACAGCCGAACCTAAAATAAAATAAAAGTATGCATTAGTTTACACACGGATGATCCATGGTGATGGGGGAGGGGACTTCTATTGCCTAATAGTTTATTGATGTTAAACGAAACTAAGTGTATGGGTACTTTAGATTATTCTTTTTACAGTAATAAACAATTTAGGGATAAATAGCAGGTTAACACAAATGTAATTTGTGTTATATAGGCCTGAAAGTCAGTTTTCTACTCTAAAGGCCACTCGTCAAACCCAATGGCTTTGTTCTGCAATGAAGG
Source organism: Pleurodeles waltl (assembly GCF_031143425.1). Lineage (NCBI taxonomy): Eukaryota > Metazoa > Chordata > Amphibia > Caudata > Salamandridae > Pleurodeles > Pleurodeles waltl. The sequence continues at coordinate 705,517,954 of NC_090450.1, forward strand.
CAATTTATGTACACACAGGGGGTTTTGGTGGTGGTGGGTGGGTGGGTGGTAGACTAGCTTCAGAATTCAAGGAAATGCAATGCGCCAGGAAGTTTAGCAATGACAGGCATGCCTGGAAGAAGCAGCTCCTGGCTAAGGGGGTTTAACCATTGAAAAAAAAAAAAAAAAAACACACCCACTTAGTTACTTCGTTCCTCCTCTCCAGTCTTGCTGCAGGCACAGGCTCCCAGCCTGCCCTGCGGTCAATCCGGACGCTGCTCAAAGCAGCGTCAGGCTTGGCTGGGAGCTCATTGGCAGACTGGGAGCCTATGCAGGCTCTCTCCAGCACACCAACTGTGGGGCCAGGCTGGAGACAGCCTACTGCGCATGTATGTTTGGCTGGCCTGAGACGCCCAGCCAAACGTATATGCACTCTGAGGAGGGCGTGCAGTGCACTCCTCCTCACTGCTCGTCAACCCAATGGCCCCACCCCTTTTAAAAAGAAAATGATAATAAACAAAGTTGATCATCCTTTTCTTGCAAAGGTTTGCAACTGCCACTGCTGGCTTTTTTTTTGGGGGGGGGGAGGGGGGGAAGAGAATGCTCCTCCACCCTAAAGGAGGAACCGCCCATGATGCCAGGTCACCTACATCATCCAAAACAGAGGCTGTGGAAGAGGAATGTCCCCTACATGGGCACAAGGATGTACAACCACAGCCCTTATTAACCCAGCTGCATGATATCTGGTATACTGACATTCTTAAAGCTTAGCACATATGACAATTGTGGGTAAACTGCCTCCTATGCAATCCACAAAGTTGAGAACAGATCATGGCTGTGTGGCCTGGAGTGGTGCACCAGGGTAGTCCCAGCTCATAAGCCTATTGTTTGTGGCCAGTCCTATATGTTAAGTAGGGATGACCGAGAACAAGTATTTATTAACTGACCATCAAAACTGCTTTTTAGGGTTACGCGCAAAGCACTCTGTCCCTGGTGTACTCTGTGGGCTTTCAAGCATGCCCATCAGTCTGGTTGGTTCATGGGATTGCCTTTTAAAATTCGCTTGATTTAATTAGTGAAAGGCATGCATACGTCATGCCTTTTCCAGTGTTTAACCCTCCTCGAGCGCACCAGCCAACTACTGAAAACATACATGGCTTGGGGTTTGCCATGTGGTTTCTGGCACACCTTTTCATTTTATAGGCATCGCTCGCTGGGCGTTAGTGAGCGCTTTACATGACATCCTCCCCGTTACATGGATATTCGCACTGTTGCTGGTTACATGGCTAATTACACTTTTATCGATCCGGTTAACTGAGAGTGAACTTGTTTCCTTTTGAGTGTCTGCTTTGCACTCATTGTGGTCGTCGGTGCACTTATGTGAAACTGTTTCTCAGTTTCTGTGGCAAGAAAAGTCCACTCATGTTAAGTTATGGTTGAATGTAGTGCCCAGACCCAGCGCTAAAATCCAGACTAAATGCATCGGTGTATGTGGTGTGGTTAGCAGAGCTCCATGTTCAATTTGACTGTATGCTTCACCAGATCAATGGGATCCAATTTGGATAGCCCCTAGTACAATATAGCATCGGACCTGAGGTTATGCCTTAGCCTCCCACAGGCAAGCAAGCATATTGCTGGTACTGCTCCATTAGAAGAAACCGCCCCAAATAATCTATTAGATGGGAGAGACAGGGGCACTTCAGAAATGCAGCGGAACCATGTGGAGTTTTTGTAGATTCCTTCTCAAAACACTAAAATCAGGGCTGACAAGTCAAGCACTGGAGAGGATTCAGGTAACGACCAGAGCTGCCGTTAGAGCTGGGGAACCAGGTTTGAGACTCTGCATCAGCTCAACATCTTGTGGTTGTTGGCAAATCACTTAAGCTCCCCTTGCCTACCAAAATGAATGTGTTCTTGTGTAATGTAACTGATGCACATGGAAAAAAGCGCCAATATCTTTGGGTCGAGTTTGTGCAGTATAAAATTAAAAAAAAAAAAAAAAAAAAAAAAAAAAACAGAGAAGGTGTAATGAGAATCGTTCAGGAAGGGCTTGACCGTTTGACTTTTCACAAGTGCTACTCCACAACGACTGCTCACAGCCAGGTATAGAGCTTAACACTGGATTGTGCCGCTGTTGTGGGTCGTTCAATTGTAGATGCTACTTATCCATATCCGATGAGAAAAGAACAGCCTCAGAGACAAAGACTAAGTATTCTTTGCAATTAGAACACACAAGAAAGAACTTCCATAAGTCAGTTTCATGCCTTTGATAGTGAAATCTGGAAAAGGACTATAAAAGTGGGACCTGAATACCACCACTTGGTTCCACTGCTTTCAATAAACAGGGGAGTAGCCACCCTGCAGAGTACCCTCCCCCACCCCATAAAAAAAATAAATCCAGACATTCAGGGCTAGAACTTACCTGCCGCATCAATGCTCTTCGGCTCCTTTCCACTGCTGCACAGGCTCCCAAATCCATGCTGCCAATCAAGACGATGCTGTCATGCTGCTGGCAGAATGAGAACAGCATCTGGACTGGCCTGAGCACCTTGGATTTGCACTCCCAGAGAGACTGGGAGTCTGTGCCGGTTATCTCCAATCCAGCAACGCAGCTCGGTTTGGAGACAACTCAGTGTACATATCGGTTTGGCCATCCTGACATGGCCAGACAAACCCACTTGTACACTGACAGCACCCCCCCCCCCTTTAGCCCTCTGCCTATCACTGTGGTAGCCCCGCCCCCAAGACTAGGCATGGCCCTTAGAACCTAGATAATAAACCCGTTTCATTTTTTTTTTTTTTTTTTTTAAACTTTCGAGGCTGCTGCTGGCAGGGGAGCACTCTGTGGTGAGAACAGTTAAGAAGAAGCCATGCTGCTAATCCCAGCTTCAAATCAGACTGGCGTAGGGTGTAACTGGCACCAACCCACTGGTATAGCAGCATCCCGAACTTAATTTCAAGATACTAGTTCATACCACAAGAGGCGTGACTGCCATCCTCAAGTGTTCTGCAGCTACGAGCTTCTGTGATCTAAGATACATACGGTTACAAGCCTGAGAAAGTTATACGTGACAAATCCTACCACCCCCACCAATCCATTGGAAGGACACCTCCACCAACTGCAGTAGTGACTGGTGCAAACTCCTTGTCAACTCAACAAGCTAGCAGTTTCTTCTGGGCAGATCAAAGGTGATAATTTGACAGCGCAGGGTTTCACATTTCTAACTCAAGAACACATGCTCATTGCATCAGAGTCAATAGTGAAGTAAAGCCAAGACTGTTCAACTCACCGGAGTGCTTGAAGTATCAAACTAAAATGAGTTGAAGACTCAATGCAGGGACATTTATAAGGACAGTCTCACCAGTCACAGAACTAGGAAACTGGTAATGCATTCAGTGAGCGTTTATGTGAATGTGAAGTCAGATTAGTTTATATGCAGAATTCCCAATATTACATTTGTAGAACCTTGTGTCTTAGTTCTGTGTAGCATTGTGCTTTGTAGAGTATTACAAAACATATTTCACAAAAAGAAGCACTCAACAGTAATGGTCTGTAGCATGACTGTTGAGTCCAGAATCTCTGCCACAACACTATCTCCCCGTAACCAAAGCAGGTGAATGCCGAATAAGTGCGCTTGTGTTCAGTTTGCAGGACTCTTGTAGGCCAGGCAAAGACCACCGTTTGCACCCCCCCCCCCCCATACAGTTTCCATGTCTTTAACACAAAGGGATCCGAAAGCTCAGCTGCCCCTAAGGACCACATTGGCCAATAATGTCAATACAAACATGGTGGTGCGGTTAGCATTCAAGTGATTAGCTTCTATAATGCTCGTATTTGTTAAAGGGGGGCTGGGGCAGTGACTTCACTAAAACGTTATAGGCAGGCCTCCGGTAGTCCTGTTTCCCTGAAGACATGGAAGAGTAAAAATAGACTCATGTACTCAAGGTATTCCAATTCCACACTTGCAAATCCTGAAAACTGATCTGTACTTCTGTGGGGAATGAATTCACATGCACAGATGGTAACCGTGAGAGGCACTGAAGCTTTGGGTTAAGACAGCTGAGGAGCAGGTTAGACAAGTGTTTAATACAGCTTTATACTTTCTCAAAAACCTGCCTAGAACAAGCCGACATCTTCACACAAAACAAAATTAAAAAAAAAAAAAAAAAAAAAAAAAAAAAAAAAAAAAAAAAAAAAAGAGAGGTCAATTACACCTACTTCCCAAGAATTCTAGAAGAGCTTCATCAAAAAGCAGATTTCGACTTTGTCAGAGCCATGTACCAGAACGTTTTTCTTTATGGGTTTCCTTATTCTTGAGGCAGTAATGTTCAGCGGGTAACCCATGACCTTGGAAGCTAACTTAACCAAGCACTTTAGTACTCTAAACTACCAGATAAGATCACCTAGGTAGAACATGCATTAGTGAAGCAAATCGGCGTGGCATGCATTTTCAATTACCAGACCCACTGGCTTCACTTAAGCCATCAGGCGCTAAATTTAGGTTTTCTAAGCATCCCAACAGCAGAAGAAGAGCTGATGATGTGTTGCATCTTATTAGTGCCCTGGTGCCTACAGGCAACAAAAGGCTCATTCCTCTATTGAAAAGCTTACTTTTTGGATATAAAAATAGTTATTTATGCACTGCTTTGGAGCAGCTCTGCTTTTAAGGGGGGGGGGGGGGGCGGGTTGGAGGAAAAAAAAAAAAACACAAGCCAGTGGATAAGCATTCTTCTTTTGAAACAATCTTAAAATTTGTATAAATACCAACAGTTACTACAAGGAGGCAAATAAAAGGTCCTAGTGTTCAATGGTGAAAGATTCTTAAGAGGATGGCTTCTGCATGATAACATATGTAAAATCGTGCTCAGAGAAAAGGATTTACTGCTAATTCAGATCAACTACAGCCAATGAGGACTGCTAAATATTTTCTTGAAGGACATACCACACATGGGGCATATCTATAAGATCTCTACTCACTATACTTCAAAATCTATTTAGTATGGTTCTTATTCCTAGCAGAAACCAGAACTGAAAACAACTTTGTTTAACTGCCATTGCCAGACAATCTAAAGCTACCAAACACCTGCAAATGGTGCATTCTCCACAGCCAGCAACATTAAGGGCCGTATTTATACTCCGTTTGCGCCGAATTTGCGTCGTTTTTTTCGACGCAAATTCGACGCTAAACTAACGCCATATTTATACTATGGCGTTAGAGGCGTATAGCGCCAAAGTTCCCGGAATGTGCGTCATTTTTTAGCGTGAACCCCTTCCTTGCGTTAATGATATGCAAGGGAGGCGTTCCCGTCTAAAAAATGACTCCCAGGCCTTTACGTGGTATTTATACTCCCGGGCAAAAGCGACGCCCGGGAGTGGGCGTGGCTAAAAACGGCGCATTTGCGCCGCTTTTTAACGCCTGGGTCAGGCATGGCGTTAAGGGACAAGTGGGCTCAAAATGAGCCCAGAGTGCCCTCCCCTGCCCCCAGGGACCCCCCCTGCCACCCTTTCCCACCCCAGGAGGACACCCAAGGCTAGAGGGACCCACCCCAGGGACATTCAGGTAAGTATTTTTTTATTTTTTTTTAATAATTTTTTTTGGCATAGGGGGGCCTGATTTGTGCCCCCCTACATGCCACTATGCCCAATGACCATGCCCAGGGGACAGAAGTCCCCTGGGCATGGCCATTGGGCAAGGGGGCAGGACTCCTATCTTTACAATGATAGGAGTCATGTTGATGGGGGATGGGCGTCGAAAAAAAATGGCGCAAGTCGGGTTACGACGATTTTTTCGACGTAACCTGACTTGCCCCATTTTAAGACGCCCATGCGCCATTTTCCCCCTACGCCGGCGCTGCCTGGTGTACGTGGTTTTTCTCGCGCACACCAGGCAGCGCCGGTCTGCTTGCGCCGGCTAACGCCATTCAATAAATACGGCGCCCGCATGGCGCTTCAGAATGGCGTTAGCCGGCGAAAAACTTTTTGACGCTAAACTGCGTTAGCGCAGTTTAGCGTCAAAAAGTATAAATATGGGCCTAACTGTGCAGAGCTGGGGGTGGTGGGTGTTAACATGCAGCCTTGTTAAAACCTTCCAGCCCAGAATTTTTTTTGTAGCTATTTGACTAACCAGGACTATCTCAATGTTGGTATATAGATCTTTCCAAGAATACTACAGACCACCTAGATAATTTAACCATACTTCAGAGGGCTTCAGTAAAGGAGACAACTTTTTTTGCAGGGGAAAGCATGTTTAGAGTTGAAGAACACCATTATGTAGGAGGAGGTGGCCGTTTTCGATCAGTTCCAACTGCAGTGTCTGGGGTGACCGGATGCAGTACTCTAAGTGTTCACCAGTTGGATGTTTAAACAGATGCCTGCTCACCAGCCCATGAACACTGGTTGTTTGCCCCAGTGAATCCTGGGAGGCATTTGGAAATTACAAGAAGTAAACCACCAGCCCATTCATTATTAATGTGAAGGGGGTTGGGGAATTATGTTAAGACCCTTCATACAAGAGCACGAAGTAGGGGTAATGGAGGCAGTTACGCAAGATTGGTTTCCAGCATACTGGGCCCACATGGTAGTCACAACTTGAACCTTGCACGAAATATACAGAATACCAGTTTGACACATTGGAGCTTCAAGTTAAAACAGTGCAGACAGTCTCCTTTTCAAAGTGGCAGAAAGGGAAGTAAATTTGGTATGTGCAGGAGAATATATATATATACACACACACACACACAGGTTGAACGAGAGTGCTGGACAAAGGGCTTGAGGATTTAAAACCGATAGTTGGACTTTATGAACAAATGTCAAAAAGGGTTCCTATTTTGTGAAGCTAGATAAAAGGATTACATGGGGGATTTTTTTTAGAAATGTAAAAGCTCAGATACGGGAGCAAAATATGGGCTATACAAGCTTGACAGAAACCAGACTTACCAAACATGGCACTCACAGATCCTGCCATCAGTAGCTCTTGGGTGGTGTTGTACATTTCCACATCGATCAGGCCTTTGCGGATGGTCTCGCTGACTTTGGCTCCCAAAAGGACTGAGCCCACCGTCTCAAAGATGGATGCCAAAATACAGGCTTGCCGGAGGGTCACCACACCAGATCCCACTGCTGTCCCAAAGGAGTTTGCTACATCATTGGCACCCACAGAAAAGGCAAGGACGAATGCGATGATAAAACCCACCACAAGCAGCCAAAGGAATGCGGTCAATGGCCCAGTGCTCTCTGTGCCCACTATGCTCGTAACTAAACTCATAAAGGCGGTCGTTGATTCCATGTTTATCAAAATTAGTGGTTCAAAAAAATATTTAACTTGATATGTAAACAAAATGAGGTATGAAAATATTTAATAAATAATGTATTATAAAATTAAATAAGACTGTAAACTATGATATGTATTGAGGAGTTAACCTATTGCTATCCTCTACGTATCAGCGTCTGTTTTCTAGAGTTCGTTTGGCTCTGACGAGTTAAAGAAGATGAATAAAGCCCCATGGTGACGAGAGATGGGCCAGCAAATTCTTCATTCTGTAGGGGGGGTGGGAGAGAAAAGAAAAAAGAAAACTTTCAAAACTAGTCACATACTTCAAAATAAAGAACTTATTGACAAGTGAGAAATACAAAATAAGCCATTCACTGAAACTATTTAAGCATCCGAGTGCTTGGGCAAATGCTAGTACATTTTAGTTAAGAAACTTAAATTCCCTCTTTATCCATTTAATAAATAGGACCTCAATAAAAGAGGCAGACAGCTGTAAATTTTCAAGGTTTATACATAAATGCAATGGTCAAGCAATTAAAAGCTGCATGACCAATTTGTGGAACTTACACTTGATCTTTTAATAATGAAAACCACAAAAGGTAAACATGCATATCCAATCATGATACAGAAATAATGATTAGCATTACAATCAATTACATGGCACAATGACAGTACAGACGTTACAAATCAAACTATCCATCCAATTAAAATAAAATTGCGATTTCATAGATGGTTTTACACGACCTTCTGAGGTCACTGGGTCTCAAGGGAATAACACCAGCTGGTTGAGTGCCTCACCACGTTCTCAGGGGTTGGGGTGCTGGTCGGGGCTTTACTGAGTTTATGTTATACTAGGATTACAATTATTTTTTGGTACTGCTTACTATCTATGGCACGGAGCTAGTTTGCATAATTACAAATGCGGTTGTGTTTGTCAGCCCCGCTGTTGTGATAAAGTCTTTATTGTTGTATTGGGCTACTCCTCTCATACCCATTACATCTGTTGGCATTGTTGGAAGGGGCAAATTCTATTTTGTCATTATGTCTTGTTTCAACAGAGGTTAACGTATCTGAGGTCATGGGACACGAATCCATTGTTATCCAACGTAACTATACTGGGGGGGGGAGTGGAACTCAAACACTTCTTTACTTAAACGTCTAAATGTTTAGGGCTAATCTGTAGCATGGAAAACACTATCTAGACGGTTCACATCTTGCACAGAGGCCCGTCTTTAACAAGGGTTTTAAGACTTCCTTTGGGGTAGCTTACCGAATTCTCTTACTTCAGAGAACAAGACAACATTGAACAGGAGGGCTAGAGGAGTCACGTTTATCCATCAAAGTCAAGATTATTTGGCTGTCAGAATATGATGGCAACAATAGTGATAAAAATTCTATGTCTTTGATAATCTAATAATTCTCATTGTTCAAAAAAGTACCAAATGAGTTACGCAACTTAATAGAAAAATAAATTAAAATAAGAGGCGAAATTCGAGTGAATGATGGCGCTAGTCTAGACAAAATATTTCTGTAATCTAATGGACAAAATTCTCAGCCTATCAAAGTATTTACTATGATACTAAATCTTACATTCTTAGTCCCGCTTGAGGTTTCCATGAAAAAAAAAAAAAGTAGATGGACTGACTGAAGGACCGCCTGCTAAAGTTGTAGGAATCGGATGCAAACCTCCACAGGCCAGGTCCTGCCCTTTAGACTGCAAAAAATGTTGTAAGTGTCTGCATTCCTACAGATAACCCTCCCGTCGTAGATTTGAATTTGAAGTGACCTTCCCGCTTATTCTGAAGGTCTCTGCAGAGCTACAGAGAAAGAGGAAACTGATCTTCCCGCCCACCCGGCCAAGTCTCCCGCCTAGGCTGTGTAGTGCGACGCTGCAGGGCGAGAGCGTCAGACTTAAATCCGTCGGCAGTCTGGCGAATAGTCCAACCTTGGAACAGGGATGGGTAAAGGCACTACATCCGAGGTTGGCAGAGGGCCACTGGGGAGTCTTCCACAGCAACAAAGAACTACCACCAACCGCCTCATACAATGCACTCAGTGTACAATTATCCATTACTGACATGCCGATTCCAAAACCTTAATCAGATAGTAATAAAAAAAATAAACAGTGAATTCCAACCTTCGTGTATTATTTCGGGACGGTCAGGGCTATACTTTATATTTCCAAATATTGCCATCCACCACCCGGTCCCAAACACAGGGCAACCAAACAGATAAATTAAAATCACCTACACGACGAAAGCCCTCGTGTGCAGACTGCAAAATTCGGACTCGAATGCGACTCGACAGCATGTGTACACTTCGCGCGCCTGCAGATCTGTCCACCCAAACAGCCATTAAATGGTTCCCATCCACCTCATCCCGCCGCCAGCTCCTCTCCCGGGACACTGGGGCAGCTGAAAGCAAAACTGGCGCAGGCTATTTATAGCCTAAACCAAGCATCTGATGCTAGCGCACCTTCGTAATTTAGCTCTTGGGCTAATATAGTGATTCCGATTGCACCCTACGAATTCAATACACATGTGACGTGAATGTCGTCCCTACTGTTCCCCGGTTACAACACCCAAGTCAATAAAAACGTTTAGGAAAATAAACGCTGTCTGGGTGAGCGCAGCGGTTGTCACAGCAAATCAGCAAAGGGACCATGCGGAGGAGCGAACCCCCCCCCGCCCTCTTCAGAGAGGAGATTGCAAAACACGAAGCCGGTTTTCTCCGCTTTTAAGTTGCGAATGAAAAGCCGTCTCGAAGGCTTAGGACTCGCCCTGCCACAGGGCCGCGGGCTGCAGTCCTGTCAGCGACAGACTATCGCAGGCCAAGGGCACTTGGCGCGCTTTCGGTAGCACATTTTAACACACCCATCTCGGTACCTACATGCATCGTTAAAGTTGCAAACGTCGCTCGAGGTGACCCCTTGTGGGCTATCAGTTCCTTAGCATGGTGGGACACACGTTTCACCTGGAGCACAGCCCGCTAACATGCGAAACCGATTAATTGAACCTTTTAAAAGATTACACTGGCTGGTACGGCTTCTCCCGCCAGACTCCCCAGAACTATGGCGTCAATGCTGCAACCAAAATGCCCATGAGTTTTTATTAGAGACCACCACCTAAACTTGCTTAATGGCGCAGATCGTACGTGACAAGGAAGGACTGAGACAGGTCTAAATGTTAAGCAGTATGACGGAAATGGTACTGTGTAGGGCACGTTTCAATCAACAGAAAAGAGACAAGGAAAAGGGCCGCCCAATTGGGAACAATATTATAAAGCTGAGCATGGATCAGATCAGACACCGCTGAAGGCGTTACGGATGTCCACTAATATAACCTAATTCTAGCCAGGAATATATGTGGCTTCCAACAGCGTGGAAATGCACACTCTTCAGGCGGAGGGCTCAACATTGATCAATGAGTCAAGGTATGCAATGATTAAAGGCGAGCGTGATTCACATACTAGAAACGAGATCACAGCAAGCCACAACAGTAATTCTGTAAAAGATTGACCTACCATACAAAACTGTCTTTTAGAAAAATATACTTGCTGTGTGCTAGACGGGAGCTCTTCTGGTGCATATAAGTAACGGCATTTTTTTTAACCCACTACACGATGAAGGGATGAAACTCGTTTTGTAGGATTGACTGATCTGATAGCAACATCACCCACAAAGACGTAAACAGTTCTAATTGTTCGCTCAACTGATGCGCATTAACTACCGAGTAGTAATCAAATAATTGTATGAATGCTAATCACGTTTACGTACATACCTATCCAGCTTTTAAATCCATGACACTTTATGAAAGATTTTGTGGAAACAAGAAAATGGTGCCAGAGAGGCTCCCTCTGACAACTATGCATGCAATTAAGTGCATGAAATGATCTCAGTAGTGCCCTGTGGAAAAAAAATACGGAATATAGCACCGTCCTATATCTTCAACTTGCACATGGACGCCCTAGAAAAACTCGTGTATTCTGTCTATGAACCAGGTTGCTCTACTACCAAAGAGTAGTAAGACGTGTCGTCTGCCCTGGCAACATATATCACTACTACTTCTGCCAATGCTTGAAATGGAAACACAGAAGTGCAGGTACTCCGCACCAGAGTACCTGCTTGTTTCTGAGAAGTGCCGTACTCTCTAATTAAAAGTATTACGTTCCCCCCCCCCCCCCCCCCCCCCAAGAAGCGCCGGTACTCTCCCTCTCAAAGTAAAAAAGTGCCTGTACTCAGTACCGGCCCATTTAAAGCACTGATTCTGTTAGGAGTAAGCCACCCGCCTATCCTCTTCACGAAAAACTTCAGCTCTCACTTTCATAAAACACACCACGTGTCCGATCCCTTGTATCGCGCAATAGGCTGTTTGTGCCTACGTCACTATGCCGTTCCCCGCCTGACAGCCGCCGGTAGACGTCCAGCTTCAGATCCGTCACAGTACGGACCTCCTCACGTGCGCGCACCCGGCCTTTCATCACCCCAAAGACTTTCATTCCAGTTCAAATGGAATTCAATCCACGGAATGCCCCCGAAAAGACGGTTAAGACGCCGTGTGGGGCGGGAGAGCACAGTCCCAGACAGCCATATTTAAAGCTTCTGACGAGAAGGTTTTTGCTGTGATGGCGCCATTATGCCCTAGGCCAAAGGAAGGACAGACTTCGTGCCTAGGAGCAGGTGGGATATATTCTGATGGATAACAGACACTTCGCGCTTAACATTACTGAAATCATGAAGGCTGGTGTGCCCGTGTCGAGGTAAAAGATAAAGTATGGATGCAAGCCCGCATGCCATACTGTTTAATACACACTCGTAGCTCAGGACTCCTTTACCGGCTTCATACCAAGTCTGTCGGGTACGCCCTCATACAAAAGATACCCACCCATAAAACTAATCCCGGGGGGGGGGAAGAGGTGGTTAACGGGCTTGGAAGCGCGGAAGGATACGAAGTTCCGTCTGAAAATGTCTACACACAGAACTTTGAGGAAAAGCAGAGGCGAGCAGGCCTGTCACGGAATACAACAAGAGCAGAGAAGAAGCGAAAGATTAGGGTGTTCAAGTACTCACCAAAGCCGGAAGGACCGCACTACTTCTCCTCCGTTCCTTACTGGACGCACCACCGGGTAAAGCACGAGATTCGTCCGCCGCGCCTGCGCACAAGTCGCTGCCGTGAACGGAATAAAACAGAAACAAAACCCAAGAGCCTCCAAAACCGTGCGGGCGGGAAATCGCCGAGCTCAAGGCCTTCTCACCAAGCGCGTCTAAAAGATAAAAACAGAGCCGCGAACACCGCCGCCATTCACTGACAGGTTCCGCGCGCTGCCTGTATTTATAGACGGCTGGGTCACGCCTCCCTGCGACACCACTCCCACCCGACCTGTACTACCTTGGGGTGTGTCAGACAAAAGGCCCGCCTACATCATGTAGGAGGCCAGTCATACAGCAGGCTGTGCTCAGTGAGCTCCCCGGTGGAACACGCCTCTTGAGCGGTTGTCAGTATGCCGTGCTCACATCCTGCATGAACGCCCTTCCCAAGGCAAGACCCGCCCACATCCTTTGAAAATGTCACTCACAGCGGACATACTGGACACCGAAGCTTAAGGCAAAACATAGGCTCAGCCCACACCTCCAAAGCCTATCAAACCGGTTCACGTACAACGTTTATTCCATCATAATGTGAGGTACAGCCAAAGGACTAGCCCTTGACCGCACATTGCTCGTCGACGCTCAGACCCGACCGCTCCTCTACCTGTGTCAGTCACAATAACACTCCTCCTACTCAGAGCGCGTGCGGCCAGGATGTCACCGGGACGACACGCTCATCGCCCGCCGACCACCTCGGTGCTGGTCATTAGACCTCGCCCACTTGGGGGACGGCAATCCGAAAAGCGTAATTGCAAGTAACTAATGCAAACAGAAGAGGGGTAACCAGTGCTTTAAATGGGCCGGTAGTGAGTACCGACACACTTATTTTGAGAGTGAGATTACCGGTACTTAAAAAAAAAAGTATTACTTTTCATTGGAGAGTACCGGCACTTCTCAGAAACAAGCTGGTACTCTTGTTCAGAGTATCTGCACTTCTATTTTTCCATTTCAAGCAATGAGGGTAACAAGGGCAGGGACAAAGACCAGCTGAAGGTAGGGTAACAAAATGTCCTAGCAGAGGATTATTTAGGGGGAAGCTTACATTTTCGGTAACCGTTGTCTCTGGAAAATACATTTGGTAGCTAAATAACTTTCAATATAATGTACACCGCGTGACTCCGTTACTTGAGTCAAAACGCCCATACAAATATGTGCAGCTTGGCCTTCTTTCTTGTGAAAATACACGAAAAGGCTCCTAGAGCATTACCCGAAGTAAATGGTTTTAGGTTCCCTCCTACCGGCCAGCAATAAACACATCGGGTCTTAGGAGTATGGGGCCCTGGGCTAAGGGGAGGGTGTGAGGTCTCTGTACTTTCTACTTCGCGTGACATGTGACATCATAGAAAGTGACATCACTAATCTTCTATGGCATCACTGAAGTAACTTATTATGGATATCAGCAACATGGATAAAAAGATAAATGCCCAAAATAAAATAAGTCAATCTATTTCAAAGCTGTATTAAGTGGATTACATTAGCCACAATGGATGAAAAAGCTATACACAGGCCATTCCTTACTCCATGTGAACGAATTGTTTGCCAATTACTGCATGATAAAGTTGATTTCTGTAAAATGGGTACTAAGCCCAGAAGATGGGCTACCAGTGCACTAGGCTCCATAATGCAGGGCTGTGAGGCCCAGGGCAGAGGTGCCCCTCTCCTGGGCCTCAGACCACTACATTGTGTCTGCGAGGTTGCTGGAAAAAGCATTTATTAAAAGCCAGGGGTGAACCAAAGCAAGCTGGGTAGCATAAAGCCAGGGGCATAGCTTTATGTGAGGCAGGTAGTCTGGTTCTCCGGGCCACAGTAATTACAATTTGACTCTGAAAGGGATCCCTACTCTGTACTTATGTCCTGTACATGGCCGAACACTGATCAATATCTCAACAACATTAAGCTACCCCATGAGCTGTGAGACCCAGAGGAGACTGTCTCAGCCCTTGGGCTTCATGGCCACCGTGTAGCTCTTTGTGGTCCACGAGATTGGAGCCCGCTGCTCTGGGCCCCACACCAGTGGATAATGGCTGCAAGGTCCAGGGAAGGGGGCCCTAACCCTGGACCATGCAGCCATGATCCAGTACTGTGAGGCCCAGTGGGTTAGGGCCCCTTTGCCTGGTCCTCAAGGATGTAGTTTGCTGCATAGCTCAACAGGGAAAACATTAATTAAAAGGCAGGGCTGTACCAAAGCAAAGTGAGCATCATAAACCCAGGGTCAGGGCTTTCAGTGAGGCACTTTCCCCCAGATCTCAGGTCTGGCAGTAATTAAAATCTGACTTTGAAAGGGGGCCCTATTGCTTTGTATCGATGACCTTTACAGGGCAAAGCACTGATGCAGATACAGAGGAATTATTAAAACCCCTGCAGTAAAGCAGTTTCAGACAAACAGGGGGCCTGCCCCTAAATATAGTGCAGCCAACCCACCCAGCATTTTCCAGGCTGAGTTAATGATTAAAATGCCTGTGGCTATGGAAACACCTTTCTAGGTACATCATGCACTTTGCAATGGTAAATTGCAGTTCATTATTAGAAACAAAAATTTCAGGGAGACCTTTGTGGTAACAATCATCATCAAGAATAATGATTGCCATATCAGAAGTGATGCTCTCCGCCACTCTAATTTCTGGCTACTTCCTGTATTAATCCATACAAACAATATTGTAGGTTCTTTTAATGCACCCAAAGGTAGATAATCATATTCCAATATGATTCTCTACCATTAGGTGCATTAATTTAACCTATAATATCTATCCCCAGTTTTCTCTAAGTTCCCCTGGCAGTGTAACAGGACCAGCATTCATCACACAAGGATTGCCTACTTTGCCACTCTTACTACATATCACACAACTACTCACTACACCGTTCACCAGGCCACCAAAAAGTGTATCCTTTCAGTGGCTGACATGCCAACATGTTCCAGATGGCCATGTTCAATTATTCTCAACCTGACATTGTAAGGTACAATATTGTCTCCTCATTAGCAGTGCTATTCTGTGAAAAATCTCTATGGATTTTTCCAAAAGTCTTAATTTCTCTGTGCATTGTTCTCTAAACAGGCAAACCACATGCAAGACAACATCTAATATCTCTAAATAACCAATTTTCCAGTCATCTTTTTTCCATTCTTCTTCATCACATATCATCCCTGAAGTAATTTCAATAGCAGACATGCCCTAGATGCTAAAGACTACCTCCTTCTCATTCAGCATACCTTCAGGAACTGGTAAAGTCCAGCAAGACATGCAGTCTGCCAGAGCTTTCATTTTTCAGGAAACATGCTGAATAGCATATTGGTAATTTTGAAGGCTCGCAGCCAGTCCATCCAACCTGGCTGTCATAACTCTTCCCCTAGGTGAAACAAAAGCATATTGATCAACGTTTAGGGTCCATCCTCAGCATAAATCTGTTCCTTCATAAAAACTAACAAGCAAACAATTTATTTTCTACTACCAAGTAGTTTTTAATCAGACTCGCACAAAGTTCTAAATCCATAAATTATAACCAATTCCTTACTTCCCTCTGTGTGTTGTAGGACAGCACTCTAACCCTCGTTATTGCCATCAACTGCTACTTTGCAACTTTTACCTGCAACAAAAGGTGTAGGATAGAGAGCCTGCGCAATATCACATTTCAGTTCTGCAAAGACCTCTCTCAGTGTATCCCTCTATATGAAGCCAGCATTTTTTTTTAGTACAGCCTCATAGGTTCAACTTTGGCAGAATAAGTTTTAACAAACTTTGCATAGAATTCTGATAAAGCAAGAAAGGGTGCCAACCACTCTTCTGTCTTTGGATCAGGAGCTTCTATAAAAACTTTGACGTGTGAATCCTTCAGTTTAATTCCCTTATTGAATAGAATATGTCCTAGATATTCCACTTTGCTACACCTGAAGCAACAGTTCTTAAATTTCAAAATCAACCCTTTGTCTGACAAGCTGTCATAGAAATGTTGGTAGTCTGAGATCATGCTCATCTTTAATCTTACCAAAAACTAGAATATCATCTTGAAATGTTATTTCCCCCTTCCAGGTCTCAAAGATTTTCTTTCATGGTGTTCTGGAGGACAAATTCAGCACTCACTAAATTTAAAAGGAAACCTTCTGAAGTAGGGCATTCCTTACTGTGTCATAAAAGCAGTGAGATGCTTGGAGGTTTCAGTCAGGACTAATTGTTTATAGACACTAGCAAGGTCCAAAGTCGGAAATACCTCTACCCCTCTAGAGTAGAAATCAATTCATGCTTATTGGGTACTGGGCGATGATCTATCCAAATGCCACTGTTTAGGCTGTGAAGATTCACACAGAGTCTAAGTTCAACTAAACTCTTAGGTGAAACCATGATAGGAGCAACCCATGGAGCAGATTTAATGGGTTTAATAACATCTTTTGAGCACGTCATTCAAAATGTTCATCAATATTCCCCTATTTGACAATGGGACATGTATCACACAATGTTTTACCAAATGGTAAAATGGTATCCTTTTCAAGAATGATATTGTGCTAAATTCCTTGTATCTGCTAAAATTTTAAAATCATTCTTTAGAATCTGAACAAGTCCTTTTATATTCACGTTTTGCTGTGCACTACTATCATCCACATTTTCCTGTTTGGGGCTTATTACATAGACCTGGATATTCCCAAAGGCAGCTTCTCCAAATGAGCGAAGGAGTGTCACCCTGCCTAGCTTGCAGGTGCAGCAAAAGTGAAATATAAAAACGTTATTAAACTCAGTTTATTACCATTTTAGTTTTCCTCTGCCAGCCAAAGCTGAAAGGGTGGGGTGGGGTGGGGTCACCCCTGCTGACTGGCATCATGGGAGGATGAGTGGTGACAGCAGTTAAAGTATGCATGCCACTTTAGCCAGGTGTCTTGCAACAGCCATCCTGACATGCACACTTTAAACCTCTCCAGTCCAAGCTGACTTGGACAGCCGGGTGGAGAGAAAGCACTGATATTGAGTGCCTGAAAGCCTGCTCCTACCAATCCTGGTACTTCTCTCATGCTGATTAACAGCATGAGAGCAGTGTCTGGATTAGTTAGAGGGGGGTTTGCTCTAGGACCCTCTAGAAGAACACCAGGACCGGAGGATGACGGATCTTAAGGCAGTAGGTAAGTAAATATTTTTTATTTTTTTATTTAAACAGTAACTAAATCACTAACATGCATTACATTAACGTTAATTTAAAAACATTAATGTAATGCATGTTAGCAATTTAGTGACTGTATATAGCACATGAGTGATCCTCTTTAACCCACTGTTAGGCAGTATGAGAAACTTGCACTGCCTTCAGCCTCATCTCCAGAGATCTCAGTCGTGGCTCGTTATAAACACAGTTTGTAACAAGCCACGATTGAGAGCTTTGGCACTGAGCCTAAAGGCACTGCTGATGTCTCCCACTGCCAGTTTGCTCATCCTACCACTAAATATTGTTTCCAGCCGCCACTGGAGATTCCCTCTAAGGTCTAATCTAATTTCCATCTCTTCTTGACGTGGCAGCCTAAAACAGAATTGTCTTTATCAACCACATAAACGTCATGTCCTAAGTCCATCCTGCCACACACATACAAAGACAGTAAAATTAGTCTTGGACAGTTAAAATTAAATAGGTAGATGAATCAACCATAATTTCCACTTTCTGTCCAGCCATTAAAAAATTGCACTTCACTTAGGTTAACCTCTACATTTTGTTGTGCCTCTGTCAAAACAACTTTGGGATCACGACCTATTCCTCGCTCATTGTTATCAGAAATCATTCTAACTTCTTTACAATCGCTGCTAAAATGACCTTTCTTCCAGCATTTATTGCATTATGTGTCAAACGAGGGACATGTTTTTGAATTTTCTAATGTATCTTACAACCACGTCTGAAGCAATACATTGTCTTTTATCTTCTTTGAATGTATTAACATTCAATTTTTTTTGTTTCTATGTTATCTCTCTTCCCAATAACATTCATTTCTTCACAACGAGGGCCTCTTATCTCTCCTACAAACTTTTTGGAACGTTCTATACTCTTTTCTAGGTCAACTGCAGGTTCCAGAGTTAAATTAGGAGTGGCCCAAAGTTTTTTTGCATCTTTTTGTTGTTGGTTCTCGTTAAAACATGGTCCCATAATACTTGGTTGTAATTTATTTATTCGAACTGGCAAGTTGCTGCTAAAGTTGTTTCGCCTATTTCCGATATCCTGAATAAAACTTATATTGCTCCATTACTGTGCCATTGTTTTTACCATATCTCATTTTGAATTGTTTTACAGCATATTCAAAAGTGTTTAGATTGGCAACATTTTGTAAAGAAGGTAACAGTTTAAATTGCCTCAGACCATCGCCAACCAACCAATATTTTCTTGAGGAGGGCTAATTTTATTGGATAGGGGTAATCATCTCCTTAGGGTGCATTGTCAAATGCCAAAAACGTATGAAACCAGACATTCCAATTAATTATAGGTTCCTATGGAGTAGGTTAAAAATAAAAAAAAAAAAGAGGAATTTGTATTCCAGAGAATGTTACTTTAGGCATAGCAGGGATAAAAAAATAAAATAAAAAAAATTATATATATATATATATATATATATATATATATGCATATATATTATATATATATATAAATATATATATGCATATATATTATATATATATATATATATATAATCTACTGGCAGTCGCCAGTAGGTAGTTATAGTTAGGACCCAGTTTCTTTGTTTTTCCAATAACTTTAGCGCCTCTTGATGAATCTTCAAAAAAAAATTAAAAACGTATACTTTGCTCAGTTCAGCAGCTATATTGAAAGTTTTAGGGTGATCCGTCATGTGAGGGCTGAGAAAAAGGTGGGGGGTCCCAAAATTAGTTCTCGCCATTCATTTTCCCATCGGGTCTTTAGACACACCTACAGCCCAAACTGCTGAACGGAATTACACCACATTTGGCAGAAAGCTAGATTTTAATAAAGAGATTACGCTTTTTGTGATTTGCTATGAATCTGTTCAATAGTTTCTGAGATATTAGAGTTTTAAAAATATAGATCTATAGGGACTGAGGTCTTCTGCAGATGCAGGGGCTAAAAGCAAGGCCTTGATTGGTTGGCCGCAACCTGATAGAAAAGTTGCATCTGCCATTTGTTTGTCTCTTCAGCTGGGGGGTTGGAAAGTAAGAGTGCAAAAACACATAAGGGGTCAGAATACAGGTATCCTGAGCCCATAGGACACATATGGGGGTCCCTTAGTGGCAACAAATTGCCTAATTATTTTCTCTTTTTTTGCCAGATCTGCAGATCCATGGGTGGATCCTCAGATCCATGGACTTGCAGATCCACAAATGGATCCCCAGATCCAGTGAAAAACTGAAACCCCCCCAAAAAAACTGCATATCCAACCTCATGCTGCGCATGGCTGAAGGCAGTGTTTTTACTTCAATAGTTTTCAATTCAAGATGGTGCTCTTCATAGTGGAACACATCATACGCGTGATAGCATCCCAAAGGAAAATGGCCTCTTTTTTCGTGGAACACTTCCCTAACCCAGTGGTTTCAAACCTTTCAGCAAGGCCATAAAATGGCATGTCCATAGATGGAGCAACATGTTAGTTTACAGTGCACCTCAGGGTTTCCGCACACAGCTGCAGCACCCCTTTGTATGTCTGTGTTTCTCAGGCTATTAACACGCAGTCCCACGTGATCTATAAATATTGGGTATGTGTGCTCTTCCCAAATTCATTGATTTTTCCCAATTTACTTTACTTAGGTTGCTGCTGCTTACCCTATAGGGTTCCACAATCAAATATACAATGCCTTTATAGGGCCTCTGTGCAGTTCTTTAGATAGTGTGGCTCTTACTAGTCGTGGCGCCTTACCTCGTTGCCCCACTCATCGGCAGTATAAATAAGTACGATGGTAAGCCAATGTCCCTAAAGATGATCTATTCATAAGGTAAAGAACAAACACTCAGAGTTCTACTGCTCAACTCCTCACCACTCATCTGTTAACCTTTCAAAAATACACATTCTTAAACCTAGAACACTACACAAATCCCTGACATTTAGTGCTTGCTTTAGGTGGCCATCGTTACACTATGGGCTTTCCCAATGCTTGTTGCTCTTTTTTCAAAGCAAGTACCCAGCCTGTTGTTTTTTAATGGCCAGGCAATGTCATGCGCTTTGTAAATGCAGTTCTTTGATTCGAAAGGGATCTCAGCATTGTGTATTGTTTTTAAGAGGAGAGTACTGCTACATCTCAGGATCAAAGAGGTAATCAATGACATTGAGTACGCGGTCTACATTTCCACTAAAGTATTGTCTACAGGTTTACCTGTCAATGTGTGAATATCAAAGTTGAAGGAGGGAAATGGCTTTTGGATTTCCACTTTTTTCGAGTCAATAAATCATATAGTTTGTAATTAAGTTCAAATGCCAACACCTGTGCTTAAACCTAGTGTACGCACTAAAACTATACTGTACAGGCTAGTACCATTCCTGATCTACTTTTTAAATCTCTCAACTCGAATTACATGGGTGATTAATTTTAAAGAAGACTTTGGAACTTCACAGTTAGATATTGGTAATGGGCTGCTTTGCAACCAGACCCATTCCCTGGCCCCCGCCTGACACTCAGTCAAAGTATGTGGGGCACATGGCATGCCACCCCTGCCAGGATCATTCTGCCCTGCCCCGCTCTAGTATCGTGACAGACATTCCTCAATTGCTCTCTCTAGGATGGTGAATTCCCTGCAGAATTCTGCCCAGTAAGTAAGTCCATAGAGTTATTATGCATCACTGGATCGCGTCACGGAATTCTTCATTACTTGTATTCTGGACCCAAATATCCCAGACATAACTTCTAGAAATGTTGTCAGTACTCCTAGTAAGGGGTATATAACAGGATGCTTAACTCCAGAAGAACCCTCATCCTCCAAAAAATGGGCATGACTCCAGATGTAGTCTCCAGAAATGGACAGATTACTCAAAAACCAGATGAGGTCTCCTGCATGGTACAAAACAAGCCAGATGACGTCTCCTCAATTAAACACTCTAACGTTGGTTCTGAAAACTAGATACAATACACTAGGTATGGGTCCTGCTGTACTAGCAGTACTCCTGGTAATGCACTGAGATACATTTAAGATGAGGCTTTCAGGACTTGACCCAATATTCCAGATGAGACGTGACAACACTACATAAAAGTGTTTGGTGAAATGCTTAATAACAGCTGGTAATTGTTAGTGGCCTCATTCCATAACACCATTTTTTGCGGACTGTGCCACCTCAGACAGGTGCTAGCCATTTTTAAATCATTCTTAGTCCTGCTTCAGTAGGAACAATCCAGTTGAAACTGCCAAGCCACCTGAACGGGGACACAAACCCAGAATTCTTTTGTTGTTTGTCTGACTTTAACACCGTAACCGTGACAGATATGCTGAAGCGTATTTCATGTCCTCACAATACCACTTCACCTTGATAACGAGACCAAAAGAGCTCGGAGTTACTTGTGTTCCTGAAAAAGACCTTGCCCGGCAGATTGGGTTGGACAGCCCTTATTGGAGCAGGACCAAGACTGATTTGCATAGGGGTCTCTCCAGAGAGGCATGCTGGGCAAACAGCTCAGTGGTCTGGGATACAGCCCAAGTAATTACCACTGGCTGAGATTAATTCAAGCATTTCACCCATCAATTTTTTTGTTTTTCGCATATGGATTCTCATTGTGTCCCATTTGTACCCTATGTGATATAAAATATATGTACAACATTGTCATTAATTATATTTATAGTATAATGCATTCCAAGTCCTATCCTAGTAGACAAGATTAATTCCATACATTGTTGTTTTGGATTTTTGGGAAACTGTATAAAAAAAAATAATAATAAAAAAAAAAAAAAATCCAGCCTATATAATGTCTTGCAAACTATGGACGAAAACGATGTTCACAATTATTCAACACAGTAACTAACAGACAAAAATGAATATGTGCCCTGTACCTCTGAAAGTATCAGCAATAAGCCAGGAAAGGTATGTAGAAGTGCACAATAGTACTCTAGCCACAGCTTAGGTCAAATTATAGTACTTAAAAGCTGGACGTGGCTGACAACATAGAACTC
Source organism: Pleurodeles waltl (assembly GCF_031143425.1). Lineage (NCBI taxonomy): Eukaryota > Metazoa > Chordata > Amphibia > Caudata > Salamandridae > Pleurodeles > Pleurodeles waltl. Next base: position 705,540,430 of record NC_090450.1, read on the forward strand.
AAAAGTGCACATGTGGCTTCCAGAGCAAGACAAAGAGCCATCGATGTGGCCATCAGAACTAGACATAATACTCCAAATGAGACATCCAAAACTAGACAACCCTCCAGAAGTAGCCTCTTCAACTGAACACAATACATTATATGAGAGGTCCAAAACTGGAAAGATTACTCTAGAGGTGACACCCAAATCTGGACACAAAATTCGACAAATGGCCTTTCTTAACCAGTTTATGTTTTAGGTGAGGCAAAGTATTGCATTCGCGTTTCAAGAAGAGGGTGTCAAAGGCAGGAAGTGATCAACTGGATCATATATTTTTGTCTTGGCACTTCGTGGTCCTGAAAAAAGTGCTACCATTACAGGAAATCATGCTACAGTGGACATCTTTGTGGCATAGTTTGGTTAGCATGTTTGAATGGTGAGCTGATAGCTGTGCCCCACTGGCCTCTGCTGGTAGCCAATTTAGGGCTCCACCTTTGGGCATCATATGTCTTGTTCATGTAATTGCTGTGTTATGTTTATTTTCTATGTCATATTACTTTACTTTATGTGATGGGCTCAACGGCAGAAATCTGATTCTTGAGAACATGGTCTATGCTCCAGCCTTTTTTGCTACTCGTGGGAAGGTCAAAGACTGAGCTACTGTCAATCACCCATCTCAGATGAACATATAGTAGCATAGCAATGCCAGATATCTAGTCTCAAGTTGCCTTACATCAGGTGGGTTAGCACTCTTACTTCAGGGAGGTAAGTGATTCCATGTTAGTTTTGTGTATCTCACCCAGACCAGAGATATCAAGCTGCCCATCGTCAGATAGGAGTTCATGCAGTCAAATTTTGTAGCGGTCTGTGTCCCTCTGTTTGTACTTTAGCTTTTTTCATTCGAAATTTAGTACTGTAACTACGAACCAGAAGACAAAATAAGTACCAGGACCGGATATTATCCTCAAACCTGATAATAGACAGGTTGTGTCCTCTTATGTTAGTTCAGTCAATTTTTAACATTTTAGTGGGTTTAAACCCTTACAAAAAGATAGTTGACACATTGATTTCTCAATGCCCTGCAGTTCAAGGAAGGGGGAGTTTCTGTTGCAATCTCCGTTCTGTGCTTGTAAAAGTAATCATCCATGACTGTTGTTACCATGTATGCTGCTAATGAGTAAACAATGACTTTTTTCCATCCTGTTGTTGGAAACTTATTATGCTGCAGCAAGACTCTTGGTTCACTGCAGTTCAATTGATCAGCTCCCTATAAGAAATTCACCTTAAATCAGTTGAGGGTTACACAACTAGCTCTTTGTGCTTTTAGCCAGCTCAAAATATATTTATTTACTTTATAGAGAAAGGCACATCTTTATCAAACAGTCATGGACTGCCATGTCAAAACCTCTCTCCCACCAGCTCTAAGCAATACAGTGTATGTCACCGTACTCGGAGTAAACCACAAGTGGTCCTCCATAAACCTGGCCTCTCAAATTCTCTAGCATGTATGACCCCTGTCACGTGGATCTTGGCCTGAGCCCAGGAAGCCAAGGTTAAACACAAACTACTGGCCCTCTATATCTCCTACACAACATTTTACCAAGGAATGCAATGCAAAGACATGAGTGAGCAGGAGTGGGTCTTCCCCTAGCTGCTTGCATAGTATTTTATGTCAAATTGATGGGTTTCTTTCTCAACCGAATCGAGGTTGCACTGGCCTTTCTCCTACTCTGCATTTTCCTGCTGAGCTGCTTGCTAGGGGGCTCCTTTTAGAGCAGGATGGGCAGCCAGGAACCAACCATGCCACCATCATAGGATTCAGTCTGTGCCTTTCTGCAGCAAGAGGTTGGTATTAACATTTTTGTTTCAGTCCGGCCTTGAACAGGCTAGCCAGAAGAGCAAGGGCGTATGGCAGGCCTATCCATTCCACTTCACCAAGAGACAGCTGTGGGGGTTTCACAGGTGTATCCGTCCCTAACTCACCAGCAAGCTCGTAATTAAAGCTGGTCAAGGCAGTTATAGCCCTTAGTCCTTCTCTATGAATCCTGAATCATAGCAGTTCCCACTCAGAGATGGCGAAATGTAGAAGAATGTGGAAACAGGATTGGAAGCTGCATGAATTGATGTGGAAAACCTGAGGCCAAACCTATCTGTACAGTGTGATGCTTGGTAAAGAGGTACAGTGAACAGATTAATAAAGTGTAAGTATAAGAATGTTTTGGATAGAAGAAATAGAGTTTGTCTGGTATTTAAATTGACCCTTAGCTCTTTCAGGCATTGATTAAACCACCTGGAAATCGTCAGTTTTAATACTGCTGTGCCAGGCCCTAACCCCAAAGAGTGCAAAGCAGTTAGCTTGTGAACCCCAATAACTCGCCTTTTGAAAGAAAACATTTCAAAAGTCTTGACAGGGCATGTGAAACGAGCTTTAAAATAGGATGAGGGATACTTCTGGCTGATAGTAACTTTGTCCTGGTTGAGGAACAAACAGGGGCCTCTCTGTAACTGACTTTTCAAGAGGAAGTAACGACCACCAGAAACAGACTATTAGGTGTCAAAAACTTGATGAGGTATGGGGCATGGCTCACCCAGGGCTTCTCTCTTCACCCATAAAAACTTTAATGCACAAGGAAAGCCCATTAACCTGGTCGCTACACAGACTGGCAGAGCCCCAGTGGTCTCCTATGTCAGCAGGCTCAAGCCTTCATTTCACCTTAAGTCAGCAAGATACAGAAGGTGAGGGATCTCTTGTGCTGCCACCATTTTCAGCAGCATGACCAAGCAGTAAGAAGGCTCTCAGACAGACAAGACAGAGGGGCCTACTCACGAATATCCCTGTGAAATGGGAGGAGCATGTCATCGGGACCTTCCTGCAGAGATGGCTTGGGTGAGGAGCTGGCGGAGACTCGAAAGTCCTGTGCTTGGAGTCAATGAGGGTGATGGTACCTCAGCCTCAGAGCTGTGTGCACAGCTGTGGGGCTATGCAAAATGCCAAGGTTGCCCTCCAAGGACCCCCCTTTTGGATGCCTTGAAATCCCATTAGCTTCTACCGCTTGGACTGTTTGCACGTGTGAGACCTGAACTCTGAAAATTAGAAGCCATGCCTGAGAGATGGAAGGGGGTAGTGACATTATTTTGAAAGGAGCAACATAACAGGTTAGCTGCAAAACCATCTGAAACAATGGCAATGTATTTATTGGAAGCCTCCTCTAGGACGTTGGAGTCTGTCACCAGGACAAAGTGCGAACTAGTCCTACATGGATAGGCACAGCACTAGTTATGGAAAACTGTTGTGAGGCACACCTTGGGCTTACTGATGAGAAATTTGGTGATGGACGGAGAGAAAGACCTGATCTCAGAACACCATAACCCACAATAAGTGGCTCACCACTTGAAGTTTGCTCTAGTTCATTTGCCCAGCACCAGAGTTTGCTGATCCCTTCACAATCTGTAGATACTGAAATGTGCCACAACAGAGGGCACTCATGCAGGGGCAGACGTGAAGCAAGACAACACAGAGTGAAATGTGAAACACAGACCAATCTGCAAGCTCATGACCTCTAAGTGGGTTGGTGACACAGGAACAGGGTGTGAAATGATAGCATGTGAAACTTTGCCCACATCTCAGCAAGTCTCTCTCATGGAAATTTAGTGCACCAAAAGACCTATTTGGTAACCCACTTCTTTGCCATACCCGAAAGATAATGCCTAGAAAAGATCCACACAGCTGCTACCTAACGATACTGATCACAGAAAAAAATTGTCATTGTCAACAAAAACCTCATCATCTTTGGTTACGCATTATACTGGTGATCGATATGCTGGGAAACCATGTCAAGGAGCCATGGGGGGACCTTTGACCAAAGACATGTTGGTGGTGAAGGTGTACAGAAGTGACAACAGTGAGAAGTGTCCAAGCTAGACTCTCTCTTCTCGGGACAGACAGTAAAAGCTTTGAACCATGCTGAATCCCTGACTGACATAACAATCAGAAGGGAGTTCCAAGACTTGAAAAGTTGCATTCACGAACCACAGAAAGACATCCGGCCAAAGCATGGGTCATAGAATTGATGACGTAAAAAATATGGGCAACATTTGTGCAGAAGAGCAACATTAGATGGGAACCCAAGCCCCTACCTTACAGGAATATGAAAAATTGGCACCTAACCATGATGATATACTCTTTCAATTAGGCCACCCATTCTGAACGTTATTTATGTGGCAAGGGTGGAGAGGTGCACAATACACTGGGAGAAATTGCATGCTTGGAAACCTGCAAAATGAAACACCTGCTGAAAACGTTATGAAGGGATAGGTTCCCCAACTCATTTTCTCTGGCATCGTCCAAAGCGACAGAAATAATGTGAAGCAGTCATACTGGCCACCATTCAGACAGTTGTAAAGGGAAAGTTCATAGTCCTCAGTTCACAGGGGTTTGTCAGTAAAGTCATGGACTGCAACACGTAATGTTGGTCCTCGTTGAGCCGATTCTAGCATGATGGAGTAAATTTGACGGGCCTGAAATGAAAGAATGGACAATGGGATTCGGATCCAGTAGCAATGAAGAAAATGTCTTACTCATTGAAGTACAATCTCAGGGCCTTGAACGTATACTGATGTCCCTTTCTAAACGTCTTCACTGGAGAATTTTATTAACAACAACAGTATTTTTTGGTGGAAACCTGTGTGATGGCCATAATTGTGCCAAGCATATATCCCAGGTTCACCAGTCCTCCCCAGATGCTGAGGCTGTCTAAGAAAAACAATCCTGGAAAAGCTGAAGGTTATAGCAACATGGATAAATAAGAAGGTGTTTTGAAGAGAAGACCTTTTGTGGAAAGCCCTGAACCAGAACATGTCAGCTTTTGCTGGGGCTGGGAATATCAGGTTGTCCTTCCATCGCTGAGCACCATGAGACCTTTCTCGTCACATGAATTGGTGCTTATTGCATTGCAACAGCCAGCCGAATGCTGAATCCCCAAGAGGGGTGGGTGCCCCAAAGAGTCTAAACCGATCAGAGCAGAAAATGTCACTTCTTATTCTCTCTGGTTGAAAATATGTCTATATGCGTGCAGCTCCGGTTGTTGCAGAAGTGTTAAGGGGGCATCTTAAACACACGTTTTTGGATCTCAAATTGGGAAAAGAAAGAAGCTGTCCTGTTTAGATACCACACACTCAAACACCGGACTGAAATGTGCACCCCTAACCTTCCCTCATCTTCAATTAACCCCGCTTCTGTGCTAATCCTAAAATGTTTGTACCAGACTAGTGATGGAGGAGTTTTTTTTTTTTTTTTTTACAAGAGCATACTAGAATATTCAATTAACTTAAAAAAAGAAAAGAAAAAATAAACTGCGGTTTATTGGAGGATTTCAAGCATTCTTGGAGGCTGAAAGGAATCCACAGCGGACACAGGGAACATTGTTGTTCTCAAATAAATACAGGAGAAGGGGGCAGGATGGGACCCTGAAATATTGAGATGGTCTATATTTTACAATTACAGGAATTTTTCTTCGTGGGGAATTGCAGACTCTTGTCTCTAAATGCTTGTATCGTGAAAGCCAATACTTTGTGATCTAAAACAGCGTGTTAATGTTTAAGCCAGCATTCGCAAGCGTTTAGCAGTTGTAATTGTGCAAACCAGGAATGCGATTCACTTCATTGAACCATTCGGAGGATGCCTCTGAGGAATTGTGGGTAATCTGTGGCGTCATATCGACGGGAATTGGCCGAGGCTAGGTATGCTAAAGTGAAGCTATCCACTGGATGATAATAGTATGGGGTGTTAGGGAAAAAAGATTGCGGGAGTAGGGGTTCTTCTCAGTTCTAGGCGCTATGGCCAGTGAGCATACCTGCAGCATAATAAGGCTGACATGTCTCCCAGTGCCCATGTGCCAGATCCGGACTTTGGCGACAGCCTCGCGTTATTTGGGCAGCTGTATGCGTTACCAGTTCTTGTCCGAAGAAACCTCGTTTTGAAAGTTAGTAAACCCATAACCTTCTCTTTACATGGATTTTGCTGTTACTGTTATCCTCAGTCAGACGCCATCATGAGTACTGCACGTGTAGCTCAAAGCTGCACACGAACACTGAAACGTTGACGTCCTCTTTTGTATGTATATAATATTTCTATAGTGCTAACCCAGCCAAAAGGCAGCTAAGTGCTGTACTTGACCAAAGACAAGCATTGAGTAAACAAGGAAGATAGGTTGTGGACAGTTAGTGCATTGTGATGTAGAGTTCTTAAAAGAGGCGATTCTTCAACTATTGTCTTAGTTGAATTAGCGTTGGGGTGGGCCTAACGGAAACAGGGGTGCTGTTCTAGACCCTTGGTGCTTAGACAGAAAAAACCTGCAGTCTTCTATTTTCCATTTTTTACACTTCCTCAGTTTGCAGTCTGACAGCTGCTGGTCTACTCGAATAAACCCTTCTCTTGTTCAATGTTTCCTAGGCTGTTAAAATCAAAGGAAGGATGGTGGGGCGTGGCGTGGCTGACCAGCAAGATGGCTGCCACACCGCGAGGCTCTGCTTGGCGTGGGAATTAATCCTCCCGTTTCTCTGCGTGAGCTGTCGCTCGATCCCCGGGTCGCATTGTGAGCGACGCGGGGAAGCTTAGGAGGCTTCGGGTGGCGGCGGAGCCGGTTGGATGGCGAAAGGTGGGTGGGGCGGAGCGTGGGCCTCGGCGGAGGAGGTGAGCAGAGGCCAGCACGCTCCTCCCGGGTGGCACGGGGGAGTGACCCCTTGATTCTTTGGGCCCATATATGCTCCTGCAGCTGGGGGCTCTGGAGGCGACCCCCCCTCCTTTTGGCACGCACATTCAGCGGCCTGATTTTTTTCCTCCCGTTCGGGTACCTGAGGGGGTGTGGGCTGAGCTGCTGCCAGTGCGTTCACCCGAGTGGCACGGGGGAGCAGCCCCTTGATCTATTGGGCCTAAAAGTGCTCTGCAGCTGGGGGTGTGGGCTTTAGAGACGACCCCCCTCCTCTTGGCAAGCGTATTTGGCAGCCTGCTTTTCTTTTTCCCCTGTGGGGCCCGTTCAGCAGTCGGGGCAGGCACCGGGCGCCTGCAGGGCTGTGGGCCCCTCGTGGTGCTGGAGCCAGGCCTCACTGGCTTGCATCTCCTGTGCCCGAGTGTTTTTTGGGGCCTGTGGCTGCCTGGGGGCCACAGGGTGTGGTCTCCCCCCCCACCACCTTCCTGTGTGGAGCGCTGATGACTGCTTGAGGTGCTGGGGCCCGGCGCCTTGGCCTGGATTGGGGCCTGGCTACGAATGACTGGTGGGGCCTGATCAGCAGCAGGGCTCGAGCCGCACGGCCCTGCGGTGCAGTGGACCTTTCCCCTGGGGTTGTTGCTGTGGACACCTGCGGCTGGGTCTGGTCTTGTGGCCTTGGCTGCGGGATCAGCTTGGGGGCACCATACTTGGTTTCCTACTTCAGGTTTGGCTCAGACGGGACCAGTGAGTCGGAGTACGTACCTGTGTGTTGTTCTTGTCCTGGGTGACCTTGCCTGGTGGACGGCTAGCGTTGGTGCGGTGCTGCGCACTTCATTGTTGCTAACCCGGGGAGCAGTGCAGAGGATGGGGAAGGCTGACCATAAACAGCCTAAGCTCACCTTTGAGGGGGGGGCAAAAAGAGCGGGGTTGCTGGGCATTCGGCAGATGACTCTCCACCTGAGGAGGGGGCTTCGGCCTCCTTTGTAAAGGCTATGTTTTTAGATCTCAAGCACAGCCTGGCTGGTATTGATGCTAAGCTTGACCATTTGACCGAGCAGATGGATCGTTTAATGGAGCAGGTGGATGGTCATGATGCTCGGTTTGAGCAGCTGGACTCTCGCACCTCGGACTTGGAGGATGGACGCCTTGGAGACGGAGAACAATTGCTGAGCATGGAGCGTGTGTTGGAGGTGATCCGTAACAAGAACAAGGATCTGGAGGCCCGGTCCTGCCGCAATAACATATGCATTATTGGCCTTCCCAAGTCGACGGCTATGGGCCGTATGGAGGACTATGTTGAGACTATGTTGTCTGAGATATTTCCCAGTGAACTCTCTCAGTTACTGGTGGTGGAGAGGGCCCATGGGTCCTCGGCCGCCGGTGGGAAGTCCACCGCGCCCTATAGTTATTTGTTTGCTGAACTATGATGACAGGGACACTGTAATTAGACTGGCCAGAGAGCGCAGACCTGTGATTTATAATAATACTAAGCGTAACTTTTTTCCTGACTATACCCCTGGGGTGCAGGCTGCCCACCGGGCTTTCCTGCCAGTCAACCGCACTCTGAGTCAGACGGATGCCAAATACTCCCTCATTTATCCAGCTAACCTATGAGTGCAGCATAAGGGCAAGTTGCATTTCTTCACTGATCTGAAGCTGGCCGCCAAGTTTGCAAAATCGGTTCCCAAAAAGTTAAAGTTGGAGGGTTCGAGGGCTTCGGGCGAGAAAGAGGTGCCCTGAGTGACAATGACTAAATGGTTTCTGCTGTTCTGGGGCAATGGTAGCCCTGCTCGTTGCCTTATTACTAGTACACTGGTTATTGTTTCCCATACGTAAGATGGCTGCTCTATTGTGAGTACCCCTGCCTCACATCCCACACAGGATGGTGTTTCAAATGGCCTGTTCCACGCCCTTCTGGATGAGTCCTTTGATACTGCTTAATAATGTTGGTCGGGATGTGTTTTTGGAGCTGGGCACAGACCTGATTGGGGGTCAGAGTGGGTGGGGGTTTGGGGTGTTCTGGTTTTGGAATACCTCCTGTGTCCCCTTTTCTTTGTCTTTGCTCTCCTTCCTGCATGCTGATATCAGCAGTGTTTTGATGGTGTGGAGGTTTATGTGGCTGGATGACTGTTTGGAATGTCGGGGAGTGGCGTGACACCGGTGCGCTGCCTAACTTGGAATGTATGTGGACTGAATGACGGGCGCAAGATGAGACTGCTGTCTGCCTATATGCATTGTCATGCGACTGACATATGTATGTTGCAGGAGACCTACCTGGTTGCAGCCACCCAAAATAGGATAAAGGCTGGCTGGATTGGAGAGTGCCATGCCTCGATGAGTTAGTGCTCTGCTAGAGGTGTGGTGATTCTGATTAGGAAGGGGCTACAGTGGCGCACCGAAAAGACGCTTGCGGATCCGGCTGGCTGCTACGTCATGCTGCTCGGCACGCTGCTAGATAGGCCTTGTAGATTGGTGTTGATTTACAGACCAAATACGGACGATCCTGATTTTTTCCGGGAGGTGGGTCGGCTGATTGACTCGTTGGGATCTGGGACCTTGCTGTGGAGGGGGGGGATTTAATGTGATAAGGGATCCTGTGGAGGATCGTGAGAGTCTTGCTCGGCCGCAGCATGTGGGGGCAGCTAGGGCTCTTTTGCATGTGATGTCCGAGGGTGCTTTGGTAGAAATTTAGAGGGTGAAGCATGGTGCTGCCAGGGAGGGCACCTGTGTCAATTATGTTCATAACAGCTGGTCCCGTATGGACAGATGGCTTGGTACCAGGGATGATGAGCTTTGGACGCGGTCGGTTGAGCATATGGCACGTACTTTGTCGGACCATTCTCTAGTTCTGCTGGAGGTGGCTATACCAGGAGGCCCCTCGCGGGCCTTCATTAGAAGACTTCCTCACGGCACTCTTAGAGATCAGGTATTCCGAAATGAGATTGGTGACAGCATCCTGCATTATTTTTCAGAGAATCAGGGGTCGGTGGATTCTGCTGGGACGGTGTGGGAGGCTTTTAAGGTGGTGATTCGTGGTATCTGCCTCTCTAAGCAGCATGGAGTGCTGACGAGGGAGTTGGCGGAGTTGGAGGCCCAGCTTGTTGATCTGGAAAAACGCTTAGCGGCGGATTGGTCAGGCGATACTCTGGCCACCCTGAGAAGTAAGATGACACAGTATGAGGAGGCTGTGTTGCGAGAGGTTTGCTTATTGGCGAGGCACGCTGTGGCAAGAAGATATGGAGAGGGGGAGCGAGCTGGTCGAACGCTAGCAGACATGCTCCGTAAACTGTGGGCAAGTAATTATATTCTAGAGTTGTCGGATTCGGCCAGTGATCGCCACACTGGCACTGACGAGATTAAACCCGTTCTCACTATGCAGATCTGAATGCAGATCCTCCGGGGTTGGACTCAGCGGCATCTGCTATTATTTTGAGGATATTAGTTTGTTGTGGTTTGAGAATTCAAATTGGTTGTACCTAGATGCCCCCTTTTCGGTGGATGACGTGGTTCAGGCGATTCGCAGCTTGCCGGGTGATAACGCACCTGGGCTGGACGGCCTAATGTCGTCCTTCTATAAGGAATATGCTGATATCCTCGTGCCGCACCTCCTGGAGGTTTATGCAGAAGGTATAGATGCCAGGATTCTTCCTGCCTCATTGCAAGAGGCCCTCATTGTGACTATTTTAAAGCCTGGGAAAGATCTGTGCAGCTGTGACTCCTACCGCCCTCTTTCATTAATCAATATAGATAATAAGATCCTGGCGAAGCTAATTGCTGCGCGTCTACAGCCTTTGCTCCCATCCCTGGTGTTGCCAGACCAATCTGGTTTTGTACCGGGTCGTTTCACATTGCACAATCTCCGTACCTACTTTGCGGTCTATGGCTCGATCGACCCCGATGACACGCGGCGGTGGTGTTCTTAGATGCTACCAAGGCTTTTGACTCCCTTGAGTGGCCATACATGTTTGCCCTGCTGGCTCGGGTAGGACTGAGCTCCAGGTTTATCCAGTTGATTCACTTGCTGTATTCAAGACCTTCTGCCTGGTTGAGAGTGAATGGAACCATTTCTGACCCTTTTCTGATAGCTAGAGGCACTCGCCAGGGCTGCCCACTGTCTCCACTGCTTTTCGCAATAGCGATGAAGCCGCTGGCTGCTCGTTTGAGGCAGCATCACAATCATAGAGGTTTGGCATTTCGGCAGCGGCCAATACTAATTTCTATGTATGTGGATGATATTGCTTTGTATGTCCGCAATCCACAGCAACATCTTGATGTTCTGCTAGGTGAAATGGTGAGTTTTGGATGGCTCTCTGGGATTACCGTCAACTGGTCCACGTCGGCCGTGTTGCCTCTCTCTGCGGCTACTACACAATTTCCCTCTGAATAGGATATTGGCTGGGCTGATGGCCCGGTGCGTTATTTAGGCGTTTGGCTGAGCCGGGACGTCACTACGCTTTGGTCGGCGAATTACGGTAGAGCTCTTGCGTGGTTGGAAAACAAAGTGGAGATGTTGCGCTCCCTGCCGTTGATGGGTCGCATTGCAATAGTGAAGGTGGTTATCCTGCCAAAGTTCCTGTATCTATTTATAAACCTACCCCTCGTTCTCACTGAGTTTTTTTAAATGGCTTAAGTCCGCTCTGGTGAAGCTGGCCTGGGTGGGTAGACAGCCCAGAATTTTGTGGGAGAGACTGACACTTCCATTCGAAATGGGCAGTTTGGCTGTCCCAGATTTAGAGCTTTATTATTACTGTGAGCAGACGCATTTCGCGCATTTCTGGCTGTACCCCGCGCAGTATCTGCCACACTTGGCACCTGAAAATGATGCTATATGGCCTGATTGACCGCCGCATGTGCTGGGGAGTCCGGTTGGGCCCAGGCCGCCTGGGGTCAATACTATGGCTTGCACGGCGAGGGCATGGACTGTGCTGTTGCGGCGGTTTAATGTACATGAGACGTTTGCCCCTGCAATGCCAGTTTTGCATGTTGCAGACTTGCAGCTGGCAAGAGATGCCCGTGTGCATGAGTTTCTCCGTGAGTCCGGTCTGAACACCTTGGGGTCTTGGTTTCCCGATGGGCTGGTCATCTCATCTGGGGTGGCTCTCGGTGATGGACGTGACACTGCGATGAACCAGCTATATGTGCTTAGAATAGGTGCTGTGCTCTGCTCGCGCTACTCCTGCTTCCCTGCGATGCCACCGGTGTGCCGTGCGCTGGAGCTCTTGTATCAGACGCGGTCCCTGTGCAGGCTTATCACCAAGCTTTATGCTTGTATGCAGAGCAAGACGCCCAAGAGTGGGATGAGGGCGAGAGTGCGCTGGGATGCAGACATCGGTGAGGCCATCTCTGACGAGGTGTGACGTAGATGCTGCTCGCATATGAGAAAATTGTCCCCTAATTATAGACTGCGCCTCATTCATTTTAAGTTTTTACATCGGCTGTATCACATGCCCTATGGCTTGAGACGCATGGGTTTGCGTGCTGACGTGCTTTGTGAGAGATGTGGGGCCCCTGATGTGGACTTTCTGCACCTGGCTTGGAGCTGTGCCGGGATGCATGAATACTGGACGGAAGTGTTGAGTATCATTGAGGAGATGACTGGTGCCAAGCTGTTGCGCACTCCTAAGCTTGCACTCTTATGTGGAAGGGGTCCCCGCTGCACACAGAAGACTGATAGGGCTGCTGTTGTTGCTGGTCAAGCACAGGGTTGCGATGTGCTGGGGGCGTGGTAGAACTCCCCGGAGTCGTGAGTGGCTGCGGGATGCATCGTTCTGTCAGGAGCAGCCGATGATCTACTGGGAGCTCATGCCTGAGGGCTCGCGTCCGAAAGACATATGGGGCCCCCTGCAAGCTTTTTTGGAGAATTGAGATTTTGGGCAGCATCTAGAGGCTTGACACTTCCTATAGACAACACTAAAAAAAGTTTTCTTCCTTCCGTGCCATCTCACAAGGACTTCAGGAATATTGACGTACTGTAGGCGGCAGAACAATTCTGATCTTTTCCCCTTCGCTTTTATCTATCATTTCCTCTACTCTTCAATTCCTTCTTCCTTCTCAGCTTTTTAGTTGAATCTGTCTGTTGTATAGTTCTCTCGTTTCTCAGTGTGCACATTGGGAGTGCTCAGATCTTGATAGCATTATATCATACTCAGTGAAGCCTGTTAGGAAGATACTGTAAGAAGGTTGAATGTTGTTGTTGATAACTATGCTTTACTCATTTCATGTGCTGTTAATGCTGGCCTCTCAGATGTGAGACATTGACGGTCTTGTTATTGTTGCATAATAATAAAATAAAATAAATAAAATAAAAAAATATATTGAAGGAAGGATGCAAATCTCACTATCCTTTGCTATAGCATTCCAGGTCTGCTCACTTCTAAATTCATAAACAGGCCTTTACTGGGCTATCTGCATTGAGACCCAATCAAACCAGCAAACAACAAAAGGGATGACAGTGATGCTAATATTGGTTGAGTGCTATTTATTTTGGGCTCTCGGTGAAGACAGCAATGCTGGAGGTAGATCTTAGCATTTCCACCCCTAGCCCCTTTATCAACTTTTGCTTTCGCAACAGCCGCATGGATTACATTTCACAAACATACCACACTTTATTCTTCTGCTGCTGCTGCTGAACAAAAAAAAGGGGAGCAGTAGTACAAGATCCTTTAAATCAGGGGTCTCCCACCTTTTTTGTAACAGCTATTTATGGTAGGTGAAAACAATACTGAGCTATTAACATTGTTAGTGTGGTAACAGTGAGCACATTAGACAAGATGACATTAGGGGCCACCCCAAGCAAGATTACCAGCGGCGATCACCTCAGTGCCTCTAGGTGGGTTGAAAGCAATAATGTGAAAAAGACTACATGAACTTGAAATACTTATCTATGTTTAATACATGACAGCCATAGCTGCAATGCCCCTGGCACCAGTGTAATAATGTTAGTAATAAGCCTCTCCAATGACGCATGATTGAATCATCAAATATCACCTTTTCAATTTTGAGATACCTACATTAATTGAACCAAACAAAAGCTTCTAATTTAGGGGACTGCACCGCACACTGGAGAACTACTTACAGGTAGCTGGAGAGCCACCAGTAGCTCACGAGCTACTTGTTGGAGAAACCTGCTCTAAATACTCTCAACCTGGGCCAGAGGTGACGTCATTCGTCCCAGGCTGAGTTGCAGAACACTTGTGCTGACTAGTTTACTTGGCCAGGTAGCCACTGAAGAAACACTATTGCCTGGGCAGTGGGGAAACACTAAGGGGCTGTCCCCTTAAATGTCCCCTGAGGGGGGTGTGGCGATCCACCATTCCTCTGAGAGCAAAGAAGGGTTCCTGCAGATGCTTAAAAAAAAGCCTTCGCAATGCAATAGTTCTTGCATTTGCTTGAGTTATAGCTATTGGCGTTGTAAATGCATTCTTTTCCTGCCGCATAAATTGGTCAAACCTGCCACAAAATTTGGTCCTCTCTTCCTCATGATTCCAGTGGCCCTGCATACAAGTGAAGCACTTCCATTTACCATTGGGGTTCCCCCTCCCACTCAACCTAGTGTGAAGACTCAGAGATGACCTAGACAGAAAGCACATCTTGTGTTATGGGAAAGGTGTGTGGGGTGGGGGGGTAGGAAACAGGCTATAGTGAGTTTGAGCAGGCTTCTGGCTGCCCAGTGCAGCCTTATTCACTCACACTCGGCTGCTGCAGGGGTCACGCAAGGGCTGTACAGATGCCAGAGCTCCTACAGCAGCAAAGACAGGCCCAGAAATACTGGGTCCACAGTTTGCGGATGGATAATTCTGGACCCAGTTTGACTTTAATTATGATTTAAGGAACTGCACTCCAACTTATTGCTCCCACTCAAATACCACAACCGATAATGACGGCCTAATTGATGTTTATTTTTGTATCAATTCAACACATCTGTTATGTTTCACAAGGGAGTCAAATCTAACATGCAATAACATGTTGCCGCCTTTATCAATTGGTTGGGACTTTATTTAGATTTTTCCGACGCACTCCTCAATGTATAAGTACACATTTAAGACTCTTACCTAAACAATCTGTTCAGTTTACTTTTATTCACGTGGTTCAGAGCTTCAGGCGAAGGTTTTCTGTATTCAGAGCTTTGTTAAAGTCACTGTAACTACAAGCCGGGTGGACCTCAAAAAGCATGTGCTACCTTTCCAAAGTCTGTGCTTGTGCCTTGGCTCCGAGGTGAAATGCCCTGTAAAGTCTTGTGGGGGGTGCTACACAGTGCATAGATGTGGATGGGGAACACTTTTTTTTATTTTTTATATTCATATGAATGATCTCAACACGGCTCCCTCTTCACCCAGGTCGCCTCAGGTGCAGGGGCCAACTACTGTATAATTACGCTTTGTCATGTTTCGGGCCATGTAACATTCGTACATTCCAAGGGCACATAGCCCGATGCACCTAGACAAGCTCTGTCCCTGCCTGGTCAGAATGAAGTGATTACAGTGATTCACCCCTGGGAGGGAAGTTGACGAGGAGTAACTGAGGGCACTGGAAAAAAAGCCTCCCACTACCCCCGGGGTCAACCCAGACTGAATGACTGGGAGGAACGGATGAATGGATTACAATACTAGTGTGGCCCAACATGGGGAAATGAATGGCCTCAAGGCACTCCTTGACCGAAAGAGT
The DNA here is from genome assembly GCF_031143425.1 of Pleurodeles waltl. NCBI lineage: Eukaryota > Metazoa > Chordata > Amphibia > Caudata > Salamandridae > Pleurodeles > Pleurodeles waltl. The sequence continues at coordinate 705,555,780 of NC_090450.1, forward strand.
GAGTGTGCAAACATTGCAGAAAAGGTAGGCTGGCGGTTTTTGAAAACAAATCATTTTAAATGTCTCACTGAGAGATTTAAACAAACCCCGCCAAAAGAACAGAAATCTCCATAATTTTCATTGTTCTTACACTGTCATTCCTCCCTTTGCAGAGCAAAGGGAAGAGGATTTGGTGTAAAAGCCAGAGTTGCAGACTGTGTAACCGGGACTAGGTAAGAGTCTCGGCGTCAGCTGAACATACTGTGTTTCTGGGCAAATAGCTTAATTTCCCCGTGCCCAACAAAAATCATTAGGGTGTCCTTGTATAACGTAACTGATGTTCATGTAAAGAGCTCCAATACCTTCGGGTTGAGTTTGTGCAATATAAAAACAAAATGCAAAAACAACCCCAAAGTACAAATGCACACCTGGTCTGCCATTCGGATGCAACACTCTTTCATGGAGCCTACAGTGCCTGCAACACTACTGTAATAGACATCAAGCACAGTCCCACTCCCCTGTCTATTCCACTGTGCAAATGCTCTGGCTTGTTGTAATTCAACTACCCCTATCATTCTCTAGTTCTCTTTGCCATCACACTACAATAACTCTCCAACCATTTTAAACAATGTTACGGACACAGTCTGTAAGTGAAAACGAATATTTAAAATACAATTTTGGTTGACATCTTTCTGTTTGAAAGGTGCCCATTTAAACAGAGACTTATGTCACAGTGCCACAGATCGAAAGTAGAGCATTAAACACCTTCAATTCGTGCCAGCAGTTTGCTAATTGCACTTTAGTCGTGGAGGCTTCCATCCCCCAAACCTAGCCCCTAACCGCTATTGTGCATTAAAATAATACAAATAATCATGTGCCTTCAATAATTATATGTGTAACTAAGTGCGAGTAAACAAGGTCAGAATTCAGCTACCATAGGAAACCTAAGTATCTTTATTATAATGATGCAAGTCTCCGTTACCTTCTTTGTCCCAATCCATACAAAGTGATGAGAATTATTCAACTAGTTTATACTAACCACATATTTTTTCTTAACCAATCCCCAATGGACGTGTATAAACATAAGGACTTTGGCAGTCAAGCGGGTTCATACCTGCAAGCTAGGAAAGGTGCAAAAATCCTCAAAACATAGCTGCAGATCAGCCTAGGGGCTCGGACAGCGAGCCTCTGCCAAGAATAATAAACGAGCAGCGGAGCAGGAAGGACAGCAATGAGGAGAAGGAGGAGGTGCTAGCGATTTGGCAACAGATGGCCAGAGATGTCCTACAAAAAAGATCATTTAGAAGAAGCAGCGATGATGGTGTATGTTTTATGATCTCGGTATTTGAATGCTTAGCAAATGTGACCAACATAACAGGCTGATTTACAGCCCTGTTTCCTGAAACAGCATTGCAGCAAAGCTAAGCTGAGAGCATGAATGCTCTGCAAATGAAAAGAGAAGCTTTGCCGAACACGAGCAGGAAACAAAGAAAAAAAAAAAAAGTCCTTCAAAGAACAGATAAACACGACAAAGCGTAATTATACAGTAGTTGGTCCCTGCTCCCCAAGAGAAAAAGGACCGAAAAAAGGCATCACTGACCACTAGCAAGCAAGGATTTTTAAGTAACACTGAAACAAGCAAATGAAACGGCTTTAACTCCACAGAAGTATACTTAAAAGTTTACGAGAGGTCGTATGCTTACGTTCAGCCTAATAGACGAGCTCCCTAGTCCTGCTCAGGCCTCAGCAATCATGGAAAACTGCAACACTAGTACACAAGACACATTGCCTTTGGGCCACACTTTCGGGCAGTCTCCCCAGCTGCATCAACAATAAGCTCAATAGGCATATTGTGTAAACTCCTAAACATATTAAGTTGCTGAGACGTATTACACATTTCTCTGTTGCATGTTCCAAGTCCAATTAGGACTGGGACTACCAAAGTGAATGTGCCCCGGTAACTTTTGTGCATGTACAAGTATTGTAGAGTGTCCCTGCACTCATTAGATATGTGTCCCTCCTAGGGTTGTGTCTAGGGGCGAGCTGTGCCTCTATGCTCCCACTGTGGCCATGTACACTCCAATGAAACGTTTCCCTCTACTTATTGCTTACTTTGTCCATTTGTTGCCAATAAGCCTGCTTCACCTGTGCCTCGATAACTGTTCCAAATTGAGAGACCTCACCCACCAAAACGACACTAAGTTTAAATTTGCTGTGTCACACACCACAATGCTCCCGCCTACTACTACATTCATTCTCTTCCTTGATTTCTCACTACTTATGGTCAAAGGACTTCAAGGGCAGCCCCATTGTCTGCTACTCCTCACATTACAGATCCTCTCACTAACCCTGGCCTCCTAATAGCGGCCTTCCCAGTCATACATCTCAAACAAATCCCTTACCCATAGCCCCCTAACTTAATTACTTTCTGTGGCTCAACGTTTAACAAACTCTCCACTCTAGCTCAAAAAACAGTCTTCTATAGCCTATGGCTTGCCTGTTCCATGTGAAAATAAATTACTGCTGGCTCTAAATGTTGGATAGATCCCAAAAGCAAGGTCATACATGCTTTCCTCTGCAACCAGCATTCCACACTGTCAACTCATCCAGGATACCACCCGTAATGGAAAAGGCAGAATGCTCAAAACACATTCCTACCATACCTAAATCTGGTTATTAGTTACAGGGTCCTACCAAGTAAGAAATTTTACTTATTTGCCAAGAGCCACCAACGTTTTTTCTTTTTTTTTTACAAGATTGATTTAATCTTCCGCTCATGTTTCCTTGAACCTACCTTGAGTTTAAAGGCAGGATTCAAATCACTCTCATGAATCAATTTCTCTCCAGTTGGTCTCTAAACAACACCTACTCTGCCCTCATACAGTCTTATGGAAACAGTCTGTGCTCTTTCATGACATCGCCCATGCAGTCCTGCACCCACCTCGGCTATAAGTAGATGTCCGAACATGCCTAGATCCACATCTATCTTAATATACCTTCTGACCCGGTCAGTAAATGTAAATCTTTCATCTGCACATGCAAAGTCCCTGCTGATCCTGTCCCTGATACCTCTATCAAATACACAGCACCCTTCCCGTAATGGAAATGAAATACATTGTCAATTTAATAATTGACACCTGTCACAATTCCCTCTGTACCTTTAGTTCCTCTTTCCTCGCCTACAGCCATGAACTGCACCAGCCTAATTGTAAGGAAACATGCTTTTTTGTAGGCCTACTTGTTGCCCCCATTTGGACTACTAGCTACTAGTTTTCAACTCAAAGTGCAGTGAAGCCTGCTAACCAGGCCCAAGTGCCAGTGATCTCTCTCTAGCCATCCTGTCAGAATGAGGTGACACCTTCTGCCCAGGCAGGCCTTTGTTTTTTACCCCTAGCAGAGTTCACACCTCCTGTTGGGTTGTCAGATTCCTCTCTTGGTAGCAGCAGCTGCAGGCAGTCAGCCAGGGCACAGGAAAGGCTGGAGCAACCAGGTGGGCAACCTCCCTCCCCGATAGGATGGCTAGTGAAATGGCATATCAGAGCAGTGAGCTTCAAAGCCCACACCACCTCTGATATGCAGTTATGCTGCCTCCAAGAGGAGGCAAAAGCCAACTCCTTGCACCAAGCACATTTGCAACCCTGACAGTCAGGATAATTAGACAGTCAGGAGGCATATACCCCAGAAGGCTAACCAAACCCCTGGAATGGGCTACGTGGTCTATACAGCTGAAGATGGGTTCTGCCATTTTTTAAAGTGGCAGAATAGAGGCTTCTATGTAGAAACGGTGGCACACTTCTCTGGATGTGGTCACCTCAAGGGCAGATTAGCAGCTCGGGCTAATAGCCCATTGGCTACCAGCCAGAAAACAGTGGTAAAATATCTGGGAACTGAGTTGTTGAATTTGTGTTGGCATCTACCTGTGGCTAGCTTGGACTCTAGGACAAATTAGGCATTTTAGAAAAAATGTTATTCCAAGGTTCAGTTATACAGACAATAGTAAACTCTGCAAAAGTTTAAACCCGTATTCCTCTCTCTCTTTTTTTTTTTTAAGATAAAGTATTTGCGACCACAAGAGTATGATCTTTTACACGCGCCCAATTGCAGCTCCCTCATGGAACAAGGTAAAAGAGATGGAAGATGTGATTCTCGACTGGCTGGTCCAGCGCTCCTGGTGAGAATTGTTCATCAACACTCATGGCGCCTAGCTGAAGAAATTTCTCTCAGAAAGCGCCTGAACGCCTCACCAGGGGTAGTAAGCGCTATATCGATGCAATTTCAATAGAGCACGTTTCTTTTTACTGCGACATTGCTCTCATATGAAGCTCCATCTTCTTCCTGGACACATTAGGGCTCTTTCCAGAATCAGAAGGTGATAACGTGTCTACTGAATATGACCATATGATGTAGCACAAATAAATGGGGGGTGGGGACGAAGGCATGGCATCCATTGTGATAACGGACACTGTTTTATTTTTATGCAGTATAACGCACGCGGTTTTATCGCAGAAATTTAAAATATGCTGAAACGAGAACAGTGTGCGGTAACCGGGTTGTCTGGCTTTTTTCCATTTTACGTACTGCTTTTTATGAAAACGTCAGTATTTTCCACGTCTGCGAATCCAAATTTCTCACAGACAGCCAAGTAAAAAGCACAAACTGGGCATCATTTAAAGCCATAAACCGAGCTGGAGTCTAAGCAGGGCCTGTAAAGTTTCAGAAGAATGGGAATTGGGCAGATTAGGTCGGCCTGGCACCAGAACTTATTTTAATGTGCCAAAGCGTATCTTTTTTTGATCTCACAGCAGGTATAGCAACTCTCTGTTCAAGTATTTCTGTATAATTATCATTTATCAGTATGTAGTAAGATTCTTTTCATTAATTGGTCCCAGTCTGTCGCTCTTTTTCTGCCTTCAATATAGACTTATTTAAGCACGCATTTATGTATTTCTTGCACATGCTTTCTGAAAGTTTGTGAAATTTAAGACGTTCCAGAGCCTGCCGGTGCAATCCGGCTCTTTGAAACAAGTTCGTGCAATGCACTTTTCACAACACAGAACGCTCACAGCACATCATTTGTTGTCTTAAGTGAGCTACCCTTGTGGGCTGCCCGAACAACTGCTAAATACCAAGGAAAGCTTTTAATTGAGATATCATCTATCTTTGGGAAGCTGTCAAGGGTTGTAACATTTCCCAGGGGCCTCCCCTCCCTAATAGATGGTTACAAAGACAAAAAACGTTTCTTTTAAATAAAACCAATGATCCTTTAAGTTTAGGTTGCACCAAAAGATCTCAGATTCTCTCCATTCAACACGGTATGGTTGGCACACAAACATGTGAAAACTCTGTTGCTTCAGGTTAGGTTGGGATCTCCACATGTCACATGGCAGGTGTGAGCAGGTCTCTCAAGCCATAGGGGTGTGTGTGTGTGTAGGTCCCCTAATCCTGAGAGAATATGCTGTTCCCCGATGTGGTAAGTAGCGCCTCATGTTTAGAGGTCTCAAGGTGGCCTTCGTAAGGTGTTAATATCTCCCTCATTCCAGGGGTCTGGAGCTGACCTGCTTCAAATCGGAGAAGCTTTCCCAGTTGGGAGACCCCTCAACTGGCAGGGCTACTCAGATTTAATGCAGATGAGCTCCAGACCCCTGGATCATCCCACGTTAGGCACTAGTCGCTCATTTAGCCAGAAAATCAGAAGCCAGCTCATAATAGATGTGGGTAGCTTACTCTGGATATCAGTAGTTGTCCCTTGTCTCGCGTGAGAAACTGATGTACACTGGAGATCACAAGCTTTGTCTGGTCATGTGCCATCTCACGTTTAAGACGTCTGGTGACAAGTGTGAGCGCTTACCCAGTTAAGGGGATGAGTTGACGCACGTCAAGTGTGGTTGGTAATCTGGGTGTCTTTACTGGCTTAATATGATGTTGCACATTTGTATACCATTGTAATCCACCATAACGTTGTCTTGAAGTGCTCAGAGAGGGAAGATTTAGAGCCTATTTTCCAAAGAAAAATATACTGTAGGTTGATACAACAGTTTAAACTTTCTCAACGCCTTGCCAGCTCACCATACAACCAAAAGGATATGGCAAGAAAAGAAAATCCACTGCAATTTGCAGTATTAATATTTTTTCACAGTAATAATCTGCACGCCATATAGATCCTCAAGCAGCATGCATTGAAGCCATTTTACCATTAAAAAATTCAAAACAACCAATGGGAATGCCAATCTAGAAAAAAAACTGCTTTTAGCTTTGGACATTTAAAGTCAAAGATCAAAATATGAACAAAAAAAGGGTCAGAATAATTCAGGATCTAGTAGCCTTTCCATTTCAGAGGTCACTTTGTCAGCCAAAGACAAACATCTCTTCAGAATTATCTGAAATTGCAAGACTTGCTGTGTGAATTACATACCACGAGGCGCTCGATTTCCTGTTTCTCTGGTGGAATTCGTTTTTTTGGGGTTGGAAACCTTTTGAGTAACATTGCATGGAACCTCCTGCATGTGTGGTTCCTAACTTTACAAACTTAAAGGGCACATGAGGATGCCATATTCACCAGAGTGTCAAAATCAAGATCAATGAAAACCGTGCTGAGGAAAGGACTTTAATGATAGTTCTACGAAGTGGATTTCCACTGATCACCACTGTGAATGAGACATTTCAGGTACAGCTACCAAAGTAAGCCTATGTGACCTGAGTGCACTAATGGACACACATCCTTACGTATTGTTGGTAAATTGACAATGTGCATTAAATAGTAATGGGTTAACCAAATTGTTTTAGAACAACAGGAACTCAAAAACATCAAGGGGAAAAAATGTCAAAAAGATGTTAAAAAGAGTAACATAGTCAGCAACACTCAAAAATATTTAATACAAAGTAAAAAACAAAACAAAAAAAACATAAGAAGCAGTGCATTGAAAACTAGGTAGGGGGCTGAGGAGACAACAAGCAGGCAGGCAAGGGTACAGAGCAACTTTGACGGATTGGGGATTAAGGAGACACAGTGGCAGTAGGTAGACAGTGGATAAGATGGTGATGGGAAAGGGGTTGGCCTTGGGAACAACCCTTTTCCTGCCAGACACAGCGCTGGTGCCTAGCAACTGTCAGCAGAGTTCACATCCTCCTTCATGCCCAGTGGCAGAGAGGCACCATAATTTGGCACGCAATGGAAAACCCGGAATTTTGTACTCTCTGGACTGAAGAGAGTTTAAATCTGATGGGTACTTGGACTTCCTTCCTACCAATGCTCCCTTAGCAGGAAGCATGCTAGCCTCTGCGATCAGGTTCTCTATACTATGTATAGTGATGTCCCTTCTTTGAGAATGTTTTCCCTGCAGGCATTGTTAAATTAGCCATCTGAACAACAATATTTTCCTCAAGACCAGAACATGCCAACACAGGAAAAGTGTACTGTTGTAAAGGCTTTTCAGCCTGCCTTTGAAGTAGAATTTAACATTTTCCTCTAATGGTGAGTCGTTTGATAGATGAAATCAACAAATGATCTATGAAGCTTTGAATGACATTCTGAAACATTGGCATCTTTTAGTGTCCTTCACTGATCAAGATGCAAACCAATCGAAAGTTTTACATGCTATGGATACAGATCTATCTAGTGGGGAGACGGCAGGAAGTACTTGGAGCAAGAAATCCACCAGTAAAAGCACATATATATAGAAATTTCAAAAGTTTTTTTTTGGGGGGAACCCCTTTCTGTTTATTTCGAAAATGACAGTCCTGTTCCTAAACATGGGTGACAAATGAGGGAGTCTACACCCAGAATCCTCCTGATTGACACTATTTAAGGTGGAATACATGTTTTTCTACTGCATAAATCTTCCTGGGCTGGGGTCCAAAATTACTTAGAAGAGGTCCCCAGCTCCCCACTCTACATGCTGCGGAGAAAGTAGATTTGAGATTTCCTATGTCGAGCCATTGGATGGGCTTGCTAGGAGTGTGCAGAGTCGGGGTCCCAGGTTGAGAACAACAGTATTCCAGTGACACATTGAAATGGGACGTTACTACATTTTCCTGGAGGACAAACTTCTTAAATGATCAAGTGAGCAGAAGGTCTCCTCATGCAGTCTCTGTTTGTTGTCTGGCTTAGGATAACAAAGGACATCCGTCTGTTCCAAAGCAGCACCTCCTCTCTTCAGGCAAGTACAGCAGAGCATAAGTGCCTTGCCGTTCTAAGTGTTCCAGTCCTTTTGTGATACTTTGGTGTCCATACAGAGGAAGCACTGCGAAGCGGGCCTCCTGTGTATCTGCGGGCAAGAAACCAGTGCACGGATAAGACTCATACTGGATTTAAGCACAGGGGTGATTATTTTTTTTAATAACCTGAGGCTTGTAAAGCTAATATGGTTCCAATCTGTGGGGTAACTTATTGGAATCTACTCTGGACACCACTGTTAGCCCTTTAGAAATGACTCATAAAAAATAGATTTCTTTCATGTAGAGAGACTGTCTTCTGACTCCAACAGGGGAGAAAACCAAAGTATTTCATAAAAGAAATATTATTAATGGCTAGGAGCATGTCGGAGAAATAATTAGTTATGGAAGAGATATTTGCCTGATCAACCCACCGAGATTCAGGTCTAGAATTGTGACCCTAAAACATATCACAGATTAGCTTCTAAAGCAAGTATTGATAACTATTATATGTTTTATTGCTTGATGTTCATTTTACAATGTACAAAAATCTTAAAATTGCAACAATCTCTTACCAATTTTTATCATAACTCTTCATGCTGATAATATATTTTAAAATGTGCCAAAATATACACTTTCTTATAGATTATAGTCACAGTGCTCTCTTTTTACGAGAGAATAGAATGTTCTAACAATTATTATTATTATGTATTCTCCGTACTATACAACTGCGACAAGACAGTGTTACACTGTAAGCCAAAACATCCTGTTATATCTTTTGTTGATTGGCTTTTGCCCAGCACTCAGACATTGAAAAGGTAGGTGCTTCCAAGAGCTTGCAGATGCATCGTTGCAGCAATTAAACCATGCGTTTATCCTTAAGAGGAGAAGGGTTGGCGCTAAAAAGACAACTAGAGAAAAAAAAAAATCAAGATGTTCTAGAAACATACCACAATTCATAATTTCACAGACAATTACTAAAATCTAAATAAAATACAGCCTACCATTTCAGCAATTGAAAAGAAGTGGTAGATGGGGAAAGCACACATGACAAAGTGAAGGTGCCCATTACAGTCCACATTTTGAAATGGTTGAAGAAAGAACAGCCACAGTTACTAATGTCTTCTGTGACTGATTCATGGTGGAGCCTCCCACTGGAAAAACAAGGCAACCTGGATACCGACGTCAAGCAGTAATCTAGTCTTAAGTATGGCTATTATAAAAGGAAGGAAAAGACGCCCCTTGTGTACTGGTGCAGACAAACCCTGTGTCTGGCAATATTCATCTTCTAAAGTTTTAAAATCACAATAATGAAGATTTCTAGGAATCCTAAGTGCAACAAAAAGTGAAATGGCGTCCCTTTCAAAGCGATATGAAATTATGTAACATGCTGAGAAACGGATTCCACAAGTGCAGTTCAGAAGGATGCCAATTTATGACTCTATCTTAACATTGCCGCAATCACTATAGCCTCTGCTGACGAAACTCGTTCCCGCGTTTGTCAAGGAATGTAATAACGTTCGGCAGAGTCCTGCTTGGAGAGCAACGCTGAATAAGAAGTGCTCCTTTGCCCGTGCCTCACTGTAAACCATGTGATCTGGCTTGTGGATATGTAATTACTACATTTACAGAAACGGTGAACGCCAACAGGCAGGAGTCCTGTACAGGACAGCAAAAGCCCTGGTGCGACACTTCTAACTTGCACATGAGGGATTCCAGCGACTATTGAATTGTATTGTATTGCAACATTTCTATAGCGCTTACCACCCCTGTGTGGGGCGTTGAAGTGCTTGCATACATGGGTAGCAGGCTACACAGTGTAGGGTGTGTGGTTGGAAGGGGGTTGTCTTTGTTTTGACCCTATGTGGGAAGTATTTCCATGGCATGCGTGAACACCACCAAGGTGTGATTATCATGTTATGGGACACAACACTTAGCAGTGTGGTGGATAACGGAGTGTGGAAGACAAGTGCAGTTTAAGGTTTTCAGTAAGCTGGGAGCTTTCGGCAGCTCTAAAGGCCCCTTTATGATATTTCTTATTTTCATAATCCACTTAGCTGGTTACTGCACTGGATTGTCTGTTCTGAGATATTTCTTTTTAAAGATTAAAGTTTATGGTCCTGACTAGCCATAAATTGGGTATACACATGGATCAGATATCTGCTGGGATGGACTTTGTTACTATCATCCCATATCTGATTGCCATTGTGAGATACCAAATGGTGGTTGTAACATGTAACTAGTTGACACCTGCAGTGGTGGACTAAATTAAAGTCCACCATTGGCCAGCCGCATATGATAGAACTCTTGAGTTATTCTGTGCTGGTTCAGTCTGTGATGAGTTTACTGCTGTGAACTGGTACAGTATTGGGTGATGGACAAGGCTCGTAGCAGTTTTGTCATATGTGAATGAGAGAGTGTCAAGCAGTTTAAGGAATTTATTATGCAGTGTTTATGAACTACGATCCACTGCCCAACCACTGAGAGTTATATTACTGCGTGTAATGTATTGTGTTGTAATTACATTTATGTAGCACTTGCTAACCCTGAAGAGGTATTGTAGCACTTTACAGTGGTCTGGAACGAGGGCTAGTAGTTTTATTTTTTATTTTATTTTTTTTACTTATTGCTGGTTATTGGGATTAGCTTTGCACTCTTAATGAAACCCATTTATTCAATTATGTATGTGGCAGATTAAATTAATAGGAGTTAAGTGTGATCTTTAGTGGAAGAGGGGGATATGTAAATTCATGCAATGGTTGGTGATATTATTAGATGAACTATAGGGGATTAGATATTGATAGATTTCAGGGGTGTGACTTCTACAGGGAAGGTTATGATCTTTGAAATGAGGTCTGGGCATTTTGCAGAGATACAATAATAAGGATTAAGGCAAACATGCATGTGATTTAGAGTAGTCTGTAAATGGAAAGAGGAGGCATGCAGAGGCCGGAAAGGAAGCTAAGTCATTAGAAAGAAAAAGAAGAGGCTACAATCAGAAGTTTTAAGTCAGTCATTTTCATGCAGATGTTTTAGAAATATTGTGTGGATTTCATGCAAAACTGTAAAAGGAAACAACATTATTGGCATCTGTTGCAATATCATTTTAGGCTATGATAACACCAGTGCGCGCACACCACCATCACCTACAGATAAATAGATTTACTATAGATGCTGGTCACCTGCCACCGTTAAATCATAAGTTCAGTTAAAAAACTCTATGTTGTTTTTTAACACTGCCAAAGGGATACAGGGCAAATTAAAGATTTATGGTCTCAGATTGAGAACAACAGAAGACTTAAGACTAATGACATCATCAATACTGTTGTGTCTGCCACTGCACATGAGCAGCTTTTCCAAAGGCAGGTGGCTTCTGTGGGAGGACCGCACCACCAGAGGGTCCCAGCAGATGTAGTTGCACAGGGAGAAGGACTCAGCTCAGCCTTCCTTACATGGACAATACGGAGGCCACTGCTTGTTCCTGCAGGCCTCTGATGTCAGCTTTCTCTGGTGGAGGCATCTCCCTTCATGTTCCATTCGGGAACGCAATGCTGCTGGGTAGTGGCGAAGAGCGGCACAGAGATTCACCAGCAAACTCATGGCCTTTTTGGAAGAGGAAGGCTATTAATTATCTGAAGGCTTGTAAAAGCCTGTTAAAGGGTCTTTAGAACCTATTCCAGTCAAGATATTTCTCTTTTCCCCTTTAGTAAATCCATTATGGAGAAGTTATCATTTCTGGTACTCTCTATCCCAATTCAGTATGGAAGTTCTGTGATAATTTTTGTCATTTCTTTTGCTTCTTAGTCTAGGTCTCCTTGCATCCCTTGTTGCTGCATCACAACGCAGCTGTAGTATTTTTCAGCTAGTTCAACACCCCTAAATTCTCAATTTTTCTCTCAATTTGTATTCCTTCTATGAGTTGTTGTTTGAACTTTGCCGACCAGTATCCTTGCTCCATCTCGAGTTCCTCTTGCAAAGCTTATATTTAAGAATCATATGCACTCCTGGACTCTGTGACTCCCTTTGCAACACAGCTTGGAGGTTTTTGTGCTGCTGACTTTTCCTCCAGAGATCGGCGACCCCTTCCTTCTGACACCTGCTTTTCACATATACAATAACAGCTGAAAGGCTCAAAGGAATCATTCTTACTTTAGACATACGAACAACTGGATCAAGAAAGACCAACTGTGTCCATTCCTTGACAGGTACTCTGAGCAAGCCCTGACTGTGGATAAAGGAATCCTCTCGAAGCATACTTCTGAGATTTTTTTCAAACAAATAACTAATACCCAAACTTTGATCACTCCCAATGGCAAGAGAGACCTTCATCTTAATCATTCACTGAAACTAGTGACGAGCTCTGCAGGCTATGTACACATAGTCCCCACTTACCTAGGCTCACAACAGCTAACCAAATGCATCCTTGAGCATCTACAAGGTAGGTAAATCTTGCAGCACTGCAGTAGTCAAATGGGGTGTTCATGACAGCCTTAACAGCCATGCCCCTACCCTTAAGAGAGGGGAATTGGATTTTCAGAAGGTGCTTCTCCCAGAAGGAATTTTTCACCAAATTGGCAATTTGAGGTTTTAATATCAATTTGCTATCCAGTAAGATTCCTTACATCAGATATTAGAATGACAGACTGGTGTCCGAAAGGGTTGGAAAATCCTAGGTAAACAAAAGAACAACCCAAACATAATGGCTTCAGTTTGGGCAGCATTAATGAGGTGCCATCTGTTCCACATCCATAACTCAATGTCGTCAATACATTCCAGCAGCCTGGCTCTTCAGTCATTCTGAGGGGAGATCTAAATATAGATTCAGCTGTCACCACATAGGAATGACACCTCGGATCAAAGCCTGCTGAACTATGAATAAGGAGACCAGATAGCATTTGAAAACCACTGGTGATTGAGGAGGCCTGGCAGAGCCAAACAGGTAATTGAGGTTGCTGAAGAGAGAGGAAAAGAACCATCTTGACTCAGTGTTTCCTAAAACACAAAAAGGTAAGCACCAACAGAAGAAAGTAGGGGAGGCCTTGTCATCCTAAAGCCCTTTTGATTCCAGGTACGATTATCCACAGTGCTGAACGTGGTAGAGATCCAGTGGGTCCCACACCACTACATGCCAATTAACTATTTTCAGCAGATGGATCACACACTGCAGTGAATGCTGACAGTTTCACTACTGGGTCTAGGCCTCAACCAAATGAAAGTCAGGTAGTAGTTTTCCCTATTGATTGAGGGGTAGTGGTTGTTTTGACTATGCAGTGAGGGCTGTGTAGTTGTTTTAATGATTGACTGAGGGCTGAGTAGTTGCCCTGATGAATGTACGAGGGTCACATAGTTGTTCTTATCCACAAACACTTCAAGATGTCTCACAAGAGTCTTCTTTATGAGGTTAGACAAACATGCCCACATAGGTAATACATCTGTACTACCGGACAGATGTAAACGGTCCAGCATAAGCTTCTTCAATAACCCTTGCCAATGTCTTTCTTCAGCTCAGAAGTTAACAAAACAATATATGACATGCCAATTTATTTCCTCAGCTCAGAATTTAACAAAACAATATATGATTATGTGGGACATTAGGCAAAAATAGCAAGTAAATCTCCAACAGCCAAGGGTCGATGGTGCTGGACCTAATCTTGAAGGGGCTCCGCTTGTCGAGAAAGATGAAGTTTTCAACCTTGAATGTTGCTGCCTTTTTTTCTCACCGTTTTTTTCACTCAGTCAGAAGCCCAGCATGGCTCTGAAATGCAGAGATCCAGTATTGTTCAGTATCTTACGGACTCAAGCTACATCTCACTAATGAGGCCAACAAAGCTGAAACATGGTGGATAACTTGTGGTTTTGCTCAGGGAAGACATGGCATAGAAGTTCAGGCGTGGCTGGCCCATTTGGCGTTTGTATGATGACTGGTGTGCATCTGCTTACTTCTCTTAATGTCAGACAGCAAACCATACAATGGAGTTGAATGTATCCATAGTTGTTACTAGTGGTCCAGATTCATCTAGCATTGCCTCCATCACCTTTATCATTTTCCCATCCTAGGAATCGGCCAAGAAGAATTCAGAGCCGAACATTCTGAAGTGGCATAACTATCTTATATACATTGTATACTTCTCTACAATGCACTCTTATTAGGGAAGAGCCTGCGATACTCTTGCAAACATAAAAGGGCATGTAGGCCGCCTGCTGCTTACCTTTTTTTGGCTTGCGTGGCACTCCTTTACGGCTTCAAAATTGGTTACTGCAGGCATGTCATCATTTCCATTCCTGTCCGTGGACCAGGGACCAAGTACTGATTGATGCAAAGTAATCTGTGCCCGTCCGCTGCTCAAGACGAGATTGAGGTACAAGTTTGTTCTTTTTAACTTCTAGTGTTCTGCAAACAGAGGGCATGTGACTGGCAATAACTTGCCCAGCAGAACAAACAAAATTGTAAAGTTTTATGGTCTATAGTTAACTCTTTTTTAAAAGTTAGCCAAGTCTTCTTTTCTCATTTTGCACGCATGTTTTCTTTTGTATTTGCATGTGGGCACTGTTCTCAAAAGATGACGATTATCTTGTTCTAAATATTGCAAAGTGATATTGTTTCTTTCTTATGTGTTAAAGCATAATTTTAGAAATTACACATAATTGTGCAGTTCACCCTAATCCACCCACTCCAATCCAATCCAATCCACCACACCCAATCCACCCACTCCAATTCAAACCACCAGACTCCTATCCTCGCAAGCCTCCCCACTCCAGTCCACAACAAGCCTCCCCACTCCAGTCCACAACAAGCCTCCCCACTCCAGTCCACAACAAGCCTCCCCACTCCAGTCCACAACAAGCCTCCCCACTCCAGTCCACAACAAGCCTCCCCACTCCAGTCCACAACAAGCCTCCCCACTCCAGTCCACAACAAGCCTCCCCACTCCAGTCCACAACAAGCCTCCCCACTCCAGTCCACAACAAGCCTCCCCACTCCAGTCCACAACAAGCCTCCCCACTCCAGTCCACAACAAGCCTCCCCACTCCAGTCCACAACAAGCCTCCCCACTCCAGTCCACAACAAGCCTCCCCACTCCAGTCCACAACAAGCCTCCCCACTCCAGTCCACAACAAGCCTCCCCACTCCAGTCCACAACAAGCCTCCCCACTCCAGTCCACAACAAGCCTCCCCACTCAAATCCACAACAATCTGCCCCATTCCATTCCAAATCAGTCACCCCACTACAATCCAAAAAATCTGTCCCACTCCAGTCCAAACAGCCTCACTCCAACCTGCCCCACTCAGATCCAAAACAATCTGTCCCACTCCAATCCAAAAATAACCTGCCCCACTCCAATCTAAGACAATCTGCCCCACTCCAAGCCAAAACAGTCTGCTCCCATCCAATCTACCTCACCCTAATCTAATCCACCCCACTCCATCCAAAAATCACCTCACTACAATCCACCACAATCCAGCCCAATCCAATCTACCCCACTCCAATCCAATCTGTTTGACCCCAATCCAGATCACCCTACGACACTCTAATTCACCGCAATCCAATGCACAAAATCCACCCCATTCCAATCCAAAACAATCTCCCACACTGCATCCTGCCCCCACTCCAATCTGCCCCACTCCAATCCAAAACAGTCTATTGCACTCCAAAACAATCTGCCCCCACTTTAATCCAAAACAATCTGCTTTACACCAATCTGCCCCACACCGATCTGCCTCACTCCAATTCACCCCACTCCAATCCACTTCAATCCACCATGATCAACCCCACTCCAATCCACCCCAACCAGGGCACCACAATCCAATCTACACCACTCTAATCCAATCCCTCTCACCCCAATCTACTCCACTCCCATCCCATCCACCACAACCCATCCCACTCCAATCCAATCTGTCCCGTCCCATTCCAGTCCAATCCAATCCACCCCACTCAAATCCAATGCACCCCACACCAATCTGACCTACCCCAGTCCAATGCACCCCACTCCAATCCAATCCAACCCACCCACACCAATCCAATGCACCCCACACCAATCTGACCTACCCCGGTCCAATGCACCCCACTCCAATCCAACCCACCCACGCCAATCCAATCCACCCCATTAAAGTCCAACCCATCCCACTCCAATCCAATCCAACCCATTCCAATCAAACCCAGCCCAATTCAATCTAACCCATTCCAATCCATCCTAGGCCACTTCAGTCTATTCCAACCCAACCCACTCCAATCCAGCCCATCCCAATCCAACAAAGTCTACCCCACTCCAATCCAATGCACCCCAATCCACCCACCCCAATGCACTCCATGCAAATCAAGTCCACCGTAATCCAAACTACTACAGTCCAGTCCAGTCCACCCTAACCCACCACACTCCATCCAATCCACCCCACACCAATCCAATTCACCCACTCCAATCCACCCCAGTCCAGTCCAATCCACCCAACACCACTCCAGTTCACCCACTCCAGTTCACCCACTCCAATCAAATCCATCCTATACAAATCCAGTTCACCTTAATCCACCCAACTCCAGTCCAATCCAGTCCACTTTAACCCACCACACTCCAATCCAATCCACCCACTCCAATCTACCCTTTTCCAATCCACCCCACACCAATCCAATTCCCCCACTCCGAACCACCCCCCTTAAGTCCAATCACCACAATCCACCCCACTCAAATCCACTCCACTCCTGTTGCACCCCAATCAAATCCACCCCTAACCATTCCACCCCACTCCAATAAATCCACTCCAAGAAAACCACTCCAAGCCACCGGACTGCAATCCACCCCACCCCACCTCAATCCAGTCCAGTCCACTCAATCCAATTCAGTACAATTCACCTCAGTTCAATCCACCTCACTCCAATTTACCCCACTTCAACCCCCCCAAACAATCCACCCCATCCAACCACTGCATCCAATCCACCCCACTTTAATAGTCTACTCTGATCCACCAGACTCTACACCAGTCCAATCCAACTCACCCCAGTTCACTCCACCCACCCCACCCTAATCTATCCAACCCACACCACCCCATTCCAGCCCAAACCAGCCCAATCCAATCCAATCCAATCCACCACACTCCAGTCCACGCCAATCCAACCCACCGCAATTCAATCCACCTCACTCCAGTCCACCCTAATCCAATCTACCCCACTCCATCTCACCCTACCCCATTTTAATCCACCCCACTCCACTCTAATCCAATCTATTCCGATCCACCCAACTCTACCCCAATCCAATCCACCCCAGTTCATTCCACCCCACTCCAATCCAACCTATCCAGCCCACCCCTATCTAATCCACCCCACTACCTCAATCCACTCCATTCCAGACTATTCCACTCCCCAACACTGCACTCTACAGCACTTTCTGCCATTGAACCGCTGAACTCAACTTCCTGCTACTCCACTCTCCTCCAACAAATCCACTCTCTGATATTCTACTCCCTCCCCCCACTCCACTCTACGACACACCACTAACATTTAGCTATGGTGAACAGCAGCCACACTGGTGTACAACAAGGCAAAAACACATTACCAAAGTCAATAGCTCTTGTACCGCGAGACCTGTTGGCTTTGCCAATGATTGTTTTTTTTTTCTGCAAAGAAGACATAAGATGAAACATGATGCTAAAGGGGAATCTATTTTTGATTCTAAATTGAAAAATCACACGATTTGTCCCTTTCTGGAATACTTGGAAAGCTAGGATAACACAAGCCAGGGTAGCTGGGGATTTTCGAGCTGGATCCTAGTGTTCTGAGAAAGAATGAGAGGGGGAGGGGGGGTAGGGGGGTGCAAATGTAGCTTTTTTCATTTTCAAGTGTGTGTGCTTCTTTTCTTGGGTAAGGCGACAAAAGCACTGGATTCTACGGAACTGAAGTGCTATACAGCACTAAAGTCAATGCGCGGCTGAAGTTTTCTGTGCGTCAAAATTGTGATCAACTTTTGGCTTCGGATAATTAATTACTATTTTGATGCGAGTAATCCAAGGGGTAGCACGGATTTACATAAAATGATGTTCAATTCTTACTTTTTGTAAAAAGGGAGCAGATTGGATGGGTAAAGTGAAAAAGAAGTGTCGGAAGTTCCGTGTGGGGATGTGGCGTGTCGGCAAGGAGAAGCAGTGGCCTCTCGTTTTTGGCATCTTGGTTGAGGGAATAGGTTGAGTTGTGTGTGGAACAGGTTTGGCTGCAGAGTAGGAGTTTCCTTGCTGGAAACTCTTACAGACATGAAAACCATTCATTTTTGATGGTCATTGCAGGCTTTGGGGCACTTACATGAATTTCTTCGGGCTAAGGACTTGTTTTTCATCAGCTGACGCACAGAAAAGGCGAGAAAAACTAGAAAATTAGAAAGGAAAGAGGAAAATAAAGTATGAAGGCAGGGAGAAAGCAGGAATGAGAAACAACCCATAAGAGTGATATAAAGAGGCAGGGAATTGGTTGTTGTGTGGGGATAAATCCCCTGAATGGCTCTGGAGAGCGTGAACCCTTCCCTCGAGACACATTGGGGCCCACTGATACACAGAATGTACTGCTCGGTGGTCTAGAGGGATGTGCACCACTAGTATCAGCAATGTGGGCTGTAGAGGACGGACAGTGGTGGCAGTAACTACTTATACTTATAGGACAGGGCTTCTTACCTGTTGTCTGCACAGGGAGAGTGGCCTACTTGCCAATACTACTATTTTAATGTGGGGCATAGATGTCATAGCTGTGCAGTAGGATTGGCTTGGAGTCTATGCATTGTGCTAATTATTTTGGTCCATTTTGCATCTCCTTGATCTACATGTTACATAAGTTGGAGGCGGGGTCCTGCCAGATCACATTGTGAAATGCAGGGCTCCTCCAAAGTACTCCTGCTGTTCTTCGAAATGGACCAGATTCTAGGATTTGGGGAACCACAGAAAGAAGCCTCTTTGAAGTGCAAGCTCAGCCCTTGATCTCTTTGTGTTCTATTCTTCCCTAGAGATGATACCGCCTCAGCTTGAGAGGTAGCTCTTTCTGTCTTTTTTTGGGTCCTTCCAACAATATCCCATCCTTTTTCCTTCGGTTACTAGAGGACAAAGACTAAATTTGAAGTCTAGAAGGAATATGCAAAAAGTCAGAAACTATCTAAAACCAGTCCCAGAGCTGACCTAGTGATTTACTTAATGTATGTCAGCTAATTTTGTAAAATTAAGGGGAAGTAACCACGATCCATTGTGCTGGGATTTCTTATTGACCAGTGTCAAAAGTCCCACACCAGGACTGACAAATAAAGATGTATACGCTTCAAAGTTGAGGGTGGCTGACTGCCAACTCCACTTAAACAGGCCAGAGCATGAACACAGGAATGTGTAAATTGTGAAGGAATAGGAATTCCAGGAATAGTTGGCTTGAGCTATCTACAAGGAAGAAGGCCACCGACTAGGGGCACCAGTGGTATCCCTGTACAATGAGATGGCTATCTAGAAGGGACACATCTAACGGGCTGTGCAATAATAACTGGCCTGCTTCAGGGAAAGACTGTACCATCAAGTCTTGTGATGATGCCGTGTAACTCTAGTCGTACCTGCAGACTGCTCGGGTGCAAAGTGACTCACTTCTCAAATCTGTACTTGTGAGTCTACTTAAATCACCCATCTCCCGATCATTCCAGGAAGAGTAGCGGAAAATGACCAGAGAAAAGTTCACTGACAGTGAAGGATAAACTATAAGATAAAGCGCCTGTGACAGCTTGGACTAGAGAGATTCTCAACTGTGATCAGCAGTTTCTTCACTGAATGAAAAAGAACCTATGACGAGTTGGTGCCGAAAAAGTTCGCAACTGCACTTGGCTGGCTCCCCTCACCAAAGATAACCACAGCTACCTATGGTGCCCTGAGGAAAACCCAAAGATGACCTTGTGTCTCCTTGCTACTATGGGCAGTGCAGCCTCTGTCCACTTGTACCTGCCCCACTTCTGTTGAACTAGAGGCATGAACCCTTCATGTTAACCACACTTCAGCAGACATCCTAAGAGACAGCAGTGCAGGAGATGTTTCAAGTGGCACTCTATTATAATTATAAACTGGATTTATAAAGCACATGGCTACCCAACCAAGGGTTTTCCAGTGCTACGTCACGGCATAGATACTCAGACACATCCAGATAGCTGATCCTTAAGTTTTAAGACTCTTACGGAAAACCGAGTGAACTACATGCTCTCAGATCAGGGGGAGAGAGTTCTACAGCTTTTGGCCTAAAGAGTAACAGGCTCAGCCTCTTTGCCTAGATCTTCTAACTCTGGGAACTAAAATTAGATCAAGGATACTTGAACGCAAGGATTGGTTGGGTGTGTAGGGTGACACAAATGATCTTAAGTGTAAGGGGCCAGAGTCTGAAAGAAATTTATGTACATAGCATAATGCTTTGAATTGCGCTCAATGCTGAATTGGGAGCCAGTGCAGCTCCTGAAGCAGGCTGGCAGTGGGATGAAACTTGGGGGTTTCAATAGGAGTCTAGCAGCTGTGTTCTGCACTTCCGGGAGTCTCCTTATAGGGTACTTTGAGACCCCTAGGTGAAGAATGATTCTGTAAACAAGCCTTGAGATGACTAAGGCCTGGATGGCTATTAGCTGGGCCGGGTACTGGAGACACCCTAGAATCTTTTTAAGCCATCTCAAGGTGCCAAAGCAAGTGGCAGACACTTTGGTGGCTCATGGAAAGATTATCGTCCAGCCAGACTCCAAGATTCTTGACTACTCTGGCCAGAGTTGGTAGAGCACCCATTACATCTGGCCACTGATGGGGACCCCAAAGGTGGTGATGGTTGCCTAGCAATAAAATCTATGTTTTATCTCCATTTAACTTCAATGAGTTTGTGTTCATGCAAGTAGATACTTGGTTGATGCAGCTGTTCAATGCCTCTCCTCTGTGATTCTCCTGTGAGGATAAGTAGACAACAATTTCGAGTATCATCTGCATTAGACAAGAGTGGGGCTGCATGTTTCTACAATGTCCACAGTGGCCTTACGTACACTTTGAAGAGAGCTGGGCTTAAAGTGGAACCCTGAGGGACCCCAGATGGCTCAGAACAATACTTATGAGTGTGAACTTGAAAGACACGATCCCCAAGAAATGAACTCGGCCAGGACAGAGCCATGCCCTGCACCCATGTAGCCTCTAACCCTAAAGAAAAATGTTGTGGTTCACTGTATCAAACGTTACACTGAGGTCTAGCAGAATCAGAGCAGCTGTGCACCCATTGTCAAGTTATTGCCTTAGATATTCTGTTACGGCCAGTAGGGCTGATTATGTACTATGGCCAGCTCTGAAACCTGATTGCAAGGGGTGGAGAAGGCCATTGAGTTCTATATACCTCTTGAGTTGTTTGTTCATATTTTCCTAGGGCTTTGAGCAGGATGGGCAAGAGAGTTGGTCTGCAGCTGGCCCACAAGAATGGGTCCAGATAGTTTTTTTTTTGTAAAGACCAAACCATTGCATGCTTTCATTCCATCAAGAGCATGTAGAAGTACCTTCACCATCCCGAGCACTAACCAGCTGCTGAACATTGCATGGAGATACCACTAGTGGACTATAAAGGGACAGTGCACAATATTGGTTGTGGGAACTACAATACCTGCAACAGGCTCTGGAGCCGCTACAATGGTAATACAGAAAGAAACCAAAGCTCATCTGTCTTCTTATTACTGTATCACCAGTCTTTGGAAGGTAGATTTGAAGAGGCAATTGGAACCCAGTGACAAATGTGCTGCAGAATGCACAGTTTTTTACATTTTTCCCCAAATATTCTTGAGGGGGAGAACGCCCCTGTAGGGAAATGCCTCCTTTGGCAGGGTTACCCCCTAACTTTTTGCCTTTTGTTGATGCTAGTTATGATTGAAAGTGTGCTGGGATCCTGCTAACCAGACCCCAGCACCAGTGTTCTTTCCCTAAACTGTACCTTTGTTCCCACAATTGGCACAGCCCTGGCTCACAGATAAGTCCCTTGTAACTGGTATCCCTGGTACCAAGGGCCCTGTGGCCAGGGAAGGTCTCTAAGGGCTGCAGCATGTATTATGCCACCCTGGGGACCCCTCACTCAGGACATGCACACTGCCTCACAGCTTGTGTGTGCTGGTGGGGAGAAAATGACTAAGTCGACATGGCACTCCCCTCAGAGTGCCAGGCCCTCAACCCACTGCCTGTGGCATAGGTAAGTCACCCCTCTAGCAGGCCTTACAGCCCTAAGGCAGGATGCCCTATACCACAGGTAAGGGCATAGTTGCATGAGCACTATGCCCCTACAGTATCTAAGCCAAATCTTAGACATTGTAAGTGCAGGGTAGCCATAAAGAATATATGTTCTGGGAGTTTGACAAACACAAACTCCACAGTTCCGTAATGGCTACACTGAAATCTGGGAAGTTTGGTATCAAACTTCTCAGCACAATAATACATACTGATGCCAGTGTGGGATTTATTGAAAAATGCACACAGAGGGCATCTTAGAGATGCCCCCTGTATACCAGTCCCAATTCTGGTGTTAGGCTGACCAGTTCCTGCCACATCGAGGCGGGTTTCTGGCCACATGGGGTGAGTGCCTTTGTCACTCTGTGGCCAGGAACAAAGCCTGCACTGGGTGGGGGTGATTCTCACCTCCCCCTGCAGGAACTGTAACACCTGGTGGTGAGCCTCAAAGGCTCATGCCTGTTACAGCGCCCCAGGGCATCCCAGCTAGTGGAGATGCCCGCCCCTCCGGACACAGCCCCCACTTTTGGCGCCAAGTCCGGAGGAGATAATGAGAAAAACAAGGAGGAGTCACCCACCACTCAGGACAGCCATTAAGGTGTCCTAAGCTGAGGTGACCCTTACATTAAGAAATCCTCCATCTTGGTTTTGGACAATCCCCCCAATAGGAGTAGGGATATGCCCCCTCCCCTCAGGGAGGAGGCACAAATAGGATGTAGCCACCCTCCAGGACAGTAGCCATTGGCTACTGCCCCCAGACCCAAACACACCCCTAAATTATTTAGGGGCGACCCTGAACCCAGGAAATCAGATTCCTGCAACCTGAAGAAAGAAGAAGGGCTGCTGACCTGAAAGCCCCGCAGAGACGACGGAGACAACAACTGACTTGGCCCCAGCCCTACTGGCCTATCTCCAGACTCAAAGAACCTGCACAGCGACGCATCCAGCAGGACCAGCGACCTCTGAGGACTCAGAGGACTGACCTGCACCTAAAGGGCCAACAGCCTCCCAAGGACAGCGGCTGTGTCCAGAAACAACAGCAAAGAAAGCAACTTTAAAGAGACTCCAACTTCCCGCCAGATACGTGAGTCTTCACACTCTGCACCCAACGCCCCCGGCTCTAATTCAGGACAACCAACAACGCAGAGAGGACTCCCAGGTGACTCCAACAACGTAGACACCCTGAGTCGACCTCCCTGCACCCTCACGACAATGCCTGCAGAGAGGATCCAGAGACTCCCCCTGACCGCAACTGCCTGGTAAAGGAACCTGACGCCTGGGCCAAGCACTGCACCCGCAGCCCCCAAGACCGAGAGAAACCACCTACCAGTGCATGAGTGACCAGCAGGTGGCCCTCAACCTAGTCCAGTTGGTGGCTGGCCCGAGAAGCCCCCCTCTGCCCTTCCTGTATCGCCAGAGTGACCTCCGGGTCCCTCCATTGTTTTCAAAGACAAACCCGACACCTACTTTGCACACTGCACCCAGCCGCCCCTGTGCCGCTGACAGTGTGTCTCCCCAGTGCTCTACAAAACACCCCTGACCTGCTCCCCGAGGACGCAGGTATTTACCTTCTAGCAGACTGGAACCGGAACACCCCTGTTCTCCCTAGGCGCCTATGTTATTTGGGCCCTCCTTTGACCTCTGCACCAGTCCGGCCCTGTGTTGCTGGTGCTGTAGCTTTGTGGTTGCCTTGAACCCCTAACAGTGGGCTGCCTATGCCCAGGAGACTGATCTTATAAGTGCTTTACTTACCTGAAAAACTAACCATTACTTACCTCCCCCAGGAACTGTTGATTTTTGCAGTGTCCACTTTTAAAATAGCTTATTGCCATTTTAACCAACCCTGTGTGTACTACTGTTTTAAATCAAAGTTATATACTTACCTGTGTGAAGTACCTTACAATTTATGTACTTACCTAAAACTTGAATCTTGTCGTTCTAAAATAAATTAAGAAAATAATATTTTTCTATATAAAAACCGATTGGCCTGGAGGTAAGTCTTTGAGTGTGTGTTCTCATTTATTGCCTGTGCGTGTACAACAAATGCTTAACACTACTCTCTGATAAGCCTACTGCTCGACCACACTACCACAAAATAAAGCATTAGTATTATCTAATTTTGCCACTATCAACCTCTAAGTGGAACCCTTGGACTCTGTGCACACTATCTCTCACTTTGAGACAATATATACAGAGCCAACTTCACTACAAATGGGTTTGGGGGTGTAGGGTCAGGCTCACTCGCTGTGCATTCTATGGGGGTTGGTGTGTCCCAGTCCTGCCCTGTTGGCAACCTCCGTGGTAGGCTTAAAGCTAAATCTTTGGGCTTCAGCACTTTCTTTTTTTTTTTTTACAATTAAGCATTGCATAATTCCACTCAAATAAGAACCCATAACATAAATGGTCAGAATAGGGTGCGGGGGAAACTTTGTATATGATCACCAGTCCCCTTAGCATGCATGTGATCAATTTTCCTGTCAAGCGCAGCTAAAATAATCCTGCAGAAAAGGCTGGCTGCCATTCTAAAAAGCCTTTACTGTTGTAACGGGTCCCTTCAGGAAAACGTTTGTGAAGCAGGAGTAAACCAGTCATATGATCAGATTCAGTAAAACAAAAGGAACAATGCGCAAATGTATCATTTAAAAAATATTCAAACTTTTAAATAAATCAAGTGGAAACCTCAAAATTGTAACCAAATATTCAGATACTCAAGATTGTTAACCTATGTTTACTGCCTGCCTAATGAAGATGGTGATGGAAATGTTAACCAGAACTAACCAAAAATTAAAGTAAAAAAACAGTCTAAAGCAAGGCTAGGTAAAGACCAAAGGCCCTCACCGGATTCACAAGCAACTTGATTCTAAAAAGTGAGGAATTCCACAGTTGCTTCAAGGTCACTCAGTCTCTCGGATGCAAAAATGGACAGAGGATGGGTCTGTCTGGACCATCATAGATGTACTCCAGTGTGGCTAGTGCGGTTCCAATTTTCAATCACCACACTTTGGTCTGGTGTAGTCTTACCAAGCTTTTTCAAGAGAACTGCATAACTTTGTGTGAAGATAACATTTCTCAGCTAATATATCACAAAGAGTGCCTCTCCCCCTCACCCTCACCAAACCCATACCACATGAAAGCTACACAAGTCTGATTGGTCTGAGGACCAGAACATGAGCTATTTTAGTCGAAGCATTATATCTAGTGCCAAACACTTGGCACAGAGGGTTGGATAAAGCAACCATTAACGACAGATATCCCTTACCTCTCATTAACAATATCTTGGAGTCTGTTCGGGGTGCAAAAATATTCACTTAAATCCACCTTTGTGGGGCCTATCATTTCTTACAAATCAAAAAGGGGGATGAATGGAAGACAGCTTTTAAAACCCCTCTGGAACACATCAAATACTGCGTCATGCCATTCTGAATAAGCAAATAAAGCTCAATTGGTCTTTCAAAGCTTCATGGATCATTTCTTTGCAGATTTAATAAACCAGATTGTTGTGGTCTACCTTGATGGCATCCTTGTATTTTCTTCTGATCCTTCTTTGCATCATAAACATGTTAGTCCAGTACTTGATAGGTTACAACAGAATCAACTATACTGCAATTCTAAAAAATGTAAGTTCAACCACCCTGTAGTTGAATATTTAGGTTTTAGCCTCAATTAACCTGGAATTGCCATGGACTCTTAAAAGGTCTCTGCCATTTTAGAGTGGCCTTCACCATCCACAATCAAAGAAACCCAGTGTTTCCCTTAGTTTCACAAATGTTTACCAGCAATTAATTGGGGATTTTGCCTCCGTTACTAGTCACATAACTCACACTCTGAAGAAAGAAAATCCCTACCATGGTTTCAAATGTGATACTCAAGCTGGGACAGCTTTTCAAATATTAAAATGAGCATCCACCCAAGCTCCTATTTTGCGTCATCCAGACAACACCAAAACGTTCATTGTTGAAACAGATGCTGTGAGAAGTTGGGTTGATGGTTGACTGGGGTGTGAGCCCTTGTCAAGCAACAGCCACAATCCCATGCAGGGTGAACCACAAAAAGTCACTCTGTGACTAACCCTGGGTAGCTTGGCACCAAAAGCAGTCAGGCTAAACTTAGAGGCAATGTGTTAAGTATTTTTTGCAGTACACTAACCGCAACATAGTGAAAACACAACACGATAAAAATATCAAACCAATTTAGAAAATTAGAGAACATTTTTATGAATTGTTTGACACCAAAACTATTAAAATCCAATCAGTAGGACCAGAGTTCAGAATCTGTGAAGTTTAGGGTTCAAAATAGCAAGGCCTCCGTTTTGGAAAATAGCCACCTGGCACATTTAGCACCACAACCAAGGGTCCAGGAATGGATGGAGACTTCTTGGGGGTTCAACACTCACTTAGGCTGGGTCCAGGTGAACATTTAAGATGGTGGGAGCCTTTTATGTCAATGTGGCTCAAAACAGGAGACCAGCTAAACTAGCCCTTGGAGTCACTTCTTTAGTCCTGGGTGAATGTGGTCATTTAGGGTTTTACAGCAGGGCTGGCCTCTAAATGTTCCAAGCAGGCTCCAGGCAGCAAAGCAGTCCTTCCCAGTACAGCAGCAGTTTGGCAGAGTGCATACCAAGTCACAGCAGCAGGCAGTCCTCCGAGAGTCCTTCCGCTGGTCCAACAGTGAACTGAAGAGCAGGTTTGGCTCCTAGAAGTTGGGTGAAGTTTCCAGTAAGGTTCTCTGAAGTTCCAGTAATTTCCTGCCTCCCCTGTCCTGGCTTGTAGCTGGCTGCACACACAATACAAGGTCGTCAAGCCTATTGTGTGGTGGCAGAGCCCAGCCTATTCATTTGCAAGTGGGGCTGTGCTTAGTCCCATCCCCTTCCATCAAGTCAGTTAATGGCTGTTAGAAATTGGGTCTCTAGTTGGCAGAGTAATGCACCCTGTCCAAGTAGGGACGTCAATCCTAGTCAGGGTAAATCAACATAAATTCAAATTATCCTGTACTCACCCTTCGGTAGCTAGGCACAGAGCACACAGGCTTAACTTAGAAGGTAATGTGTAAAGTATTTGTGCAATAACTCATATTGTAACACAGTGAAAACACCACAAAAAGTACTCAACACCAGTTTAGGAAAATAGATAATATTTATCTGAATACAATAAGACCAAAACGACAAAAATCCAATATGCACATGTCACGATATCACTTTTTAAAGGTTTAAATGAGACTCAATCCTTAAGAATCAGTGGTTGCATCTTTTCAACACACAGTACCTGGGATGCATAAAAAATAACGACGCATGGAGGCCGCAGATGAGTAGATGTGCTAAAAAAATAAGGCACAGATGACACGTTGTTTCTTTCCACGCTGCAAGGGGATGCATCGATTTCCTTGGTTCCTCACTGCGATGTGGGGATATTTTGACACCCAGGGACGATGTGTTGACAGTCCTTAACACGCGGGTAAGAAGGAGCAGCACTGTGTCGATCCGGTGGCCAATGCAGCGATTTTTCAGTTGTAAAGCAGGTGCTGCGTCAATTTCTGCAGGAGTTGCATCGATTTTCCGATGCACTGGGATTTTCTTTTTTTTTGGTGTAGGTTTTGTGGCCCTGAGACTTCAGAACAGGAGACAAACTCAATCAAAGTCCTTGGAGAGCACTTGTGGGGAAGGCAGAGTTCTTCCAGCAGAGTCCGGGGCAAGCAGGCAGCACGGCAACAAGCATGGCGGCAGTCCTTCCAGCAAAGCAGTCCAGATGAGTCCTTTGGGCAGCCAGGCAGTCCCTCTGACAGAGTGCAGTTTTAGATCCAGAAGTGTCTAATTTTGGAAGGTCACAGACCCAGTATACATACCTACAAATGCCTTTGAAGTGGGGGAAAGCTTGAAAGAGTGATTTTGAAGTGCACAAGTTCCCCATTCAACCCAGCCCTGTCTGCCAGGATCCCTGTGGGAGGGGTTATCAGTCTGTTGTGCAGCGTCAAGCCACTAGACTAGAAGTGTAAGTGAGAACCCCTCCACCCTTCCTACCCAGGGAGACCCATTCAGAAATGCAGATGAATGCAGATGTGACTGAGTGTCCTATGTTTATGGCTGTCTGTATTCGGTGGCTAGCACAATGGGAGCTGTCAACCAGCACACGCCAGAAGTGGATTAGAGACAAGCTGTAAGGCACAGATGGCAGTAAGTGCAGAGAAATGCCCACTTTCTAAAAGTGGCATTTCTAAAATAGTTAAATTAAATCCAACTTCACCAGTAAGCAGGATTTTCTATTACCATTCTGACCATACTAAACACGACAGGGCTACTCCTTTCAGATTAGAATCTACCACTTAAAAGTATATAAGGGCAGTTCTATTCTGGACTACAAGAGAAGCAGGCCTCAAAGTAGCAAAAAACTAATTTTGGAGTTTTTCCAAGACCAGGATATGTAAAACACTTAAGTACATGTCCTGCCTTTTACTTACATAGCACCCTGCCCTATGGGTTACCTAGAGCCTACCTTAAGGGTGACATATGTAAGAAAGGGGAATTTCAGGCTTGGCAAGAACTTTTAAATGCCAAGTCAAAGTGGCAGTTAAATTGCATGCCCACGCCTAGCAATGATAGACCTGAGACATGGTTAAGGGGCTACTTATATGGGTGGCACAATCAGTGCTGCAGGCCCACTAGTAGCAATTAATTTACAGTCCCTTGGCACATGTAGTGCACTTTAGTAGGGACTTACAAGTAAATTAAGTATGCCAATTGGGTATGAGCCAATGTTATCATGTTTTTAGGGAAAGAGCACATGCACTTTAGCCTGGTTAGCAATGTGGTAAAGTGTCTAGAGTCCTAAAGCCAAAAACAATGAAGTCAGAAAAAGAGGATGAAGGCAAAACGTTTTGGGGTGACCAATCAGTGAGGGCCATTTTCCAACAATGGCCCATTTAGGTTCTGCTAATCCCCTTATTGTATAACAGCTGAGGTGAATTCTCAACGTCCCAACTGTCAAGTGACCTAAAGCAGGCTACAGGCACAGAGGGGCTAAGGGCAGAAAAATGCTAACTTTTTAAAAGTGGTGTTTTCAAACTTGTAATAATAAATCTGATTTTACCATTAAAGAGACTTTATTATTACAGGTTCATGGATGCCAAACATAACATATGGACATACCTACCACCTCTGGTTTAGGAATTACAACGTATTAATTTCAATAAGAAATCCCCAATGTTACTCCATGGGAGGGGTAGGCCTCTCAGTTGGGAGAAAACGAATTTGGTAGTTTTTCACTACTAGAACTTGTAAAATTTAAAAATACATGCCCTACCTTTCAATTACACAGCAATCTGCCCTATGGGCTACCTAGAGTCTACCTTCGGGTGACTTTTATGGAGAGTTTAAAGCCTGGCAAGGGGTTTCAAATGCCAAGTCGACATGGCACTGGGACACTGCCTTCAGGCAGCAATGGCAAGCCTGGGACAACTTTTAAGGTGCTACTTAAATGGGTGGCACAATAAGTGTTGCAGGCCCACTGGTGTAGTACGGGCAGTTCCTTTTGCAGGCCGCGGTCAGGCCGGCAGTCTGTGTCCCAGGACCCCGGAACCGCGGGGCCCGTCTTTTGTTGGCCTGGCTTTTCATGCCGTGATGCGGCCCAGGAGTCGTGTTTTGAGCTCCGGTTTGCGCAATGTCCCCTGGCAGCCTCCCTGACCTTTCCCCTTCACTTACCTACTCAGTTCTTTTTCCTTCTTTCTTCTTGGGTCTCCATATTGTCTTCCGTCTTGGGGGTGATCCTTGCTCCTGTTTCCAGTTTTTCTACTCGCTCCTGCTTTTTCCCCTACAAAATTGACTTCTATTTTTTGCCTTTTTCATTGTTTTTTTTTCTCTTTTTCAGGAGTTCCTGTGATAGAGATTTTTCCCCATTCCTTGGGTTTTTCCTCTAGGACTCCTTCTGGAGGGTATGGTCTGCCTTGGCATTTTCTCTAGTCAGCAGCACCTTGCCTACTAGAAGGGGGTCGCCCTAATCTTTGCAAGTCCAGAACCAGTAAGAAACTAGGCGTTCCTCCTAGCACTGCAGCCTACTGTGTTAAGAGATGTGCAGACCGTCACAACTGCTAGCATTTAATTTATAGGCCCTTAGTATATGGTATAAAATTCTACAATGGACTTACATGTAAATTAAATAGGCCAATCAGTTATATGCCAATCAAACCATGTTTAGGAGAGTGAGCACATGCACTTTAGCACTGGGTAGCAGTGGTAAAGTGCACAGAGTCCTAAGGCCAACAGAGCAAAAGTCCAAACAGGATGGAGGCAAGCAGGCAAAAAAGGTTGGGGGAAGACCACAATAAGGCTGACAGGTTAAATTGAGACATCAGTGAAGTTTTGTTGCAAGCGCAAGAAGAGGACTGCCTGGAACATCAATTCTTCGGTCTCTTGTTATATTCCGAAAGAAACTATTCAGTATTGGAACAGGAGCTCTTGGCAATGAATTTGGCAAAAATGGTTGGAGGAAGATCGCCATAAGGTGGACAGGTCTAACAGATGCCTCAAATTGAGCGGTCTGGGCAGTTTTGTTGAAAGCGCAAGAAAAGGACTGCCTGGAACATCCATTCTTCTATCTTTATCATATCTTTTCAGATTCTGAAAGAAACTATACCTTATTGGAACAGGAGCGCTTGGCCATGAAGTTGGCCTGTAGTGAGTGTAGACAATTCCTAATGGGAACAAGAGAATCCTTCAAAATTAGAACAGACCATTGAAATCTTCAGTGTCTTTGCAACTTGCAATATAGCAATAGTCGCCAGGCACGATGAGCCTGTTTTTTAAACCAGTATGATTCATCACTGTCTATATTCCTGACTCCAAGAACATCTTGACTGATGCTCTTTCCTGTAGATATCCTAAATCATTGACCACCTTTGATCAGATCAAAATTCTCTAGTCCCTCAATGTATTATTGGAGCTACACATTTTTTCTTGGACAGAGTACTATCTAGTTATACTACAATTATGCAGGAAAACTGGATCTCTTTACTTGGACAAATTCAAAATCTAGGAAAATACTATTTCAAGGGCAAGGCCTTATTCATACCCACTAAAGGTTTACAACCTGAAGTTCTTAAAATGTGCCATGACTCCCCCATAGCTGGACATCAAGGCACCAAATCCACCCTGGAATCAATACCTGGTGTCTTTAGGTGGCCTTCTGTACGTAGCAACACAGAACAATGTCTCCTCTTATCCAATCTGTGCCCATAGTAAGCCTTCTCATACCCGACCTTTAGGTTTGCTACATCCTTTTCCCATTCTACCTCCACCCTGCACACCTTATCAACTGACCTCATTACAGCATTGCCCCTTTCTGCAGGGAATTAAGTCATAATGGTAACACTGGATTCCTTTTCTAAGATGGCACATTTTACTACTCTAAATATATGCTACTGGCTGAAGCTGTGGTATAGCTCTTTATACATGAAATATTTCACATACATGCCCTTCCCCAGGTAATCGTGTTTGATCAAGATCCATGGTATATATCTTGGTTTTGGAAACATTTTTGCAAGTCCCTGCACATCGAGGCTGTGCAGTCCCCTGGTTTCCATCCACAAACCAATGGCCAGACAGAACATCTCAACCACAGTCTAGAAATATACTTCTGATGTTTTTGCAATTCTGCTCAGAGACTGGTCCATCTTTTTGCATATACTGCGGGCTATGATGTGGCCTGCACCTCGCTCAACTGCTTTCCTAGTGTCTCGCTCTATTCAACAGGACATGCCTTTCACTTCCCTGAGGGGCTGTGGCAATGCCCGCAGCCCGCCATGAGTGACGATGAGCATTTCTTCACAATGGCCAGCCCGCAGGTGCAGTCTCTGGTTATCCTCTCCCTGAGGGGGGGGGCAAGCTGGAAACCACCAGTCTTCCTTCCCAGAATCCCTAGGGACGTTCAAGGGTTTTATAGTTTCCCTGTCCTTGACTGAAGCCTCTCCTTTGGTTTCCTTGGTTTTCTTCCCAATCCAATATAGCAGCGCCATTCTCGGGTGTAACTTCCTATCCTGAGGTTAAAGAGGGGTTGGATTTTCTTTATCCTTGCTTTGCAACACTTCTTCTCTCCTAATGGTAGGTTCCATGCTCCTGTTTATCTTCCTCACTCCTTCTGGTGTGTTCCATGCTCCAGTTGGTACCCTTTGCTTCTGTTGGGGTCTCTTCTTTCTTGAAGATGTCTTCAGTGGTGCTCCTGTGACCTGTACCTGCCCGCTGGGTCTACTTTGTCCACCCTTGTCATCTTGGAGCCCTGCTATCTTCGGTGGAGCTTTTTATCCTTTGTGTTTTTTCTTCCTTGGCGCTCCTTCTGGAAG
Source organism: Pleurodeles waltl (assembly GCF_031143425.1). NCBI lineage: Eukaryota > Metazoa > Chordata > Amphibia > Caudata > Salamandridae > Pleurodeles > Pleurodeles waltl. Next base: position 705,588,454 of record NC_090450.1, read on the forward strand.
GCACTACCTGCTTAGGCACTTAGGCCCTCATTCTGACCTTGGCGGGCGGCGGAGGCCGCCCGCCAAAGTCCCGCCGTCAGATTACCGTTCTGCGGTCGAAAGACCGCGGCGGTAATTCTGACTTTCCCGCTGGGCTGGCGGGCGGTCGCCTTCAGACCGCCCGCCAGCCCAGCGGGAAAGAGGCTTCCACGATGAAGCCGGCTCGGAATCGAGCCGGCGGAGTGGAAGCTGTGCGACGGGTGCAGTTGCACCCGTCGCGTATTTCACTGTCTGCGTAGCAGACAGTGAAATACATGTAGGGGCCCTCTTACGGGGGCCCCTGCAATGCCCATGCCAGTGGCATGGGCACTGCAGGGGCCCCCAGGGGCCCCGCGACCCCCCCTACCGCCATCCGGATCCCGGCGGTCGGACCACCGGGATCTGGATGGCGGTAGGGGGGGTCGGAATCCCCGCGGCGGTGCAGCAAGCTGCGCCGCCGTGGAGGATTCAATGGGGCGGCGGTACACTGGCGGGAGCCCGCCAGTGGTGCCGGTCCGACCGCGGCTTTACCGCCGCGGTCGGAATCCCCATTGGAGCACCGCCGGCCTGTCGGCGGTGCTCCCGCGGTCCTCCGCCCTGGCGGTCAAAGACCGCCAGGGTCAGAATGACCACCTTAATGTGTCAGTTGCATTGTGGCTGCTCAAAGGGGTGGCTGATTTCTCTGGCAGACCAAGACGGTCAAGAACTGGGCTCTAAGATCTACTTCTTGTCCCAGGCCAAGAGTCAGAGGTTCCTTTCCGGAGAGGCCTGACACTCCATCCCAAGGGAAGCCAAGGTTCAAAACTCCAGTATTTGTCCATCAAATTCTTGGCTCCAGGCACAGGGGCATGAATTGTATATTCTCTCTACATAGGTACCTCCACAGCTCCTTACCTGCTAGATCTGGAATCTACCTCCATTATGCTTTCCAACACTTAACTGTTATTGGTCGTTATTGTGAGCATCTGATTCGAGGATGGAAGTCCAGCTGGGTGTGAGCCTCAAAGGTACTTGAAAGCCAGTAGGGCATTGGTATGTTAACAGACAATATGGGGTGGAGCATTCTCAGAGGCCCACCATGAGATTGCTGCAAAACATGTACACAATGGACAATCTATAGTACAGATTATAATTACGCACCCTGAGAAGATTGTGAGATTCTCTTAAATACACCCCAAATAGATCTAGGGTAGCTTATGTTCCACCCAGAATGCATATTGTGAGCAGAAGGTATGTGGTCCAGCAGTTCGGGGTGGACAATTCTATTTGCATATGGTTGGTCCCTGGTTGTATTGGCACAGTGATAAAAAATCCAATGGATTGCGATGTGGTTTAGAACAGTTACCAGTGGCTGTGGTCACCTATTTGTTTTTCTGAGGGTGGGTCCACCTGGATGACAGAATCAAAAGTGTTTTAAGGACGCCTCACATGAGTAAAGTTAGAGACTTTGTACACTCAGAACACCACAGTTATGTCAGACTCACAGGACTATCATCTTCCCAACTATGGTAGCCAAGTGCAAGCTGACAACCATTTAGTGGTGGGGAAAGTTTCTCGCAGCTCATGGGAATGCAAGTCCCCTGGCAGTTTTTGCAGATACAATATTAACTATGTTGCTGTACTGTGAAACCACCCTTCATAGAGGGGGGAGATTGGCAAGGAAATGACAGACTTCGATGTATCCCGGATTCTGAGAATGGAGGTACATATACACATTTGTGCATACCTGCAAACTTATAAATTTAACCGTGTGAGGAGGGGTGGGGCCTTAGAGGGAGCAGGGCTTCATGTGACAGCTACTTTAGAGGCGCTTTGTCCTCCACTAATTCCCTAACCTACAAAAAAAAAAAAAAAAAAGTCTCTAAGGCTGTCACCAATGTCCTGGGGTGTTCTCTAACCCCTTAATAGACATTGGCTGCTTACAACCTCCGAAGACAGGCTGGAAATCCGCTGTTTGCATTGGGTTCCAGTTTGCCTTCCCTGCTACCAAGTGATTTAGGCTCCTCATCGGATGACCATGTAAAGACGAGCCAAAATTGTGTGACACACGGTAACACCATGTGAGTTGGCAGGTATGATTGTGGATGGCAAATGTTTGACGGCAGTGGACCCGGGCCTGAGAGAGTGAAAGCCCAGCATGTACCTATACATAGTGCAGCACGTGCAGTGAGACCAGACCATGTTGTCCTGAAAAGCCCTCTGCACCCAATTATACATGTTTTTTTGCTACTAAACCAGATACAATGAGTAACAGTGCCTTTATTAGTGATTTTAGAGGCGAGGGCCCACAATAGGCCACAGATAAAACTGTTGGGTAGCCTTCAACTAGCAATCGTAAAGTGTGTGTGCAAGTGCGCATGTGTCTGTTTGCGTACATTTAATTAAGCACTCACGCATATCCTTAAGATGTTTAAATATGAGTCTGTATGTATTTTGGTAGATACAGATACGTACACATACAAAATCGTATTTTAAGTTTATAACTAAACATAAAGGCTCGTATTTCCTTGTCGCTTCTTTTCAGTGAAAAGGGGTTAGATAAAATAAAATGCGTGGCAAGGTGCGGTGCCTGGTTATTCTTTGGCATTCCCCAGCTTTGCTGTAGGGGAGCGGGCAGAACTAATGGAGCTGGTTCCCGGCCCTCACCTGCTCCTCTCCAGAGACGTCCCTGGGTATGGAGGGGGCTTGTTTCCCTGCATTAGGGCCCATGGCACCCGTGCTACGCCCCTGCGACTGCAACCTGTGTACCCTCTGACGTCTGCAAGGACTGGCCTGGCTCTTCGTTTGGAGAAGTTGACCTGGCTGTACAAGGTCTGTGGGAGCGAATCAGGGAGTGGAGGTGTTTATAGGCACAAAAACCGTATCAACCACGCACAGGAGGGCTTGGCTGAAGTAGGACTGGGTACTTTCCTGGAACGAGGGCCGGCGGGTTGAGTTAAGACTGTATTTCTGGCGCATCTACGCATAACATGAGCCGCCTTGTTCGGATCGCACACCTATGTGAGGGATGAGAACAGGGTGCAGGCCGCGGGGGTCTCTGCTCTCTCCTCACTCGTGTTTGTTTGCTGTAGCCGTGACAAACAGTGCCCAGCCGCCCTGGCAACAAGCCAACTCCATGCCCAGAGGCGCGGCAGGGGGAACGTAACCGGGGCCGCGGTGGGGAGCGCGGCGCCGAGGAACAGAATGTGCCCCAGCAGCGGGGCGGGGCAGAGCGGAGGGGATCCACCGGCAGCAGGGGAAGGGCGGAGGGCCTCCGGGCCAGGGTTCAAGTTCAAAGGAGGCGCCAGGTGAAAGGCCACCCCAGCAAGTCGCGACTAGACCACGGTTTAAGCGCTCTAGAGCTAGATACCTACGGCACCCACACAACCAGGAGCGTAAATACGGGCCCAAGCGGCGCAAGGGACCCAACACTTCGATGGGGGCCCAGTGCTCTAGGTCCCCCGAGTCTGCCCAAATGCAAGCATATCTTTGAGGTGTGGGACTCTCGGTCCCCTGGGGGTGGGGGGGGGGGGGGGCGTCGTGCGAGAGTATAAGAGTGTGTCTCTAGTAAGGGTACGTACAATCATTAAAAAACACACGCACACGCACGCACGCATTTGTACAAAGACATAGGTAATGTATGTTTAGGAGATGGCATTGAAACGACATGTTATTTCAAACAAGTGTAGTAAGAAATAACGTGAAACATGTATTACTGTTGTGCAAAGAGCAAAGTTTCTGTGTGTCATAGGAGACGCTTTCATTATCTACTTCTTTTGTGTTTAAAGAAGGAACCAACTGGTTGTAGCCAACAATACCCTGCCAGGGAGATTTTATTTCCCTGCACTTTGTACTCTAATTCTGTCAAAACACATTTTTATGATTTCTTCAGAAGGAAAAAACAGCATATCATGTATAAAGACAACACACTGTAAATCATTTGGTATATCTGGGTATGTGAGTAGACTGGAGGCTTTTATTTTCGTGGTTGTAACTTTCTCCTCCATGATTGTCTTGATGGAGGATTGGAGTGGAGGTGGATTAAGGTGTAGGTCAGGTGACAGTACTGTACTGATAGAAGTAGCTTCCCTTGGTTTGTTCTTCCACTTTAATGAACTCAGTAGATCTTCAGTATTGCCCGAAGGAGAAACATGAGCTTTTTATCACTTCAAGCTCCGTCATCGCTCGAAGAAAGCAGAAGATTTCATTAGCTTGGTTTTTGGCTCGAGTATGCATTGTGCAAGATGAAACTTTTTTATACATGTGCCAGCCTGGTGGTATCCCATACTGTCAATCTTATAAACGCAAACCATTTGGGTTGTGTTATAGTTTCCAGTGTATAGAGTCGCGCGTGCTGCTGGAATGACGACGCAGACTCTGTTGGGACGGTTTATAACTGCTCTCTATTACTTTTATCGCTCAGCGTAAAAAGACCACTTCCTGCACCCTGGACCCCTTTTTATTGCCTCGCCTACGTAATCTAGGACACGCTCACTGAAGCGCGAAGTCACAGGGGTGATGCTTATTACCCCTGACAACACCCACTCCTACGTCAACACTACATTCCTCCCAAACGGGAGAAAACAAACAAACAGAAAAGCAAAGATACTGAAACAGGAGATCATCCAAAACCCCAAGGCACTTAAGTCAGTGTTGGACGGTGCGGTGGTGCCAGCGTCTCTCGGGTGCCAGGATCAGTCCAAAGCGAAATCCACATTGGGGCCGGAAAAGACACTTGTCCCTGGTGGCTCCTTGTAGGCTTTTCGACGGTGGACTTCTCTCGGTCATCCGTGTTCCGGGGAGGTGTTGGGATTTCCCCTGGATCGGCCCTGGTGCCAGTCATGACGGCACCACCATTCGTAAAGTCCTGAAGGGTGGGGTGAAGAAGACGTTTGAACTGTGTGACATTTCGGGTTACAGTCTCCACCCCCCTGCGGGCTGTCTCCATGGTACCTTTCACTGCAGTCACTGTCCGTTGTTGCGCCTCAAAGGGTAAACGGAACTTGCCCCCTGGGTGGTGGCCTTTAACCAGGATGGCCACTCCTACTTGGACATGAGCCATTCGAGTCCTCTGCTTCCGAGAAACATAGGCATTGGTGTGAGTCCTCCTTGCTGTAGACTGTCTCTGGGGCGGCGGCTGGGCTGACCACGAGGGGTGGTGTGGAATGGTGTCCGTTACTGTTCTTCCAAATCAGAGTTGGCTTGGGGTCACACCGGTGGTAGCGTGAGGGGTGACTCGGTACTCCCAGAGGAAGGTATATATGGCACTCTCGATGTTCCTGAACTCTGCCGGGGCAATGCAGATTACTTTGCTCAACGTTTCGACGAAACGCTCTACCTCCCCGTGCGCCTGTGGCCATCGGGGCGTGGTCCGGCGATGCTTCGTATTGGTAGACATCAGAAAATCATCCCATTCCCGGCTGTTGAACGGGGGCCCGTTATCCATGCGTGTTTCTCTGAAAAGGCCGTGGGTGGTTATCAGTTTCTCCATTTTCTGAATGACTAGGGACGCAGATGTAGACTGCACCAACTCTACCTCGGGGTTTCGCGAGATGTCATCTACCACCACTACCATGTACGAGCCGTCAGGCAGGCTCCAGAAGTCGGCACTAACCCTTTGCCACGGGGCTGAGGGGCCTTCTTCCATGATGACCAGGGTTGGGGGGCCCGGGGCCCCGCTGGCTTGACAGACAAGGCATCCTCTGACAGTGTCCCCCACAAGCTGGTCTATCCCCGGAAACCAGACTTTGTTCCGGAGTCGGTTCTTTGATTTGACAATACCTTGGTGGGCCCCATGGTTAGGCTAGATGGTACCACCAGACGGAGCCCTCTCAGCAAACAGCCTTCCTCGCTCACTGAGAGTTTGTGCCTGACGTTGAACAGGGCTTGGAGTTTGGTTTGGGCATCGTCCGTGCAGAAGGTCTCCGGGAGCTGAAGTGGGCGCCAGTCCCCTGACTGGGTGGCTGTTATCACAAGCTGTAAGCATTCGTCCCGGCATGTGGCTTCCACTACTTCGTCGAGCGGTATGGGCAGGAGTCTGGCCCGCTTTATTATTAGCCGCACATATTCCTCCATCTCCTGAGTTTCCGCCACCTCTTGGGGGGTGGCCAAACAGGCATGGCGTGACAAGAAGTCGTCAGGGTTCCGCGTTCCCGGCTGGTACTCCACAGTAAAGTCAAACGATTGCAGCTGCAGTATCCATTTTTCGATTCTCGGGGTGGTTTCGATGAGGATCTTCTGAAGAGGGGCAGCAGCGGCTTGTGATCAGTTACCACAGAGAATGGTTTGCCATACAGAGGGAAGTGACTGCACCCTCAATGGATGGCAATGGCTTCCCGTTCGATCTGGGAGTACCTCTGCTCCGTGGGTATGAGTGTGCGGCTGGCAAAGGCAATGGGGGCCCACTCACCACAGTCTTGCTTTTGTGCTAGGACCGCACCCAGGCTTGTGGGGCTGGCATTGACAACCAGCTGCGCCTCTCGCCGGGGATCGAAAAACGCCAACGTTGTGTCTGTGGAGAGTGCGCCCTTGGTGGCTTGGAATGCATGCTCTTGTTCCACGGCCCATACCCATTTGTGGTCAGCTTGGGTGAATCGTGTCAGCGGGCCGGTGATGTCAGATAAGTTCTTCATAAATCGGCCACAATACGTGACCATCCCAAGGAAACTCCGGACTCCCGAAACAGATGTTGGAGCCGGGGCCTCTTAGATGTCTTTAACCTTGTGTGGGTCTGGGCCGAATCCGTGTTCGGAGAACCGGTACCCGAAGAAGCATATCTCCCACTTGAGGAAGTCGCACTTGTCTCTGTGGAGCGTCAGCCCGTGCTCCTGTAGCCTCACAAAAACTGCCATTAGCCTTCCCAGGTGGTCGTCAAGGGTTGGGGCATGTCCCAGAATGTCATCGCTCACATTGAGGACTCCCGGGAGCCCTTGGAGAACTTCTTTGATGATGTGTTAAAACACCTCTGCTGCACTGGAAATACCGAAACCGAGCCTCTTATATCTCCAGAGGCCGGTGTGGGTGGAGAAGGTGGTTATCGGCTGAGAGTCTGGGTGTAGTACGATCTGGTGGTACCCTGACCGGAGGTCCATTTTGGAGAACCACTGGGACCCGGACAGTTCACTCACGATGTCATCTATTGTCGGGGTCAAATGTTTCTCTCTTTTGATTGCCTGATTCGGCAGGCGCATGTCCACGCAGATCCGGACAGCTTCTCATTGTTTGGGCTTTTGCGCGACCACGGGGTCAGGCCTGATACCCTTTCGATGATGCCTGCCCGTTCCAGGAGCTGTAGTTCCCGTTCTACCTTTGGACGCAGGTGAAAAGCCACCCTCCGATGTCAGAGGGCTACAGGAGCCACTGATTTGTCTATGTGGAGCTGGAGGGGTGGTCCTTACAGGCAGCCAATGCCATCAAATAGAGAGCTGAACTCTTTCACTAAGTCCTCCAGAGCACCAACATGAATGCTGAACGCAAACTGTACCAGGTTAAGCTTTTGTGAGGTTTGGCAGGCCAGCAAAAACTCTGAACCTTTTTTGGATACGTAGACTCTGGTGGTTCTGCTGGTGTCGTCGTGGGCGACATCTGCGGTAAACACTCCAGCTATTTCTTTTGGTTGGGTGTTGCCAAACATGTAGACTTGCACTCGGGTTGGTTTGAGCAGCGGTGGTGGTTTGGATAGCCTCCGGTATTCGTCCATGGCCATAAGGTTTATTGAGACACCTGTGTCAACCAGCGCTGATATGGGCAGGCCTTGAAGGAGTATTTGGCACGTGGGTAGCCGCCAACCGCTGATGGTGGGCACAACATGGACTACCTGATGATCATTGTTCATGTCACCGTCCGAGTCTGAGGTCGGGACCACATCAATTGCTCCGACTGACCTCTTTTGTGTGGAAACCGCTGTCCTCGGCGTGGACCGGCAGACTTTCGTGAAGTGGTTGGCTTTACCACATGCACTGCAGGTTTTGCCCTGGGCAGGGCAGCTACCTGGGTGTGGTGTTGGTCCACCACACCATCTGCAGGGTCTGTCCCTTTGCCTCCCTTTGTAGCTTTCACCCTTCGCCTTCGGTGTGCTTGTGGTCACGGCATTGACTGGCTCCGGTTTGACTTGTACTACCGGTGCCTGCTCCATGTGTGTGGCGCGCACCTTCGACAGTTCCTGGGACCGTCCGAGAGTTAGGGAGCACATCCTGCAACAACCAAACATGCTGATGAGGGATATCCTGAGTTTCGATGAGGAGCATCCCTGGATGAACTGCGCCCGAATTTCGTCCTCTTCGTCGGGCAGTGTGCATGTGCTGGCTAGCTCCTTCAAGCGCGCATAGAAGATGTCAAATGTCGTAACAGGAATCGCTCGTAGTCCGGTTTTTGCCTGAGATTCAAAATGCAACGTGATTGCCCCTTTCAAAGTCTCATATGTGTGTGGACTTGCTTCTGTCACTGATGTGAACACTTTGTGGGTATCAGCCCCTCCGAGGTGTAGGAGAAGAGGCCTTTTTTGCTCAGCTCGGATGTCCAGAGCCTCCAAATAGGTTTCAAGGTGTTCCACCCATACCCTCCACCTGGCAGCCTGTGTGGGGTGGGGCTCCTGTGATGGTGAATGGCTCCAGTGGAGAGATGCCAGCCATAGCGAGGGAGCCTGCAGGCTGCTGGAAGGTGCCCCACTTGGTTAGCGTCTGGAGCTCCTGGCTTCCTCACCTCTTGGAATGGGTAGGGTTGTCTAACGCCGACAAGGGACTCCAGGGACGTCCACAGTGTGCAGCCAGGCAGGAGCAGTGAAGGAACATCCAAGGTCAGTGTGCTGCCAGAGGCATCGATGCAACTGTGATTCGTTGGGTGGGCAGTGAGCAGGCAATCTGCTCGAAGCATCTTCAGCCGTGAACATAAAATGCCCCGAGGACCTTGCGGGGCGTGGTGCTCACGTGGGCGTCGGCTGCGGCCCGTAGGCTGATGCAGGCAATGTTGTGAGGGCGTGGTGGGGGCTCGTAGGCTGCCGGCAGCAGACCTGCGCCTTACCTTAGGTGCAGCGGGAGGCTCGTCGATGGGCGGGCCCGGCCGGGCTTTCCTTTTGAGAGGGCCGTAGGCAGACGGCAGCAGATGCTCTGCATGCACCAGGCGAGATGCCAGGCAAAACGCAGCACAGGGGCAGAGCGGTGCCGCACGCTGTAAAAGCGAGCACTACCTCACACAGGTAGGCCCACCCTCTTTGCCACTTGTAGAGTCGCAGGTGCTGCTGGAATGACGACGCGGACTCTGTTGGGACGCTTTATAACCGCTCTCTTTATTACTGGTATCGATCAGCATAAAAAGACCACTTCCCGCGCCCTAGACCCCTTTTTATTGCCTCGCCTATGTAACCTAGGACGCGCTCACTGAAGTGACACCTATTACCCCGGACTCAACACGGAGGAGTGGGCTTGCCCACTCCACCGTCAACACTACATTCAGCATTTCATTTTCATGTCAGCAAGTCTGAGAATGTCCTACTTGATCAAGGCATTTTTCTTTAGTTTCTTTTTCCTCATCCTTTGAGGAGACATTTTTTCATGTGTGAGTTCTTTTTGGATGAAGATTGTCAAGCGGCAATTCTGGATTGGTAGGATGACGTATTTTATCAGTTTTGCAAAGTATAATAAATTAATCTTCACATACTTTCCTTAATTGTCTGGTAGGGGCAAGAGTCAGGTCTCGCTTATTAAAGTCAATGTAGAGGGATTTAGGCTTCTGAAAGGGAAGCATCAAAAATGTGAGTCACAAAAAGATGTTAACAAAAAAACGAACACCAAAAGCATTTGTAAAAAATTGTGAACAGGCAACGTCTTTTGAGGTATTACACAATATGTAATTAAACTGTTGCAGATGTGCACTCTAGGAACGTAGAGGATTTCAAAATTACAGCAAAGGTCCACTCCGGAGTAACAAACGTGAACCTTATTGCACCATATAGGTTTAAGCTGTCCATGTTATATTTCTGCAGCTGTGACAGAGGTGACTGTGGTAGTGTTTCTCTGCTATGTCAAAGAGCCCGTGGCTGGCTACCCGTATGAGCAGGGAAGGCTTCAGTAATACTGTAAGATTGAAAAAAAGTAATGACCGGCAGCTTCCACTCCAGTGGAATTTTCTGTGACCACTGAATATATTGACCCCCATGGAGAATATCTGAGCTGGGAATTTAGCACCTGCAGCCTTCTTACCTGTATGCACAACAAGCTCTAAATAACCTTAAGTCACTTCGCGTAAGGCTACAGTGAAATAGTATAAATGCTTCGCTTTGACACAAACTGCTCGGTGGAGATTGCAACCGGTTTCACTGGCAAGACAGACAGTCAAAGTCCGGCAGCCGACTTACAGAGGCAACCTAGGGAACTGATTTACTGTATGTCTTTCTTGTGTTTGACATTTTGCTTACATTTGGTGAAAACTACGGTCCAGAGAGTTTATCCTGCTACTGCCTGACTATGGTTCCCAACTGTTCGAGGTGAACCTTTGAGTTGATTGATTCAACACATCTTTTACGGATGATACGTACTCCATGGATTTTCCGGAGTGCTTTAGACAGATGACCACCATATTGAGGAGTCTTGCGAATCCCTTTTTAGGTCGCAACTTCGACATTCCACCCTTGGTGGTCTTATGATTTTCTCTAACCATGATTATCTGTGAGACAGGCAACAGTATCCACTTTGTCTAGTACTAGGATATCTAGCTTGGGTGTTGGGCCAGTGTTTTTATGCAGTTCTGTATCTTTACACCAGTTTAACACTAAAGTTAAAGATGCAGCACTCACAGGATTCCGTCAATCTTCTTTTATTTGATAAAAGAAAACCCCACCAACGCATTTCAACCTTCCCGGTCTTTATCATACACATATATATATATATTGCACTTCCCCGAGTACTGTCTTGTCTGCACTAATTTCACTTCGGATTGTCCCTGTAAATTGTTATAGAAATAACTTCATATGTAAGAGTAAGAGAGCTTGACTATTCATTTAATCAATATGTGTACAATTGCCACTTTATTGACACTAAGTTTTTCCTGGACTAGTTTTATTACCCGTGATTGATTACATATGGTAATGTTATGAAACAGTCTCAAATGGCCCATTTTATGTTTCTTACGATTACCCCAGTCCAGTTGGGCATACAGGGTTTAGCTCTTGTATACATTATATATAGTCTGGCAGCCAGCAAAACAATAGAGCTTGTGATGACACTGCAGTGCTGCTGCTGAAAAGTCTGTTTTATTTGTGACAGATATTGGTGTGACTCACCCTTCTGAGAGAAAACTGGTTTCCAGAGGCATACCAGAAAGATATCTCAAATCGTCTAAAGAACCTCAGAGCCACTAGCATCATCACTTGGCTTTGCATTCCTTATTTATCACCCAATAGGAGGTCGCACTGATGCTAAAATGCAACCGTAGGGCGCTTGTGGACCGTCACCAACTCAGAAACTGAATTATGCCAGGTCAGTAGATCTTGCCACAAAGGGATGGTGCACTAGACTGCCTAAATAATGAGTTGCTTGTTCTGGGGACTCAATTTGCATCGTTGTTAATCCCAAATATCAACCATTGTGAGGGACTAAGGCATTCAAATTCCGTCTATCTTAAAAGAGTTCTACCAGATGGCACTCTCAGAAACCCTTCATACCAAAGACCATAGCTAGGAGTCACCAAAAGAAATTTCCAAACAAAATCATCAACAGTGTGTCAAGCGTCTGTGTATGTACAAAATCATTAGAGTGATTTAAGTAAAATTTCCCCTCAGTTATGCACAAGTTGGCGTGATTGAGCCAATACAATGGATAGTGTGTGTAAAAAAAAATGTAATCACAATTTTAGTTGAAACATACAAGCAGTGCCAACGATTGGTTACAGAGTACTTCCAAAGTATGTAAATGATGAATAAAGCTTTCTATTGGTTAGAGTGGACATCGCATTAGATTTCAGGTTGAAATCACCGGGCCAGTTTGATTTCAGAAGTAACTTAAGTCATTAAGAAATCCCTTATGGCAGTACCACTTTCTATTTGGGGTGGAGCCTTGTGTGAACAGATTATGAAAAAAGCATTGGCAAAGCCACTGGGTCTCGCCTATACATGTTGCACTGCAGCACAGGCTCCTGTGCAACATGGCTTAAAGTTAAGGAAAAAAAGCACTATGACCAGACCAGCGTTGACTATGTCATAGGGCTTTTTTGAAAGCCATGTTGCACAGCAACTGAGCTGCTGTACAATAGGTTTAAAAAAAAGCACAAAGGGATGGAAGCAACATGAAGGAAGCTGGGGGTAAGAGGTTGGGAGCAACAACAACAGAAAGGGGAGGAGGGCAGTATGGGGAAAGGAGGGGGGAGAAGAAATAGTACTTGAATCACAGTGGAGCAGAGCATGGACAATCATTAAGTTGAATTAATCTGTGCTTGGTCCATGCTCTACTGAAAGGAACAAAAGGTGACGCTTCGTCTGCGCAGGCCTGTTAGGATTCAACAATGAGGAGTGACAGCAACGCCAATGAGTGGTAAATAATGGGAGGGCTGGAGGCCCTTTACTGTACACAATATGTCTCGCAAGGGATAATGCATGCAGCGCTTGCACTGTTGCAGACTCAACCTAAAAAAACTAATGACTAGGCAGCACTGTGCTGAAGTTTTGAGACTGGAGGATCCCCGTGCTAGAATTTAACCAGAGGATTAAAAATGACCAAGTAGCGATATTGTCTAGAGTTGCTGTATAACCTAGACAGTCTTGCCTCAAAACCAGAAAAAGATTACAGGTTTATGACTTTTCCAAAAAAAATCACAAATGGGGCACACAAAGTACTTCATAGGAAGCAAATAGATGTCTACAGAGAAAGACTAGACTGTATTTCAACGATCTGTGAAATCAGAGACTGTTTCTGGAAGTAACTAATTTCAGTAGAACAATTAGACACAACCTGACAACTTTGATAGGAATAAATAATAACCAGGAAATTTAAATAATTAAAGCAAACCAAACCTCAAATGTGCAGTTGTGGAACTAGGGGCCATATGTACAAACACATTTTCCCATAGACACAGAATGGGTAAAAACCTTTCATACATCTGGCCCCTAGATTATTAAAAATTGAGTACATCTACTTACTTCAACACAGATAAGGTATAACGTTCATCACATTTTTGTAGATTATTTACAATAAATGCGGTGAAAAGCTTGGAAGATGCAGTGGCAGCCCTTCAACCAAACAGAAGGAACAAGGCTGTCACCTTGCACATCGCCAAACCAAATGCAACCTGTCAGATACAACGTTCTTTGAAGAAGCTTGAGTATCTGCAGATGTACACATATATGCCTACAAGTCTGACATTTTCAGTTGAATGCAGTATTGTGTGGCTACTTGTAACATGGATACTATGGGCAACCAAGTTTTCTTGTAAATTTGTCAGTTAACCAAGTGTCAGATGTATTAGACAACTTACATTTTCACAGAACACAAAATTAAAGATGGTGGAATACGGATAACCTAAGCAAAAGGTAAAAAAAGATTACACAGATAAAAAAAAAACGAACGGAAAGGAATACCTAAAGAGCTAATAGTAATAAACCATATTTTGGATGATTTGGAGATAGGAGAAAAGTACCAGGGCTGATTTGTAATACTTAAATAATCACGTATCATAATGCTTGAGAAGTTGTTTAAATAAAACTCTCTGAAGCAAGACTGCGTCTTCCCTTTGCATAGCTTGTAGGCCATAGTGTGAGAAAGTAGCCTCTTTCTAGCCTTGTTACCCCCACTTTTGGCCTGTTTGTGAGTATATGTCAGGGTGTTTTCACTGTCTCACTGGGATCCTGCTAGCCAGGGCCCGGTGCTCATAGTGAAAACCCTATGTTGTCAGTATGTTTTTTATGTGTCACTGGGACCCTGCTAGCCAGGACCCCAGTGCTCATAAGTTTGTGGCCTATATGTATGTGTTCCCTGTGTGATGCCTAACTGTCTCACTGAGGCTCTGCTTACCAGAACCTCAGTGGTTATGCTCTCTCTGCTTTCCAAATTGTCACTAACAGGCTAGTGACCAATTTCACCAATTCACATTGGCATACCGGAACACCCTTCTAATTCCCTAGTATATGGTACTCAGGTACCCAGGGTATTGGGGTTCCAGGAGATTCCTATGGGCTGCAGCATTTCTTTTGCCACCCATAGGGAGATCGGACTATTCTTACACAGGCCTGCCAGTGCAGCCTGAGTGAAATAACGTCCATGTTATTTCACAGCCATTTACCACTGCACTTAGGTAACTTATAAGTCACCTATATGTCTAACCTTCACCTGGTGAAGGTTGGGTGCAAAGTTACTTAGTGTGTGGGCACCCTGGCACTAGCCAAGGTGCCCCCACATCGTTCAGTGCAAATTCCCCGGACTTTGTGAGTGCGGGGACACCATTACATGTGTGCACTGTACATAGGTCTCTACCTATGTACAGCGTCACAATGGTAACTCCGAACATGGCCATGTAATATGTTTAGGATCATGGAATTGTCTGGCATTGGGGGGACAATTCCATGATCCCCCGGGTCTCTAGCACAGAACCCGGGTACTGCCAAACTGCCTTTCCCGGGGTTTCACTGCAGCTGCTGCTGCTGCCAACCCCTCAGACAGGTTTCTGCCCTCCTGGGGTCCAACCAGGCCTGGCCCAGGAAGGCAGAACAAAGGACTTCCTCAGAGAGAGGGTGTTACACCTTCTCCCTTTGGAAATAGGTGTCAGGGCTGGGGAGGAGTAGCCTCCCCCAGCCTCTGGAAATGCTTTGATGGGCACAGAAGGTGCCCATCTCTGCATAAGTCAGTCTACACCGGTTCAGGGATCCCCAGCCCTGCTCTGGCATGAACTGGACAAAGGAAAGGGGATGGCAGAGTCCCAGACCTCTGCCATCTTGGATTCAGAGGTGTGCTGGCACACTGGACTGCTCTGAGTGGCCAGGGCCAGTAGGTAACGTCAGAGACTCCTTCTGATAGGCTCTTACCTTTCTTACTAGCCTATCCTCCTTCCTAAGTAGCCAAACCTTCTTTGCTGGCTATTTAGGGTCTCTGCTTTGGGGAATTATTCAGATACCAAATGCAAGAGCTCACCAGAGTTCTTCTGCATCTCCCTCTTCACCTTCTACCAAAGGATCGACCGCTGACTGCTCAGGACGCCTGCAAAACCGCAACAAAGTAGCAAAGACGACTACTGCAACCTTGTATCGCTTCATCCTGCCGGCTTTCTCGCCTGTTTCCTGGTGGTGCATCCTCTGGGGGTAGCCTGCCTCTTCTTGCACCAGGAGCTCTGAAGAAATCTCCCGTGGGTCGACGGAATCTTCCCCTGCAACCGCAGGCAACAAAAGACTGCATCACCGGTCCTCTGGGTCCCCTCTCAGCACAACGAGCGTGGTCCCTGGAACTCAGCAACTCTGTCCAAGTGACTCCCACAGTCCAGTGACTCTTCAGTCCAAGTTTGGTGGAGGTAAGTGATTGCCTCCCCACGCTAGATTGCATTGCTGGGTACCGCGTGATTTGCAGCTGCCCTGGCTCCTGTGCACTCTTCCAGGATTTCCTTCGTGCACAGCCAAGCCTGGGTCCCCGACACTCTAGCCTGCAGTGCACAACCTTCTGAGTTGTCCTCAGGTGTCGTGGGACTCCCTTTTCTGACTTCGGGTGGACTCAGGTTCACTCCTCTTCTAAGTGCCTGATCCAGTACTTCTGCGGGTGCTGTCTGCTTCTGTGAGGGCTCCCTGACTTGCTGGGCGCCCCCTCTGTCTCCTCATCCAAGTGGCGACATCCTGGTCCCTCCTGAGCCACAGCAGCATCCAAAAACCCTAACCGCGACCCTTGCAGCTAGCAAGGCTTGTTTACGGTCTTTCTGCGTGGGAACACCTCTGCAAGCTTCTTCACGACGTGGGACATCCATCCTCCAAAGGGGAAGTTCCTAGTCCTCTTCGTTCTTGCAGAACACAAAGCTTCTTCCATCCGGTGGCAGCTTCCTTGCACCCTCAGCTGGCATTTCCTGTGCATCTGCCCACTCTCGACACGGTCGCGACTCTTGGACTTGGTCCCCTTGTCTTACAGGTACTCAGGTCCGGAAATCCACTGTTGTTGCATTGCTGGTGTTGGTCTTCCTTGCCGAAGCCCCCTATCACGACTTCTGTGCTCTCTGGGGGTTGTAGGTGCACTTTACACCTACCTTACAGGGTCTTGGGGTGGGCTATTTTTCTAACCCTCACTGTTTTCTTAGTCCCAGCGACCCTCTACAAGCTCACATAGGTTTGGGGTCCATTCGTGGTTCGCATTCCACTTTTGGAGTATATGGTTTGTGTTGCCCCTATACCTATGTGCTCCGATTACAATCTATTGTAACTTTACACTGCTTGCATTACTTCCTTTTGCTATTACTGCATATTTTTGGTATTGTGTACATATATCTTGTGTATATTTGGCATCCTCATACTGAGGGTACTCACTGAGATACTTTTGGCATATTGTCATAAAAATAAAGTACCTTTATTTTTAGTATATCTGTGTATTGTGTTTTCTTATGATATTGTGCATATGACACCAGTGGTATAGTA
The DNA here is from genome assembly GCF_031143425.1 of Pleurodeles waltl. NCBI lineage: Eukaryota > Metazoa > Chordata > Amphibia > Caudata > Salamandridae > Pleurodeles > Pleurodeles waltl. The sequence continues at coordinate 705,605,036 of NC_090450.1, forward strand.
GGAGCTTTGCATGTCTCCTAGTTCAGCCTAAGCTGCTCTGCTATAGCTACCTTCTATCAGCCTAAGCTGCTCGAAACACCTCTTCTACACTAATAAGGGATAACTGGACCTGGCACAAGGTGTAAGTACCTCTGGTACCCACTACAAGCCAGGCCAGCCTCCTACACATAGAAAGCAAAAACTTAAACCTAAAAACATATTCCTAAAAACATATCGTGTATCTACTCGAATCAGAGTCAAAAGCCATGACATAGGCACCTACTAAATGAACTACCAAATCCTTCTATTGGGCCAGAGTTCACACGTGCAGAAATATATACCCCATTTATTAAAGAAATGACAAGGGACCAAAAACATCCTTTTAAAGTAAGCAAAGAGAAAAGTGGGAATTAACTCCATGCCCTGTATTAAGAACCTAAAAAAGGCACACTGAAGGAGTTGCACAGGCCGCTAAAGTTGCCTCTCACCATGCTGCAAGAGCTTTCCAAGAACTCAAGGTGCTTCTGAAAAGTGTTAGATCCACAAGCCAAAACAAAATTGCAACATTGGGTTCTGCTTTGAGGCTGCCTTCCTGAAGATCCTCATCAAAACGGCCCCATCTCTTGAAATCCCACTTCTGCAATTAGCTCCATGTTCACACAGACCACAGCTGGCTTAGGCAGCCTCGATCAGGATTTCGAACTCCTGTTGTAACAAGACTTCGGGCCTGATTTAGATTTTGGCAGATGGGTTACTCTGTCACAATAGAGATGGCTATCCCATCCTCTGAAATATAACTCTCATAGGAAATAATGGGATTTATATTTCGGCAGACGGAATATCCTTCACGGTTGTGACAGAGTAGATTGTCTGACGAAATCTAAATCAGGCCTTTAGTCAATAGGTGGCCACAATGCCATGAACAGCCCTTAATCTTCCATTGATACCAACCTATGTACTGCCTTCTAGAAACAATTTCACCGAGTTACTCTGTCTTGTGGAACTTTAATACTTTTCACTGCAGATCTTTAGTCTTGGGTGACAAGACTATTCTCTGAAGTGACTCCAGTTTGTTCTGCATCCCAAAAGAGCCATACTATGTCATCACTCCCGAACCCCTTTTTTTCTACATTATTTTCATCCATAGCACTAGGGCATCTGGTGGTATTCCAGAGAGGTAGAGGGATTGCTCACTTCCCACAGGAACCAAAGGACACCACCGTACATCACTTCACTGGTGACAAATATGTATTATTTGTGGGATTACATTCTTGTAAAGTATTGAGATTACCATGTATCCTTTTATGCCGTTACTAACTACAAGTAAAGGGCAATCCCTAGTCTCTTCACGCTGTTGCCAGTGGAATGTGACTTCCAGCCGAAGTGAAACATAATTGATTGTTTCCACATTGCTTCAGTTTTGGCGGGGCACACCCTACATTCCTGCATATTGGTATACCGGTGGAGCACAAATGCCAGGACCTCAACTCACAGGGTGCTGGTGTAAGCGTCACCGTAAACTTCTTCCAGAAACCAAAGGTGATGACTCCCTTATAAATTAAATCCCTGAAGGAACAATAGTCCTTTCAAATTGATTTTGCATTCACTTACCTAACTTAGGGCTCACAATCCTGGAGAGCAATGGTGGGCTCTCTTACTGCAGGAGTGCCACAACTAAGCATGTATAGCCTACGTATTTACTTGTCACTTGCTTATGCAGCAGGAAACAGCTGTTTCCAAATGCCTGGAAGGGGGATCAAGGCAAAGGGATGGGTATTGCATAATAGAAGCAGAAAGGCCAAGGTAAGTGAAAAGGAGGAGAGATAATCTGAACAGGTAGATCCAGATTTTCCCTTCCTCTACTAATGTCATGTTCACCTCAAATGGCCGGCAAAGAGTTCCATAAGGTAAAGAAAAAAGAAAAAAAAGCTTCGACCACTGTTTTAATCGTCAGAATCTTGGGACTTCCAGGAGCTTGAGGTTTGAAAAATACACATTTTCTATTCATTTTGTGTTTGGTGAGTCTGGACTTGAGGCACAAAGGATTCTTGTCATGATGGTTTCTGTGGGTGAAGCCCAGGGGATCGGCGTTTTAAAAGGATCTCTACTGGCAGCGTGTACCGCGCTTGCAAAGTTCCACTGTTGGGATCACACGGTAGGAATGAAGACGAGTTAGCTGCTTTTGTTATGAATGCTTTGAAGGGTGTTAGGCAGAGAAATGTGAATGGAATGAGCATAGTCCAAAGTGAGAAACTGAGCGTGGTTTCTCAACAGAAGAAGGTTGTAATAGCATGGTCTGACCAACTGATTTATTTGGGTTTTTGTAAGAAATGTTATCGTTAAGGCATTTCAGAAAGGCTGATCCAGAGCAATTGAAAGTCATAAATGGAAAATTGGCTTGCAGGGGGACACTCAAATGTAGGATTTCTATCTTTTGTTGATTAAGGCGAATTTGTAATGGACCATATATTCTTGTATTGCTTAGAGACACCCAGTCATGGTGAAAATAATAATTCTATGCTGATGCTGCCTGTTACCCTTACTTCCAGGAGTGAGCGACAGCTGATCAGCGTAATCACTCTGAAAGCTCTTTGTTATTTGAGCTAGGGACCTTATGCTCTCATGGTACTTCTAGAAGGAGAGCAACAGACTAGAGTGAGGAATTCTAAAATTGAATATTGGCTTTAAAGCAAGAAAGAGCCCATTTCATTTTAACTTGAGATCAGTTCGTGAAGAATTATTTTAAATCTTCAAGCATCAGGTCAGAGGTGGTGAGACCGTCTTTTAACCTGTTATATATAAGGTGGCAATCAACTGTAGGGACATTTACTGAGTGTAAGGGTGACTAAATGGCTTTCAGCCACTTCCTCATAGGTAGAATCCTGGAGTACAAGAATTGGTGCTAAGGGCGGAAGGATAGTGAAGAATTAGCGTGAAGAAAAGTGTCTGGGCTCAAAATAAGGCAGTAATGAAACCATTTAATCTTCAAACAAATATCCTGCCCAGACTTCTATGTTTCACCACAAAGGCCCTGCTACAGATCCCGCTCATCAGGTGAGCCAGTTGTGGTGGATAGAACATTTCATCTCCTGTGGCTGTAGCTCTCGAATGAACCACTAGGTGCAATGAACTTCCGATATAATGTTGTTCTACTGAATTCTTCTTTCTCAATTCTGGTTTGTCTCCATTTGTTGGTTTATGTTACATCTTTGTATTTGCCTCTCCTGGTTTCATGCTCCACCCACGCAGCAACTGCGCTTATTGTAAATACATTTAATAAAACACTCATCTACATGTGCGGTTTTTATCCTAGCATGAAATACATGCCTAAACACTGCAATGCCCGTGGTGATGAGCGTAGAAGAGTCCTGATCTTGGGTGCTTAAATCTGGCAATGGAGATGAACAGCTCAATTGTAGTGCCAGAAAACTGTGGTGAATGAGCACCTTCCTAGGCCGGCTGATTCCTCCATAAGGTTAGGTGGTGAGGCAGCAGCCACAAGGTGCTAAACATCCTTGCACTGTTCCGGTTTCTAATCCCACAAACCCATGGCTGGGGTGTTTGAATAAAGGGTATAACAAAGGGGGTTGACAGGGTATAGCAGTGACCTGACCAAAAGCCAAATTCACAAACCTGAGAGCTAGTGTCACGTAACTGTATATAATGAAATTAAAGTGATTGTCATCTGCTTTTTACTTAATGAAATAACTCCAAAAAAAAGAGTATAAAGTAGTCCCCATTCCACATTGGGAGACACATTGTGGTGTACTTTGAGGAGAGAATGGGAAAGACGACACCAGGGAAGAGAATAGAGTGGTAAGTAGAATGGAATAGAGTGAAGTGACTTGAGAGTTCGAAAAAGTGGGGGCTAAAAGCAGGAAAAGAGACCCAGACAAAATGAGAATGAACATCAAATATGATTTAAGAAGGGTGATGGGGGAAGCGAGACAGAGGAGACACCAACACAACCTCATAGAAAAGGTACAGTGAAAAGGAAGGGGTACTGTAAAAGGGGAGGCACAATGGAGGGAGGCCAGGAAGTTAGGGAATGAACAAGCATTTGAAATGGGTAAACATCCTTTTTTACGACTTTTTTATTACGAAAGTCGTGGTTAACGAAACCGTAACAACGCTTTTTTTAACCACGACTTCGTATTTTTGTGCCTTAACTACGTATGTTCTGAACAACGAACATGCGTGGTTAAGGTACAAAGAAGGGAGTTGGCGAAGGTAAGTGGTGGGTTTAGGTTTTGGGGTGGGGTTGGGGGGGGGGGTGGTCAGGGGGTTTTAGGTTTTGGGGGGGTGGGGCGTTTTTGGTTTTGGGGAGGGGGTGGGGGGTTTTAGGTTTTGGGGTGGGGTGTTTTTGGTTTTGGGGAGGGGGTGGAGGGTTAGGGGGTTTTAGGTTTTGGGGTGGGGTTGGGGCGTTTTTGGTTTTGGGGAGGGGGTGGGGGGTCAGGGGGTTTTAGGTTTTGGGGTGGGGTTTTAGGTTTTGGGGTGGGGTTGGGGGGGTGGGGTGAGGGATGTAGGGTGAATGGTGCCTATTGCTAATGATTTTATCAGGAATGCCTTTACAACGAAATATCGTTGTTAAAGCATTCGTGGTAAAATCATTAGTAAGGACGAGGTCGGTGTTCCGACCTTGTTGTTAAGGTTAGTAGTTGTTTTTAATTCGGTGTTCCGTCATATAATCTTTGAAATGCAACGGGTCTCCCGTTTGCTCGAGTTAGAGCTATTTGCATTTAAACGCCTAACTGGACTTTTCTTGTGACATAAACTGAAAAGTAAAACAGTTTCACATAAGCGAGCCCACGGCCATCATGAAGCGTGACAGATACACACAAAAGAAACAGAAGTTTGCTTACATTTAAACATATCAGCAAAAGTGCAATTATCCATGTAACCGGCAAAAGTGCAATTAGCCATCGTTGGACCTGGCCCTTTTTGCAGGGTCATCCCCAAACTTTTTGACTCCTTCCTCCTATTTTTCCTGACCTGTTTTTGTTGGCTTTAGGACTCTGGGCACTTTACCACTGCTAACCAGTGCTAAAGCGCATATGCTCTCTGTGTAAATTGTACTGTTGATTGGTTTATCCATGATTGGCATATCTGATTTACTAGCAAGTCCCTAGTAAAGTGCACTAGGGGTGTCCAGGGCCTGTATATCAAATGCTTCTAGTGGGCCTGCAGCACTGGTTGTGCCACTCACATAAGTAGCCCTGTAATGTCTCAGACCTGCCACTGCAGTGCCTGTGTGTGCAGTTTTAAACTGTAAATTCGACTTGGCCAGTGTACACACTTGCCATGCCTAACCCTTCCCTTTTCCTACATGTAAGACACCCCTAAGGTAGGCCCTAAATAGCCCCATGGGCAGGGTACAGTGTATGGTTAAGGTAGGGCATAGACTAATGTGTTTTATATGTCCTGACTGTGAAATACTGCCAAATTCGTTTTTCACTGTTGTAAGGCCTCTCTCTCTCTCTCATAGGTTAACCTGGGGGCTGCCTTTAAACATGATTAAAGCGTAGATTCCCTTTGGGAGCAGATAGACATGTGGAGTTTGGGATCTCTGGACTCACAATTTAAAAATACATATTTTAGTAAAGTTGATTTTAAGAGTGTGTGTTTGAAAATGCCACTTTTAGAAAGTGGGCATTTTCTTGCTAAACCATTCTGTGACTCTGCCTGTTTGTGGATTCCCTGTCTGGGTCAGTTTGACAGCTGGGCTGTTTCCACTTCTCTCTAGACAGTGACACAAAGGGGGCTGGGGTGTAGCCTCTATATCCTGATGAGCCATCTGTGCTAGGAGGGAAGGTAGGAGTATTCACTCACACCTGAAAGGGCTGTGCCTGCCCTCACACAATGCAGTCTCCAACCCCCTGGTGTGTGTGTGTCTGATGCCTTGCCTGGTCAAGGCAGGACTTCACAAGCAAGTGAAACTTTCCTTTGAAGTAAGCCTACTTCAAAGGCCAAAATGGCTATAAGAAGAGCACCCAAAACCACAGACTTCAGACACTTCTTGGGGTAGACACTCTACCTCACAGACACTTCTGGACAAGAAACCTGCTGGTGAAGAATCCCTGAACCAGACCTGCCAAGAGAAACTGCCTGGCCGCCCAAAGGACTCACCTGGACAGCTCTTCTGAGAGGGACTGCTGCCTTGCTGTTGCCCTGCTGCCTTGCTGCTCTCCTGCTGTGCTGAGAAGTGCTCTCCAACGGCTTGGATAGAGCTTGCCTCCTGTTTCCTGAAGTCTCAGGATCAAAAAAACCTTAACTTCTACAACTGGACTCCTTGTGTGGCGAAAATGTGACGCACAGCCTGCTAAAAATGACGCACAGTCTGCCCCGCGGTGACAAATTCAACGCACGCCGAACCAGAATGACGCAGCCCGACTTCACAACGAGAAGATTGATGCGGCGTCAGCGTATCAACAGGAAATTTGACGCACGGCCCACTGGATCGACGCACAGCTGAGCTGAAACGACGCAGCCTGACTCAGAGAGGAATCGATGCAGCGCCTGCAGTGCAGGAGAAATTTCCACGCAACGCCCACCGGATCAACGCAGGGCCTGTGACTTTGCTCCCCAAGACCTGGGTTCCACGCATCCACCCCGGAGTGTCCGAAAACCCAGCAACCCGTAGAGGATCCAAGTCCGCACACTGGAAATTGACGCAAAGTCTTCCTGTGCGTTAAAAATAACAACACAAGTCTGTGTGGGAAGGGGTGAAACCGATGCACCCCTCCTTGTTTTCCACGCATCACCTCCTCTGCGGTCCCTTGTGGAGATTTTGAACGCAAACCAGGTACTTTGTGCTTGCAAGAGACATTTATTGTTTTATATGTATCTCAATGTATGCTTAATGCCTTTTGATCGTTTTGACCTGCATTTATCCAGATAAATATTTTACATTTTTCTAAACACTGTGTGGTGTATTTTTGTGGTGCTATACTGTGTTATTGCATGATTTATTGCACAAATACTTTACACATTGCCTTCTATGTTAAACCTGACTGCTCAGTACCAAGCTACCAGAGGGTGGGCACAGGATAATTTGGATTGTGTGTGACTTACCGTGACTAGAGTGAGGGTCCTTGCTTGGACAGGGGGTAACCTGACTGCCAACCAAAGACCCCATTTGTAACAGCCATGTAACCGTCAAAAGAGCAATTAGTCATGTAACAAGGTTGATGTAATGCAAAGCGCTCAACTACCCATAGAGAGATTACACCAGGGACAGAGTGCTTTGGGCTCAACCCTAAAACAGGATGACTCTAGAATGTAGACATATTAAATTGGGTGTAAAAGCAAAAAAAGAGGGGTTGACAGAGCTGTAGTGGTAAGTGATAGACAATCAAGAGGAGAGAAATTGTTGAGTTTTAGTAAAAAGACTAACAGAAAAAGAGGGGATTAGGGTGAATTGAAATGGCGGTAAGGGGGGGGGACAAAAAAGTTACAAAAACAATAGAAGTAAAAGGAGAGGAAATAGCATGTACGGGGAAGGTGTTAAAGATTGATGGTTGTGCACATCAAGCAAAATGGAGAGAGGAAATAGGTATTGAAAGAAGCGCCTAGACAAATAAAGGCCATGAGAAATAGAGGTCAACGTTAAAGTAAGGAGAATAGAGCGTGAGATGGGGAAATAAAAGTGTCAAAGGAAAACAAAGGAAGAAGAGATACATTGAGAACAACGATCGTCAGGTGAAAGACTATTTGAGAGAAAGTGACTATCATTCACACAAACAATGCACATAGTTCTCAAGTTTTCCAGGTCGTTACATGAGTAACTCATCCAAGTCCCGGTTTTTGTTTTACAGTGGGGGACTTGTATTTTATGCTATTAGTAAATCTGAACTACAAATCCCAGAATGCATAGCTGGAAACCAGGAGTGGGTGAGCCAGTCCTGCGTAGACCTGGGAAACTTGATGTTTAAATGTGTAGAAGTCTGCTCATGCCACACATGCCTGAGCAGGGTGCTCAGTGATGAAGACTCCTGTTGCAACATACCTCTTCCTGGCACCAAACATGAGACAGCCTGGGTTGCACTGTTACACACCTAGTAAAAGTAGTTGATACGTAGTTGGCCTCTTTAGCACCACTGTCCTCGTGACCGGATGTGAACTCTGTTGGCATTAATGATCCAGTGCGATTTCACAATTGCACTCTCTTGGCACAACTTCAAGAATTTTGAACGGACCAAGTTAAAAAAAGGATTTGCTTCGAATAACTGTCAGGACTTCAAACAACAATCTGAACCTCTGGCCCGTTTTGTTAATTGGCGGATTTGCTATTAGAAACAATATTTGCATTCACATTTTACGGAGGAGGAAAGGTGAGAGGTAAGCAGGTAAAGGGAGACAACAAAGTGCTGCGAGATAAGAGTCCTAAAATCGCATGAAGAATTGTGATTGCAACTCTGTGATGGAGTTGGTTTGTACTGGACACACATACCTTTCCTCGGTGCTTAATTTGGGGGAAAAATAGGTGCAGGGGCCCAAAGCTAAATACCAGGGCTGTGAAGTCTTGATTCCACTTCATGCCTCTTTATTCTACCCCGAAACAATCCCGTACACTTTGTTTCAATCAATCAATCAACCAATTAATCAATCAGTATTTGTAAAGTGCGGCTACTCACCCAGGAGGGTCACGCTTCCAGGTTATTTTGCATCCCTGCTTCCTACCCTTTATCACTATTTAAACACGTCATTTTCTTCTCCTTTCACCCTTTTGTTTTTGTTCTCCCTTGCTCTGCGTCAAAGCATGTTTTGGGAAAAAATGAGTGCTGGTTGGCGACCCCTGCAATTACCGGTTCAAATTAGGCACTGCCTTTTCTAGGTTTGTTTACAGGCTAGCGAACATCTCTGTCGCCAAAGAAAGGGAGCCTCGACTGCAAAACTCATTTCTTTAAAAACTGACATGTTTGCCTCCTTCAGTACAGGAACACCTACGCAAACCTGGAATTTCTAGTGTGCTACTGATAAGACATGAGTGAAGGGAGTTCTCAGTTAACTTTCATAGGCCTTTAGAGGAAAGATAAGAAGAAAAGGATAACTTTTCAGTACTTTTATTCAACAAATAGCTCCAACCAAAGTGAGATGTCCTGGCTAGCTGGACAGGCAATGTATACCATGCAGCCGTGGGCTCCTTAGTATGTGCAAGAATCAGAAAAGAACACTGAAATGTTTAGTTACAGTCCGGACGTGGAGTCGGTCTTCAAAAGAGAAGGGAATCTCATTTGGAGACACAAATCTGCTAGCTTTCCTCCTTAATCTCTCATAACTGCTCATCCTACGATAGAACTTGTGAATACTCCAAACCTGAAGAATGCAATTCAGGAGACCTTTTGGTTGCCCTTTCTTAGTCAAACTTCCCCATGTTCCGGTGCAGGAGCACCAAAAGATAAATTGGACTCGATGATTGTATATGAGAGATGGCACGGAGAGATGGCACGGTCCACGAGAATCAGAAAAGTTTGTAGACTATGACCAAAGAGAATGGTTAGCACTTTGCCACTAGTTGCTTCTAACATGTTTCCACTATAGTAGCAGCCCCGTTTAATAACAGGGAAGGAACATCCATAGGCTCTGGATAGTTGGTGGCCTCTGTGCACACTTTGTTGGGTTTGGAAGTAGAACCACGCCACAGACATGGTTAAGATGTGGCGGCCTCCTTGCAAGCACTAGAAACACGCTGCAGAAAGGGCGAAGCCACTAAGGTGCCGAAAGGCTGGTGACATCCATATATACAATTGTCAGCATTTGAAGGGGTTGTGCAGCCACTAGGATTTCCCGAGGAGTAACAGTACCATGCAAGGCAACTACTCTGAGCATTTAGAGTTCTTTCTAAAAATGATTAATCCGAAGGGATAGTACTTAAAACTATGTAGACACTCGGACGGTCACAATGTGTTCACATCATTTGAAAAAGATTATTGATGCCTAATTGAGCATGCCCAGTGTGACTGTCAGTGGGAAAGTCTTCTCAATAGGGAGACAATAATTTTATTGAAATACAAGTTATGGTCTATAAAAGGGGCTAAGCCTGAAATTCTGCAGTGTGCCTTGCAAAGTGAATTTAAACAGCTGCTGGGTTGGTCTTTTGATTGCCTTGGCAGTATCCTACTGGTTATTACTGTGTGGACCCTGGGTCATGGAGTTTGCACATACGAAGACCACTCTCGGGTTGAAAGACTTTGCATGGAGCTTTAGTATTGGAGACAACTCAGTGTCTTTGGCTGCCAACCTCCCATCACCAGATGAATAATTAATAGGAGGCTAAAGTTCTAAGTATCTTCTGAAATCACCGCAGATACTCTAAAGTAGATATATTCGTTTTATACTTGCATGCTGGTACTTGTTTGTGCAGCATTCATAATTGATGTGGACTTTGCACACAGCCCACTAGGAAGAGCCCTTGCAGTAAGTGTACCAGCTCACACTGTAGTACCATCAGCTTCTGTGATCTCCAAACATTACTTGTGATCAGAAGTTAGGAGTTGGTGTAGGTCCTCAGGTTTTCAGAGTCAAATGGTACATAGTTCTGGTAAGTGTTGTTTTAGACCATCAAAAGTAGGGACAGTTATAGCAGTAATCTGTTGATTTAGATTCCTTTACTGTAGTACATGTGGGAAAACCAAAATCTAAGCAAGTTTACATATTGTCTGGTAGCATTAGGACCAGTGTAATTTCAGTCTACTTGCTCCGTTTTTATGCTTCTGTGAGGGAGGTACCATAAAAATGCGGATATATAAATTTAAAAATTAAAAGTTACATTTAATATGAGGTCTTCCAACAGCCATTCAGTCGGGGGAAATGACAAATGTTAATACCTATATGAGCATTTCTCTTGATGTAGAACATCAAGGGTCTACTGTTGATTGTTTCTCCACGGAGAAGATACATGAGATTCATGGCTTAGCACCTCGGATTGACATGCTTATTTTCGGGGTGTAATCAATACTTATTTACATATGGACAAATAGGACAGTGAGCAAAAACATACAAATATATATATGATATGTTAAATGAATGGCATACCAAGCAATTGATGGATTATGATGAGTTTATGTATTTGAAAATTGATCATCCTAAAATTCCATGTATTTACTTCCTACCCAAAATTCATAAGAACAAAACACATCCTCCAGGTAGACCAATAGTCAGTATGAATCAATCATTACTTGAGAACACTTCACGATATTTGGACCTGTTTTTACG